>NW_028258138.1:70140000-71390000 GCF_053883595.1 Heterocephalus glaber
AATGTATCTTCAGGTATCTCTGAGTGGCACATAATGGTTCAATTGAGATACATTGCTGTAGACTCTAGGGACATTTCAAGCACACAGGGGACCTCAATGTCTAATGAAGGTCAGCCCAGATGGCAATAGCAACTCAAACCTCTCACACCCATGGGTAACTTCTTTCTTCTTGGATGCTGGGCTTCTCATGGTTGGTTGAGGGACTACAGGCATGCAGTAGACCAGTTGGTGTGGGACTTTGGGTATCTTTAGTGAGCAGATAGGAGGGCGGTAGCAGCAGACCTTGGAGGTGGGGATGAGAGCTCTTTTGCTGTTTCTGTGGCATTTGGAAACTGAGACACTGAGCTGGGGCCTCCTTCTCCTGCGGATCCTGGTGACATGCATTCCCTCTTCCTGCTGTTCATTCCCTTCCTGAGAGCCAAGCCAAGCCTCCTCTTGGTGACTCATGCAGTTGCTGAAGAGATAATTCTCGTGTCAGCAACAGCAGCCATTGATTTGCGAGGAGAGAGTAATGACTGTTCAGAAACAAGTCTGCTCTCATCTCGAAAATGCCCCTAATTAAGAAATCCAGAGTCAGATTCTGTGTCATGGAAACATAATTTCCGTTGACTCAGAGAGTTCCAGGAATTGCTGCAGGCTATGGACCTTCTCAGTTTCCTGGGTTGAACAGCTTCACCCTTTGCCCTAAGTATTCTTGGACAAAAGTGAATTCAATCAAACATTTGTGAAATAGCTCCCATGTGCCAGGCCTGGCCCTAGAGACTCAAGAAATGGGAACAGTAACAGAGTTCCTGCCTTCAATGAGCTTACCAACAGGCAAGAGGAACTCTGAGCAGTAAACTCTGAATAGCATGTGGATCCCGAGAAAAAGGTGAAAACTTGGTTTGGACACTATTGTGGGTTGAATTGTGTTTTTCCAAAATTTGTATGTTGACATCCCCTAGTAATTCAGAATGTGACTTTACTTGGAGAAAGAGTCTTGACAGAGGTCATTAATTAAGTTCAAGTGAGATCATTAGGATGGAATGGAATCCAATATGGCTGTTGTCCTTAGAAGAGGGAAAATTTTTAAAAACCAGTATTTGTTTATGATACATGATAATTGCATTTGTGTCAGGGAATTAGTACATATGTATCATATCTTGATCATGTTTGATCCTCTTTCCCCCTTCCCTCTTCCTCTTCCTCAGATCTTTTTCCCGATCTCCAAAATGTCTGCTTCTGTTTCCTTTATTTTCTTCTTTAACTTATTTTTCTTTTGGGTTTCTCATATAAAAGAAAGCATGTGGCCCAGGCCCTACTGAGGTCCCGAGTCCCACAGAAGACGCTGAATCACACCGCTGCAGACAGGCAGCCACCTGGTTCCACACTACAAAGATGCAAAGGACCCCAGACCACCAGACCAAAGTACTGAGTCCTGCTGCTCCCGGCCCAGAGGTAGGGGCTTCTGAGCCTCGGTGCCAATGCTCCTGGTCCAGAGGAAGGGGCTTCCCGGTCACCAACCCTCCTGCTGCTCCCAGCCCAGGGGAAAGGGCTTTTGGGCCACCTTCTGTCCCGTGGCTCCTGGCGAAGAGGAAGGGGCTTCAAGGCCACCATCCTTCCCACCGCTCCCAGCCCAGAGGTAGGGGCTTCCCAGCCACCATCCCTCCCGATGCCCCAGCCCACAGGAAAGGAATTTTGGGTCACCATCCCTACCGCTGCTCCCGACCCCTGCCCCACCTCTCTCAGCTCAGAGGAGGTAATCCATGCAGGCACTAACAGTGCCCCGCCCCAGTTGAAATGAGAAAACACATAAATAAGTCTCAAAACCAGACTTCCAGATCACCTACAGCAACCCCAAAGGGAAATGAGATGGAACCCTCTGATACTCAACCACCTGGACCCACTGAACTGGCAACAAAAGGGGATCTGGAAAAAATGAAATCAGAAATAATTTCTCAGATAACAGGAGAAATTGTGCCCCTAGTGCAAGACATGATTAATAAATCTAGAGAGGAGCTCAGGAACATGATGGAATCCCAACATAAGAAACAAATGGAATCCATAAAACAGATGCAAATAGATTTCCAGGACATGAAAAACTCCACTGAAAGTCTACACAGCAGAATGAGCCAATGTGAGGACAGAATTTCAGATATAGAAGATAAGATTGCAATTAGTAACTAGGAAAAGAAAAATTGTTCCAAAATGATAAGGGAACATGAGAAATCAATCCAGCAGCTGCTAGATGATGCAAAGAAGAATAACGTAAGACAGATTGGACTCAATGAAGAAACAGGAGAGAGTGCAGATGACATAAAAAATCTCTTCACAGAAATAATGGCAGAAAACATCCCAAGTAGGGGAAAAGAGCTTGATATACAGATAAGTGAGGCATATAGGACTCCAAATAGCCTTGATCAAAAAAAATCTACACATAGGCATATAATTGTTAAGATTCCAGAAACTCAACAGAAGAACAAAGTTCTACAAGCAGTGAGAGAAAAGAAACAAATCACATACAAAGGAAAGCCCATCAGAATCACAGCAGACTTCTCAACACAAACCATCAAGGCAAGAAGAGCTTGGAGTGACATATTCCAAGCCCTAGAAGAAAACAGCCTCCAACCCAGATGGATGTACCCTGCAAAACTGTCTTTCAAAATGGATGGAGAAATAAGATACTTTCATGACAAAGAGCACCTTAGGAACTTCGTGAATACCAAACCAGCACTCCAAAGAATTTTACACAATATCCTAGGAAGAGACATTGAGGATCACAACCCCAGGAAGCAAAGCAGAATGAACCCATCTGGCATGACAAGAAATTAAATGGAAAGGGGGAGAACCCAACAAAAAGAAAAAGGCATGGCAATGACAAGTCAATACGTTTCAGTTATAACCATCAATATTAATGGTCTCAATTCACCAATCAGAAGAAATAGACTGGCAGAATGGCTCAAGAAGCAAAATCCAACAATATGCTGCATACAAGAAACACACTTCATTCCAAAGGAAACTCATAGACTGAGAGTTAAAGGGTGGAAAACAATACTCCATGTGACAGGAACCCGAAGAAAAGCAGGAGTAGCTATCCTCTTGGCAGATCAAGTAGATTTCAAACCAACACTGATTAAGAGAGACGAAGAAGGACACTACATCCTTGTAAAGGGAAGAATCCAAAAGGAAGAGATGACAATCATAAATATCTATGCACCAAACACTAGTGCACCCAACTATATAAAACAAATACTAACGGACATGAAAAGTCATATATGCACTAACACAATTGTAGTGGGGGACCTCAACACCCCACTGTCACAAATAGATAGATCAACTAGACAAAAAATAAGTAATGAAATACTAGAACTCAATTGAACTCTTGAACAAATGAACTTAACAGATGTTTACAGAGTCTTCCACCCTACAAAATCAGAATACACATTCTTCTCAGCTGCACATGGGTCATTCTCAAAAATAGACCACATACTCACACATAGAACATGTTTAAGTAAGTGCAAAGGAATTGAAGTTATTCCCTGTATATTATCAGACCATAGTGCGATGAAATTGGAGATCCATAGCAAAAGAAACTGGAAATATTTCATAAACACATGGAAATTGAACAACACACTTCTGAATAACCAATGGGTCACAGAGGAAATTAAAGAAGAAATCAGACAGTTCGTTCAATTAAATGACAATGACAATAGAACATACCAGAATCTATGGGACACAATGAAAGCAGTCTTATGAGGGAAATTCCTAGCAGTGAATATGCATATTAGGAAAACAGAATGAGCCCAATTAAACAACTTGATGCTGAACCTCAAGCTTCTAGAAAAAGAAGAGCAGGACAACCCCAGAGCTCATACAAGGGAGGAAATTATAAAGATCAGAGGAGAAATCAATGCAATGGAGACTAAGAGAACCATACAAAAAATCAATGAAGACAAAAGTTGGTTCTTTGAAAGAATCAACAAAATTGACAAACCTTTAGCCAACCTTGTCAGAAAAAGGAAAGAAAAGGCCCAAATCCATGCAATTAGGAATGAAAAGGGTGAAATGACAACAGACCCAGCAGAAATCCAGAGGATCATCAATACCTACTTCCAGAACCTATACGCCAATAAGATGGACAACACAGAAGAAATGGACAGATTCCTAGATACATATGAATTACCAAAGTTGAATGAAGAAGACCTAAAAATTCTGAACAACCCAATATCAACCAATGAAATTGAAAATGTAATTAAAAACTTATCAAGTAAGAAAAGCCCGGGCCCTGATGGCTTCACTGCTGAATTCTACAAGACATTTAGAGAGGAACTGCTGCCACTACTGTTTAAACTCTTCAATGAAATTGAAAGGGAAGCAATACTCCCAAATTCATTCCTGGAAGCAAGCATCACTTGATCCCCAAAGCAGAGAAAGAACCAACCAAAAAGGAGAAGTATAGGCCAATCTCACTAATGAACATAGATGCAAAAATCCTTAATAAGATAATGGCAAACAGAATGCAGAAGATCATCAAGAAGATCATATACCCTGATCAAGTGGGATTCATCCCAGGGATGCAGGGATGGTTGAATATATGCAAATCAATCAATGTAATACACTATATCAATAGAGCCAAGGACAAAAACCATATGATTATCTCCATAGATGCAGAAAAAGCATTTGACAAAATCCAACATGCATTTATGATAAAAACTCTACAAAAAATTGGAATAGATGGTCTCTACCTCAAACTGGTAAAAGCCATCTATGAAAAACCAACAGCCAGTATCATACTAAATGGTCACAAACTGAAATCCTTCACACTCAAATCAGGAACAAGACAAGGATGTCCACTATCACCACTCTTGTTCAATATAGTTCTGGAAACATTAGCCATGGCAATTAGACAAGAGAAAGAAATAAAAGGAATAAAGATAGGAAATGAAGAAGTCAAATTGTCATTATTTGCAGATGACATGATACTCTATATAGAAGACCCCAAGAACTCCACCAAAAGTCTTCTAGACTTAATAACCAAATTCAGTCAAGTAGCTGGTTACAAGGTCAACACACAAAAATCAATAGCTTTCCTCTACATGAATGACAGACTCACTGAGAGAGAAATAGAGCAAATAATTCCTTTCACAATAGCATCCAAAAAACTGAAATACCTAGGAATCATCCTAATGAAAGAAATCAAAGACCTCTTCTCTGAAAACTATGGCTCTCTGAAAAGAGAGGTTGAAGATGACATCAGAAAATGGACAGACATCCCCTGCTCCTGGGTAGGAAGGATTAATAGAGTGAAAATGGCCATACTTCCAAAACTGCTATATAGATTTAATGCAATTCCAATTGACATCCCAGCAGCATACTTCATGGACCTTGAGAAAACAATCCACAAATTCATTTGGAACAAGAAGAGACCCAGAATAGCAAAAGCAATTCTAGGTAACAGAGACATGGCAGGGAGTATCACAATCCCCAACCTGCAACTCTACTACAAAGCTACTGTGATAAAAACATCAGGGTACTGGCAAAGAAACAGACTTGAGGACCAGTGGAACAGATTAGAAGATGCAGAAACAACGCCAGACACACTCAGCCATCTCATCTTCGATAAAGGAGCCAAACACCCTCACTGGAGGAAAGATAGCCTCTTTAATTAATGGTGCTGGAAAAATTGAGCTTCAACTTGCCAAAGATTAAAACTAGACCTGTGATTAAAACTAGATCTCTCACCATGCACTAAACTAAAATCGAAATGGATTAAAGATCTAAATATTAAAATAGAAACTCTGAACCAGTTGGAACAGAGGTTAGGTAGAACCCTTGAAGACATCGGTGTAGGAAAAGATTTTATGAACAAAACCTTAGTTGCCCGTGAACTACCACAAACAATCAACAAGTGGGATCTCTTATTAAAAAGCTTCTGCACTACAAGAGAAACCACCAGCAGTGTGAAGAGACAACCCACAATGTGGGAAAAAAATCTTCACCTGCTCTTCCTCAGACAAAAGTCTACTATCTTAAATCTATAAAGAATTTAAAAAGATCAGACCTCCCAAATTTAAAGATCTAATCCGAAAATGTGCATCTGAAATGAACAGACATTTCTCAGACAAAGAAGTAGAAATAGCAAATAAATACATGAAAAAATGTTCAATATCATTGGTCATTCGATAGATGCAAATGAAAACAAAGCTGAGATTCCACCTCACTCCAGAAAGAATGGCTGCTATCATGAAATCAACCAATAACAAATGCTGGGGGGGCTGTGGGGAAAGAGGAACTGTTCTCCACTGCTGGTGGGAGTGTAGACTGGTGCAAGCACTGTGGAAATCAGTATGGCGATACCTCAAAGAACTAGGACTGGAAGTCCCATTTGACCCCGCTATTCCACTGCTGGGGATCTTCCCCAAAGAATTAAAAGAATCATACCACAGTGATATATGTGCGCCCGTGTTCATAGCAGCACAGTTTATGATAGCTAAAACTTGGAAACAGCCCAAATGCCCATCAACTGGAAATTGGATAAAGAACATGTGGTTTTTTAAATAAAATGGAGTACTACTCAGCCATAAAAAATGAGAAATTAGAGACATTTATAGCTAAGTGGCTGCACATTGAGGCAATACTCTTAACTGAAATAAATAGGACACACATGTATAAATACCGAATGGTTTCTCTGGTGTGAGAAACTGAAAGTGTAAATAAGGACTAAATGTATAATAGGTAATGTGAAATAGGAAGAAAAGGGGCAAAGGGGAAGGAAGTGGGAGGGATAGGGGAAAGGATAGCAGGGAATGGGGTTAATATGAGAAAATGGAAAACTAGGAACAAAATCTTTGTAAATAGGGAGGAATGGAGGGGTTGAAGGGAAGGCTGGGCAAGGGTGAAAAATAAGAACCAAGAAAGACTATGTAAAGGTGCAAATTTCCAATGATGAATGTCATTATATTGTATACCTAAAATGTACCAATGATTAGAATGAATAATCGATAATGTAAAATAGGAAGAAAATGTCCAAAGGGGTAGGGGTAGTGGGAGGGGCAGGGGAAAGGAAAGAAGGGAAAGGAAAAATGCTGAGAAATGGAAAAAATGGAAATAAAGTCTTTGTAAATAGGGAAGGGTTGAGGGGGTGAAGGGAGGGCTAGGAATGGGGAAAACATAAGAACCAAGATGCATTATGTAAAGGTACAATTCCCAATGAGAAATGTAATTGTGTTGTATACCTACAACGTACCAATAAAAAATTAAAAAAAAAAGAAACCATGTGATATTTAATCTTCTGTGTCTGAATTATTTCACTTAATAGTATATTCATTTTCCTACAAATGACTAAAATTTATCCTGTTTTATGGGTAAATAATACTCCATTATATACAGTGATACCTCAGTTCATGAATTTAATTGGTTTGGGAAGATGACCCTATTTGTGTTTGTCACCTGATGTGGAGTTTGTGAATGGAAGCAAAATTTTGTCAAACACTTTTGTTTGAGAACCGCACTGTTTGTGAACAAAAGTGTTCAGGAACCAAAGCAATACTGTAATATCACATTTTCTTTACCCATTCATCTGTTGATGTGCATTTAGGCTGTTTCTGTAATTTAGCTGTTACGAATTGCACTGTATAAACGTGTGTGCACGTACCACTGTCATATGATGACTTCAACTCTTTTGTGAAGATACCTAGGAGAGGCATAGCTGGGTCAAATGGAATTTCTATTTTTAGTTTTGGACACAAAAGTACACATAGAGGGAAGATAATGTGAAAAGACATAAGAAAAGAGGGCCATCTTTACAGCATTTCCTTCCTCCTGAGGATACAGTGCTCACCAGACTATTGGCCTCCAGAATTTTGAGAAATATACTTCTGTTCTTTATAAATTACCCTATCTGTGGTTCTATTATAGCAGCACAAAGCAGAATAAGACAGGGACCTTGCTACTTGGGTCCTGTCAGCTTAGTTTCTTCTCAGTACCTGTAAGCTCCCATCAGTCTGGGCACATAGCAGGTTCTTAGTGTTTGTTTCCCTCCTTTCCAGTGAAACAGAAGTGATTTTCTGAGATGCTACACTTCAAGTACAGTCTGAGAGAAAAATACCACCAAATTCTTTTTCATCTTCTCAGGATAATCTTTTTAAAAACAGAAAATGGGAGCAAAGAGAGAGTTGTTCCATTTTCAAAACAATCCTAGAAATCTTAATAGGGACCTATTGGACATCAGGAAGTATGCAAGATAGTGTGGAAATGTAATGAAAAAATTAAGCATGGCTCTTTCTATCCAGCCTCTGATAATCCACTTGGAGAGGAAAGCTATGATCACGTAAAAAGTTAACAATAAAGGATTTATGTAACAGCCTAAGACCAACAATAGAATTGCTGTTAGGGGGCATATCAGGAGTATATGACTTATTGCCTAATATATCCGGGGACAGCTGGAACTGGACAGAAGAAGGGCAGGCACTTCAGGCTGGGTGGTGGGAAGGAAGGTGACAGGAGCTGGTGTGAGCACAAGTGCTGAGTCCAAGCTGAATACACTGTGGAAACAGCACATTCATTTGGCAGGAGCAAGGAGAGTTTTGGGTACGCGGGACATGGGGAAAGGTAGAACTCCATACGGAGGGCCTCAGACCTCATCCTGCAGGAAAGGGGCAGTAAGGAAGCTTTTTCAGCAAAGGGAAGGTGTGAACTGAAAAGGGTGTGAACTGGGGCTCCTCCTAGTCTAGCAGATAGGAGGTTTGTCCTGTTCCTAGGTGTCACAGAGCCTTGTGGATTTCTTGTCCAGCATCTTTTTGTGCCAATGCTTGAGAAAAAGTCATTCAGCTCAAAAGCTTGGCTATGGTTTTAACAAGTAGTTTGCTTGTTTTCACTATCACACGTATTCAACATAGAACTTCCTGAATTGACCAAGCAGCTTCAGAGAGCTGCCTTCCAGCCTCCAAGACATTGATTCAATGACTCAGCACAGAGGAGTTCGCAATAGACTCACAGAACCAGAACAGCTTGCTTTTCCTAAGGAGATCTAGGTGCCCTAAGAAAAATCTCCGCCAGGGTCCCTGCCCTGCTGAATTGCAATTTCTTCCCTGTTCTGTAGCATACTTGAATGTGTGCTCTGGAACCAGCACTGGGGAATCCAAAGAGGGCTTAGGAATCAAGTTAGATTTCAGTGAAAACTCTGGCTCTGCCTCTAACCAGTTGTGTGACTTTCAGTGTTACCTAACCTCTGCCAATTAAAGTTTCTTCATCTGCGAAACAGACAATCACTACTTTGTTGGGTGGTTATGTGTTTTTGTTTTGTTTTGTTTTTCTTTGGACTAGAGGTTCAACCACCTTGTGCCTGCTAGCCAAGTGCTCTACCTGAGCTATATCTCTACTGAGCTATATCCCCAGCTGGGTTACAAGTATTAAATGAGACAAGTGTTAAATGGCACATAGAAGGTAGGTATTAGAAAATGTATAATACACAAAGAATTCTTTGTGTCTCCTAGCTCTACCCTAAGGAAAAAAAATTAATCAGATTTCTTCACTTTCCAGTGACACCTCTCCTTCAGCCCCACCTGGCATCTGAGTCCTGCAGGTGGATATGCCCCCACATGTAGTGCACTTGGCTGAGAAGGGCTCAGGAGAAAATTCTACTGCCTGAAAAATGGGCCAAACCAAAGGGCCATCCTCACTTTGCCAGGCCTATTCCACAGGAACAAATTGAAGGCAAGGATGAAAAATGTAGGTAGATAGCAAGAAAACATCAAGAGGACTTGTGAATGTAAGTCTATTTCCAAACACCTGGAAAATACATTTTATCTACTTGTTTTTATTTTATTTTATTTATTTATTTTTTTGGTATTGGGGATCGAACAAACTCAGGACCTTGCACTTGTGAGGCAGGCAGCAGCACCACTGAGCTAAATCCCAGGCCCTACTTATTTTTATGTAACATTATAATGCTTGCTACATGTAAGGGACAACCCAAGACAGTTTAAATATTAACTCATTTAGCTTTTATGAGAACCTGATGAAGATAGGTTTACAGCTTGTGAAACTGAGTCATAAAGAGATTATACAACTTGTTGAAAACCACACAGACATATGGGTGACTTTAAGCCCAGGCACTGCAGTGAGAACAGAAAATTATTGCCCCAAAATTAGTGGAGAAGAGAGCCCATCTAAAATGCCTTTTCTTGATGAAGGATTCAGATATCACAGGGGATTTAAACTGGGGTGAATCTGCAACATTGCTGTCCCCCATGTGAGCAGATGAGATGCGTAGGCCCTGCTAGACCATCCTTCTTTCCTTGATTTATTTCTTTTGATAGACATTTACAGAGGTACAGTCATGTGCCAAACATAGTGCTGGATGTGAGGGACATCAAGATTATTATAACACAGTTCGGGATGGATGAGCTTAGTTCAGTAGGGAAAGGAGAAATGAACTCACAGTCATACACACACACACACACACACACACACACACACACACATCAAAGAAGGGACTCAGCAAAGGTATCTCTGCCTTTCTTCACAGAAGAGAGCTTTATCCTCTTTCAACTCAAAATAGAAACCAACACATTTATTTACACAGAAGAAATTGCCAAGAAATGTGTACTCACCACACATGACCCCATCCTATACCACACCTCCCTCTTGTTTCTCCCTGTTCTTTAGACTTCTCTTTCTTCCTTTTTCTTTTTTCCCCCCCATCCATTTGCTTTTCTCTTAATCATCTACTGATCTCTCCAGGGCCTCTCCCAAGCACTTGTTCTCGGAGGCCCCATGTCCTGGGAAAGAAACCATGACCCAGAAGAGGAACAGCAGCCAGAGGGGGTGGAGGAACAACTTTGGGAATCTGACAGAAGGGGCTCAGGAAGGTGAGAGTGACCAAGATGGACAGATGTCTTTCTGCTAATACTGCTTGCAACTCAAGAACAAGCCAGTGATTTCAAAGGCATGTTTAAGACCTTCATCAACAGAACTATCTTGTCTCTTTTCTATTAACTCCATTACCCTATCCCACCTTTCCCCCAAGAGACTTAAAACTCTTCTGAATTCAGTTACTTCTAGGTCTGGCAGTGATGTTTCATGTTTTTTACTCCTTCGAAGACAGAGAAACAAGAGGGCCCCATCTCCGATTTGATGCTCTGCTCTCGCCCCTGGGCAGGGTCTTTGTCTTATTTCTTTGCCAGCCTCAGTTCCAGAGACATGAGGATGGGTAGTTAGAGGAGGGACAGACCTGGAATCTTCAGAGGAGACACCTCTAAATATAATGCCCAGGGCTGGGGATTTAGCTGAGCGGCATGGCGCCTGCCTCGCAAGTGCAAGGTCCTGAGTTCGATCCCCAGTATCGGGAAAAAATAAGTAACTATAATGCTCAGAAAAGTATCCATTAGTATGTGCATTGACTTTTCTCTTGATCATTGTCAAAGTGATATGGCACTGTAAAAAGCATGCCTTCTACATGTGGTGCTTTTTCCCTCCCCTGTAAACTCCAGTAAGGTCAAGGTGATCCTTTAAGGAAACAAGTTTTGGGACAGGCCACAAAACAGAGACAGACTTTATTATCAGGATGGACACTTCCAACTCTAAGATTTTCAATCATCACAGAACATATTCGGGGGTCAGGATCGGGCCTGGCTGCATGCCCTGCTTGGGACCCACAGAGACAGAGCTGGGATGACGGCAGCAGAGGCGTTGTTTACTTCTCCAGGATTCCTTTGCATAATTTATGGCCCCTTCTTCAAGAGCATGCCAAAAATCATGGCACACTCATCCCTTTGAGAACTGAAAGCTTTAGGAAAGGAGTTGGCAAGAAGAGGTCGTGGTGCATACAATCAACAGCAGATTGAGAGACAGGCAGTCATAGTTCCTGGCACATAGTTTGTGAACCAAATGATATGTCAGGAGTATTTAGGAGAGACTCTCCACCTTTCCCACCAGGTCTAGCACAGCTTACAAAGTCTTATTAGGTGGAGTGGATAGTAGAAGCCTCTATATAGCCGAGTCTAGAACATGATTACAAAACACCTTCCTAATTTAACCAGGGGATTGATTTTAGCTGGGGATGCTCAGGAAAGGCCAAAAAGAAAATGTGTGCTCCACCTGAGTCCTGAAGGACAAATAACTCACCAGGTACATGGAATGAGGGATGAAATTCTAGATGGAAGAAGGATGGGGGCCGTGGAAAGGCTGGGACTAAAGGTCTAGTAGCAGATGGAGGGAGAGGCCTAGAAGAATGGCCAGGGTGAGAGCTTGCAGGTGCCATACTGACAAGCAGTAGGTGCTACTGGTGGCACCTGGAAGGAAGAGGGGAGCTGGAGGAGGTGAAGCCCAGCCACCGGCCCCTCAGTGGTTGGGAGGTATCTAGGGTCTCCAATGTTGCTTCTTTCCACTAGTGAAAGTGTTTCTGGCAGAGGTCGCTGTACCCAGAGACTACAGAAAAACCTGCTACAAATGGAAGTTTGGCAGCAGATGTGCTAGGAACCCAGGGGAACACCAAGACGACTCTGATGTCCTCTGTTTCTGCTTCTTTGGGTGCTCAGTCTTCCTAATGTCCCTCCTCCCCAGCCCAAGACTACAATTTCAGAAGACACTTGCCTTAGCAGTCAAATCTCTTTTATTAAGGTACTGCTTGGACAGCATACAAACAACACATGCAGAGACTATAAACCCACACATGGAAAAAATTATGAAATCTGTATTTGAAAGTAGACAGTAAACCACCTCCTGGTTTAGCATCTGGAGGATCACAGGGTGTCAGCAGACTTGAAAGTGTGATAAATCTGAAAAACTTAGTGCCAAATATCCCCCTCCCAGGCCCTAACTCCTTCACAAAAACCACAGATGCACACACAGAAGGGGTGGGGAGACCCTGTAAATGACAACCAGTTCAGAAATAAGGGAGGTGAGCCCAGCTTGCTCTCCCTGTGGCTTTGGTCAGAGGCGAGTGCCTGCCACTCATCCTTACCAACTTCCCCACTCCTTGAAGGTTCAGGGAGGAAGTGGAGGCCAGGAGCCCAGTTTTGTCAACCCAGGCTGCAGGGTGAGCACCTCACAGCTGTCTCACACCACCTTTGCTATATGATCTGCCTGCTCAGCCGCCTCACCTGCCACCCTGGAAGAGTGAAGAGATACACCCCTAGGAAGTCCACCAGCCAAGAGGACTGGGAGCCATGTGCAAACTCTCCATCAGCCACTCTCTGGCAGTGTGATACTTGGGAAGTGACCTTAGTCTCTAAGCCTCAGATTCCCATCTATAAAAATGAATGTCTACTTCACAGGGTTATCCCAAGAATTACTGACTTTTGATCTTGCCAAGTGCAGAGCCAACTCAAGTGAAATGTTCACAACCTGTTTGCTTTCTTGTGTTATCACTCCTTTTTCCCATTTCCCCAGTTTGTCTCCAGGTTTGTGTGTGTCTTTGGTGGTCATGTGACCCCAGTGGCACTGAAAGCACCTCGGGACCAGCAGCTCCTTCCTACCCCAACCCTTACTTCCTCCCAGCACAACACCATGCCACTGGGAGACCTATGGGGATGAGCCACATGGCCAGGAGACAGTTTGAGTGAGCACAGCAGAGACCTGCACAGCGGTAGGTACAGAGGATCTGATCGTCTCAGAGACAGTGATGAGATGGCATGAGGGTGGACACAGGAAGGCTAGTGAGGCAGGCAGGGTGAGGGGGGCTGGCAGAAGCTGGAGCACAGGCATGACACTGTTTATAATTTCAGTAGAAAAAAGACAACCCCTTCTAGAAATGAAAGGACCAGGGATGTTCTTGGTAAGTCTGCCCACCAGAAGGCGAGCTTCATGGATCATAGCCCACAATTTAGGTTCTGCAGAAATCTCCTGTCCATCCTCCATCTTTCTGTCCATCCGGCCATCCACCGGTATACATTAAAAGTCTTGGAGGATGCAGCCTGACCTAGAAAGAAAACTGTGTGCTCATTTAGCACCTTTTATTAGAGGAGTTGGTATTTTTTATAGTCACTCAACTGGAGTCATTGACAGTAATGCTATGAGATAGGAGGAAGACAGACAATACCCCTCTTTTTACAACTCAGGAAGTGCTCAGAGTTTCACAGTGAGTGAAATGTGGTCAGGGCTGGTCAAGTGCAGGGCCCTGAGTGTTCCCCAGTGACCAGACCCTTGCTCTCCTTCTGAAGGCCTTGCTTCAGCTCAACCTGGACTGATGTCTTCAGCCAGACTGACCCTGCTGCTTTTCATACCAGTGTGGGTTTCAAGTCATCTTTGAAGTTCACAATGGGCTTGGAGTGGGCCCACAGCTTTTCCCATGAGGCCAGTCCTGCAGCAGGTTCAGGGTCAGTGTCTGACGTGCCACTGTCACTGGAGTCAGAGGAGCTCTGGAAGCAGATTTCACAGTAGGGCCTGTGGCAGTGGCAGAAGAACTCGTCTGAGCTGCTGGACTCAGTGTCGAGGTAGTTACACTGAGAAGACAGGGAGGGAGAGCCAGGGGCTCCTGGGAGCTGAAGCTGCTGCTGCTTGGGCAGGACTGGTGAGGTGGACAGGTATGGGCTCATGGGCCCCTGTGCCCAGGCAGAGGCTGAAGGCTGGGGAGGAAAGGCTGCACTGCTTGCCCTGGCCCCCTGAGGCTCTGCTTGGCCTTGTTTGCTGCCCAACCTCTCTTGAGGATCTGGGAGAAGTGAAGCCTTCCTGGAAGAGGGCCTTTGTACCTTACAATCAGTGGTTTGGTGATCCAGTCCGGGACTGTCCCCACTCTGTATATTCAGCCCACTGTGTGTCCCAGAAAGAGTCTGATCTGTCTGATGCCCCACATAGGAGGGCACAGAACCAGGTAAGTGAGAGCGAGCCCGCTGAGCTGTCCGCCTCCTCCTCACTATGTAAGGGCTGAAGCCCAGCTCCCTGGAGACTGGCATCTTCTGTGGGCTGTGGGCAGCACTGCCCTTCCAGGGCTGCTGGGGACAAGACAGGGAGTTGGGGAAGGGAGCCCCGCGGTTCAGGCCCAGCTCTTGTATGACTTCCTGAAGTTTTTCCCTGACCACCCAACTGACCCTAGGGAGCCTCTCTAGGGGCTCCTCTGAGCTCTGCCTCTGTCTCTGGGGATCTGAGGCCCCTCTGCCTGGGACGAGACTCTGGCTGGGGGCCATGGGCCCATGGTCTCCTCTTTGTGAACCCTGGCTCTGCTCAGCCTGTGGCTTCTGGCTATTATTCAGGTCTAGGTGATCAGAGAAGTCTTTCAAGTTAGGTGTCTTCTTCAGGCCTAGGGAGGGGCTGGCGTTCCTCCCAGGGGCCCGGGGGCTTTGCGTGCCTGCGGAGGGCCCTGAGGTGCAATGGGAGTCCTGGGCAGCTGTGTCAGGGTCTTTCTGTGGAACAGAGGGGCATTCTGAGGGTCCCTGTGCCAGGCCAGGGACAGAGGCTGCAGCTGGGATGCCCTCGCCCTGGGAGGAGGTGGGAGGGACAGCCCACTCTGGGGGATAACAGGCACACTCAGCAGACATCAGCTTCACTAGCTTCTCTTTGGCATTGTTTACCTGCTCCTGCAGGCTTTCAATCACTGCATTTTTCTGTAAAATAAAAGCAAATCTGTCAATAAAAGATGCTAAGAGTTCCATACTGCCTCCCATGGTGGTGAAGTGTGGCACTGCAAGATGTTGGTTTAAATCCCATTTCTTCCCAATGCGTGCTGGTGACCTCCAGCCCCGAGGGAGCAGGTGAAAAGAGTAGAGATACACAAAGCACTTAGCACAAGTGACATGTGGTGCCTAATATGGTTGCTATAGTCTCCATTTCCCCCTTCCATCTCTCTGTGAGAGGAGGCCCCTGCCTAGCTGCTTCTGGGGGCTGCAGCATCCTGTCACCTCCCCTAGATCTCACAGGGTTGGGTCACTCTGCAAGACACCAGCATGGACAGCGTTTGGTATAGTCTAACTCCAGGGTGTTCACACTTTTGCGAACTACAGAAGAATCTGAAGCACATCTCCAGGGGATGAACAAGTGGGGAAACAAATATTTTTCCTCTTGCTAAATAGTCCAGAAAATGGCAAAACAGGGAGAAGGGTGGAGATTCCTGAGCCAAACAAATCAGACTGGAGCCAGAAGGGGCCAATGAGAATCTTGGGTTGTGTCATTGCCTCCCTCAGCTGGGCCTCTGGAGGTGAGATGCCAAAGCTACCATCTGGCAATGTCAGCTGTGAATATCTCCTGGCGAAGTATATGCACCAGAATTACTGTAGAAACTTAAGACAAACAAACAAAAATATTGGGCCAATCGCTGTAGAATGGAGTCCAGAAGTTGAATGAAGATGGGGCAGCTCTGCCGCTGAGCTGCCCACCTGCTGCATGGGTGTTAGTGAATAAACAGGCTGTGCCCAGGACAGCTGGCAGGTGACAGCTGCAGAGGTGTGTCCATCCTAACTACAAGACTGTGGGGGCAGGCAGTGGGAGCAAAAGTATCGGCAGTGGGCATGCAAGGTATGACTGTACCCGTTTTTTGTTTTGTGCAGTGGATTGTATACCTCAGAATGTATGTCCCTCTTTGGAAAGTCCCGAAGCTCAAAGGCAGGGGAGCAAACCTGAGGTCTTCCTGGGGAACAGACGGTCTTGGGGCAGATGGCACAGGGTCAAGACTTTGGAGAAGGCTTGTGTTCTAGGAAGGGCTTGTCTGATACCCAAATGTTGCCTTTTTGTTGGGAAAGAGGCTGAGGATGAGCATTTGAATGGCCATCTACCGTGCCCTAGAAACAAAAGGATGTTCCTTTGTTTAGGATAACTAATACAAGTTGCCCAAGCTGTGGTTACTTCTCAAATTTACATGGAAGAGTTGCCCAGAAATGATCCTTTAAGGGGGCAGTAACTGAAGGGAAACAGTAATAATGAGGCAGCGACAGCAGGCAGATCCACTGCTCCCATGGGTAAGCAGAAGAGATGTTTCTGCTAGGTTACATCCTCCCCATTTCACTCTGGTCTAGTCTACTTCCTGACCACCAGGAGAAAGGCCAGGAGCAGTGAGGGACTGGTGGCTCAAGTGGAAGGGACTTTCAGCTAAGCACCTGCCTGCCCTGTCTTCCTCTCCCTGCCGGCAGATCAGTAAGGTCTGGGCATTTCCTGAAGAGTATGGTTGATCAAAGGCCCACCAGGAGCAGAAGGGATGAGTAACAGGGAAACACTGGGCTCTGCCTGGTGTCTGGGATCTGCTGTGTGCTGCTGGTGTCTGGGATGTCTCCCTCTCCCTCTGAGCATCTCACAGGGTGACTGTGATGGCTGCACAGGGAACCCCATGCTCTTCCCTCCTCCACTAGTCCCTGCTCCTGAAGCCTACTGTGCTTCAGAGGCCACTACTGCCTCACTGAATCAGGAAAAGGCCATTAGCTGATGACAACTCTCCCTGCGGTGAAATCTGGGTGATGCCTTTTGGCGCCTTATCCACAAATTCCTTTGAGTATTGGAAAACAGTAGAAGCCTTTTGCTGGGAAGAATACTCTTCTTCTGGCAAACCAAACATCTAAAGCTGCCCAGGGCCAGATTTAGAAAGATTAACATAAACAGTAAATTTCCTTTTTCCCATAAAGGAAATGGGACTCTGTGTTCACCATGGCTGATACTAATTAGAGGTGTAGTGTGAGGCATCACCACCATGAGACCCAAACTGACCTGGCAGCTGGTTGGCAATGAGCTTATTAATGGTCACTCTCGGCACATGGAGAAGTTAAGGGCCACAGGTCCACCACAGGGTGCAGGGCCTAAGCAGAAGTAGACCTAGCTTCTCTGTTCTTTGGTGCCAAGAAGACAAGTTGCAGGCCAGCTTCCTGTGCTGCAGAGTATGGAAGCTTCTGGTTGCTACCAGCACACAGACAGGGAGGCCAGTAACAGCTTCTGGGGGACCCCTGGCTAAGAGGGCAAGAGGGGCAAAAGCGAGAAGATATCCTGGCCAAGTAATAGGAAAAAGGAAAGTGCTAGGTACCAGAGGGGGCTGCAGAGGAGGAAAAGGTAAACCAGGAGGCTGGAGTCAGCACTCATGCACATACCAGGGCAGAAGAGGTTTGTGTTTATCTGAGAGGCAGGCAGGGGCTGATGCCAGGTCATGGACACTGGACTCTCCCTCACCCCCTCGGGGCCCCAGGATGGGCTGTTCTCGGGTCTGGTCTGAGAAAAGTGTTCTAGGTGTAGCAGGTGCTGGGGAGGCAGCCTCTTACCACCTCTGCCTCTGTATGCCTTAAGGCTCTTCTCTCAGACTTGAGGAATCTGTTTGGATAGAGCAGATTCAGCTACTGCATGGGAACAGAGCAGTGTGGCAGAAGTACAAAATGTACGTCACACGTTACCATAAGGCTAAGGACTCAGTCCACTTGGCTGTTCCAGGGTAAGCTGACTGTAACTGAAAACCATCCTGGCTGTTCCAGCAAAGTCTCTGGCCTTCTGTGTAGCTGAGGGTGGGGGGAATACAGAGTGTTGAGGGCAAGGCTACTCCCTTGCCAGGTGGGAAGAAGTCTGGATTTGAAATGATGCCCTGAATGTTCAGTTGACAGTAAAGAAACAGAGATGAAGCACTTGGATGGACAAAAACAGTCCAGAGCCCAAGGTATGGGTAGAGACCAGAGGGCAGGGTCCATGGGTGCCTGGCAGGCTTAGCCTCATCAATGGTGGACCATAGGTGTCCCCCACATCTCGTCTCATGTGGACTGATCACACCCAAGGGCCAGTCCTGCTACCACAACATTCAGTTTTCCAAATAGCACCTATGATGATCTGTACTGAACAAAATACGGAACAAGCTATAATAGTATCAAAATACTGACTAATACCCTGGGCCCTGTGCCTTCCTCCTGAAGAATGTGGCCCTCATGCTTGTCCACGTGCTGCCTCAAGCCCACACTACACTTGTCTGGGACAGCGGCCAACTCTGCCTCAAGTACAGAAGAAGGAAGGGCTGGGCTGCTTGGGCCCCCGGGCATGCTAACATTCAGTTCCCTTCCCCACCTGCAGACCGTCTGGACTTTTTGGGTTGATGGATGATTGAGATCTCCTGTCAGTACCTGAAGAAGAGAGTAGGGCCCCATAGGATCTTGAACTTGAGAGCACTGCTCTCTGTAAAGAATGAATGTGTCACACAGATGCTGGCTTCCATTACAACTCAGGGCCTTTCCATGCTGTTCTCTCTGGTAGGAATGCTTTTCCCTGTACCCTCTGCCTGGCCAATTTGTACTTACCCTTTAGCTTTTGTCCAACTATCTTCTCTGACTGCTATAGGTTGGTTTCCTGGTCCCCTCACACCTGTTATTCTGACTTTTCTCCTTCATTTTTTTCCTTGATAAGCCTTGCCACATTAATGATTGTTTCCTTGATAAATATCCATTTCTGCTGCTGGAACTGGGAGCTCATCTGTTCACTGACTGCGTGAGGTGGATGAGGGTCAGTGGGGAGTGTGGACTTGCTTGCTCTTCGGGCAAGTGGGAGAATGTGGAAGAGTGGGAAAGGGGAATGCTGGCAATGACAGTGTTGAGGGTGACCATGTGGGACTGCAGCTCTTTCCAAGGACCCCCCCCAGGCAGGGTGTGGCTCACCTCTGTGAGCAGCCTCTCCATTGAGCTCTTCTCGCCCTGTGCATGGCAGCTCTGCTCCTCACCAAACTGTGGATGGAAGCTTTTGCTGGGAGTGTTGAAATATTTGGCCATGTGTCTGATTGTTTGGTTTTCTCCTTCAAATGTCTTCCATTGCTTCAGCTGTTAGAAAAAAAGAACACATGTTATTTATTTCATTACACACCCAGAAATACATTCCCTCTCTTTCTCATGAACACCCGGGAATGGCACCATCACAGACACACATGGGCACAGCCAGTCTCTCTTTCAAATGCATTTTGCTCTGGGGTCTCAGAGACAGTAATGACAGAAAGCACACAGAATGTTAAGGTTATGTAGTTTTAAAAATTGCCAGGGAAGAAGTGATAGGTAGATGGTATGGCCCTCTCTGCCACTACTAAACTGCTAAAAGAACCAGAATTGAGTATAATTCTAGAGCTGGAGTTTTGGAGCATTTGAAACACCGTATGTTTCCAATGAAACCCTTTCTAGTTGGATGTAGCTATTCTCACTGATTTTGCATGTGCTGAGTCAAGATGTGTCTCCTGCTATTGAAGACCCAGTTCCTTCTTGGTGGCTTCTAACCCAAATCCTCACTCAAAGCTTGGACAGACAAAAGACCACATAGTGTTTTTCTTTGACAAATGAGGAAAGACTCAGGTAGAAGGAGGGTGACTCGTCTAAGTCTACCCAGAGAGCCAGCGGGAGATGCACAGCTGTAACCAGGGGGCTGTGACACAATGTCCTTACACAACTGCTGGAGACACAGCCTGTGAGCAGTGGGACTCCTGGGAGAAGTTCCCCAGCAGAACCTGGCATCAAGACAATCTGTGGAGGTACAGGCTGGCTCCCTTTAACTGGGATAGAGCTGGCACAAGCAGGTCTGCTCTGGGCCTCTGTGATGGGCTGTCCACTTGGTGCACATCTGTGATGTGGGTGGGTGACAGGGACTAAAGTGGTGGTGGCTTCTCTTTCCCTGAGAAATCCAGTGAGGGATTCTGGGGACTCTGGCAGGTTAGGGAAATAATGCTGAGGCATCTGTGGCCAGCATCAGAGGAAACATAGGACCTTCTTGCTCAAACATTCATGAAACTCTGACAATGCAGCAGAGCCAAACTTCATGAATCTCATGCAGGACTCCAGATCCCATCTCAGATTCAGGCCCAGACTCTCACTAGAGTCGCCTGGGGTCCTCTGTTGGCTCAGCACACATCTTCATGGCATCAGGAGTCTGTGTGGTCTGTGCTAGGCCAGGCTGGGGCTTTCCACTCTCTGACACTTCCTCAAGACCCTCTCCCCAAAGGGATGTGGCCTGCCCCTCACAGGACTTGAGCCACTGGGGCTGACACCACAGGGTCACTCTGCCCTCGTGTGGGGGGAGCAGCCCTCCCAGGGTTATTCTACATGCAGCCCAGGTGACATCACAGGGCTCCCGCTCCCCCCCAGAGTCCCCCTTTCCCTAGTGGCACAGTTCTTCCTTCCTGTCCCCACACTGGCCAGCCCAAGCCCTCTCTGCAGGATGTTGGAGGGACAGCTTGACATGGCTGAGGGCATCTCTGGGGGCTTCTGGCGTCTTCCTCCGCTCCCCTCACTGTTTCTTAATTCCTCATTTGTGCAGACCTGACCCATCAGGGTTTCTGACGTAGCTGTAAGTGATTCTCAGGTCACAAAGCACTTCTTCTTCCAGAAGGACAGACACATGAGTGTCTTCTCAGCCTCTGGGTGTTGTGGGTCTGGCCCCTCAAACAGGCTCATTCACTTGTGAAACCCTGGAGCCTGTGAACATGGCAGAAAGAATCTTGAACATGTGACTGAGGATTGGGAAGGGGAGATGATTCTGGGTCATGCAGATGAGCCTAGCATCATCATAAGAGTCCTGATAAGAGGGAGGCAGTGTTCAGAAGAGATGTGATGATGGAAGAGAGCGAGAAAGAGAGATTGATGGAGATTTGTAGACTCCATGCTGCTGGCTCAGAAGGGGAGGAAGGGTCAGTGGACCAAGGAATGCAGGTGGTCTCTAGTGCCTGGGAAATCCAAAGAAATACATTCCCCCTAGAGCCTCCAGTGCAAACACAGACCTACTGACATTTGATTTTAGCCAAGTAAGATTTATGTGGATCTCTGGCTCTTAACACTGTAAAAATGGTGTAGTTAAAAGCCACTAAGCTTGTGGTCATTTGTTACAGTAACAGGAAGCTTCTACAGCAGGGTGAATGTCAAGTCTTTAACAAGGTCACACCTGGGCATGCTTGGGTTTGTCACCTCCTCCCTCTCTGCTGGTTTCTATTTGTGCTTCAAATCAGCAAAGACTTATGTTCCCAACATACACAGCATGCTCTCTCACCTCTCCCTAGGCCATGGCACAGTACCATCTGAAATGCCACCCACTGTCCTTGTCTGCTCAGTGAACTCTTACTATTCCTTCCAGACTGACCTCAGATGCCCCATTTGCTGGGAAGGTACTGCTCTTTCCTAGGGAGGTTGGGGCCAGGTGATACCCCCATCAAAGCACCTGGCACAGGGTTTAATGCCTTTCCTGTCTGCTCCCCCAGACTGTAGGTGGGGCCACGTCTTTCACTGCCTGTGCCCAGCCACTCAGAGATGGGCAGAGGCAAATGTGAGTCTGTGAAGGAAGCTTTCCTTTAAAAAGCTCTGCAGTCTCTTAGGACTGCCGGGACACAGACAAACATCTAGAAAGAAGAATAGAAAGTCCCAAGGGTCCTCCTCATGGAGGAACAGAAGAGACTCTCTGGGGTACCAAAGAGGAAACCATGTCCTACCTCAGGACCTGGCTGCCTCTCAGAGGGAGAGGTGGAGTTGCGTGGGCCACACTGAAGTCACAAAGGCAGAGGCAGAGGCGGGCTGATTGCTGGTGATGACCTCAGCACTTGGCATAAACACTTAGGCATTTCCTGAGTAAGGCCTGGAAGGGTCCTTGGTCCTCTGCCTCATGGTCTTCATTTTGTCCAGCTCTCTGGCGCCCCCTAGAGTCTCTTTGGGGTATCTGGGCCTTTGCTTTCACCAAGCCCAATCAACTGAGTCTGAAAGTTCAGGGGCCAAGGAACCCATCTTGCTGCAAATCACAACTCAAAATAAGAAAAAATAAGAAGGGCTTGGGATGTACTTCAATGCAAAGGCATTCAATCCCCAGTACCACCACCAGCAAGAAAAAAATGTACTTCCTAGATCTAAAATACAGTAGATTATGCTTTTTCATTCTATATCATGAGAAAAAGCATGAGAGAGAAGATATAAGAGGAGAGCTAAAGTAAGAGGAAGGCAGCTCGTGAGAGCTAAGAGGAAGGGGGGAGTGCAGCAGGGAGAAGGAAAGAAAGCAGCGCTGTCCACGCCCGCAGGTCCTATGCCCATAATTCTTTCCCCTCCCACTTCCACAAAGCATCGCTGCTCAGTTACAACCTGAAGCCAAAGCGCGAGCTGTGAGTCCCCCTCCATTGTGGTTGTGCAGAAGGGGGTGCACTGAGACACCACTACTGTCCTAGAGGTAGAGGATCCAAAGCTGGGGTGACCAGGTTATGTTGCAAGGGGGCAGTGGTGAGGCAAGGGTGGAGGGGAAACAGGCTAGGGCCACTTTCTGGAGGATGCCCTTCTCTGCACTTTCAGGTGGAGGTCTTAGGTGAAATTATGGTCTTCCATGGGAAGAGCTATATTTTCATAGTAGAATAAATATTAGTTTTTCCTCAAGGTCACAAGATGGCTGCCATTCCTCCAGGCACCACATATGTTCAAGGTAGGAAGAAGATAAAAGGGGCATGACAATCTTGCTTAGCACTTTTTTTTTTTTCCAGGAAAGTAAAAGCTTTCTCAGAGACCTCTCAGAAAACCTCCAGTGTTCCAAACAGTGTCAGAGGACACTTTAGCTATAAGGAGGTAGGCAAAGCAAATGTTTAGCTCTTTCAGGCTAAATAGCGGGAGATAAGCAAGGTAAAAAGGAGTTGCTGGCAACGAGGTTCACCAATCAATGTTGGCCACAGGGCCTAAGAGGGGAATTCCTTTTCTCCTCCATTTCCTCTTCCTCCCAGGGAATAGCTGTTGCTTTTCAGAGCCTGAGTTTGCTGTAGTTCAGAAAAAAGCCTCTGCTGTCACTGGTTTCCTTCAATCCTCGTGATTTTGTTCTATTAGACTTCCTTTGAGAAGTGGGAAACCCACTTTTGGGTCTCCTCTTGTATCCTGGGAGCTAATTCTCAATAAAATTTTCCTGCTCATAACCAACATTGTTCCTTAGAATTCATTCTTTGATTTTTGGGGAACACAAACTCAGTGTATCTGACATCCACCAGGTTGGGAGTGACATTTATTCCCCCTATATCAGCAAGAGGATTGCAAATTTGAGCCCAGCCTGGCCAACTTAGTGAAACTTGTCTCAAAATAAAAAACATTTCTACCTAACTTAGCTGTGTATAAGTTTGCCTCAGCCGCCCAGAGTGCAATTCTTTTCCAAAATACAACAATTATTTTGAGTTAGGATTTTGCTAAGTCACTAAGTTGCCCACAGTGGGCTTCAGCTTGGGACCCTCCTGCCTCAGCTTCTCAGAGTGCTGGAATCACAGGCATGTGACACCATGCCCAGTTTCAACCCAGTTCTTACAACGTTATGATTCAGCAAAAAATGCCTCCAGTTCCTGACACAGACACAAGACCCATCCTTGGATTCTAATGCTGCTACTGATTTTTCCATATTTGTTTATTCTGTTGAATATTTTAATAAGAATTTCTGAACAGGAAGAAGTGTAAAGGGCCCATGCCAGCTTTGTGCCAGAATTGCTCTCTTCTCACAAAGCAACACATGGTAACCTCCATCCGCCAAGGCAGAAGTGCTGGGTGAACTCCCTCATGAAGGAGGAGTTCATGGTCCATGGGAGACTGCAACTGACATGGGAATAGAGGCCTGGGTGTGGGGAGAAAAGGGAAACTAGGGGGAAATAACAAAGTACCTCGCCAGGCCTGGGGCCACATGTCTGTAATCCCAGCCTCTTGAGAAGATGAGGAAGAAGAATCACAAGTTTGAGCTCAGCCTGGGCAACTTAACAAGACTCTGTCTCAAATTAAAAAATAAAAAGAGCTGGGAGTACACCTCAGCAGTAGAGTGCTACTGGGTTCTACCCCCAGTATTTCAAAAGAAATACAAAAACTATTTGCATGCCTAGCCCACCAGATTGATATCAGCTCCGTCTGGACTCCATTTTCTTACATCAATGGGAATGTGCCTTAAGACTGCTGGCTCCTGTCTGTGTGTCCCTGAAAGGAGGTCACCGTTAGCTGGGAACCTGTCCAGGCAAAGGCAGCACTTAAAGCCAGGAAAGGACAGGTCTATCACTTTTGAAGTTCTGCTCATTCAAGTACTTGCCCAGCCTCAGTTTAAAGGTGTAGGGGGAACGGGAAAGTGCTATAGGAAGAAAAGCGCCCAGCGCCAAGTTCATTACCGTGGGTGGAAGTGGCTCAGTGTGGCCCTAGGGCACAGCAAGGACAATTCCACAGCAATTTCCTTTGACCCTGTGGATGCCTTCTCCTTCCTTCTAACCCCCTTTCTTCCTCTGCCATGTGAATATTTCGGCTTCTCTCTTCCTCCCTTATTTGATTTTATCTTAATCCCCATAATATGAAAAACATTTTTATTTCTCCTTGTTGTAAAAAGAGGAGGAACATTTTATTATTTCTTTCAATAAAAAGAGAGGAAAAACATTTTAAATCATAAATTTCCAGATTTTCTTTTGTGAATCTGCAATCTCATATTGGAAAGAAAGAAAAGTTCCTCCCTCCCAGATGAGCCAAAGAAGTAACATTATGGAGATGCAGGAGGATTCCGAAGGAGTGAAGCTGAGTAGAGGGTGGCTGGAAAGACATTTCTGTGAGGCATCCTGCAGGGAACAGACAGCAGGTAGAGAGGAAGAAAGGGGGGCCCTATCTTCCTATTGACTCTCCACTGCATGGCATGGAAAGGCAGCAGTAGAAAACAAAACCAGAAACGTTATCAGCCCCTGTGAAAACTCTAGAATGACTAAGAAGTCCGGCCATGCAAAATCCTCCCCAGAGTGTACCTGGGGAATGAAGATAAAGCAGTTGACTGTGGTTGTACAAACAAAGATGCCTCCAGATGTGAGTCCAAAGACCAGGTTGGGCCAGGTGTGCAAGTATCTGGTGACCACAAAAAGCAGCCCAGCAGCCAGGACCAGCAGGTTGACCCCAACCGTGATGGTTAGGGACTGATTCACAGGAGGAGCGCTGACATGGTCTGTCAGGCCAGCCAGGTAGGCACCACACAGCAGGAGCAGCCCCTGGAGTGGAGAGGGACCAAGGGCAGAAGTGGAAGAACAGTTCAGAGGGCAGCAGGGTGGAACAATGGCCCTGTCTGTAAACCAGGGCCACCCCTCATACAAGGGGTGATTGAAATATACAGTGAATGTTTACATTAAAAAAATCTTATTACACTAAAAAGACACATTGCTAAGGATGATGGGATAAGTATGTCCAAAGTGAAAAGAAGTATTTTGAGAAGATTAATGTCTTTCATTGTCATACATTTTTTTTTCTTGGGTACTGGGGATCGAACTCAGGACTTGCACTGTGAGGCAGGTGGCGGAACCACTGAGCTAAATCCCCGGCCCCTGTCAAAGATATTTTAATTTAAACATTCACCAAATTTTTGATCACACCTAGTTGATCAAACATTTACAGCAATTTATGTCAAATGAAAACATAATGGTGTATCCTTATTCACCTTAGTCACTGAATCTGGCACAGTGCAACTTCTGGTTCTTCCCCAAAGTCAAAATGAACCGTGAAAGATGAATGTTTTGAATCGCTTCAGGACATCCAGGCAGGTATGACAACATAATTAAAGACACTTATGAAAGAGGACTCCCAGAACTGCTTCAGAAAGTGGCAAGAGTGATGGAATAAGTGTGTTTGAAGTTTGGGGAATATTTTGAGGAAGATTTATGGCCATATGTCTTTTACTGTAAGAAATTTAAAAAAAATTTTTAACATTCACCATATTTTTCAATCATGTCTCATACATGGTAGGGCCTTAATAAATAAAACTTTACTCTCCTTCACTAAGAATAGCTCACTAGAGGTCAGCAAGTCAGCCCTCTGGCAGGACTCTTCTGGGACAAAGAACAGGCTCCCACCAGGGGA
Source organism: Heterocephalus glaber (assembly GCF_053883595.1). Classification (NCBI taxonomy): domain Eukaryota; kingdom Metazoa; phylum Chordata; class Mammalia; order Rodentia; family Bathyergidae; genus Heterocephalus; species Heterocephalus glaber. The sequence continues at coordinate 70,166,691 of NW_028258138.1, forward strand.
TGATGCTCTACCCCAGGGGTGATGGGGACCAGGAGGGCTGGGGTACCTCCTGCTGTGGGTGGGGAGAATTACCACGTCCACTGTGTGGTTTTGTGCTGTGCAGAGCTGAGGGGCACAGGAAGCTAACAGTGACCTGCAGTCTGCTTCTCATAGAAGGCAGTGCCGGGTGGGCTGGGAGAGGTTCTAATCTGCCCAAAGGCACCTTGCCAAGACTGAGCCTACCTGGGACAGAGGCCATCCTGCTGCACAGAGAAGCTTTGTGGGCTGGCTGTGGCTCTCTGTGGATGGACTTAGGGGAGATGGAGGGTGGGAAAGAGGGGGACAAGGCAGGCTGGGACCCAGGAAGAGCGAGGGGCAGGCCAGGCCCCAGTCGCTCCATCTAGGTGTTCCCTGCTTTGTGACAGTATCTGCACCACCACAAGACTGATGCTCTCCTCTTTCCATGGACATAAATTGCTCTACTGCTCTTGCCTGTACTAAGGAGAGAAAAACATACCTTCGGGCACTTTTGCCAGAGGGAGCTGCATATACACTGAAATCAAAGCTTTAATTAATGATACGTAGGTTCAACATGCACTGGTCCAACTATGTGCAAAGCACTATACTACGTATTGCTCAGGACCTAGTACTACAAAGGGTAAGTCACAGTCCTGAGTTTGCAGTGCCCAGTCTGATGTGGAGGCTTTGGGAAGCCCACACACACTCATGTCTACAATACAGATGTGAAGATGGCGGGAGGCTGAGGTGGGGCTGGGAGTGATGCAGTCAGGAGAGTAATGATAGGATGGCCAGGCATCAGGAAGATGCTTCCAGGGCCCTGAATCCACAGGGCCTGGCTGGCTCCACCTGTCAGGATGGCCCTAGAGAAAATTTCTGGAGCACTGGTGTGCCATGAGGGAAGGAGTCAGCATGGCAGAACTGCCTCCAAGGTACTCCTAATGCCCAGTGTCCCACATGGGGCCAAAGGGCAGAACTCGGCCATCCTGAGATTGCCAATGACCAAAGAACACAGAAGCCAGGAGGTTGGGGGCCTGACATTTGAGTAACTGATACTATCAGGAGGCATTTGGAAGAGCTGGATCATTTGTACTTGTGTCAAAGGTGAATGAAATTAATACTGTGAATCTGAAATGTTTCAATATGCTTCTAATAAAATGTTTTAATTCCATTAAACTCTTGCTAGAAGGGAAAGCAGTGTGACTAAAGCTCCCACACATCGATGGCTCTGGTTTGAGTGTGTCACACACAATCCCTGTATATTATTTGCCTTCACTGCTAAGGGTAGGGGAGGTGACAGGCTTGGATAGGGGTTCCAGAACTCTGTGTGAGACTGGCACCCTTCTCAGAAGCCCCTTGCTGCCCATGCAGGGACGAGTACTCTTTCCCCCTTTGTTCCTTCATCCTACTGAGCAATAGTACAGTGACACAAAGTGGAAATGGGAGCACACAAAAGACAACCAAGGTGGGTTACACAGAGTGCTGCTATGGTGCAGGTGCTGGGAAGGACAAGCAGCTCCAGGGGCCGGAGGGCCTGGGAGAGGCACTGGGCTTCTCAAATTTGTCCAGAGGCAATGGAAGAACAACTGAAACACAAATCTAACTATGTATCTACTTACTGGGCTCCTGCTATGGGCCGGGAGAGGCTGAAAGCTCTTAACATGCTTTGACTCTTTCGTAACTCAGCACAGCTCTGAGCAGAAGTCACCATCATTTCTATTTCACAAATGAGGGAACTGAGGCTCCAAGAGGTTAGATGAGGCCCGTGGTCAGTGAGGAAGGGGCTGGGTCAGAATTCAAACCCTGTTCCATTACACTCTGAGGCTTACTTTCCTAACCCCTAGCAAGATACAAGAGATCAAGATCTGATCATTTCCTGGACCTTTCTTCAAAAAGTCTTTCTATCAAAGGAATATATGCTCATAGTGAAAAAGTACTATATCTCTGACCCAGCCTGCCCATCCCCAGGACTGTTCCTCAGAAGCAACCACCTCCAACATTTTCCTAGTGGTGAAGTAAGTGAAGGTAAACTTTAAAGGTCACTGTTGCTACAAAACCTTCTCTAAAAATCAGTTACCCAGGGCTCTCCATCCCAGTGGTCAGCAGCAGCCTCATCCAACAGGCCTGGCCTGCACCCTCTGACCCAGTTCTCTGTCCTTCTAAGCTGGAAACCTGCTGAGAGGGGGTCTGTTCTGAGGACACCCCCTTGGTGTACTGCCATCCGGAAACAGGACCCTATGTTTGTTCCTCTAATGGAGACAAATGAGCCTGAGGACAGGAGATCCGCAGCACTATGGAAGATACTTTGAGGGACCTGGACATGCTCCAAAGACACTGTGCATGTTGCTGTCTGCCTTAGGGCCAGACCTTGTCCCAACCAGACAGAGAAAGTCAGGTGTGCAAAAGGCAGCAGGAGCTGTGACCCAAATCTTGAAGAAAGTTACAAGAAGCCTGTAAGGGCATTTGGGAGAAGAAATTAAGCCAGGTAGACTATTTCCTCATAATTCCCCATGCAGAGGAGCCTGACAGAAAACAGTATTGCCAAATCAACTTAAAAACTAGACTACAAAACTGGAGAAACAGCAGGTGAATCCAGATTATTTCAAAGATACTATGGTTTGGATTTAACACATCCTCACAAAGGCTCATGTGTTCAGAGGAGGGGATTTTGGAAGGTGATTGGATCATGAGTAACTGCTGATGGATTCATAATTTGATGGCATTATTGGAGATATTTGATACTTAGTAGGTGGGGGCCTAACTGGATAAAGCAGGTCATTGGGGACAGGGCTGTGAAGGCTATCTTGTTTCTGGCCCCCTCTTTGGTGCTTCCCTACTTCCTAGCTGCCATAAGGTGAGCAGTTCTCCTTTACCACACCCTTTTGCCATTATGTTTCTGCCTTGCCACAGACCCAGCAACTATAGAGCCAATTGACCATGAACTGAAACCTCCAAAACTGTGAGCCAAAATAAAACTTTTTTCCTTTAAGTTGTTATTCTTAGGTATTTTGTCACAGTGGCAGAAAGTGGGCTAGCATAGGAGAAGATTGAATGAAGAAGTCCAAAGAGTTGGAAAAGTGACCCCACAAACATAAAAAGTAGAGAAATAAAAAGGGTCATGGCTTTGAGATGTTTATAAGCTCTCCTTTGAGTCTGAGATTCTCTGGAGACATTATTAATATATCTTGCTACATTTCTATAATTTTCTCTTCATATTCATTTTGTTTGTGACAAATAAATGGGACCCAAGGAGATATGGTTACCAACCTTGCATCCCCAAATGAGAGCAATCCAGACATCAGAGTACCGTGAAGCACAGAAGTGTGTATTGGTCAAAGAGCAGGATACATCTCTCCCTGTCACCTAGGAGGGACACAGAGTCATAACTGAGGGCACCTACAGTTTTCAGATCACAATAGATCTTCGCACACATCCTGAACTATGTACTTCTTTACTGCATATAATTTCCCCTTCATTATATAAAATGAAAAAATGTAAGTGAGGTGACTCCATTAGAATCTAAATGAGTGGCTCTGAGTTGCAGGAAAAGATAGAAAAGTTGGGTAAACATGTAGATGCTGGGTGGCAGGACTCCTTCTCAGTCATGTGCTTTGCTACCACAATGATTTCAATTAGTACCTCAGCAAAGTTACAGATTATTTCATATTATAGAGATTTATTGGCAAACAGAATCCTTAGTACATTAGATTCTACAATGTCATGATTCTACTATATTCTTCAGTTCCCTGTGAGGCTGGAGACATTCAATACTTCCTGTTAATTGAATACCATGTGGCAAGCATATTAAGGCTTTTACCTGAATTGTTTCTCTTAATCTTCACCACAGCCCTACAAAATAGGCAGTATTGTTATCTGTACCTTATCTGGAAAAGAGACTTTGAGAGGTTAAATAACTGTTTCAAGGTTATGGGGTTGGTGAGCATGGTAGAAGTGGGATTTAAACCAGGGATAAAGAACTCTACCCTAAAATACTACCTCTGCCTCTCAACAATTAGGGGAAGGCAACTTTCCGTAGCTAAAAGTTCTCATTATTGGTGATGTGGAGGCAGAGATAACTGCCAGGCCAGCTCCACAGTGCTGCCCTCTCAGGGGCTTCTCAAAGACTGGTGAAGGAGGAGTGGGGGAGTAGCAGCCATGGCTCCTAACTCTTCTTCCTCTCTTTGTATAGGGACAGCCACTCAGTGGACAGTGCTGTGAAAAGGACCCTGGGTAGCACAGAGGCCACCCCAGGTCAGGAACTAGATTCCCCAGGGATTGAGGCACTCACCGTCATGCTGACACCAAGGATCTGGAGGCACTGGACAGGATCGGTCAGCACCCATGTCACAAGCAGGACCACATCAGCCATCACCAGGGCTGCCACCAACCCCAGCAACTGCAGGTCTTTGATAATCTGCAAAAGAATCAAGGTCAAAATGACCCTTTGCTTGCTGGCTACATGACAAAGGGGCCAGAGTATTTTACATGGCTATGGGCTTCAGGGACAGCCCTTCTAAGGAGCTTCAAACATAGCCATCAAAAATGAAACAGACACCATTTACAGTGACTGCTGTGTTGTTTTCATCAATGTTATTACTAAACATTTTCATTTGTTTAACTTTCTTACATTCTATCTTTTCTGACAAAGGCCTCAAAGGGTCCTATAAAATAAATACACTATTATTTCTAGATATATTTATATGAACACATAGAGAAATGTGGAGGTTTTAACATCAAAGTGGTAACAACTCAACCCAGAGGTTGGGGCTGAGAGATAGGTGTGGGAACAGGAGAACTATAACATACTCATATGTACTTTTTAACACACATGTATACTATCTGACTTGATATGAACAGAATATGTTACTTTTGTGATCATAATAATAAAACTAAGAAAAATATACACTGTGACGGGATAAAACACTGAAAAATACCAGGGAAGGGAGAAAATAAGTATGAAGAAGTCTCAGGTGAGGAATTGGGGCAAAAATGTGCATTTGAGCTCTTGTCAACAAATGGACAAAAAGAAGCCCAACTAGTTACACAATCCCAGGTGTTTGTAAGATAAAAATAAATCAGTTGCTTAATAAAACTGCTCAAAACCAATAATAATGAGAAATTCAGAGCAACCAGAGAAAAAAGATACATTATGTGTAAAGAAGATACCAGCCTTTTCATCAGATATGAGGCCTAGGAGAAGACAGTGGAGCGACAGCTTCAAAGCACTGAAGAAAAGGCAGAGGCGGAGGATGTAGCTCAGTGATAGAGCACTTGTCTGGTATGCATGAAGCCCTGGGTTCAATTCCCAGAAAAAAAGATAAAAGAAAAAAAGAAGAGAATAAAAAGAAAAGAGAATCTTTCAGAATCAAGGCAAAATGAAGACCTTTTCATATATACAAAATCTGTAAGAATGCAGCACTAGCATACCCACATGAGAATGTTAGCTATCCTTCAGGTAAAAGGAAAATGATACCAGATGAAAATGTAGATCTATACATAAAATGAAGAACACTGGAAATGGTAACTACAAGGAAAATGTGTGATTGATTTTATTATTTAAATATCTTTAAAAGATAACTAATTAAATAAAAATAATGATGAGTATGTGGCTTATATTACTCAAAACTCAATAATAAAAAACCAAAACACATCCAATTAGAAAAAAATAGGTGAAAGATCTGAACAGACACTTCACAAAAGAAGATAAATGAATGGAAAGTAAGTGTGTGAAGAGATGTTCAACACTGCATTAGGAAAATATAAATTAAAACCACAATAGGAGACTACCACACTCCTACTAGAATGGCTAAAATGAAAAGTCTGACTAAATCAAATGTTGGCAAGGATGATTAGAGGAAATGGACTTACAAGTACTGTTGGTAGAAATGTATACTAACACGATCACTTTGGTAAACAGTTGGCACTTTCTTAAAGACTTAAATATGTACTTATCATATGAGCCAACCACTTTACTCTTAGATTTATATCAAAGAGAAATGAAAGCATATCTCTATATAAAGATGTATACATGGAAGTCCATAGCATGTTAATTTTTTTAATAGTCCCAAACTGGTAACAACCCAAACATTCAGCAACAGGTAATCTACACACTGGAATACTACTCACCAATAGTAACAAAGAACTACTAATACACAGAGTAACATGGTTGAATAATTATAGCATTTGTAAAAATAATTATGTGACTAAAATAAGGTAGGCAAAGAAAAAGTACATTCTGTATGATTCCATGTACATAAAACTCTGGGAAATACAAACCAATCCATAATGACAGCAAGCAAATTAATGATGCCCCGAGGACAGGGACGGGCAATGTAAGGATTGGACAGCAGAGGGGCCTGAGGAAAGTGCTGGGGTGATGGATGTGTTCATTATACACCATGTTTCATGGGTTTACACATGTGTCTAACTTATCAAATCATAGACTTTCAGTACATGTAATTCATTGCATGTCAATTATGCCTCAAATAGATATTTTTGAAAAAGGAATCAGTCTTCCAGAGGTATGGATAAACTTTTAATAATCTTCATCTGTGCAGTTATTTACAGCTGAGCTTTTGATAAATATTCACCATGGTTCAATAATGCTTACTAAAAGATCCCATCATTCCAGAGAAGTAGGCTTCAGCTGAATGATATATTAGGTCTGGGCTGATGGTTAGGTCTTAAGTCTGGGCAATCTTTACCAGGAAACCTGATAAATGGAGGGATGTGGTTACAGTGATGCCTGACATCAGGGACCTGTGGGTGATCTGGCTGCCACTTGGCTTCTGGTGTTGATTCCTTCTGCTTTAGCCACATCTCAATGCAGAGAACTGCTCTTTACATAAAGGAGAACTGGGCTCCAGACCAGCATGGGTATGGGTGGGGGATACTCTGCTTATTTGCTTCAGCTTTACTCTCTACAGCCTTTTTTCCTTCCACATCACACCTATGCCAAGCAAGCAACACTCTTCCTGGATATCTTGTTCTCCCTCACATTGGTGCCAGGTTTTGGCTAGCTCACAGGTGCCCACAGGGCCTGGGATGGGTGCACAAGGAAGCAGAGCACATGTCCAAAACAGCTCCCAAAAACAATGACTCAGTCTTCGAGGCCTGGAGCTTTAAAGGCCATGTGACTTTTGAGGTTTGAAGCAAGGAACAGGAATTTCAGGTTATTCTAAAAGGAGTCCTGGTGATCTGTATCAGCCTCTCCAGCTTTTAAATTTCTGTGGAGCTGCTGTATGCAATGTAGCACTGTGTACTTGCTGCCTACTCACCACTCTCTTGTTCGGGACCCTCTGGGTAAACACCTTGTAGAGTCGCCAACTCTTCCCCAGAATGGGGCCAAACACAAGGGAGGTCCCAATGCACAGCATGGACAGTCTTATCTACAGGTGGAAGGGGACAGAAGCAAGAGTCATGAGAGGAATCTTCATCACTTCTCCACGCATTCTGATCTGCAAACCCTCAGGTCCGCAGAGGGCAGGAAGTGGGCCTCGCTGACTGTGTGCCAGGGATTGCCTCTGAAAGCGTGCACACCAAAGACACAGGAAACCACCACTCATAGGAGTAGTTATATTCAAAACATCACCTACCTGGATGAGAGTTTCCATTGAGCTCCCCACTAAATCCTCTTGAATTCCAAAGAGGTAAGCGCTACTGTAAGTCAGACAACTTCCCAACAAGGTCACAATGTTCAGATTGGGACTGGACATCTTCACAATCCTAGAAGAGATTAGGAAGAAAGACACTTAGAGCCATGACCCTTTGTAATGGGGTCAAAGATCTGCAAGATCATGTTTCCTCCCTACTACTGTTTCTGATGCAGCCAAAGAGTGAAGGTTCCCTCTGGGAAGAAACCACTTTACGTCCCTGTGAAAATGTATGGCTTCTTTCATTTATTTTCAAAGAGAACTAAATTCTGGGACTTCCTGTTTGAATAACTCCAGGTCTTTTAAAAGAAGCTGACTACCTACATACAGGTGGTATCAGAGGAGTTAGAATGCTGGCCATGAAGCTTGGGGTTGCTAAGAGACACTATATGCAGCTTAGTGAAAAAAAATAATGATCAGGGCCATACTCAAAGAGATAGTTTGGAGCTTTTAGAAATGAGCTGTAAGGCCAACTACTATTTGGAAAGAGGTCTGGGATTTCTTTTTTCATACACTGTTCACTTTATTTTATGTGTAAATTGTTTTCCTCTCTGTATTTGACCAAGAAAGAGGAAGCAGGGATCAAAAGCAAGAAATTAGGGCAGGTTTTTCTTTTTTGTGTCTGAAGAAGTAGTTTTAAATGAGATTAGAGAACATATGAAAGGTCAGAGGGAGATGTGGATAACAGGTGTGTGATCTAGATTAGGGATCTCAAGAAAGCCCTGGTCACCAGCAGAGGTTCAGGATGTGAATTGGTTCATTTAAGCGGAAAATCTGGCTTACAACAGATATAGTGATGGATAACAAATAAATATAACAAGCAACAAGGAGGAATGTAATTGTATTTAAGAATTTTAGCTTTTTTTTTTTTTTTTTTGAGACAGGGTCTCACTATGTAGACCAGGCTGGCCTCAAACTCACAGCAATCCTCTTGCCTCAGCATCATGAGTGTTTGGATTATAGGCATACACCACTACACCCTGCAGAGAATTTTAATTTAAATAGTGTATTCTACATAAATGCAAATATGAATAGTCATTTGATAATTATTAGTTATACTTTCATTTTTAAATAGTAACTGAAAAGGAAAGTATTCTTTTCTGTGTTTCTTAATTATCTGGCCAAGCACCATAAAGGTGAACGCCAAAGCAAAATCATTTTTTTAGTGCAGCTATATTAAGGACAGATAAAGTATCTAAGAGGCATTAAACAGTCTGGAAGTGCTACATTTGAAATGTCAAAACCCCCACAGGCGTAACATGACGACTTAGTGGTTAGCCTCATAATATATGCACACAAACGCCACCACCCTGAGATGCAGGCCCAGAGTTGTGTTGAGATTAACCTTGTCCGGCAGTAAAAGCATTAATGTTTTTTTCTGCCCTAAAAGTGAGAACAGCATTCATGTACACCCTTTGTAAAATGGAGAGAATAATTTCTAAGAGTTGTTGGAGAATGTAATGAGGTGTTATGGTTTAGAGCTAAAATGTCCCCTAAAATCTCATGTGTTGGGAGGTGAGGTCTGGTTGGAAGAGGTGGGTCATGGGTGTGTGTGACCTGGAAAGACATGTTCTTTATTAGTACATGTTTGTGATACATAATGAATTCATTCATCATGCAGAGTTGGTACATGAGCATATTGCATCTTAGTCCTTTTTACTTCTTCTTCTCCTCCCCTCCCTCTTCTTTCCATGTCAAATCCCCTTTCCATTTTAGAAAGCCGTGTTCTTGTCCTTGGCTGCTCCTTTGACTCTCTGCTTCCTGGATGTCATGAGATGAGCAGCTTTCCTCCACCAAGCCCATCTGCCATGATGTTTTTGCCTTGGAGATAGCCAACCATGGACGGAAACTGTGAGTCAAAACTTCTCCTCCTTTAAGTTGTGGGTGTTGGGTATTGTGTCACAGTGGCAGGAAAGTGACTAATACATAAGGCAATATGGCAAAGTGCTTGGGCACAGGGCTGGCACACCGTAGGCATGTCACCAACATCAGGGGATAATATGAGAATTTCACCATCTTCCAGGTTTTAAGAAACCCAAGAATTATCTTTTCCTTCTGTTTCTTTACCACCTATACTCAGCAACCAAGTTCTTTCCCTTCCCCTTCTTATTTCAAAGACTTTCTCTGAGTTTTTCCTCTCTTTCCATTCCTGCTACCATGTTTATCCAGGACACAATCATGTTAGTAACAATGGGACTGGAGTCAGGTGTCATAGGTTTGAATTCTCGCTTTGCCACTCACAGCTGTGTGACTTTGAGCCCACTATTTGACTGTTCTAGGACTCTGTCTCCTCATCCATAGAATGAAGACACCATCTTCTTATTTACACCATCATGGGTTATTGCAAAAGTCAAGTGAAGTATGCATCAAAACTCTTGGCAAACTATAAGATGATGCAAAAATGCTACATTTTAGATTTTTTGGTGTTACCGTCAGCTCTGGGTAACACTGATTTGTTTCTGCTCTCATGCATCTTGAACATTGCTTTTAGACTTAATTTCTTAAAATACCACTGTTATCACTTATCCAGTGACATATGTAAAGGAACATTCTTCCACCATTTAGTTTAAGTCTTCTGTATCTGACTTTAAGATTTGACCCTACCCTATATAGCCACTTATTCATTCAGATCTATCTGTCTGGTGTCCAAGTCTTTAAATTGTGGACTTTTGGAGGGTGATTTTTCCTTAGTTTCTTTATTTCTCCATGTAAGAAAGGCGTATATATGGTAAATATTAACTACATAAATAAGAATGATGCTCACTAGCAGCTTCATAATGCATTTTTAAAGAAAAATGAAGGGTGATTAAAAAAAAAAGAACTGAAGGGGAAAATGATAAAAATAGAGCTTTTACAAATGGGAAGGGGACCAAGAGTTGGAAGGAGCAGGAAGGAAGAGGAGAGGTAGGGGATGATAAGGGAAAAAAAAAGAAGTTGTATTATGTACCGACTCCCCAGGATAAATTTAATCATTATGTACTGCAAATTTGTACTAATAAAATTTGAAAAAGAAAAGTGCTACATTAGAGGAGCCAGTGCTGACACTGATTTAGGTTAGAGCCCTGCTGACCTGAGGTGGCCTCTTGGCGCAGTCCAAAGCCTGGGGAGTGGCATCACCAGTGGGTGGGTTCCTGTGAGACCACTCTTCCCATGGCCACTCCTGAGCTTCTGCACACAGCCATGGTTATGGGATGGAGGCTCTCTCACCAAGCACCTTCCTGGCTCTCACAACCTCACATCTGTTTTGTCTAGATCATGGAATGGTGGTTTCTCTCTTACTTCTCTGCATTTTAAAAAATTTGAATATCACAATCTTCAGTGATGAAGCATTGCTTGAAATCCTGAATTCTTCCCCTTTATGATTTAGCTGGGGAACTCAATTCAGTTAGTTTTGATGAAAGAGATACCAGTCTTCACATCTCAGGCATTCGTGCAAATGTACTGTTCAAATAGACATGCTTTGGAATTATATATGTATGTGTTTTGACAGTTTTTTTCCTGAGAATTTCATTGAAGGCTTTCCTTGGAAAAGAAACTATGACTAGATGATTTCCCTTCTTTGTTTGGACACCTGAAAAACACCTGAAAAGCCTCTAAGTGAATTACCTCCAATTCATCAGGTAAATTATTTAGCTTTGGGGAATGTACTTGCTACTTTGGTAGGAATTCAACCACCAATGTCATTTATATTTTTTCCATTGAACTAAGATCTGAAGCCTACATAACTGAATATTTTAATTTAGCCACATACATAATTTCCACAAAACCAGAAGATTTAAATATTATATACTTAATTATAGGTAGCCAATGCCATCTACATTACTTGAACTTATGAAAAGTTAAAAACCTGGATTGGCAGTCTCAAATAAGGTGAGTTTAAAAAATATTACAGAACTATCTCATTATCTCTTCTTTTTCACTTATATATTGGAAATGTAATACAAAATGTTTCTTGATGCAAGTTCTCAATATATAGGTAAATGTCTGTCTATAGAACTTGTATATTCCTGAATTATCATTTCAACAGTCTTTAATAAATTTTGATGCTTACCTGGCATTCACCAGTACACAGATATGATTTTTCCATTTAGTTTATTGGTACATTTTAGGTATACAATACAGTTACATTCATCATTGGGATCTTGTAACAGATACAATGTTTTAAAGACTTTTATCAAATACTGATTCCTGACCTTGGAGATCTATCACATTTGGAGTACTGAGTTTGGAAACATGATCCAAGATTGGTGCAGAGCATGTTTCCTGGTGTGCCATGACTGTTAGAAAACTTTCCTAAAGATGTCATATGACATGTTTTCTAATATGGTACATGAGTTGACATAAAAGGGATCATTGAGCATTAGTGTATCTGAAATCAAACATGAATCTTTCTAAAAAGCTTTTTAGTGAGCTTTAAATGGTAAGGATTGGATGAATTTCTTTTTTAGCCCACTATTTTTTTTTTTTTTGGTATCGGAGATCGAACTCGGGTCCTTGTGCTTTCAAGGCAGGCGTTCGAACCACTGAGCTAAATCCCTGGCCCTAGCCCACTGTTTTTGATCTATGCAACAATTGGATTATAAATCTATCTCATGTAAAACTCCATACATCTTTATTATAATGTTAGCTGATTGTTCCTGAAAATCTGATTATTTTTCTATTTGCCTTTTTCTGCTGTCTGAGTCACTCTTAACCCAATTCAAATTCAGCACACCTCAAACTAATATTACTGGGGCCTCTAACATTTATATTTAAACTCTGTATCATAGGTCCTGGCCCAGCTCCTTCTTATCCTCCCTGGGCCACCATCTCAGGAGACCATGCCAGCAGATTTCACTTACCTTGCAACCTTCAGAGTTCTAAATTTTTAAATCATAATGACTTCACTTTATTCCCCTTCAAATGTCCACCCCATGGTCATACTCTGGGTCTTATGATCATTTGAAATGGTTCTCCTTGAGGGATTTTAAACATCAATATGCTGTTCTTTGACTACACTCCATCCAAAACTCAACTCCTTGTCTTCTCTCCCAATTTGTTCCTCCCACATTCTTCCTCAGTTCTGATAACAGGAACTTTTGTCTCTCCATTTGCTTGGACCAAAACTCTTGGAGTCATCCTTGACTCTTGCTCACCTGCTAGTCCAATATGTCATGAAATTTTGTTGGCTATATCCTCCAAATACATCCAGAACCCAGTCACTTCTCACATTTCTGCTGCTACCACCTGATCACAGTCTCCTAACTGGTCTCCCTAGTCTACCCTGGAACTTCCCTAAAGTCTATTTTTAACATAGCATCCAGAATGAGCCATTAAAGGTAAACAGATCATATCACTTCTTTGCTCAAAACTCCACAGCAGTGCTCTGTTTTTCAGAGGAAAAGCCAGTCTCTACTAGGGCTGCCAAACCTTACATACTCGGTCCCCATGGTCTTTCTGCTTCCTTCCCCATGTCTTCCTATTACCTATTCCCCTCCAGTTACACAGGATTTCGTGCTATTCCTGAAAACAGCAGGCACTCACACTTCAGGTCTTAGAAGTGGTACTTTCCCTGTGTGGATATTTCAATCCAAATACCTGCGTGGCTCATTCCCTCTCTTCAAATGTTGTTCAAATGTTAGCTTCTCAAACAAGGCTACAATATTTCCACTTAAAATTATACCCTTGTCCCAGAATTCCAAATCCTTATCCTGCTTTATTCCCTCCTCCCCATCCCACCATAGTACTTATTGCATTTTAACATCGTACACAATTTACTTATTGTTGTTGTTGTTGTTTGTTGTCTTTTCCCAATTAGAATTGTTCATAATGAACTCCCATTACTAAACTCTTACCTGGACATTAAAAGCACTCATGAAACATTTGATGAAAGAATGAGTCTTCTCTCATATGCTTACTTCTGACACCTTTTCTCATTGACAGCCTATACACTTCTATTTCCTTGGTTCTTTGCTTCCTTACAATCTATTTTTTCTTTTCTCCATCTAATTTCAAACCTCTGGTTGGTCATCTGAACTCTTAACAACATCTACCCAATAAAACTCAAGTAAGAATTACAGCCCATTGTCTGCTTTTACATCCAGGCAGCTGACTAATGAAGGAAAAAATTAGACAGTTTTGCAAACTGTTTCTATGAAAATTGAGCCGTCAAGCTTTTTCTTTGTTTCTCTACATTACATTTCTCTACATTTGCTTTCTTTTTTTTTGTATTAAATTCTTTTATTGGTACATTGTAGGTATACAACACAATTACATTTCTCATTGGGAATTGTACCTTTACATGATGCATCTTGGTTCTTATTTTTTCCCCATTCCTAGCCCTCCCTTCATGTCCTCCACCCTTCCCTATTTACAAAGACTTTATTTCCATTTTTTCCATTTCTCAGCATTTTTTCCTTTCCCTTCTTTCCTTTCCCCTGTGCCTCCCACTACCCCTACCACTTTGGACCTTTTCTTCCTATTTTACATTATCGATTATTCATTCTAATCATTGGTACATTTTAGGTATACAATATAATGACATTCATCATTGGAAATTTGCACCGTTACATAGTCTCTCTTGGTTCTTGTTTTTTACCCTTGCCCAGCCCTCCCTTCAACCCCTCCAGCCCTCCCTATTTACAAGAATTTTGTTCCTATTTTTCCATTTTCTCATATTAATCCCATTCCCTTCTATCCTTTCCCTTAGTCCTCCCACTTCCTTCCCCTTTGCCCCTTTTCTTCCTATTTCACATGACCTATTATACATTTAGTCCTTATTTACACTTTCAGTTTCTCACACCAGAGAAACTATTCAGTATTTACACATCTGTGTCCTACTTATTTCACTTAAGAGTATTGCCTCAATGTGCATCCACTTAGCTATAAATGTCTCTAATTTCTCATTTTTTATGGCTCAGTAGTACTCCATTTTATAAAAAAACCACATTTTCTTTATCCAGTCTCCAGTTGATGGGAATTTGGGCTGTTTCCAAGTTTTAGCTATTACAAACTGTGCTGCTATGAACATGGGTACACATATATCACTGTGGTATGAGTCTTTTAATTCTTTGGGGAAGATCTCCAGCAGTGGAATAGCGGGGTCAAATGGGATTTCCAGTCCTAGTTCTTTGAGGTATCTCCATACTGATTTCCACAGTGCTTGCACCAGTCTATACTCCCACCAGCAGTGGAGCAGGGTTCCTCTTTCCCCACAGCCCCGCCAGCATTTGTTATTGGTTGATTTCATGATAGCAGCCATTCTTTCTGGAGTGAAATAGAATCTCAGTGTTGTTTTCATTTGCATCTCTCGAATGACCAGTGATGTTGAACATTTTTTCATGTATTTATTTGCTATTTCTACTTCTTTGTTTGAGAAATGTCTGTTCATTTCAGATGCCCATTTTTGGATTGGGTCTTTAAATTTGGGAGGTCTGATCTTTTTAAGTTCTTTATAAATTCGAGATAGTAGACCTTTGTCTGAGGAAGAGCAGGTGAAGATTTTTTCCCACATTGTGGATTGTCTCTTCACACTGCTGGTGGTTTCTCTTGCTGTGCAGAAGCTTTTTAATAAGAAGAGATCCCATTTGTTGATTGTTTGTGCTAGTTCACAGGCAACTGAGGTTTTGTTCATAAAAAATCTTTTCCTACACCGATGTCTTCAAGGGTTCTACCTAACCTCTGTTCCAACTGGTTCAGAGTTTCTATTTTAATATTTAGATCTTTAATCCATTTTGATTTTAGTTTAGTGCATGGTGAGAGATATAGGTCTAGTTTTAATCTTTGGCAAGTTGAAGCTCAATTTTTCCAGCACCATTTATTAAAGAGGCTATCTTTCCTCCAGTGAGGGTGTTTGGCTCCTTTGTCGAAGATGAGATGGCTGAGTGTGTCTGGCGTTGTTTCTGCATCTTCTAATCTGTTCCACTGGTCCTCAAGTCTGTTTCTTTGCCAGTACCCTGATGTTTTTATCACAGTAGCTTTGTAGTAGAGTTGCAGGTTGGGGATTGTGATACCCCCTGCCATGTCTCTGTTACCTAGAATTGCTTTTGCTATTCTGGGTCTCTTCTTGTTCCAAATGAATTTGTGGATTGTTTTCTCAAGGTCCATGAAGTATGCTGCTGGGATGTCAATTGGAATTGCATTAAATCTATATAGCAGTTTTGGAAGTATGGCCATTTTCACTCTATTAATCCTTCCTACCTAGGAGCAGGGGATGTCTGTCCATTTTCTGATATCATCTTCAATCTCTCTTTTCAATGTGCCATAGTTTTCAGAGAAGAGGTCTTTGATTTCTTTTGTTAGGATGATTCCTAGGTATTTCAGTTTTTTGGATGCTATTGTGAAAGGAATTATTTGCCCTATTTCTCTCTCAGTGAGTCTGTCATTCGTGTAGAGGAAAGCTATTGATTTTTGTGTGTTGACCTTGTAACCAGCTACTTGACTGAGTTTGGTTATTAAGTCTAGAAGACTTTTGGTGGAGTTCTTGGGGTCTTCTATATAGAGTATCATGTCATCTGCAAATAATGACAATTTGACTTCTTCCTTTCCTATCTTTATTCCTTTTATTTCTTTCTCTTGTCTAATTGCCATGGCTAATGTTTCCAGAACTATATTGAACAAGAGTGGTGATAGTGGACATCCTTGTCTTGTTCCTGATTTGAGTGTGAAGGATTTCAGTTTGTGACCATTTAGTATGATGCTGGCTGTTGGTTTTTCATAGATGGCTTTTATCAGTTTGAGGTAGAGACCATCTATTCCAATTTTTTGTAGGGTTTTTATCAAAAACGCATGTTGGATTTTGTCAAATGCTTTTTCTGTGTCTATGGAGATAATCATATGGCTTTTGTCCTTGGCTCTATTGATATAGTGTATTACATGGATTGATTTGCATATATTCAACCATCCCTGCATCCCTGGGATGAATCCCACTTGATCAGGGTGTATGATCTTCTTGATGATCTTCTGCATTCTGTTTGCCATTATCTTATTAAGGATTTTTGCATCTATGTTCATTAGTGAGATTGGCCTATACTTCTCTTTTTCAGTTGGGTCTTTCTCTGCTTTGGGGATCAAGGTGATGCTTGCTTGCAGGAATGAATTTGGGAGTATTGCTTCCCTTTCAATTTCATTGAAGAGTTTAAACAGTAGTGGCAGCAGTTCCTCTCTAAATATCTTGTAGAATTCAGCAATGAAGATATCAGGGCCTGGGCTTTTCTTACTTGATAAGTTTTTAATTACATTTTCAATTTCATTGGTTGATATTGGGTTGTTCAGAATTTTTAGGTCTTCTTCATTCAACTTTGGTAATTCATATGTATCTAGGAATCTGTCCATTTCTTCTGTGTTGTCCATCTTATTGGCGTATAGGTTCTGGAAGTAGGTATTGATGATCCTCTGGATTTCTGCTGGGTCTGTTGTCATTTCACCCTTTTCATTCCTAATTGCAGGGATTTGGGCCTTTTCTTTCCTTTTTCTGACAAGGTTGACTAAAGGTTTATCAACTTTGTTGATTCTTTCAAAGAACCAACTCTTGGCTTCATTGATTTTTTTGTATCGTTCTCTTAGTCTCCATTGCATTGATTTCTCCTCTGATCTTTATAATTTCCTCCCTTGTATGAGCTCTGGGGTTGTCCTGCTCTTCTTTTTCTAGAAGCTTGAGGTTCAGCATCAGGTTGTTTAATTGGGCTCGTTCTGTTTTCCTAATGTGCGTATTCACTGCTATGAATTTCCCTCGTAAGACTGCTTTCATTGTGTCCCATAGATTCTAATATGTTGTATTGTCGTTGTCATTTAATGGAAGGAACTGTCTGATTTCTTCTTTAATTTCCTCTGTGACCCATTGGTTATTCAGAAGTGTGTTGTTCAATTTCCATGTGTTTATGAAATTTTTTGAGTTTCTTTTGCTATGGGTCTCCAATTTCATCACACTATGGTCTGATAATGTACAGGGGATAACTTCAATTCCTTTGCACTTACTTAAACATGTTCTATGTGTGAGTATGTGGTCTATTTTTGAGAATGACCCATGTGCAGCTGAGAAGAATGTGTATTCTGATTTTGTGGGGTGGAAGACTCTGTAAACATCTGTTAAGTTCATTTGTTCAAGAGTTTGATTGAGTTCTAGTATTTCATTACTTATTTTAGTCTAGTTGATCTATCTATTTGTGACAGTGGGGTGTTGAGGTCCCCCACTACCATTGTATTAGTGCATATATGGCTTTTCATGTCTGTTAGTATTTGTTTTATATAGTTGGGTACACTAGTGTTTGGTGCATAGATATTTATGATTGTCATCTCTTCCTCTTGGATTCTTCCCTTTACAAGGATGTAGTGTCCTTCTTCATGTCTCTTAGTGTTGGTTTGAAATCTACTTGATCTGCCAAGAGGATAGCTACTCCTGCTTTTTTTCGGGTTCCTGTCGCATGCAGTATTGTTTTCCACCCTTTAACTTTCAGTCTATGAGTTTCACTTTGAATGAAGTGTGTTTCTTGTATGCAGAATATTGTTGGATTTTGCTTCTTGACCCATTCTGCCAGTCTATTTCTTTTGATTGGTGAATTGAGACCATTAATATTGATGGTTATAACGGAAACGTATTGACTTGTCATTGCCATGACTTTTTCTGTTTGTTGGGTTCTCCCCCTTTCCATTTAATTTCTTGTCATGCCAGATGGGTTCATTCTGCTTTGCTTCCTGGGGTTGTGATCCTCAATGTCTCTTCCTAGGATATTGTGTAAAATTCTTTGGAGTGCTGGTTTGGTATTCACGAAGTTCCTAAGGTGCTCTTTGTCATGAAAGTATCTTATTTTTCCATCCATTTTGAAAGATAATTTTGCAGGGTACATCAATCTGGGTTGGAGGCCGTTTTCTTTTAGGCCTTGGAATATGTCACTCCAAGCTCTTCTTGCCTTGATGGTTTGTGTTGAGAAATCTGCTGTGTTTCTGATGGGCTTTCCTTTGTATGTGATTTGTTTCTTTTCTCTAACTGCTTGTAGAACTTTGTTCTTCTGTTGAATTTCTGGAATCTTAACAATTATGTGCCTATGTGTAGATTTTTTTTGATCAAGGCTATTTGGAGTCCTATATGCCTCACTTATCTGTATGTCAAGCTCTTTTCCCCTACTTGGGAAGTTTTCTGCCATTATTTCGGTGAAGAGATTTTTTATGTCATCTCCACTCTCTCCTGTTTCTTCATTGAGCCCAATCAGTCTTATGTTATTCTTCTTTGCATCATCTAGCAGCTGCTGGATTGATTTCTCATGTTCCCTTATCATTTTGAAGCAATTTTTCTTTTCCTGGTCACTAATTGCAATCTTATGTTCTATATCTGAAATTCTGTCCTCACATTGGCTCATTCTGCTGTGTAGACTTTCAGTGGAGTTTTTCATGTCCTGGAAATCTATTTGCCTCTGTTTTATGGATTCCATTTGTTTCTTATGTTGGGATTCCATCATGTTCCTGAGCTCCTCTCTAGATTTATTAATCATGTCTTGCACTAAGGGCACAATTTCTCCTGTTATCTGAGAAATTATTTCTGATTTCATTTTTTCCAGATCCCCTTTTGTTGCCAGTTCAGTGGGTCCAGGTGGTTGAGTATCAGAGGGTTCCATCTCATTTCCCTTTGGGGTTGCTGTAGGTGATCTGGAGGTCTGGTTTTGAGACTTATTTACGTGTTTTCTCATTTCGACTGGGGAGGGGGTCTGTTAGCACCTGCATGGATTATCTCCTCTGAGCTGGGTGAGGTGGGACAGGGGCCGGGAGCAGCGGTAGGTATGGTGACCCAAAAGCCCTTTCCTGTGGGCTGGGAGCTGCCGGAGGGATGTTGGCCGGGAAACCCCTTCCTCTGGATCAGGAGCAGTGGGATGGTGGCTCAGAAGCCCCTCCCTCTGGGCCAGGAGCAGTGGGAGGGATGGTGGCCCAAAAGCCCTTTCCTCTGGGCTGGGAGGAGCGGGAGGGATGGTGACAGGGAAGCCCCTTCCTCTGGACCAGGAGCAGTGGGATGACGGCTCAGAAGCCCCTACCTCTGGGCCGGGAACAGTGGGACTCAGTACCTTGGTTTGGTGGTCTGGTGTCCTCTGCGCCTTGGTAACGTGGAATCAGGTGGCTGCCTGTCTGCAGTGGGGTGATTCGGTGTCTTCCGCGTGACTCAGGACCTCGGTAGGGCGTGCACAGACCTGCCTGTCTGCAGCGGGCTGATTCGGCGTGTTCCGCGGGACTGGGGACCTTGGTAGGGTGTGGGCAGACCTGCTGGTCTGCAGTGAGGTGATTCGGCATCTTCCTCGTGACTCAGAACCTCGGTAGGGCGTGCACAGCTACATTTGCTTTCAATGCAAAGATATAAAAGCATATCTCTCTGGATAATGCCCTTAAGTCTAAGTTTGGTGACATTCTCTGTAAAACCCTGTGATATGTGTGCATCAGTAAATTGTCATGTTACAGTACTACTTCTTTAAGTATGTCCCACTAGACACTTTATATTCTGCAAAAGTCAGGCTGTTTCTGATTCATCTATATTTATCCATCCCTAGCACTGTCTCTAGAAATGGTAAGTGTTCCAAACTATTTGTTGAATGAATAAATTATTAATAGAGACGGAAGATCCATATCTTTTTCCTTTGCTGGTCATATTCCCTAATCTCATTTTTACCTGGCAAAGCTCTCCTCTATTAGGTAATTCCTGTAATCCTTAATGCTTGCATGGGATGGGGACTAAGTACCAGTAGGTAAGCCACATGGCTCTAAAGTACCAGAAATCTCTGAGAGTTCAAGACTCACAAGCTGGCTGTGGTGGCACATGCCTGTAATCCAAGCATTCTGAGAGGCTGAGGCAAGAGGACTATGAGATTGAGCCCAGCCTGAAAAATTTAGTAACTTAGCAAGACCACACTTCAAAATAAACAAAAAAAGGCTAGAGGTATAGCTCAGTGCAAAGGCCCTGGGTTCTATCCCAAGTTGACTCCTGGGGTGTGTGGGGGGAGGGCAGGGGTAGTCACAAGTTGGCTCAGTGTCTGTGTGTAAAGACAAAAGGGACACATTCTGGGTAATGTTTCAGGGAGATCCCCATGGACTTCCCTATAATGGTTTAGAAGTTCCTGGCATTAACGAACACAAAAAGCCAGAGGTATTTTGGAAGCTCTGACTGCTATAGATTTGCACAGACACTGGGTTTTGCTCACCTGGCAAATTCATATACTCTACACTCTTAGTAAAAAGCCTTGTGAGTGAGCCCCTCCTCAGCTTCCCTCTCAGCATGGTGTTGAAAGGAGTCTAAAAAAAATGAAAGAATCTTCGTGGGAAGTCCATGAAGACTTTTGCATTCCCAGTGTCTTTGTTTCTGCACAAGTATGGCATCTAAGGGAGTACTTATTCACATATGCATGAGCACATATATGTTCAACATCTGCAATGTGATCAAGCCATTTTAAGATTCCTTTCCACTGCCTGGATTCTTCCTGGAGAATTCTCCTAGGAAATTCTTTTGTCCAATAAGTTCCTTACATCATGTGTCAAGTGCCATGCAGGCCCAGAGATATGACAACAGCCTTTGTCAAGCATTTGATGGATGCTTCACGGTCACACAGATTTCCAACTCTCAGCTGACATATGCATCTGAAGTTAACAACGCACTGGCCTCTCCTGGGCTTCAGAAAACCTGCTGATCTTGGACTAAAACTTGACTTCTTTTTTTTTTTTAACATGACTTTTTACATCCCTGAAGCCAATAAATGATTTTTTGTCCTGAGTTAAAACACCTAGCACTGCCCCTGTCAGCCTGGCTTCTCTAAATTTGCCTCCTTTCCTATAACCCTAATCACTTCCATAGCTTTATTTTAGATGGAGAGAGTGAGCTCCCTACCCACTACTCTGTCAGTTCAGATGCTGAAGCTGGTAAGGACCTGGAGGAATAACAAAGACAACCTTCTGCCAACAGCCTTGCTAAATGGTTAGCAGTGGCTGGACCTGATGAAATCTAAGGGACCTTCTAACCCTTCCTTTCTCAAATTACTCCAGAGGCAAGTTCTTTTCCCTACTCCAGACTTATTAATAAGCCAGCCACTCTACATTTCTGCCTCTCTTCCTGAACCAAGAACAACAGGCTGACATGGTTATAAGTCAATCAATCCTCCAAATAAAATATTCAGCTATTAAGTACAAAAGAAAACTTGCTAAATATCCTGCCCTCAAGTTTCCCTCTCACCAAGGACCTCAGTGTCTCCATGCTTTACTGCTTATTTTCTCATTCGTGGTCATCCTGTGTCAAACATTAATTCATCACTTCCTTGTCAGCTTATCAAGGTCTGAAGAAATGGAGACAGGAAGGCAAAGAAGCAGTTTCTGCTCTCAGTGCATCAGACCACCACCTCCTTCTTTCTGATCTTTTCACTGCAGAAACTATTTCCTTCCATTTCTCTCTTAAAGTAGAATAAAATGTTAATTTAATACTAAATTGGTTTTCCCACCATCCACTGAGCCATATAACAAAATCCCTATTTGTGAATATATGTATATTTATATATGAATATACATATACATTTGCATTGTACACACTTCAGAATTCATAGCCTAGGCTATAAACAGAACTATGGACCAATTAAAAATGTATCTTTGAAATTATTTTAAAAGCTGAAATATGAAAATTTAGATAAAACACCAAATGCCCACTACCTCATTATAACAGGCCAAGTTTTGGGATAGTAGCGAAAAAGCCTACTGATAAGTTCATGGTACACTGGTGATGAAGAACAGTAAAAGTCCCAAAGATTATCCTTCCTGGAAAGGAAACTTGTACAGCTTTACTTGTGAGTATTATGGTAATATTCTACATTTTTAAAAAAATTAGTTTCCAAATGTATTTTTCTGTATTTTATGTAAATTTGGTTTAAATGTAGGACCTGAGGGTATGGGGAGTAGACACAATCAGACCCTAAGGTTACAATCCAGGCATGTGTTGTAATTATGAGGCAGTAATTTCAACTTCTTTTTCTCTACTGTGGGAAAAGGCCTTGAGCAGTTCCTAACAGGAGATTTGTTGGACTTCCAAAAACAGCAGAGCAGATGCCCTGATTTTAAGTAGGGCACAAAGCACAAGCACAATTGGCCATAGGAAACTTCTAATCACAAGGAGTCTGTGCTGGACCAGAATTTTATCATCTTGTCCATCTTTCTGAGGCAGGAAAGATGCACCTGCCATACCAGAAAGTTTCTTTTCCCTCTTTCCCCTCCTCACCCTCAGGTTTGCAGTAGAAAATTGGGCCTTGGTGTAGGATCTGAGAGGAATCCTAAACAATGCACTGCCAGAATCACTTGGCACCAGGCCAGAATCCAGGAATTCATAATTCTGAGACTGAGTTTGACCCATCCTTGTCCCTCTCCATCAGCACTTCTATGGGGCTTTGAATCTAGTAGTAACTCATTAAATGTTGGCTAAACTGAAGCAATAATTAGACTTAGAGTGGTCATAGAGATTCAAGATTCAGAAGTGGTAAAGGAAAGCATGCTGCAGAGGCAGGCTTGCTTGCTCCTCACCATTCTACCTCCACCAGTTACATCAGCAGGGTTGGACTGCCAGGGTCCCAAGGGTCACAGCTTAAACTCCTGACCTATAAACAAAACCAAACCAAACCAATCCATACCAGACCAGAAAACCTGCTCTGACTCCTTCATCTGAAGATGATGGGATTTTCACCGGATTTTGCAGCCAGATAGGGACCACATTGGGACAGCTCAGCAGATGTTCTGACTTTAGTTTCCTCCAGTGTTCTTTCACTTCTGCCTAAAGACTCGGCTCCCTAGCACCCTGTCTCTCTCCTGATTAATGAACCTCTGCCAGCGGCCTTTCTGCCTCTGGTTTCTAACATGCTACAGTACTGACAGACTAAGGGTTTTCACCTGCCTCCTCAACTGACGCTCCACAAAGGTTCCATTTGGCTGGCAGTGTTATTGAGAGGAGACAAGGAGGTCTTGAGTCCTGTGGAGTACACAAAACCTTCAGTTCATCCTGCTAAATTTTGCCCACTGCTCTCAGATTCTGCCTGCTGGCTTGGACCTTGGACCTTGGCAGACTTTCTATCATGCCTCTCGGATTTACCCACTGGCTGGAGCTCCTAACTGAATTCTTGGTACTACTGGCTTTGGGTTCTTGGTTTCTGTTACTGTCTATTGTCTCTTAGCATTGGCCCCAGCAATGGCCTGGAAATGCCTGCTCTAGGCTCCAACAGGAGTTATATGTTCCAAGAGCTGATTTTATAAGTTTGAAGTACTCAAGAATCCTGAAGTGCCCTTGAATGATCAAAATTTATAATATAATTAGTATCATATGGGCATATTTTTCTACTTAGGTAACGTAGTAAGACAAGATTATGCAGGTAGTAAGATAAGATTAAAAGGATCCATTTTTATTACTGGATAGTATTCCATTGTAGAATGTCCCACAGTTTATCCATTTACCTATTGAAGGACATTTGGGTTGTTCCTAGTTCATTGCCAGCATTATTAAAGTATAATTAATATTGTATATGTATTGTGTATTCTATCATATTTTGATATATGTACAGTATGTAAACTGATTAAATCAAGCTCATTAGTATGTCCATCACTTCACATATTTTTTTTTTTTTGGTACCAGGGATTTGAACTCGGGTTCTTGAGCTTGCGCAGCAGGCGGCGAAACCACTGAGCTAAATCCTCGGCCCAAGCTCACATATTTTTTGTGATGAGAACATTTCAGATACACTCTTTTAGCAATCTTAAAGTATAAAATTATTAGCTACTGTAACCATGCTGTATCGTAATTCTCTAGAGTTTATTCATTCTAACCAACACTTTTCACCCTTTGACTTGACCAATGTCAGGGTGCAACCATGGCAGCACAGAGGATGAAAAATTACTCCAGCTGAAGTTCAGTTTAAACTCGAAGAGGCCCAGAGGGACTGCTTTCCCGAGACTCATCACTGTGAGAATGTCTCAGGAAAACAGTGCTGATCTGAGAAACCGCTGGCTTTCTTTTTTTCTGTACCAGGGATCAACTGAGGACCCTGTACTTGCAAGGAAGGTGAGGCCCCCTTGAGCTACATCCTAATGGGCCTGGCCTTTTATTTGGAACCTAAGGATGCGTGAACAAAGGTGCAGAAGAAAAACATTTGTGTAAGAGTTTTGGTCAGAGGAAAAGGAAGGAACAGGATGATCTGCTAAGTAAGCATACCTGGGCATGAGGAACACAATGGCGGGAGTAAACATCTCTAAGAGTAACTTTGTTTCTAATTCTGCTCCTCTGGTCTAATCATTTTTTTTTTTTTGGTACCAGGGATTGAACTCAGGACCTTGCACTTGCAAGACAGGTGGCACCACTAAGCTAAATCCCTGGCCTCATCTGCTTTAATCTTTAACCATGCATTCCAGGAGCCCTGTGCAATTGCTTCAGGGGTCCCTTCATCCTTGCACTCATTTCAATCCTCCTCAGGCCAGAGTCTCTCCACAGACCAACGTCTTCTCATTTGCACCTCCACCCCAACCCTAGTGTGGCAATCCCCATTCCACTTTCTACTTTTATAAGTTTAACTTCTTTCGATTCCATATATGAAACAATTCAGTATTTGTCTTTTTGTGTCTTGCTTATTTCACTTAGAATAATGTCATCCAGGTTCATCCATGTTGTCACAATGACAAGATTTTTAAAAAGGCTGAATAGCATTCCGTTGTATACTATGCCACATTTTCTTTATACACTCATTTGTCAAAAGATACTTAAGTTGGTTCCATATCTTGGCTATTATGAATAATGCTATAATAAACTCAAGGGTGCATATATCTCTTCCACGTAGTGATTTCACTTCCTTTGGATATATACCCAGATGTGGGATTGCTGGATCATATGTAGTTCTCTTTTCAATTATTTGAGCAAACACTATACTGCTTTCTCTACTGGCTATACTATTTACATTCCAACAAACAGGGTACAATCACCACATTCTCACCAACACTTATCTTCATCTTTTGGATAACAGCCATTCTAATAGACACGAGGTGATGTTTCATTATGGGTTTTATTTGCATTTCCTTAATAATTAGTGATGGTGGGCTTTATTTCATGGATCTTTTGGCCATGTCTTTTGTGAAATGTTTATTCTGGTTTGATTCCTAGCACTAAATCAAGACTGAACCCAGGGTGATATCAAACTTAAATGGGTATATCAAATTCTAGAACCAGTGAAAGCAGATGATAAGAAGGAGAGAAGTATAACCAGTACATTCATATAGTGGAAGTTAAGGAAAACTTTCAGAAAGGAGAAACAGAGGAGAAGGTTAATGATGTTAACACGTCTGAATGTTAAAAGGATGGAGTCTAAAAAGAGATATGTTGATTTAATCACCTTGGCAAGAAGTTAGATTGATGACTTTTCAATGGAGTAAGAAGAATGGATTGAAGAATGAATTGGAGATAAGGAAGTGGCTAGTGAAGATTATAAGGAGGTGGCTAGTGAAGATTATTCTTTTAAGAGACTTGAGGGTAATGACACAGGAAGGGTTTTGTCAGTGGCCTCAGTGAGAGGCATGACCAAGAGAATAACTTCTGAAAGGTTTCAGAAGTCTGAAGAACAGCAACAATTTCCAGTAATTAATGTGTATTTATTCTGACTACCTTACTTGAAACATTAAAAATATTTGATCGGGGTCAGGGATTTGGCTCTGGTTTTGCCACACCAGCTGCGCAAGCACAAGGACCCTAGTTCAATTCCCGGTACCAAAAAAAAAAAAAAAAAAATTTGATCAACTACTACTGATCCATTCGTAGGAGGCAATTTGAGTGCAGTAATCATTGTTATCTTTCTCAATAAATTCAGAGCCATATAATTAATCTACACTATTGTTTCTTGTCACATGAGCACTCCCTGTGCACCACTATTACAGCAAAAGACCTTGCTATCATTCTAGTTTCTTTCTTTTAATGGATTTTAAGTAATCCATTTATGTTTTGGGCCATCTTGAAAAGTGCTTCTTGAAGTCTTTTTTCCTATTTTGTACCTAAACTGGCATATTCTGTGAGCCCACTGCTTTCCTGTGGAAATGTTTTTAAATTCTTTGAGAGATTGTCATTTTCCCTCAACAATAACCATTGTGACCTTCACTTTTTTGTATGCTTGGAATTTAGAAAATCTTCACTCTTTCTCTATCCTTCTAATAAAGTCTCTTAAAACAGTTTGCAATCTTCCTATGACTTTCAAAAACTTACCTTTTTCTATACTTTGAAAAACCTATCTATTTTCCTAGATAATATTCATATTTCTTCAGTTTCCTTAACTGAATAAGGGAGGTAAATTTTTTTGGCTTACAGATTTAACTATGTCACTATCATTCACATTTATTGCCTCACCCACAGATATCTCATAAAACCAACTCTTACACACCAGAGGAAAAGAAAAAACCACAGCTAGGCCATTTTCTGTAACTATAGGTGTTTTGAAAATTCCTAATATAAAAATGTTCATACTATCAAAAATCCTTATTATAAAGTTCACCTTAACCTCTTGATCTGATAAGGCATTTTGAAATTTACATTTTGGGTAAATCTCTCAATTTTAAATGCCTAGAATAATTTCTAAGTTTCTAAACCTTTAGCATTTTTATATTGGTAAAATCAGCTCAGTCATCCAAATTATAACAATGATTCTTAAACATTACAATCACCTGCCAGAGTTTTTTTTTTTAAACAATTGTGTGAGTCCTACCATCTGATTTAATTGTTCTGGGATGAAGCCTGGGTATCCGAAAGCTCCCTATGAGATTCTGATATGAACCAAGTTTGAGAACCGCTAATTTCAGTATTTTCTAGGACAATCTAATTTTTAAATTGTCAAAAGATTTGAATAGACATTTCTCCAAAGAAGATATACCGCCAATAAGTACATGAAAAGACATACAACATATGTGGTTATCCAGGAAATGCGAATCAAAGTCACAATGAAATGCCATTTTACATGCACTAGAATGGTTGTAATTTAAAAGTCAAATAATAGCAAGTGTTGGTGATGATGCAGAGAGACTGAACACCCAGTCATTGGTGGTGAGAGGTAAAATGGTGTGGCCACTTTAAAAATCAGTTCTGAACTTATGTTAAACACAGTCACAACATGAGCCAGCAATTCTACTAGGCTGGTACATACCCCAAACAAGCAAAAACATATGTATACACAGAAACTTGCACACAAATGTTCAGAGCAACATATTACTCATAACAGACAAAGAGTGGAAAGCAAATATCCATTGGTTGATGAATAGTTAAATAATGTGTAATATCCATATAATGGGACATAATCTGGTCATAGAAAGGATGGTAATGTAGGGATTAAATAAGTGAGGATGCAAGGATGTCTTAAGCCAGGAAACATTCCAAGGAAGAGAATGTCAACAAAAGAGAAGACTACGAGTCTGCCAAGCACGGTCAGAGTGTGCAGAAAATTCTCAGAGCTCCAGTCAGTGAGGGGTGGTGGCAGGGAGGCCTAGGCTGGTGTGGATATCTATGCCAAGTCCTAGGATTCTGGGCAGGGGATGGGCTACCATAGAGGAATAAACAGACTTGGAACAGGCACTAGCTTCACCCCTTTAGCCTCTGCCTTGGGACACGCTGACCTGATTTTTTGGAGAGATATGTTGGCGTA
Organism: Heterocephalus glaber; assembly: GCF_053883595.1. Taxonomy (NCBI): domain Eukaryota; kingdom Metazoa; phylum Chordata; class Mammalia; order Rodentia; family Bathyergidae; genus Heterocephalus; species Heterocephalus glaber. The sequence goes on from NW_028258138.1 coordinate 70,194,973, forward strand.
ATGAAAACAGACCAGGCTCAGGAAACTTATACTGGCTTTCAGGACTGACTTTTAATACTTAAAGTATTATGGTTGCTTTGATTTCCATCCAGGCCAGTATCAACATCACTGTAAGGTAGATATGGTAAGGTTATGGAAATTCTTGGGGGTAGGAAAGTGGTAGTAGAGGGGTCTGCTACACAATGAATTTAGCACTAAGAAAACCCAAGCTATGTTTGTTTTTCATGCCCAAGGTAACCCTGGTTCTGGGGGAGAAACTAAGCTCATAGTTATGACTGAGGGCAGGGAGCTGCATAAAGGATATGAAAGACAGAAGACAATTGATTCTTTGTAATCCTAGGTTGGACTGCTATGACACCCATCCAATGTGAAAAATCTCAGAATGGGAACTAATTATTCATATGTTACAGAAAGAGCATCACCGGCTTGCTTTCCTTTCTCTCCTTCCTCTCCTATTCCTCCATTTTTAAAAAATTCAGAGTATATAGGTAGAGATGCATAGAAAAAAACACATTTCTAAAAGACTGTATTTATATAAGCTCTCTGATTTGCCCATTCTTTTGTGCTGAGGCATGTTTTTCAATAAACAAAACACGGTGATAAATTTATCAGGGGCAGCAAGACAGTGGGAGACAGCTGTAGCTGCACCATCTAGGAGTGACAATGATTAATTCCTACATCTGCTCAGTCAGACAGAAACAAAGGTCACTGTGCATAGATTAGCACTGTGATCACCACCCCCCTATAGTGTGTGTGTGTGTACGGTGTACATGCATGCATAGGCACACAATCTTTCACCATGGACAATGAAAAACTTCAAAATGCTTGGAAAAACATGTTTACTATCATTTCAAAAGGCAGGGGGGAAAACCAAAGCCAGCTCCTTACTAGGCGGTGAGGGAAGACGGCAGAAAAAAGGATCAGGCACTGATTTATGTCAGATTACTGTCTAATCTTGTTAGCATCCCAACTGAGTGAAATGTGGATGCTCAGCTACATTTATGAAAGCAAAGGGACAGGAAACTTAAGAATACATCCTGATGGAGTTATTTGATCAATGGAATAAAGACTATTATTGAGAAGCAGCTGAACACATATGAATATTTCATGTATTAGTCTTCTCAGGCTGCCATTACAAAATACCACAGGCTTAGTGGATTAAACAAAAGAAATTTATTTTCTCACAGTCCAGGAGGCTAAAAGTCCAAGATCAAGTTTTTGTCAGGAATAGTTTCTGGTGAATCTCTAGTTTTGGCCTGTAGACAGCTGTCTTTTTGCCATGTCCTCACAAGACCTCTGCTCTGGGCATGCACAGAGTCTGGCTCTTTCCTCCCCTTATAAAGACTCCAGCCCTATTAGATTAGGGCTCTGCCTTAGACCTCATTTAATCTCATTTAACTCAGGAAACTCAGTCTCAAAATCCAGTCATACTGTGGGTAGGGCTCCAACACACGAATCTGGGGGGAACATATTCTGTCTACAACATTTGAAATTATGTAAAGATGTTTGGAAGTTGACTATTCTTGTGTTCAATAGTTCTCCTAAGACATAGCCACTTTCTACTCATGACTCCTACAATTATAGATTCCTGATAATTGCTTTAAAAAAATAATCTTGGCTAGGAAAGTTTCTTTTTAAGTACACAAATTATAAATGGATAGCTTGGTGAATTATCACAAAGAAAACATCAATGTAGTTGTAACTCAAGTCAAAAAAGAGAACATTACAGTAATTCAAAATTCCACCTCATAATTATTACCCTTTCTGTTCTCCCAAAGGCAAAAAATACTGTATTGACTTTTAACACTATACTTATTCCTAATTTTGAACTTTTAAAAATCATGATATTTGTAATTGGCTTTTTTATTTGGCATTATGGGTTTCATCCACATTGCTGGGTGTAACTGTAGCTTGTTTCTTTTCATGGCTGATTAGCATTCCATTGCAGGAATATACAACTTACTCATCATCCTTTGTACTCCTGATGAATGTTTGAATAATTACAAAAAATGCTACCATGGATATTTTTACACATTTCTTGGTATAAATGTACACATATTTTTATTGTGTATAACTTAGAAATGGATTTTCTAGCTCATAAGGTAAATGTGTTAATTTAAAGAAGATAGGGCAGATTATTTTCTAAAATATTCATACCAATTTATACTTTTACTCACTATGTGTAAATGAGTTTATTTGCTTCACATCTTTATCTTAACGTTATCTTTAAAACTTTAATCCATTGGAGATGACATGATACTCTACACAGAAGGCCCCAAGAACTCCACCAAAAGTCTTCTAGACTTAATAACCAAATTCAGTAAAGTAGCTGGTTACAAGGTCAACACACAAAAATCAATAGCTTTCCTCTACACGAATGACAGACTCACTGAGACAGAAATAGGGCAAACAATTCCTTTCACAATAGCATCCAAAAAACTGAAATACCTAGGAATCAACCTAACGAAAGAAATCAAAGACCTCTTCTCTGAAAACTATAGCACTTTGAAAAAAGAGATTGAAGGGGATATCAGAAAATGGAAAGACATCCCTTGTTCCTGGGTAGGAAGGATCAACATAGTGAAAATGGCCATACTTCCAAAACTGCTATATAGATTTAATGCAATCTCAATTGAAATCCCAGCAGCATACTTCAAGGACCTTGAGAAAACAATCCAAAAATTCATTTGGAACAAGAAGAGACCCAGAATAGCAAAAGCAATTCTAGGTAACAGAGACATGGCAGGGGTTATTACAACCTCCAACTTGAAACTCTACTACAAAGCTACTGTGATAAAAACAGTGTGGTACTGAAAAAGAAACAGACCTGAAGACCAGTGGAACAGATTAGAAGATGCAGAAACACCTCCAGACACACTCAGACACCTCATTTTTGACTAAGGAGCCAAACACCCTCGCTGGAGAAAAGATAGTCTCTTTAATAAATGGTGCTGGAGAAAGTGGGTTTCAACTTGCCAAAGACTAATACTAGATCTATATCTCTCACCATGGACTAAACTAAAATCAAAATGGATTAAAGATCTAAATATAAAAATAGAAATGCTGAACCAGCTGGAATAGAGGTTAGGTAGAACCCTTGAAGACATTGGGGTAGGAAAAGACTTTATGAACAAAACCTCAGTTGCCCGTGAACTAGCACAAGTAATCAACAAGTGGGATCTCTTTTTACTAAAAAGTTTCTGCACAAGAAGAGAAACCACCAGCATTGTGAAGAGACAACCCACAATGTGGGAAAAATTTTCACCAGCGGTCCCTCAGACAAAAGTCTACTATCTTGAATCTATAAAGAACTCAAAAAAATCAGACCTCCCAAATTTAAAGACCCAATCCAAAAATGGCTATCTGAAATGAACAGACATTTCTCAGACAAAGAAGCAGACATGGCAAATAAACATATGAAAAAATGTTCAACATCACTGGTCATTTGAGAGATGCAAATGAAAACAATGCTGAGATTCCACTTCACTCCAGAAAGAATGGCTGCTATCATGAAATTAATCAACAACAAATGCTGGCGGGGCTGTGGGGAAAGAGGAACCCTGTTCCACTGCTGGTGGAAGTGTAGACTGGTGCAACCACTGTGGAAATCAGTATGGAGATACCCCAAAGAACTAGGACTGGAAGTCCCATCTGACCCTGCTGGGTATCTTTCCCAAAGAATTAAAAGAAGCATACCACAGTGATATATGTGCACTCATGTTCACAGCAGCACAGTTTGTAATAGCTAAAACTTGGAAACAGCCCAAATGCCCATCAACTGGAGAATAGATAAAGAAAATGTTTTTTTAATAAAATGGAGTACTACTTAGCAATCAAAAATGAGAAATTAGAGACATTTATTGCTAAATGGATGCACATTGAGGCGATACTCTTAAGTGAAATAAACAGGACACACATCTGTAAATACTGAATAGTCTCTCTAGTGTGAGAAACTGAAAGTGTAAATAAGGAATAAAAGGTATAATAGATAATGTGAAATAGGAAGAAAAGAGGCAAAGGGGAGGAGGAAGTGGGATGGGTAGGGGTAAGGAAAGAATGGAATGGAATTAATTTGAGAAAATTAAAAAATGGAAACAAAGTCTTTGTAAATAGGGAGGCATGGCGGGGTTGAAGAGAAGGTAGGGGAAGGGGGAAAAAAATTAAGAACCAAGAGAGTATGTAAAGGTGCAAATTTCCAAAGATGAATGTCATTATATTGTACACCTAAAATGTACCAATAAAAGGATACACAAAAAAAACCTTTAATCCATTGGCATATGTTTCATTGTAGTTTAATTTGCACATCTTCAGCCATACACAAACAATAATCTACTTTCTGTCTCTACAGATTTGTCTATTTTGGATATTTCATGTAAATGGAATCATAGAATATGTGGCCTTTTACATCTAGTTTCTTTCACTTAACACGATGTTTTAAAGTTTCATCCTCATTGTTGCATGAACCAGAAAGTTACTTTAATGGCTGAATAAAATTTCATTTTGTTTACTCACTCATCAGCTATGAACAATTGGGTAATTTCCACCTGGAGTTATTATGACTAGAACACTGACTCACAAGTTTTTATGTGGACTTACTTATGTTTTTCAACCTCTGGGTATATACCTAGGAACTTAATTATTGAGTTATGGTGACACTACATTTAACATTTTTGGGAATTGCAAAAGTGTTTCCATAGCAGCTGTACTATTTTACATTTCTACCAGCAGAATATGAGTATTCTAATTTTTTCACATCCTCACCAATACTTACTATTTCTTATTGTGGGTATCCTAGTGGTGTAAATTGCTATATCATTGTCATTTTTATCTGCATTTTCCTTGTGGGTATAATGATGATCTTAATGGACATGTGTAATCTTCTTTAGAAATATAGTTTAGAGTCTTTGTCCATGTTTAAACTGGGTTGTCTTCTTATTGAATTGTAAGTATTCTATATATCTCTAGAGCAAGTCTATTATCATATATATGATTCTAAACATTCTTTTCATTCTGTAGATTCTTTTTACTTTCTTCATGGGGTTCTTTGAAAAGCAGAAGTTTTTAATTTTGACGATGCTGAATATATCTATTTTTCCTTTGCTATTTGTACTTTGGTGTCATTTAAATTGTGCTGTGTCTTTTTCTGCTGTTATTTTGAGACAAGGTCTCGCTTTGACTACAACAGCTGGCCTTGAACTGACTATGTAGTCCAGGCTGACCTCAAACTCATGGTGATCTTCCTGCCTCAGTCTCCCAAGTGTTTGAATTACAGGTGTGTGCCACCACACCCAGGTCTAATTGTGTCTTTTCTAAATTCAAGTTCTTAATTTTTTTACTACTATCAATGGTGCCATAAATGTCTTTTAAAATTCACTGTGCATCTGTAATAAAACTATCCATTATATCCTTCAACCTTGACATATAAACTTGTGAGTTTTTTTCATAAAATAATATTTTTAAAAATTTAGTCTTGGCAAATGTGATGGCACATACTTATACTATCATTCAGGAGGCTAAGGCAGGAGGATTCCAAGTTTAAGCCCAGCCTGAGTAACTTAGCTACTTAGCTAGACCCTTGTCAAAATAAAAAATAAAAAGGTCTGGGGATGTAGCTAGAGCAAAGGCCTCGGGTTCCATCCTCAGTTTCATCACCACCCAAAAATTAAAAAGAAAAAGTTATTCTCTACTAATAAATTGACATGTATCTGTTTGGATGTTTCCTTTTTGTCTGGTCAGGAAACCCAAAGATAACTTTCTAAACTTTTGTTGAAGGAAATATGCATAAAGAAATAAATACATATGAATGTACAATTCACTGATTTCAAAAACAAATACAACCACATAAGCAGCATGAAGGTCCAAAAACACACACTACCCACACCCAGGAATCCTTCATGCTGTTCTTTTAGTCAGCAGGCTTCCCCTTCTCTTCTCCACCAATCTCTAGGGTAAATACTATTCTGACTTCTGACATCTTTGATTAGCTTTGCCTACTTTTGTGCTTTACAGAAATTGGATCATACAAGAATCACACAGATGGAATCATCTTTGTGTCTGATGTTGTTTGCTCCATATTTTTGTGAAAGTCATCCATATCATGGCATATAATTATACTGTCTATTGTGCAGTACCTAATCACAAAGGATATCATAATCTATTTAGACATTACAATGTTGGGTTATGCAAACACCACCACAGAAAGGGCTTGATGCCCATCTCTGGGGAATGGGTCTGGTGTTGTGGGGCTAGTTAGTTACAGCAAGAGCAAATTCTTCTAAAGCAAGACCACCCCACACATTGGGTCTCTTTTACATATAGCCACTTCTCTTTCTGTTTCTGTGCTTCTTGTGATGCAGCCAGTGTACTGGTCATTTGGACTTTCCAGCCACCAAAATCATAAGCTAAATAACCCTTCTTTTTTACACTACCCAGCATCTGTGATGCAATTCAAAGGGGACTAAGATAGGCTTATTATAATAATAGTGCTACTAAGAATTTTTCAATATATGTATTTTGGCGAATATATGTATGCAGTTTTGCTGGGATTTGGGGGACCTAGGGTAAGAATATGTTCAAGTTTAGTAGATTCTGCTAAACAGTTTTCCAAAGTGTCTACATGAATGTATAGAGTCAAGCACCATATACAATGTTTTGATCAACAATGGACCATATGTATGATGATGGGCCCACATAGGCTGGGTGTGTTTAGTACATGATAGAATCTGGGTTTGCATAAGTACAGCGAACCCTGTGGGGATCCCATAGTGATGGCATTCCTCATGCTGTACTTCTTAGATCAGCATCCCTGTCATTAAGTGCCACTGACTATACCTTCACAGGAATGTGTATGATGTCCACTGCTGTCCATGCTGCTCAGTACTTGGCTTTGCTTTGTCAGTCTTCCTCTATTTTATTTTATCTTATTTATTTATTTTTTTGGTACCAGGATTGAACTTTGGACCTTGCACCTGCGAGGCAGGTGGTGGAACCACTGAGCTAAATCCCCAACCCAGTTTTCCTTTAAACATCCAAGTAAGTATATACTGTCGTCTCAGTGTGGCTTTACTTTACATTTTGAATTTGAGCCCTTTTTCTTTTATTTATTAGCTATCTGTCAGATATCCCTTACCTCTCCCTTATTTCTCTTATACAGATACAAATAACAAGAGTTTTGGCAGCTACTGATGGCTACCCGTCTGGCCTCAAATGGTTATTTCTTGCTGTTGAGAGGAATAACTCACCATCTAGTTTTCTCGTGCATGGCTTTCATTTTGTTGCTCACAGAGTTGTGTTTTCTATCTAGTTGCTATATCTGTTTCCATGTGGGGATTCACAAAGATCTAAAACCCATGATGCCACTGCCACTGTCATCTCCCCAGAATTTCTTATCAACTTAATTCTAATAACTTACATAAACACTCTTTTGAGTTCCCTATACATACAGCCATATTCTCTTCAAATAATAAAGGTTTTCTTTTTTTTCCAGTAATACTTGACTGTCTTTTTTCCTGAAGTTTTTATTCTGTGGCCTATACTCTCCAAGTGTAGATAAGTACCATGGGGAATAATTACTTTTTACTTCCAGAACCCAATTTCTCTGAGCTTAAATAAAATACAATGCCCCCTGAGGGTATACTCTCTGATACCAATCTTACCGTGTCCCTGTGGGAAGAAGACAGAGCAGAGAAAGAGTCTAGGGTGCACTGTTCTGTAGGGAATCTTACCCTAGGAAGAGACAGAGTTGGTGCTCACTCAACAGGCATGAGCACAGAGGAACCGAAGAGTACTCTGCCTAACATCTCCAGGGTTTCTTAAGTTCCACCTTGAACCATTTAGGTATTTGAATTGTAGCACCCTCAAGGAGATGACTTTATTTAAGGTAGTTTTATGTAGCTCCTTTAAATCTTAAAGGTCTGTTTCCAATACAGCAGCTAGATTTCTTGTTATTAAGATCCTGTTATGTCATTCTTTAGCTCTGAATCCTATGGTGATTCCCCATAACATTCAAGGTAGAAGCCAAAGCCATTCCACTGAACTACAAGACTTTCACAATATGGTCCTATTAGATCTCTGATGTCATCTTTTCCTACTTCTACCTCATCTAATTTTCTCTAGCCATACTTGTCTCTTGCTTTTAATGGAGCACTAGGAATGTGCATTTGCTTTTCCCTCTCCCCAGATGCTCTTACCTAATGACTTATTTCTAATGCTTTTCAAGTCTACTATCAAACATTACCTTCTCAGTGAGACCTTCCCTGGCCAAACTAAAAATAGCGGCTAATACTCTGATATTTCCCATTCACTTTTCCTGTTTTACTTTTCTGCTCTGAACTCTAACAATGTTTATATTTTACTTATTGACTGATCACCCACTAGGAAAGCAAGGTTGGTGAGGGAAATGATGTTTGACTATTTTGTTCTTTGAGATAACCTTAGCACACAGAACAGTGTCTGATACAATGCTGGCCAATTTAATAACATTTGTTGAAACTTGTAAGAACCTGATTATGAGAGAGCCTTCTACAAGTACAGACTTCTGTAGCTAATAGTGCATTCAGAACAGACAGGTTTCAATGATATGACAGGTGGAAAGGGTAGTTTGGAATGAAGGGCCACAAACAAGAGGGCTGGGAATCTGGGACTCTAGATGTGATGCTACAGAGCCCCCAAAGGGAGCAACAACCAAGAGAGAGAGAACAACAGAAAGCAGCTGGTTAACTGTTGCAAGATTTTATGTAGAACTGATACTATACTAAACAAGTTGAAGAATAAAAATGTCTGTCATCTAAGAGTTTACATTTACTATTATACTCTATTATATTCTAGGTCAGTTAATTTGTTTATTCAGGAACAAGAGTCAAGTCCAAGCATGATGGAGACACAAAGATGAATAAATTTAAGGAGCTTGTTACTGGTATGGAGTTCACTCTTCCCAATTCAGTGGGTGCCATCAGCGGTGATGGGGTAAGGGCAGTTGTGTCTATCTATAACCATGAGTGTTCCAAGAGCACGTCATGACTTCATCTAGGGCTCATATTCATCTACACCTGTCTGCAGAATCGGCAAATAGTATCAGAACACAATGCTAAAACTCTCCCTACGCATTAACACTGACTCTGCTTCACTCATTTTTGCCCACTCACACACATTCCATCCCACAGCCATTCTAGCTCCTTTGAACCTCTTTTCCTGCACCATTCCTAGATACCTTTTGATGCCTAGATGCCTAGATGCCTTTTGACCTCAGTTTACATCCTCTATGCTTAACCCTCTGCCCAATCTTCTGGGATTGATAACTGATACTTTCTTTTTCTGAAACAGCTTCCTTTTCAGCTAAGACCTTGCAGGCTCTGTATCTGGCCACTGCCTAGTCCAGGCACTGACCTGGCAACACCACCCCAAAATTAAGCTATGTGGTTGGCATTTATTCTAGGATCGGCTGGCTCCCCTTCTTCCTTCTTGGTCAATAACCATAACCACCAGAAGGTCCCAAAATCCTCATAGAGGAACAAGAGTGTGCAAGCTTTCTTTTGGCCAAAAGGATCAGTACAACTTTCCTTTCTTCCTAATTACCTTCCTTTCAGATCCAGTTACTCAAACCACAAAGAAGACCGATCTGAAACAACTGATATGAAAGGAGAGCATCTCCTATCCCTGCAGATTTGGAAAGTTATTTTTAAAAACACAGAATGCACTTTTTTGACTTGCTTGTGTTTCTACCCAGGGGATGCATTTAAAGTGCCCAGAAACTCTTAAATCACATTTTACAGAGCACCTTGAGCACACAGGTATTCAGCTCAGTAAATATTGACACTGGCAGATAAACCTCACCTAGATGACAATATAAGGATTTGGGGAGTGGGAAAGATAAGAAAAGATGATTCTAATGCTTCTTAAAACATACTGCTCTTGAGGACTTTTTAAATAATAGACAATTCTGTGCAACTTAGGAAGTCAGAAATTGGGAGAAGAATACAACAATAACATCCTTGAGAATCATGACTCATGGAATATGTTGGATTTTTCTAAAGGCAGAGAAAGCAAACCCAGCAGGGTACATAACAGTATGAAACTCAACCCTAGGCAGAGGGCCTGTATGGGGAAGTGGGAGAAGCTGGGATGGAGTGAGGAGCCCACAGGGACAGGCTCATTTCAGCTGTTTACCAGCATCTCTGAGTGCCATTTCTGCCTGGGTGTGGGCAGACGTGGCAGGGGCCTTTATGCAGAGCTTCCAGTGTTACAGGCACACCAGTCATGGGCTCTGATAAGCTTTTGCTAGATACACTCTTGCTGGTTACAATGAATAAGCCGAGGCTCTTGACTACTCTTTATCCAGGCCATTTCTCAGGGTTATGTTTGCTTTGAGCAACACAAAGGGATCAGATAACATCTTTCACAGACAAAATCCAGGCTTGTTGTGAGTCATATAAAAGCAGTGAATCCTCCCGGCTCAGGCTATTGTCTTTGAATTCCAGCCCACTGCGTGAAGAAACATCTGTAATGGGCCCTGCATTATCTTCCCCAACCTGGGGGTCTGGGACCCAGCACAAACCCAACACAAAACTTTGACTACTGTTTTCACTATAAGTAATGAAGAACAAGACCCAGAGGTCTTGTGTCTTTTGCTAACATACATGAAGCATTAATAGGTAAATATGTTTGTTTGCAAGCAGAGCAAAAATGCATATCCTATACCAGTGGTAGCAAACCTTGGCATGGGTGATATTGTGTTTTTCAATGTATGAGTTGTTTTTTCTAAACTAAAACCTCAGTATTCAGGTCTAATTGCAGTGTTGGCACTTTGTGATAAATAAGTGGGTTTGGGGTTGCAGTTTGGGCACTCTGTCTCTAAGTTTTACCATCACTATAAATTTTTATTACTGAAACTTCTTGATTTCCCAGACAGTAAAATCTCAGATACTGAAGATTATTATGGGATTGCTCTAACTCTGAGACATAACAATATGTCAGTAACAATTATCACCTGTAACTGTTATCACAAGAGATAGTGAAATAAGGTCTGAGTAAAAGACCTTATTGAACAAGGTTAGCTTAATGCAGAGCTTCAACACTGGACAATGTTTTGTCCATTTCAGAGGAAGCACCAGGGCAGTTTCTTTTTGGGCCTGGAATATTTGTTTTGTTCCAACAGATTAGTATATAATTTAATTATTATTAAATTATTATTAAATTGCATGAGGAATAAAAAGAAATGAAAATAGTTCCCATACCAAAGTTATCAGATGGGTTTTAGGATACCCAGCACAGACCTTTGGAAAAGGATACCTACTATATGTATTTTTCATTATGATAATTTCCTCAAAAAAAGAAGAATGTTTATATAACACATTTTAATAGCTTTATTGATATTTAACTGATATTCAATAAATTGGACATAGTTAAAATGCATAATCTAGTAAGTTTTGAGATATGTATAATACCCAAGAAATACACAATCAAGGTAATGAATATGTCTATTATCCCCCAAACTTTACACTGTGACCCTTTGTAATTCCTTCTTGTTTCTCTTTACCAACCTCACCTACCTGCAGGCAACCACTGATCTAATTTCTGTCAGTACAGATTAGATAACAATAGATTAATGTTCTAGAACTTAATGTCATTGGAATTACAAACTATGTAATTTTTTCCCTTACTTCTTTCACTTACTATAATTATTTTGAGATTTATCCAGTCTTCCAACTATCAGTAATTCATTCTTTTTATTGCTGAGTATTATATTGCATGGATATATAGCATTTATTTCATTCTGTGGTTTCTTTTCAGTCTCTTAAGAGTCTCTTTGGAAAAGAAGATGTTTTTATCTTTTATGAAGTTGGTTTATGAATGTTTTCTTTCATGAATTATACTTTTGGTGTTGTGTTTAAAAAATCTTTGCTTATTCTAAGGTCACAAAACTTTTCTCTTTTCTAAGTTTTACAGTGTTAGTTTCTACATTTAGGTCAATGACCTATTTTGAGTTAAGTTCTGAATATGGTTCAAGGAATAGATCAAAGTTCATTTTTGCATATGGATATTCAATTGTTCCAACATCATTTGTGAAAAAGACTAAAGTTTCTCCACTGAATTGACTGCCCTACCCAATCAGCCCGCTGCAGACAGGCAGGTTTGCACACGCCCTACCAAGGTCACGAGTCACGCAGAACACGCTGAATCAGCCCATGACCCGGCAACAATCCACTGGACACCCCTCCCCCCACTCCTCTGTACAGCCACCTGGTTCCACACTACAAAGACGCAGAGGACACTGGACCACAGGACCACAGTACTGAGTCCCGCCACTCCCGGCCCAGAGGTAGGGGCTTCTGAGCCACCATCCCACTGCTCCTGGTCCAGAGGAAGGGGCTTCCTGGCCACCATCACTCCCGCTGCTCCCAGCCCAGAGGAAAGGGCTTTTGGGCCACCTTCTGTCCCGCCGCTCCTGGCCCAGAGGAAGGAGCTTCCAGGCCACCATCCCTCCCACCGCTCCTGGCCCAGAGGGAGGGGCTTCTGAGCCACCATCCCACTGCTCCTGATCCAGAGGAAGGGGCTTCCTGGCCACCATCCCTCCCACTACTCCCAGCCCATAGGAAAGGGCTTTTGGGCCACGATCCCTACCACTGCTCCCGGCCCCTGTCCCACCTCTCCCAGTTCAGAGGAGGTAATCGCTGCAGGCGCCAACAGCCACCACCCCCCCGCAGTCGAAATGAGAAAACACGTAAATAAGTCTCAAAACCAGACTTCCAGATCACCTACAGCAACCCCAAAGGGAAATGAGATGGAACATTCTGATACTCAACCACCTGGACCCACTGAACTGGCAACAAAAGGGGATCTGGAAAAAATGAAATCAGAAATAATTTCTCAGATAACAGGAGAAATTGTGCCCCTAGTGCAAGACATGATTAATAAATCTAGAGAGGAGCTCAGGAACATGATGGAATCCCAACATAAGAAATAAATGGAATCCATAAAACAGATGCAAACAGATTTCCAGGACATGAAAAACTCCACTGAAAGTCTACACAGCAGAATGAGCCAATGTGAGGACAGAATTTCAGATATAGAAGATAAGATTGCAGTTAGTGACCAGGAAAAGAAAAATTGCTTCAAAATGATAAGGGAACATGAGAAATCAATCCAGCAGCTGCTAGATGATGCAAAGAAGATTAACATAAGACTGATTGGGCTCAATGAAGAAACAGGAGAGAGTGGAGATGACATAAAAGATCTCTTCACAGAAATAATGGCAGAAAACTTCCCAAGTAGGGGAAAAGAGCTTGACATACAGATAAGTGAGGCATATAGGACTCCAAATAGCCTTGATCAAAAAAAATCTACACATAGGCACATAATTGTTAAGATTCCAGAAATTCAACAGAAGAACAAAGTTCTACAAGCAGTTAGAGAAAAGAAACAAATCACATACAAAGGAAAGCCCATCAGAATCACAGCAGACTTCTCAACACAAACCATCAAGGCAAGAAGAGCTTGGAGTGACATATTCCAAGCCCTAAAAGAAAACAGCCTCCAACCCAGATGGATGGACCCTGCAAAACTATCTTTCAAAATGGATGGAGAAATAAGATTCTTTCATGACAAAGAGCACCTTAGGAACTTCATGAATACCAAACCAGCACTCCAAAGAATTTTACACAATATCCTAGGAACAGACATTGAGGATCACAACCCTAGGAAGCAAAGCAGAATGAACCCATCTGGCATGACAAGAAATTAAATGGAAAGGAGGAAACCCAACAAAAAGGAAAAGTCATGGCAATGACAAGTCAATACATTTCCGTTATAACCATCAATGTTAATGGTCTCAATTCACCAATCAAAAGAAATAGACTGGCAGAATGGGTCAAGAAGCAAAATCCAACAATATGCTGCATACAAGAAACACACTTCATTCAAAAGGAAACTCATAGACTGAAAGTTAAAGGGTGGAAAACAATACTCCATGTGACAGGAACCTGAAAAAAAGCAGGAGTAGCTATCCTCTTGGCAGATCAAGTAGATTTCAAACCAACACTGATTAAGAGAGATGAAGAAGGACACTACATCTTTGTAAAGGGAAGAATCCAAAAGGAAGAGATGACAATCATAAATATGTATGCACCAAACACTAGTGCCCCCAACTATATAAAACAAATACTAACGGACATGAAAAGTCATATATGCACTAATACAATTGTAGTGGGGGACCTCAACACCCCACTGTCACAAATAGATAGATCAACTAGACAAAAAATAAGTAATGAAATACTAGAACTCAATCGAACTCTTGAACAAATGAACTTAACAGAGGTTTACAGAGTCTTCCACCCCACAAAATCAGAATACACATTCTTCTCAGCTGCACATGGGTCATTCTCAAAAATAGACCACATACTCACACATAGAACATGTTTAAGTGCGTGCAAAAGAATTGAAGTTATCCCGTATATATTATCAGACCATAGTGTGATGAAATTGGAGATCCATAGCAAAAGAAACTGGAAATATTTCATAAACATGGGGAAATTGAACAACACACTTCTGAATAACCAATGGGTCACAGAGGAAATTAAAGAAGAAATCAGACAGTTCCTTCAATTAAATGACAATGACAATACAACATATCGGAATCTATGGGACACAATGAAAGCAGTCTTATGAGGGAAATTCATAGCAGTGAATACGCATATTAGGAAAACAGAACGAGCTCAATTAACCTGATGCTGAACCTAAAGCTTCCAGAAAAAGAAGAGCAGGACAACCCCAGAGCTCATACAAGGGAGGAAATTATAAAGATCAGAGGAGAAATCAATGCAATGGAGACTAAGAGAATGATACAAAAAATCAATGAAGCCAAGAGTTGGTTCTTCAAAAGAATCAACAAAATTGACAAACCCTTAGCCAACCTTATCACAAAAAGGAAAGAGAAGGCCCAAATCCATGCAATTAGGAATGAAAAGGGTGAAATGACAACAGACCCAGCAGAAATCCAGAGGATCATCAATACCTACTTCCAGAACCTATACGCCAATAAGATGGACAACACAGAAGAAATGGACAGATTCCTAGATACATATGAATTACCAAAGTTGAATGAAGAAGACCTAAAAATTCTGAACAACCCAATATCAACCAATGAAATTGAAAATGTAATTAAAAACTTATCAAGTAAGAAAAGCCCAGGCCCTGATATCTTCATTGCTGAATTCTACAAGATATTTAGAGAGGAACTGCTGCCACTACTGTTTAAACTCTTCAATGAAATTGAAAGGGAAGCAATACTCCCAAATTCATTCCTGCAAGCAAGCATCACCTTGATCCCCAAAGCAGAGAAAGACCCAACTGAAAAAGAGAAGTATAGGCCAATCTCACTAATGAACATAGATGCAAAAATCCTTAATAAGATATTGGCAAACAGAATGCAGAAGATCATCAAGAAGATCATACACCCTGATCAAGTGGGATTCATCCCAGGGATGCAGGGATGGTTCAATATACAAAAATCAATCAATGTAATACACTATATCAATAGAGCCAAGGACAAAAACCATATGATTATCTCCATAGATGCAGAAAAAGCATTTGACAAAATCCAACATGCATTTATGATAAAAACTCCACAAAAAATTGGAATAGATGGTCTCTACCTCAAACTGATAGAAGCCATCTATGAAAAACCAACAGCCAATATCATACTAAATGGTCAAAAACTGAAATCCTTCACACTCAAATCAGGAACAAGACAAGGATGTCCACTATCACCACTCTTGTTCAATATAGTTCTGGAAACATTAGCCATGACAATTAGACAAGAGAAAAAAATAAAAGGAATAAAGGTAAGAAATGAAGAAGTCAAATTGTCATCATTTGCAGATGACATGATACTCTATATAGAAGACCCCAAGAACTCCACCAAAAGTCTTCTAGACTTAATAACCAAATTCAGTCAAGTAGCTGGTTACAAGGTCAACACACAAAAATCAATAGCATTCCTCTACACGAATGACAGACTCACTGAGAGAGAAATAGGGCAAATAATTCCTTTCACAATAGCATCCAAAAAACTGAAATACCTAGGAATCAACCTAACGAAAGAAATCAAAGACCTCTTCTCTGAGAACTATGGCACTCTGAAAAGAGAGGTTGAAGATGACATCAGAAAATGGACAGACATCCCCTGCTCCTGGGTAGGAAGGATTAATATAGTGAAAATGGCCATACTTCCAAAACTGCTATATAGATTTAATGCAATTCCAATTGAGATCCCAGCAGCATACTTCATGGACCTTGAGAAAACAATCCACAAATTCATTTGGAACAAGAAGAGACCCAGAATAGCAAAAGCAATTCTAGGTAACAGAGACATGGCAGGGGGTATCACAATCCCCAACCTGCAACTCTACTACAAAGCTACTGTGATAAAAAACAGCATGGTACTGGCAAAGAAACAGACCTGAGGACCAGTGGAACAGATTAGAAGACGCAGAAACAATGCCAGACACACTCAGCCATCTCATCTTCGACAAAGGAGCCAAACACCCTCACTGGAGGAAAGATAGCCTCTTGAATAAATGGTGCTGGAAAAATTGGGCTTCAATTTGCCAAAGATTAAAACTAGACCTATATCTCTCACCATGCACTAAACTAAAATCAAAGTGGATTAAAGATCTAAATATTAAAATAGAAACTCTGAACCAGTTGGAACAGAGGTTAGGTAGAACCCTTGAAGACATCAGTGTAGGAAAAGATTTTATGAACAAAACCTCAGTTGCCTGTGAACTAGCTCAAACAATCAACAAGTGGGATCTCTTCTTATTAAAAAGCTTCTGCACTACAAGAGAAACCACCAGCAGTGTGAAGAGATAACCCACAATATGGGAAAAAATCTTCACCTGCTCTTCCTCAGACAAAGGTCTACTATCTCAAATCTATAAAGAACTTAAAAAGATCAGACCTCCCAAATTTAAAGACCCAATCCGAAAATGGGCATCTGAAACGAACAGACATTTCTCACACAAAGAAGTAGAAATAGCAAATAAATACATGAAAAAATGTTCAACATCACTGGTCATTCGAGAGATGCAAATGAAAACAACACTGAGATTCCACTTCACTCCAGAAAGAATGGCTGCTATCATGAAATCAACCAATAACAAATGGTGGTGGGGCTGTGGGGAAAGAGGAACCCTGCTCCACTGCTGGTGGGAGTGTAGACTGGTGCAAGCACTGTGGAAATCAGTATGGAGATACCTCAAAGAACTAGGACTGGAAGTCCCATTTGACCCCACTATTCCACTGCTGGGGATCTTCCCCAAAGAATTAAAAGAATCATACCACAGTGATATATATGCGCCCATGTTCATAGCAGCACAGTTTGTGATAGCTACAACTTGGAAACAGCCCAAATGTCCATCAACTGGAGACTAGATAAAGAAAATGTGGGTTTTTTAAATAAAATGGAGTACTACTGAGCCATAAAAAATGAGAAATTAGAGACATTTATAGCTAAGTGGATGCACATTGGGGCGATACTCTTCAGTGAAATAAATAGGACACACATGTATAAATACCGAATAGTTTCTCTGGTGTGAGAAACTGCAAGTGTAAATAAGGACTAAAATGTATAATAGGTCATGTGAAATAGGAAGAAAAGGGACAAAGGGGAAGGAAGCGGGAGGGCTAGGGGAAAGGATAGAAGGGAATGGGATTAATATGAGAAAATGGAAAAATAGGAACAAAATCTTTGTAAATAGGGAGGAATGGAGGAGTTGAAGGGAGGGCTGGGCAAGGGTGAAAAACAAGAACCAAGAGAGACTATGTAAAGGTGCAAATTTCCAATGATGAATGTCATTATATTGTATACCTAAAGTGTACCAATGATTAGAATGAATAATCGATAATGTAAAATAGGAAGAAAAGGTCCAAGGGGTAGGGGTAGTGGGAGGGGCAGGGGAAAGGAAAGAAGGGAAAGGAAAAATTCTGAGAAATGGAAAAAATGGAAATAAAGTCTTTGTAAATAGGGAAGGGTGGAGGGGGTGAAGGGAGGGCTAGGAATGGGGAAAAAATAAGAACCAAGATGCATTATGTAAAGGTACAATTCCCAATGAGAAATGTAATTGTGTTGTATACCTAAAATGTACCAATAAAAGAATTTAACAAAAAAAATCAGTTGATCACACATACATGGGTTTATATCTGCAGTCTATTATTTTTTGATGTTGTATATGTCTATCTTTGCCCAATACAAAACTACCACCATTACTGTAGTTTTGTAGTCTAGTCCTCCAACTTTATTCTCTTCAAAAGTTGTGTTAGTTATTTTGGGTCCTTCATTATCATTTGAATTTTGGAATCAGTTTGTCAATTTACACAAAGAAGGAAACGTGATTGTGATTGAGGCTATAATTAAGGGAGGGGAACCCAACATATTAACAGTATTGAGCATTCCATGAACACATTATCATGTTTTCTTTAATTGTCTCAGCAATATTTTATAGTTTTCAATTTATAGATATTTCATATTAGATTTATCCCTAAATATTTCATATCTTTGATGCTATTATACAAGGTATTGTTTTAATTTCACTTTTCAATTGTCTGTTGTTAGTGTATAGAAATACTGTTGTGCTTTGTACATTGATCTTGTATCTTACAATCTTGTTACACTCATTTGTTAGTAGTTTTTTGTTTTGCTTTTGTTTTATTAATTAATCCAACTTAGATTTTCTACATAAATAATCACCTGAGGGTAAAGAAATTTTAGATTTTCCTTTTAAAAAGTAGGTTCCTCCTATATCTTTTTCTTTTTCTTTTTTTCTTTTTCTTTTTTTGCAGTACCCGGGATTGAACTCAGGCCCTTGTGCTTGCTAAGCGCAGTTCCACTGAGCTACATCCCCGGCCCTTGATTTCTTTTGCTTGCACTGAATAAAACCTCTAATGCTGAACAGAAGTGAGGAAGGACATCTTGTCTTTTTTCTGATCTTAATGGGAAAGCATTCCATCTTCTAATATTAAAAATGATGTTAGCTATACATTTTTCATAAATACACTCTATCAGGTTAAGGAAGCTTCTATTCCCTGAGATTGTACTGCAGCTGCTGTTGAAATTGTCAAATTCTTTTTCTACTGAGATGATAATTTTCTTTTTTAGCTGGTAAATTCAGTGAACTTGCAGGCTACAGGCTGAAAACATCAGTTTCTTGTCATGTGGTCCTCCACCAGGAACCTTACAACATGGCAGTACACAGTGAACCAGGGGAAGAGATCTCCAAGATGGAAATACAATCTTTCTGTGACCTAATATCAGAAGTGACATCTCATCAATAAGCAAGTCAGTAAGTCCAGGTCATATTCAAGGAGATTTCACAGGAGTGTGACTACCTGGAGCTGAGAAACATTGGAGAATATTTTACAGGCTGCCTATCTTAGCCCTATAATATTTCCTTATTGTCTTCTAATATTTATGGAATCTATAGTGATGTCACCTCTCCCATTCCTTATTTAGGTAACTAGCTTCTTTGGTTAGAGGTTGATCAATGCTATTAATTTTCATAAAGCTTTTTGTTTCACTGATTGTTTTCTATTCTACTTTTTTTTCCTATTTTATCAATTTTCATTGATCTTCACCATTTCCATCCTTCTACTTTAGGGTTCATGTGTTCTTTTCCTGCCTTTTCGTATGATGGAAAGAAAGGCCATTGATTTTATTTCTTTTTTCCTAATATGGAGGTTAGTGTTATAAATTTCCCCTGTGAGTACTCAATTTTAATGCATTTTCATTTGCATTCTGCCCAAAATACATTCTACATTCCCTTTTGATTTCTTTGATCATGAATTAAACTGTTCAGTTTCTGAATATTTTAGGACTTTCCACAGGTCTTTCTATTATTGATTTTTAATTTAATTCTATTGTGTTAAAAAGTACATGAGTTGTATGATTTGAATCTTTTTAATTTTTTTTTTTTTTGAGACAAAGTCTTGCTATGTAGTTTGGGCTGGCCTTGAACTCACTATGTAGCCTAGGATGGCCCTGAAGAATCCTTTTAAATTTAATGAAACTTCTTCTACGGCTCAGAATATTATCTTTCTTGGTAAATATTTCATATATACTCAAAAAGAATGGTCTGCTGTTGTTCGGAGGAGGTCAAATTGGTTGATAGTGTTGTTCAAATTTCCTATGTATTTACTGATTTTTGGATGTGTACTACATTGTAAAATTTTTATCAAAAATACAGTATCTGCAACTGAACTTAAACATCATTGTACTATTTTTTTCTTAAAATATTTTTCCTTCTCTGGGATGTGCATGTGTATTCATGTGTGTGAATGAGCATACACACACACACACCTTTAGAGACCACAGAACTGAAGTATCTGATTATGATGTTGCATATTTGAACAAATTTTATTATTTAATAAAACACTTTTGAAAATGGGTTATTTTATCTTTCCTGTCTGACCTTATAGGCTACTTTGTTGCAATATATTTTCATTCAGAGCCGTCTCTTATTATTTTATTCTTTATGCCAACTCATGCTCCCACTGCAAACAAAACAGGCAAGAAAATCTTTCATAGAATGTACAGATTTCTACTTAATGCTATTTACTGGTGTTTCTTTTAAAAGAATATATAAATGATAAGCCTGCATTTTACAAAATTGTGTGTAAAAATAATGGCTTAGAAGAAATTTATGCTGGGTCCATAACACTTGAAACATATTTAACTTTGTAACAAGAATCCTAATAAAATAATAATTATCCCAATTAAAACACTAGTTAGTGCTCAGTGAATATCCACTACCATTTGGATCCAGGATCACAGCTAATTTCTATAACCTTAATCTCAAAATGTAGGTCAGCATTTATCTCTAATGGATAACACTGTCATCAAATTAAAAACATGTTCTGAATCTGTGCTGTCTTCAAAAATCAAAGTTTTAAAAGGCAAGTGTCTCTTTTGCTTCTTCATCTACTGCAGCATCATGGTTAGGGAAGACATGATTCGTGAAGCCATTAAATGGGCCACTACATGCACTACAGGAAGGCGTTACTATAGTACTGTATTCTTGGCTCATTTCATTTTTTAGCTATGAGAAAGTTTGCTTTTGAATGCTTTAAACTGCCAGCTTGCTCGAGGAAATATTACATGTGAAGCAATGACATCCTTTTTAATTCTCCAGTAGAGTATTAATTTGCATCATAGAAATGTGTTACAGATGAAAAGTCCGTTCCATACTTCTCTAACCTCAAAATGCATGATTTTTTTTCTCCCTAGCTATTTTTTTTTTTTTTGGTAGCAGGGATCAAACTCAGGACCTTACACTTGCAAGGCAGGCGGCGGAACCACTGAGCTAAATCCCTAGCCCACTCCCTAGCTCTTTTCTTGGTAACAGTCACCACTGGGATTTTGATATCCTTCCTCCTAGGATCACTGAATATGTATTTATTGAGCACCTACTGTGTTCCAGATCTGTTCTAAATGCTGGAGGCTCAGTGGTGAGCACAACAAGCCAGGCTCCCATTGTCAAAGACTTTACATTCAGGTTGGGGATACTGTTAAAAACAAGTAATTCAACACATTCGGTAATGCCAAGTAGTTATAATCATTATGAAGAGAATACAACAGGGAAATTTGGTAAGAAGCGAGACAGGGGGCTGAGTGGCAATAGGGTAGTGAGGCCACTTTAGACAGAATGTCCAGAGAAGACTTTTCTGAGGAGGTGACACTGGAGCTGAGGCTTACAAGATGAGAAAGAACTGGTTGTGGAAGATCTGGGGAAGATGGCCAGGCAGAGGGAACAGCAAGGGGACAGGAGGCACAAAGGACTTGAGATGAAGATGAGCTTGCTCTGTTTGAGGAATAGAATGAAAAGTGGCTAGGGAAGCCTAGGTCAAGTGCTATATGTCACTGCTAAATTGAGGTTGACCCAGCAATTCAAGTCACTGGTGGTTAACAATTCCCTTTTCTCAATATCTAATATGGCAAATAGCACCCCAAAATGCCTGCTAGACAAGTGTAACTCACCCATCCTTATCTGAGTGCCAAATCCACAGGCAACGGAGCCCAACACACTTGATCACCAGGAGGTAGAAGGCTGGAGTGGGACAGGAGGAGTCTGGTCTCGCAGGGGAGTAGATGAATTCTGAGAATGGGCTCCGACTAGAAGTCAGTTGTGGGCTGGGGAGAGAGGGCTGGAGCATGGCTTCCCAGGAGGCAGGTGGGGAACAGGGCAGGATGAAGGTACAGTCTTAGGGTTGAAGAGATGTGATGGGGCCCAAGGGGAGACTCAAAGAGCAGCAAAGACAAGACTCTAAGCAAGTCACCACTTTACTTCTTTGCCTGCCATGGGAACCCCAGACACTTGCCCTTAGAAGCTAGTGACTTTCCAGCTCACCAGAATTGTCTCCAGAACAGCCAGGCAGTAAAGCTTCACTGGTTTTGGTGGAAACCTCAATCCACTCAAGATTGATTTCATTATGCTGTCCACAAGCTTTTATGTTGGTTTGGACATGTTTTCAACAGTCTCTCTTTTCCATATAAATATCTCATCTCAGAAGCACTGTACTCTCCTTTATGGGGAGAGACTTTTTGTTCTCTTCACTGGACAGCCTTAGAGCAGTTAGCACAATATTGGGCTATATCTTTGTCTTCTTTAGAGGGAACCATATGACAAGGCCAGCAGTGTTTCAGCAGGACCCTCTCATATGGCCCAGTGCCATAGGGGGAGGCCATCTTTGCTAATACTGGCTAACTGCTTGTGGCACCAAAAGGATGCTAACACTTCAGGCTACGAGAGAGGAGAATCTGGGCATGGGGCTGCATACCTGTTCTTCCTGCAGTGAATTGTGAAGGCAAGAAAGAAGAGCATCAAAAGTAATCCACAGCTGAGAAAAGTCCAAACAATACACAGGAGGGCAGGAGATAATGAAGAGATGGTCTTGCCGCTGTCCTGGGAAATGGTCTGAAGCCAGAATAAAGAGAAGCTGTTAGGAATAAAGGATCTTCCATGGGTCAGCACCAAAGCTGGAAAATATGTATCTTGGTCAATGTTTATTTATTTATTTATTTTCCAGTACCAAGGATCTGGAAAATATATATTTTACATGGGCAAGTCCTCCTCTTCCTCCTCTTCTTCCTCCTCCCCTGATCACCCCACCAACATATACATGTGAGCAGTCCTAATGCCCCTGGCTACTCACTTACAATTGTTGTCTTGCAGAGATCATGAAGGGGTCTTTGATCCAGCTCCTGGCCGGGAAAACTGTCGCAAAATTCAGAGCAGTTTATTTCAGGCTCCATGTCCCCACATGCTTTTTGGTGGGTACTTATTCACAGTCTTGGTTACCCACTGGCAGGGATGTAGACCTCCGACTAAAACACAAGAGGAACTCAAATCTTTCCTTCAGAGATCCCATTTTAGAGCTGGCTCTTGGCTCAGAATCCAGGGTAAACAACCAATTCAGGTAGAAGTGAAGGGTTATTTCAGTAGGCTTCTTCATCAGACATACTCTAACATCAGACATTCTTCAGCTGGTCCCCCGGTCCCCTGTTGCCCATTGTACCATGTTAGTCAAGGTGGGCATCTTAGTAACCATTAGGTGACACAAAGCGACAATTCTGGCTCACCACCAGAGGGCAGTCACTGCTCCAAGTACTCTCACACTGGACCCTGAAGGAAGAAAGCAATTAGACCCTTTAGCAAGCAATTTCAAACTCTCTCTCTCTCTCTCTCTCTCTCTCTCTCTCTCTTTCACACACACACAGGTTTAAAAAATTTTGTTTCCATTTTACGTAGTTATATCTATTATGCATAATTATATACATACATATATTACAAATTTAATGTTTTAATAAATATTTTAAAACATTATAATAAAAAAAATCCTTTAAAAACAAAGATAAAACACACCTATACATTTCTAAGTAAATATCTCTACATTCTCTGTTGAGACTTCTTTTATGGCAAAGCACCATAAAAACTTGCGACTTCTAAGGTACTTTTTTCTGTTTCCCCTTTTGGGAATTCCCTGCCTTTCCAAGATCTTTCCATGTAGCTCCTAGTTTAAGCTCTTTTATCCTGGGTGGCACTGAACTCAGTGCCTGGATGCCTCCACATACACTATCTGATGGTCTTTAGGCCCTGTCCTCTCGGCCTTAGAAGAACATTCTGTGTCCAGTCAGCTGGAACTGCCCAGAGATCTTGCTTGGTTTTTAAAAAATTTAGATTCAGAGAGGAGAGATGGGCTACTCTGGTAATAATAGGGAGAGGAACTGGAAAGCTGTACAGATTTCTATTGATTGAGTGGCTGAAGATGATGTTCTCTCAATTGATTCTTGGAATATGAATATCATAACTAAAAAAGCAGCTCAGCCTTGCAGACTGAAGTAATAAAAGATTCAAATTAGTACCAATAGAAAAGGTGGACATATTCCTAATTCTTTAAAGCAATCACTCCTTGACAGAGAAAATCAATTTGAAATTTTATTGAGGAAATTTAAGAGGATGACAATGTTGCTTTGTGTTTTTGAAACAGCTTAGAACAGTATTCTTTGATTATGAAGGACTGAACAAAAATATTAATTACTATTATTTCAATAGCCACTGAACATAGGGTCCATACTTAAGCCAGAACAATAGTGACAGATGTAGAATGCCATCTTTGGGCTGTGTTTGTTTAGACATGAACAATATAGCACCAGGTGCTGCCCATTTATTGGCCTCTAATATGTTCCTGAATTATTTACCAGGTTCATTACAATGAAATCCCCCAGAGAACTAAAATTCACTACCTCCCATCAAGACATTTAAATTCTTGTGCAGTCTTGTCAGATTACTGAATGCAAAATGAAGAATCAACTATAAAAACCTGCCTCTTTTCATTCTAATTTAGTTTGCTTTTAATTGCTGAAAGACACTCTTTTCCTTTATTTTTTTTTAAAGTTAGGCATTCCCTATTGAGACTTCTAGCATAGAATAATACCATAAACCACAGAGATTATTACACTAAATGATGGATGGAAAAAAGTTTTCTATATTGTCCCTTTAATCTTACTAGCGAATTAAGTATACTTACATTTGAACCTGATTAAGTGCATGTGCATGTATCTATTATTTGAAAGGAATACGTGTGTATATGTATGGATTTGAATATATAAAGTCTTACTTTGTTCTTACTATGTTATGCATAACATAAAAAACATGGTTCCTCATTTTCAAATAAGAAAACTGAAAAGCACAGAAGTAGACAACCTTGCTTCAAACATGCAAAGGAAAGATTTGAATGTATGAGTTTGCAGTCCAAGTTCTTCCCAGTATGCATATACTCTACATGGGGCAAAGGCTGTGGACTAATCTCTCTCAAGAAGGTACCACTGTACTGTTGAGGTCTGGTTCCCTTCTGTGGGTTCCCTGAAATATGGCACATTGTGGTGCATCTACACCAGTGATTCTCAACTAACGCAATTTTGCATTTCCAGAGAGACATTTGGCAAAATCTGGAGACATTTGTGGTTAGCAAAACTGGGAGGCAAGCACTACTGACATCTAGTAGGCAGAGACCAGAGATCATGTTAAACGTCTGACAATAATAGAATGATAGAGAAAACAAAGAATTATCCAACCTCAAATGTTAATAGTGCTAAGGCTGAGAAACCCTAGTCAACTCTGTGAGTCTCAGAAGGGCTGAAAAACTTAAGCCCAAATCATCTGTGAGAGATTGTGAACATGACAGGGTTGTTTATTTGGATACAACCTGGGGGAGCAACTCTGATTTGGGATAAATTTCTGAGCACATTGAAATGTTCCCTTGGACAGACTAAACTCATTGGCATGGAACTTTGAATATGAGGCTGCCTTCAATCCATGGATATTTAGTGTAGGAATTTTATATACCATATTAGTCTCTCATATGAGGCAGGCATACAACTCCAAAGCTGACAGAGAGGTTCAAACATGAGGAGCTGGTGCAACAATTAAGGGTTCAGTTATTGAGGAGAGATAGTTAAGCTGGGTGTGGTAGTGCACACCTGTAATTCCAGTACTCAGGAGGCTGAGGTAGGAGGATCACCATGAGTTCAAGGTTAGCTTTGGCTACACAGTGAATTCAAGGCAAGCCTGGACTACATAGTGAAACCCTGTATCAAAGGTGGCAGGGGGGAAGCTGAATGATTCCACAAAATGTTGAATGATTGTTGAAAATGTTGAAATGATGGGGAACAGTCAGAAAAGATAATGGTAAGGCATGGGACCACAAAATACACATGATTCATGGATCAGGTAAGAAGGTCTTCCAGACTCCTCTGGAAGAAATCTTCCCCCAGGAGGTGAACTGACTCTTACAGACCTAAGGCCATGCATAGTAGTACTTGGATTTTGCTTGACAGATAGTATAGAAAATAGTGGACCCTTGACTTACAAACAATTCGAAGGCTGGTTGTAACTCAAGTTGCCTGTAAGTCAAGACTATTTTTCCCATAAGAAATAAGGAAAACACCCACAATACATTCCATACCTCCCAAAGCACCCCTTAACTAACCTTTTCATAATAAAAAAGGGTTATATGTGTATAATTTACCAGAAACACCAATAATTTTCCTCGTGTATACACCAAAAAGTTATAAAATGTGTCTAGTTTACCAGAAACAACAATTTCATACTGTACTCACCATTTAAGTTGACATCTTTGGCTTGCAGGAAGGGAGGATGAAGTGGAAGGTGGTTATTGTTTGAAAGAAGAGTCCCTTTCCATAAGAACATCAGGAATCTGGCTCACTGGTGTCCTTTCTCTCCTTGGGAGAGTCTGTAGCCCACTAGCACCTGCTTCTGGCTCACTAGGTCTCAACCTTTTCAGAACTGAAAACTGGTCTACAGTTGTCTGTTTCTGTCTTTTCTTTAACACAGTTCTGTAGTATGACAGGACATTGTCATTAAGTAAGTGAATAAAATGATTGGCTTTTTCTCTCTCTGGGTGGGTCTTCTCTACAAATGTTTGTAGCTCTGTCCATTTTTTCAGGAACATCTTTATTTCAGAAGAACAATTTTGCTGCACTGGTTGTTGATACTCCCCCTCCTCTTCAGAAAGCTCCTCAGCTGCCATTCTGTGTTGCTCAGCCAGAAGTTGCTGAAGTTCCTCTGTAGAGAGTTCTCTGAGTGTTCCTCCACCAGTTCCTCAACATCACCACTGTCTACCTGCAAGCCTATGGACTCTACTATTGTGACAATGTCATCAACCACAGGGTCAATTGAAGGCTGAGGTTCCTCTACACAGTCTTCATAGTCTCTTCTGTATAACCTTAGGCCACATTTTCTTCCGGGCAGATCTCATTGTCCCTAGAGAGACACTGGCCCAGGATTTCTCAATTAACCCCACACAGGAAAGACCAGCATTTGGGTTGTAACTCAAGATTTGGTTCTAAGTTAAAACTAAAATTCTGGTCATAACCCAAGTCGTTCATATGTAAGGCCAGTCATAACTCGAGGGTCCACTGTACAGGTGTGATAGTTAACTGGTTGTGTCAACTTGAGTAAGAAATGCCCAACTAAATTGGATTAGCAAATTCTGGTGTGGCTGAAGGGATTTACTGAAAATTTGCTGGGATTTACTGGGTGTGAGGAATAGCAACCAATAGGCTTGCCACCTGAATAGTATAAAAGGGAAACAAAGATGGAAGGCTCACTTCTGTTTTTTCAGAGGAGCTCCAGTCTTCACCTTCAGCTTGGATGTTGTTTTTTGGATTCTAGTGCAAACTCTTCAGCCTTGTCCTGCAGACCCCTCAGCCTCCATCACAGACTCTTTGCCCTCCTGATAAAGACTCACATAGGACACTACAGTGAGCTCCAGGCCTTTGACTGGATCCTTTGGATCTCCAGTGCACACACAGCCCTTTTCCAAACTTTTCCATACCTGACCCTGTGGACAGCCATTGTAAGCCAATCTTGTAAATTATGTATTTGTATGTCTTGCACTAAATGTTTCTCTAGTAAGCACTGACTGATACAGATTTTGGTACCAGGAGTAGTGGTAGAGACACAGAATTGTAAAGATTAAGTATTTTAATTGACTTTAGTGGTTCCTGGATTTGGCCCTCTAATTTGATGAGAACTAAAGATGCCATGGCCTCTCCTTCTGATACTGTGAAGAATACTGATAGTATTTGTGTACTGTTTAAAGTAATATGCTATGCAGATCCCTTTGATTATCCTAATTCACCACTTGTGAGATGTAAGGAATTTAGTGACTTCATATATGAAATTTTTTTTAATATTGTTGCAGAGTGGGAAATATAATGATGCTAGTTAGCTGTTCTTAACATCCCTGGACAAACTTGTGAAGGAAAACAATGAGCTCAAAACATCCATAGGAAACCTAAAGTTTTCTGTGAGGACAAATTAATAAAGGAAAATAAAGAGCTCAAAGATTCAAATTTCTAGTTCAACACACATAAAAATTTAAACGTTTCTAAGTGTGTCCTGAAAGAGAATCTCTTTTCCTTTAGCAGCAGGATAGAGATTGCAGAAACCCAAACACAGGCCTTCATGATTCGATTGGCTGAAATACAGCATAAATTTAATGCTCCACTTCAAAGAGTATCTGAAGTAAAGATGAGGGCACTGATCAGAAAAAAATAGGATACCATTGACTGGGATGGAGATGTTTGGGAGAATTCCTGATGGGGCTGAGGATGTTCAGCTCCTTGATGCTAAAGAGACTATGTTGGCAGAAGTCTCTCCTAGTATACCTGAGGAAACTAATCCTGTGTTGACCAAGCAGGATAATGCTGACACTCCTTAGGACCTACCTTCGTCACCCACTTTTGCCTCTGGGCCCCTGACTAAGCTCAAATTGCAGAAGGCCCCCAAGGGTGAGGTACATTATGTAAGCCATGCGAAGGCCAGCTATTCTCCCAAAGAACTTCTTGAGTTTCCTAATTCTTATAAACACAGGCCTTATGAGCAAGTGTGGGAATGGATTTTATGAGTGTGGGATAATGGTGACAAAAACATACACCTGAATAAGGCTGAGTTTGTTGACAACAGCAAGTTAAACCATGATTCTGAATTTAATGTTGCTGTCCCAAGAGTAAAAAAAAGGTGTTAATAGTTTATTTGTCTGGGTGGTATAAGTATGGGTCAAAAGATGGCCCACTGTGAATGAGTGAGAGATGCTGATATTCTACAGTGTACTGTTTTTCTTCTTTTTTTTAATTTATAAAATAGCAGCATAAACTATATTTAATTATAAATGTGTACTGATTCCTTTTTTAAAAAAAAAAAACTTGTTTCTTTGCTTATCCAAAGAAGTACATTTTCTTTTTTTTTCTTAATTAAATTCTTTTATTGGTACATTGTAGGTATACAACACAATTACATTTCTCATTGGGAATTGTACCTTTATATAATGCATCTTGGTTCTTATTTTTTCCCCATTCCTAGCCCTCCCTTCACCCCCTCCACCCTTCCCTATTTACAAAGACTTTATTTCCATTTTCTCCATTTCTCAGCATTTTTCCTTTCCCTTCTTTCCTTTCCCCTGCCCCTCCCACTACCCCTACCCCTTTGGACCTTTTCTTCCTATTTTACATTATCGATTATTCATTCTAATCATTGGTACATTTTAGGTATACAATATAATGACATTCATCATTGGAAATTTGCACCTTTACATAGTCTCTCTTGGTTCTTATTTTTAACCCTTGCCCAGCCCTCCCTTCAACCCCTCCATTCCTCCCTATTTACAAAGATTTTGTTCCTAGTTTTCCATTTTCTCATATTAATCCCATTCCCTTCTATCCCTTCCCCTAGCCCTCCCACTTCCTTCCCCTTTGCCCCTTTTCTTCCTATTTCACATGACCTATTATACATTTAGTCCTTCTTTACACTTGCTGTTTCTCACACCAGAGAAACTATTCGGTATTTATACATGTGTGTCCTATTTATTTCAGTTAAGAGTATTGCCTCAATGTGCATCCACTTAGCTATAAATGTCTCTAATTTCTCATTTTTTATGGCTGAGTAGTACTCCATTTTATATAAAAAAAAACAACACATTTTCTTTATCCAGTCTCCAGTTGATGGGAATTTGGGCTGTTTCCAAGTTTTAGCTATTACAAACTGTGCTGCTATGAACATGGGCACACATATTATCACTGTGGTATGATTCTTTTAATTCTTTGGGGAAGATCCCCAGCAGGGGAATAGTGGGGTCAAATGGGATTTCCAGTCCTAGTTCTTTGAGGTATCTCCATACTGATTTCCACAGTGCTTGCACCAGTCTACACTCCCACCAGCAGTGGAGCAGGGTTCCTCTTTCCCCACAGCCCCACCAGCATTTGTTACTGGTTGATTTCATGATAGCAGCCATTCTTTCTGGAGTGAAGTGGAATCTCAGCATTGTTTTCATTTGCATCTATCGAATGACCAGTGATGTTGAACATTTTTTCATGTATTTATTTGCTATTTCTACTTCTTTATCTGAGAAATGTCTGTTCATATCATATGCACATTTTTTGATTGAGTCTTTAAATTTGGGAGGTCTGATCTTTTGAAGTTCTTTATAGATTCGAGATAGTAGACCTTTGTCTGAGGAAGAGCAGGTGAAGATTTTTTCCCACATTGTGGATTGTTTCTTCACACTGCTGGTGGTTTCTCTTGCTGTACAGAAGCCTTTCAATAAGAAGAGATCCCACTTGTTGATTGTTTGTGCTAGTTCATGGGCAACTGAGGTTTTGTTCATAAAATCTTTTCCTACACTGATGTCTTCAAGGGTTCTACCTAACCTCTGTTCCAACTGGTTCAGAGTTTCTATTTTAATATTTAGATCTTTAATCCATTTTGATTTTAGTTTAGTACATGGTGAGAGATACAGGTCTAGTTTTAATCTTTGGCAAGTTGAAGCCCAATTTTTCCAGCACCATTTATTAAAGAGGCTATCTTTCCTCCAGTGAGGGTGTTTGGCTCCTTTGTCGAAGATGAGATGGCTGAGTGTGTCTGGCATTGTTTCTGCATCTTCTAATCTGTTCCACTGGTCCTCAGGTCTGTTTCTTTGCCAGTACCATGCTGTTTTTATCACAGTAGCTTTGTAGTGTAGTTGCAGGTTGGGGATTGTGATACCTCCTGCCATGTCTCTGTTACCTAGAATTGCTTTTGCTATTCTGGGTCTCTTCTTGTTCAAATGAATTTGTGGATTGTTTCCTCAAGGTCCATGAAGTATGCTGCTGGGATCTCAATTGGAATTGCATTACATCTATATAGCAGTTTTGGAAGTATGGCCATTTTCACTCTATTAATCCTTCCTACCCAGGAGCAGGGGATGTCTGTCCATTTTCTGATATCATCTTCAATCTCTCTTTTCAGAGTGCCATAGTTTTCAGAGAAGAGGTCTTTGATTTCCTTTGTTAGGTTGATTCCTAGGTATTTCAGTTTTTTGGATGCTATTGTGAAAGGAATTATTTGCCCTATTTCTCTCTCAGTGAGTCTGTCATTCGTGTAGAGGAATGCTATTGATTTTTGTGTGTTGACCTTGTAACCAGCTACTTGACTGAATTTGGTTATTAAGTCTAGAAGACTTTTGGTGGAGTTCTTGGGGTCTTCTATATAGAGTATCATGTCATCTGCAAATAATGACAATTTGACTTCTTCATTTCCTATCTTTATTCCTTTTATTTCTTTCTCTTGTCTAATTGCTGTGGCTGTTTCCAGAACTACATTGAACAAGAGTGGTGATAGTGGACATCTTTGTCTTGTTCCTGATTGTAGTGTGAAGGATTTCAGTTTTTGACCATTTAGTACGATATTGGCTGTTGGTTTTTCATAGATGGCTTCTATCAGTTTGAGGAAGAGACCATCTATTCCAATTTTTTGTAGGGTTTTTATCATAAATGCATGTTGCATTTTGTCAAATGCTTTTTCTGTGTCTATGGAGATAATCATATGGTTTTTGTACTTGGCTCTATTGATATAGTGTATTACATTGATTGATTTGCATATGTTGAACCATCCCTGCACCCTGGGATGAATCCCACTTGATAAGGGTGTATGATCTTCTTGATGATCTTCTGCATTCTGTTTGCCATTATCTTATTAAGGATTTTTGCATCTATGTTCATAAGCGAGATTGGCCTATACTTCTCTTTTTCAGTTGAGTTTTTCTCTGCTTTGGGGATCAAGGTGATGCTTGCTTCCAGGAATGAATTTGGGAGTATTGCTTCCCTTTCAATTTCATTGAAGAGTTTAAACAGTAGTGGCAGCAGTTCCTCTCTAAATGTCTTGTAGAATTCAGTAGTGAAGCCATCAGGGCCCGGACTTTTCTTAGTTGATAAGTTTTTAATTACATTTTCAATTTCATTGGTTGATATTGGGTTGTTCAGAATTTTTAGGTCTTCTTCGTTCAACTTTGGTAATTCATATGTTTCTAGGAATCTGTCCATTTCTTCTGTATTATCCATCTTATTGGCGTATAGGTTCTGGAAGTAGGTATTGATGATCCTCTGGATTTCTGCTGGGTCTGTTGTCATTTCACCCTTTTCATTCCTAATTGCATGGATTGGGGCCTTTTCTTTCCTTTTTCTGACAAGGTTGGCTAAGGGTTTGTCAATTTTGTTGATTCTTTTGAAGAACCAACTCTTGGCTTCATTGATTTTTTTGTATCATTCTCTTAGTCTCTATTGCATTGATTTCTCCTCTGATCTTTATAATTTCCTCCCTTGTATGAGCTCTGGGGTTGTCCTGCTCTTCTTTTTCTAGAAGCTTGAGGTTCAGCATCAGGTTGTTTAATAGGGCTCGTTCTGTTTTCCTAATATGCGTATTCACTGCTATGAATTTCCCTCGTAAGACTGCTTTCACTGTGTCCCATAGATTCCAATATGTTGCACTGTCATTGTCATTTAATTGAAGGAACTGTCTGATTTCTTCTTTAGCTTCCTCTGTGACCCATTGGTTATTCAGAAGTGTGTTGTTCAATTTCCCCATGTTTATGAAATATTTCCAGTTTCTTTTGCTATGGATCTCCAATTTCATCACACTATGGTCTGATAATATATACGGGATAACTTCAATTCTTTTGCACGCACTTAAACATGTTCTATGTGTGAGTATGTGGTCTATTTTTGAGAATGACCCATGTGCAGCTGAGAAGAATGTGTATTCTGATTTTGTGGGGTGGAAGACTCTGTAAACCTCTGTTAAGTTCATTTGTTCAAGAGTTCGATTGAGTTCTAGTATTTCATTACTTATTTTTTGTCTAGTTGATCTATCTATTTGTGACAGTGGGGTGTTGAGGTCCCCCACTACAATTGTATTAGTGCATATATGACTTTTCATGTCTGTTAGTATTTGTTTTATATAGTTGGGGGCACTAGTGTTTGGTGCATACATATTTATGATTGTCATCTCTTCCTTTTGGATTCTTCCCTTTACAAAGATGTAGTGTCCTTCTTCGTCTCTCTTAATCAGTGTTGGTTTGAAATCTACTTGATCTGCCAAGAGGATAGCTACTCCTGCTTTTTTTCAGGTTCCTGTCGCATGGAGTATTGTTTTCCACCCTTTAACTTTCAGTCTATGAGTTTCCTTTGGAATGAAGTGTGTTTCTTGTATGCAGCATATTGTTGGATTTTGCTTCTTGAGCCATTCTGCCAGTCTATTTCTTTTGGTTGGTGAATTGAGACCATTAATATTGATGGTTGTAACTGAAACGTATTGACTTGTCATTGTCATGACTTTTTCTTTTTGTTGGGTTCTCCCCCTTTACATTTGATTTCTTGTCATGCCAGATGGGTTCATTCTGCTTTGCTTCCTAGGGTTGTGATCCTCAATGTCTCTTCCTAGGATATTGTGTAAAATTCTTTGGAGTGCTGGTTTGGTATTCACGCAGTTCCTAAGGTGCTCTTTGTCATGAAAGTATCTTATTTCTCCATCCATTTTGAAAGATAATTTTGCAGGGTACATCAATCTGGGTTGGAGGCCGTTTTCTTTTAGGCCTTGGAATATGTCACTCCAAGCTCTTCTTGCCTTGATGGTTTGTGTTGAGAAATCTGCTGTGTTTCTGATGGGCTTTCCTTTGTATGTGATTTGTTTCTTTTCTCTAACTGCTTGTAGAACTTTGTTCTTCTGTTGGGTTTCTGGAATCTTAACAATTATATGCCTATGTGTAGATTTTTTTTGATCGAGGCTATTTGGAGTCCTATATGCCTCACTTATCTGTATGTCAAGCTCTTTTCCCCTGCTTGGGAAGTTTTCTACCATTATTTCTGTGAAGAGATCTTTTATGTCATCTCCACTCTCTCCTGTTTCTTCATTGAGCCCAATTAGTCTTATGTTATTCTTCTTTGCATCATCTAGCAGCTGCTGGATTGATTTCTCATGTTCCCTTATCATTTTGAAGCAATTTTTCTTTTCCTGGTCACTAATTGCAATCTTATCTTCTATATCTGAATGCTGTCCTCCCATTGGCTCATTCTGCTGTGTAGACTTTCAATGGAGTTTTTCATCTCCTGGAAATCTATTTGCATCTGTTTTATGGATTCCATTTGTTTCTTATGTTGAGATTCCATCATGTTCCTGAGCTCCTCTCTAGATTTATTAATCATGTCTTGCACTAGGGGCACAATTTCTCCTGTTATCTGAGATATTATTTCTGAGTTCATTTTTTCCAGATCCCCTTTTGTTGCCAGTTCAGTGGGTCCAGGTAGCTGAGTATCAGAGTGTTCCATCTCATTTCCCTTTGGGGTTGCTGTAGGTAATCTGGAAGTCTGGTTTTGAGACTTATTTACGTGTTTTCTCATTTCAACTGGGGCAGGGGACTGTTAGCGTCTGTACAGATACCTCCTCTGAGCTGGGAGAGGTGGGACAGTGGCCGGGAGCAGTGGTAGGGATGGTGGGCCAAAAGCCCTTTCCTGTGGGCTGGGAGCAGTGGGAGGGATGATGGCCGGGAAGCCCCTTCCTCTGGACCAGGAGCAGTGGGATGGTGGCTCAGAAGCCCTTACCTCTGGGCTGGGAGCGGTGGGAGGAATGGTGGCCCGGAAGCCCCTTCCTCTGGGCCAGGAGCGGCAGGACAGAAGGTGCCCCAAAAGCCCTTTCCTCTGGTCTGGGAGCAGCGGGAGGGATGGTGACTGGGAAGCCCCTACCTCTGGGCCGGGAGCAGCGGGACTCAGTACCTTGGTCTGGTGGTCTGGTGTCCTCTGCATCTTTGTAGTGTGGAACCAGGTGGCTGCCTGTCTGCAGCGGGGTGATTCGGAGTCTTCTGTGTGACTCAGGACCTCAGTAGGGCATGGGCAGACCTGCCTGTCTGCAGTGGGGTGATTCGGTGTCTTCCGTGCAACTCGGGAAAAAGTAGATTTTCAAACTTTCTTTGTACTAATAGGCATGACATGAAGGATAAAATGCCTTATATAACTAAGGACTATTCATATTCAAGTAAAAAGTATTAAGATGTTCAAAGTTTAAAAACAGACACAAAGGTAAATGAAAAAAATGCACATCAAGTTTGTTCTTTTCTATGAATATATTTTAAGTGAGGAAATCAAATCTTCTGCTTTTTTTTTTTTTCTGATCCAAGGAGCATACGGCCCTAGGTGCTTCTTACAGGGTCTTACACTGGAGGCATTATGGTGTGGAAGGTGGTTTTGGAGATGAACAGGATCCTTGACTATCAAAACTAGTTGCCCGGCCAGGTAACTCCCTGAACATCCTATTAGGACTGAAAAGTGTTCTCCTGGTGTTCTCTGACACAAACACATGTGAATTCCATAGCTCCTCCAGCAGGGGTGCCAGAGTGTGATGGCCTTCCTGTGATAAGCCAGCATCTCATTCCAGCAGTTGTGCCCAAGCCCCTCAGCGTCCAGCCCTCTTCCGCATACTCCTATGATCCCATTGTGTCTCACCCTGTCATAATCCATGACTGCAATGGTTAGGCTGACCTGGTCCATGTTCTCCAGAGGGATATCAAAAATAATGGCTTCATTGTAGACAGGGTTTAGAGTATTCTTCTTTATAGCTGTTTTCCTTTTTTTTAGTCTTCTACCCTCACATATCAGAGAGACTTTGACATAAAGGTCCGATGAGCCAGTGATATCCATTGCCTTCAGGTTCCTGCACTTGATGACTGTCAATATCATATGCCCAGCAGCTGGCAAATAACACAGGGAAAACATGATTTCACCCAGGTCTATACTTTCTGTGGTAGCACAATGAATGTCTTTCCATACTGTGGCTTCCCTGGAGAGATCAGAGACTTCAAACAAATTGTCAAGAATCACCTCCCCAATCATGTCATGTCTAGAAAATCTGTCAAAATCATATACACTGAAATGTAGTTTGCGGTTGCTTAATTGATCATATACTACTGGAAACTGAAAAGCCTCATCAAATAGAGGATTTAAAGTCTTTCTGTGTACATGGGTCTGAAATTTCTTTTTCCTATCTGGAAGAAGATACGTCTTCACATGTGGACCAGAAGTTCCTGTGAAGTCTTTCTCAGGGAGATCTAAGGCTTTGATAATTTTAACAACTAGAAGTTCATTTTCATAATCATACTGGAGGGTAAAGTTAAGTTTCCCACAGGTTTTGACATTTTCTGTTCTGTTGCCCTCAGAGTCCACTGACTTCTGTTTGTAGAGCTCTGGTTTTATTCTCCCAATGCTGGTTGTTGTTTCTCCTCTTTGTAAAACAGGTTCCACGTCCATGGTGAAATCCACACTGGACACTTGCATTTGTCTCCTGAAGGAATTGTGTCGGGATGAAGAAGTAGGCTCAGTAGTTTGTCTCTGCACATGTGCATACTTAATTAAATGTACTTTTAAAGCAGTTTGGACTTCTGCTGGGATATCAGAA
The DNA here is from genome assembly GCF_053883595.1 of Heterocephalus glaber. NCBI lineage: Eukaryota > Metazoa > Chordata > Mammalia > Rodentia > Bathyergidae > Heterocephalus > Heterocephalus glaber. Next base: position 70,231,797 of record NW_028258138.1, read on the forward strand.
GTGTGGCTAATTTTTATTGCAGGCTCAAGAGCTTTTAGCGCTGGCTTTCCATTTTCTTTAACCTCTTTTTTCTCTTCAGCCTCAAAAACCTCTGTAGGAGCCCTTGAGATGCTCTGGGGGAGGATACTGACATTGGGAGTCACGGCTTTGCTCTTCCAGCATGGCCAGCACCACTTCCAGAAGACAAAAAGTGAGACAACCAACAAGGCCAGGCCACAGAAGCTGATGACCGCTAACAGGCTGAAGAAAATATCTGTGCTGCCCTTCGCGCGGCTGCCGCTCTCCAGCGGGAAGATGCCCGAGCACTTCTCCCACTCCACCTGGCCCGAGAAGCACAGTTCGGTGACGATGTGCAGCGCTTTCTGGCACAGGCTGCTCACCCGGTCCTCCTTGTGGAAATTCTCGGTCGGCTCTGCTCTGCGGCCCCGCGCTTCCTCCCCGTCTGCCGTGCCAGTGCGCTCCGGAGCTGCAACTTTAGGTGCCCGGGCTGGCCCTGTGGCGGGAGTGGGACGGGGGCAGCGGCACTGTGCTCACCCGCCTCGGCCCCGAGCCCGCGTGTCTGGATGCTGGGCGGCACGTTGATCCCAGCCAGCCATGGTGTACTGTTGATGAGGGGATTCAAAGGCTCATGGAAATGGGAATCCTGGCGTGGATTTGTCATGTTAAACCAAATCCACCACATTGGGATGATCCAGAAAATGTTCCCTTCACTAGCACCTTGAGGAACAGATTCATGAGGGGAACACCAGCATCCCTGAAGAGCCCTGTCTTTGCTCTTCTCTGTATGCCAGGCCTTACCTTACAGTGGGGACCATGGTTACTCAATTGGAAAACTTAAGGACAATGGGTTTAATTGGATCCTGGAGTGGCAGGGGTCAAGTGGCAGCACTTAATTGCCAAAGGAAAAGTACACACACTATAATGGACATAAGACGGTAAACAATGATCAAATGGTCTGACACATGTAGACCTATGGCATTGGCTGATTAGTCATTATGTTCCCAAAAGTGAAATAGGAAGCCTACAACATTTTCACTAAATTTATATACCGTAATTGAAAAAAATTTCAGGGTGAATCAACAGAAACATGCTTCAAATCATAGTAACAGGGAATCACAATCCCTCAACCAGTTCCCAGATCTGAAGCAGTTTACAGACCCAGAACCCTTTGAATGAAGAGGAGGCCAGGTCACCTGGTACACCCAGGACCCTGGTGGACTACCAAAAATTTATAGTCATTCTTTCTCCTATCCTTCCCCAAAGGGACCTATGGCTTTTACCAGAGTAACTGTACACTGGGGTAGAGAAATGATCACACATATTTTGAGGACTTCTGGACACTAGTTCTAAACTAACACTGATTCCAGGGGATCCAAAATATCACTGTGGCCTCTAAGAGTAGGGGCCTTTGGAGGTCAGGTTATCAGTGGAATTTTAGCAAAAGTCCAACTCACACTGGATCCAGTTGGTCCTCAAATTCATCCTGTAATCATTTCCCCTGTTCCACAATGCATAATTGGGATAGACATACAGTGGTATCTTGGTTCACAGACACTTCTGTTTACAAACAATTTGGTTTGCAAACAAAAGCATTTGGCAAAAATTCATTTTTGTTTGCAAATTCTACATCAGATGAGAAACACTATCACAGTCATCTTTCCCACTCAAACACAAATATGGCTATCTTTCCCAAAGTCATAGAACAAATTAAGTTTGTGAACTGAGGTACCACTATACTTAGTACTTGGCAGAATCCTCACATTAGTTCTTTAACCTGTAGAGGGCTATTATGGTTGGAAAGGCCAAATGGAAGCCATTAGAGTTGCTTTACCTGGTAAAATAGTAAGGCAAAAAACAATATTGTATCCCTGGAAGGACTGCAGAGATTAGTGCCCCTGTCAAGAAGTTGAAGGATGTAGGGGTGGTGGTTCCCATCACATCTCCATATAATTCTCACATTTGGCCTGTCAGAAGACAGGTGGGTCTTGAAGAATGATGGTAGATTACTGAAAACTGAATCAAGTGGAGACTCTGATTGCAGCTGCTGTACCAGATGTGGTGTCCTTGCTTAAGCACATTAAATAGAAATGGTATATACATAATCAACCCATAGGAAATCCAAAGGACACAAGTAAGTTACATGAAGAAGTTGCCCAGATGCCCATGGCTCCTACTCCTGCTATATTGCCTTCTGTTTCCACATGCACTTATGGTCTCATGGGGTGTAACATGATCAATTGTCAGAGGAAGAGAAGGCTAGGGTTTGGTACTTGGTATGCATCTATTGATTTGGCAGATGACTTCTTCTCCATACCTATGTATAAGGCCCATTAGAAACAATTTGGTTTCAGCTGACAAGGCTAGCACTATATCTTCACTGCCCTACTTCAGGGTTATATTAACTCTCTAACTTTCTATTACAACTTAGTTCACAAGAATCTTGATTGCTTTTCTCTCCTACAAGGTATCACACTGGTCCACTACATTGATGATATTATGTTGACTGGACCAAGTGAACAGAAAGTAGCAGCCACTCTGGATTTGTTAGTTGAAAATTTGAGAGACAGAGGACGGGAAATAAATCCAACTAAAATTCAAGGTTCTTATAGCTCAGTGAAAGTTCTAGGAGTCCTTTGATGTGGGGTATGTAGAGATATCTCCTCTAACGAAAAAGATAAGTTATTGCATCTGGCTCCTCCTACAACCAAAAAAAGAGGAAAAACGCCTAGTGGGCCTATTTGGATTCTGGGAGGCAACAAATTTCTCACTTAGCTGTTTTATTCTGGCCCACTTACCAAGTGACTTAGAAAGTTGCTACTTTTGATTGGAGCCCAGAATAACAGAAGGCTCTGCAACAGGTGTAGGCTGCTCTGCTACTGGGGCCATTTGATCCGGCAGATCCAATGGTACTTGGAGTGCCAGCTGCAGGTAGAGATGCTGTTTGGAGTCTCTGGCAGGCTCCTGTAGGTGAATTGCAGTAGAGTCCTTTAGGATTTTAGACAATTCTCCTTTGATAAACAGCTCTTGGCCTGCTACTGGCCCTTAGTGGAAACTGAATGCTTGACAATGGGACACTAGGCTACCATGCAACCTGAGTTGCCTGACATAAACTGGGTATTATCTGATTCACTGAGTCATAAGATTGGATGTGCACAGCAACAGTCCCAACATTAAATGGAAAATGGTATATACATGATCAAGCCAGAGAAGATTCAGAGGACACAAGTAAATGAAGAAGTTGCTTAAATGCCCATGGTTCCTACTACTGGTATACTGCCTTTTATTTCACACATGCACTTATGGCCTCATAGTATGTACCATATGATCACCTGTCAGAGAAAGAAAAGGCTAGGGCCTGGTTTATAGATGGTTCTGCAAATTATGCAGGTACCACCCATAAGTGGAGAGGTGCAGTATTATAGCCCCTTTCCAGGACAGTCCTGAAGGACAGTGGTGAAGGGAAATCTTCATGGTGGGCAGAACTTCGGACAGTGCACCTGGTGGTACATTTTCCCTGGAAGGAAAAATGGCAAGATGTGTGACTGTATACTGATTCAAGTGCTATATATACATAGCCAATGATCTGGCTGGATAGTCATAGTGTGAGTAGAAAATTGGTGACAAAGATATTTGGGGAAGAGGTACATAGATAGATCTCTCCATATGGGCAAAGGATGTAAAAAATTTATATCCCATGTAAATGTTCACCAAAAAGTGACCTTAGCAGAAGAGTTTAACAATCAAGTGGGTAGGATGCTCCATAGACAGCAGTCAACCTATTTTTTTAGCCACCTCTCTCACTGCCCAATGGGCTCATGAACAGATGGCCACAGTGGCAGGGATGGACGTTATTCACGGACTCAGCAACATGGACTCCCACTCACCAAGGCTGATCTGGCTATATCCACTGCTGAATGCCTGATATTCCAACAGCAGAGACCAACAATGAGTCTCCAGTGTGGCACCATCACCCAGGGTGATCAGCCTGTGAACTGTTGGCAGGTGGATTATACTGGACTGCTTCCACATGCAAAGGACTGTGCTTTGTCCTTACTGGCAAAGACACTTATTCTAGATATGGATTTCCCTTCCCTGCATATAATGCTTCTGCCAAAGCTTCCATCTGTGGACTTACAGAATGCCTTATCCACCAACATGGAATTCCACACAGCATTGCCTTTGACCAAGGAACACATTTCATGGTCAAAGAAGTGAGGCAATAGGCTCAGTACCATGGAATTCACTGGTCTTACCATGTTCCTCACCATCCAGAAGTGGCTGGATTGATAGAAAGGTGGAATGGTCTTTTGAAGATATTGTTACAGCACCGGCTAGGTGGCAATAGCTTGCAGGGATGGGGTAAGGTTAATCAAAAGGCTGTATATGCTCTGAATCAACGTCTACTACATGGTACTGTATCTCTAATAGCAGGATTCACAGGTCCAGGAATCAAGGTGTGGAAGTGGGAATGGTACCACTCACCATTACCCTAACTGATCCACTAGGAAAATTTTTGCTTCCTCTTTCCATGACCTCATGATCTGCTGGCTTAGAAGTCTTAGTTCCAGACTGACAAAGACTTGTACCAGGAAGCACAATAATGATACAATGGAACTGTAAGATAAGACTTCCCCCCTGGTCATGTTGGTATTCTGATGCCTCTGAGTAAACAAGCTAAAATGGGAGTTAGAGTGTTGTCAGGGGTGACTGACCCAGACTATCAAGGGGAAATTAGACTATTACTCCACAGTAGAGGAAAGGAAGAATATACTTGGAATGAAAGAGATCCCTTAGAGCTCCTCCTAGTGCTGGTATTAAGGTCAATGGGAAACTACAACAATCCAATCCTAGTAGGATGACAAATGGTCCAGAATCTTCTGGAAAGAAGGTATGGGTCACCCCACCAAGGAAAGAACCAAGATCTGCTGAAGTCCTTGTTGAAGGGCAAGGGAATATAGAATGGGTCATAGAAGAAGGAAGTTCTAAATTTCAGCTACATCCCATGCTCAGCTACAGAAACAAGGATTGTAATTGTAATAGTTCTCTTCTAATATGCTTCCTATGTATTATAGTTCTGATAGACTTAATATTGTTTCTCAAGTATTGTTCAACCTATGTTACAATGTTCAAATTATGAAATGTCAGAAGTAAGCATCACCCAAAGAAAACTTGCCTTCTGTTCTGGGGAGGAAATTAGTGTGTTTCTGTTTGTACACAGGATAGTCATAACATATTACGTGCAATTAATGAACTTGTTTTTGTATCTAGAGACTCTGGATTAAAGAGATGTATATGGTTGTCAAGTTGACAAGGGGTGGATTGTGGCGGTTAACTGTATTAACTTAAATGCCTAACTAAATTGGATCAGTATCGTTCTGGGTGTGACTGAAGGTATACACTGAAGATTTGCTGAGATTTACTGGGGGTGAGTGACCCCAACCAATAGGCTGGCCTTGAACTCACTATGTAATCCAGGCAGGCCTCAAAGTCATGGTGATCTTCCTGCCTCAGCCTCCCAAGTACTGGGATTACAGGCATGCACCACCATGCCCAGCTCCTAAATGGTATAATTGGGAGACAAAAAAGGAAGGCTTGCTTCTGTTTCTTTGGAGGAGCTCTAATCTTCACCTTCAGCTTATACGTTGTCTCCTGCCTTCCAGGACAGACTCTTCAGCCTTCAGGACAGACCCTTCAGCCTTCTGGTGCAGACCCCTCAGCCTTCCATCACAGACCCTTTGCCCTCCTGATATGGACTCACACCGGACACTACAGTGAGCTCCAGCCTTCGACTGGATCCTTTGGATCTTCAGCACACAAACACCCCTTTTGCACTTGTCCATACCTGATGCTGTAGGTGGCTACTGTAAACCAACATTGTAAATTCTTATATATTTGTATATTTTGTATTAAATCTGTTTCTCTAGTAAGCACTGACCAAATGCAAGATGGTCTTTTACAGGTTCACAACTTCCAATAGCCCTTTATCTTTCCACAAAATCTCCTTTATTCTTCTACACATTATTTCTGGTCAATGAAAACTAGATATATGACTACTGTCTTTTAACAAGTTGTTTTGCAATTAGCAAAATTTCTGCTTCTCCTCATGAAGAAAGAATTGCTATGGGAATTACTTTCCCTTTGAAAACAATTTGAAAACCAGACAACATATATAAAATAACTCTTGGCAGGTACTGAAAAACAGAGACCACAGGACTGTAGTTCCTGAGAGATACTACCTGAAGGCAGTTTCTGGGCCATAGCACATGGAAGAAAATTCATACAGAAGCTAAATGTCTTGCTGAGATAAGACTAGATTGGTGTTTGAGGATGCTGAGTTACTTAAAATTTGTGGAGTAAAGTACTGGAGAAAAGAAAGTGCAGAGAGAAAGAGACAGAGAAAGAGCTTTGGTACTCTGTAAGGAAGCTCAGTCTTTCAGAGTACTGATGTCAGCGTGCCTAAGAGAAAACTACTTAAATCTGAAGAAATATACACTGGTGGGCAGTAGATAAGCAATTCCTATAGCTGGGAATACTTTGTATTCTACCAGCCAGAGAATAGACACCAAATATAGGAAGTCTGGACATTTTCACTATGTTGATTCTTCCCACCCAGGAGCAAGGGATGTCTTTCTATTTTCTGATATTGTCCTCAATCACTCTTTTCAGGGTGCTATAGTTTTCAGAGAAGAGGTTTTTGATTTCTTTTGTTAGGTCGATTCCTAGGTATTTCAGTTTTTTGGATGCTATTGTGAAAGGAATTGTTTGCCCTATTTCTGTCTCAGTGAGTCTGTTGTTCCTGTAGAGGAAGGCTATTGATTTTTGTGTGTTGACCTTGTATCCAGCTACTTTATTGAATTTGGTTATTAAGTGTGGCTGGAGTTCTTGGGCTCTTCTATATAGAGTATCATGTCATCTGCAAATAATGACAATTTGACTTCTTCATTTCCTATCTTTATTCCTTTTATTTCTTTCTCTTGTCTAATTGCCATGGCTAATGTTTCCAAAACTATTGAATAGGAGTGGTGATAGTGGACATCCTTGTCTTGTTCCTGATTTTAGTGTGAAGGATTTCAGTTTGTGACCATTTAGTATGCTGTTGCTTTTTCATAGATGGCTTTTATCAGATTGAGGTAGAGAACGTCTATTCCAATTTTCTGCAGGGTTTTAATCATAAATGTGTGTTGGATTTTGTCAAATGCTTTTTTTGCATCTGTTGAGATGATCATTTTTTTTGCCCTTGGCTCTATTGATATAGTGTATTACATTTGTTAATTTGCATATGTTGAACCATCCTTGCATCCCTGGGATGAATCCCACAAGGTCAGGGTGAATGATTTTCTTGATGATCTTCTGCATTCTATTTGCTAGTATCTTATTTAGGAGTTTTGCATCCATGTTCATTAGTGAGATTGGTCTATAGTTCTCTTTTGCGATTGGGTCTTTCTCTGCTTTGGGAATCAAGGTGATCCTTGCTTCCAGGAATACATTCAGGAGTATTGCTTCTCTTTCAATTTCCCTGAAGAGCTTAAACAGTAGTGGCAGCAGTTCCCCTCTAAATGTCTTGTAGAAGTCAGCAGTGAAGCAATCAGGACCCGGGCTTTTCTTAGTTGGTAAGTTTTTAATTATGTTTTCAATTTCATTGATTGATATTGGGTTGTTTAGAACTTTTAGGTATTCTTCATTCAACTTTGGTAATTCACATGTGTCTAGGAATCTGTACATTTCTTCTGTGTTGACCATCTTACTGGAGTATAGGTTCTGGAAGTAGGTACTGATGATCCTTGATTTCTGCTGAGTCCATTGTAATTTCATCCTTTTCATTCCTAATTGCATGGATTTGGGCCTTTTCTTTCCTTTTACTGATAAGGTTGGCTAAGAGTTTGTTAATTTTGTTTATTCTTTTGAAGAACCAACTCTTTGCTTTATTGATTTTTTATATCATTCTCTTAGTCTCCATTGCATTGATTCTTACTCTGATCATTATAGTTTCCTCCCTTGTATGAGCTTTGGGTTTGTCCTGCTCTTCTTTTTCTAGAAGCTTGAAGTTCAGCATCAGGTTGTTTAATTGGACTCATTCTGTACGAGTATTCATTGCTATGAATTTCCCTCATAAAACTGCTTTGTGTTCCATAGATTCCAATATGTTGTATTGTCATTGTCATTTAATTGTAGGAACTGTCTGATTTTTTCTTTAATTTCCTCTGTGACCCATTGGTTATTCAGAAGTGTGTTGTTCAATTTCCATGTGTTTCTGAAATTCTTGCAGTTTCTTTTGCTATTGATCTCCAATTTCATCACACTATGGTCTGATAATATATGGCGGGATAAGTTCCATTCCTTTGGACTTAAACATATTCTATGAGTGATTATGTGGTCTATTTTGGAGAATGACCCATGTGCAGCTGAAATGAATGTGTATTCTGATTTGGTGGGGTGGCACCCTCTGTAAACATTTGTTAAGTTCATTTGGTCAAGAGTTTGAGTTCTATTTGTTTATTTTTTGCCTAGTTGATCTATCTATTTGTGACTGTGGGGAATTGAGGTCCCCCACTACTATTGTATTAGTGCTTATTTGATTTTTCATGTCTGTTAGTATTTGTTTTATATAGTTGGGGGCACTAGTGTTTGGTGCATAGATATTTATGATTGTCATCTCTTCCTCTTGGATTGTCCCCTTTATAAGGATGTAGTGTCCTTCTTTGTCTCTCTTAATCAGTGTTGGTTTGAAGTCTACTTGATCTGCAAAGAAGATAGCTACTCCTGCTTTTTTTCGGGCTCCTATCGCATGGAGTATTGTTTTCTACCTTTTAACTTTCAGTCTATGAGTTTCTTCTTGAATTAAGTGTGTTTCTTGTATGCAGCATATTGTTGGTTCCTGATTCTTGAGCTATTCTGTCAATTTCTTTTGATTGGTGAATTGAGACCATTAACATTGATGGTTATAACTGATACATATTGACATCATTGTCATGACTTTTTCTGTTTGTTGGATTCTCCCCCTTTGCATTTAATTTCTTGTCATGCCCGATGGAATCATTCTGCTGCACTTCCTGGGGTTGCAATTCTCATTGTCTTTTCCTAGGATATTGTCTAAAATTTTTTGGAATGCTGACTTGGTATTCATGAAGTTCCTAAGGTGCTCTTTATCACGAAAGTATCTTATTTCACCATCAATTTTGAAAGATAATTTTTCAGGGTATACTGATCTGGGTTGGAGGCTGTTTTCTTTTAGGGTTTGCAATACATCACTCCAAGCTCTTCTTGCCTTGAGGGTTTGTGTTGAGAAGTCTGCTGTGATTCTGATGGGCTTTCCTTTGTATGTGATTTGTTTCTTTTCTCTAACTGCTTGTAGAATTTTGTTCTTCTGTTGGGTTTCTGGAATCTTAACAATTATATACTTATGTGTAGGTTTTTTTGATCAAGGCTAGTTGGAGTCCTATATGCCTTACTTATCTGTATGTCAAGTTCTTTTCCCCTGCTTGGGAAGTTTTCTGCCATCACTTCTGTGAACAGATTTTTATGTCATCTGCACTCTCTCCTGTTTCTTCATTGACTCTGATCAATCTTATGTTATTCTTCTTTACATTGTCTAGCTGCTGGATTGATTTCTCATGGTCTCTTACTATTTTAAAGAAATTTTTGTTTTCTTGGTCACTAATTGCAATCTTATCTTCTATATCTCACATTGGCTCATTCTGATGCATAAAGTTTCAATGGAGTTTTTAATCTCCTGGAAATCTGTTTGCATCTGTTTTATGGATTTCATTTGTTTCCTATGTTGGGATTCCATCTTGTTCCTCAGCTCCTCTATTTTTTTATTTGTATCTGCTCTAGATTTATTAATCATGTCTTGCACAATGGGCACAATCTCTGCTGTTATCTGAGAAATTATTTCTGATTTCATTTTTTCCAGATCCTTTTTTGTTTCTAGTTCAGGGAGTCCAGGTGGTTGAGTATCAGATTGTTCCATCTCATTTCCCTTTGGGGTTGCCTTAAGTGATCTGGAAGTCTGGTTTTGAGACTTGTTTATGTGTCTTATCATTTCAACGTGTGTGTGTGTGTGTATGTGTATGCTGCTGGTGCCCCTGTGGCTCACCTTGTAGTTGCTGAGGGCAGCTCTGCTCCTCGGCACTGGGAGAGGGTTGTACAGTTGCCCAGAAGACTTTCCTCCTCAGAGCTAGGAGCAGCTCTGCTCCTTGGTCCTGGGGGCAGTGGAACGGCAGCCTGGAAGGCTCACCTCTTCAGTGCTTAGACACCATAATATATAGTTCATTGGCTCAAAACCCAGAAAAGCTATGCTTTCATAGAAAGGAACTAAATTAAACCTAGACCAGAGGCTATGCTGGACCTACCCTTCTATTATTTAAAAGAAAGTCTGAAAAGAATCAAAGTGATCTACAAAGAACTTAACAGTATTCTAGAACACAAGTCAATACTCTTTAAAGAGTACAATAAGATTCAGCACTCAACAAAATAGAATTCAATATGTTCACCATCCAAAAATATCACCAGCCATTAACACAAATAAAACAATACAATCTTTAACTATAAAAAACAAGTAAAAACAAAGACATAACCAAAATGATGTAACTGGCACATTATGACCTTAAAACAACTATTATAAGTATGCTGTAGGGGAGAAATAAAATGACAGAGTAAAGGTCAGCAGCAAAACTTGGCCTCTCTGGGATCTGGAATAAAGATATTTAGAAAACAACTTAGCAAAGAGAAAAAGAAGTAGATTTCTGAAAATCAATAAAGAGCCAATTGGAAAATCAGAAACCATGGAGAAACTGAAGACAATGCACTAACCGAGGCTCTGAGAGAGGAGGTCCTGTCTCTGCTAACACAGGCACAAAAACAATACATTGGAAACATGAGAAAGCAAGATAACAAGTGCCTACAAAAACTCCTAATCCCCCAAAAGCTGATCTCAAGGACAATGAAATAAAGGAAAATCCAGGCAAAAAACTCAAAAGCCAATGCTCAAAACATTTGAAGAGATAAAAGAAGAAACATATAAACAAATGTGTAAAATGTTTAATGAGCTCAAAGAGGATTTAATTAAACAGATAAAGGATTTTACCAATAAAATGTTTGATAAGTTTAACAAAGAAACAAACAATAAACTGAGTTAAACAAATCATAAATGATCACTTTGGTATAAAGAATTAGAAAATATGAAAAGACATCCAAATTACATGATATGAAAAATTTAATCAATAGCAGATATGAGTTTCAGAAATAAACAAAAATTGATATAATAGATCATAACACTCAATAGTACCCTAAAAACGACAAGATACCATGCTGGCTGGATCCAACAGCTGCTAGACAACTCAATGAAAATCAGTCAGAATTATAAGAATAAATGAAAAATTAGAAGATAATTCAAAAGGAATTTTTAAAAAAGTGTTTAAGAGGTAGGAAAAATGGTGAAGCAGTGACTGGCAGCAACTCAGCTTCTCCAGGACAAAGTGTCTAGAGTCTGGAAAACAATAGATTGGAAAGGAATCAAATTGGGTGGAGGTTACCCTGGAACCAGGAGAGAAGTGACAGAGAAGAAAATAGGATTAAGTGATATAGAAGAGATAGATCACACTGCAGAAGAGAGGTGAACCCCTGCAGACTGTGCAGTGCTAGCTGCCAGCTGGTAGACAAAGTAAAGCAACTCTTTTGCTCACAGAGAGCCAGGGAAGTGCACTGGGACTGAAAGAACTAATGGCAGTTGGCAGCAGCAAGGAAAATGCGGGATGCTGCTTCTAGAGAAGCCTCTCACAGTCAACAGTTGGTAAGTGACCTCAGTACAGTATCCACAACCACAATCATGAAGCAAGAGCTGGCAGGGATGTCATTCTAGGGAAGGGCTAAGTATTTGAACCTCGTTCCCAGAGCAGCCCATTGGCCTCAAACCATGCTTCACACTACCAACTTCCCAGAGTGGATGAGAGAAAGACAACCTTGGGAGACAGCCGGTAGTTGGAGAGCAGACTGGGTGGAGCCTCGCTGAGAGGCTGGGGTTGGTGAACACAGACCCAGCTCATGAGGTCAGAGGTCAGGTTCAGCCTGAGTTACACACAATTGGAGGCTCACATTGGTATCCTGTTCTTGCTGTAAGGAGATCTTTACATCTGGCACCATTCTCGGGGTAGACTGCCACCTTAGACTTTCAGTCTGAATAGAGACATGTCTGGGCTTGAGCTCTGCTCCTTAATCCTAGGCTGAGGAAAAGAGCCACATGTCCATAACAACAGAAAACTTTATTTTATTATCTTTGATTATATTATTTTTCATTTTTATGATTTATTCTTTGGTGTTTTCCTTCTTCTGTATATTTCCCCTATCATTTGTATATTATTTTACCCTTTTTCTGACCCTGTTTGTGTGTGTGCTTCTCTTTCTCTTGCATTTTTCTTTCAATGTAGTTTACAAGGGGTAAGGAAATTCTCCCTTGTCCCTTTAGAGCCCTCCTACTTCTATCCTTATTTCTTTGCCTGACTTCTTCCTCCTGTATCTTATTCATTCTCAATTTTTCTTTTCTTTCCTCTCCCCTTTTTCATTTGTCTCCCCTTTTCTCTTTTATACCAGTTAGAGAATGTTTTCCCATCCCCACTTCTTACTACCAATCGTGTAACCAGTTTTTCCTGTAATCCCCTTCTAAATATGTAACGTATATTTACTATCATTAGGATCCTTTGTCCTCATCCTGTTTCCCATAGAACATAGCAGAGGACTTTAAAAAAAAAAAAAAAACACTATTTTTTTTCCTGCTCTTCCCCTTCTGGCATTACCCATTCCCCAATCCCCTGGGATTTAGATAACTAATTCTATAAAATTACTGTTGAATGCTATTTTTCACCATTAGAGGAGACATAGCCATCATATTTTGTACACATTAACTTTGAGTGAATATTTGGGTTGTTATGAAGTTTACACTATAATTGTGGATATTTGGCTAAAAGGAGACCCAAAACAGAGTTTCCTGGTATGTTATTTCTCAAGGAGCCCTGATGGATACCACTGTAATGGATTAGCCTATTACTACTGTAGCTGATTTGATTGCATAGGAATAACCCAGACCCAATGGACAATTTCTTGCCAGTTAATTTGTCTCCCAAACCCACTACTAGACCCAGGGAGAGGGATAGCAAGGGTTCCTAACCCAAGAACTCAGACTGGAGCAGACTCTGCAAGAATGTCTGCAACCTGGTGGAAAACAGTCCCAAGTCTGAGGTAGCTCCAGTACTGCAGTGGAAGGATCAGAGGAGTTATTGGGGTGTGAGTACTCAGATCTCTGGCAATGAAGCTATTTGGGAATATTTGGGAATCACATACTCAAGGTCTCACTGGAATATTTAATCTGTGTTCCCAATAAAAGATCTTATAGGTTTAAGGTTTTGTATGTTTCTTGATTTATTTAGTATTGTGGGGTTATGTTATTTTATGGTTTCCTGTGTTTACTAGATTGTTAGTTTTGAGTATTTGTTCTTTTATTGGCTCTGATTTAATAGGTGTCTAGGTTCTCTCCCTCATCTCAGCTCCCTATCTAGTTTCACTTTAAACCCCTGAGACAATATGTTGACATATGTCATTATTCTTTTTTCCAAACATGTAAACTCATCCTTTCAAGTTTTAAATCCTCATTCCCATCTTTTCTAGTATTAATCTTCAATCCTCCCCATCCAAAGCCCTCGACTTCTCCATATCTTACTTAGATGACTGTCCTATCTGCAAGTTCTGATAACCATATAGCTTTTTCTGTCACAGAGTAAACCTCCTTTCTCCCATATCTTGCCTTTGCTCCCACAATATATCCTCTGAAAACTCTCCATACTAACCCTTCAACTTAACTAAAAGTACTCCAATAGAATCAGACCCCATATCAACTTTTTCTTCTCATCTTCCACTATTCCCCCATTCAAACCTCCCCCTTAGTGTCTAGCACTCCTCATCTAACCACCTCCCATTCTCCTCATCCCATCTTACCTACCTCATCACAGCACCACCACAAATGATAAGCCATCATAGTGCGTGTAGAGAATAGACAAGGGGGTAAATGTCACTGCAAATATTACCATAATATAGAAGTGTTGTAAGATTCCATCTGTGGATGCTGTTATAACCAGAAGTAATTAATTTGGCAAATCATAGGGATAGAGTCAGAATCACTTAAAGTAAATAACAGAGGGAGTAAATATTAACACTGGGCATACAAAGCTAAAAATTATTCATGGGGGGAAAACAATCTACTAAAAATCTCCATATAAGCCACAAACTCTCACTTCTCTACTCCCAACCTGCAGTAATATCTCCAAAAAAGAAGGGGGGAAAAAAGAAGGGCATATGAATACAAAAGATTTCTGAATACCCCCCAAACTCTCCAGAGACAGAGCAAGGGGTTACAAAAGGAGAAGAAAACAAATACAGTGGTACCTCAATTCATGAACTTAATTTGTTCCACAATTCTGGAAAAGATAGCCATGTTCATATTCATGCAGAAAAGATAACTGTGATCATATTCATCACCTGATGCAGAGTTCACAAACAAAAACAAAATTCTACCAAATGCTTCTGTTTGTGAAGCAAATTGTTCACAAACAAAAGCATGCATGAACTGAGGTACCATTGTACCAGGTAGCAGAAATCTGTGAAAAATTCATAGAAGCAATGAAGAAAATAGATGAGTGCAAAGAGGAAATGAACCAAAAGTTCACAGCAATTTCATTTAATATGCCCATGGTGAATTTTGAAGAAATAGGTAAAAAACTGGATGAGCTAACCAAAATAGTTCAAATTCTGAATGACAGATTCAACAAGAATATTCAATCCTTGAAAAGATGTCAGGCAGAAATACCTGAAATAAATAACTGTATAGACTTCATACACTACAGAAATGACTAATGTGAGGACAAAGTGTCTGCTATTGAGGAAAAAACAGTGAATTATAACAAAGAGCTCAAAGAAGTCAAAAAGAAAATAAGAGAATAAGTGAAGACTGTCCAGCAGCTACTAGATGACAATAAGAAGACCCATCTAAGGCTAATCAGAGTTAGAGCAAAACTAGAAGATAACGCAGATGAATTTACTACATTTGCTTACAGAAATCATAGAAGAAAAATTCCCAAATGTAAGAGTTTAAATTATAAGTGATGCTTATAGAAAACAAAACAAATAGGGTGCAAAAGAAGCTCACTAAGGCATATCCTTATTAAAATATATATCCAGCAAAAAAACAAAACAAAACAAAAAAAACCCATAAAAAGCACCCAGGGAAAAACAAAAAAAATCAATATAAAAGGTAAACCAATTAGAACCACAGCAGATTGGCCAGATGCCCCACCCCAGGCTGAGCCACAGACTGTGCAGGGATCCAGATCCATGAGGCAGATGCCCCCAGGGCCATAAAGGCCACTGTTACAAGTTCAAGAAGATAGAGAAACAGTGAACAGCAGAGAGAGAGCCTCTCCAAGACTTGTTGATGAAAATTGAAGCCCACTGGGAGAGTGAAGAAAGTCTCTGTAATAAAGGGGCAGTGGTTTACAGTGGTTGGTGAGCTGGTGGAATCAGCACCTTCTACAGGAACCTGGACTCACTTTGGGGGAAGGGTGGCTTGAACCTGCAGTAGGATCTTGCAGAGTTCAAACCCATAGGAGGTCAGGGAGCTCAACTCACTGTTCTTTTTTTTGTTCCTTCCTTCTCTCTTTTCCTTCTGTCTTCACCAGTTTCCTAAAGTCTCAATGATCTTCCGGTGTCCTCTAGCCCCATTTCTAACTCTTCCTTCTCCTTCTATCTCTCTATTCCCCACTTTGAATCCTTTTAAGTCATCATCCCAGAGGGTAAATTCACTATATTGAAGGGCTTATTTACTGCAAACATATTTCTAGTTGTTCCTTGATTTTGATCTAGTTCATGTTAAAGGTAGCAGATTAAGAGTTACCACAATTTTTCATTTTCTAAGCTGCTTCACACTATGGTTAATGCTGACTGTATTCTTTGGGCCAAGGTGATGTGATTGCTCTAGTGAGTTGTCCTTCCTGGTCTACCAAAACCAAGATTGTCTAAGGGTCATTATAGACTCAAAACCTAAAGACCATCTGTACCTGGAAGACACCTCTGAGAAGTAATCATTCCCTAAGAATTCTAAATATTAACAATAAAAATACTCACAATAAACAATATAGAAGTATCAACACAGGAATTAAACCAAAACCATCAATAATAATAAAGTAAAAATGAGAAGACACCTAAACAAGACACAAACCCTGACTTCCAACTCACCAAAGGCAAATCTTGGGGGCAACAAGATGGAAAAATCCAACAATCAACCACCAGGACACCCAGAACTAATAACATGGGAAAGAGCAAAAGAGATGAACTAGGCTCTAGAAAAAAAATCAAAGGAGAAATAATTTCCCAGATGGTAACCAAAATGGAAGGCATGCTTAGAGATTCTAGAACAGAAACATAAAAAAATAGAAAAGCTCAGGACCATGATGGAAGCTATGAATGCCCACAGAGGAAAAAAAAAAAAGAAAACCATGAATGCCCAGCATAGGAAAGTAATGGAATCCATGAAACAGTTTCAAACAGACATCCAGGAGATTAAAAACTCCATTGAAAGTATGCACAACAAAATGAGCCAATGTAAGGATAAAATATCAGAAGACAGGATTGCGGTTAGTGACCATGAAAAGAGAGATTTCTTAAAAATAGCAAGGGATGGGCCAGGGATTTAGCTCAGTGGTTCCTCTACCTGCCTCACAAGTGCAAGATCCTGAGTTCAATCCCTGGAACAACAACAACAACAACAAAAAAGCAAGGGATCATGAGAAATCAATCCAGCAGCTTCTAAATGATGCAAAGAATAACATAAGACTGATTGGAGTCAATAAAAAAGTAGGAGATAAAGCAAAGAACATAAAAAAATCTGTTTACAGAAGTAATGGCAGAAAACTTCCCAAGCAGAGGAAAAGAATTTGACATACAGATAAGTGAGGCATATAGGACTCCAACTATCCATGAGCAAAAAAAAAAATCTACACCTAGATATATACTAATCAAGATTCCAGAAACCCAAGAAGAACAAAATATTACAAGCAGTTAGAAATAGTCATATATGAAGGAAAGCCCATCAGAATCACAGCAGACTTTTCAACATAAAACCTCAAGTCAAGGAGAGCCTGGAATGAAGTATATCAAGTCCTAAAAGAAAATAACTTCCAACCCAGATTGATGTATCCTGCAAAACTATCTTTCAAAATTGATGGAGAAATAAGATACTTTCATGACAAAGAACACCTGAGGAGCTTCATGAATACCAAACCAGCAATCCAAAAAATTCTAAACAATATCCTAGAAAAAGACAAGGAGGGTCACAACTCCATGAGGCCCACAACTCCATGAGGCCCAACAGAACAAAGCTATCAGGCAAGATGAGAAATTAAATGGAAAAGGGGGGAAAAAGAAAAAATAAAAGTGCCAACAACAAGAAAATACCATGACAAGAATGAGTCAGTATATATCAGTTATAACCATTAGTGTCAATGGCCTCAATTCACCAATTAAAATAAATAAACTGGCAGAATGGATCAAGAAGCAAGATCCAACAATATGCTGTACACAAGAAACACACTTAATTCAAAAAGAAATTTATAGACTGAAAGTAAAAGGATGGAAAACAATACTCCATGCAATAAGAAACTGGAAAAAAGCAGGGGTAGCTGTCCTATTTGCAGACAAATTAGATTTCAAGTCAAAACAAGTTAAGAGTACAAAGAAGGTCACTACATCCTTATAAAGGGAACAATCCAAGAGGAATAAATGACAATCAAAAATATATATGCTCTAAATACTAGTGCCCAGAAATATATAAAACAAGTATTAATGGACATGAAAAACCAAATAAGCACTAACACAATAGTACTGGGGGACCTCAAAAATCCACTGTCACAAATACACACATCAACTAGACAAAAAATCAACAACGAAATACTAGAACTAAACCAAATTTCTGAACAAATGAACTTAATAGATGTCTATAGAATGTTCCATTGCACAACATCAGAATAAACAATCTTCTCAACTGCAACCAGTCATTCTCCAAAAATACCCACACACTAGCTCATAGAACATGCTGAAGTAAATGCAAAGGAATTGAAATCATCCCCTGTATATTGTCAGACCATAGCACAACGAAATTGGAGATCAGTAGCAAAAGAAACCACAAGAACTTCACAAACACATGGAAATTGAATAACATCCTCCTGAACAACCAATGGGTCACAAAGGAAATTAAAGAAGAAATTAGGCAATTTCTACAAGTAAATGATAATGCCAATATGACATACCAGAATTTATGGGATACAATGAAAGTGGTCCTGCGCCAGGGATTTAGCTCAGTGGCACCACGCCTGCCTCACAAGCACAAGGTCCTGAGTTCCATCCGTAGTACAAAAAAACCACCCCAAACAATGAAAGCAGTGCTATGAGGGAAATTCATAGCAGTGAATGCCCATATTAGGAAAAGAGTGAGTTCATATAAGCAATCTAATGCTGAACCTCAAGCTCCTAGAAAAAGAAGAGCAAGACAAACCCAAAGCTCGTACAAGGGAGGAAATTATAAAGATCAGAACAGAAATCAATGCAATGGAGACTAAGAGAACAATACAAAAAAAATCAATGAATCAAAGAGTTGCTTCTTTGAAACAATAAATAAAATTGAGAAACCCTTAGCCAACCTTATCAGGAAAAGGAAAGAAAAGGCTCAAATCCATGCAATTCAGAATGAAAAGGGTGAAATTACAAGATTCAGCAGAAATCCAGAGGATCATCAGTACCTACTTTTAGAACCTATATGCCAATAAAATGGAAAACACAGAAGAAATGGACAAATTCCTAAATACATATGAATTGCCAAAGTTGAACCAAGAAGATATAAAAATTCTAAACAACCCAATATCAATCAATGAAATTGAAAACATAATTAAAAACTTGCCAAGAAGAGCTTGGAGTGACATATTCCAAGCCCTAAAAGAAAACAGCCTCCAACCCAGATGGATGTACCCTGCAAAACTATCTTTCAAAATGGATGGAGAAATAAGATACTTTCATGACAAAGAGAACCTTAGGAACTTCGTGAATACCAAATCAGCACTCCAAACAATTTCACACAATAGCCTAGGAACAGACATTGAGGATCACAACCCCAGGAAGCAAAGCAGAATGAACCCATCTAGCATGACAAGAAATTAAATGTAAAGGGGGAGAACCCAACAAAAAGGAAAAGTCATGGCAATGACAAATCAATACATTTCAGTTATAACCATCAATGTTAATGGTCTCAATTCACCAATCAAAAGAAATAGACTGGCAGAATAGCTCAAGAAGCAAAATCCAACAATATGCTGCATACAAGAAACACACTTCATTCAAAAGGAAACTCATAGACTGAAAGTTAAAGGGTGGAAAACAATACTCCATGAGACAGGAACCTGAAAAAAAGCAGGAGTAGCTATCCTCTTGGCAGATCAAGTAGATTTCAAACCAACACTGATTAAGAGAGACAAAGAAGGACATTACATCCTTATAAAGGGAAGAATCCAAGAGGAAGAGATGACAATCATAAATATCTATGCACCAAACACTACTGCCCCCAACTATATAAAACAAATACTAACAGACATGAAAAGTCATATATGCACTAATACAATTGTAGTGGGGGACCTCAACATCCCACTGTCACAGATAGATCAACTAGACTAAAAATAAGTAATGAAATACTAGAACTCAATCGAACTCTTGAACAAATGAACTTAACAGATGTTTACAGAGTCTTCCACCCCACAAAATCAGAATACACATTCTTCTCAGCTGCACATGGGTCATTCTCAAAAATAGACCACATACTCACACATAGAACATGTTTAAGTAAGTGCAAAGGAATTGAAGTTATCCCCTGTACATTATCAGACCACAGTGTGATGAAATTGGAGATCCATAGCAAAAGAAACTCAAAAAATGTCATAAACATGTGGAAATTGAACAACACACTTCTGAATAACCAATGGGTCACAGAGGAAATTAAAGAAGAAATCAGACAGTTCCTTCAATTAGATGACAAAGACAATACAACATATCAGAATCTATGGGACACAATGAAAGCAGTCTTATGAGGGAAATTCATAGCAGTGAATACACATATTAGGAAGACAGAACAAGCCCTATTAAACAACCTGATGCTGAACCTCAAGCTTCTAGAAAAAGAAGAACAGGACAACCCTAAAGCTCATACAAGGGAGGAAATTATAAAGATCAGAGGAGAAATCAATGCAATGGAGACTAAGAGAACAATACAAAAAAATCAATGAAGCCAAGAGTTGGTTCTTTGAAAGAATCAACAAAATTGACAAACCTTTAGCCAACCTTGTCAGAAAAAGGAAAGAAAAGGCCCAAATCCCTGCAATTAGGAATGAAAAGGGTGAAATGACAACAGACCCAGCAGAAATCCAGATGATCATCAATATCTACTTCCAGAACCTATACGCCAATAAGATGGTCAACACAGAAGATACGGATAGATTCCTAGATACATATGAATTGCCAAAGTTGAACGAAGAAGACCTAAAAATTCTGAACAACCCAATATCAACCAATGAAATTGAAAATGTAATTAAATACTTATCAAGTAAGAAAAGCCCGGGCCCTGATGGCTTCACTGCTGAATTCTACAAGACATTTAGAGAGGAACTGCTGCCACTACTGTTTAAACTCTTCAATGAAATTGAAAGGGAAGCAATACTCCCAAATTCATTCCTGGAAGCAAGCATCACCTTGATCCCCAAAGCAGAGAAAGACCCAGCTGAAAAAGAGAACTATGGGCCAATCTCACTAATGAACACAGATGCAAAAATCCTTAATAAGATATTGGCAAACAGAATGCAGAAGATCATCAAGAAGATCATACACCCTGATCAAGTGGGATTCATCCCAGGGATGCAGGGATGGTTCAATATACAAAAATCAATCAATGTAATACACTATATCAGTAGAGCCAAGGACAAAAACCATATGATTATCTCCATAGACGCAGAAAAAGCATTTGACAAAATCCAACATGCATTTATGATTAAAAACTCTACAAAAAATTGGAATAGATGGTCTCTACCTCAAACTGATAGAAGCCATCTATGAAAAGCCAACAGCCAGTATCATACTAAATGGTCAAAAACTGAAATCCTTCACACTAAAATCAGGAACAAGACAAGGATGTCCACTATCACCACTCTTGTTCAATATAGTTCTGGAAACATTAGCCACGGCAATTAGACAAGAGAAAAAAATAAAAGGAATAAAGATAGGTAATGAAGAAGTCAAATTGTCATTATTTGCAGATGACATGATACTCTATATAGAAGACCCCAAGAACTCCACCAAAAGTCTTCTAGACTTAATAACCAAATTCAGTCAAGTAGCTGGTTACAAGGTCAATACACAAAAGTCAATAGCTTTCCTCTACACCAATGACAGACTCACTGAGAGAGAAATAGGGCAAATAATTCCTTTCACAATAGCATCCAAAAAAATGAAATACCTAGGAATCATCCTAACTAAAGAAATGAAAGACCTCTTCTCTGAAAACTATGGCACTCTGAAAAGAGAGATTGAAGATGATATCAGAAAATGGACAGACATCCCTGCTCCTGGGTAGGAAGGATTAATAGAGTGAAAATGGCCATACTTCCAAAACTGCTATATAGATGTAATGCAATTCCAATTGAGATCCCAGCAGCATACTTCATAGACCTCGAGAAAAAAATCCACAAATTCATTTGGAACAAGAAGAGACCCAGAATAGCGAAAGCAATTCTAGGTAACAGAGACATGGCAGGGGCTATCACAACCACCAACCTGCAACTATACTACAAAGCTACTGTGATAAAAAAAAAACAGCATGGTACTGGCAAAGAAACAGACTTGAGGACGAGTGGAACAGATTAGAAGATGCAGAAACAACGCCAGACACACTCAGCCATCTCATCTTCGACAAAGGAGCCAAACACCCTCACTGGAGGAAAGATAGCCTCTTTAATAAATGGTGCTGGAAAAATTGGGCTTCAACTTGCCAAAGATTAAAACTAGACCTATATCTCTCACCATGCACTAAACTAAAATCAAAATGGATTAAAGATCTAAATATTAAAATAGAAACTCTGAACCAGTTGGAACAAAGGTTAGGTAGAACCCTTGAAGACATCGGTGTAGGAAAAGATTTTATGAACAAAACCTCAGTTGCTCATGAACTAGCACAAACAATCAACAAATGGGATCTCTTCTTATTAAAAAGCTTCTGCACTACAAGAGAAACCACCAGCAGTGTGAAGAGATAACCCACAATATGGGAAAAAATCTTCACCTGCTCTTCCTCAGACAAAGGTCTACTATCTCGAATCTATAAAGAACTTATCAGACCTCTCAAATTTAAAGACCCAATCCAAAAATGGGCATCTGAAATGAACAGACATTTCTCAGACAAAGAAGTAGAAATAGCAAATAAATACATGAAAAAATGTTCAACATCACTGGTCATTCCAGAGATGCAAATGAAAACAATGCTGAGATTCCACTTCACTCCAGAAAGAATGGCTGCTATCATGAAATCAACCAGTAACAAATGGTGGTGGGGCTGTGGGGAAAGAGGAACCCTGCTCCACTGCTGGTGGGAGTGTAGACTGGTGCAAGCACTGTGGAAATCAGTATGGAGATGCCTCACAGAACTAGGACTGGAAGTCTCATTTGACCCCGCTATTCCACTGCTGGATATCCTCCCCAAAGAATTAAAAGAATCATAACACAGTGAGATATGTGCATCCATGTTCATAGCAGCACAGTTTGTAATAGCTAAAACTTGGAAACAGCCCAAATGCCCATCAACTGGAGACTAGATAAAGAAAATGTGGTTTTTTATAAAATGGAGTACTACTCAGCCATAAAAAATGAGAAATTAGAGACATTTATAGCTAAGTGGATGCACACTGAGGTGATACTCTTAACTGAAATAAATAGGACACACATGTGTAAATATCAAATAGTTTCTCTGGTGTGAGAAACTGCAAGTGTAAATAAGGACTAAATGTATAATAGGTAATGTGAAACAGGAAGAAAAGGGACAAAAGGGAAGGAAGTGGGAGGGCTAGGGGAAAGGATAGAAGGGAATGGGATTAATATGAGAAAATGGAAAAATAGGAACAAAATCTTTGTAAATAGGGAGGACTGGAGGGATTGAAGGGAGGTCTGGGCAAGGGTGAAAAAATAAGAACCAAGAGAGACTATGTAAAGGTGCAAATTTCCAATGATGAATGTCATTATATTGTATGCCTAAAATGCACCAATGATTAGAATGAATAATCGATAATGTAAAATAGGAAGAAAAGGTCCAAAGTGGTAGGGGTAGTGGGAGGGGTAGGGGAAAGGAAAGTAGGGAAAGGAAAAATGCTGAGAAATGGAAAAAATGGAAATAAAGTCTTTGTAAATAGGGAAGGGTGGAGGGGGTGGAGGGCTAGGAATGGGGAAAAAATAAGAACCAAGATGCATTATGTAAAGGTACAATTCCCAATGAGAAATGTAATTGTGTTGTATACCTACAATGTACCAATAAAAGAATTTAATACAAAAAATAAAAAAATAAAAATAAAACATAAAAAAAAATAAAATAAAAACTTGCCAAAAAAGAAAAGCCCAGGTCCTGATGGCTTCATTGCTGAATTCTACAAGAAATTTAGGGAAAAGCTAATGCCACTACTTCTCAAACTCTTTAATGAAACTGAAAGGGAAGCAATACTCCCAAATTCATTCCTGAAAACAAGCATTACCTTGATTCCAAAAGCAGAGAAATACCCAATGAGAAAAGAGAACTACAGGTCAATCTCACTAATGAACACAAATGCAATAATCCTCAATAAGACACTGGTGAACAGAATACAGAAGATAATCAAGAAGATCATACACCCTGACCAAGTGGGATTCATCCCAAGGAGGCAAGGATGGTTCAACATATGTAAATCAATAAATGTAATACACTATATTAACAGAGCCAAGGACAAAAACCATATGATCATTTCAATAGATGCAGAAAAAGCACTTGCCAAAATCCAACACTCATTCATGATAAAAACCCTATAGAAAATCGGCACCAACAGTCTCCACCTCAATCTGATAAAAGCCATCTATGAAAACCAACCGCCAACATCCAAATGGTCAAAAACTGAATTCTTTCACGCAAAGATCAACCTACAATGTGGGAAAAAATTTTACCAGCTGTTCTTCAGACAAAGGACTACTATCTATATAAAGAACTTCAAAAAATCAACCCCCCTCAAATTTAAAGACCCAATCCAAAAATGGGCATCTGAAATGAATGGACATTTCTCAGATGAAGTAGAATCAACAAAGAAACACATGAAAAAATGTTCAACATCACTGGTCATTCGAGAGACGCAGATGAAAACAACCCTGAGATTCCATCTCACTCCAGAAAGCATGACTGCTATTAAGAAATCAACCAGTAACAAATGCTAGTAGGGCTGTGGGGAAAAAGGAACCCTTCTCCACTGTTGGTGGGAGTGTAGACTGGTGCAACCACAGTGGGAATCAGTGTGGAGATTCCTCAAAATACTAGGATTAGAGGTCCCATTTGACCCAACTATTCCCCTGCTGGGTATATTCCCCAAAGAATTAAAAGCATCATACCACAGCAATATATGCACACTCATGTTTATAGCGGCACAGTTTGTAATAGCTAAATCTTGGAAGGAGCCCAAATGGTCATCAACTGGTGATTGGATAAAGAAGATGGATAAAGAAAATGGAATACTACTTTGCCATAAAGAAAGATGAAGTTGAGACATTTATAGCTAAATGGATGCACGTTGAGGTCATATTCTTAAGTGAAATAAATAGGACACACATGTATAAATACCAAATTGTTTCTCTGGTGTGAGAAACTGAAAGGGTAAATGAAAACCAAAATGTATAATAGACGATGTGAAACAGGAAGAAAGAGGAAGGGAAACTGGGGGGGGGGGGGAATTGAAGAAAAGGAGGAAAAAACGGAAGCAAAGCTTATGTATATAGGGAGGAGTGGAAGGGTTTAAGGGAGGGTAGGGGAATGGGAAAAAATACCCTAAAGGCCAGAAGAGCTTGGAGTGAAGTATTTTAAGCCCTAAGAACAAATAACTTTCAACCCAGATCAATTTATCCAGCAAAGCTATCCTTCAAAATAAATGTAGAAATAAGGTATTTCCATGAAAAAGATCAGCTCAGAAGATATATAAGTGCTAAACACGCTTTAAAGAAAATACTTAAGAACATTCTCGACAGAAATAATGAATCTGACACAGCTGAAGGTGCAAAGGAAGTCTACAACTGTACTACCCTGAATGCACCCAATCTCATCTGAAAGTGCAAAAGAAGCTAGTGAGGTCAATGAATCAACAGCAACAAAAAACATCAGGAAAAGAAAAACAAAGGATACACTGACAGATGAAGAAGCAAATGATAGTAAATAACCAACACATCTCAGTAATACTGCTCAATGTTAATGGCTTCAATTCCCCAATTAAAAGACACAGACTGGCAGACTCAATCAAATAACAGATTCCAGAGTGTTGTATTCAAGAAAATCACCTTTCAGAAAGACATTTGTAGACTATAAATTAAAGGATGGAAAACAATATTTCATTCATGAAAACAAGCAAGGGTAGCAATTTTAATCTCAGGGTAAACTTCAAGCTGAAACTGATTAGAAGAGACAAAGAAGGTCAGTACTTACTAGTTAAGAAAATAATCCAACAAGAAGAGATAATTTTTTTTTTGGTACTGGGGATTGAACTCGGGACCTTGCACTTGCGAGGCAGATGGCAGAAGAAGAGATAATATTGATAAACATATATGCACCAAATACTGAAGCACCTATCTTCACAAAACAAAAACTGCTGAAATTAAAAGATCAAATAAACGCTAACATAATCACGGTAGGGGATTTTAATAGCCCACTTTCCCAAAGAGAAATATCAATTAAACAAACAAAAAAAATCAATAAAGATATTTCAGTTTAGGTCCTAATGGATATATAGAGTATTCCAACCCTCTGCAACAGTATATACATTCTTTTCAGCAGCACATGTTACTTTTTCCAAAACAGATCACAGACTAGTCCACAAAGCCTGTTTAAGTAAATATAAAAGAATAAAAATTACCCATGTATACTATCCAACCACTGTGCAATGAAAATAGAAATCAATGACTGAAGAAATTAAAGAAAGGACAAAAATCTCACCTGGAAAATTAACATTATACTCCTAAACAATGTACAAATCAAAGAAGAAATCAAAGAAGAAAAATTAAAATGTATGTAAGTTAAGAAACTTGTGGAAACCCCTGGGATGCAATGAAAGCAGTTCTAAGAGGAAAACCCATTGGAATCAATGCTCACATTAGGAGAACAGAAAGCTCAAATAGACAACCTCAGGAGAAATCTTATGATACCTAAGAAACAACAACAAAACAGCCCCAAATCAAAACTAAAGAGGGAAATTATAATGATGATAGTGGAAATCAATTAAATTGAGACTAAAAAATACCAAAAAAAAAAAAATCAATGAAGAGCAGGTTATTTGAAAGACTACACAAAATAGATAAGCCCTTAGCCAGACTTACCAAGAGAAATAGAGAGAAAAGACTCTATCAATGCAACTGGAAATGAAAAAGGTAAAATCATAGCAGACACTGTCAAAATTTAAAAGATAATAATTACTTTGAAAAATTGTATTCCAACAGATTGGCAAAGTTTGAAGAAATGGACAGATTCCTAGATTCATACAAATTACCAAAGTTAACCTAGAACGACACAAATATACTGAATAACTCAATAACAAGCAATGAAATCAACACAGTAATGAAGAATCTACCAATTTTAAAAAGCCCAAGGCCTGATGGAGTCACTTCTGAATTTTACAAAACCTTTAAGGATGTTATATTTCTAGTGGTCAAGCTCTTCAAAGAAATTGAAAGAGGTGGAGTGCTCCCAAGTTGATTTATGGAAGCCAGTATCACCCCAATTCTAAAACTGGATAAAGATCTAACTAAAAAAAACATAGCCCAATTTTTTAATGAACATATATACAAAAATCCTCAACAAGATATTAGCAAATTGAATGCAGCACATCATCAAAAAGATCACACATCATGACAAGTAGGTTTCATCCCAGAGATGCAAGGATGGTTCACCACACATAAGTCAATAAATGTAATACTCCACATAAAAAGAAGCAAGATAAATACCATATGATCATATCAATAGATGCAGAAAAGGCTTTTGACAAAATCTAACACCTCTTCATAATAAAAACTCTGAAGAAAACAAGTACAGAAGGATTATACCTGAATATAATAAAAGCTATTAGTGACAAACCAAACATCATACTAAATGGGGGAAAAGCTAACAGCATTCCCCCTAAAATCAGGAACAAGGCAAAGATGTCTACCATCAACTTTCTATTCAACACAGTACTTGAAACATTAGCCAGAGCAATCAGGCAAGGGAAAGAAAGAAAAGAGATGCATACAGGAAAGGAAGAATTCAAATTATCATTATTTTCAGATGACATGATACTCTACATAGAAGACTCAAAGACCCAAAGAACTTAATTGAAAAAACCTCTTGGAAGTCAAGGTCCCAAATTTGATCCCCGGTACCAAAAAAATAATAAAAATAAGAAACCTCTTAGAATTAATGATGAACTTCAGCAATGTAGCAGGATACAAGATCAACCCATAAAAATCATTCGCACTTATGTACAACAATAAACTCAATGAAAAGAAAATCATGAAAACAATACTATTCACAGTAGCTAGAAGAAAAATAAAAGTACCTAGGAATTAGCCTAACCCAGGAAGTGAAGGGTCTCTACAAAGAAAACTACAGTACTCTGAATAAAGAGATTGAAATGGACATCAGAAAATGGAAAGATTCCAAAAAAAAAAAGAAAAAAAGAAAATGGAAAGACGTCCCCTGCTCTTGGATAGGAGGAACCAATATTGTCAAAGTGGCCATACTCCCAAAACTTTTACAAGATTCAATGCAGTCCCAATCAAAATACCAACAGCATACTTTACAGATCTAGAAAAAACAATCCTAAAATTCATATGGAGCCAGAAGAAACCCAGAATAACAAAAGCAATTTTGGGCAACAAGAGCAATGCAAGACGCACAGAAATACCTGGGTTCAATATATACTACAAAGAAATAGTGATTGAAAATGGCATGGTACTGGAACAATAACAGATATGTGGATCAATGGAACAGAACTGAGGATACAGAAACTTCTCCAGACACATTCAGCTATTTTATTGTCAACAATGGGGTCAAAAGCATATGCTGGAGGAAAGATAGTCTATTCAACAAGTCATGCTAGGAAAACTGGCTGTGTGCAGAAGATTAAAACGACTCATCTCTCACCACAAACTAAAAACAAAATTAATGATCTAAACATTAAAACAGAAACACTAGACCTACTGACACATAACATAAGTAAAACACTTGAAGCCATATGTGTAGGAAAGGATTTTCTGAACGGAACCTCAATCGCACAAGAAATAACAGCAAGAATCAGCAAATGGGATTGTATCAGACTAAAAAGCTTCTTACAGCAGAAGAATCAATCAACAGAGTGAGGAGACAACCTACAGAATAGGATAAAATTTTTGCCAGCTACTCCTCAGACAGAAGACTACTATGTAGAATATGGGAAGAACTCAAAAAAATTAAACCACCTAAAATAAAAGACTCACCCAGACTGGGTGAACAGACCAGACACTGCTTCATTTCATACACTGTGAAGTGAATAGACATTTCACAAAGGAAGAAATACAAATAGTTAATAGATGAAAAAATGCTCAATATACCTGGAGAAATGCAATTTTAAAAAAAATTTTATTTTATTGGTACATTTTAGGTATGCAATATAATGACATTCATCATTGGAAATTTTCACCTTTACATAGTCTCTCTTGGTTCTTATTTTTCCCCCTTCCCCTGCCCTCCCTTTAACCCCTCCATCCCTCCCTATTTACAAAGACTTTGTTTCCAGTTTTTCTTTTTCTCATATTAATTCCATTCCCTCCTTTCCTTTCCCTTACCCCTCCCACTTCCCCTTCCCCTTTGCCCTTTTTCTTCCTATTTCACATTATCTATTATACCTTTTAGTCCTTATTTACACTTTCAGTTCCTCACACTAGAGAAACTATTCGGTATTTACACGTGTGTCCTATTTATTTCACTTAAGAGTATCGCCTCCATGTGCATCCACTTAGCTATAAATGTCTCTAATTTCTCATTTTTTATGGCTGAGTAGTACTCTATTTTATAAAAAAAAAAAAAAAAACATTTTCTTTATCCAGTCTCCAGTTGATGGGCAATTGGGCTGCTTCCAAGTTTTAGCTATTACAAATTGTGCTGGTATGAACATGGGTGCACATATATCACTGTGGTATGATTCTTTTAATTTTGGGGGGAAGATACCCAGTGGAGGAATAGTTGGGTCAAATGGGACTTCCAGTCCTAGTTCTTTGAGGTATGGAGAAATGTAAATTAAAACAACGCTAAGAATCTATAATGTCAGAAAGAATGATAATCATTAAGAAGTCAAACAATAACAAATGCTGGCATGGCTGTGGTGAAAAGGGAACCCTCCTTTATTGTTGGTGGGAATGTAATCTAGTACATTATGGAAATCAGTATGGAGATTTCTTAAAGAAATGAAATTAGAAATTCCATATGAACCAGTGATCTCCTTGCTAGGTATCTTTCCCAAAGAGTTTAAGACAACATATATGCATACCAATGTTTATACCAATGTTTATAAAAGCACAACTCCTAATATCCAAATCCTGGAAGCAGCCTGTCATACTCATCAACAGATGACTGGGTAAAAAAAATGTGGTGTCTATATATAATGGAATACTACTCTGGCATAAAGAATGACAGATCTGTGACATTTGTAGAAAAATGGAGGTACTTGGAAAATATAATGTTGAGTGAAATAAACCAGACACACAAGCTTAAATACCATATGATATCTCTCATTTGAGTGAGACAAAGTACAATCAAAGAGAATAGTAAAGGATGGATAGCAGGGTACAGGGGATGGATTGCTTACAATAGGAAAGTGGTCCAATGGAATAAGCGTGAGGGGTAAGGAGGACAGAAAGGGGAAATAAGTAGAATAAAGATATGCTCTGTACAGGAACCTAATAACCTCAATTACTGTAAACATTATATGCCATAAAATGAGCTAAGTTTAATAATATCAATAAGAATGAAAAATGGGATAGGAGAATTGGAGGAGGGAGGAGGAAGGAAGGGGAAAGGAATTTTTTTTAAAACCCAGGCTGAGGTATGTACATGTAACCACTTCTCAAAATTATTATAAACTGCATGAACTGCAAACATGTACTAGTAAAAAGTTCACTGAAATCATAGCAAAAAAATTTCCAAATCTAGGGAAAGAATTCAAAATTCAAGAAGAAGAGGCATATAGAAGCCCAAATAGCCACAATCACAAAAGAATCTCTATAACATATCATAAGCAAAACTCCAGTAATTCTCAAAAGGAGAGAATACTAAAAGTGTTAGAGAAAAATAGCTAGTAACATATAAAGGTAAGCCCATTGGAATAAAGGTGGGCTTCTCAGCACAAAACTTAAAGGCCAGGAGACCTTAGAGCAAGTTTTTAAGCCCTAAAAGAAAAAAAAATTCTTTCAAATATTGTGCAAAATTAGCCTTCAAAAATGGTGGGTAAGAAAAAGCGTTCCATAACAAAGAAATCCTAAACAAATACATGACTACTAAATTAGTGTTGTAGAAAATACTTAAGGAACATCTACCCAGAGGTAGGGAGGACATCAGCACCAAAGAGTCCAAAGGATAATATACATCTAACTAGGACAGTAGTTAAAAGGAAAAAAATAAAAGAATCAGTACTGGAAGAATAATGCACTAACACAATTCAATAAATAGTTTATAATAATAACTCTTAATGTCAAAGGTCTTAACTTCCCAGTCAAAAGACAAAAACTGATAGATTGGATTTTTAAAATGCAATCATATATTGGAGACATACCTCATCTAAAGGAAGTACACAGACTGAATATGAAAAGATGGAAAATACTTCATTCAACTGGAGCCTGCAAACAAGCAGGAGTAGCGAAGTTATTTTCAAATACAGACAAATTCAAGCCAAATCTGATCAGAAGGGACAAATAGGGCCTCTACATACTGGTAAAGGGAACTATTCAATGGGAAAACAATTGTAAATATATATGCACAGATTGTTAGCCCACTCAACTTCATAAAACAAAAACTACTGAACATAAAAGGGCAGATAGACACAAATACAATCATTTCAGAGGACTTCAATACCTTACTCTTACAATTAGATAGGTCAACAAAACAAAACAAAAATCAACAAAAACCATTAGAGTTAAACTCACTATTGAACAAATGGATTTAATAGATATCTACAGTGTTTCATCCAACAACTACAGAATATATATTTTTCTCAGCCACACATGGAGCGTTTTCCAAAACAGACCACATCTTAGGCCATACAGCATGCTTAAATATAGAAGAATTGAAACAATCCCCTAAATACTATCAGATTATGAGAATGAATCCAGAAACTGAAAACAAAAGAAGCCACAGAAACCATGCAAACACATGGAGATTAAATAATACAACATTGAAGAATCAATGTATCACAGAAGAAATCAGGGAAGAAATAAAATATTCCTGGAATCAAATGACAATGGAAGCACAACATACCAAAACCTATGGGATATAATGAAAGCAATTCTAAAAGTGAGGCTTATTAGCTGTGAATGCACACATAAAAAGAATATAGCAAGCTCAAATAAATAACTTGATGACTCTCAAGGTCCTAAAAATCCAAAAATAATCAAAATCTGAAATTAATAGAAGGAAAGAAATTATAAAAATTACAGCAAAAATTATAAAATTGAGAGTAAAAAATAATACAAAGGATCAATGAATCAAAGAGTTGGTTCTTTGAAAAGCTGGGAAAGGGATCTAGAAGTGAGAGAAGATGAGAAGGGGAAGGGGAAGGGAAAGTAAAAAGGATCAAGATACAATATGTATACGTATCAATTCCCCAATGATAAATGTATCTACTATGTATTACAAACATATGTTAATAAAAAAGAGAAAAATAAATGTCCTAGGACAGTTATGGCAAACCTTTTAGAGCTTTCAGCGACACAAACAGCCTACTATGGCACTTGTGCTGTAGGTTTGCCACCATTGTCCTAAAATACAAAATAAATCATACACAAAATCAAGAGAGAAATGAAAGATTATAAAGAAGGCTCAAATAAGACCTCTAGAGATAAAATATAATATCTGAAATAAAAATACACTAGATTAGACATTATAAAAATATTGGTTCACTCAAAGATATTAAAATATAAAACATATAAAATGAAGCATAGAGAGAAAATTGATTAATAAAACTCAATATAGCCTTATTGATCTCTGGAATGCAAGTTTTCTAATATACATGTAATTGATGTTCTAGGGGAAAAAATGGAAGGGGGAGTAGGAAATATTTGAAATAAATAATGACTAATATTTTTTACAGTTAATGAAATATATAAACCTTATAAATCCAAGAATTTCAACAGGCTCCAAGAAGAATAAATACTTTTTAAAACAGCACACATTAAGTTGCTAAAACCAGCAACAGAGACAAAAATTGTAGGAGCTGCTAGATTATATACAGAGGAAAAACAGTAAGACTTAAAACAGATTTTTCATGAGAAATTATGCAAGCCAGAAGAGAATAGAATGACATCTTTAGAGTGCTGGAAAAACAACAAGTCAACCCAGTATATAATACTCACTGAAAATTTCTTTCAGAAGTGAAGGTAAAATAAAGATATTTTTTCAGACAGAAAACTGAAAGATATATATTATAAGAGATGTTAGAAGAAGTTCTTTGGGCAGAAGTAAATGATACTAGATGCAATTATGAATCTACATAAAGGAGTTAAGAATACTAGAAATGATAAACGTGTGAATAAATATAAAAATTTGTTTTTGTTATTTTTTAAAGCTATCCTCATAAACATGTACCTATTGGAAAAACACATACATTGAATTCTCCTTTATACCCATATTCTTTCATTTTTTAAACACAATTGCCTTGGTTCATATTCTCATTTCTAGTTGAGTTGAAACCTACATTACTAATAACAAAAATGAATCACGGTGAAATTTCAGAGCTAAGTAGTAAGGAAATGAATGTATAAAGGGATTATATAAGTACCTTAACATAGATTGCCATGGTTACACATTTTCTTTCTCTCCAAAACTCATTCACTTAACAATTAAAGCACCAACAATATAGTACATTATGTTCTACATACCCAGCATACACTAGAAAAAAAAGAAAACTAAGATCCCTATCTTTACAGAATTTGTGTTCCAGTGGGGGAGTTAAACAACAATCAGTGGATACAATATATACATAAATTAAATAATATTTTTAAATATATTAAAGAAATGGAGGAAAGCCAGAACAGGGAAAGAGCATTTGAGAATGCCACTGGAGGTGTTAAGGGATTTAAAGTAAGGTTCTCAGATATGTCCTCAGAAACCTAAAAAAGTAAAGGCTGATTAACTGAAAATTATTATAGCTTCCTACAATAGTCTCTCTTCTGTTACTGCCAGGAATAAGAGTGGCACTGATGATAAAAGAGTGATTTTAGGGGTAGGGATGGTGGATCAGCGGTAGAGCATTTGCCTAGATATAGGAGGCCTGTGTTCCATCCCCAGCATCACAAAAGCTGGGACTGTACTCAGAGTTAACTGATAATTATTGGCTAAGCAAACTAATTTGCTTTTCCCTTTTCTTTAGCAATTTTTCACATTTCTGATAACCTTCATAGAACATCTGGGGCTTTTTGTTTACATGCAGGTCCACCTATAGACCCTCCCCATATGTCTTCATGTGGATCTAATCTTATTTGATAGGGTATCTCTGTGATTCCTGAGAATTTTCCTTTGTTGTTTTGGTGTGAAGTTGTGCTTAAAATTATTTAGCCAGGTGTGGTGGCACATGGCTGTAATCCCAGCACTCAGGAAGCTGAGCAGAAGGATCAATATGAGTTTGAGGCCAGCTTGGACTACATAAAGAGTTCAAGGCCAGCCTGAACTACATAGGGAAACCATGCCTCAAAAAACAAAATAAAAATTAAAATAAAATTTTAATTGATAATCTCAAAACTCAGGAAAGTACAAAAAAGAGAATAACAACCGTCCAAAATTAATCATTAAACACTCTGGCATATTCATCCTACCCCACCCCCTCCCATCCACCTATGATACCTTCCCTGAGAAAAATTATTCTATTGCTTTTTAAAATAAATATATGATTGTAACAGTATAATGAATATATAAAATTTTTGAAAAGAGGAAATATCAATTTACCACTATGACTTCCAGGATATATTGTTAACAACTAGGACAAAAAATAAGCAAGATACAGCAAAACATACTGTAGTATTCTATGTGTTGTCTAAGAAAGAATATGGGATACATATATGTCATTGGTTTATTTTTAAAAGAAATAATGGGAGAATACCTATAAGGGGAGTGAAATAACCAAGAGGAGGGAACCAGGAAACAAATCAGACTTCCGCCTGCCTCACAAGGGCAAGGTCCCAAGTTTGATCCCTGGTACCAAAAAAAAAAAAAAAAAAAAAAAAAAAAAAAGCCCAGAAAGATGTCTTAAACTACATTAGATGGATATGTTTTTGTTTTATATATAGAGATGCATAAGCATAAATATATATGTGGCTATTATGATAAAGCACTGGGAAACAAGATTTTAAAGAGAAAAGAGATATACATAAAAAATAAGTAAAATATTTTTAAACTTTAACTGATAAATATCAGTATGAACTCAGTATTTTTCTCTTTCTAAAATACAGTATTAATATTTTCTAAACTCTTCAGTGAGTCTTAGAAGAACAACCCAGATACAATGAATACTCCCATTTTCTGAGACTGTGTCCTCTAAAGCCAGTTGTCACTAAAACAAAGTGGGTTTCTTTGGTAAAATCATCACTTTGAACAGAAATAGTCAAGAAAGGCCTGGGTGGCATATCTTGTTATACTAGGGGCAAAAATATCGGAAACTATAGAATCATGTCAAAAAGACTTAAGTGTCAACTTAATGGGTCCCTGCTATGGGTTAGACCTAAAATGGACCCCAAGCCACATGTGTGTGGAAGGTGAATGGATTATGGAAGTGTTATAGCTGAATTGCTTTGTGTGTGGGGGGGTGTCTTCTCAGAAGAGGTTGGTCACTGGAAGAATAGCTCTCCTTTCTCAATTCCTCCCTTCACTCTCTCTCCTTCTAGGCCGCAATGAGGGGAGTAACTTTCCTATGCTAGATCCTTCCACCATATTGCTTCTGCCTGCAGCTGGTTGACCAGACAAGGATTGAAACTTTTAAAATGTGAGCCAAAATAAACTTCTCCTCTTTTAAGCTGTGTTGAGTATTGTGTCTCACCGATGAAGAAAGTGACTAAGACAGTACCAACAATAGGATTATTTGAATATCAAAAAGAATATTACTGCAAAACAAGCAGAGGTTAATATTAAAGATAAAAGGCTTTTGCCAAATGCTGCCTAATTATTTTCTGACATCTACCATCTACCAGCTACTATTCACCACTATTTTACTCTTTATTTTGGGGCCTTGCTTAACATGGTTATAAAATAAAGCTTAAAAGTCAAGAATTTGCTAATGCTTTTGTCCTCTGTTCTAGACTATCAAAGTACAATAGTTCATCAAATAATAAAACCCATCTTTCTTGGTTTCCTTTAGATCAGTCAAAGACTTTTGATCCCTGGTTAGGCAGGGTCAGTACCCCACCCCATTCCCCAAGCTTTAAGCAGCCATAAGAAAACAGACCTTCAGCCCCTCTGCATTCCTTATGAATAAAGGATCAAAGTCTGGTTTGGAGGAAACCAAAATGGAGCTTCCTATAGAGTCACAAATTTTATAGGTGTCCACATCCTCCCCAAAACCATAAATATTCCCTATGCCAAAAAAATATGAACCTTTCTTTTGATGGCCTACACTCTATTTTCTTTGAGTGTATACTTTTTCCTTCTAAATAAATCTTTTCTGTGACTCTTTAAAAATTAGAATTATTTAGGAAGAAAAGGTCCAAAGGGGTAGGGGTAATGGGAGGGGCAGGGGAAAGGAAAGAAGGGAAAGGAAAAGATGATGACAAATGGAAAAAATGGAAATAAACTCTTTGTAAATAGGGAAGGGTGGAGGGTGTGAAGGGAGGGCTAGGAATGGGGAAAAAATAAGAACCAAGATGCATTATGTAAAGGTACAATTCCCAATGAGAAATGTAATTGTGTTGTATACCTACAATGTACCAATAAAAGAATTTAATACAAAAAAAATTAGAATTATAGCTATCAATAGAAGATTATTAAGGGTGTGGTTCACAATACTGACTTAGTGGTTCCTTCATGAGAACTCATAGTCTAAATGTATATTCCTCTCCTAGTCTTTTGTGGATCTCAGAAAACACAAACTTTTAGGATCCTTGGGCTTTCAATAAATTCTTGAACTCTACCACTACTTCTTCATCCCTGCATTTCAAAGCCTCTCCTGTCCTGTCTTTCCCCATTCACAGATGAGGATTTTTCCACAATCTGGAAAACATTTTTTGCTTGACACTAGAGCAGTGGTGGCAAACTTATGGCATGTGTGCTGCAGCAGGCTATTTGTATCATTGAAAGCTCTAAAAGGTTCTCTGTCATTGCTGTAAAAAAACATACTCAACCTTTCAGTTTCACATTACTTGTAACTTGCTTTATACTAGACCTTGATGTATCCCTTTGGTATGCAGTGCATTTGTTTTGTTTGTTTTGGTTGAGATAGGGTCTCACCTTGTAGTGCAGGCTGGCCTTGAACTCACCATGTAGTTTAGGGTGGCCTCAACCTTGCAGTAATCCTCCTGCTTCAGCCTCCTAAGTTCTGGGATTACAGGTATATACTACCACGTCTAGCTCTATACAGTGTTTACATTTTTCTAGCATGTGGTAGAATTCTAGTGAACAAGATTGGCTATTAGTCTGGATTTCCAGAGAATCTGGGAAAGTAATGTATGCAGTGGGTTTCTATAAACAGTAGGTTAACTGAATGCAGGACATGTCACAGGACCCCTGGGCCAATTCACCCTTCCATCCCAGCATCTGGAGTCTGGCTTCACTTTACATATGCCAGGATCATCTAACATAATAAGGAGCACTGTAGTAGACAAAGCCTAGGCTAAATTTAAATTCAGCTCAGTGACATAATATTCTAACTGTTGTGCCTAAGGTCAGTCACTACTCCAATTCTTCTCTGTCTGCTCAATGAAATGGAGATAATATTACCTATAATCCATAGGTTTGATTATTAAATCATATGATATATAGGACATATTCAAATGTAACTAATATGTACTAGATCTTTTTTGTCTTGTTTTTTGTTTGTTTTTTAAGACAGGGTTTCCCTTTGTAGTTCAGGCTGGACCTGAACTGACTGTGTAGCCCAGGCTGGCCTTGAACTCACAGCATCCTCCTGCCTCAGCCTCCCGAGTTCTGAGATTACAGGCATGCACCACCATGCCTGGCTGTACTAGATATTCAATAAATGTTGGTTTCTTTCATCTCTACAATTTAGTAAGGTCACTTATACAGAAGACTTGGGGCACATATGACCAAGGTTGTCCATCTTGTTTCTATACATTTCCTAACAGGATCCCAAGTGCTGAATCATTAATGTTTCTTCTAACATAAAGAGCAGTGATCTTTATGCTACATGATATGAATTACAGATCCTCAAAGATAGAGATCATGTTCATCAATTCAATAAACATTGATTGATAACTCTTGACTACTAGTTATTATGCTAAGAGATAGGGATGTAGCCAGAAGCAAGCCAATGTGGTCTTGCTCTAACACCTGACACAGTGCCTCGTACATAGCAGGTGATCAACATATTTGTTGACCCAGAGATGTTCAGAAAACATCATGGTATAGAGTCCAAGGAATGATCCTTAAAACCAACTAGATACTCCTGTAACTCAGAAGCAAGAGACTTGAGTCATGAAGGCAGAAGGGCTGAAACATTCCCTGACTACTGTGGGAACATCTCATGTGTTCAGAGACTTGAACTGATATGTTTTGCTCTTAGGTACACAACCACACAAATGAGAGTGTAAGTCACTATTGCCTTATAGTCAGGTCCTGCAGATCTGTTAATATTCCACATCCTTCTAGGGGATGGGATGTGGGAATTGGAAAAAAACACACCACCATATAAAAAACATTCACTAACTCTTCAGAGCTGCACTGTTACCTAAAAGCACTTAGGTCCTATTATGTAAATTATATTGCATGATTTCCATAAAAACCAGTCACAAATGTCAATTAGTGCTCATTAATATGCAATAAAATTCTCATTTGAAAAGTATTAAGAGCCAAGAATGAATTCCACTTGGCTGCCCTCTTTTAATGAGAACTGCTGTGAAGTATCCTATGCTATTCCTCACTAGCCAAAGAGTCAGATGTCATAACAAATCAAGCTCTGGGCAACAGTAGGACCAGAGAGAATGATCACATGAAGGTGATTAGAGGTTAATTTTGAGCAGGTCACGTTTTATGCTACTGCAGCTGAGGTTCTGTCCTGTTGGGTATTCAGAACATAGGCTCAGTGAATTCATTAAGCTACTTTGTGAAGCAAGAATGTTGATACTGAGTATTCTGTTCAAGGATATATGTGACAGTGCCACACAGCTGGAAGAAGGTAAATAAGACCCCATTCCTGAGGATCAGCCTGTTCAACAGACTGAATGTTCTACCCCACTAAAGGAGGCTAAGAGCCAAAACCCTTGGAATTACTGGGGCTCATCCCTGAAAAGTCTCTGGTCAGAATTTTTATAAGTGAACTCACATGCTGTGTCTCTAAATTCCAGTTTCAGCCAAACATTGGATTTCTCTAAACTGTTGTTCAGTGTTGCTGTGCAATGCAAGATACTTATGGGAGAGTGATTTGGGCTTTTTGAGGAGAAATGGAAAATGTAAACTATCAACACAAGACTTGTCATTCTGTAGCCCCTTCCTTAAGCTGTTTTAAACCTGGATTTCAAGCAGGGTGGATTCTAAGTATAGTCTGATACAGAGGTTATCAGACTTCAGCGCACATCAGAATCACCTGGGGAGCTCCTTAAAAAACAATGGATCGCTGGTCTCCACCTCTAAGGTCTCTGATTCAGTCAGTAGATCTGGACTGGGGCCTGAAAATTTGCATTTCTAAAAACTCCCTGGGTGATGCCTCTGATCTGGGACTCAAACCATGAGTACCCCACTCAGGCGTAAAAAATAGAGAGCTTTCATCAGAGTCTGAACCATACAAACCTGTGGAATAGCATTTAACTCATTACTCTAGGCTACAATGACAAGCCTCATGTATTCTCTAAATATTAATTTCAAGGAAATACTTTTGAGAAATCAGATATGTAGAACAGCACTCAATTTTTTATTCTTCAAGGTATGACTCAAATATTTTTTGGTTATCAGATATTGATGAAAGCTGTGGACTCCTGAAAAAAGTACACAGGTACAGAAATGTAGACATACTGTACAATATTAAGGGGGATCATAGACATTTGCTTTTAGTTGCTAAGGTGAAAGCTGAAGATATTGATTTGAGACTTTTTATAAGCCTTTAATGTTAAAAATTTTTACCTCAGTACTGCTTTTAATATTTGGCTTTTCACTTTCATTCAATCCAAAATAATTTATTTCTCTTATTTCTTGACTCATGAGTTATTCTAAAGTATGTTTATTAAGTACCAAGATTTTGAGGATTATTGATTTCACAATTTTACTGTGGCCAAGGATCTATTTTATATTATTTGAATTCCTTTAAATTCACTGAATCTTGTTTTATGCCCCAGAATATGGTCTATCTTAATAAAAAAAATTCCATGTGTACTTGAAAGGAATGTGTATTTTCCTGTTGTTGGGTGGAGTGCTCTATAAAGATAAATGGGGTCAAGTTGGTTCATCATTGTGTTACCTTACAAATAGCTCTATCAATTTCTTCCTTGTGGATCTTAAAGTTTTCTTATTAGATACATGTTTAGTATTGTTAGATCTAAGCAATCCTCCTTTATCTTTATAAAATGATTTTCAATATCCCAGGTAATATACTTTGCTCTGCAATATATTTTATCTATTACCAAAATATCTCTAAATATTCTTTAGCTTTGTTCTGAGATGCAGTTAAATTAATTGGGAAAATTTGCTCCTTTTGAATTGTTCTTTTTGGAAAAAAAAAAAGTGTCAGGCAGGATCACAGCAGTGCTCAGCCTAGGGCTAAATATTCTCCACTACTAAGAAATGGTCTTTCAGAGCATGCTACTCAACACTACATGAATTATAAGTTTTCCAGCCTGGTGGAAGCATGCACTAATCCCAGCTCTGTGTGAGCAATGTGTACTGTTCCCTCAATTCCTTTTGGGTGGTTCTTTCTCCATCCCTAAGTAGTTTCCTCACATGCTTGTACTTATCAATAGTTGGCTTTAGAATTGAGGGATACCCTGTGAGACTCTTGAATTTTCTCTGTAGCACTTTCTCCTCCAATATTCTCTCCTCTAAACTCTAATTGCTTTGGTGTCCATAAACTTGAAGCTGTGTTTCCTGAACTCAGATCCTGATTCTCCCTTTCTGCATGACATTCTGGAAACTGTCTCTTGGTGAGACTGGTTTTTATTTGTTTTGTTTTACTGAATATCATAAACCATGTATGAAAAATATAGAGGCTCTAGATCAATTCCTGTTCTCCAAAAAATATGGAGGCTTCTGCTAGTATGATGAAATAAAACAAATTACTTTAATCCAATCAGTGACTGAGATGACTGAGAATTAAATTTCAACACTGTATAAGGTAGTGATAGTGAACCTTTTAGAGCTTTCAAAGATACAAACAGTCCACCACAACACACGAGCCATAGGTTTGCCATCACTGGTATAAGGCCAGGTTTATTTCTGGTTTTCTGTAACTGCTCAGGCATAATCCTTCTGGAATCCCATCAAAACCTTTGGGTATATTTCGAGCGCTCCCATCTTAATGGACCCCACACTCCAATTTTTATCTTCCCAGCAGAATAACATTTCAAGTAGTTTTGATTAGCCGCTCAGATTTTAAGCACTTTTTTGGACTTTTAACTTCTTGGTTTGTGCTACTTATAAATAAGTAAATGATTTGAAAGGAACATTGCTTAGAGCACTGGGCTGACTTCTCTGCGCCTCTTTTCTTTCCACGATCATGGTCTCTCATGTCCTAGACCATTTGGTACCCTTGAAATCCATTTTTTTTTCCTTCCCATTCCTATTGTACTATAGAACATTCTGCTCAGCTTCTCAGAATTCTAGCAGCAGCTTATTGTTTGGGTTGTTAGATTCTCCTCGCATGCTACTTAACAAATGGCAAATGCCTCCAAGGAAGATTTAGCATGTGGGGAACGCATCCTAGTTGCCTGAGTAGGTCTTCTGCATCTTCAAATAAATTCGTTTAAATCTGTTTTTCTAGATGTCTTCCATGGGAGTGATGGTTTACCACCAGCTAGTCCATTACTGCCAGAAGCAAATGCTTCATGTCCTCAAATATCTTTAACCTTAAAATTTTTTTTATTGACAAGAACTGTTTAAATATTTACTCTAAAAACACAAATGACAGTGCAAACAGTATAAGATGTAATCCTATTAACTACAAGACCAACGAAGATACATTATAGAATCCCTAAGATACAAAAGACAAACCTATAATATAAACTTGTTTCACTGTGATTATGGCAAAGTGTAATACTTATTCTGTAGACATATATATGTATAAACTAAAGTTAAATTTTTCTCCTTGGAAATTAATTGCAGTGACTTTCTATTCAGTATTTGTCTTTAGTTTTCAATTTTGGATATACAAATATATTCCAAAGCTACTAAGCATATAAAAGCCAATAGCAAACTATTTGCCTACTGGACTTGATAATTTCTTTCCACTGCTCAGCTAAACTTTGCATTCTAAACACAGACTCACTTTGGGATTTCTGATACAGATTAGAGATCACAAGTTTTCATAAAATATCCTTCAACTCAAAAGCCCATTGGTCACACCAGTCTTCCCTCAGGATTTAAAAATCTCATCTACTTCTTGCTATTTTGTCAATTAACATTTATATTTCACTTGTTTGTACTCACCAGCTTCCCTGAAAGCTTCTCTGATATTTTCTCCGGCTCTGGTGTTATGGGGAATTACACTCCTCCCTAGTCTGATGGACTAAAGTTTTATAGTTCAACAAGAGCAAAACTAAAATGAAAGCCAAGTACTCCAGGGAAGCTTGCTCCTACTGCTGAGTTTGTTCAAATCATTTGTTTAAAAGTGTTCACATCTGTTGCTTGGCACTGATCCTTAAGCTCCGAGACCCCTACCTTCTAAACTAATTATCCTCATGTCAAATAATCAGCTACAGTTGATTGACCATATACTTAGAAAGCTCCCCAAATCCCCAATCCTTAAAATGGAGAGGGAAGACTCAGACAGGAAATGAATGACCTTTCTCAATCCAAGTGTTAAAGAAATGGCATGGCAAAAAACACACCAGATAAGGCTTTGTGAGAAGGCACTGGAACTGAGCCTATTCTCTCTGAAAGCACGCCCCTCCCCAACATCCTACACCTCAGAGCCTCCTGCCCCAGATGAAGATCATGTGTAATTCCACAGCATGGAATAAATGAGCAAAGGGAACTG
The DNA here is from genome assembly GCF_053883595.1 of Heterocephalus glaber. Taxonomy (NCBI): domain Eukaryota; kingdom Metazoa; phylum Chordata; class Mammalia; order Rodentia; family Bathyergidae; genus Heterocephalus; species Heterocephalus glaber. The sequence continues at coordinate 70,274,753 of NW_028258138.1, forward strand.
TAAATAGTCTGGCCAAGCAAAAGCAGGAGAGATACAATGCAACTGAGATACTGCAGGCTCCATGCCCCACTGAGCTGATATAATCCACACTTGGCACAGATGAGTCCCCACTGCTGGCTCTCCTGCCTAAACACCCAGGCCCTCCTGCCCAAAGGGCTGGGAGACAGGGGAGAAAGACAAAAGGATGGAAGGAAGCAACTGCCTTAAAAGAGACCCTCAGTGAGTACTGAAATTGTGCATATTCCCTTTGGCCTAGAAATGTCAGTGTTGGGAATTTCTCCCATGGAAAGAGAAACTAAAAGTGCAGGGGGAGGCTGGGCAAGTAGCTTAGTGGTACAGTGCTTCCCTGGCATGCATAAGGTCCTGGGTTCAATCTCCAGTATTGCAAAAACAAAAACACAAAGAAATAACATAAACTGTATGGACAAGTGTAGTCTGTTTATTGTGACGTAACTTGTGTAAAAAAACCCATAAATATCAGTGGGGAAATAATGGAGGAATTGTGTAGTTTTTTATAACGGGATATTAGGGAGGTGTTAAAAATAATAAATTAGCAGGCTGGGGAGTGGTGCCACCATCTGCCTCGCAAGTGCAAGGTCTCGAGTTCGCTCTTCAGTACAAAAAAAAAAAAACCACCAAAAAAAAGCTCAGTTACATATATTAATCTAGAATAATGTATATAATGAAATAGAGTAACTGAAACTATATGGTCTCAATTACAAAAAATAGAAAATTACCTTTGTTTCAATGTAGAGAGGAGTAAAGGAGCTCACATCAAACTGTGTGTGTGTGTGTGTGTGTGTGTGGTACTGGAGATTGAGGAGCTTATACAAGCTAGGCAAATACTTTACCAATGAGCTACATCTTCAGCCCTTTTTGTTTTTTTGAGCAGGGTTTCTCTAAGTTGCCTGGGCTGGCCTTGAACTTGTGATCCTCCTGCTTCAGCCTCCTGAGCAGCTAGGACTACAGGTGTGCACCACCATGACCAGCTCCACACTGAATATTTGAGTGATTTTCTCAGAAACATGAAGAGGAGAGAAAGTGGAGTTAGTAACATTTTCTTATATACTACTTTCTTCTTTTTGTTTTTTTGAGACAGGGTCTTGATACATATTCCAGGCTGGCCTTGAACTCATTGTGTAGCCCAGGCTGGTCTTGAACTTGAGGCAACGATCCTCCTCAAGTGCTGGGATTATAGATGTGCACCACTATGCCTGGTTTGTATTCTACTTTCTTACTAGACTTGTTACAATATTTAATGCTTTTATAACTTAAAAAGATAAGTTAAAAATTAAAAGATTTAAAAATTTTTAAATGTTATTTTATTAAGTAAGAATTTTCATTAGTAGCATATATTTGCAATACATAACAATTACTCATTTGGTGGAATTGGGACATATACATATCACATCTTGATTTTAAAAGATTTGTTGAAACTTTACAAATACAAGTAATGCCAGACCTCAGAATTCAGTGGGTCTGTAGTTCTGTGACATTTAGTGTTAATTGACCTTACTGGACAAACACAGAGAGCAAGTTCTGCTCCTGGTGTCACTCAACAGAAGCCAGTTAATGCACAGAAACCACAGTTTCCCTGGGAAAGGCCAATGGTTGTGAAATGAAATCCTTATCTACTTCTCTAAAGCCTCAGCCATGGAACTTCCTGAGGGGCTGCCTAAGTTGGTGAGCAGCCAGCAAAGGTATGGACATGAATAGCACAGGCTTTTCCTGAGGAAATCTCACTACTCAAACTACTGACTGCCTTCGTTAGCTGTGCTGCCACACTTCCAACATGAGAAACACAAAGTTGGCCCAGCCTTGTAGGAATAAATAGAAACCATGGGAGAGATGGGGCAGCCCAGGTCTGAAGGGGTCTGTGTTGGCATTTTGTGGGAGGCACTCTGAGCACTCCTGCGAGCCACCAGTGGGCCACCCGATCGGCATCCCAGGACAGCACTAGCTGAAGCGTGGCCTTGGAGCTGTGATACTTGGCTCCATTATCACAATTTGGTTTCACGATAATGAATACTTTCAGATCTTTGTGGGGCAGGAGCCACAGCCATGTAGCATTAGATAATAAGGAACAACTAGGCAGAAGCTAATTTCAAGATTGAATTCTTTAAATCATTCACTTCTCTTTCCACACCTTTTTCTCTTCTATAATCCTACTTTCCCCCTACCTCTACCTCTTCTCGCTACCTAATCTCTTATAGGTTTTCCTTTATATTTTCCTAGTTATGGCAGAAATCTGTGCTCATTATAGCAAGCATGGAAATATAGGAAAGCTGAAAAAAGAAAAATACTCATTTTTAAATCTTACAACTAATGTTTTAGAATAGTTTACTTTTTAAGTGGTCTGCATTTGCATATATTTGTAAGTATAGTTTATTATTTCACATACGTAACTAAGATTATGAAAAAATATGAGAGAAGGTGTGGAAGTGTGAAAAAGGGTTCTGGACAAAGCACTTGTTCCAAAGCCTGCACTGTTGTGACATGGTCACGTGCTTTTATGTTGAACCTATAAGCACTCCACCCACTGACTGCAATGGCAGCCTTGATGTATCCTCTCCTTCTTTCTGCTCATAGCTGCTTGGGAGTCAATAGTATCTGTATATAAATATCCCCACTAGTGCTTATTTTGTCTTCTTTCATCCCAGTTTCTCACTTGTAGATAACTAGTACCTACAAGCCCAGTAGGCCACTATTTTCTTCCCTTTCCTGTCTTCTACCATCAGCTTTCCCTCTGCATCTTTATCTTCTGTGTGTGTGGTTTTTTTCCTGGAAGCAGCCACCACTGGCTCAGGCAAAAATCATATAATCATTGAAATTAGTGTTCAGAAAAGGCACCCAATTAGGCATGCACCCTGTTCACCTGTTCAGAGGAAATACCATAGCTAATGTGGCCCTAACCTGAGAGATTCCACCTCACAAAGATAATCAGGAAGCATTTAAGGTAAGCCAAGACAAGCTTTGTTGATCTGGGGTTTCACCAGACCAACACTTTCAGGACTTTACCACATCTCCAGGCCCTTAGCATTTCCCATTAACACATTCAGTATGCCTTTTATCTCAAGGTATTCCCAATTACTTTTGGAAGATCAAAATGGAGAGCTTCAGTGCCTACTGATAGTCTGATATCCCAGCAGAGGCAGACTGCAATGGGAAGCCTGCAGCACACTTTGCTGGTGTTCTAATGGTCACGCTGAAACCCATGCTTCCAAGAGAGCAATTCCAACCAGCAAGGCTCTGGGGGAATAAAGAAATTTCTCTATGAGGCGTTCCTGGGCTGTTTCATGTTCTCCCTCCACTACATCCATTCTTCCCATCAGAACTCCAGTTTTCCAACAGGTCTGTGTACAGTCACCCTTCATATCTGCAAGTTCTGCATCTTCGGAGTCAACCAACTGTAGATTGAAAATCTCAGGGAAAGAAAAATTGTATCTGTGCTGAGCACATACAGATTCTTTCCTCTTTGTTATTCCCTAAATAGTAGAGTATAACAGCTATTTACATAGCATTTACATTGTATTAGGTATTATGAGTGATCAAGAGATGATCTAACATTTATAGGAGAATGTGTATAGGTCAGACACTAACACTTCACCATTTTATATGAAGGACTTGAGCACTGTAGGTTTTGGTACTGAGGCTCCTTGAGCCAATCCTCTTAGATGTGGAAGTACAGCTGTACATACAAAGCTTCTCCAACAGCTCTGAAAACTCACTTCCCAGGACTACGCCACTGCCACAGCAGGTGTAGATGACTGATGGCTATTTTCATTCTGGGTTAAAAAAATAAACATCTTGGTTTATTCAAAGGAGTGGACAATTTGGAATAAGAACCTGTAGCCTACTGAGGGGCAAAAACATAGGAACATAAAAGCAACCCCATCTCTAGATTTATCAAAGCACAATCTTAGCTCCATTGTCAGGTTTCTCCCTAGTTCCAGCCCAGTGGGCTGGCCAAAGTGGCCCAGGTTCTGTAGGAATGGTCTTCCAGCCTCACTGCTTAGTGGTGTTGCTCAGCAACCCACATCTGATTCCCAGATTCCGGTTTGGGTGATAAAGGGGTATATAGACCTCAATTCCCCCACTGAGGCAAAGAGGTCATAGAAGCAATACCCTGGAAATCGCAGCCTGATGCCTATGAATTGCACTTGACCTACAGCAGAGTGTATACTAGTCGGGGACAGGGAGGTTGTGAGTAACACTTGTTTCTGGTCATTCCTAGGACTACATCAAATGACTCTATCCTCCTCTTATCTGTGTCCCTTATAGTAGACTGCACAGAGCACACTACATTGGATTAGAAACAGCAGAAAATTCTGGAAGTGCCTTGGACACAAATGACCTCAAGGCCTCACCTAGGCTGGATGTACCTCTCAAGAATGGCTCAAAATCTGATCCAATCTCTGGTCAGAATTGCCTGGCTCCCTACAACAAACAGACTGAGGTCCATGATTCCGTGTCCTTCATAAGCTGGCCTTTAGCTCTCTGGCTGTATTTCTTACTGCAATTCTGCCCTGACTATCCCCTTAGGCCTTCTCACCTAACTCCAACCACACTGCCCTCTGGCGCTGATTCAGACATCTGCTCAGTTACACTGTGGCTCTGGTAATGCCTTCCATACCACAGCTGCCAGTCAAAGAGACACGACTCACAAACTGCTCCCTCCTTGGAGAAAAAGAATGAGTTTTCATGGAGTAGCCATCCACCCTCCTGCTGGGAACAATGGCCACCTCCACCCCTGCCCACAGTCTCACAGCAGTGCTATGATATCATCAGCCCTGTTGTCTCCTATAGACCCTGGTCATGTCAGCATCAAAGGAACCAATTTTACAAGATGAATTCCTGTATTCTCCCTTTTGGAATGAAAGCATCCACTTTAATTAATCCTTCCTCATTCTACCCAGTTTTTTCACTATTGCCCCTAGATTCAAATCTTTAAAGGTAGTACAATAATAAGCCCTTCTTTTCTCAAGCCAATTTCAACAACATGTGCTTGATCTAGACTCTTTTGATACTCATTTCTCTGTGTGCTCATTCTCCCCATCCCTGGAAAGCAGAGTGCCACAGGAGGTAGGGTTTGGTAGCATGGATCATCTGTTTCTGAGCATCTCATGATTATAACAAGTGTTTCAGAAAAATGCCTTAAGAAATCTAGATGGAAACCAACGCCCCATGGAAACACATAAATATTTTATCAGGCTGTGAACAAGACTCTTGCTCATAAATGTTTAAATACTTTGGTAGCATAATGTTCAGGGGGCTGATTAGAGTCAACTTGTACTGGAATGGGAAGGCTGAAGGGGGGGATACAACAGCAGTGTGTGTGTGGGGAGAGGGAGGGAGGAAAGAAGGGGGGACAGAGAGAGACAGAGACACAGAGACACACAGAGACAGAGAGAGAGACAGAGACAGACTCCCTACATAGTTTAGGCTGGTCTTGAACTCACTGTGTAGTCCAGGCTGGCCTCAAACTCATGGCAATACTCCTGCCTCAGCCTCCCAAGTGCTGGGATAACAGGCATGTGCCACCACATCCAGCCTAATTTTTCCTCTAAGAAACCAAAAACATTTAGGGATACCTGAGGGCTCCTTCAATTTGCATAGTCACTCATTTTCTAAGTGCTGCAGTAGGAAGAAGTCAGCTCCCAGAAGAGCTCTCCAGGGCAGACACTGGCTAGGTTCCAGACAAGCTGCCACATCAGTCACAGTCCCCATAACCTTGCTACACTTCTGTCAGCATTGGTGGCACAAGAAAGTCTTTCAGATAAACTGCTTAGGTCTCCAAATAAGGCAGATTTTATAAAGATGTTCATGGTAGTTTTACTAAAAATGGCCCCAAACTCTAAGCAACCTGTGTCCATCAATAAAACTATGACTAAATACATAGTAGACATTCATACAATGAATACTACCTTGAAATAAAAAGAAATAAACTACTGACATACTCAGCAACATGTATAATCTCACAGAATTTATGTAGAGCAAAAAGAACCCACACAGAAGATTATATTCTATATAACTGCATTTATGTAAGTTCAGGAACCAGCAAAATCCAAGAAAATAGAAATCAGAACAAAGGTGGCTTCTAGATGGTGAAGGTGGCTAAAAAGTGGCATGAGATAAATTTCTGGGATTAGAATGTTTTCTACCTTGTTTGGGATGTAGCTTTGTCAAAACTGGCCCAGCTTCTAGCACACAATTCAGTGTAGACACACTGTGAGAATAAAAGAGGTCATTAAATTCCAGGACCATCACTTTACCTATAAAATATTGATTACCTGCATTACCTAAAGGGACTTCTAGTGTTTTACCAAGGGTTTCACAGTCCTTATGGGAGACAATGCCTTGTTTGAATCACTTAAATATCTAATTAATTCAACAATATTCATGAATTACTTATGATCTGCCAAACAGGAACATAACCATAAAGCAAAAAACCCCACAAACTTTTGTTCTTATGGAGTTTACATTTGAGAAGGGATATGCCTGGTTAACAAAGAAATAGATATATAATATTGGGTCCCATGAAGAAAAAGCTGGGTCAAACAAGAATGATAGAAGCTGTTTTGGATCTGGTGGTCAGAAAAGGTCTTGAGGAGGTCACTTTTTTTTTCCTGGTACCGGGGATCAAACTCAGGTCCTTGTTGTTGCAAGGCAGGCACGGTGCCACTGAGCTAAAGCCCTGGCCCTTGGAGGTCACATTTTTAAAAGACTTCAAAGAGGCGAGCAAAGAAACTGGTCCAGTGTCTGAGGAAAGAATGTTCAGGCTGAGGGAAAAGCAAAGACAACACTCAAGAGGGTGGAAGAGAACGAGGCCAAACTGATTGGATCACGGAAGCCTTCATCTCTGGCCTTAGCAAAGTTGGATTTTATCTGATGTGTGTCAGACAAGGAAGTGGTACACTCCAAACCAAGTGTTAAGAATAAGAGAAAGAGAGCAATTAAGAGATTTGCCCAAGATTCTTATGGAAGAGTCAGGAGAATAAGATCCCTAATATTTTTCTCAAAATGTTTATATCCTTCATCCATCTATTTCTTAATCACCTTCTGATTCAAACTCTGTCCAAGGCTACATCTCCTACATCTGGATTCTAAACTCTGTAACAAGTTTGTTTTAAGATAATGATAAGTTTATAAAAAGGGAAATAGGTAACTTCTTGGTATATCTGAAACTTTTCACAATAAAAAAAGATATAGGAATTTGCATCCTTTATCAGGTAAAATCATCAGCAACTAAACATGAATGTCGTGGTTCTTAACCCTTTCTGTAAAATAAAGGCTCTGATAATTTTCATTGAATGTAGAATATTTCTTTCAACTCTGAAATCCAATTTCTCTACCCAAGTCACTCCATGTTTCTTTATTTCTGTTGCCTATTAGGGGTTTGGCCTTTCTTTTCTCTCTCCTAAGCCCTCAATGACTTACTGAAAACCTGGAAAGGATGGAATAAAGTGTGAATTTGAGGTGAGAGGGCAGTACTTCACAGAGAAGGGCTGCTTCTGCTCTTCCTCCTCCTCCTACCCCATCTAGAAATGCCCTTATGGTCAGACAAAAGGAAATATTACAACCCTTAACATAAAACAAACTGTTCAGCACTCCTCCTTTCTGAGAGTCTCTTTGTTTTAATCATTACTCTCCCATGCACAGGGGGGCCCTCAAGGCTGGAAGCTGCTTCTCCTACCACCCTCTGGGTCTCTTCCAGGTCCTGTTTCTGCTTCCACTCACTAGACCAGAGGTCCCCCCACCCCCACCCCGCCTCAGCCTCCCATTATTCTGCCTCTGATCAGCCCAACTCTAGACTTTATTGGGAAGCAGGGAGAAGCTAAAAGCTGGAGGTAAGAGAAGGGGCAACAAAGGAAACACTGGAGAGACAGTGATGGCCCTTAAGTGGAATCAGGCTGGCAAAGTGGGGGCCAGAGTGCCAACTCCAGAGGTTTCTAACCACCCCCAGGGGTTCCTAACAAGTAAAGCCTGCGGAGCATTTTGCTCTCTAGACTCCGATTGCCTTAACCCATGTTCAAGTACTTTCTCCACCATTTCTCTGCGTGCCCCTTTGCTCCACCTGAGGCAACTAAATAATCTGTCTTTGCAAGCCTGGCTGCTGTCCAAACTATCAAGAGATTCTCGGTACAGAATTTAGCCATTGATGGAGAAAACTTAATTTTTCTTTGCAGCCTTTGCATCAACATTTTTTCCTAGTGTTTAACCCCCACCTGAAAATCTTTCACCTGGAGATGCAAAAATGTAGTGTTGTCCTCTATATCCTGGTTTAAAGCACTACACCAAGAAAGACATTTCAATATAGGCTAGGACATAATTTACCTATTACTCGTGCACGCATGTACCCAGAAAACCAACAAAGGGGTAAAAACAGCCGCACCATGACTTCTCTCCCCCAGCTTTCTATCCTGAAATGTTAACAAAACTCGGTGTTAAGGTTCTCATTCTGCAGCAGCACGTGCAGACCTAGAGTTCTAACAAGAAGCCTCTGATTTCTGCTAGACTAATAACTAGATACAGGGTGCTTGCCAGGGTCCGAGAACACTGGGCGAGAGACCACAGCGCAGCAAGACTTGCTCCTCGCTCGCGGGGTGCCTGTCTGCTCACCGCCCTGCACCCTCCGGGGCCCTGATCCTCAGGCAGATCTGGGGACGCGCCGGGTGGGGAGACTCTGGGAAGTCTCCAAGTGGTGGGAACTGTTCCGGGGTCTCACTTCCAGCAGTCTGTCGCTGACTCAATAAAACAGACCGGCCAGGGCCCTCTTCGCACCGCGTGCCAGGACTCCCCCTTCTCCTGAAATTCCTATGCCAATACCCAAGAGCGACCCAGGCTCTCAAGTCTCTCAGTTTCTTACCCGCTTCCAAGGAAACTGCCCACATCCCGGGAGGACCGACCGCTTTCCACCCTTTCCACTTGGTGCTCTGCAATTCGGGGTCAGGTCGTCCACAAAGAGATCTGCAGAGTTCCGAACCGGGCCTCACCTAGCCGGGTCCCTCCCTGGCGGAGCAGCGCTAAGCCATGGACGTGCTGGGCGCCGGGGTGCTCCTGTCGCTCGCTCGCTCGGCTTCTCGGGGCCAAACAGGATCGGGGCGGGGCGGAGACGGGGACCCGCACCCATCGCCACCCGGGACGTGCGTGCGCCCTGCGGGGGCCACCGCAGGCCCGTCTGCTCCCCCCGCCCCTGGCGCCGCCCCGCCTGCCTCCGACCTGCGGTCCCCGCGCCCCCTCCAGGCGCGGCCCCGCCTGCACCCCCGCGCTCCCCCGCAGGTGCCCACCTTGGCTAGGGCTGTCCAGGGAGGAAACGGAGAGTCCTAAGCACAAACTCATTTTTATGCATTTTTATGTGTATTTCTGGGGTGGAGCTACCCAATCAATAGACACTTCCTGAGGTTTCCAGATTTTCCATATTGTTTGTATCTATTTTATAATCAGAAAAACAACGTTACTTTTTCCAAGAATGCAAAAAGGAGGCCACAAATAAGATGTGCCTATCCAGGTCCACTACTTCAAGCACAAGACTGTGTGTAGGACACCCTTAAAGAGAAGTCAGCGTGAGAGATTTGGCAGTAGTTGGCTATTCATATTTTCATATCTCAGACTTACGTATGCTCATGGGGAAATCCCACATTATTATGACAGGCCTGAAGGAACCTAAGTTGTAGAGTAGGGGAGAGGGAGAAGCCATATAAAGTGGCCCAGACACTGACCACGCAGTACCGACATCTTTAGTTGTTTCTTACACACTATTTACCCAAAGCTTCTTTACAGAAAAAGCTCTGCTGAGGAGGAAAACACACGAAGAAAGGATAGCCAAGGTTTTCCTCAAGGCAGTGAGCAAAAAAGCTGGTGTCCTAGAAGCAGAATTATGTCTGAGATTTCACCCAAGACTCCTGATACCTCCTTCCACACACCCAGACCCTTTCATTTAGGATGTGTAGATACGGAGGAGGTCGATTTGATTCACTCTTTGATGCCTGGTAGATTTTGGAAAGCTTCTGAGTCCATCTTTCTCTGGGACTGCTCACTTCAGAGTCCAAAACCAGATCCTCGGTTCTGTGGTTTGAGATGGGGGATTTGCCCTTCTGATTGTGAGGTTTTTACCTCGGGTCCTCCAGGCCCTTAGAGCTTTATTCTAACTGCCCCCTTCGACATTCTGCAAGATGCTGAATCTTTCTCCAAACTTGGTTGCCACCTGCCTTCAAGTTCTTTCTCAGACTGGAGTTTTTCCAACTCTTCAGTTGCCAGGCACTGAAGATTTTTGTCTTCCACCTGGGCCTGCCATTTTACCTCTGAAGGTATTCTGGAAACTCTGCCCTCCGGATCCCCACGTATCTGCTCTTGTTAGACTTTGATTACCTTGAGCTGAATCATTTTAACAGTTTCCTAACTGGTTTTCTCGACTCCTGCCTCTCTCACCAGCCTCACAGACCTAGGAATGTCACTCTCATGACAAAAGAAGCAAACCCCCACCTCCACCTACCTCCACACCTGCAGTATTTCTGCTGCTCAATTGTCATATAATCTAAACTTTCACAGTTGGCGAACAGCCTATGTTTCCAACTTTCTGTCCACTCCACACCTGTGTTCTAGTTATACCATCCCCAGCCCTTTTTTATTTTTTATTTGGAGACAGGGTCTCAGTATGCTGCCCCGCTGGCCTTGAACTGCTCCAGCCACAGCCTGTGGAGGAGCTGGGATTATGGGCATGCACCACCATGCCCAGCCACCCTGGGTGTTTAATGCCTCTGCTTGTTTTGTTCATTCTTCTCCTTTATTGTGGATTTCTCCTATCCCTTTCTTTACCTGTTGAATTGCTTCCAAGCTTTCAAGGTTCAAATCAAATGCCTTCTCCTTTAACAGTGTTCTTCTGACTTTCCCAGTCAGATCTGTAAGGTCGATTAATGTTTCTTTCCTAGCATTTTGCTACAGCCTTCACTAAGTTCGGGTTCACTAAGTTCACCTGGCTGTATCTTCCTGTCTTCCTCATAACTGCCAGGGCCTGCAAGGTGGTGTATGTTTCTGACTCTTCATCTCCCAAGGCAGTAGGCATCATATATTTTTAAATAATGAGTATTATTTATATATAAACTGTGCTTATTGCAAAAATTCAAATACATAAAAATGTAAGGAAGGAAATAAACCCCTACATTCTGAAATGGCCACTGTTGATGCTTCGGTGTTCACATTTTCATGCATTTCTTCGTGTACATGTCCATGCATTTATGGAGTAATTTCATACATGCTGTTTTCTTTCAGATGCCTTCTGCTATAGCCATTTCTTACATGACTCTCTCTCTCAAATATACATATATTTCTGTTCTTGTCTGATTTTAAAATGTGCTGTCATAATATACACACTTTTCTGATCACAGTAATGATCCACACCAGAACAAATGGACTCACTGTCCAAGGCATTTGAATCATGAATTTTAAGATGGCTGCATCTTGAAAGAATTGCCCTTAATCCCAACCACTGAAATTGCCAAGTCAACTCTCCTTATTTTAATTATATATTTACAGTAGACCCTCAAGTTACGACTAGCCTGACACACGAACAATTTGGGTTATGACCAGAATTTTAGTTTTAACTTAGGACCAGAGTCTTGAGTTATGAACCAAATGCTGGCCTTGTGCTTCCAGATGGTCTCAGATATGAATTTAGCCCTTAAAGAGTTCTAGAAGGAATATTACAACATCCTTTCTTGTGTGGGGTTAATTGAGAAATCCTAGGCCAATGTCTCCTAAAGGACACTGAAATCTGCCTGGAAGAAAGAGTGGCCTAAAATTATACAGGAGAGAGACTTTGAAAGCAATTTGACCAACTTAAGTTACAACCAGCCTTTGGAAACAAATTGAATTTGAAAGGCAAGAGTCCACTGTAGTTATTTTCTGAGTAGTTGCCCTGGACATTGCAATTAACATCTGAATTTAAAATAATCTAATTCTGATTAATATTAATTTAATTGCAATAGTTTACAAAATTTTGCTCCACTATATCTCCATTCTTTCTACCTTCCTTTGTGCTATTATATATAAATACAATGTATTGTTTTATATATTAAAAGCCCATTAACACAGTTTTATATTTAGTTATTGCTTTATGCAGTTGCATTTTAAGTCACTAGAATTGCAAACAAAATACATTTATAGTGCCTTTTATATTTACCCATATAATTATGTTTACCAGTGCTCTTTATTTCTTCATGATGATTCGTGTTACTGTCTAGTATTTTGTTTCAGCCTGAAGGACTCCTTTTAACATTTATTGTGGGATCCACCACCTGCCTCCCAAGCACAAGGTCCTGAGTTTGATCCCTAGTACCAAAACAAACAAACAAACCTGTAACATTTATTGTGGGGCAGTTCTGCTAGCAGAAAACTCTATTTTTGTTCTCCTAAAATGACTTAACTTTTTTTTTTTTCTTTGAGACAGGGTCTTGAGGCTGGTCTTGAACTTACTATGTAGCCCAGGCTGGTCTCAAACTCATGGCAATCTTCCTGCCCCAGCCTCCTAAGTGCTGGGATTATAGGCATGCACCGCCATACTTGGCTCTTTTTCATTTCTGAAGGACAGTTTTGGAGGATATAGAATTCTTAATTGATGTTTTTCTTTCCTCTCAGCATTTTGAATATGTCATCTCACTGCTTTGTGGCCTCCACTGTTTCTGATAAAAAGTCAGCTATTAATCTTATTGAAGGTCCCTTGTATGTAAAGAGCCATTTGTTTCTTTCTCCTTTAAGATTCTGTCTTTGAAGTCTTACAGTTTTGGACTATGACTAGGCATTCTGCTCTGGTTGAATGATGATGTGCCCTCCAAAATTCCTATTGAAACTTAATCCCCAATGCAACAATATCGAGACTGCAGCCTTTGGAAGGCAATTACATCATGAGGGGTCTGCCCTCAAGAATGAGATTAGAACCCATAATAGGACTCAAGGTTGAAGGAAGTGCCCTTCTCACCCTTCCTCCTTCCGCCATGTGAGGATACAGTGTTCCTCCTCTCCAGAGAATGTGGTGACAAGGAACCATCTTAGAAGCGGAAATCAGGCAAAGCTTTCTAGACACTGAACCTGCTAAAATCCTGATTTTGGATATCTAGCCTCCTAAACTTTGAGAAATAACCCTCTAAAATTTATAAATTACTCAGTCTATGGTATTTTGTTATGGTGGCACAGATGAAGACATGTACAGATATAGTACTTTTTGTGTTTATTGTACTTAGAAGTTTTTTTAAAATCAAATTTGGAAAGTTTTCAGCCATTGTTTCTTCAAACATTGTTTTGCCCTTTCTCTTACTTTTGTCCTTCTGAGATTTCCAGTTCTGCTTGTTTGGTATGTTTTATAGTGTCCTAGAAATTTTTGAGTCTTTGTTTATTTTTCTTTTATTTAATGTTTTTCATTAAACTGGATTATCTCAATTGATTTATCTTCAAAATCTGCTGAATTTTTATTCTACCTGTTAAAACTGTTGTTACACTATTGAGTTACTGTACTTTTCAACTCCAGAATTTTTTTGTTATTTTTGTTTTTATTTACTACATATGATTTTTTGTGGTAATAGAGATTGTACCTAAGGCCTCATCCATGGTAGGCAAGGACTCAACCACTGAACTACATCTCTAGCCTATAGATATTTTTATCTTTTTATTACCTTTCTCTATTTTGTGAAATTGATCTCATTTTTAAAAAATTCTTGACATACACTTTGCTTTAGTTCTTCAAATACTTTTGTAATAGCTGTCTGTTTTAAAAACTTTGCCTAATAAATCCAAAACCTGACTTCCTTTGAGACAGTTTCATTTTTCTTTCTCTTTTTCTTTTTGCTTGTTTTTTGACAGTCTCACTGTGTCCTTCAGCCTGGCCTTGAGCTCACTCTGTATCCCAGGCTGGCGACTCCTGGATACCCTCATCCCTCAGTCTCTTCTCAAGTGCTAGGATAACAGGCATGTGCCACGGCGCCAATCTTGAGATGGTTTCTTCTGACTGCTTCCTCCCTCCTTCATCCAATGTATAGGCTATATTTGCTTGTTCCTTTGTGCGTCTCAAAACTTTTTGTTGAAAAATAGGAGATTTTAAATTATGTAATATGGCAGCTCTTGAAATCAGATTCCCTTCTCTGGTAGTTAATTGAGTAATTGTCAACTTGAATGAGAACGCCCAGCTGATTTGAGTCAGCATGGTTGCCAGAATGGAATAAAAGGAGAATGGGAGGGAAGGATTTCAGCTGATCTTCCTTTAAGGAGGTCCGTTGCGGCTGCTTCTCTTTGGGAGAGTTTTGATGGTTTTTCTTCGAAGGAGCTTTGGCTGCTTTCTTTGGGGCAGTTTCAGTCCTCCTCTTCATATTGGCCGCCGTCTCCTGGCTTCCAGTGCAAATCCCTCAGCCTTCTGGCTCAGATCCTTCCGCCTTTTGGCACAGACTCTTCAGTCCCCGGCACTGGCCCTTGGGCCTTTCCAGTGCAGATCCTTCCAGCTCCCATCTCGGATCCTTCAGCCTCCTGATAGGGGACGGTGCTGTGGGATTCAAGCCCTCAGCTGGATCCTTCAGGTCTAATACATCTTCCACTAGCTCCAGTTTGCTATTGTTCCTTTTTTTTTGTAATTGTTGTTGCACATACTGTCATTATTTGTTAGTTTATTTAGTGATTCTGGACTAATTTTATGAAGTCTGTATTCTTTTGTTTTTTTTAAAGCCACTGATTTCTGCTTAATTAGCTTAGTAGTTCTAATGACTGAATAATGATTTTCTTAAATACCTTGCACCCAATAATTTTCTTACTTTTGCTGATGAAAGAGAGTGAGTGTGTGTTGGGGCAAGCCTTTGATGCTCCAGAGATTTACAATTTTATCTTAGTCTTCACCTGCTTTTCAGAACTTCCAGGTCAGCTACAGGTGAGAGTTAGGTACCTGTCAGGCCTTTTTGTGGTCATGCACACAGCTCTGCACATGCACTTGCTCCACCACATTCCCAGGAACATAGATAGGTTTTTCAAATCCTCGTATGGCCATCTCATTCTCCAGATTTTTCTTTTAAGTTTCCAGTCCAGTATGTTTGTTCCACCTGGTATTGCTGCTTTAGGCAGCTGTGATGTTAAATAACTGTCACTGATTATTTTGACAAGCACTCTGGGATAGGACTCTTCTCAGGGACCAACCTCTAAGTCAAGTTAGATAAAGACAACCCCTATGAATGAACCTTAGGGAGCTACCAAATAGATCCGACTGTGACAGTTCTTTATAAATAGAGCTTTTGGAGGAGATTCAAATCTATTATGTTCCCTCCAATGGCTGCAAGGCTGCTAATTTTTGTATCACCATGGTTTTGAGGCTCTTGGTTCTTAAGACTCTTACAGTCCTGGGGAGAAGATGATTAGAACAGAACAAGTTATAAAAACTTGCCATAGAGCTTGTAATTCTGATTAAGACTCAGCTATTCTATTTAAATAAATGATCGTAAGATTTTTACAGGCTTTTGATTAATTTCCATACTTCTGAGAAAGTTGATTTTGACCATTTTTGTTAATATTCTTATTGGTTTTATGAAGGTATAAATTTTGAGAGATCTTTATTCTGCTCTTTTGGAAGTGCTTCTACCTTCAATCATTACCTTCCAATTATTATTAAGTATTTTATGGGTTCTGTCATTATTTGGAGGAAATATTTCCTCTACTTCCATAGCTGACTCATATACATATAGAAAAACAATGATGTTTAAAAATTTGTCTTGTATCTAGCCATCTTATTCAATTTTATTGTTAATTTTATAATTTTTAAAGGAATCTTTTGAAACATAGGTAAGTAACATATTGACAAAATTTTAAGTTAATAACTTTCAGTATTTATAATTAAAAATTTTCTTGCAATTTATTGCACTTTCCAGAATCTACAAAAAGGTGGAAAACAACAATGTGGGAAGATTCCTGTTTTATGTCTGATTTTTTATGGAAATGTCAATGTTTTGCATGTTTAGAATATTTTCTATTGCTTTTATTAAATAATTTATCATGTTGATCATTGTTTTCCTCTGACCATGAATGTTGAATTAAATAGATTTCTTCGTGGGATTTGGGGGAGCTTTTAAATTTAACACTCATGGAACTGTTTCTTGCAGGTAACTTGCAAAGTGTTTCATAACCTAGAATTACACAGGCAGCCCACTGAATTATGAATTATGAAATTACTAAAGGGAGTTTTAAAGAGCGCAAGAGAACACACCAATCAACATTTTAATAGAAACTTTTGGAAAATAAAATCTATGCCCAAGCCAGGCATAATGGCACATTCCTGTAATTCCACCTTTCTTGGGGGCTGAAGTTTGAGTCCAGCCTGGGAAACTTAGCAACTTAGCAAGACCCTCCCATAAGGAAAGATAAACTTGAGTCCTTTGTCGGAAAATGGATACACCTTGAGAACATAATATTAAGTACAATAAATTAGATGCACAAGCTTAAATATCACATGGTTTCTCTTACATGAGAAATCAAAATTATAAATAAAGAACAAAATTAAAGGTAGATATGAAGTAGCAAGGTAGATCTTTCTCAAATGGGAAGGGGATCAAGAGATGGAGAGAGGGTGGAGGGAGAGAAAGGGGATGAAAAAGAAATAAAATGTGTTATGTACATGGACCAACTCCCCTCGGGAAGTGTAAACGTGTACTGTCAACACATAATAATAAAAATTGAAAAAATGTCTTAAAATTTTGAAAAGGGGTAGGGATGCAACTTCGTGTGGAGCCTATAACAATCAATCCCCAGTAACACACGTACACATGAAGAAAAAACCGAATCACCAAGCCTAACTATATTCTTTGTGCTATTAGTGACTCTACTTAAGTAGGATGGGAGGAATTCTAAGTAAATCAGAAGGAAAGTCATTTCTGTGTCAGATTGGCAGATATGGTGTTTTGGAATAGATAGAGCCATTGTTCTTCATATTGACTTCTCTTGTGCTTTTACCTGAGACACAAAACAGAATCGATATACTGGAAATTAGCAGTTGTAAACTGATCCTGTTAAGCTCTACAGGTCTCCCCTTCTCATCACCCGTACTAACCCTTCCTTCCCGTGCCCCTCTTGGAGTCTCCACCTTCACTCCCTTTTCATTTTGTTCCGCATGGAATTGAGAAACAAGGTTCCAGAATTTTACCTTCAAACTGACCAGAGGAAAGATCCAGGGCATGTGCCCAGAGGCAGGAATGCTCAAGGCCAGAGCACTTTAAGGAAACTGAAGGGATCTTGTGGGGGAGTAATGGGAGATAACTGGATAGGCAAGGGGACAGACTGCCAATTTCTTGACTGCTGTCTAAGTGCAGGCATTACAGCCTGATGGTCGAGTGTCAAGTGACTCTGAGTAGAAAAAGAAAAGGGCCCCAACAGAGGCTAAACTGTTAAAAAATGTCTCCCAAATAAATGTCTTCCTCCTAGAATATCAAAACTAGCAGGATCTTATAGATATTCTAGTTAAACTTTCTTATTTTAAAAATAAAGACAGGAGGTCACAGAGGTGACGTGAATATTCACAAAAAGATGATATCAAAACAAAACCATCGACAATATTAACTTTGAAGAAGAAGGGTGTGCACCCTTCAGTATTTCAGTAACAAAATGGGTGAGAACTGCTTCAGGAGCACAAATTAAATAATCTCCTACAAAGTGAGTGGGAAGATTCCGGTCCTTCCATGTGTGGGTGCTGGTCTTGTGTGAACCAGAGGGACTGAGTCACAGTAATTAACATATTATTGTTAGGTTATGGTTTTCATGTTACAGCCATGTACCTAAGTGACTTCCAGCAAGCCTTTAAAAACTTCTTCTGTGGGGCTTTCTTGGGTACATGCGAGGCCATGGAAAGGGTTGCCATTATGAATCTGTCTCCTAGGTCTCACTTGTCAGACTTAAGTTCCATGGAACAGGCAGAACAAGATACAGAAGAGAACACCTGTGGGAAAAGAAGTAAATATTATATTAAGAATAATTAAATTAATAAAATGAAATTCTGCAACCTACTTTCATCACCAAATATTTTATACTCTATGGCCCCATGCAGCCAGAGAGAGTTTTAGCAAGAGCATCAGATTCCCCAAAACTACTTGTCCAGAATCCAACTTAGCTGGCACAAACTGCAAGCCCTTTAAGGCCAAAAAGATCGCTGGCCACCCAGCCCTTTTCGGGGGTGGAAATTGAGAAGGGCTCAGCCTTAACGCTCTTAAGCAAATATCTTTTTTTTCTTCTGTTTCAAAGAAACAACTTTATTTATTCGTTCATATGGCATGCAACTTATCCATTTAAATTTAACAATTGAGTGATATTTACTGTAGTCACGGATATGAGCAACTATCACCATAGTCAATTTTAGAATAATTTTATTATCTCAAAAAAAGCCCAAACTGGTGAGACTATAAAATGATACAGCCAGAGTGAAAACTAGTATGGAAATTCCTCAAAAATATTAAAAGTAGAATTGCCATATGACCCAGCAATTCCAAATTGAAAGCAAGGACTTGAAAAGATATCTGCATACTTATAGTCATATCAGCATTATTCATAATGCCAGAATTGGAAGCAACCCATGTTCATTAAGGGATGAGTGAATAAATAATATATGTACATGATGGAATATTATTCAGCCTTATGGAGGAAGGAAATTCTGACACATGCTACAACATGTGTGAATTTTGAAGACATCATGCTAAGTAAAAGAAACCAGTCACAAAAAGATAAATATTGAATGATTTCACTTATGTGTCTAAATCATACAGTCTAGAGAAGTCTAAATCATACAGTGTCTTAGTCATTTTCTGGCACAATACTGGACACCACAGTTTAAAGGAGGAGAGGTTTATTTTGTCTCACAGTTACTGCCCAGGTTGGCTGGCTTTGCACAGAAATGGCATAGCAGAAGGACTTGGCAGAGGAAACCTGCTCACATCATGGTGGCCAGGAAACAGCCAGAGAAGGAAAGAGACAGGAAGACTGAGACCCGTCCTTCCAGTTCATGCCCCAGTAACTGGCCTCTTCCCAGCAAGTCCCATCTCCTAAAAGCATCTCAGCTGCTGAAGTCACCGGTGGATGAATCCACTGATGAGTACAGGCCCCCACGATCCAACTCCTCTCCTCCAAAAGCCCATCTCTCTGTACTTGAGAATTTGGAAGGATATTCCAGATCTAAACTATAACAGACAGGAGAATATTGGTTGCCAGGGCCTGGTGAGGGGGATGGAGAGTGTGTAATAGGTACAGAGCTTCGGGAGGGGAGATAAAAGTTTTCGGAGAAGGATAGTGGTGTCAGTTAAACAACAATGTGAGTGTACCTGATGTCACAGGACTATACACTTAAAAATGGTTAAAATGGTAAATTTTGTTATTTATATATTCACTGTTTTTTTCAAAGAACACCATAAAGAGGCTGTTGGGAAAAAAGATTTTTTCTAGCTCATCTGCAGCACTACTAAAGGTCACAGCAGCAGCACAGATGGACAGAGGCAGACAGGCTGCCATCTCTCCCTGCAAGCCATGTGACCAATACCCTCTGTTCTGACTTCTGTTTTGCCATCTGGAAAATGGGTATAATATCAGCATGGCTCTGATAGTGTGGAGTTTTCTTAAAATCTAAAATTCTGTTAGACTGTTGTAGCATATGTGCTCCAACCTAAAGAGGCATAAAAGAAGTTTAAAAAAGAAGAAAGAAAAAGAAAGTTCCATACCCTTTAGTTATCACCTTTTAGTCTTTACCCCTGTCACACACAAACATTCCTGACCCTTATTCCCTTTTTTGGTACTGAGTATCAAACTCGGGACCTTGCACTTGTGAGGCAGGCACCAGAACCACTGAGCTAAATCCCCAGCCCATGACTCTTATTCTTAAATACTCACTAATCTACTAATCTTCCTTCTGTCTCTATAGATTTCCTTGTTTTGGGCTTTCATATGAATTGAGTGATAAACTATATGGTCTTTTGTGACTAAGCCTCTTTGTCTTTTTTGCTTCTGAGTCGCCTCTGCCTTTGAGAAGCAACATTTCCCCAGCAGGAACCAAGGAGCTGAAGGCAAGCCCTGGGCAGAGGATTTGAGATCATTAGGAATGAAAAATAAATGAAAGTTTTAATATTTAAGGCTTTTAATTTTTCTTATAAAATAATATATATTGTAAAAATCTCAAAAAAGATACAATGGCAAAAACAATAAAATAAAAATCAGCTCTAACAGTGCTATCCAGAAATAACCACTGTGAACATTTTGATAAATATTCTTCAGAGTATTTGCTATGCATGTTTTATACTCAAATATAGATGCACAGTATCTCACACTATTTATGCTTACACATCTTTTTTTCTGATTACAAAAAATCGTAGATGCTTGTGGAAAAGCTCTTGAAATGTCTGAAATGTTATAGAAATGTAAAATTTAGAAGATGCCTCATGATTCTTTCATACAAATATATGTTAAGAATATATTATATATGGGGTCTGGAGACATAGTTCAGAAGTAGAGCACTTGCCTAGCATGTGTGAGGCCCAGGGTTCAATCTCTAGCATAGTGAAAACAACAATAACAAGAGTGTAACAGTTTCTGTGTTTGCTCATAGAGATTTATTTCATTGTTTTTAACAGTTGTTATTAGTCCATTATACAAGTGTGCGACATTTGTTTCAGTATTTTCCATTGATAAAATTTGGGTAGCTTCTGATTTTTCACTGACATGATGCAATCAGTATTTACACATGTTTCTTTGTGCTACTATTTCCTAGAAGTGGAATTGCTTGGTCAAAGAGTATGAAAATACACTGTTGTGTAACCTGATTTTTTTAACCTATTACTGTATTATGCAACATTTCCTAGATCATTTAATATTTAATTTAGCTGGCTAATATTATAATCTATGCATATATGATACTTATTTTCCCAATCTCTTAACATTAGAACTTGAATTATTTCTAAATTTTTACTATTATAAACAACTTTGTAATAAATATAAATATAGCTAAGTCTTTGCATGCATACTTAAAGTTATATAAGATGAATTTCTAGGTACATAATTGCTTGTTCAAGGGCTATGCATATTATAAATAATAACTTCTATTTTTTATTTTATTTATTTTTTGACACAAGGCCTCACTATGTAGTTCAGGCTGGCCTTGAACTCATTATACACTTCTATTTTTTATTATAGAAATAATCTATAGTCATTCTAGATTAGAAAATACAGATGAAAATAATATCAAAGGTGTGTAACTTTACCACTCAGAGGTAACCATTAGAAATACTATGGAGATAACCACTGATAATATTCTTTTTCCAGACTTTTTTAAAACATGTGTGCAAATATAGAGGACATGCTACTTTGAACAACTTATAAACACCTTTTCATTTATATTCATTGTCATAAATATATGCATAATATTTTATCTTATACATGCATCAAATTTTATTTGCACAGTCTTTATTGTTAGGCATTTAGGTTGTTAAATCATATATTTTGAAGACTTTTCAAGGGAACACAGTACATGTGGATGGAATCATCTGACTGTCAAGAAGCCTTGAATGAACAGCTCCTGCCTCTTTTTGGACCCATTGGGTTAGGAGGAGAGAAAGCAAAGGGCTAGGAGTGGAAAGGTACTGAGTGGGGCTTCTAATAGGGAAGTATCAGTGGCACTTCTTAGAAATGCACCAGCCAAGCTCCAGTACAGGCCTCTGAACAGAACATCTGTGCTAGGAACATGAATGTGCAGGTGAGCATGCCTGGTTGGCTTGAGGAGAGGAAGGTCTGAGTCCTTGACTCCGTGAGCTGGCAATGAATTGCAGGAAATGTGGGCAAGGCAGCTTCTCCTCGGTGATGCTGCGAAGCAAAGGCTTGTAACTGCCTGTAGTCAGGCTTAAATGATTGTGCAAAGGGTTTTGGCCTGGAGTTGGACTCATCGACAAATAATAACAAATTGCCAATAATGGCCCCATATCCCTTCCCACCAAGTATGCCAAGGGGCCAGTAAAAAGGGAAGTTTGTCAGGGGCAGAGCAGCAGTGACCAAAGTGATTTCCTTTGGGGTGTGTGAACTGGTATCTGAGGGCAGCTGGAGTTCCCACATGATGGGGCAACAGAATGAGCTGTAGAGATCCTAAGCAGGCTGAGTTAGGTGTGATGTAAGTGGGGCACCTCTTTTTAGGAGATGAAACTGAGCCGTCACCATCTCAGCTCAGGGAAGACTTCAGGAGTGAATTCTGAACACATATTGTATGAATGCTTGGCTCTGCACCACAACCTCAGAAAGTTATGTTAAATGCCCTGAATTTTTATTTTCTCTTGAGAAATCATCCATTTTCACTGGGTGTGGTGGTGCATGCCTACAATCTCTAAGCCTCTTGGGAGGCTTAGGCAGGAGGATTGCCAGGCGGGGCTACATAGTGAATTCAAGGCCAGCCTGAACTATATGGTGAGATGTTGTCTCAAAAAATGAAAACAAATAAATTTTCCTGCTTCAAGACTTAAGTATTATAAAATTTAATGAAAGTAAATATTTTCTGGTTACCTCATCCATAGCCTCCATAAGCTTTGATTACATTTCCTTTTGGTCTTTATTGCTTTTTTTAACCCATAAGATGGATGATCCTCAAGCCCTATAGCCACTGCATGTGGACCTTCCTAAGATCCATTGAATTATTATTTTTATTCCTAATTCTTATTATTTTGACTAGCTATTACAGGGAAGAACTCTTACAGTTTTTCAAAGAGAAACACAAAACTGAATAAATTTTGGTCCCTGATGAAACTACTAATACCCTTCCTCAGGCTACAGAAGTAGCCCAATGGGCCGAGGCTTTAGGGAAGAGATAGGCAAGGACAATTCAGGTAGACAGTGCATTTGTTAAGCCACAGAACCATTTAACTCTTCAGTAGGAGCTTTGATGGAAATTAATTTTCTTAACTCTGTGTCATGGAAGAAGACTGTCTATGAGAGTAGTGGTGACTGGATTTCACAGCTGTGACTTCTGTCTAGATCTCCTTATAATGAATTTTGACACCAATTATTCAGAATTAGGCCAATATCATAGCTTAAGGGTACAGTCCTCTACACGACTGTCCTCATTCAGATAACAATTGCAAACTCAGAGGTCCCTAGGCCACCCTCACTTCTGACCAGCTGACTACAAATTTAGGGGTCGCTACTATTCAAGTTTAATTACTTGCTAGAACAACTCACAGAACTCAGGAAATACTACAATTTTATTACAGCAAAAGAATACAAATCAGAACCAGGAAAAGGGAAAGATGCACAGAGCAAGTTCAGAGAGGGTCCTAAACGCAAGGATCCCAGTATCCTTAAAGATTCACTACCCACCTGGCACATTGATATGTGACAATATGCAAAATATGGCCAAACAATACATCTCTTCAAAGTTTTGGTGTACAGAATTTTTACTGGGGTTTTATTACATAAGCATGACTAAATAATTGTCCACATGCTTGAACTGAATCTCTAGCTTTGTTGCCTTTCTGAAAGCCGAGCTGATATCACATTGCTTTAAACCTCAACCCTCTAAGCATATAGTTGTACTTTCTAACATATCCAGCTCTCATTCTGCATCATCTAATTAGCATAACTGTCTTGGGTCCCACCTTGAGTCACAGTGTTATCATAAACTATCAACCTTAGTCTGAAGGTTCTACCATGAATAACAAACATTCTCATATTACTCTAAATTTATTTATTTTTAAAAATATTACTCTAAATTTAGAGGTTATCTCCTAAAAACCGTGAGAAAAGACCAAATTTTTTCTTAACACATTCCCTGTGGAGTCTCTAAGTACTTGATCACTGGTTTCAAGGTGTGCTGGCTTCTCTTCTGCCACTGAAGACCCAACATTCACAGTAGCCCACAACCTCCATTAATGCCTGTTCTTAGGGTGACAAAGGCAAGACATAACTCTCAGATAATGATAAGAGGTCAAGTACATCCACTCAAAATAGTCCAATATCTACAAGAGAAATGCTCGTATGATAGGCAAGGAATTGATGTTTTGTATTCCCAGCTGGTTTCTTCTTGTAGAAGACAAAGTAAACTGAGAGGTTTGGTTCTTCCAGAAAGTTTGGTCTTCAGAAAAGTGAAAGGGAGGGTTTGGGCAGATAGGGTTTCCATGTGCTATTGATGGTAAGGTACATTTTTTTAAATCTTTCTCTGGTTTTAGTATCAGTATAATGCTTGCTTCCAGGAATGAATTTCATTAAAATAGTTTTAATTTCATTAAAGAATTTGAGGAGTAGTGGTATTAGATCTTCTTTAAATTTCTTATAGAATTCAACAGTGAATCCATCAAGACCTGGGCTTTTCTTTGTTGGTAGTTTCTTAATTATTTCTTCAATTTCATTGACTGATACTGGGTTATTTAGAATTTTTTTATAGTCTTGATTCAGCTTTGGTAATTCATATGTATCCAGGAACCTGTCCATTTCTTCTGCATTTTCCATCTTATTAGAATACAGGGTCTCAAAGTAGGAATTGATGATCTTCTGGATTTCTTCAGGGTCTATTATGATTTCACTCTTTTCATTTCTAGTTGCATGGATTCAAGTCTTTTCTTTCCTTGTTTTGATAAGGTTAGCTAAGGATTTGTCAATTTTATTTAATCTTTCAAAGAACCAACTCTTTGATTCATTAATTATTTGTATTGTTTTCTTAGTCGTAATTGCATTAATTTATGCTTTATGTTTATAATTTCCTCCCTCATGTATGCTTTGGATTTAACTTGCTCTTCTTTTTTCTAGAAGCCTGAAGTTCAACATTAGGATATTTATTTGAGCTCACTCTGTTTTTCTGAAGTGGGAATTCACCGATATAAATTTCCCTCATAGGACTGCTTTCAATGCCGCCCATCAGTTCCAGTATGTTGTATTGGCATTATCATTTAATCGTAGAAACTGCTTGATTTCTTCTTTAATTTCATCTGTGACCCATTGGTTGTTTAGTAGGATGCTATTTAATTTCCATATGTTTATATAGTTTTTGTGGTTTCTTTTGCCATTCATTTCCAATTTCACTGCACTATGATCTGATAATATGCATGGGTTAATTTCAATTCCTTTGCATTTACTTAAGCATGTTCTATGGGCTAGTATGTCGCCTATTTTGGAGAATGACCCATATGCAGCTAAGAAGAATGTGTAGTCTGTTGTTGTTGCGTGGAATACTCTGTAGATATCTACTAAGTCCATTTGTTCAGAGGTTTGGTTCAGCTCTGATATTTGTTGATTTTTTGCCTAGTTGATCTACCTGTGACAGTGGGGTATTTAGGTCTTCCATTACAATTATATTAGTGCTTTTTTTATTTTTCAAGTCCATTAATGTTTGTTTTATATAGTTGGGTATGCTGTATTTGGTGCACATATATTTATTATTCTCAATACTTCCTCTTGGATTGTTCCCTTAACAAATATGTAATAACCTTCTTTGTCTCTTCTGATCAGCCTTGGCTTGAAATCCACTTTGTCTACAAATAGAAGAGCTACCCCTGGTTTTTCCAGATCCTTGTCACATGGAGTATTGTTTTCCATCCTTTGACTTTCAGTCTATGAATTTTTTTTTAGTTTAATGTGTTTCTTGTATGCAGCATACTGGTGGATCTTGTTTCTTGACCCATTCTACCAATCGTTTTCTTTTGATTGGTGAATTGAGACCATTTACATTGATGGTTATACTGATATGTATTGACTTATCCTTGTCATATTATTTTCCTATTGTTGGTTTTCATTCTTTCCCCTCTGTATAATTGCTTGTCTTGCCTAGTGGATTCGTTCTATTGGTATTCATTGAATTGTTGTCTTGTCTTTTTCTAGAATATTCTTCAGAACTTTTTGGAGTACGATTTGGTGGACATGAATTTCTTCAGGCATTCTTTATCATGGAAATATCTTATTTCTGCTCTGATTTTGAAAGATAATTTTTCTGGGTACATCAAGCTGGGTTGGAGTTTGCTGTCTTTTAGGGATTGAAATACCTCACTCCAATCTCTCCTTGATTTAAGAGTTTGGGTTGAGAAGTCTGCTGTGATTCCAATGGGCTTTCCTTTATAAGTCATTTGTTTCTTCTCTTTCACAGCTTTTAATATTCTGTTCTTGTGTTGAATTTCTGGAATCTTGACTATTATATGCCTTAGTGTAGTTTTTTTCTGATCATGGCCAATTGGAGTTCTATATGCTTCACTTATCTGTATGTAGGGCCGGGGATTTAGCTCAGTGGTTCTGGCACCTGCCTCGCAAGCACAAGGTCCCGAGTTCAATCCCCAGTACCAAAAAAAAAACAACACACACACACTTATCTGTATGTATACAAGGAAGAACAACTCAGCAGAACAACTATGTCACCTTGGCTAAAGTAGTACAATCAGTAACAATAATAGCATTAAGTATAGTTTAGAAAATCAAAAACTGTGGTAACTGTTAATTTCCCACCTTAAACTATGGGCAAGATTTATGACAAAATTTATATATAACAAAATTTAAAACAAATCAGAAAATTTTATACAGTAAATATCCCCTCAATAGAGCAATTTTACCCCCAGGGAAGAAAATTTAAAAGGCATAAAAGGAAAAAAAATAGAGAAATTAATAGAAGAGAAAGACATTAGAAGCAAGGCTGAAGGACAAATGAAGATCTACAGACACAGTGAAGGTGGGCAACCCATAGGCCTCCACAGCAGATGACTCCAGAGGACTCCACAGAGAAATGCACGAGTAGAATGAAGCAATGGATGCTGTGAACTGCAATGGCTGGCGAGTGACTCCAACCCAAGGGTCTCCTGGTGAGGGAGCCTGGCCAGGCACCATTTTAGGGAGGCTAGCTGAATCCAGGACTCAGAATAGCCTTGGGTTGGCTTCCTTCTGTGCCTCCAGTGCCTGGGTAAGGCACAACCATGGGAGTCATCCAGACTCAAGGAGCTGAAGTCAGGCCAGCAAGAGATACCCAGAGTGTATTGCAGGCTGAATAACTCAGGCCCCAACCACACAATCAGAGACCAGGATCAGCCTGAACTTCTGTAGCGTGGAAAGCAACAGAATTAGCACCCTCATCTATTCCTACTTCAGGATTCTGAATTATCTAGTACCTCATCCTAATCATACTGCACGCGGGCTTGTTGGGATCATCTAGGATGGGTCAGGCTCTGTCTGCCTCCTACTAGAGACAGCAGAGACACACCCTGAATCGCACACTACCACAAAACTGTAGACTCCAGAAGATAGCCATAGGCTTAAAATCATAGAGAAATCTTTTTTTCTTTCTCTCTTCTCTTGCTTTTGGGTTTTTTTTTTCTTTTCCCTCCAAGTATCTTCTGCAATGTTGGTGTAATGGTCATGAATGTTTTTAGTTTTTGTTTATCTTAAAAGATCTGTATTACTTTTTCAATTTTGAAGGATAGCTTTGCTAGACATAATAATCTGGCAGTTATTTTCCTTCAGGGCTTGAAATGTGGTACATTGTTCCATACCCTCTGGCTTTTAGAGTTACTACAGAGAAGTCTACATTCATTATCATGGAACTGCCTATACAAGTGACTTGTTCTCTCTAGAACCTTTCAATATTCTGCACTCTTGATGTTTTAACTATAATGTGATGTTTGCAGGTTCTTTTCTGGCTGTGCCTGGGGGTGCTAAATTCCCCCTATACCTGAATTATCAATCTCTTTTTCAAGATTTGAGAAGTTTTCAGTTAATATTTTATTAAGTAGAATTTCTATGCCATTACCTTGAACTTCAGTGCCTTCTTCTATACCAAAACTCATAAGTTTGGCTATTTAACCATGTTTCAGAGTTCTTGGATATTTTGTTTATAAATTCTTGGTTTTTTCTTTATTAGTATATGCATGTTATAATTCTTCAAGCCCTGATATTCTATATTGTTTGACTTATCTATTGGTGAGGCTTTTCACTGAGTTTTCAATTTTGACTTATTATGCTTTTCATTTTCAGAATTTATCTGATTCCTCTTCAGAATCTCTCTTTGTTAAATTGTTCCATCATATCATCCATTGTCTTACTTAATTCAAATATTCAGCTCTATATTTGTATTCTCCTCAAAGTCACAAATAATTTTAAAAATTAAGCACTTTTTCTTTTGAGGCAAAGTCTTGCTATGTATTATCGGTTGACCTTGAACACAATACATAGCCCAGGTTGGCCTCACACTCCTGGCAATCCTCCTACCTTAACCTCCTGAGTTCTGGGATTACAAGTATGCACCACCATACCTAACTTGAAAAATCAGGCTTTTTAATTCCTTGTCTGGCATTTCACGTACTTTGAAATCTTTCCACTCAGTTACTGATGACTTGTGGACACCTGGAGGAGTCATACTGCCTTGAGTTTTCATATATTTTGTGTTTCTATGTTGAGATTTGTGTGTCTGTTGGATGGACAGCTCTCTCACTGTTATGTGAGGGTCTTCTTAGTGTCCAGCCTTCTTTTGAAGGCTCGATCCCTAGCACCACTGAGAAAAAAGAAACAAACTGGAAGAATGATAATGACACAAAGTCAAACCAGATATGACACACAGTAAAAACTGATTAAAAGCAACAATTACACCATCATTAACAATAGAAAAGCAATCAGCAATAATAACATAGGTAAACTAAAAGCTTAAAGATTAATAAATGTTGACAGTAATAATAATAAAATTGGAGGGTGGGGAAACGGAAGAATGGAAGAAGTAAAATTTTAAAAAGAAAGAAAGAAAAGGAGGATAAGATGAGGAGGATGAAAGAAAAATGAAATAAAAATCCAACTAAAGACTAAAAAAGTAAATAGTATTAGGTAAAAGTAACAACAACAACAAAAAACAAATAAGGGAAAGAAAAAGCCAGGTGTTGTGGTGTATGCCTGCAATCCCAGCATTTGAGAGGCTGAGGCAGGAGGATTGCTACAAGGTTGAGGACATCCTGGGCTACAAAGCGAGACTTTGTCCCAAAAACAAACAAAAAACTAACAAAAGATGAAAAGAAGAAAAAGTATTCTCCACCAAGGACAGAATCTCTAAAATAAACCAGTTACAGGAATGTCCTTTTTAGTCCTGCAGTTTCATAGCTAGGAACTGAGACTACAAATGTAGTAAGTGCATGACAAATTATGTACACAAGGATGGCATTTGTAACAGCAAAAGCGACAATAGCAACATCAAGAAAAATAATAGCAACTGCCATCAAGAAGATACTGCTTCTAGCAATTCTTTCATAATCACATATTTAAGAAAAAGAATGAGATAGAGCTGTGTGTATTGACATAGAAACAGCTCCAAGATTTTTTGTTCAGTGAAATAAGCAAGGGACTTCACGATGTGTATAAATCTTTAAAAATAGAAAACTCCTTATACTACAGTGTATAAATAGCTAAAACATACATATATTGCCATATAAATTAAAACATTGCTTGAAGAATGTATAACAAACATTCTTTAGAAGAATGACTGTGAATTCTTATTTTATACCTTTAGGTACTATTTAAATTTATCACTAAGGGCATGATTATTACTTTTTTCTTTAATATATAAAGCGAACAAATAGACTGCACAGCAATGTGAATATACTTAATGCTACTGACTCATATGCTTAAAAATGGTTAAAGTGGTACATTTTATGTTATGTGTATTTGTCCATAATTAGAGATCAAATACATACAAATTCATTAATAAAAAGAAATATCAAGAGGAGGAAAAGGAGTTGCAGGGAGAGAGTGACTGTGAGTGTCAGCAGACCTGAGAAGGTAGTGAAGACACTCAGTGCTTGGTCTCATGACTGTCGTGACCAAAGATGACTGGGAGGAGGATGACCTAGGCTTTTCAGAGGTTCAGAAAGGAGCCAGGACATGCACATTTGTCTGGAATACATCAGGGAGGGCAACTTAGTAATTATTCCATTCGAGTTGGGATTAGACTCTGCACTGGTTTTGTAAAATTAAAGAGCAAGAGAATTTATTGGGCAGTGTGACCAGTTTTCTTCATGAGTAACCAAGGGTTTGGCTTGCACAAGATCTGGGATAAAACCTGGACCGGATTCTTGGTAGATAAACAACTTTCCTAGACACATAAACTGCTAGAATATCAAAGCTGAAAAGAAGCTTGTCCTCTTTTTACACTGAGGGGCCAGGGATGTAGCTCAGTGGTGTGGTGCCTGTCTGGCAAGTGCAAGGTCCTGAGTTCAATCCCCAGTACAGAAAAACAAACAAACAAACAAAACCCAAAACCCCCAAAACAAACAAACACACAAAAATATTAAAGACACTGAGAATCAGAAAATGACTTGTACTGATCCAAGTCACATGGGTGGTAACTATACCAGGACTGTAATTCAGGATCCTGGACAAGAATGGTTTTTCTAAAAAAAAAAAAAAAAAAAAAAAAAAAAGTGACACCAGCACTCATAGAGCACCTAACTTCACTCAATTTCTCTTCCTGTTAATTACTCAACTGCTCCTTATAATTAACATTCTGGGTTTTGGTTGTTATTCTTTTGATACATTGCAGGAATCTGACTGCTAATTCCTTACCCTAGTGTGTTTATGCCTGTATTCCATGAAAATATCTCATAGCGGGCCAGGGATTTAGCTCAGTGGTTTCGCCACCTGCTGCGCAAGCGCAAGGGCCTGAGTTTGATCCCTGGTACCAACAAACAAACAACAAAAAAGAATAGCTTATAGCTTTCTGGTTGTGTATTACTATATTTTGCTGATTCTGTGATGTCTGTTTTTACATTTTAGTATCCCTGAAATCAGGATGCAGCTGACAATTGCTTTGGGTCAGGCTTATGTCACAGCACAGCCATGATTACCTATGCTTGTTCCCGTATGAACCTGCTTAAAACTTTCCATTGACACTTGCTGGTAAGAGCAAAGCTTAACATCGAAACGTGCCAAGGGGATATCAGCAGTTGGAAAAAATTCCCAGGGACAATAATGAATCTTTCTCTTGGAAAAGGTTGTATTACCAATGCTTTTAATGTCCAAAAGACAATGTTGTATGAAAAAGCATCATCAGCTTTGACCTGGAAGGTAGTTTAGAAGAGCTTGGCTTTGAATATGAAAATGCCATCATTTCTTTTCTTTCTTTCCTTTCTTTCTTTCTTTCTTTCTTTCTTTCTTTCTTTCTTTCTTTCTTTCTTTCTTTCCTTCCTTCCTTCCTTCCTTCCTTCCTTCCTCCCTTCCTTCTTTCTTTCTTCACAAGAATGATAGATTTTACAAAATCTTTTAAAAGAAGCCTGCATCACGTTTTTCTTTTTTCTTTCTTTCTTTTTTGTTGTTGTACTGAGGAATGAACCGAGGGGCTTTGCACTGATCTACATTCCCAGCCCCTTTAAAAATATTTTTGCTAAGTTGCTAAATTACCCACACTGGGCTTAAGCTTGTGATCTTCCTGCCTCAGCCCTCCAGAGCACTGGAATTATAGAAATGTGCTACCATGTGTCAATAAATTTAGAATAGAAATTCTTTATTTTAAAAATTTTTTTTATTTTTATTACTACATGTTTGCAGAACATAGTGAACACATTCAGCATGGGGGATTTATACATCTACATAATACATCTTAATTTTTTTTTTTTTGGGTACCTGGGATTGAACTCTGGACCTTGTGCTTTCAAGGCAGACAGTGGAACCACTGAGCTAAATCCCCAGCCCCTTAATTCTTTTTTTGTCCCCTTTTCCTCCCCTCCCTCCAACCATTCTTGCTCTCCCCATTTTCTTTTTTCCTTCAATTCTTTTTTTTCTTTACATTCCTTCCTTTCCTCCTCTCTGCCTCAACTTGTCCCCCTTCCCATTTGAAAATGTTCTTCCTATTTCCCAATATCTATTCTCCATTTTACTTAATTATACTTTGAGTTTCTTACACAAGAGAAATAATGGAAAATTTAAACTTGTGTGTCTGACTTATTTCACTTAAGAAATGATCTTAAGGTGCATTCCTTTACCTGAAAATGTTTCAAGTTTATCCTTCTTTATGTCAGAGTCATACTCTATTGTATATAAATACCACATTTTCTTTATCCATTTATCTGCTGATAGGCATATGGTAGTGGTGTTGAACCTATGGGACTCATACTGCAACAGGTATGCAGAGCCCTCTCTGTGGTCACATGAGCCAAGTCGCCCCAGCACCCAAGTGTTGAATAACAATTGTTTTTTCTAAACTAAAACTTCAGCTTTCAGATTTAATTGGAATGTTGGCACTTTGTGATAAATAAGTAGGTTTGGGGTTACAGTTTGGGCATTTGGTCTGTGAAAAGTTCATCACTAGCATGTGGGCTGTTTCTAAGATTTAGCTGTTCTAAACTGTGTGCTATAAGCATGGATATGCATATATCACTATGGTTGATGACTTTAACTCATTCAGGAAAATATCTAGAAGAGATAGTTTTAGTTTTTTGAGGAATTTTCATACTGCTTTCCACAGTGGTTGTACCAATTTACACTCCCACCAACAAGGGAGAAGGGTTGTCCCCTCCCCCTCCTCCCACTTCAGCAGTATTTGTTGGTGGTTGATTTCTTGATGCTTTCTAGCTTGAGATGGAATCTCAATGTTGTCTTAATTTGCATTTATTGAATGGCCAATGATATTGAGCATTTTTTCATATACTTATTGGCCATTTGTACTTTATCATCTGAGAAGTGTCTTAGAATAGAAATTTTAAGTGCTAAAAATGTAATGTGATGGTACATAAAATCTGTGAAATTTACAATCGTTGGCATCTTCTATTAGGTGAAATATGTTATCTATATAAAGCTTTGTTATTAACCCACGAGGATTGAAAAAGTTCCACCCCACCCTTTATCCTAGACCTTGACAATTTGAAATAAGAATTAACTAAAGGTAACCTAACACTCAGGTATTAATGCAAGATTTTAAAGTATCATTCCAAGATTTTCTGTGCTAATTGGTCTCTATGTTTTCTTTATTTCAAGGTCCACTTCAATAATTTATATTTTTACTAGGAAATGACACATTTTCTTTAGCATTCCAATTTGTTGAGAGAGACTTTTCTTATACTTTTCATCACTCCTCTGTTGTGGTCTTCTATAGAAATCTTAATTTTATCAACCTTTGGTTAATCTTTTTTTTTTTTTTTCTTTTTTTTGGTACCGGGGATCGAACTCGGGTCCTAATCTTTTTTCTTTTCTAAAATTTTTATTTTTATTAGTACATGTTTGTTGTGCATAATGATCACATTTTTATAAGGAGTTGGTACGTGTGCATAACACATCTTAATTCTTCCCTTCCTCTCCTTCCCCACTCCTTCAATTTCTTGGACCTTTTCCCACTTGCAAAAGTTCTATTTCCTTATTTCCTATTATCATCTTTTACTTTGCTCTTTATTTATACTTTGAGTTTCTCATATAAGAGAAGCCATATAGTATTTAAGCTTGCACGTCTGATATATTTCACTCAATGTTGTGCTCTCAAGTGCATCCATTTTTCTACAAATGACTCAGATTTATCCTGCTGTAAGACCGAGGGCCTTACCAAACGCTCCGAGGAGCTGACTAGTGAAGCACACCCAGGAATCCCAGCGGTGTCTTCAGCATGTAAGACCAAGAGCCTTACCAAACGCTCCAAGGAGCTGACTACAGCGAAGAACACCCGGGAAGGAACACACCGGGACAAGTTCGGAAACAGACCTTTATTAGTCTGGCCAGACGGCACTCCCGAAGCAAAATAGCTTAGAGAGGCAACTGGCTCAGAATCCGAGGCTGCTTTTATAGGGGGTTGAGGGGGAAGTTAACATATTAAAGAAAGGGGGACAAAGGTTAGTGGTCGACTGTCACATATTGATGGTTAGCAGACATCTGCAACTTGTTCTAACAATTGTGTTGCCTGGAATATCAGTTCCGGATAAACAAAGAGTTGAGTAGTTTACTCTGGGACTCTAGGTCTGTAACAGATCCCTATCTAGCGTCCCTAGACTAACAAGCATCTCCATCCATTAACTCACATTTTAATCACAATGGGGCTGGAGAAAAAGGAACAAAGGTTATGCAGTCCCACACTGCTTTTTAGCAGATTGGTGTCCAATTTTGTATAAATACCACATTTTCTTTACCCATTTATCTGTTGATGGACATATAGAACACTTCCAGGATTTAGCTGTTATTCATCTTTTTTCTTAACCAGGCCAGATTTTACTACACTTTTGCAAAGGAGGACTTTCATTTTTACTTGTACCTTCTATTTCTTTTTATTACATTAATTTCAGCTTTTATCTTTATTAATCTTCTTTTCCTAATTTTTGTTTTCTTTGTTGCTGTTTTCTAATTTCTTATGAAGACAAATAATTTATTTCATTTTTTTCTTAGTAATGAAGACATTTAAGTTACATATTTCTTATGAATATAATTTCCACTGTGACATTTAGGTTTTGGTCAAACTGTTTTTTCATTACTTTATAGATATTTTATAATTTTTAAAAATTTATTCTGTGTATGACTATTGGTCTTTTTAAAATTATCTATTTTCAACTCTACTAGGTTAAGGCAGAGAATTTATCTGAGGATGTAGCCCAGTGTTCTTACATGCTCAAGGCTCTGAGTTCAATCCCTTTACCACAAACAAAAAAAAAGGATCAGAGAATATAGTTTTCTGTATTAAGAATTTCTTTATGGTCAAATATGACTAACTTTTTTGCAAATATTCTTCAGTACCAAAATATATTGTGTTGTTGTTTGTGGGATATTAGATTCTGTACATACATATTATATCAAGTTTATTAATTATAGTATTCAATTCCTATGTCATGCCACATTTGTTACATACAAGATTTGCCCCATTCTAAAATAAGCATAATGAAGTCTTCCAATATAATTGTTTTATCTAATTCTTATATTTTTTACAGTTATTTTTGCTGTATATATTTAGTTGCTAGGTTGTTATATACAGTTGCACATTTTCAGTCCATGATTATATTCTTATCTATATATTTATATGTCTTTATATTGATCTAGCAATTCCACACCCTAGGGCAGCTTGTTGCTTGGATGATATAAAGGGGAAATGAAGAAGTCTGGATCCTTTTCTTAGCATCATCTGCTCGCCACAGCCGCCCTTAGTGGCTCCCTGCGCAGCTCTGGCCACCTGACTCCCCAAACTAACCGCTGATATTGCAGTTCTCACAACATGGCAGACACTGACAACAGAGAACAGTCTGAACTTGATCAAGATTTGGATGATGTTGAAGAAGTAAAAGAAGAAGAAACTGGTGAAGAAACAAAAATCAAAGTGCGTCAGCTGACTGTTCAGATGATGCCAAATCCTCAGATTCTTGCAGCCCTTCAAGAAAGACCTGATGGTCTGTATCAACAGGATACATTGAAAGCTTGCCTAGGGTAGTTAAAAGAAGAGTGAATGCTCTCAAAAACCTTCAAGTTAAATGTGCACAGATAGAAGCCAAATTCTATGAGGAAGTTCATGATCTTGAAAGGAAGTATGCTGTTCTCTACCAACCTCTATTTGATAAGCGATTTGAGATCATTAATGCAATTTATGAACCTACTGAAGAAGAATGTGAGTGGAAACCAGATGAGAAAGAAGTTTCAGAGCTGAAAGAAAAGGCCAAGATTGAAGATGAATTAAAAGATGAAGAAAAAGAAGATCCTAAAGGAATTCCTGAATTTTGGTTGCCTGTTTTTAAGAATGTTGACTTGCTCAGTGACATGGCTCAGGAAAGTGATGAACCTATTCTGAAGCATTTGAAGGACATTACAGTGAACTTCTCAGATGCTGGCCAGCCTATGAGCTTTATCTTAGAATTTCACTTTGAACCCAATGAATATTTCACAAATGAAGTGTTGACAAAGATGTACAGGCTGAGATCTGAACCAGATGATTCTGATTCCTTTTCATTTGATGGACCAGAAATTATGGGCTATACAGGGTGCCAAATAGATTGGAAAAAAGCAAAGAATGTCACTTTGAAAACCATTAAAATGAAGCAGAAACATAAGGGACATGGGACGGCTGGTACTGTGACTAAAACAGTTTCCAATGATTCTTTCTTTAATTTTTTTGCTCCTCCTGAAGTTCCTGAGAGTGGAGATCTGGATGATGATGCCGAAGCTATCCTTGCTGCAGACTTTGAAATTGTTCACTTTTTACATGAGCGTATAATTCCAAGATTGGTGTTGTACTTCACTGGAGAAGCTATTGAAGATGATGATGATGATTATGATGAAGAAGGTGAAGAAGCGGATGAGGAAGGGGAAGAAGAAGCTGAGAAAAATGATCCAGACTATGACCCAAAGAAGGAGCAAAACCCAGCAGAGTGCAAGCAGCAGTGAAGCAGGATGTGTGTGGCCTTGAAGATAACTTGCACTGGTCTACCTTCTGCTTTCGTGGAATGACTTTACATCATTTGATGAGCCTACTTCACTTTTTTTGGTTGTTTGTTTGCTTATTTTTGTTTTTTTCAGTCTAAAATAAAAATGTTAAATGCAAAAAAGAAAAAAAATCTGGATCCACTTGTGTTCCTTCAGAAGAGTTTGAGTCTTTTGCCTTTACCTTGGACATCATCTCCTGGCTTCCAGTGCAGACTCCAGCTTCTGGCTCAGATCCTTCAGCCTTCTGGTTTAGACTCTTCAGCCTTCTGTCACAGACCCAGCAGCCTCCTGATACAGCCTCACGGAGGACTGCAGTGAATTTCAGACCTTTGACTGAATCCTTCAGTCTCCTGTGTGCAGACAGACCCTTTGCACACTTCCACATCCAACTCCAATTGGCAATTGTAAGCTAGTCTTGTAAATTCTTATATATGTGTATATCTTCTGTTATATCTATTTCTCTAGGAAGCACTGACCGATACACTACCATTCCTCCCCCTCTTTATCATCTTGGTATCTCTGTTATGGTTAATCTGTTGTTTGGTTAAGTTTCTTTTTAAATGTTTTCCTAAAGTGGGAAAACACAGGTGTCAGACTCTGACTTTTACATATCTGCAAGTATCTTTCTTTCACCTTGATGAGTGAATGATGTCTTGGCTGGTCAAGGAATTCTTGATACGGGGGCTATTTCTATCAGAGTTTGTGGGTGTCATTCCACTGACTTCTAGCTGCTGGTGATGAAGACAAGAGGTCTGATTCTGATTCTGTTTTCTTTATAATAACACAGTTGACTCCTTCTGTGTGGAAGTTTGTAAACATTTTTTCCTTAGAGTTCCAGAATTTTATCAGGATACTTTTAGAGATATGTATGTTCATCAGTCTAACCAGAACTTTATGCATTCTTTCAGTAAAGACTCAGGTGTTTCTTGGTCCAAGAAGCTTTCTCCTTTTTTATATGTTTAATTATGGCTTTTCCTTCCTATGTTCCCTTTGTTCCATTCAAATCTTATGGTTTTGTGCACAGAGCCTCTTACCTTGTTTTTTTTTTTCTTTCATGATTTCAGTTACTTTATAGTTTTGCTTTATGCTTTGAAATATTTTTCCATTTGATCTTCTAGCACACTAATTTGGGTCTTAACAGTGACTATCTTTTCCTTTTACTCATGTATAAACTTAGGCAGGAAAACAGTTGTTTTCTTCCTTTAGGTGTATTGTTACTTCCTGTGTGAACTCAGTGGGGCTCAAAGCTGGTTGTGGAGTGTCCTGAGGCAGTGGTCAGGATGTAGAGGAAGGCAGCAGGATCTCCTCTCTTTGATCTCCTTATGGACAGAAAAGCTGTCTACAATCTTCTCCTGAAGCAGGGAAGAAGATACCCATTCCCTGGCCTTTGTGAAGGCCACAGAGGTTCTCACAGCCTCAGAGGAAGGAAGGACACTGCATCATTAGTTCCTTGTCTTTTAGGGATCTGAAGGAAAGCCACATATTCATGTGGGAGCTGAAATCAAGCTTTATCGCCAGGATACATGCAATCTTTTAGGCCCAAATTTCCTCTAGATTTAATGTTTTATTCTTGCTCTGGGAATTTACACTGGTGGGGGTATCCTGAGGCTCTATTTTCTCTGACTCATGCAGAGCCCATAGCCTCATTTTCATTCATATACCCCACAAACTTTAGTGGCCATTTAACTAAATATTAGAGCCACTAGTTGGAGGAAAAACAGCTATACTTGAATTGCCATCTTTTCAGCAT
Organism: Heterocephalus glaber; assembly: GCF_053883595.1. NCBI lineage: Eukaryota > Metazoa > Chordata > Mammalia > Rodentia > Bathyergidae > Heterocephalus > Heterocephalus glaber. The sequence goes on from NW_028258138.1 coordinate 70,312,845, forward strand.
TCTAGTTCTCAACTACTTACTAAGCCCTTGGAAGTCAAGACTACCTCTTGCATCCTCCATATATATCATTATCATAATGAAGAAGGAAGACAAGAAAGAGAAAAAGAGGAAGAAGAAGAAAATAAGGAATGAGAAGGAAGAAAAAGAAAACAAACTACATAACAGTGCCAAAAATCTTCAGTGAAGATGGGGAAGATGGGAGGGAGAAGGGGAAATAAAGGTATCAAGATACAATACCCCATGATAAATATATGCATTATGTATCATAAACATACACTAATAAAAAATTTTAAAATCTTCAATAGTCATTGGAGAGATGAAAATGAAAACAACATTGAGATTCCTCCTCACTCCAGAAAGAATGGCTGCTATCAAGAAATCAGCCAATAACAAATGCTGGTGGGGGTGTGGAGAGAAAGGAACCCTTCTCCACTGCTGGTGGGAGTGTAGATTGGTGCAACCACTGTGAACATCAGTACGGAGATACCTCAAAGAACTAGGACTAGAGGTCTCATTTGACCCAGCTATTCCCCTGCTGGGTATCTTCCCAAAAGAATTAAAAGAATCATACCACAGCGATATATGTGCACCCATGTTTATAGCAGCACAGTTTGTAATAGCTAAAGCTTGGAAACAGTCCAATTGCCCATCAACTGGTGACTGGATAAAAAAGATGGTTTTTGTTTTTGTTTTTGATTTTTACATAAAATGGAGTACTCCTTAGCCATAAAGAATGAGAAACTAGAGAAATTTATAGCTAAATGGATGCACATTGAGGCCATACTGTTAAGTGAAATAAATAGAACATGTGTAAATACCGAATAGCTTCTCCGATGTGAGAAACTGAACGTGTAAATGAGGATCAAAATGTATAATAGACAATGTGAAATAGGAAGAAAAGCTTCAAAGGGGAAGGGGAAGGGGAAGTAGGAGAGGTAGGAGAAAGGAAAGAAGGGAAAGGAACAAATATTAGAAAAGGGAAAAATGGAAACAAAGTCTTTGTAAATAGGGAGGGGTGGAGGAGTTGAAAGGAGAGCAGGGAAATGGAGAAAAAAGTAAGAACCAAGATATATCATGTAAAGGTACAAATTCCCAATGATGAATGTCATCCTATTATATACCTAAAATGTACCAATAAACTTAATGAATAAAAAAAAAATAAATCACCCAGAAAATAAGTCATTACATATTGACCAAGCAGATTTCTTTCACTTTTACATAGCAGGATAGTGAAAATATTTTTTTCTCTATGCCCTTATAATTTTAGTGTATGAAATTTATTGTTGGCACTATACATTTATCAAGAAACAAAAATGTTGTTCTCTTTTGCATAATAAAACCACAAACAGTGGTTTAAAACATTTTATTATTACCTGTCATGGTTTTGAGGCCACTGAGCTCAGCGGGGTGATTCTTACTTGTACCTCTCAAGGAGCAAGAGTAACATGGTCACTAAGGCTGCAGTCATTTGGGGACTCAGCTGGGAGAGGCATCTGAGTTAGTGCTTTACACATAGCTGGTTTTTCAGCTAAGATGGTTCAAAGAGCAGGGAACTAGCCAGTTCTCTTCTCTCTATCCTTCTCCCTCTCTTCCTGTCTTCTTTCCTGAGAGCCCTGTCCAGGCTGGCTCATTTGAGCTTCCTTACAGCATGTTAGGCTCAGGGTGATGAGACCTCTTATGTGAGAGCTAGTTTCCCCCAGAGCCAGTGTTATAAAAGAGCAAGACAGAAGCTGTGTGGCTTGCTGTATCCTAACCTCAAGTCATTCTGCTGCTTTCTGTCTGTTACACAGATTCAGTGTGGAAGGGACTACCCAGGAAGGCTTGATCCATTTAGATGTGATGAATGGGGAGGGTGGAAATTTTTTGGACATGCTACAAAAAAAAAAAAAGATGAATTTAAAGTAAGTTTTGTCTTGCTTTAAATTATAATTGCTATCAACTCCACAAACCTATACCTTTGCTTAAAAGTTTTTTTCAGTGTATTTATGTCTACACTTACTGCCTCAAATAAATGTAGTCACTTTTGTTATTAGAAAAAAAACTTCAGTGATACTGCTGTCTTTTAGACTAGTTAATATTAAGGGATTTCCTTAAATCAGCATCTGCAGCTAATGTAATCTTTTCACTTTCTTAACTCCCCAATTTTGTGAAGCCTATATTTCTGGATGTTTGCATATGAATGATTGTATGGTATTCATGGTTTCCAGAGAGAGAGAGAGAGAGAGAGAGAGAGAGAGAGAGAGAGAGAGAGCTTTTAGATGTTTGCTACCAGGGACTGAATAGCATACATAGGAAAATCACTCCTATTAGGGTGTTAGATTAATGATAAGCAAATCCTGCCAAACCTTGGTTTACACAAACTTAAATATCACATGGTTTCTCTTATATGAGAAACCCAAAGTATAAATAAAAGCAAACTAAAAGACAGATAATAGGAAGCAGGAAAAGGGGAAGGAGACCAAGAGATGGAGGGAAGGGCGAGTAAGGGGATGAAAAAAGGAATTATGATGTTATCTATATGTAGCAACTCACCACAAGGAATGTAAGCATTATGTACTACAAACATGTACTAATAAAAAATAATAAATGAATTTTTATAAAAAGAGACATCTGGGTTATGTCAGACCAACTACTTGGCCTTTGTTCTAAGATTGCTTTGTCCTTACATCTCTCAATGGAAAAGAAAGCAATCCTACAACACAGTGGGCCCATCACTGGCCCAGTGTCATCATTTACTCCTTTGTGAGTTACATGGTCAGGTGAGAGTGACAGGCACATTCTATTTTCTGGGTACAATGATCAAACTTCAACTTTTGGGTGTGCATATGTGTATATCTGTGTGGGGTGTTTGTGATTTGAGGTGTACTTGGGACTAGACTTTGGGCTTGCCTGAATGTACTGATAGGAACCAATTCAATCCCTCTGTTTAAAAGAGATTACATGACCAGAGCATTCGTAAGGATAAGAATGACTAAAAGAGTAAATCTTCTCTTTGGGATAAGCTTATGATAATTAATGTGTAGCTACATCTCTGTGGTTCAAGTATTAATCACCAACCTCCCTCACTGAGGCAATCACAGAAACACTCTGGCAAGGGTGGCTGGGAAGTAATGTCTTTCTTTCCTAGTGAATGTGTCATTTTCTGTATCTACACTAGTCTAGATGCTTTTTAGTGTCAAGCTTGAGACCTTCACTCTCAAGAATGCTGTCTTTTCAGTTTATTGCAGCTTGATCTTCACTCCTTATACTACTGGATTTATGTCTCCAGGGCACAGAGCTCTGATTTTGTTGTTCTCTCCTTTTCTCTTCCTAACAGGTATTGCACAAATACTCAAAAGGTACGAACTGTGGAAAGTGTGACTCCTGAGTGTGCTGGTTATATAGTGGTGGTGGGGGGAGTTTTTGGATTGGGAGAAAGAAGAGCAAATCAACATTTTGCAGCCACAAGTACAAAGTAATACAGTGGGTGACACACGTTCATGTACACCCATGCACACACGCACTCACAGGACTTTGACTTATTAGTGTCATTGTGCCTCTCTCTGGCATAATTTTAAAGTTGTCTAACCTGGCTAGTATAAATTAAAAAGAATCTTAGGAAATGCTTCTTCCAGTGACAGTTATTAAACTTCACAATTACCAAAGAAACAAAATCTTCTGAGGTATTTAAAACAAAAGGTCTTAGTCTGATGGTTGGGTTGTTCTTTTACATAAAGCGATGATGTCCTATCAAGGTTTTGCTGCTAAACCTTTGATTCTGTGATTGTTTAGAACTAGAAATTCCTGTAACATGCCAAGATCAAAAATGAAATTAAACTATGCCACAGTTTAAACCATAGGCATCTAGTAATCATCTGATTCATTCTTACCGACTGGTCTATTATATATGTCTTTCTTTTATGAGATGCTGCTCACAGCAAAAATGAAAAACTAAGATTGTTTCAAAGCTGCTCATGGACATCTGTCATCCATTACATCCATCTCTTGGAAGTGATATAAAGGGTAGAATTTTAATTGCAGATTAAGGGTAAAGTTCTCATTATCCCACTAACCCTGCCTCTGGCTGCATTTATATCATTTTAGGAGGAAAGATTAAAAGACCTAGAGATGACTAAAAGAATGTGGTGAATGATACGAGAATTTACAAATATTTGAGAACTACAAAAATAGCTCATGTAATTGTAGACTCTTAATGTTAGGAAGAACCTCAGAGATCACTGTCAAGTTTACAAAGGGGTTAAAATTTTTAAAAAATCTTAAACTTGTAGAAGCATTCATGCTGTGAAATAAGCTTGATTTCCAAGAAATTAAACTTAGCCCTCACATCTTTATTTAGTTTAGCTCTTAAAACTCCCAAAGCAACATTTTAGACTGAGTTTTACTTGGAGGAACTTCCCTAAAATAATGTTTTAAGAATATTTTCTTTCTTATAGAGTTCTTAGGTCATTAGGAACAGGTTATTGTTCCCCTTTAAACTTCCCACATATTTAAAGAGGTCTTAAAATTGTATTATTATTCAGATTTAAGATGGAAAAGAATAACATAATCTTATACCTAGTTATAAAAGAAACTAAGATAGAAAATATGTATGGTTCTTGAAAAAATTTGTAGTTGAGTAGAAATCTTATTTTTAATCATGGAAATCTATGTTTACAGATTAACTATCATTCATCCTCCAGGCAAATTTATCTTTCCTGGGAATGTTACACTGTATGTCACTGTTGCTTATGTTAGCCTTGTGTTTATCTGCCCCAGTCAAAAGAAACAGTATGCTTTAGCAAGGTTTTCATCAAAGTCTCCAGCCTTCTGATGTCAACCTCAACTATTTCACCAAGGCATTTTTTTGTGAAGGTTTAGATGTATCAGCTGATGTATTAGCTGATGTCAAGTTGATATATTAGCTGCTTTTGTTTCCCATGACTCAACATTCACTATGCCTTGGTTGCTGTTGGCATCAATAGAGCCAATTTACTTGAATATACTATCTTATACCCACAGAACACTTTCAATTCAGGAAGAAAAAGGAGCTGACAGAGAACACTGGGGTGCACCAGATTGGGGATGGAGGATCTTGTAGGACTTCTTCCCAGGTCCTTAGTATCTAGAACAAAGAATTTGACAAGACACACAGAAAAGGTAGCAAGAGTATATATTTATTGAAAGTAGAAAAGAAGTATGGTCTCCGGGATGAGAATGGGCCAGGGAAAAGGCTCACAGCAACCTTGAGAATAAAACAAAAGCAGTCTTTTATATCTAAAATACCGATTGTTCTTCACCTCATGCAAATAAGATCGGAATATTAGTTCTACTAAAAACACACTTGACTTTATGCTAGATGTAAACTATTTCTGCTGACATAAGGTAGAAAAAGCTGACTTGGGTCACACAGAGCAACACAGAAACTGGGAGCAGTGACTACAGCTCTATGATGGAAACCACTGACCAACCATGCCCAGTAGGAAAGGTGGAGCAGGATTCAGCATTCACACACAAAAATGTGAGAAGCAAAACAGGTCTTAATAGGGGCTCACTATCTTTCCTGTATAGCTGGTGGATTCTAATACTGCAGACCACGGAAAGAATCCACTCATTCAAAAATTCAAAAACTTGTTTTTTCTCCATTGATTTTTTTTTAGGAGTTTCAGGGGTTTCCCCTTATATTTCTTGTGTTCTGTTTATCTAATAATTTTATTTTATCCTTAATAGTATCCTTTATCTCCCTTTTCTTTTTCATCTTCCTTTTAGTTTTCAAATTTTACTTCATTTTCCTGTTTCCCACTCACTCCATCTTTACCAGTATTAAATTTTGTTAATCTTTACATATTTAACTCTATGCTACTATTGTTGAATTCTTTTCTGTTGTTAATGGTGGTATAATTGTTGTTTAGTGGGCATTTACCGTATGTCAATATTTGGTTTGTTTTTATGTCTATATTTATAGATACCTTTTCTATGGTTAAGAGTCATAGAGGCAGCTTTTCTTTTTATAGTCTGTCAATATCCAGATATCCAGTTTGTCTGACTCTACTGTTGTTGCTGATCTTGTTGCTATTGCCAGAGTGGCATAGTTGTTGCTATTAATTAATTTTTACTGTATGCCAGTATCTGGTTTATCTTTGCATCATCAACAATACTGTGGTTCATTTCCAGAGAAGTGGGTTCTGGGCCAATTATACTGCACCCTCCCCTTCCAAATTAAAGGAGGACCATAAGATGCATTATGATCATTATATACTGCAAACATGTACTAATAAAAATAAAATTTAAAGGGATTTTTAAAAGTATTAATTTCCATAAAAAATTCACTTGGCCTCTTGGAAATGTAAATGAAGCAACAGAAGCTGTTTTTGTTGGTCATGGCCTATGTAAATGAAGGATTGAAAACAGCCTCTTCTGATTGGTCCTCTGAACACCACCAGATTCAAAGGATTGAAAAATAGCAGTTTTCTGACTAGTCCACAGTGCTCAAGCCCTAAGCCTGACATCATTTTGAGTGCCATGTTTTGCACATCTCCTGTCTTTTTAGGAAAATATCTCAATCTGTTAGCCATGGGTTTCTGAACTTTGACATATTCTGCCCAGTTGTTCAGTTTGCCACAGCCTACTGAGGCCTAGCCCAAAAGAGGCATTCAGTAAAAACCTTTTTTTAAAAAAACAGATGAGTGGATTCTAGTCCAGCTCTGCCATTATTTAAGAGAACTTGGGCAAGTTACTTCACCACTTACATCTGTTGCAAAGTATCTTAGTCCATAAGTCTCAAGTTACCATAAAGGAACTTTTAACAAAGCACTGATTTTTACCTTCAGTGGTCATAGGAGTCATGTAGATACTAGAATCCACACGTAGAAACAAAGTCAAAATTTGGTCTGGGAATGTGGACCCTGCATCTGCCTGTTTTGAAAGCTCCTTTGATTATAATGTGCAGCAGGTTTGAGACCAGATATCCACAGGTAACATTTCTTTCTTCCTGTATGAAAAACACGAATTCACTGGCTTAGATGCCTCAAGACTGGAGATTAACTGTCTTCGGTTTCTCTGCGGGGAAGCACAAAGGGATTAAAATTTGATCTGCCCTCCTTTGGACATGCCTGCCCAAAGTGGTGTGTTCTGCTGAGCCTTGTAGAATACTATCTAGGGATAGGCTCAGTTCCTGTAGGGCAGTGACTGCAGACCTTTTAGAGATGAGTGCCCAAACTGCAACCCAAAACCAACTTATTTATCACAAAGTGCCAACACTGCAATTAAACCTGAATCCGGAGGTTTTAGAAGAAACAACTCATACATTAACATCTTGTCTTAAAAACAACATGCATGCCAAGTGTTCACCATCACTGCTGTATGGGAAGCCTATGATTTTGATTACATTCAATTTAATTCTGATTCGAAAAGGCTGATCCAAGAAGCGTCAATTCTGATTTGAAAAGGCTGATAGAGTATTTAGTTTCCTATCTCAGGGTTATATCAATTTCTTAATTGATTTCAACCTTGAGGGGGCAATTCTTTGATAAAGTGTACCAACTTTACCATATGTAGTACTATGGTACCTTTTTTTCTATGGTACGTTTCTTGTTGTTTTTTTCTTCTGTACTGGGGATTGAAACCAGGACCTCTACACTGTGCTATGTACCTAGCTATTAAAAAATGTTTTGATCTTGAGGCAGGGTCTCAAAGGTGACCAAGCTGGGCTTGAATTTGCAAGCCTCCTTGAGTGCTGGGATCACAAACACATGCTGCCACGCCCAGCTAAAAGGAGGGTCTTGACTGTGTTTTGTAAATAGTAGAGCCACCAGGTGTTTTATCTAAGGTCTAAAATTCTCACAAGGTCTAAAATCCTGATTACACTGAGATGTAGTACAGACACTATTTCAAAGATGTCTCTCTAAAGACATCTTTAATCTTTATTTTTCAAACAAGGAGTAAATTTCAGACTTCTAAGGTTTCTTCTAGCTCAAATGTCTTGGGGAATGCAGACAAATTGCTCATGAAGTTGGGAGCGACTGGTGTGATGGATGGGACATTCCAAGCCTCATACATTCCCTGAAATGGTCTGCCTATTTGCTCTCTACAAAGTTAGTCCCTGAACAATAAAATTTCCTTCTACCCTAGTTCTAAGAACAGGGAACATTATAGTTTTATCCTCAAGAAAGGTTAAGAGATCAGTCACAATATTTTTTCTCATCTCTCCAAGTTGTGGGCCTACCTTCATCAAGAAGCCTTCCTATGTATTAACCAGGAAAGTGCTGAGATCTTTCCACCTCAATAAATTGAAACATTAGCTTTTTTGCAAAGGTGTCCATCCTATCTACTCTGTTTCCCCAATTCTAACCAGTCACAATGTTCTTCCACATTCTGGAATGCACACAAATATCAGATATTATCAGGATCACCAAAACAATGGCACTAAATAATAGTAACATGAACTGTTGCAATATCATTGTATTCAATACAATGTTACTTGTGGTTAAGACCTTGATTCTGGACTAAGTTAAAGATGTAACTGACCTTTTTATCTCAGTAATTCTTATTAGAGCATGGCTCCATAAACCTGTTGAGATTGTGAGAGGAGAAGGGAACTCCAGCAGATAAGAAGCTGGACTTAATCATCTTTTATGACTTGCATCTAGAACAGAGAACAAATGCTAAAACACACTTAATTTACAAATTCATGTATTGAATAAATTCAATAAACAGATAAATAGTGATATAAAAGTAAGACGCAAATATAAACATTATGAGGACTTTAGAATTTTTTTAAAAAGTAAATTCTTGTTAATTAAGAACATACTGGGCCAGGGGTTTAGCTCAGTGGCAGCGCACCTGCCTTGCAAGTGCAAGGTCATGAGTTCGATCCCCGATACCAAAAAACAACAAAAGCCACAAAAAAACAAAAAACGCTTACTTTTCCAAAATATAGAACTGGATTCCAACAAAACAATTTAATAAAATAAGGCACAATGTTTAATAAGGCAAAATTCACACACATTGGTATAAGATTACAATATTCTGTTATGTCCTGGGAGGTGAGGGGAAAGTACTAAAATTGAAGTAGCTTAAATATCCTTTTTAGAGCATTTACCATTATAAGGTAATATATAAATTTGACAATAAACTATATTGAGAAAATAAAAATTGTTGAATCATACCACTGAGTTATTCATTTACCATTAACTTTTAATTAACTATATATTTATAGATATTCCTAATTCACACAGCTTTAAATACAGAAAATTAAGATATCAGATCATACATAGTAATTTGCTCAAAGTAAAACTCAATATATTTTCAGTATCCTTTATTGATAAAGTCTGAAACTTTATGAAAAGTTAAAATATTGGATATTCTAAAATTTTCTCCCATTGTTTTTGTTTCTTATGAATACAAAGTGAGTTCAGAACACAACTTCAACACAAGTCTCTACATGCTGTAAAGTGGGGTTAAAGTTAATAGTCTTTTCTCGTAGCTAGTAATCAATGCTACTTAAATTATTGACAATTCTCAAACATCAATTATAGGCAGAATCAATTTAGTAATGTTTTTGCAATACTGGCAACAATAATGTCAATCTTATTCTAGTTTCTTCCTTTAGCTGGAATTTTGAATAAAACAATTTTATCCAATTTTATTCACAGCCAAAGGAACAAAGTATGTTCTGCTGAATGCAGATGGTCTTTCTGCCATGGCTTTCTGGCATGACAGTATATAAATACTGTTCATTTAACTAATAGATTTAATGTATACTAGATTGAATACTGTCCCCTACATGCATTACTGAGACTGATTAATGCTAAGTGAAAAGTCTAGTAGCACCCAAATTGACATTATCCTGTGAATGTTCAAATAATGTGTAATGTTTGTTAGTGAACTATTTTTAAACATCTATTCTTTGAAAATATGGACCAAGAAAAATATAAAAAGAATTAAGCTATTTACACACAATGTATTAAAACATTAACCTCTACCCTTTCAACTTATAAAGAAAAGCAGTAGCCAAACATGTCAGGCCTGAGTAACAATGTCTTCATATGATACTGTAAATATGAAGATGCTTAGGACCTGCTGTTATCCTTTGGTGTTACCAGACAAACTTTCTAAAGTAAAGAAATATGTAAGAAAATACATCACTGATTTTATTTCAGGGGACCCTGATCTTTATGGTTCTGACCTCCTGTAACAGTACTAAATTAATTGGAGTTCCCTCCCCAGAAGCCTATGCTCATACACTGGGTCCTGTTTTAGGCAAAGAATTTTTCAGGATCACAGTTCTTCAGTGATGTGCAAAAGAACATGCGGCTGTCAAAAATAACATATTCAATGATACAGTTCCTAAAACTAAAGGCTGAGAGTAGGATTTAAGGCACATACTTTCTGACTACAAATGAAGGCATGCTGCCTTTAAAAAAATCATGACTAGGGCCAGGGATTTAGCTCAGTGGCACTGCGCCTGCCTCACAGGCGCAAGGTCCTGAGTTTTATCCCTGGTACCAAAAAAAAATGACTATAATGAAAATATAAAATTATATGGTATTAAATTCATTAATGTTATATAAGAGTGCTTTACATAGAGATAGTGAAGGTCGAGGACTTTTCTATGCAGGAATCACAACTATGTATTATTATAGGTTGTGTTGCCTTAAAACCTATACAATACCCTTTACTATGGGTTGAATGCCCAGCAAAACTTAAAAGCTCATTATGTAGTATTTTGGATTAAACAAGGAGTAATATTTGTAAGGATACAGTAAAATCTCTACTTTTGTATAAGAGGATCATCTAGGACAAATAGGTACTCATAGCTACAGTTAAATGAATAATACAACTGGTAGTTTTCTATAATGAGCTATATGAAGATTTAAGATAACCATTATTTTTATATGTAAATAGCTACTGCTAAAATGCTTTCAAAGATCAAATTTTATTTGTACTATTGACTTGTTTTTCTTTTTTAATGTAATGAACAGGTAAACATTAACCAAGGCTTAATTGATGAACCATAAGTTCCAGGTTAATGAGGTACTATTTTCTCCCTTTAGGAAAAGCAAAGCTGGCTGTGAGAAAATCCTACTACTTAGTGGCCCTCCATTATGGAAGGATATGGACACTCCCAACAGCAGACACTGAATATATTTAGAGATAAAAGTTTTTGGATGGTAGTAGGCCACTTAACTTCATTTTTAAAACAACTTATAATATTACTATAAAGAGCTTTCTTGACTCATGGATATTCCTAAATTGCTGATGACATCTCTATTCCTGTCTTTGTTGCTTTTAATGATTTTGTTTAAGGCTCTAGCACCCAGACTGTTCCTTCTTTTCTATTTGAAACTTATTATTTACAATACCTGATAATTTGCAGTATTAAGCCATACTTTTGTGGCATCAACACAAATTTCTCAAATCTGAGGTGCAGTTTACAGTGCAAACCTTTACTTTCAAATCTAATGATTTAAAATTCTAAATATCAACAATTTTAAGCTAGGTGTGGTGGTGTCTGCCTTTAATCCTGGCACTCAGGAGGTTGATGCAGGAGGATTGCCATGAGTTCAAGGCCAGCCTGAACTACAAAGCAAGCCTGTCTCAAAAAACAAACTAAACAAAACTTAGAACAATAGATGCCTTTTGAGTAAATTTAGAAGTAAAATATAAACAGTCACCTTCAAATCAATCTCTGCTATTCAAATAGAAGGAATACTGAGAACCCTGACAAGCTGGTCCTTATGCCAGTCAGTCCCTGAAACCATGGAATCAAAATTTCATATTAGCTAATTTTCCTATTTCTTGTGTCCTAGGACTATCTCTCTGACTCAGTTTGATGATGCAGACAAAAATGGATTCTAGGAACAAAGACTACTAAGAATGTACAATGTACCCATTTCAATTTCAAATATTAGCACTTAAGAATTCCATTCTATACAGATTAATACTTTTGCTTAAGTAGATTTTTCTACAACAGTTTCATTCAGTAAAATCATTCAACTGGAACAATATCAAAAACTTAATTCACAAATCTCTTTTTTAAAAACTAAAGTTTATCAACTGTGGTTAAACACAAACATGACTAAAGAGAGAGACTACTACTTTAAATACATAGTCTGCTATATGACTTGGAAGCTGGTTATCTTGTTTCTAGATGATTAAGTCCCTTGCATCTATCTCATCTCCTAATTTCTATAAACATTTATAAGAAAAGGGAAGGTGAAGAGAAGAAACAAGGAAAATCTCAGAAATTATTAGCAGCTTTTGTGAAGGGTAAGGTCAAAGATTTAAAAAAAGATAAAACTGGCTAAAAGATTTCATTAAACATTATCAAAGATAGCTACATATTGATAATAGACTTTTGAACTATAATAAACATTTTGTTACACATACAGTATGTATCTACACTATATGGCATGAGCTAAAACTACTTCTGGTTGGAATATTTACATCTGTAAAAGATCAAGGGGTATACCATCTTTCAAGAAAGCTGAAAAGGCTAAGTAAGATTGTTATATTTACGCACTTACCTAGTTATTTTACAAAGATTCTTAGATTACTCAAGCTGTTACTTAGGTTAAGCTGATGGTCAATAAGGTAAAGGCACATGTAAGCCAGAAAAATTTGGTCCTATTACTTTACTATAAAGTTTTTCCATGAAAATACTTTATGCATCTAACTAAGTCACTTAGGTACAAAATGTTTTAGGATTGTCACTTAGGTACTGCCTAAGTCAGATGTACCTTTCATAATTTTGTAGTCTTTCCATGGCCCAAGTGAAGAAGCAAAATCTTTATTATTTCTATTTTATGATATAATCACCCATGTATTACTGTTAAGCAACAGAAATACGTTAGACTATTTCTATAGATATAGGCAGAAAATTTCTGAATCAAAAGAAAATAAACCTTACTACATTATAACAAGGTAAAGGTAAAGGGATTCACTATAGCAGCGTTTCACAACTGCAGTCATGAAACTCTCATGTTTCATGAATTAACACACAAATACACAAACCCTGAATTACCCTATACTATACTTTCTTCTAGAACAAAAAACTATGTTAAAAAACTTAACCTATATGTTACACTATTATACAACTGGCTTTTAAGAAATAGTGTGTACCCTTTAAGAGATTACCAGATGCTCTAATGCAATCTGACCTGTATATTACTGTATATTTAACATTTACCAACTAGCCATCACATTATTACTGGTTGATTACTAGTGTGTGTTTTACAACAGCAACTTACAGTTGCCCTATTATTAAATTTTTAGTCTATATTAAAGTAGTTAACAAAAAATTGATAAGTTTTAACGGCAAAAAATTGTGAATCCTTTTCCCCTGTGGGTACAACGTATTTTTGAAATTTTATCAATATTTTATTTTCAAAATCTTCCATGATTAAACTAGTTTTGGAAACTGTTCTATTGTGCATGAACACAATAATCCCTGCTTTCAACTTTATTTTGTTCCACTGTCATGTTTTTCTAGTTGCTTTCTTTTTTTCTTAAAGTGTAGGGAAAGTTACATTTAGTACCCAACACATAGAAAAGTCACATTTGATTATTTAAAATTCTAAACTTTCCCCCCATTTATTTAATGCAAGATACAAAGAAGCCTTCCTAGCTTCTAGTTTTCTGTTAAAAACTATTCTGTTTTACAATGAACAGATTAAGATTGTGGCTTTCCATTAAGTGTAAAAGCAGTTTGTTCACAAGGGATCACTGTTACATTTACGTAAAAAAGTAAAAGTTATGATGGCCATGAGTTCAGCTGTTAGATACACAGTTGTTAACCTAGTTCTAGTTCTGTTAATGTATATTTTAAAGTGTTCTGCATAATATGTCAGTTTGTTCACTGCTCTGGCACTTTTTTTTGAATAAGCTTCTATTACTTCGCTAGCATTAAGGCACTGTTGCAGTCACTGGTGGATTAGAGTTATTAACAATCATATAAAACAAAGGAGAACAAAAGAGTTAAACATCCCATTTAAAAGTAACATTCCTTACTTTACCACTTGGCTGGTCACAAAGGTTAGGTCCTATGTAACCAGCTGTGAGCACACATGAAGAGGTCTGTAATCTAAACACATGGGCAACACATGGAGAGAGTGAATCCCATTTATGGTATAGTGTTCAATCGAAACCCAATGACAACTCTGCTAATAATTACAGTGTTGATAATTTCTTTCATCTCAATCACCACTAATTACAGTCCTCGTGGCTTACTATAACACTGTTCAGAATGTACCATCCTGGTGAGAGATTCAGGCAAAACTTGAGTGAAACTGCCACCAACCCAAATTGGAACTGCCATTCAGAGTAAGTTATATTAAAAGAATCCAAACATGGAAACTAACTCATTCCTGCTGAATGGTAGATGAAACTTAACATCACCAACTCTTTCACGGACACTCAAGATGAAGATAATCAACTTTAAACTCTATGCTCTTTTACAATCACCCCTGCTCAGTTTTTTAGTATTTCATAACACCCTGCACTTGTGTTCAACCAAGAAGAACTTTCTGCATTCTGTGTGCAGCGACACTAGCTTCGTCTTCCGAGTCAGACTCACTCTGGGACGTGGAGCTGTGTGAAGCAGAACTGCAGGGGGAAGAACATTCTGGCGAACATAAGTAGTGCATCAGCGGGAGGCGGTACTTCCCACAGAAGTCCACAAATTTAATTTGTCTGACACAACAGTCAAAGTAGACTCCTACAGAGAAGAAATATAAAATAATCATTACAAATAAGAAGCCAGAATTTCTTTTTCAAGTCTTTCTCCAGAATTCTGGAGAAAACTCATACACAGTTTTCTTTTGTGAACTTAAACAGAAGTACCTAATAGTGACATCTATACAGCTATTTATAGAACTACTGGAAGGTCTTAGACATGACACTATGGCTGCAAAGAGAAGGCAGGGAGATTTATCCTAAAAGAAACGGCTCAAAGGACACTGTTTACTTAGCATCGTTTCTTTTGCTGACTTGGCGACAGTGGTTGGTGGGAATTAAAAGATACTGACAGTGGCCTTCTTCCATGCCCAAGGCACCCTCTCAGTACTACCCAGAGTCAGGAGACTAAATGAAAGAAATACTCCCTTATAATGATCTTAAGGAATAATTTGTTATATACAATCAGCAGGAAGAAGGCAGAAAGCAGATGCACTGGTGATCTCACTTGATTTTTGTACAATTATATAATCTATGGTAGACTGAAATTAGTATTTGGCTCCTTGGGTTCCTAATTTAGTGCTCTTATCTGCGGCCCCTCAACTAGGTAGAAATGTGAAGAGAGCTCAGAGGAATGAAAAGTTTGATCCTTAGAAAGATAATGAATATCTTTAACACAAAGCTATCCTGATTATTGTAGTACAACAGGAACATAACAGAACTCTGGGTCTCACTATCTCTCTGGAGAGGAATCTCAAACTTTATAGACTCTACCTACGTTTCCCAACTATTTTCTGTGTTTACCACACAGAGACCAAACTAAAAAAGCTGTGGCCCAGCAAAGGAGAAGTAAGATTTCTACATTTTTCCCTGATACCGCCTGACCTTCTAGGTATAGTATATTACTTGAAACAATTTAGAAAGTAGATACACTAAGTAAATTGATGAATCAACAGACTGGTAATAAATCTTCAAAACTCTACTGACTTCCTGAAAAGAGATGAAAATTATAAACTAAAACATTATGAAATTATTATGAGCTCAAATAGTGTAACTCTCTTATCATCTGTAAAATATCAGCCTTCAATAGGTAATCTGGGGGGGGATATTTACTGGTTTATTTTATATATTATCTCAAATTTTACACTAGTAATTTTCTAAGCATTGCTAAGATAAACAGGACTTCAGTACACTAAGAAGTTATTAAGAAATCACTAAAGAGCAAAGGGAGAATTTTTTTTGTTTTTTTGAGACAGGGTATTGCTATGTAGTTCAGGCTGGCCTCGAACTTGGCAATCCTCCTGACTCAGTTTACCAATCCCGTACTGGGATTACAGGCATACACCTCCATGCCTGGCTCAAGAATTCTTATAGAGGTCCATTTCTAGAAAAAGATGGACTCAAAGCATACTAGGACCATGAGCCTGGGATCTGGTGGCGATGCTGCCCCATGTGAATACAGTGCTGCTGTTAACATCCAGTTCAGGAAGGGGAGCCTCAGAGAAAAGCTTACACACACTCAACTAGACACAGCTTCGCGACCTCAATTTATTTCTCTTTTTTGTTTATTTTTTTATCTACAGAATGCAATTTATTTGAAATCCAAGACACAAAATGACTCATTTTTCTTAAGAAACCACATCAGTTTTACTCTCTGAATACTTAAGGATTCTCTATTCCCAAGTGCAGGGAATATTACTGAACTGTAGGCTCAAACGATCCATATTGCAACCTCTATTTATTTCTAGTGCTTCTGGTACCTGGGATCAAACTCAGGTCCTTGTGCTTGCGAGGCAGGGAGTGGAACCACTGAGCTAAATCCCTGGCCCACCTCTATTTATTTCTAAGAGTGTATAGCCAGGAGGTGCCAGAGCATGATCCTTCTCTCTCTTTTTAATCCAAAGTATCTTTTAGCTCTTATAGCAATCTTTGAGGAACTTAGTCATTTTTCCCTCTTTTTAAACTTATAACAATTTCAAGACAAGACTTTCAGGAAAAATCTCACCTGGTTTTGATCATCCCTCCTTTGATTTCTAATAGCAGATTGCATTCCTAGGGATAATTATCTTATTCTGCCCTATAGTGTATCATTTGTTTATTTCTCTCCAAATGATCTAAACTCAAATTTTGAGCCATGGATTTAAAAGACTATAAAGTGCTAGTGTACATCCTGAGATCTGCATGCATTCAGCCCATTCTCATACATCCTGAAAGAGCACATTTTCCTGGGTATATTCTTGTGTGTGAACCCCCAAATACTGGTATTTTCTTGTGTGAATCAAAAAATACTATAGAAAGAATTTAAAAAAACAAAAAGTGGGCTGGGGATGTAGCTCTGTGGGTGAGCACTTTCCTTTTATGCGTGAGGCCCTGGGTTCAATATTCAACACCACACACACACACAAAACACATACACATGAAAGAAAAGAAAGAGAAAGAAATCTTCAGAGGGTAAAATGTCTTACTTTCAGGTAACTTCCTGTTATGGCTTGTATCTAGAAGTCTCCCCAAAGCCTCATATGCTCATAGACAGGGCTTTTTGGAGGTGGCTGGACCTAGAGTGTGTGAATGTGCACTAAGAGATGATAACTAAATTAGCCCATTGCTTGGCTTAGCATGGTTCTGGGTGTGGAAATGTGGGTGGTACCATGTAAAAGGTTTGTTGCCTGGATAGGATAAAAGGAAAAGTAGGCAGGCTTGCTGCTTGCTGCCTACCCTGCTATGGACTGTTTCTCTTCCTTTGCCATGCCATCCTGCTGACTTGCAGCCCTTCCCTGGAGTGAACTGCCTATGGACTGAAACCTCTATGAACTATGAGCTACAATGAACCCTTCCTCCTTTAACTTTTGAGTCTGGAGTATTTTGTCCCAGCAATGAGAAAAGTAACTAAGGCAGTGCCTTCTTCCAAAAGCCTTAACTAATTAGAACAACAATCAAAATTTAAAAATAACTATATAAGTAGGAAACATGAACAATGAATTTACTTACCACCACACTTTGGGTTTGGGCAATTGCTGGCTGAACTCAAGTATTTAAGAAGATTCCCAGGAAGATCACAGGGAGTGTAGGAAATATTTCGCATCTTAATGGTCCGCGCAGCTAATTCCAGGAGAGTTGGAGGGTGGTAGGTTAAATCTCTAACAAAACGAACAACCAGTGGATTTCCTCGTAAGCTCAACTCTTCCAAATGAATAAGGTTGAGGATCTCTCGGGGCAGGTATGTCAGCAAGTTATTGTGGAGACTGAGGGAACGAAGTGAATGCAACCTAGAATGAATCCAGCACAAAAATCAATAGCAGTGAGCAACATAACTACTAGAAAGTTTACGTATTTCATGAGCATGTGCACAGACATACGTATGTACAGATGAAGAGTCAATTTCCCTGTAAGAATCAGCAAAGAAAGATGCTAAAACCAGATTAGAGTGCAGTTTTGTAAGTGCCATAAGAGATTTCTACCCTTGGAATCTTAGAGCCCTTAGCATACTAGAAGAGTGTGCTGATGTCTTACATGAGATTAATGTTAGAAGTAAAGATCTGGGGGAGCATACTTTGTCATTCAGATAGCTAAACCAGGAAAGAGTTCAGCTGCAATAGGAATGAAAATCCTTTATATTACAAAGCCTTGTTAGAATGATTCGTATCAAATATAAAATCACCGAAAATCCTGTAAAACTCAGGAAAGCCTATGACAAATTAACTTCTTCATTACAGAAAACAAGCTGAACAAATATTTTGAAGAATAAACCAGAGCACTCAGAAGTAAAATTTAAAATAACCTAATTCACAGCAAATCACTGAGTTGTAATTATCATGTCATTTACTACAAGTGTACTTAATTCTTTTCTACAGGTAAAAAAGTGCACTAAATTCAAGATAACAATCCCTAAACATAGATGTTTATGTACACATAAACTAAAGCTACTCACTGTGAAAGCTGAGGAGGCACACTTTGGATTTTGTTGTCACATAATACCAAGTAATTCAGAGAAGGCAGATTTGCTAATTCCGGTGGGATTTCTTTGATGAAGTTTCCTCCAAGATATAAACACTCTAAACTGAAAAAGATTTAAATGATGAAAAAATAAGAGTATATAAATGTGTTAGACAAGATATTCCATTGTCTCTACTACAGTGAACACATTTTCATCTATTTACTCTGCAAATGTATTACTTAGAAGTTGCTACATGCTATTCGTTCTCCAGAGAAATAATGCAATACTCAGGGAGCTTACACTATAGTGAAGCAGACAAGACAAACCAATGTTAAACATTATAATTAAACAAATAACAAGTCCAGGGCCAGGCATGGTGGTGCACACCTGTAATCTCAGCACTTCAGAGGCTGAGGCAGGATTACAGCAAGTTACAGGCCAGCTTGAGCTACATAATGAGCTCAAGGCCAGCCTATATTACATACCAAGATGGTTTCAAAAAACAAACAAGTCCAAAAATAAGCATTACATGATTAAAATACTAAAATAAGAGCAACACTTTACAAATAATACAGAAGTTGAAAAAGAGAAATAAGAAAAGGCCACAGCAGCTCTTACTGGAAAAGGCAGTTGCAGCTGGACTACAAATTTAGCCATTTAAAGGGCAGAAGGAGGAAGCTCCAGGCTGGAGGAGGAGGGCTTTTAAGGCTCAATTAGTACACACTGTTTAAGAGAACTTTTTTTTGTGTGTGGTGGTACGGGGGATCGAACTCAGGACCTTGCACTTGCGAGGCAGGTGTGGTGCCACAGAGCTAAATCCCTGACCTGAAGAGAACTTTTCTTGACGAATCCAGAGATAAGGTTGGAAAGAGTATAGACGATAGGAACCCTAAATTCTGTGGCAGTATGCTTGGGTTTCATGTACTAATAGGCAATGGAAACATCACTGGCCTTTTCTTTTTAAAGTTGAAAACAACATCTGAAATTTCTGTATTTCTTCTTTGTTCTTTTTTTATAACAAAAACATTCTTCAGACACTGTCTAAATAAATAACATGTAAAACTGACTCTTTCCATGAAATTAAAGTTCCAGATAATGACTGTGCTCTCCTACAAGAAGTTAACATTTTTGATATAATATACATTGTACCCAAATATAATGGTGCTACTCTCTGTGGTGATGGCCATAGAAAGGCTTTCTGCAAAGACTTTTGCAGTGGTGGCAGAAGTCAATTCTTACAATGTACGTGTACACACATATACTATGTCACTACTATGCCACTGCTGTCTTCCTGTTAAATCTGCTAACTCAGCAGGTAGAACTATCATTCTTCCAAGCCTGTTGCCCCTTACCCCACACATAGACACACATATTTGCATCTGAACCTCGAACAGACAACGGTTTGTGATTCCTAGACAAATGCTCTACTACTGAGCTACATCCCCAGCTAAACACTTTTAAAGCGGAAGAAAACAAGCCAGGTATGGTGGCGCTTGCCCAGTAATTGTAACACGGGACTATGAAGTAGGAGAAATGCAAGGAGGCCAACCTGGGATACAATAGCAAGACACTGTCTCAAGAAAACAAACAAAAACAAAATGAGAAAAAGTGCCCAACTAGACTGTGACCCAAACTTGCATGGTAAGAATTGGAAATTACTTTTAAAGCTACAAAATCCAACCCTGATCTAAATGCAAAAACTCAGTATAGTAATATGAGGGAGATTCCTGAGAATGGGCAGATTTTAGAGTATGAGGTATAATTTTAACAGATAAAGCCAAGTTGTTCTGCAGAACTCTGGGTAGTTACAAATCCACAACTAGCACTGAAAACACTCCTTAACCTATAACCTTGCCAAAAATAATTTGTCATCTTTAATTTTTAAAAAACTTATGGTGTAAAAAATAGTTCTCATTCTATACTTTAATCTGTAGATCTGCAGCTTCCTAATTATTAGTGAAATTTAGCATCTCTTTACATATTTCTGGCCGTTTGTATTTCTTTAGAGAATTTCCTGTTCAATCATTTACCTATTCTTCTCATGGGTTAGATAACTTTCATGCATTAATCTGTTGGGAGCTTTCTGGTTGTTAAGCATCCATTCTGCACAACTTTGTTCCTTTGTACCCAAGGGCACAGTATGTTCATGTTTTATATGTAATAAAAGATTATACAATGAACTTGTAAGCTGAGCAATTCAAAATTTTTTTTGTAGTTTTTAAATTATTTTTGCCTTCTTACTGGTTAATGTCTTACCATAACATGCTTTTCCTTCATCCCTTCAGAGTTCTGTCAATTTTTGCTCTCAATATATAGAAGCTATACTGCAGATACATTAAAGTTCTTGACTCCTAAAACTTTTTAAAGTGTTGTTCCTTAATTCATATGAAGATTTTTTCTTTGCTCATTTAAATTAATTCTGCCTTGAAATCTATTTCATCTGTTTATCAATACTGCCTAGCAGTTTTACCTTTATACTTACTTAATTCCAGATCCATTACTTACTGGTATAAAAACAGGCTAACTGCTTCCTTCTTTAAAATAGACTAATATTATTATATAGTACATGAAATACCTACTCAACAAATATAAATACCAACCATTTGCCAGATACCATTCTCTCTAAACTTATAATGCTTAGCAAAAATAAGCAGACAAGTAATTTTGATTTTTTTCCCTTTCAAAGATTACTTTATAGCCAAAATCAACCATCTGATTACAAGTTGAGTAAGTACCCAAGTACAGTACTGTTGGAAAAAAAAGACCTTAAGCAAGTTGGTTTGATCCTACCAAGTATGGTGTAATTCATGCTCAGATACTCAGAAATCCTGGGTTTTCAATGATTAGAAATATTTTAATAGACTAGAGTATTTAGAATTCAAATAAAAGAAACTACCCTGGAAAACAAACTATTTTAATTAGAAGGCTTACTGGGGAAAAGTTAAATAAACTTGAAGACCTTTTAATGAAGGATTCAATAGTTAGTAACAACTTGCAATATAGTCTGTGGGGGCAGAAAAGAAACTACAGTAAAGTGAAGAAAGGAAAGAGTGAGTCTTAGGAAAGTATAAATATTATCCCATTTCCTTAGGTCTGTGTTATGGACTGAATGCTTGTGTCCCAAAATTCATGATGAAATCCTAATTCTTAATGTGATGGCATTAGGAGTCAGTGTCTTTGGAAAATAATTAGGATTAGATGAAGTCATAAAAGTTGAGCCTTCATGAACAAGATTAGTGTCCTTAAAAGAGTCCTAAGACAGCTTTGTCTACTTTGTAAGGACACAGGGATAAAACTAAAGTTTATGAACCAGGAAGCAAGTCCTCTCTCACCAGACACTGCCAGTATCTCTGTCTTGGAATTTGCAGTCCCCAGAACCCTAAGAAATAAATTTCTGTTTCTTATAAGTCACCCTCTTCATGACATTTTGTTATAGAGCCTGAAGTTACTAAGTCAGGAACTCAGGAAACTACTCTCTGGTGGCTAGTTACTACTCAGTGTCTTCTCTCAGTGCACTGAAAGTGGGCAGGGAAGTACTCAGACAGAAAGGATGCCAAACTAGAAGATACTGTGACTTTCACAGAGAAAGAGCTGACGTTCTAAAATATAACCAAGCCCATGATTTTGAAATGGTGTACTGTAAATTCTCTTTTGCAACTGATAGGTATCACTAATCAAATTACACAACCAACATATTAAATTTACAATTAGGTCTATTCCTCTCACTTTTAAACTCAATTTTCAAATTTCTAGAAACTTGAATCTTTTCAATGACTTATGGAAATTAAGTTTCTAAAACATACTCTTGCCTAATTAGGGAATTACTGTGAATTAAAAGAAAAATTGTAGTATTTTAAAATTTTAAAGTCCTTGTGTTTGTCAACATTGCACTAATTAGAGGTGGAATAATTCAGTTTGACAAACATAGAAAAGAGGAAAATCATTCATGAAATTTACAGAATGAATTCTTCCTTTCCTTTCTGTTTAGTGTTAATGCAGCCAACTTAAATTTGTTTCTTGATACTGAAATCGGGTGATTTTTCTCTACCAAGGGCCAATGAACCACTGAAAAAATACATCAGGTTCCCACAGTGACAAGCAATTGTAACCACAGATGTAAACAGAAAATGTCTTTTGCTTCCCACCCAAATAAAGATGACATTAAGTAAAATAAAAATATATATTAGTCCTATATTACATGGTTGGTTAAAGGGAGATGAAATTAAAAAAGGGTTTTATGATGCCAGGGATTTAGCTCAGTGGCGCTGTGCCTGCCTTGCAAGCACAAGGTCTTTAGTTTGATCTCCAGTACCAGAAAAAAAAAAAAGGTTTTAGTTTAAACTTTAACACATTTTATTTATCATCTCAAGTCACCTATCTCTTTCCTAAGATATTGTACACTAGCTTCAAAACATTTCACGGCATTAATTTTTAGCTTTCATTTTGTCACAATCCTTTATTCTCTAAAACCACATCAAAAAGATAGTAAGAGTGTCGGAAACAGAAAAAGAAAAGTGTTACATGTACTTAAGAAGAAAAGACTAGGAAAATGTACCAATGAAATTCTTGGCTTAAACCTACTGTCCAAATACTAATACCCTGTATGCCAAACAACTTTGAAACTTTCTATTGCCAGTCTTATTGCCTGATGGGTGGTAAGTTAAGCTCTTCCCCACTTAGTGTCTGGGCTAAATGACACTAGGAATAAAAGGTAGAAGTAAAACAAAACTGACAGAGGAATAAAAGGCAATAGTTCAGAAGAAACAGGTTGAACTATGAATTACACATTTTCAGCATTATAAAACAAAGTTTGTTCATATGAAAATCAAAAAAATTAAACCCATTTGCTGAAATATAAACTCATATTTTGATGGATAAAAATCTATATCCACAGCCTAATTTACTCCAGGGAAGTAAAGTTAATCATAAAAATTTTAAGATTTTTAGCATTTACTTACTTCTTACACTTTGAAAATGCTCTTTCAGAAACTTTTAAAAAAAGATTTTCCCAACATGGGAAAGGATCAACAGGGTACAAAAACATAGGTAAAGACATCTTGCTAAATCTGGAGAAGTCAATGACATCAGTTAAGCCAAGAATGTTTGTTTTAAATCAGGTGTGGTAGTGCAGGATAGCCCAAAGCCAGCCTGAATTACAAAGCTGTCTCAAAAAACCAAACTAAACTAAACCAAAACAAAAACTGTTTATTCCTTCCTGGAATAATGAAGGATAGGAAGAAAGGGGATGTTTGCATGGATTATATATTCTACAAAATTTAAAAACTGTCCTTAAAGAGGGCAGGTATCTTCTTTTTTGACAAAAAACTAGACCCAGTTTAAAAAGCATCATGGCATAGTATAGAACATTCATCAGGGTTACCAGTGAGGCCTAAAGAATACACATGTATTCTGCAAAAAGTTGATGTTCTTAGTGTTTATGTAGCAGAACCTCCACCTCTATATTTCTGGAGCTCTAATGCATTATTTTAGTGGTGACTAGTTAGCAGTCTTTGGAGGTTGGACCATAGAACTCTCACTGTCACTTTCTAGCCTCAAGCAAGTTACTGATACAAAATGTTTCCTCATCTGTTAAAAACAAGGATCACCTCCATCACTGAAATGAAATGAATAAGTTCACTGCCAAGGCTTTTTCTACCTTTAGGAGTATAATTCTACCTGACCCTTTTGGCCTACATTTAACCAGTTATGGCCTAAAGTTTTACTGATTCCTATCAATAAAGAGAATATAAAAAAACACTGATGTAGAAGATTCCACACATTACTGGTGTCACAGACACAATGATGAATAACCATAGATAAGCTGTCAGTCCAGAAAATCTGGTCAACCAGGCAAATGACTTGGACCACATGTGCAACAGAACATAAGTCCAAAGATTCCGATTCCAGTCCTATTTTGCTGTCGGGAAAAATGCCTGGATTTGGTGGTAGATTCCAGAGGTTAAATCTACTTCCACCACTTACTGGCTTTGCGATCTTGAGACTTAGTATCTCCGAGCCTTACTTTCTTCCTACCTGTTGTTCCTTCTACTTGGACTGATCCTAATGTCCTTGCACCCTAGTTAATTTGTACTCTTCTTTCAGAAGCTGGCTCGAGGACCAGAAAAGGTCAGGTCTCTCTGTTCACAGTACTGTTTGTCTTTACAGATGCTATGAACACTGTAATTAAATAATGAAACTTATAACGTTGTTTAACATCTCTTCAGCTAATACGTTAGCTCCATGAGGGCAGGATCCCCATCGTATTCCCAGCACCTCGGATAGTGGTTGACACATGACATGTACTCAGCAAATACCTGCTAAGGGGTAAATGAAGGGACATTTTGTCCAAATGCCTCATTCTGCAGATTAGGAAGCTATGGCTAGGATATGTCAAGTGACTTGCCTAAGGCCAGGACACCAAGAGTTCTTATTTCCAGGCCAATGTTTTTTACACTTAAATCTGAGATTCCTTCCAGCTCTAGCATTATCTTTGGAAATTTAGAAGATGAAAATACAGATGGTAGGTAAGTTACTCTTATTGTACTTCCAATCCACTGCAAGGCACCTTTATGGTACTTAATATTATCCTGTTTATTTCCTTCCATTACATTAAACGTACATTTACTGGTTAAAGGTATGCTGAGGCAGAGAATTCCTTTAAACAAGGAATTAAAATAGAAAAGATAAATGCAATGGTGAGAGATACAAAGTATACAACTTAGCAATAATTAACTGTCCAGGAAGCAGTAAAGGACAGAATCATAGGGGTAACCCTTTATATAAATGTTAAAGGAGTTTGGCAGGTTGAAAAAAAAAAATTCCAGGCAAAAGGAACCACACATGCACAGAGGCTCCGCATCTATTCAACACACATAACACACATTTAGTAAGTGCCTACCTGTGCCAGCTGCTTTCCCTGCAAGTTGGGAAAGTGCATGGCTCAAACTTCACAAATGCTACTGTCGGTATTGATACTGAGGAAAGGGAGCTGACAAATACAGTGAAAAGCAAGGGGTAAGATCAGAGCACCGTGTATGCCATGCTAAAAAGCAAGTATAGTACTTTAATCTACAGGCATGAAATACTACTTAAGACTTTTGAGCAAGAAGTGACAATCTTGGATTTATATCTGTTTCTCAGTACCCAGTTAGCTCAGATTACTGCCCGGACAGAGGAAGTAAGACAGAAATAGTATCTCCAAAATTTGCACGAGCCAAAAGCAACGCATGAAACGCCGTGATAGACGCAATCTTACTAGATCTTCCCTGTAACTCGCGGAGATGGTCAGGCAGGAGTGACTATCCATAAATTAAAGTGAACCCGCAGGAAGCCTGCTACGAGACAAACGCCCGGCGCCCCAGGGGACCCAGATACCGCCCCGAGCCCCCACCCACTGGTGTGCGGAGCCACTCACCTCTGCAAGTTCTCGATCTCGGCCGGGATGTTCTGTAGTTGGTTGCCGCCCAGGCTGAGGGTCTGCAGCGCTCGCAGCCCCAGCAACGAGGCGGGCAACTCCTGGAAGCAGTTGCCGCTGAGGTTGAGCACCTGGAGACTGCGGCTGAGCGGCGACTGGGCCAAACCTTTGGGCAGCGCGCCCGGCCCGCCGAGCCGGTTGTTCCTGGCCAACAACGTGCGCAGGCCGCTCAGCGCCAGCAGTTCCGGTCCCAGTGCGGTCAACGAGTTGCCGCTCACGTCCAGCAGCTGTAGGTGAGGAAAGCCACTGCGCAGCGCCCGTGGCAGAGACATCAGACGGTTATGGGGCAGCAGGAGCCGCAGCAGCGCCTCCCGCGAGCCGCGCCGCTCTTCGCTGCGCGCCTCCAGCTCGGACTCCAACGTTTCACTGGAGACACTGAGGCGGGACCAGTTAAGCTCGGCCTCTCCGGCCACGGCCACAGCCGCCCCAGCCTCCTCCATCCCGGCCGCCCGGCTCGGCCTTCCGCCGAGCTCGGCGGCGCACCGGAACCTGAACTGCGCCTTGCGTCGGAAGTGGCGCAGGGCGGGCCCTCGCCCAGAGCGCCCGTCGAGTCACGTGATGCGATGCGTGGGATGCGCACGCAGCCTCGGGGCGGACGCTGCCTCACGTGGCGCACGGCGCGGAGTGCAGCGCTTGACCCTACACGTCCCGCCGGCCTTGGTGTCCTCTGAGGTGATCTGCATTGGGGCGGCTGCATTTTACAGTCGTTGGGGCCCAGTGACCTATCCCCGCACTCCAGTACCGCCTTGTTAAACAGTCCAGGGGCTGCTTATGTGACCTGGAGGGTGCACAGGTCTTGGTGCTCCGCCCTTTACCTCTCAGTTTGGAAATGGCGCCCCTGGTCTCCAGTGTCCTGTGAGGATGCCCACAGGTCTGACAGGACCCTGGACTTGTAAAGTCCGAAGGGTCACAAAGCAGGCTTCGAAGCGTGGAGGCAGCTGGACTAGAAATCACCCCCTCTCTATGTGCGCGCTTAAAAAACAAAAACAAAAAACCCCCTAAAAGTAATGGATTTCGAAGTCTTTGGGGCCATTTTGATTGTAAAAGTACTTTCGTGGTTTTTCTAAGATACAGTGACTGGGAATGAATTTGGGAGTTCCATGGCGGTTCTCTGATTTGATATAGCTCAAATTAACCCGTCAGTTTAAGAACTCAGCATTGAAAACGTTAAAACTACAATTTGGGAAAATTTTGACTGACTTTAATTTAGCAATTCTAAGTAACGTATTTTCAACTTTGTCCCAAATTCAGTCTTTTTAAAAATTACATTTTGTAATTTTGAAGTCAATAGAAAGACAAGTACTTAGTTGGGTTTGTTTTTGTATTTTAAGCTTATTTGGACACGGTGTCGCTATGTAGCCCAGGCTGGCCTGCTTGTTGGCAATATTCCAGTCTCAGCTTCCTGAGTCCTGGGATTACAGGCATGTGCGGCTTAGTTGGTTTTTCTTTTGTTTTTTTTAAGGGAGTTTATACTTAAGGTTACTGTTATTGTGTGATCAATTATATTAAAATTGCTTTCCTCCTAAACAGTAACTTTTTTCTTGTCAGTCGTTTTTATATAAGAAACTTTGTACCTTACTCCACAGCCAAGTTAATTTCTGGTTGAGTAATGGTCATGGAAGGGTATGTTTTTTCATTTTAACATTCCACAGATGGACTTTTTTAAAAAGTCAGAAGTGTCTGGCAGGCATCTGTTTAGAAAAACAAAGTAAAAGGTATGTAGTAAGTAATGTAAAATGAGGAAAATAATTCAGATGTGACTCAGAATCACAAAATTAATCAGCTAAATTAATGGACAAATCAGCTAAATTAATGGACAAGCGATAACCCCAATAATAAGAGAATGAAGCTGCTTGCTAGACAGTTTTGAATACTCATGATAGAATTCGAAATTATATGGAATGAAGGAAAGAACACAGAAAAGATAGTGTAAGAAATGGATTAACTGACAAATTTTGAGTCTACAAGAGTGTAGTAGGAAGTATTTTAATTTAATAAGGACTCCTACTAGTACAGATAGGATATTGGGGGCTGAGGAATTCACTCCCCTCCACCCAGTTGAGCTGGAGCACCACCCTAAAGCCATCCCTCCCTAATCACTCCCCTCCACCCACTTGAGCTCCTAAGCTACCTTGGCAGCATTCAGTATAGTCTCAGACCTAATCACGTGCAGGCCCTTTTTCCCCCTTGAGCTCAAGAGCCTGATTTGGCTGCACAGCGTACATTGTTCCTTTTCTGTCATGCATCTCTCTATTTCTGATCTTCAGTAAACCTAGCTACTTTCCCCCCACCATCATGTGTATCCTTTGTAATTCATTGTTGTCAGGTAAAAGGGCCGAAAACCAAGACCAGACCAGGCCACAACAAGCCTTTATTAGGGGAATAGATCTACCAGGCTGTCTGAACAAAGGAGAGACAAAAAGCAATATGGCCAGGTCAGGGAGAGTCTTTTATAGAGACTGGGGTGGGGTTTGTAGGGGGTGAGGTGGGATTGAGTGAGGTAGTGACTAGGGAATGAAAGAGCCTGTGATGTCACTAGGTGGTAGGAGGTGAGCGAGTATTAGGTTATTCTCTAGGCAGGAACAGGGGCATGCTGGGAAGAAGGGTTTATTCTTTGGTGGGAGCAACCATCTTGGTATGATGTCACATAGGGGAGAGGGCAAGGCATGATAGGAAGAGGGCAGCTACTATACATAATAGCTGGGGAGGTAATGGGAGATCTATCAATTGTGTGCTATACACAAGAACCTGGAATCTGTAGAGATCCACCACAGGGGGAAACAACTATCTAGTTGAATTTAAGAGAATTGTAACCAGATCAATGAAAGAGCTAAGATGCCTGAGGAACTATCTTCTAAAAGTTGAAAATTGTGTTTCTGGTTTTTGAAGCTATTGGCAAGGAAACCAAATTTTAATGAAAAATGTGCATCTTGTGTTCAATTAGAGTAGGCTCCTATTTATATAGAAGGCTATGTTCATTTTTGTATTTTCTCCTACCCCCCCCACCGTTGCTAACATTATTTCTTGTAGATAATTTAGATTGGTTGGAATAGTGTACCTTAATTAACTGAATGCATTTTTGAATAATTAGATTGGATTGTAAGGTCCTTGAGAGGAGCTGACTCATCATTATATCCTTAGCCTCTAACACAGGACCTAGTTCATAGTGATACAGATTAGGGTATGGCAAAACTGGCTGGGGAATTAGGTGTGACCTGTTAATTACAAAATCCCAGAATACATGTGCAGAACAGTTCCCAAAGACCTTCATGTGGACTTTTCTTGAGAATTTAAACAGGTTTTCCATAGGATGGCCTAGACCTGACATCAGCCTGGGAAATGGATGATACAAAAAGGACAATTATCACTGAGTTTTTGTCACTGTGGTCGATCTTACATGGTGCCATATTCTCACAGTGTAGGGTATATTTCTTTTCCTACTTTTACTTGCCCCAAATTAGCTCTGCAAATCTTGTTTCTTTTCCTACCTTTAATAAAATTTTGCTACCATTTTTAGTTTGACTTGACCAACTTTTTGGTCATGACAGAAAGAACCTAGAAGCCACTTCCAGAAGAAGACTCTAGCAGCCCAAAACCCAGTAACAATAGTAGATACTCTATATAAGTAAATATATTTATAAATATTAAAATTTAGTCGAAAAGGGACTAATAACCCACATTTATTGAGAACTTGGAATTAATTTTATTTGATATGATAAAATTACATTTCATGTAATTTATAAATTGGATGTAAATAAGTCACAGTTCATGACCATGGCATGACACAGGATGAGAGATTACTCCGGGTCAGTGTCCAATTCAAACTCCAAGAAGGGCGAGAGAGACTGCCCTTAACCAAGGCCCCTTAATGTGAGAGTCTCATAAAGACAGCCCCAAACTCAATCTTCTATGGCTTTTTATTGATAGAACAAGGAAGCAAGGATAAAGGATAAAAAATAGGGGACAGGGGAAGTCTGAGTGGTCTGCTACATGACTGACCTTAGGGTCTTAGTAATAAATATGAGTATGGGGAGGATGAGGGCCAGAGAATTCATTCCTTAAGGCAGTGAGTGTGATCCTATTTGGATTTGTGGCCCTCTAGACTATCTTGATTTTTTTTTTTTTTTGCTTAAATTTTTTATTGGTACATTTTAGGTATACAATTTATTTACATTTATGATTGGGTGCTTGTACCTGTACTCCCTTCACCCCCTCCACCCTTCCCTATTTATAAAGACTTTGTTTTCCATTTTTTCCTTTTCTCATAATTTTTCCTTCTCCTTCCCCTCCCACTTTCCCTACCCCTTTGGACTTCTTCCTATTTCAAATTATCAGTTATTCATTTTAATCATTTTAATCCTTATTTACACTTTCAGTTTCTCACACCAGAGAAACTATTTGGTATTTACACGTGTGTCCTATTTATTTCACTTAAGAGTATGACCTCAATATGCATCCATTTAGCTATAAATGTCTCTACTTTCTCATTCTTTATGGCTGAGTAGTACTCTATTTTATAAAAAAAAAACCCACATTTTTATCCAGTTTCCAGTTGATATGGACTTGGGCTGTTTGCAAGCTTTAGCTATTAACACACTGTGCCGATATAAACATGGGTGCACATATATCGGTGTGGTATGATTCTTTTAATTCTTTTGGAAAGATACCCAGCAGGGGACTAGCTGGGTCAAATGGAACCTGTAGTCCTACTTCTTTGACGTATCTCCATACTGATTTCCACAGTGGTTGCACCAGTCTGCACTCCCACCAACAATGGAGAAGGGTTCCTTTCTCCCCACACCCCTCCAGCATTTGTTATTGGTTGATTTCTTGATAGCAGCCATTCTTTCTGGAGTGAGGTGGAATCTCAGTGTTGTTTTCATCTGCATCTCTCGAATGACCAGTGATGTTGAACATTTTTTCATATGTTTATTTGCTGCTTTTACTTCTTGTCTGAGAAATGTCTGTTCATTTCAGATGCCCATTTTTGAATTGGGTCTTTTAATTTGGGAGGTCTGATTTTTTTCAGTTCTTTATATATTCTAGATAGTAGTCCTTTGTCTGAGGTACAGCTGCTAAAATTTTTTTCCCACATTGTAAGTTGTCTCTTAGCTCTGTTGGTGGTTTCTCTTGCAATACAGAAGCTGTTTAATAAGATGAGATCCCAGTTGTTGATTCTTTGTGCTAGTTCCTGTGCTACTGTGGTTTTGTTCATAAAGTCTTTTCCTATGCCAACGTCTTCAAGAGTTCTACCTAACTTATCTTCCAGCAAGTTTAGTGTTTCTGTTTTAATACTTAGATCTTTAATCCACTTCGATCTTAATTTAGTGCATGGTGATAAGTACTGGTCTAGTTTTAATCTTTGGCAGGTTGAAATCCAGTTTTTCCAACACCATTTATTAAATAGGCTATCTTTCCTCCAGTGAGGGTGGTTGGCTCCTTTGTCAAAGATGAGGTGGCTGAGTAAGACTATCTTGATTTCTCACCATGTATTTTTTGATGTGGGAGATTTTTGATATGTGGCTCCAAAAGTCCCTTTCCCCTGCATATCCATCTCATACATCTGGCCAGTGCCTCAGCATAAATATTGTCATAGTTTGGAAATAATGGGAAAAAATATTTAAAATTATAACTTTGCCCAAAAGTTTAAAGTGTACTGTTATAGTACAAGGTAGGGGAGTAAACAGTAAATTTAGAGATGATAGGTTTCTCCAGGCCAATGAGACAGAGGAATGAATACCAGGTGAGGGGATCACTTCCATTTCTTTCCTTACTGGGAACTCCAGATCCCATCTTCTTATACCATAGCTTGAATTGACAGCTCACAGGAACACTCCAAGACTTTGGGCAATCTGAGGAATGTGGCACCTGTAGAAACAGCCTTTTATCTAAGTATGAATTATTCTTCAGGGTTTCTGAGGTACCATCAAGATGTTCCTTCTCTGCCTTAGGGTGAAAGTCAAATGCAGATCAAACCTCAGGGCCCACACCCTGAACTGGAGGAGTGATGTGAACAGATTGCAGCTATTTCATTCCATTAAATTTCTTTCTATGGTTATTTTATTGAGGACCTACTAAGCAAAATATGCTAGGTGCTATAGGAGCTGAACAAAAGCAACACACCTCCCAGCAGGCCTCCCATTCTTGTTTTCATCTTATTTGTTCTGTTCTAATAAATCTACTTACCAGAGAAGCGTTTCTTTAAACCCATGACTAAAGTTCATCTAGGCTATTTCAGTGACATAGGAGATTAGGGCATGCAAAACTGGCTGGGGAAATAGGCATGACCTATGGTTACAAGATCTGGGAACACATGCACAGAACAGTTCTCCAAGCCCTGCACTTGAACTTCTTTGGAGAACTCGAGCGGATTTTCAATAGGATGCCTAGACCTGACTTCAGCCTGAGCTGTGGAATCCCAGCACCACCTCTCAGTACCAGCATGTAGAAGTTCTCATGGGTTGCTTTAAGATTTGGACAGCATAAAAAGACAGACACCAAGAAGAGCTTGATATCATGACTTTTCCTCATGATAGCCGGCCCTGATTTCTCCAGGGTGTACTTTTATCTTACTTTTTCCTTTTATTTGGCCCAAGCTCACTCTGCAGAGCCAGTTTCTCTCTCAGTCTTCACTTTTACTTTTTCAGATAAACGTTTCCACTGTTTTTTGCTCATTTCATTCATTTCTTATTCAAGATGAGAAAAACCTGGAATCCAGCTCCAGAAGGAGAGTTGAGGAACCCAGAACTCAATAACATTTTGGTGTAGCTAGCCAGGAGAATCAAAATCCAGGAGATTTTTATAACACCAGGGCTAGGGTAATCTGGTTTTTAAACTGTGCTGTGGGAATGAGAGAGGGAAAGTTACCTTAATAAAGAATTGGCCACTACTGAACTTGAGCCTAAAGTTTAGTAAACAAAGCATCCTACAGGAGACACAATACTTATCAATCAGAGGAAGAGAATAAAGATACATCTCATTTCCTTACTCCTTTCTGTACCCTTACTTTCTGTACCTCATTATGTGTACAAGGTCTGTCTTTCCATTATTTTATTTTTCCAGTTACAGTTTTTTTATAGTGTAAAAGGTCAATATAGAAAATTCGGCAATAAGTAATGAAAATGCTAAAATCATACACAAGGTCACCATTCAGAAATAAACACTATTAGTATTTTGGTATATTTCCTTCCTTTCCTATAAGCATATATTTTTCCATAAATTTGAAATCATATATATATATGTTTTGCATTTTGTTGTTATTGTTGTTTTGAGACAGGGTCTCACTATGTAGTTCAAGCTGGCCTTGAAATCACTATATAGTCCAGGCTGGCCTCGAACTCCTACTCAGCCTCCCAAGTGCTGGGATTACAGGCATGTGCCACCATGCCCAGCTGTACTTTGTATGTTTTTTCTACCAAAAATTGTACAGTGAGCATTTCCCCATGTTATTTAATCATCCTCCAGTAAATATAATGTTTAAAAAATGGGTAAAGAACAATTGCCCAACATTGGTCATACAGTCTTCTTTTAGTTTCAGTCTTCCACCACATTACCTTGCAAGCACTTTCTTTAGCCAACAAAGACAGCTCTAGAAATAATGGAGCACTGAGTGTTTGTGGCAACAGCTTGGTAATGACAGTGTCTCCAAGCCCTCTCCCTGAGGACTGCCATACAACTATCACTTTGAAGACAAGTGGACTCCACTCATTTGCTTCTCACCCAGCTGATCAGAAGGACCAGCTGTGATACAGGTAAGCTCGTTGGATTAAGGAGCTGTTTATTTGGGAGAAATTATTGACTGTAATTGTGAACTGGAGTCAAATGACTGCCAGTGTGCCTGAAATACTGAGGTATCTACCCTAACTGTACCTGGCCCCTTTATGTTTATTTTGCCATACAGATCTAGTTCATAGACTTCTCATTGTTTTCTGCAAACCAGATCTGAGAAGAGTATAAGCCCTGGAGGCAAGACCTAGGTACAAGGTTGGAATTTTCTGTTTAGCATAATTTATATTCAACTTTAGTAGTGTATGAATTCTTTTTGTTTTTGTTTTTCCTTTTATACTATGAAATTTTATAAGAATCTTACACTGGATTTCATTTAATTAAATTTCTGTATTTCAATAAGCACTTATTGGCTCTACAATATATAGAACACCAAGATAGATATATGAAAGATAGAGGACCTAATCCTGCCCTTAGGGAACCTACAGCCTAGTGGGTAAGATATGCACGTAAATAACAATAAGATGAATAGATCAGATTATAAATATTGAATGATGGAAAGATACCTACAAAATAATATGAAGAAAATTTAACTGGACACTAAACTATATACACAAATTGAATTTTCTTAAAAAGTACACATCCATCCATCCAGACATGGCGCCTCATGCCTGAAATTTGAGCACTGTGGGAGGCTGAGGCAGGAGGATCATAATTTTGAGCCCAGCCTGGGGCAATGGAGTGACTTAGTGAGACCTTGTCTCAAAATAAAAAGGGCTGGGGCTGTAGCTCAGTGCAAATGTCCTGGGTTCAATCCCCAGTACCCAAAACAAAACAAAACACCCCAAAACAAATACAACAACCTCATGTAAAAGACTGAAAGAAATACTCCAAAGAATTAAAGACATTTTTCTGTTTTTTTCAAAAAGTTTAAACTGTGGTATATTAGGATCATTAAAATAAGCATTATTAAATGAATGAGAGTACTATATGGCAGTAGAAAATGCACAGGAGCAAGGATTATGTGTGGGTTTGGTGGGGAAATCAGGAAGGCCATAATGATAAAAAACTTTCATAGCCTGGAAATTAATGATGAAATTTTATTGAGTTGAAAAGGCATTCCTATAACTTTTTTTTTCTTCCGGACATTTGATTGTAGTTCTCTTTGTTAAGTATCTATAGCTCTAGTAGCTGTTTCCTGCCACGTTATCTTTTAAATTTTATTATT
This sequence comes from Heterocephalus glaber, assembly GCF_053883595.1. Taxonomy (NCBI): domain Eukaryota; kingdom Metazoa; phylum Chordata; class Mammalia; order Rodentia; family Bathyergidae; genus Heterocephalus; species Heterocephalus glaber. The sequence continues at coordinate 70,347,855 of NW_028258138.1, forward strand.
TTGGGTATGTCTTTAAAATATTTTACTATATCCTCCATGGAGAGATATTTTCTAAGTCAATAGGTAATGTTAATCACTACATATTCCTGGTTAACGTATGTAGATTTGGTTACCAATCTACTTTTCCCACTGACCTTAGTCACAGGCTGGCAATGGCTACTTCTTTATCCTCCTATTCTTCTTGAGACTTCTGTACCTGTTAATATTCAACCCACAGCACACATATTTTCTAGGGCTTAACAGACCTCTAGGAAAGAAACTTACTGTGATTCTCCATAAACCATCTGCTTCAACAGCCAATAAACTTCCTGTTCCCTTGATGAATGCCTGCTTGGGAGCGGGGGTTTCCAGCAAGTGCAGGTGAAGCAGCAGAGGCTTGCCAGGACACAGTTTAGGTGAAATGCTCATGCTTCAGCTAACCTGCAGGGTGAGAGTCTTGCTCTGTGTGGCCTTGGATGAATTTTTTATGCTCTCTGTGTGTCACAGTTCATGACCGTGGCACGGCATGAAGGATGAAACCTCTTGGAGTCCATGGTGCAGTTTAACCTCTAAGATGGTCCCGAAGGGCTGCCTCAGCATGAGAGTCTCAGGAAAAACAGTCCCAAACTGAAGCTTCTGTGGCTTTGTATTGATAGAACCCGGAAGCAAGGATAAAGGACACCTGTGCAGGAATTCATGTAGGGGTCAGGGGAAGGACAGGGAAAGGTCAGGGTGGTCTGTGAAATGACTAACCTTAGGGCCAATCTAAGCAATAAGTTGGAGTATGGGGAGGACAAGGGACAGAGCATTCTCCGTAAGGCAATGTGTTTGATCCTACTTGGACTTGTGGCCCTCTAGGCTATCTTTTAATCTCTAACCATGCATTCCAGAAGGTTTTGGACGTGTGACCCCCTTACTTCTGCATATCCATCGCATACATACCTCTGGCCAATGCCCCCACACCTATGCCTTAGTTTCTATCTACTAAATGGAGGTGATAATAGCAACCCACTTCATAGGCTTATTTAGGAAATTAAAATTAGCATTTGTAAGCATATGCCATATAGTTGGTATAATGTATCACAGGTAGACATGGAGGATTGTGGTGGAGTTTTTTCTCCTTTAATAGAAATATAACGAGGAGGAGGAGGAGGAGGAAGAAGAGGTGAAATATATGCTAAGAGATTATGGTTATTTTACTATTCTTTCTTTGAAATAGTAAGGGACAAAAGAACATGTAAAGACAGTGACATATAGCATGATTCATTATGAAGCTATGTTCAAGGTCATGAAGAAGTGACTAACTGGCTATGAGGTTGGGGGGTGGAGTTTTGAGTAAGTGAGTAACAGGGGTATATGAGAACAGTAATGAGGTGCAATGTACCAGACACAGAGGTTTGGACATAGCCACAACATTGGGATGATACCTGTGGGACTTAAAGTGTGGGAGACTAATGAGAGATGAGGCCAGAGAGAGAGGCTGGATGCAGCTCCTATCTGTGGCTTTACTTGCAGGCAGATGTGCACTTGTGCTGAAGCTTCTCAGAGGCTGAGTATTCCCTGTTCCCTTTTTCCCACTCCTTCCAGAGATGTCCCAGGTCCACTAAGTCCCATTAAAGTCCAGCTCTGGGTTGGCAGGCATGTTTAGCGCTCTCTCTCTCTCTTTCTCTCTCTCTCTCTCAGAGCTTTTTTTTCCCCCTGCTTAGGAAGCCGCCATACATTTCCAGATAAACCTTTATGTCTCCTCCACCTTCAACTTGCTCCAGTGACATTGAGACACCAGTGAACATTGCTTGGGATACTGTCACTGGTCCTTCAAACCTCATCTTTAGGGCTGACTCTGGGTCCATATGAATTCAACTGGGACTCACCTAGAGAGACAGATTTCCATATTCTAAAAATAATATAGCAAAACAACCTGCACAGGATTGACCTGAGTGAACTTAGCTCAGATGACATTCTCATGGGGAGTACTGAAGGGCTAGGAGCCTCTGTCAGCTGGGTGTGCCTGGTGGAGTGGAGTTTAGTGGTGATGCTCAGGAGAACTTTCCCACAACCAGGCAGCAGGTGGCTCCGGTAATGTTGGCCCATACTCTTTCCTAGCTAAAGCAAATTTCCTGTTTTTCTTTTTGTTTCTCACAGAATGTTCTTCTTTTTGCTGTCTGCCAACCTACTTCTACTTCTTCATGGTGAAGGTGAGTCATTTTTCTAAAAACTTTGTATTTCTGAAACAACTTTGGGGATACTGGGGAAAATAGTGGCTTGGAGAGAAAATCCAACCAAACAAACAAAGCAGCAAATTGACTTCATCCCTTCAAACTTCATTTTCATCTGTTAAATGGAAATTATGAATACCTGCTATGTTGGCTTTATAGGAAATGATGATGGGCAGATGAGAAAATAGACATATATTGTAAGGCATTTTGTTCATTCTACTTTCTTTTTTATAATGAGAAGAGCTGCCTACCCCCCAACTTGATTTGTCCATTTGAAGCCATATTTATATGAGTAACCCATTCATATCTGTAGTGTCAGCCTCTTAACCAAAATGAAAGTAAAAATTGAGACCTCTCCTGAAGTGACTGTGATAGGTGCCAATTTGTACTATAGCATCCAAAATGTCTGAAATCACGTCTGCCCTGAAAAACCTGGGTGAACACTTTATGTAACTCTTTACACTCACTTTCTTCAAAAGTGTTGGTGATAGATTAAAATAAAGATATGGGAAATGTTATTGTAATTCAGCTAACAAAAGTAAATATGTTAAAATTTCTAAAAATTACCATCTATTTAAACCCTGCAATGTAACTCCTTTGTACAGTGATCAAACACATTGTAGTCTTCAGGCATGTGCCATCCTCAGGGACTATACAGCAGTTCTGCCAGGCTCTTAAAGGTGGCAGCAGCTTGCTCCAGAGATAACTGAGAAGTTAGTGCGAGGCCTACCAGGCTGTATCTACTACTCTTTTCTCTTGATACTGTGTGTGTGTGCACAAGCGCGTGTGTATGTGTAAGGGTGCAGTGAGGCAAAGTGAGTTGGTAATCATTCATATTCAGTATAAACTCTGTCAAATAAAAAAAAAAAAGAATGGGTGTATATTCAGGTGAGAATGAAAAAGATGTGTCTGTTTGTTCTAATAATATCTTATAATTTATAGCAATATTGTCAACTAATGGTATGTGCCAGGTACTATACCAGATAGTATCATTCTATAGTTTTCAGACACAATGGCTTGGAAATAACAGATTAAAATAGACAAAGGAGTTATTTAGATTCAAACAGGACCATCTGCAGACATACCAGTGAGAAGCTGGCTTATTATGGTATATCCTCAGTAGACCATGTTTCATAATTTGTTGGCCAGCCTTTGGATGCCTGAGTCTAAGACCCTTCCCTCTGGGACCTGAAAGGATACAGCTGTAGCAAGGCCCCCTATGTAGAATTGGAGAAGCTACTATCAAGGACCCCTACATATCCTTGTGAGAGAGATGGAGGTGGAGGCAGCTTACTAAACTATCCACTCATTTTCTCTCCTCCTTCTGTCCCCCTGGAAAATGACTGAGTCCTGTCAGGAAAATAGTTTCTAGGATCCCAAGGTAGTTCATAACAACCCTGGAGCAGGTGTTCTTATCCTAATTGTACATGAGGAAACTGCAATCAGAGAGATTGAGTAACTTGCCTGATGGTAAATGACTAGTACTATAAGGGGTTACTTAGAACTAGAACTTGGATTTACAATTCTTCAGATCAGGACTTTAAAAACATTGCTTTTTGACCAAAACCACATGTGAAAATTAATGGTTTGAGGAAGAAAACACTTGATATTTTTAATTGCAAATTCATCTGTCTTAAAAGTTATATGTTATCTCTCTCGGTCTCTTCTTTTCCATCCTTTCTTTATATTCACTCATTTATTCATTCACTAGTCACTCATGTGTTCATTAAACTTAGAATGAGTGCCTATTGTTAGGAGACAGAAAACCATGTTTCACAATAAAGCTTTGGAGTCAGACCCTAGGGTTTCAGTCTTAGTCTCCTACTCACAAGCTGTGTATCCTTGAGCAACTTCACAGGCCTTGGTCTTCTCAGTAGTAAATTAGGGATAATAGTAGTATTGCCACAATGTAGTATGCAGGTTAAATGAATTAAGGCAGAAAAGTGTTTAGAATATGTTTAGCAATTGTAAATTCTCAATAAAGATTACCCAGTGTAGTCAGGGTCCACTAGAAAAACAGAAAAAGAGAGGGAAGAGAAGGGGAGGGAAAGGGATGGGAAGAAGGAACTAACTGGCTCATGGAGGTTAGAAGTCCCACGATTTGTAGTTGGATAGCTGGAAAACAAGTGGTGTAGTTCTAGCCTGAGTGAAAAGACTGGTATTACTTCAAGCCTGAAAGCAAAAAATGATTGCTCAAGCATTTAGACAGGAGACATTCCTTTTTGTAGGAGGGTCAGCTTTTTTGTTTTGTTTAGAACTTCCATTGGCTGAAAACTGAAAAATTAGAGAGGACAACTGCTTTACTGAGTTGGTCCATTCAGATGTTCATCTTATCCAAAAGCACCCTCACAGACACACCCAGAGTAATATTTCACCAAATATCTGGGCCATGTGGCCATTGCTACTAGAAAAAGCAGATTATGTCTATTATTCAGCTAAAGGCTCCTCTCCTGGATGTGAGTCCAGCTGTTCTTTGCTGGGCTGATGGCTTGGGAGCTTCCTTGCTCACTAACTTCAATCATTTGGATTTGCTCCTACTGTAATGCTTCACCTGTTTCTTTGATTTCCTCTCACATCATTGTATCAAGCAGTATCCTTATGCAGTCAAACCGCATGCAGTTCACACTGACCAGCTCTTCCTCCTTTCTGCTGTTTGCCACTAGCACAGTGCCTCTAGGAGAAAAAAAAAGCTTTCTTTCATAATGCTTAGGTCTTATTCTGTCTTACTCATGTTGGGAATTTATCCTATAGGCAAAAAATTTGGTAATGGGATAGGTATGTTACTCAGTGGTAGAGTGCTTTTCTAGCATGTGTGAAATCCTGGGCTCAGTCCCCAGCAAAATGCACACACACGCGCGTACACACACACACACACACACACACACAGACACACCACTCAGAGTTTGGTGGCCATGATATTAAAAGTCCCTTTTAAACTCTGAGAGATGTTTCTTTGCACAATGCTACTGTATTTTAATTTGTGATCTTGAATAACTTCTTCCTGGGAATCAGTTTTGTCTTTTAGCAACAGAGACATTTGACAGGAGAATTCTGAATTTGGAAGCTTAATTTATAAATAATTAGAGAGGAATTATCCTAATTCAAATGGTAAGGGAGTGGAGATTCCACTGTTTTGGTCGTCCTCTGACCATCAGTGGTGACCTCTGGTGTGAGTTCTGGGAAAAATAGTTTGAAAACATTGAATCAGATGATCTCTAAACTTTCTTCTAGCTCTAACATACCTGGATTCCATTCCATGCTAGGATTGTCTAAAGAGTACATGGGTCATGGCTGTACTCCCTACTGTACTCCCTACTCCTTAACTGCCTAGGCTGGAAGGTATTTTTGGCAAATAGGATAGGTTTATTTACTGAACATCTGTTTCTTTCTTTCTGATGTGTTTTTCTGGATTACTAAAGCTGGATAATAAAAGCTACATTTCCAAGATGGCTTTGCCGTTAAGATTTCTGGGAGTGACTTAGGCTCTGCCAATCAGATACACTTGTGCAAGGGTTAAATTGGCAACTGGTTGAAGTGGAGAGAAAGGTTACATAGCACACGAGGCATCCTTTCCTTTGCCAATGTGAATTTGGCAGATACAGTTTGGCTGTAGAGCCAGCACCTGCTGTGATGGCCTCCTGATTCACCAGCTTCCAAATAAGGCAGAGGCAGCAGCAACTCAGCTAACCAGTTCTGCTGAGTCATTCTGAGCCTAGCATGCTGTGAAGGAGGAAAAACACACTCTAGAAGCCTCATCTTTCCATGTCCTGCTTCAGTCTCATCCCTCCAGCCTTCTAGTGATTTTATAAACTTCTAAACTAAGTCCTTTTCCACTTGAAATAGCTGGAATTATTCTCTGATCTGTCATTAAACCCTATCTGGTGCAGTGATCATTGGTCTTTACTAACTTCATTTCTCCTTTGACAGTCTCAGTGTGGGAAGAAGAGTTGCGGGCCCATCCCTTCACTGATGTTACCCTCTCCTGTCATTTTTCCTTTGTGGAGGGCACAGAAAATCTTGAATTTTCTTGGGAAAGAGAGGACATCAGAGAGGAATATGAAGTAGATGATGATGAGCAATTTTACCGCTTTTTCCGGTACTATGATTTCTTTGAAGTTTTCACGAAGTTAGTTTACCAGTTTGGCAATAACACAGAGCAACTAGAAGATCAAAATGCCATGTATGAAGGAAGAGTTTCAGTGGATCGGAATGAAATTTCTGAGGGGTCTCTGTCACTTCTACTAAGAAATGTGAACTTCATGGATGAAGCGATGTACAAGTGCTCAGCCATCACACCAGATGGAAGAGGCGAAAGCACAATGAAGCTAATCGTAGAAGGTGAAGGAATTTTATGGATGAACTTGTTTTCAAGCTCTGTCTCTGTTCATAAGGATAATTTATCTTAACTAAAAATATTACTCTGAACAAAAGGTGCTGGATCTATACCTGTATAATCATTCATTCATTAATGCATACAAAACAACATGAGCAGGATTGATCAAATCCCAAACTCTCTGAACAAATTGTAACAGTAAAACCCCCAAATCTGCTCCAACACATTAGTCCTATCTGAAGACTCAGAAATTTGACATGGGATTTAATGAGAAAAGCCATGCATTGGGAGTCAGGAGGGCCAAGTTCTAATTCTGGATGGCCTTGGGCAACTGGTTTAGCTTCTCTAGGCTTCACTTTTCTCTATTAAGATGTAGATCTGGCTGATCAGTGAATCTCCATGGTGTCCAGGGATCCTTATCCTTCACAGGATTGCTTGGAGAACTATCTTTTTTCACCAGAGATCTCATGGAGATTGGGGGGTCTGCATGGAAGAATTCATCCAGGATAAGAGTTGGCAAAGATGGGGAGGTGGTGATGAGAACCACTCATTACCATCTGAGAGTCTAAGCAGGGTATCAGAGACCAGTGGAGAGTCTGGAATGAACCCAGTCTAAGAAGAGAGATTCCAAGCCTAAAGACAGCAGGGGTAGGTGAGAGCTGGAGGACAGGACCATATTTGTATCCTGCTCTTTTCTCTTTATGCTTGCACCACAATATTAGCAATAATCCACCTCCAGATGCATTGGCTCTATAACGGGTTAATGTAAAAGCCAAGGGCAAGATTTCTGCTAGCCTGAGCCTCCTGGGGCTGAAAGTAAAAAGGAACTAATTATTTTGTTATCTTTTCCATCCAGACTCTGAAATGCCCCAGGTGCAATTTGACAAGATTGGCGAGGAGGATGTGGCCACTTGCATCTCCAAGGGCTGGTACTTTGCACCCAATGTGACCTGGTTGGACCGGGGCGAGAGGGACCTGAGTAATCACAGTACAGTTGAGGTCCTGGAGGAGCAGATGAATGGCCTGTATCGGGTGTACTCTGTTCTGAAATATCCAGTCAAGTTAAATGAGAAATATGTCTGTCATATCAAAGAGACAGACCAGAACTACAAGCCCTTCAGAATAATCCGCAGGTACCCCAGTAAGTGCAAACCAGAGGGGAAGAGTGAAAACGGGTGCATCTCACCACAAAGAAGTCAGCATTCATTAATATTTACTGAATGCCAAGTGTATCAGGCACTCCTGGGCACTTTGGGGACTTAAACGAAGCATCAGGAACATAAGCTTGTAGCCTGGGGCAAGAGAAAGTGATGAGGTAGAGTCTCTCTGGGTTTGAAAAAATGCTATGCTTCAGGGACTGGCAGCTTTCACCCTGATGAATGTGGCTGTTACTATTGATGAGGCTTCTGTGCCTCTGCTAAGAACATCAGCTTTGTGATGTGACAGGCTAAGTAGTCAGAGAAGCCATTCATCAGCTTCTCATTAAAATCCTGGGACTTCACATATGTCATTTTAAGTCCTTAACTCAACCCTGAAAGGTAACTGTTGTTACCATCTCCCATCTATTTGACAAAACCAAGAAGTTTAATAGTTTGATTAAGAACATAGCTAATGAGCACAATATTTGAATTTCAGATAAGTAGCAAATTATGTATGTCATAAGCATGCATAGTAATTGTTGTCTACCAGAAATTCAGTCTTTTAATTTTTTTGCAGTACTAGGCTTTCCCACTGAGCCACATCTCTAGCTCTTTATTAGTTTATTTATTTATTTATTTTTAATTCCCCATCCATTTATCTATCTAGAGAAGAGGTTTCATGAAGTTGCTAAGTTGCCCAGGCTGGGCTCAAACTTGCGATCCTCTTTCCTCAGCCTCACCAAGTGCTGAGATTGCAGGTATGCCCTACCATTCCTAGCTAGAGATTCAGATCTAACTGGTTGTCCTGTATGATATCTGGGAATGCTGTATTTAAGAGATAGGGAAGTTGAACCTCAGAAATGAGAGGGAGGAGGGGTTCATACCTCTCTGAAAGAAGTGAAAGAAGAAACTAAACTTCCTGCCTGGTTTAGGAGGCTGGCATTTTTTACAGTAGTGGTTCTCCACATTTCATCCCCAAACCACTGACACTGGTTCCACCCAGGAGTTTGTTAGAAATACAAATTCTCAGGCCTTACCCTTGACTCCTGAATAAAAACATCTAAAACACTCAGGGATAGGCCTACAATCTGTGTTTTAGTAAGGCCTCAAGGTGCTTCTGACCCACACTCAAGTTTGAGAATCACTGATGTTGGACACAAGCCCTTGGGGTGGTAAGGACATTCAGAGTATTTCTGTCTGTCCCTCTCCGTGGGGATGGGTGACATCTCCTCAAAGCCATGTCTAGCAGCTGCAGAAGCCAGAGCCCCTGGCTCCTTGGCCCAGTCCAGTAAAACACAGCTAACCAGACAGACTCATACATTTATATTTCCCACTTGGGTTGACTTTTCCTTCAAAGGGAAAGAAAAGAGGGACTCACTTATCTACCTGACTTCTAGTCTTCCCCACATATTCAGTTGTTAGAGGTCTGTGAACATTACAGATTCTCTTTTGAGAACACTAGGACACATTATTAATGAGTTGACTTCAAAAAATCTTGTTTTTTATAGATTTTTTTTTTTTTTTTTTTTTTGGTACCAGCAATCAAACTCAGGACCTTGCACTTGCAAGGCAGGTGTGGTGCCACTGAGCTAAATCCCTGGCCCAGAAGTCTTGTTTTTTATTCTCTTAAATTTCAACACCTTAGAAAAAGTCCTAGAAACACCGGAAAGACCTCTATACCTTACTTTTCTTTGCCTCTTTTCATGTACTTATTAAGGCCTTTGAAATCTGGCACCTGCCAGCTTTTCTAGCTTTCGTTGCTATTGTTTCTCAGCACATAGCTGTTGTTCATTGCTCTGAGCTTGCCGACTGCTTTCTAAATTGTGTTTATTTTTCCACACTGTCGTGCCTATGTATAGCCTCTGCATTTCTTTGGATATCTTTCTTTGCTTGATCTGTATCATGACCTCCTGCTCATCCTCCCAGATTTGGTTCTGAATTGAAGCATGTCTTAACTCTCTTACTCTCATTTCCATCTGTTCAACACTTCATTCATCCATGCATCAAACATTCGTCGAGCACCAACTCTGTGCCAGATATTCTTGTAGGCCTCAGAGGTGCACCTGTAAACAAAGTAAATCTCTGCTCCTGTGAAACTTGCAGGTTGCTTAAGGAAGAATCAGCAGTAAACAGATACCTCAAGGGTGAGGTATGTCACTGTCTGAGCCTATTTACAAGAAATAGAAAAAAGGAATTATGCTATAAGAAGTCAGAATAGTGGCTCTCTTGGAGAGTGGAAGGCAAAGAGTGATTGGAAAAGAGCATGAAAGATTCCTGGGGTGTTGATAACGTTATGTGTGTTGGCCTGGATTCTGGTTATATGGTTGTACTCAGCTTTTGAAAATGAATTGTGTTAAATACTTAAATGTGCACGTTTATGTATGTACAGTATATTATGTTTCTACCTAAAGTAAAACACATTCTTCAAATGAGAAGGGGAACAAGGAGGAGAGGAAAGAAGGGACAAGGAAAAATAGGAGGAAAACAGAAACAAAGCTTTTGTAAATGAGGGGAAGAGGGGTTAAGGGGGGATGGGAAAAAAAGAAGCAAGATATACCATGTACAGGTACAAATTCCCTATGATGAATGTTATCATTATGTATATCTAAAATGTACCAATAAAGGTTTTGCTTTAAGAAAAAAAGTAAAACACATTCATGTACTTATCAGATAGAACAATCATATAGAGAAAAATAAAGCAGGGAAGGCATATTAGAAAGAGAGATGTAGGGGATGGAAGGTTGTCATTTTTAAATTGGCTGTCCAGAGAAAACTTTCTTGAGAGGCTAAATTTAAATAACGACTTGAAGGAGGTGAGAGAGCCAGGGTCAGGGTAGGTGTGGAGGGCAAGGGCTGATAGATTTGAGGAACAGGAAGAAGCCCAGGCCAGTAGTTAGAATGAGGAGAGTTTGTGAGAGAGCATAGAACTTGAGATCAGAAAGACAACAGGAAGCTAAGATTGCCTTACAGGTGGTTGTAAGGGTTTTTGGCTTTTGCTTCTACCATGGGAAGAGATGCAAAGCCATTGGAGGATTTTAAACAGAGAAATGAAATGATCTGACTCATATTTTATAAATATTTTTCTGGTTCCTCTAAAGAGTAGACCCAAGAGGGTCAATGGTAGGAATAGGGTGACCAGTTGGGATTGTATTATAATAATCCAGATATGAGAAGGTACTGGCTTGATCCAAGGTGTTAGTAGCGAAATTAGTATGAAATTGGATTATGTGTATATTTTTGAAGAAAGAGAAAGTAGGAATTGATGAAAGATTATATGATGGATGTGAGATATAGAAAGGAGTCAGTGATGACTAAGGAAGAGTCATTTGACTTGAGCAAATGAAAGATCAGAATCACCATTTATTCTGATTAGGAAGTCCAGGAGTTGGTTTTTGGACATCTCGAGTTAGAGATATTCATGTGAGGCATTTGAGGGGGAAATGTTGAGTGGTTAGTTGGGTATGAAATCAGAGTTAGGAGAGAGGTTCAGGATTACAACGTAAATCTGGGAGTAGTCAACCTGTAGATGGCGTTTCAAATGATGAGACTAGATGGGCTCCCCCAAGGGAGTAGGCATAGATGGAAAAGTGATTCAGGAACTGAGCCCTGGGCCCTACCAACATTTATAGGTCAGGTAGATAAAGAGAAACCAGTGAAGGAGAATGGGCAGAAGCGGACAGGAAAGAAAACAGGAAACTAGGAGCGTGTCATAACTGGAAGCCAAAGAAAGATAGAAAACATGTTAGAGAGGAAAGAGTGCTCAACTATGTGGAAAGCCACTGAGGGGTCAAGTAAGTTGAGGTAAGAAGACTATTTGAGTAAGAAGGAATACTGACAATTTGGGGAATTCAGAAGAGATCACTGGAGCACTAATATGGAGGACAATTTTCTTTGTAGAAGGGCAGCAGAGAAATGTGTGCTAATGGGAGAACTGATAGTGTTTTGCTTTTCATTTTCTTTCAGATGGAGGAAAAAACAACATGTTAGTATGTTGATAATGAACATATGAGGAGGACAAATTTGACTGTGCAGGAGAAGGCAAAGAGTTGCTGAGTAATGTCTCAGATAGAAGGGTGGGTCTAATGCATAGCTAGACAGATTTGTCTTAGGTAAGATAATATAAAAGAAAGTGTGTAGCATAGATATAAGTGTGTAGCATAGATGTAGAAAGGTGGGCTGTATGGTAGTGAGAGTGCCTAAGAATTCTGTTGCTTCTAATTTTCTAAGTGAAATAGGAGGCAAATCATCAGCTAAGCACAAGGCTAGGGATGGGAATGTGGGGGTGTAAGAATCTAATACTCATTTAGGAGGATAGGAGGGAAGAACTACAATATAATAGGTTTCTTGGGTGGTAGGTCATGAAATTCAAGTGAGAACACTAGGCATGGTTGTGTGTTTTTCTCCAGCGTCATTTAGCTGCTTGAGTGTAGACACAAGATGGAAAACTGGCTTAATCACATGCTGAGGTTTGCCATGATGCATAGCAAAGACGGAAGCAAGTTAGATAGTGAGTATAATGATCAACTGTAGAATATGAATTGAATTAGGAAGGATGAAGGACACGAAGTGGATAAAGTGATAGGAGGACTGGAAGTGTAGCTCAAGGTTAGAGCACTTGCCTAGCAATCATGAGGCCCTGGGTTCAATTTCTACCACTGGAAAAAAAGTGGTAGAATCATTGGCTTTTCAGTACTGATGGCAGCCAAAAATTTGATAGTTGGGCAATTAGAGAGAATGAACTGGAAATGTAGATGGCAGTAGTTGGAGAATAAGATGCTTGAAACTGAGATAAGGTTGAAGTTGTGATTATTGCTAATGGTATAATCTAAGTTCTAACCATGGGGAGGATGGCTAAAATAAATGTGGAAAAAGATCATTGGAGGAGAAAAGATCAAGGTCCAAAGCAAGTCAAGTGAAGATAATATATGAGATAGTGATACCAACCATTATGAAGAAAGGAGGCATGAGGGCTACCACTCTGAAGGGGAATAAAGAATTCATTGTTGGGCCGGGGATTTAGCTCAGTGGTTTCGCCGCCTGCTGCGCAAGCGCAAGGACCCAAGTTCGATCCCCGGTACCAAAAAAAAAAAAAAAAAAAAAGAATTCATTGTTCATAACAGTGTTCAAGAACAATGAATTCTTTTCTGTATGTCTTTAAGAAATGTATTGTATGAGAGGTTGTTGCAGGAGAATTGCATGTCTATAAGCCCCATCTGGGCAACTTAGCAACTTAGTGACACCTTGTCTTATAATTTAAAAAAAAAAAAAGGTGTAACTCAGTGTAAAGGCCCTAAATTCAATTCCTAGTATCACAAAAAAATCATAACTGATGGCCTGGGATTTAGTTCACTGGTGCTGCTGCCTGCCTCACAAGTGCAAGTTCCCGAGTTTGATCCTCAGTACAAAAAAAAAAAAGAAGATGTTAAAAAAAATAATAACTGAAGCAGAATGCAAGGTTGCCTCTAACACAAAACTCCTGCCTTTTGTGTTTTTTCCCTCCTCCCCCTCTTTTTTTTTCCAGAGAGAAGATATCCCCCATCATATGATTACTATTAAGAGATGTGAATAACATCTGCTCAAGGACCTGTCTTCCTTTAAGCCACTGGAGCTCCTGATTTCTTTTGTGGATTATCTATTTTTCGTCTTAGACAAAAATAAATTTACTGATCATAAACAGAAAAAACTTAGGAGGTAAGAGGTCTAGTATGTTACTTATTAACTAAAACAGTAGACGCCCCCATACTGTGCCTTTCTTATGCCTGTATGTTGAAGTCTTATTTCTTCATTTCTATTTTTGTTTTATTTAGAAGAATTACCTTTGGTCTCATGCCTATCATGTTAATTTCTGAATAAAATTTTAAAATCTTAAGTGCAAAATAAAGGAGATAAAAACCTGATGAATGGTCCAATTTGTGTGTATTCCACTGGTATGTGCTTCAGTGATGGATGGCTTGTTGGGGAGTTCAGGGCAAAGGAATTCTGTTCTACATTTTCTCTAAGCCAGAGTTTTGTTTTGTTTTTGGTAATGATGTTACATGGGCATTTTGGTAACACAAAGGAGAACCTGAGAAACCATCACTTTCTTAAAAATTACAGTCTGAATTACTTGTTGCTGAGACAAAACACCCAACACCCGAAGTTAAAGGAGGAAAGGTTTATTGGCTCACAGTTTGTAGAGATTTAAGTTCATAGTTGGCTGGCTCCAAGGCAGGGTGGCATGGCAGAGGAGCATCATAGAACAGAAACAGTTCATGGCAGGCAGCAGGCAGAAGGCAGCAAGGCAGCAAGCAGCAAGTTACAAGTGAACAGCAGCGACTCCCTTCTGCCACTTATATCTTATCCAGGCTACTCATCCTTAGGGTGGGTAGCACTAAGACCCAGGATAGGGGTGCCTTCATCCTGGCATCACAACATGAATCAATCACAGCATCATATCCTTGATCCAGCCACCTTTGCAAAGGCCCACTTATGACTGCATGAGGCTTTGGGGGGAACATCTAGATACAAAACTATAAGAATTATTATGGATAAAGATTATTATATCTGTTAAAGTCTTCTCCGGCCATTACTAGACAAACAGTATGGAAATCTTGGAAATTTAAAGAAAATGAGATTAACCTTGAACTCTTCTGATTTGTCTAATGATTTTACAGTCTGCTTTGTTCTTTTTCATTTTTATTTTTATTTTTTTGGTACCGGGGATCGAACTCGGATCCTTGCACTTGTGAGGCAGGTGACGGAACCACTGGGCTAAATCCCCGGCCCTGCTTTGTTCTTTTTCTAAAAATTCATTAATTTTATTGGTACATTTTAGGTATACAATATGCTGACATTCATTATTGAGAATTTGTACCTTTACATGATGATCTTGGTTCTTATTTTATCCCCATTCCCCTGCCCTCCCTTCAACTCTTGCACCCCTCCCTATATACAAACATTTTGTTTCCATTTTTTCCTTTTCTCATATTGTTTCCTTTCCCTACCCTTCTCACTTCCCCTACCCCTTTGGACCTTTTCTTCCTATTTCAAATTATCAATTATTCATTTTAATCCTTATTTACACTTTCAGTTTCTCACACCAGAGAAACTATTTGGTATTTACACATGTGTGTCCTATTTATTTCACTTAAAGAGTATGGCCTCAATGTGCATTCATTTAGCTATAAATTTCTCTAGTTTCTCATTCTTTATGGCTGAGTAGTACTCCGTTTTATAAAAAAAACCACATCTTCTTTATCCAGTCTCCAGTTGATGGGCAATTGGGTGGTATCCAAGCTTTAGTTATTATAAACTGTGCGGCTATAAACATGGGTGTGCATATATCACTGTGGTATGGTTCTTTTAATTCTTTTAGGAAGATACCCAGCAGAGGAATAGCTGGGTCAAATGGGACCTCTAATCCTAGTTTTTTGAGGTATCTCTACCCTGATTTCTACAGTGGTTGCACCAGTCTACACTCCCACCAACAGTGAAAAAGGGTTCCTTTTTCTTCACAGCCATGCCAGCATTTGTTATTGGTTGATTTCTTGATAGCAGCCATTCTTTCTGGAGTGAGATGGAATCTCAGTGTTATTTTCATTTGCATCTCTCAAATGACCA
Organism: Heterocephalus glaber; assembly: GCF_053883595.1. NCBI lineage: Eukaryota > Metazoa > Chordata > Mammalia > Rodentia > Bathyergidae > Heterocephalus > Heterocephalus glaber. The sequence continues at coordinate 70,363,121 of NW_028258138.1, forward strand.
ATGATGTTGAACACTTTCTCATATGTTTATTAGCTATTACTGCATCTTTGAGAAATATCTGTTCATTTCAGGTGCCCATTTTTGGTTGGGTCTTTAAATTTAGCAGGTCTGATTTTTTAAAGTTTTTTATATATTATTGATAGTAGACCTTTGTGTGAGGAACAGCTGGTAAAAACTTTTTCCCACATTGCGGGTTGTTCTTCATGCTGTTGGTGGTTTCTCTTGCTGTGCAAAAGCTTTTTTAAAAAGATGAGATCCCAATAGTTGATTCACATGTGACTGAGGTTTTGTTCATGAATTCTTTTCCTACACCAATGTCTTCAAGAGTTTTACTTAACCTCTCTTCCACCTGGTTTAGTGTTTCTTTTTTAATATTTAAAATTTTAATCTATTTTAATTTTAGTTTAATGCATGGTGAGAGATATAGGTCTAGTTTTAATCTTTGGCAAGTTGAAGCCCAATTTTTCCAGCACCATTTATGAAAGAGGCTATCTTTCCTCCAGTGAGGGTGTTTGCCTCCTTTGTCAAAGATGAGGTGGCTGAATGTGTCTGGAGTTGCTTCTGCATCTTCTAATCTGTTCCACTGATCCTTGGGTCTGTTTCTTTGCCAGTACCATATTGTTTTTAATCACAGTAGCTTTGTAGTATAATTTCAGTTGGGGATTGTGATATCCCTTACCTTGTCTTTGTTACCTAAAATTGCTTTTGCTATTCTGGGTCTCTTCTTGTTCCAAATGAATTTTTGGATTGTTTTCTCTAATTCTGAAGCATGCTGTTGGAATTTCAACTGGGGTTGCATTCAATCTATATAGCAGTTTTGGAAGCATGACTATTTTCACTCTATTGGTTTTTCCTACCCAGGAGCAAGGGATCTCTTTCCATTTTCTGATATCCTCTTTGATCTCTTTTTTTAGAGTGCTGTAGTTTTCAGAGTACACGTCTTTGATTTCTTTTGTTAAGCTGATTCCTAGGTATTTCATTTTTTGGATGCTGTTGTGAAGGGAGTTGTTTCTACAGTTTCTTTCAGTGACTCTGTTGTTTGTATACAGGAAGGCTATTGATTTTGTGTGTTGACCTTGTATCTAGCTACTCTACTGAATTTGGTTATTAAGTCTGCAAGACTTTTGGTGGAGTTCTTGGGGTCTTCTATATAAAGTGTCATGTCATCTGGAAATAATGACAATTTAACATCCTTGTTTCCTATTTTTATTCTTTTAATTCTTTCTCTTGTCTAATTGCTGTGGCTAATGTTTCCAAAACTATATTGAACAGGAGTGGTGATAGTGAACATCCTTGTCTTGTTCCTGATTTTAGTTTGAGGGATTTCAATTTTTGACCATTTAGTATGATGTTGGCTGTTGGTTTTTCATAGATGGCTTTTAGCAGGTTGAGATAGAGACTGTCAAATCCAATTTTCTTTAGGGTTTTTATCATGAATATGTGTTGGATTTTGTCAAATGCTTTTTCTGCATCTATTGAAATGATCATATGTATTTGTTCTTGGCTCTATTGATACAGTGTATTACATTTATTGATTTGCATATGTTGAACTATCCCTGCATCCCTGGGATGAATCTCACTTGGTCAGCGTGTCTGATCTTCTTGATGATCTTCTGCATTCTGTTTGCCAGTATCTTATTGAGCATTTTTGCATCTATGTTAATTAGTGAGTGCCCTATAGTTCTCTTTTTTGGTTGGGTCTTTCTCTGCTTTTGGGATCCAGGTGATGCTTGCTTCCAGGAATGAATTTGGGAGTATTGCTTTCCTTTCAATTTTACTGAAGAGTGTAAACAATAGTGACAATAGTTCTTCTCTAAATGTCTAATTTCTTTTGATTGGTGAATTGAGACTATTAACATTGATGGTTATAACTGATATGTATTGACTTATCCTGGTCATGACCTTTTCTGGTTGTTGGATTCTCCACCTTTGCATTTAATTCCTTGTCTTGCCTAATGGATTTATTCTGCTGGGCTTTCTGGGGTTGTAATCCTCCTCATTGTCTTTTCCTAGAGTATGGTTTAAAATTTTTTGGAGTGCTGGCTTGGTAGTCATGAAGTTTCTCAGGTGTTCTTTGTCATGAAAATATCTTATTTCTCCATCAATTTTGAAAGACAGTTTTGCAGGGCACATCAATGTGGGTTGGAGGTTATTTTCTTTTAGGGCTTGAAATACTTCGCTTCAGGCTCTTTTTGACCTGAGAGTTTGTGTCGAAAAGTCTGCTGTGGTTTAATGGGCTTTCCTTTGTATGTGATTTGTTTCTTTTCTCTAACTGCTTGTAGTATTTTCTTCTTCCATTCAGTTTCTGGGATCATAACTATTATATGCCTACGTGTATTATTATTATTTTTTTTATCATGGCTAGTTGGAATCCTGTGTGCCTCACTTAACTGTATGTCAAATTGTTTTCCCCTACTTGGGAAGTTTTCTGCCATTACTTCTGTAAGCAGTTTCTTTATGTCATTTGTACTATCTCCTGTTTCTTCACTGACTCCAATCAGTCTTATGTTATTTTTCTTTGCATCATCTAGCAGCTGTTGGATTGATTTCTCGTGGTCCCTTACTATTTTTAAGAAATCTTTCTTTTCCTGGTCATTAATTGCAATTCTGTTTTCTATATCTGATATTCTGTCCTCACATTGGATCATTCTGCTGCATAAATTTTCAATAGAGCTTTTAATCTCTTGGATATCTGTTTGCATGTGTTTTATAGATTCCATTAGTTTCATGCTGCTGGGATTCCATCATATTCCTCAGCTCCTCTATTTTTTTTTTATCTGTGTCTGCTCTAGTGTTAGTAATCATGCCTTTCACTATGGACACAATCTCTGTTGTTATCTGAGAAATAATTTCTGATTTTATTTTCTCTAGATCCTCTTTTGTTGCCAGTTCAGGGAGTCCAGGTGGTTGAGTATCAGACTGTTTCATCTGGTTGCCCCTTAGGGTTGCCTTAGGTGATCTGGAAGTCTGGTTTTGAGACTTATTTACCTGTCTTTGCATTTGAACAGATGCAGTGTGCTGCGCCTTTGTTGAGGTGATGCTTTGCTCACCCAAAGGGCTTCAATTCTCAGCAAGGTCAGAGAGGGCTTCTCTCTGCTGCTCACCACTGTGCCAATTCCTGGGTGCAGAATGGTGGCCATCTGGATCCCTGCACTGTGCTATTTTCTGGGTGGGGTTCTGGCTGCACCCTGTGCACTCGTAGGATGGTATCTGTGTGGGTCTCTGGCTGGGGCCTGCCCACCTGTGTAGCTATTGTTTGGGAGGGCCCGTGGCTGGGGGCTGTGCACCTGAGTCGCTGGTGTCTCAGTGGGCTTCTGGCTGAAGTGGCATGCACTTACCAATGGTATCTTGGTGGGCTTCTGGCTGTGGCCTGATCGCCTGTTTTCTGGATGGGCCTTTGGCTGTGGCCTATGCACCCAAGCCACTGGTGTCTGGGTAGAGCCCTGGTTGGGACCTGGGCACCCACACTGCTATTGTTCATGGTGGGTTTCGGGCTGGAGTCTGCACATACCTCCAGTCTCCTCTATTCTTATTTCTTACCTTTCAAGTCTCTTCCATTTTTATACTTTCTGTACATAGTTTCTCCTTTGCTCTAGTCTGATTGTGTGTCCTCAAAATTTATTTATTGAAATCCTAAGCATCAGAGTAATATATTAGGAGGTGGAGACTCTGGAAGGTGATTCAGTCATTAGGTCAGCATTCTCATTGCTGTTTTCTTCATCATTATCTTGGCCTTGGAGTTGCCTCCCTCCACAACTGTGAGTAGTAATTTCTGTTATTTGTAGGCCACCAGTTTGTTTTATATAGCAGCACATACAGACTAAGACATCATCCTTTATTTATTTTTGGAGTTTAGGTAGTGGCAATATTTTTCCTGGTGGCTGAGCTTATAGGAGTCAAGCTTAGGTTATGGAAGAGAGTTGAAAAAGGTAATGGAACAATAAGAAAAAAACTGTGTAGGAACCAGAAATTTTACTTGGTGAAAACCTCAAATTTTTCAAATCATTAGATTCCAATGATGAAATAATTTCATTGGAGATAAGCATACATCTAGGCTGTTAGTGAAAGAAGGCATGCCAGGGAGATTTGTACAATTGCACAGGTCTGATGTCTACATTCTTAAGGTAAGTTCTCACCAGGTCAAAATTTTGAGATGTGTGCTAAACGTCACTGAGGTACTCACTGGCTGTGGCCTCTCTTAGAAGAACAAGTTGGACTGAGGAATACTTTTCAGTGGACTTCAGAGGCCTGTCCTTAATTGTGCTCACATATCTACTTAAAAGGAACCAAAATGAGAGGATGTAGACAGTTATTTGGACTACATAAAGGAATTATGAATTAGGATTCGTATTTAGTAATTATAGTATAGAGGATATTAATTAGAAATTAATGATTCATGTTGATGTAATGATCTTTAAAATAAAAGAAAGCATTGTGGTAAGGTAGAAGGGCCATTAGAGGGACCCACCTTTGATTCCTGACTCTTTTCCTTGCTAGTTATGTAGTCTTGGACAAATTTCTAAACTTTATTTCTAAGATATCTTTTCACAGGTCATTGTGACAAATAAGAGAATGCATAGTAGGTAGAAATGGTGATAATAATGACACCTGGTTCTTATGTAGCACTTTCCATGTGCCAGAAACTCTTATTTAATCCTCAAAACAGAAAAAAAAAGAATGAGGTAAGTATCATTATTATGCCACTTTAAAGAAGCACACTGAGACATAGAGAGGCTAAATATGAGTTACGATTGAAATATAAAGTGAATATTTAAATTTTTTTTTACTGGGGATCAAACTCAGGACCTTGTGCTTATGAGGCAGGCACAGTGCCACTGAGCTAAATTCCTGGCCCTGTGAATATTTAAATTTTAAGAATGTATTAAGAGTATGATACATTACCATTAATGCCCTTTACTTTATACACACTTAATTTCTGGCCACTTATTTATTTATCTATTTATTGATTGATGGCTGTTTTGAAACAGGGTCTTGTTATATACTTCAGGCTGGCCTTGGGCTCACTGTGTAGCTCAGGATGGCCTCAGACTTGGGGCGATCCTTCTGTTTCAGCCTCCCAAGCACTGGGATTACAGGCATGCGCCACCATGCCCGGCTTTCAGGCCACTTTTTAAAGCAGTTCTGGAAGTCCTTTTTTGTGAGTATCTTTATTATATATATTATATATATATATTATATATCTTTTATATATATTATATATAATTAATATATATTATATATATTATATATCTTTTATATATATTATATATAATTAATATATATTATATATTAGATATATATTATATATCTTTATTATATATTATATATAAAGATATAATATATATCTTTATATATATTAGTATCTTTATTATATATATTATATATAATATATATTATATATTATATAATATATATTATATATAATATATATATTAGGGGCAATCAGAAATGTTATATAAATTTTTAATCTTCTCTGTAGTTTTTGATCATGCCTCATGACTTTCAGAAACATGAGAAGTAGGAGCACAGCCAAGATTTGAACCTAGGAAGCCTGGTTATTATGTACTGTATTACATTGTCTCTCAGTATAGGATCAATGGGAGTAAGAAGAATGTTTTCAGTTAGGTCAATTCAGAAATATTAAATCATGAAATTAAGAATGATATTTATGAAATATAAAGAATATATAAAGATATAAAACTTACTGGCACCAGCTTTGACTATGATCTGGTGGTGGAATTTTGGGGCAAACATGTTTAAAATTGTCCCAGTGCCTTGAAAAAGGACAAATTCTGCTAACTTGTGTGTTTAAAACAAGACCAGGAACAGGAAGGGTAAAGTCCTTTTCCTTTCAAACATATTTCATTTTCTTGACAATTTTGTACAAGTTTCTTGGTTAAATATCATATTTCATTCTCAATCTCATCTTTCATATTTTTCCTGGCAATTCATTCTTTTTCCTGGCCCTATTTCAAATTTCTGAAAATTTCTGATCTGGCCATAAGAAGTCAGATAAAATCTGTGCATTGCAATGATAGCCATGAGGGTGGATTTCCTCTTCCTTCCTCCTAAGTTTATTTGACTTGTTTTCCAGCAAAGTTATATTTACTTATCATTTATGAAGATAGTGGTCCCTTGTCAGTTTTGGCTTCTTGATAAGATCCATTTTTATCTGGATTCTCTAGATGCAAAGCTCTCATATGTAAATCTGACCATTGTGCCATTTTTCTGTATGTGGTTTTTATTGATGATGCCCTGATGATGTAGAAGAAATAATCCTATACAGAGCTCCTCAAGGTAGTTTTCTTCCTTCCTGTCATCTAATTTCTGCTCAAGTTACTCATAGCAGTTGATTCTCTTGGGATGTAACATATATAAATGTGACATTATGGGTAGGATCTTAATTGCTGCACCTTAATGCATACAGTTGCCCCTTGTTACCTGAATGGGATTGGTTCCAGAATCCTCAGGGATACCAAAATCCATGAATGCTCTCCTTTATAGTGAAAGTTATAGTACCTACATGTAACATGCACACTCCCTCCTATATACTTTAATTTTTTATTTAAAAAGTATTTTAATAGTATCTTTGCAATGCATTAATCTTGGGGATTTGTTACATATATGTATTCCATCTTAATCATTTTACCATCTCCCCACTACTCTTCCCTCTCCTCAACTCCTCTTGGTTCCATTCCCATATCCACAAAGTCTGTCTACATCTCTGTTTTCTACTATCTTTATCTTGCTCTTTAAATTATTTATATTTTAAGTTTTTCATATGAGAGAAACCATGTGATATGTAACCTTCTGAGTCTCATTTATTTCATTCAGCTTTATCATCTCAAGATCCATCCATTTTTCTACAAATAATTCAAAGTTTATCCTTTATGGCAAAGTGGTACTCCATTGTGTATACATACTGCATTTATTTTCTTCATTTATTTATCTGTTGACAAGCATGTAGGCCACTTCCATCATTCAGCTGTTGTAAACTGTGCTGCCATAAACATGTATCACTGTAGTATGATGACTTTAATTCTTTTGGAAAGATAACCAGGAGAGGTTTATGTGGGTAAAGTAGAATTTCTAATTTTAATTTTTTGAGGAATCTCCATAGTGGCTGTTTTAGTGAAGCAGGACTTAAAAGCCTTGGGCAGCCCCCCTCCCTCACTCCCTCAAATTACCTACTCCAGCCCCCATAGCTGTAACTCTTTGTTCTGGTACAGATAAAATTGATAACTATGTCTGTAAATAAAATTTAAGTCATCTTGTTCTCACAAGATTTGCAAGGCTCTATCTTCTTTCAAGGCTAAATTACAAAATGGTCTGCCCTTGTCCTGTTTCATGTAAACTCGCTTGCTACATCACTAAAAAGACTAACCTTTTCAACCTTTGTTCTTCACTCTTCTTTTGGACATTAGTCCATTGAGCTGGTGTTCACCTAAAGCCTAAGATTAATTCCTCCTGCTTCCCATTGGTCTCACCTGTCTCTTGGATCCTGCGACATTAGCTTACATTCACAATATCAATGTAGAAGGGTTCCTTTTCCACCACAATCTCGCCAGCATTTGTTGTTTTTTAGTCCTTTTCTTTATGTTGAGCCCACCCAACTCAACATTTCTTTCTTTCCTTTCTTCCTCTCTCTTTCTTTCTTTCTTTCTTTCTTTCCTTCTTCACTTCATACTTCTCTCTGTGCCATCTTGTTCCCACATAGGAATTTTATTTCCATACTATCTATTCCCAGATCTATATCTCTAGTCCAGATCTCTTCCAGAACCTTCTTACCTAACTGCTCAGAAATAGCTCCATTTGGATGTCTCAAAACAACTCAGATTAACCTATGTAAAATTTACTTTAGCACATTCCACTCCTTCTTTTTCAGCCAAATGGCTTCTCTTGTCTCTTCCCATGCTCAGAAAGTGGCACCACTATCTACTAAATTGTTCAATCTAGAATCCTAGAGTTATCCTTTTTTTTTTTTTTTTGGTACCAAGGATCGAACTCCAGACCTTGGGCTTGTGAGGCAAGCGGCAGAACCACTGAGCTAAATCCCTGGCCCTCTGGGAGTTATTATTAACTTACTTTTACCTCACCTCACCTCCCATAACTATTCAACAGCTAGTTCATCACTAGTGCCTTCTTAACTTTCTGCTCATCCCCAAGACCACTGTCTTAGTTCACATCATCACAATATATCTTGCTTCTTCTTATCTCACCTTGTTTGCTTTCTTAAACTGAATTTGAGCATGCCTTTCCTCTGCCTATACTTTATTGTACTCAGGATAGTATATACAAATGTCATGTGGCTGGACATGGTACAAGCCTATAATTCCAGCATTCTGGGAAGCCAAGACAGGAGGATTGCAAATTCAAGCCCAGCCTAGGCAAGTGACTGAGCAAGATCCTGGCTCAAAAAGAAAGAAAAAAAGAAAGAAAAGAAAGAAGGAAGGAAGGAAAGAGAGAGAGAGAGACAGAGAGAGAGAGAAAAAAAGTGTGTGGTGGTATAGCTTTCTTAGTTACTTTTTTCTTGTTGCTGAGATAAAATATCCAACACCCAAAGTTAGAGGAGGAAATATGTTTTGCAGCTCACAGTTTGTAGAGGTTTCAGACCATAGTTGGCTGGCTCCAAGGCAGGATGGCATGGCAGAGGTGCATCACAGAGAAGAAACAGTTCATAGTGGGCAGAAAGCAGCAAGTGGCAAGCAGTGACAACAGCAGCCCTCTTTCTATCTCTTATATTCTATCCAGGCTACCCACCCTAAGGGTGTATAGCACTCACACCCAGGGTGGGGTACCCTTAATCCTAGCATTGCATCATGGAATCTCTGCACATATTAGTCCTTATGATTGGACACTGGTGGGCTGGGGATTTAGCTCAATGGTTTCACCGCCTGCTACGCAAGCACAAGGACCCAAGTTCAATCCCCAGTACCCAAAACAAAACAAAACTGCTATGATTGGACATTAGGAAATTTTTTTTTTTTTTTTTGGTACCGGGGATCGAACTTGGGACCTTGCACTTGTGAGGCAGGTGGCATAACCAATGAGCTAAATCCCTGGCCTCTGGGAACATTTTTATTGTTCAGATTTCAGTTTAGAAAACTCTCCCATGACTGCTGATTCCATGACATTGATCTTATTTCCATGACAATATGTGTTTGTCTCTTATCCTTGTGAAAGTATGATCACAAGATATCACACAAACTGCAGACCTACTTCCCCCAGAGAAGGGACTGAATTTAATTCTAGTCCCCTTCCGAATGCCTGACACATAAGACTGAAAAACGTTTGTTCAGTTCTACATGTTCCCTTCATCTATTTGGACTTTCAAAGTCTCATCTATTATCAATGCATGTAACCTCAGTTTCACTCATTGTGTGTCAGAATCTTGATAGGATCCCCCTAGTAGGTAGTTGACTGTACTGACGCTTAAGGGATGATATAATTCAGGTTGTCACAAAGATATCAAAGGAGTATTTGAGAATTGGGAACACATGCAGTATGAGATTCACCTATGGTTTACCCCACTTATTTTCATATAGTAATCTATGAAGTTTCCCTACCTCACTCAGAGTAAAGCCAGTCTCTACACTGCTACTGAGCAAAAAAGATCAAATAAATACTAACACAATCACATGGACTATCTTAACACCCACTTTCACAAAGACATTGATCAACTAAACCAAAAAAAAATCAATAAATATCAGACCTGAACCACACCATTAAACATATAGACTTAATAGATATCTACCGAGTATTCCATCCCAGTACAACAGAATGTATATTCTTTTCTACACCACATGGTCCTTTTTCCAAAAGAGGTCACACATTAGTCCACAAAACCTGCTTAAGTAAATATAAAATAAATAAAATTACCCTATGTGTACTATCAGACCACTGCACAATGAAAATAGAAAGCAATGACAGAAGAAACTTTGGAAATGGCAAAAGCATCTGGAAAATTAACAGTACACTCCTAAACAACCAATGGCTCATGAAGAAATTAAGAGATTTAAAAATTTCTGGAAGTTAATGACAATGCTGGTATAACTCACCAAAAACTCTAGAACACTATGAAAGCAGTCCCAAGAGGAAAGTTTATCAAGATCAATGCTCACATTAGGAAAACAGAGCAAGCCCAGATAAATAACCTTATGAAGATAAGGTTGTTGAGAAACAACAACAATCCAGGCCCAAACTGAAATTAAGGAGTGATACCTCAGTTCACAAACTTAATTCACTCCATGATTCTGGTCAAGAATTGAATTGATTATGAACTGAATCAAATTTCCCCATAAGGGTCAATGTAAACAAGGTTAATCCATTCTGACCTGTATGAATGTGGTCACAAACTGATTTTGGTCCCAAACTGAATTAAATTTTCCCATAAGGTTCAATGTAAATAAGGTTAATATGTTCTGAACAATATGTTTTTAACCACACAAAAAAGAAACCAAATACAGTACAGTACAGTACAGTATGAAGACAGAAAACACTAACCTTACTTGAGGTGACTTCTGGCATGAAAGACAGGAAAGTGGGTGAGGAGAGGTTACTGTTTGGAGGGAGGGTCCTTCTCCATAAGGACATCAAGGGTATCTCCTTTAAGGGTTTCTGTCTTCTTTGTCTGTTAGCTGCAGGGTCAATTTTGATGAAAAATCTGCCTAATGTCACTTGTTTTTTCCTGTGCTGCATAACTCTCAGAAATGAGAGACCACGTTATTGCTCATCAGATTTAACACTCTTGTTTGTTACAGTTATGTTGGGATGGTGCTTCTCAAAGAAATCCTGGCACTCATTCCATTTTTCCATAATGGATTTTATCACATCACTGCTAACCTCCTCCCTGTCTTCTTCTTCCTTAGTGGTTGCTCCTCAACAAGCACCTTCTGCTGCTCACTCTGGAGTTCAGCAAGTGCTTCCCTCGTCAGCTCCTCCTTATGTTGCTCAACTACTCCTCTATGTCTGCACCATCAACATCCAGGCCCATACTGTTGCCTAGGGACACAATCTCCTCCACTGCCTGTGCATCAGACCCTTCAGTCAGGTTCAGCGACACATTCTGGACAGTTTCCTCCAGGCCGAGTGTAAGGTCTGGTACATGACACCTTCCCAGGCTTTGTCAGTGAGGTCCATGCAGTGGAGGACATTGAAGTGTTTCTTCCAGAACTCTTTCAAAGTCAAGGACATCTCTTCAGTAACATTAAAACACTCGGTGAAGAGTGCTTTTGTATACAGCTTCTTGAAGTTGCAGATCACTTCCTAGTCTGTGGGCTGCAGAAGAGGTGTTGTGTTTGGGGGGGCTTGACCTTTATGAAGTCATACTCAGTGTCCATATCATCCACCAAGGCTGGAGGGTGTGCCTCCTCAAAGAAGGCACCTTTGAGGCAGTTAGTTGTCAGAAAGATGTTTCTTTTTTTTCTTTTTTTTTTTTTTTTTGTACCGGGGATGAACTCAGGACCTTACACTTTTGAGGCACATATCAGAACCACTGAGCTAAATCCCCAGCTCAGAAAGATGTTTCTTAATGGTGAGTATGAACACCTCATACAGTCATTCCATGAACAGTTGCCTTATGACTCAGGCTTTTCCATTGGCCCTCCACATGATGGGCAGTCTGGCCTTGTTTACGATCTGTTCCTTGAATACATGAGGGGTCTGGGAATGGTACACCAGTAGTGGGTTAATCTTCACATTAGTGTTTGCATTCACACAGAGCAAAAGGTTAATCTGTCCTTCATGGGGTTGTGCTCTGGCAGTGCCTTTTCCTACTGCATAGTATAGGTTCTGTTTGGCATCTTCTTCTAGAAGAGCCCAATTTTGTCACAGTTGAACACTTGTTGAGCAACGTACCCTTCTGACTTCAGGAATTCTGCAAATTCTTTCTTGTAGGCTTCTGCAGTAGCCTTGTCAGAACAGGAAGCCTGACCATGTCTTATCACACTGTGGATGCCACTTCTCTTGTGGATTTATCAAACCACCCTCTACTGGCTTTAAATTTATCACTTGTTGCACTTGTAGTTGGGTTTTCTCACAGTAAATCACTGTGCAATTTCCTGGCTTTTTCACAGATCATAGCTTCACTAACTCTATTACTTGGGAGCTGCTTCTCATTCAGCCACACCAACAAAAGTTTTTCCACCTCTTCCAGCACTTGTGTCCTCTGCTTGGTTAACATTGCTACTCCTTTTGCCACATCAGATCCTCTGATAGCATCTTTTTTTTTTTTTTTTTTTTTCAGTACCAGGGATTGAACTCAAGACCTTGCACTTGCAAGGCAGGCATGGTGCCACTGAGCTAAATCCCTGGCCCAGCATCTTTATTCTTAAAATAATCAAGATTCTTGGCCCCGGGGATTTAGCTCAGTGGTGCCACACCTGCCTTGCAAGCACAAGGTTCTGAGTTTGATTCCCAGTACTGGAAAAAAAAAAAACCAAAAAAAAAATTAATTTTAAAAAATAGTGAAGAGTGTCACCTTTGGAATCTTGTACTCCAAGGCCAAATCAGTCACATGAATACCATGCTCATACTTTTCTATAATTGCTTTCTTCAACTCAATAGTTATTTTCTTCAAAACCTTCTTATCATTCTTGCTGTGAACTTTCTAGTTACCTTCATTATTGTTCTGCATTCTTGTCACCTTCATTACCACTCTGCACTTTTTACTACCATGTTTGCTCTGCACTTTCTTTGGAGCCATGCTGGATTGAATAATACTGTACAGTACTGTATGTGCTAAAATGCACACAAAACATTTTCACAGTAAGTGTTGCACAGGCTGGTCTGTGACTGCGATCTCAACTAAAGGAAGCTACAACCATGTGGAAAGATAGCCTATTCAACAAGGGGTGGTGAGAAAACTAGCTAACTGTAGAACTTTGAAACTGGACCCATATTTCTCACTGTGTACTAAACTAAAGTCAAAATGGATGAAAGATCTAAATATTAAAATAAATGTTGAACCTATTGGAAGGCAAAATATGTAAAATACTTGAAGCCACAGGTTTAGGAAAGGATTTTCTAAACAGAACTGCAATTTCCCAAGAAATAACAGAATCAACAAATAGGATTACTTCAAACTGAAAAGCTTCTGTATAGCAAGGGAATCAATTCACAAAGTGAACAGACAACATACAGAATGGGAGTATTTTTTTTTTTGCTAGTTACTCCTCAGAGGATTAATATAAGGAATATATAAATGTATAAAGAACTAAAAAAATTAGGCCACCTAAGTAAAAGACCCAGTCAAGAAATGGACAAGTGAAATGAACAAACATTTCACAGAGGAAGACAAAGGCCAACAAATATATGAAAAATGTTCACCATCTCTAGGGATTAGAGATGCTAAGATTCCATTTTACTCTGGAAATGATGGCAATCATCAAGAAATGAAAAGATAAATGCTGTCAAGGCTGTGGTGAAAAAATAACACTCCTACATCGTTGGTGGGAATATACATTAGTATAACCATTATGTGAATCAGTATGGAACTTTCTCAAAGAACAAAAATAAGAAATTCCACATGATCTAGCTATCCCCCTTCTAGGTATCTTCCTCAAAGAGCTTAAGACATCATGCCATAGTGATATATGCATACCAATGTTTATAGCAGCATGATTCATAATAGCTAAATCCTGGAAGCAGCCTGTATACCTATCAACAGATGGTTGTATAAAAGAAATGTGATATCCATATATAATAGACTACTACTTGGCTATAAAGAAGGACAAATTTGAGACATGCATAGGAAATGGATACACCTATAAAATACAATGTTGAGTTTAATAAACAGGACACACAGGCTTAAATATCATATGGTATGTCTCATTTGGTAAGGCAAAGTATACACAAGGAGATCAATAGAGGGTGGAGAGAGCCTCTTTTGCAAAAGGGAAGGGGTCCAAGAGACCAAGGGTGAGGAGTGAGGAGAATGGAAGGGGAGGTAAGTAGAATAAAGATATGCCATGCACAGGAATCTAATAACCTCAACGAACACAAACATTATATGCCATAAACATGAGCTAATGTTAATCATATCAGTAAGAATGAAAATGGGGGAAGTGAAATTAGAAGAGGAGGGAGGGGAAAAGGATTGAAACCAAAGGAAGGAAGTTGTATTATGTACAAGTACTTGCTCCCCAAGATGATTGTAAAATGCATGTACTGCAAACAAGTACTAATAAAAAAATAAAGCAACAAAGAGTTTCATTTTCTCCACTATTAATATGCACAGTGTTTACAAAAATGTAAGGAAATACACATATTTAATGAATGTACTTTTGGGTGGGAACATATATTTGTGCAGCCTCTTTTAAGGACAACTGGCAATTATTAGCACATTTATAAGTGTACACACCTTTTAAAAGGATGATTTTATTTACTATATGAGGTGTGATCAAAATGTATGGTGAATGTTTAAATTTTTTTAAAAAATCATAGTAAGACATATTGCCATTAACTCTCTCGAAATATTGCCTTCCTTTAAACAGAGTTCTTGCTACTTTCTGAAGCAGTTCTGCAGGTCATTTTTTGTATCTTTACAAGGTGTGATAAAAAAATACAGTGAATGATGCTTCCAAGTGTCATCCAACGGAAAGGCAAGTTTGTAAAAACGTCATGGTGTGTTCTCATCCACCTTATTCAACAGATGTAGGATCATGATTTTGGCTCTTCCTCAAAATTAAAAGGACCATGAAAGGTTAAACATTTTGTTTTGTTTTAAAGTAATTTTAGGTATACAATATAATGACATTCATCATTGGAAATTTGCACCTTTACATAATCTCTCTTGGATCTTATTTTTTCCCCATTCCCCTGCCCTCACTTCAACCCCTCCATCCCTCCCTGTTTACAGAGACTTTGTTTCCTTTTTTCATTTTCTCATATTAATTCCATTCCCTTCTTTCCTTTCCCCTAACCCTCCCACTTCCCCTTCCCCTTTGACCCTTTTCTTCCTATTTCACATTATCTATTATACCTTTTAGTCCTTATTTAAACTTTCAGTTTCTCACACTAGAGAAACTATTCCGTATTTACACATATGTGTCCTATTTATTTCACTTAAGAGTATTGCCTCAACGTGCACCCATTTAGCTATAAATGTCTCTAATTTCTCATTTTTTATGGCTGAGTAGTACTCCATTTAATAAAAAAACCCACATTATCTTTATCCAGTCTCTAGTTGATGGGCAATTGGGCTGCTTCCAAGTTTTAGCTATTACAAATTGTGCTGCTATCAACATGGGTACACATATATCACTGTGGTATGATTCTTTTAATTTTGGGGGGAAGATACCCAGTGGAGGAATAGTTGGGTCAAATGGGACTTCCAGTCCTAGTTCTTTGAGGTATCTCCATACTGATTTCCACACTGGTTGCACCAGTCTACAATCCCATCAGCAGAGGAGCAGTGTTCCTCTTTCCCCACAGCCCCACCAGCATTTATTATTGGTTGATTTCAAGATAACAGCCATTCTTTCTGGGGTGAGATGGAATCTCAGCGTTATTTTCATTTGCATCTCTCGAATGACCAGTGATGTTGAACATTTTTTCATGTTTATTTGCTATTTCCACTTCTGTGTCTGAGAAATGTCTGTTCATTTCAGATGCCCAATTTTGGATTGGGTCTTTAAATTTGGGGGGTCTGATTGTTTTAAGTTCTTTATAGATTCTAGATAGTAGACATTGTAGGTTGTCTCTTCACACTGTTGGTGGTTTCTCTTGCTGTGCAGAAGCTTTTTAGTAAGAAGAGATCCCACTTGTTGATTGTTTGTGCTAGTTCACAGGCAACTGAGGTTTTGTTTATGAAATCTCTTCCTACACCAATGTCTTCAAGAGTTCTACCTAACCTATGTTCCAGCTGGTTCAGTGTTTCTGTTTTAATATTTAGATCTTTAATCCATTTCGACTTTAGTTTAGTGTATGGTAAGAGATATAGGTCTAGTTTGAATCTCTGGCAAGTTGAAACCCAATTTTTCCAGTACCATTTATTAAAGAGGCTCTTTACTTCAGTGAAGGTGTTTGGCCCCTTTGTCGAAGATGAGGTGGCTGAGTGTGTCTACAGTTGTTTTTGCATCTTCTAATCTGTTCCGCTGGTCCTCAGGTTTGTTTTTTTTCCAGTACCATGCTGTTGTTATCATGGTAGCTTTGTAGTATAGTTTCAAATTGGGGGTTGTAATAACCCCTGCCATGTCTCTGTTGCCTAGAATTGCTTTTGCTACTCTAGGTCTCTTCTTATTTCAAATGAATTTTTGGGTTCTTTTCTCAAGGTCTGTGAAGTATGCTGCTGGGATTTCAATTGAGATTGCATTGAATCTATATAACAGTTTTGGAAGTATGGCCAATTTCACTATATTGATCCTTCCTACCCAGGAGCAGGGGATGTTTGTCCATTTTCTGATATCATCTTCAATCTCTCTTTTCAGAGTGCTATAGTTTTCAGAGAAGAGGTTTTTAATTTCTTTTGTTAGGTTGATTCCTAGGTATTTCAGTTTTTTTGGATACTATTGTGAAAGGAACTGTTTGCCCTATTTCTCTCTTAGTGAGTCTATTGTTTGGGTAGAAGAAAGCTATTGATTTTTGTGTGCTGACCATGTATCCAGCTACTCTACTGAATTTGGTTAAGTCTAGAAGACTTTTGGTGGAGTTCTTGGGGTCTTCTATATAGAGTATCATGTCACCTTCAAATAATGACAATTTGACTTTTTCATTTCCTATCTTTATTCCTTTTATTTCTTTCTCTTATCTAATTGCCGTGGCTAATGTTTCCAAAGCTATATTGAACAGGACTGGTAATAGTGGAATCCTCGTCTTGTTCCTGATTTTAGTGTAAAGGATTTCAGTTTTTGACCATTTAGTATGATGCTGGCTGTTGGTTTTTCATAGATGTCTTTTATCAGATTGAGGTAGAGACTGTCTATTCCAATTTTTTGTAGGGTTTTTATCATAAATGCATGTTGGATTTTGTCAAGTGCTTTTTCTGCGTCTATTGAGATGATCATGTGGTTTTTGTCCCTGGCTCTATTGATATAGTGCATTACACTGATTGATTTGCATATGTGGAACCATCCCTGCATCCCTGGGATGAATCCCACTTGATCAGAGTGTATGGTCTTCTCAATGATCTTCTGCATTCTATTTGCCAGTATCTTATTGAGCATTTTTGCATCTGTGTTCATTAGTGAGATTGGCCTATAGTTCTCTTTTTTGGTTGGGTCTGTCTCTGCTTTGGGGATCAAGGTGATGCTTGCTTCCAGGAATGAATTTGGGAGTATTAGTTCCTTTTCAACTTCATTGAAGAGTTTAAACAGTAGTGGCAGTAGTTCCTCTCTAAATGTCTTGTAGAATTCAGCAGTGAAGCCATCAGGACCCGGGCTTTTTTTTAGTTGGTAAGTTTTTAATTACATTTTCAATTTCATTGATTGGTATTGGGTTGTCTAGAATTTTTAGGTCTTCTGCATTCAACTTTGGTAATTCATATGTGTCTAGGAATCTGCCCATTTCTTCTGTGTTGTCCATCTTATTGGCATATAGGTTCTGGAAGTAGGTATTGATGATCCTCTGGATTTCTGCTGGGTCTGTTGTCATTTCACCCTTTTCATTCCTAATTGCATGGATTGGGGCCTTTTCTTTCCTTTTTCTGATAAGGTTGGCTAAGGGTTTGTCAATTTTGTTGATTCTTTCAAAGAACCAACTCTTGGCTTCATTGATTTTTTTGTATCGTTCTCTTAGTCTCCATTGCATTGATTTCTCCTCTAATCTTTATAATTTCCTCCCTTGTATGAGCTTTGGGGTTGTCCTGCTCTTCTTTTTCTAGAAGCTTGAGGTTCAGCATCAGGTTGTTTAATTGGGCCCATTCTGTTTTCCTAATATGCGTATTCACTGCTATGAATTTCCCTCGTAAGACTGCTTTCATTGTGTCCCATCGATTCCGATATGTTGTATTGTCATTGTCATTTAATTGAAGGAACTGTCTGATTTCTTCTTTAATTTCCTCTGTGACCCATTGTTTATTCAGAAGTGTGCTGTTCAATTTTCATGTGTTTATGAAATTCTTGTGGTTTCTTTTGTTATTGATCTCCAATTTCATTGCACTATAGCCTGATAATATACAGGGGATAACTTCAGTTCCTTTGCACTTACTTAAACATGTACTATGGGTGAGTATGTGGTCTATTTTGGAGAATGACCGGTGTGTAGCTGAAAAGAATGTATATTCTGATTTTGTGGGGTGGAACACTCTGTAAACATCTGTTAAGTTCATTTGTTCAAGAGTTTGATGGGTCAGGGATGTAAGCTCAGTGGTTCTGGTACCTGCCTTGCAAGTAGAAGGACCTGAGTTCAATCTCCAGTACCAAAAAAAAAAGTTTGATTTCTAGTATTTTATTGCTTATTTTTTGTCTAGTTTATGTATCTATTTGTGACAGTGCAGTACTGAGTTCCCCCACTACTATTGTATTAATGCTTACTTGATTTTCCATGTCTGTTAGTATTTGTTTTATTCAGTTGGGCACACTAGTGTTTGCTGCATATATATTAATGATTGTCATCTCTTCCTCTTTGATCGTTCCCTTTACAAGGATGTAGTGTCCTTCTTTGTTTCTCTTAATCAGTGTTGGTTTGAAATCCACTTGGTCTGCAAAGAGGATCACTACTCCTTCTTTTTTCAGGTTCCTGTCACATGGAGTATTGTTTTCCACCCTTTAACTTTCAGTCTATGAGTTTCTTCTTGAATTAAGTGTTTCTTGTTTTTTTTTTAAGTGTGTTTCTTGTATGCAGCATATGCTTTTTGATCCATTCTACCAGTTTATTTTTTTTGATTGGTGAATTGAGATATTACCTTTGAGGGTTATAACTGATATGTATTGACTTACCATTGTCATGACTTTCTCTTTTTGTTGGATTCTCCCCCTTTGCATTTAATTTCTTGTCTTGCCCGATGGATTCATTCTGCTCGGCTTCCTGTGATTGCAATTCTCATTGTCTTTTCCTAGGATATTCTATAAAACTATTTGGAGTGCTGATTTGGTATTCATGAAGTTCCCAGGGTGCTCTTTTTCATGAAAGTATCTTCTTTCTCCATCAACTTTGAAAGACAGTTTTGCAGGGTACATCAATCTGGGTTGGAGGTTGTTTTCCTTTAGGGCTTGAAATACATCACTCCACGCTCTTCTTGCCTTGAGGGTTTGTGTTGAGAAGTCTGCTGTGATTCTGATGGGCTTTCCTTTGTATGTGATTTGTTTCTTTTCTCTGCTTGCAGAATTTTGTTCTTCTATTGGGTTTCTGGAATCTTTATTATATGCCCATGTGTACATTTTTTTTTTTGAACAAGGGTATTTGG
This sequence comes from Heterocephalus glaber, assembly GCF_053883595.1. Taxonomy (NCBI): domain Eukaryota; kingdom Metazoa; phylum Chordata; class Mammalia; order Rodentia; family Bathyergidae; genus Heterocephalus; species Heterocephalus glaber. The sequence continues at coordinate 70,382,463 of NW_028258138.1, forward strand.
AGTCCTATATGCTTCACTTATCTGCAGGTCAATTTCTTTTCCCCTGCTTTGGAAGTTTTCCAGCATTACTTCTGTGAACAGTTTTTTTTATATCATCTGCACTCGCTCCTGTTTCTTCATTGACTCTGATCAGTGTTATGTTATTCTTCTTTGCATCATCTACCAGCTGCTGGATTGATTTCTTGAGGTCCCTTACTATTTTAAAGAAATTTTTCTTTTCCTTGTCACTAATTGCAGTCTTATTTTCTATATATGAAATTCTGTCCTCACATTGGCTCAATCTGCTGCATAAACTTTCAATAAAGTTTTTAATCTTCTGGAAATCTGTTTGCATCTGTTTTATGGATTCCATTGTTTCCTATGTTGGGATTCCATGATGTTCCTCAGCTCCTTTCTTTTTTTAATCTGTGTCCTCTCTAGATTTATTAATCATGTCTTGTACTATGGGCACAATCTCTGCTGTTACCTGAGAAATTATTTCTGATTTCATTTTTTCCAGATCTCTTTTGTTGCCAGTTTGGGGAGTCCAGGTGGTTCAGTATCAGACTGTTTCATCTGGGTGCCCCTTAGGGTTGCCTTAGGTGATCTGGAAGTCTGATTTTGGGACTTGTTTATGTGTCTTGTCATTTCAACGGGAGGTGGGGTGCTCTGCTCCTTAGTGCTGGGGGCAGTGGTAAGGTGGACTGGAAGGCTCCTCTTCAGTGCTGGGGTTGGCTCTGGTTAAACATTTTGAATTAATTCAAGATCTTGAGCAAGACTTGGTGGTGAATACCTGTAATCTCAGCACTTGGAAGACTGAGGCAGGAGGATCACCATGAATTTCAGGCCAGCTTGGGCTACATAATGAGTTCAAGGCCAGCCTGAACTACATGGTAAGCCCCTGCCTCAAAATAAAAAAATAGGGCCAGGGATTTAGCTCAGTTGTTCTGGTGCCTGCCTCGAAAGTGCAAGGTCCCGAGTTCCATCCTTGGTAGAAAAAAAAAAAACAACAAAAAAAACCCAAACCCCAAACCAAAACAAAACAGTAAAAATTTAAACATTTACTGGAGCTTTAAAAAAATCAAACCCTTTATTTTTTTGATACAATTTGGGATTTTTTTTTGCCATTGTGTGCATATTACTTTCCAGTAAAAAAGTTAAATGATTTGAAAAAAATTCACTATTGACAAGAAGACTGTTCTATTTAGAGAGCAACATGCTTCTTCCTATGTATCCCACAAAACAGCAGGGGTGAATGAATGTCTTTGTCTCACATCCCTGCTAGATTTATGTCAGAGCGGAGATATCTGCTTGGATATATCTGCTCATTCATATTGTTTTTTTCTCTCTCCTCTCCCTTATTCCACATAAAACTTGAGGACAAATGGAATTTCAATAAAGATGATCTACAGGTAAAGCTAATGAAAGTAATTTATGTTTTTTGGTACAATTCATAATACTAACTTTTGATTACAGGAGACATATTCTGAATTATATTTCATGTAGGTTGTCTTAATGAGTTTCTGGGGCACAACATATACTGCAACAGAAGGAAAAATATTCCCAGAGCCTGGTGGAAGGTTGGAAGAAACCAGCCAGGACTAAAAACTGGTTATGAACAAGGTTTTCATCAATATGGGTTCAAGACTCCTTTCTGAGAATGAAAATTTGAAGCTGAACTGTGATGACATATTGGTAACATAACTAAAGATATTCTTTTAATATCTGATCATCATGTAGATAATTCCTCAAATCAAATCAAAGTGACCTGGCTATAATTTTAAGGAAGCAAGAGTTCTACACATTTTTTAGTACCAAGAAACTCTATCAACTACAATGTATTCTTCTGGAAGATAGAATTAGTGGGGGTGGGAAGTACATGATATCTATAAAAATGGAAAGTTGAAAAACAAGTAATGCCCATGTGTCTCCACAATGGAGCAGAAGTCTTAACCAACCAGCCTTCAGTCCACTTGGAAATGCTTATCTCAATGGGACATGTGTACCAAGGAAAAGTCCCATTTCTGGCAGTGATTCCATGTTCCCTGTGTCACCTTCCTAAGTATATCTGGTTTCCTCACACACCTGACCTGTAGCTAGCTTCACAGTGCAGTTTCATAAGACCCACAGGGGTCCTATGAATCATTTTAGTTCAATCTTCTCCCAATATAAGAATGCTATGTGCTGTATTCTAGATGTGCTCTACCACCTCTAACTTCATAGATTGAAATCAATGCAACAATATGAAAAGATGACGCTTCAAGATGATTAGATCATGAGAGCACCACCATGAGTGGGATTAGTGTCCTCATCACAAAGCTCTTTAGGAGTTTGTTCACCCCTTTGCCATGTGAAGATGCAACAAGGCACTATCTTGAAAGCAAAGAGCAACTGGTGCCTTGATTTTGGACCTCACAACCTCCAGTCTGTGAGGAATAAATTGTTTATAAATTATACAGGGTGAGCTATTTTGTTATAGCAGCCTGATGGGTCAATACACTTCCTAACTTCTCATCATGTCCTGCCCCAGAACCACCATCTATGAACCTTTAAAGAAACTGATTGTAGGAGAAACTCTTCCACCCCTTTTAAGGCTCCTGAAACTCAAATCCACTTTGATGAAATAAATGTTCAATGTTCTTACATTTATTTTGTCTTAACTGGAGGTGGGAGGAAACCAATAAAAGACTTATTTTATTTTATTTTATTTATCAATAGTAACCAAAAAAAATCAGGAGTTACAAAAACAAGTTGAATGCAATATGGAAGCATACTAAATACAAATACATTTTCACAAACACACAGGCCATAGAAACCTGTTCAAATTGTTTCCTGAAGTTTGACTATTTAAACCATAGGTGTAAAGGAAAGACATTCAGACTGGTTCAGATGCACTTATCAGCAGGTGGAAGAGCCCTATTTTCCAAAAACAGTGATAGTGTCCAGCCAGAGTTATGGCATATGGGAGGGTTTCCATGGACCCTGGATCTGAACAGACACTGTAAAACTACACAGAGAAAGTCCAGGAAGCTTGCAGTTTATGTCCTATATGCTTTTAGAAGGCTAAAGAAACTGAATCTGATTTAATCCTGCCTGTTTGCACCATGCAAAGCTCTATGCAAGACTCCCCAAACTAGGCTACTTAGCAGCTTTCCATGAATGGCCCTCAGATCACATGATTCTATGGTACAGATAGCAGCTGCCCTATTTACACAGAAGCAGCAGACTCAAGAGGAATGTGGCTTTGCTCTTGGGAATTGAGTGTTGCAGTGTAGGGTAGAGTCTTGGATGGTAATTCCTGTTCTAAATGTGACCAGTAAAGAGACCCTGTGGCTTCTTGCTTTAAACAAACTGGTACTATTGCCCTCTCCCACTGTGTCTAAGAGCTGGCAAAACTTTCTTTGATTAAGGCATGCTGCTGTGGGTTCTCCAAGGCACTTGGACAGAGAGCTGCATTTCAGACTGCACACATGAGGTTCAAAGACAGCTTTTTAAAAATGGGGTGACACATAGAAGTTCAGAATTCTAACTAAGCAAAGTGGAATTTTCTCCTTTTAAATGAGTGTGAGGAAAACTAGAAGGAATTTCTTGTCTGGCACAAATTTGTCTGTTGCCTGAGCAGTACCATCTAAATATCTTTTCTCTGAGGGTCAGTGACTTGATTTTCCAAAAGAGATCCAGTTTTTGCTTTTGTTATGCCAAATGCATCTGAAACATGGTAATGAGGTTTAATAATTAGGAGCCAAAAGATGCAAGCATAATTGCAAATAACTCAGCTATAAGGCTCAATCTCCACTGTGTACTCCTCTTGAATTTGAAACCTTCTACTGGCCACATCTCTAAAGGGACAGGTCTTTCTGACTCCAACAAGAGGTTGCACATGACATGCATGGTTGGAGACTAGTACGGTGGTTCTCTCACCCTTCTTGGGCTGGCTTTCCCAGGAAGGTCTCAAATACCTGCACAAACTGCAAGGCTTATTCAGACTGAGGTCAAGCTTGGCTATCTTGTTTTTTGGCTGACTCTTCTTATTATAATAAAGTTTCATTTATCTTAAGGAGAAGGAAGAAAATTACAGGAACCTTTTGCTCTCTAGACAACTTCCATAATCACAAAATTTGTAATTTATCAAATCAAAAGCTTAATGCATTCTTAACCACTCACTGAGGAAACCAGGGCCCAGAAATTGGAAGAAATAGGGTCAAAATCACTCTGCTAATGTTACTGGTAGACCAATGAGCATGTTCGTAGGCTGGGATATGCTAAGCTTCTATCCTTTGGAATAGTGATTGGCCTGACCTTCTCAGAGTAAATGAACACAAATTAACTTTTTGAATCTTGAAAGTTTTATATGAAGATGCTTCCTCTTCCCCTGACTTCCATCCAAGGCCTCCCTACCCCTTGGCACACAGCTGACCTGCTGGAAACCAAGCAACCAACTTTGGGCTACATCTAATCTAGTCTGTGGCAGGGTCAGGGGTGTCTGGATTATAGAGCTCCGTGCACCAGGAAGAACTCCAAACTCCTTCACCTCAGAAATGGTAGAACTACCTTAAAATAATTACAAAAGCTTAATATCTAGTCAAGAAAATAAAACATAAAACAACAACAACAATATCATGATAATAATTGAAAAATGAAGTCAACTTCCAAAAAAGAGAAAGTGTTTTACAGAGAAGTAGCACCTTTGGTAAAATGTATTTAAAAATTTGGTTAGGTCTCTACTGGGCTCAAAGTATACAAGTATCTGCATAATTTGGGCATACTCCCAGAAACTCCATCCAAGTCTGAGGGGTGTGGGTCACTAGCAGGATGGCTGTGCTTAGAGGAAGTGGCTGGGACCAAGAGGAGAAGTAGAGATGCTGGACATCTGTCATGCTGACAGCAGTGACAACAAGGACCAGAAGCAGAACGTGGTCCCCGACCTCAGAGAGGCTTCAGATCTGGATCTGAGCCTTCCATTCCCTCCTCCAGGGACTGCCTGCCCAGTCCTCTCTGGCACTGTGTTCACTCCCTGCAGCCATGACCTCAGAGAGGCTTCAGCTCTGGGTCTTCCCTCTCCCAACCTGATGCAGTTTTCCTACTTGCTTCCAGCCCCAGAGCACTATATATAGCTTCTCTCAAAGCTCTCCTAGAAATGGAGGCTATGGCCCATCCCCTCCTAGCCAGCCACCTCCATTTCCTTTATTGCAAAACAAATAAACAAAATAAAATTTGTTGCTGTACGAGCAAATACTGGTGATTTGGCAATTGTAGCAGACACTTGGTATACTGGACTCAGCGCTGAAGTAGAAGAGAAGGTGCTGCACTCCAGACACTCTTCCTATGTGCCTCTTAGATTTCTTTGGTGCTCACCCTCTTGGTCTTTTCAGCGGTTTCCTTTGAGATGCAAAAGAAAATCATCATCATGGAAATATTTAACAATACGATGCACTGACGATGCATGCTTATGCTCAATTTTAGTTGTTTACTTCTCTGGCTCCTCTGTGGATGCTGAGCAACTTGGGGGCAGGGACCACATCCTTTTCATGACATGGTGGTATAGGGGCTGTTTACTAGATTAAGAAGTGATCCCATCTTAACGCCTATGAAACTAGGATATGATGATCTCCATTTTAAAGATAAAGAAAAGGACACTAATATGGAAATTATACAAGATATTGTGACTCTAACAAGACCCAGATAATTAAGACCACTGGGTTCCATAGGCAGACTGCTTGTTTGGATTTGGCTGTGCTACTTTCTGGTGACTTTGGGCATGTTGTGAAACCTCCTGTGTCTCAATGTTTTCAATTGCAATATGAGGGTTATGAGAGATGAACTCTTACAACAGTGCCTGGCATGGTCCTCCAAAAAAGATACAAAAATGGCCAATCAAAAGATGTCCAATATCATCAATTATTAGGCAAATAAAAATAAAAACCTCAAAGAGGTTCCACTTCACATCAACTAGAACATAAACAATTTTTGACAAGAATGTGAATTTAAACATGGAGTTATCATCTGACTTAGCAATTCCATTCCTAGGAACATAGGTCCACACAAAAAACTTGCACAATAGTGTTCACTGCAGCATTATTCCTGGCAGTCAAGAAACTGAAACACATTAATACCTACTGACTGATGAATGAGTGCATAAAGTGTGTTACATCCACGCCATGGAATGTTATTGAGCCCTAGAGAGGAATAAAGTACTGAGTCATGCTACAAAGACGAACCTTGAAAACATTATGCTCAGTGCAAAACGTCAGACAGAAAAGGCCTTATATGGTATGAGTCCATTTACATGAAATGTCTAGAATAGGCAAATGTATAAATACAGAAAGTGGATTCGTGGTTGCCAGGGTTAGTGGTGATAGCTGATACTTTTGTTGTTGTTGTTGTTAGAGATAGGGTCTTGCTATATGTATTTCAGGCTGTCCTTGAACTCACTATGTGGCCCAGGCTGGCCTTGAACTGATGGTAATCCTCCTGCTTCAGGCTCCCAAGTGCTGGGATTAGATATGCACCACAATGCTCAACTTGTTACCCTCTTAGAATATACTAAAAAAAACCCCACTGAATTGAATACATTAAAAGGGTGAGTTTTATACTTTGTAAATTATAACTTAATTTTAAAAAAAGGAAAAATACTGACAACAGTGGCTGATATTCTAGCAGACAGGACTGGTGTAGTTTGGTAAACACTAGCATGCCTTCTTACTGCCATACTAATGGTTTTCTCTGGCTTCAAGAACCCATACTGTCCACACATGCTGATGGCCAGAAATACCAGGGAATTAATGTCTCCTGGTAGCAATCCTCAATCAGTTGCTCATGGGGGTTTTGTAGAGATGCCCCAGCTCCTCCCACCTTCAGCATAGTAATTCTGTTCCCAGAATTCCCCACAAGATTAAGCTCTGTGTGCCCATGCTGTTAACATGCTTGAATATGCTCTTTATTGATTCCTTCCTGGACACATTTCTCTATCCCTCTTCTGCTGTTCCCTGGGATTGGCTCCCAAATACACTATTTCTACTTGAGTTCCTGCCTCAGTGCCTACTTCTGAGTGAACTCCGTAAGACAGATAAATCTAAAAATGTTAATTATTGGAATTCACTATGCAGTGTCGCTCCAGTATAATTTCTCCAACTTCAATGAAAGGAATTCCCATGAAGTTTTCCTCCCCTCCCCTTTATGGGGTTGTGCTCATTTGGACACTGAAGACTGGTGACACAAAAGACTAGAAGCTTCTGTTTAAACAACTGAGGTTTCTTCATGATCAGTGATGACAAAGTGCATATAAAGAATGAGCAATAAATATGAGCAATAATTAATAATAATTGTCAAATATTTCATCTCAGTAGCTTGGCAGCTATTGTGATCATTATATTCCCTAAAAACCTGTATGTCAGGGAGAAAGCTTTTATTACCTGGTGTTTAGGTATCTAATATAAGGTCTAATATTGTGTTAATGCTATATGATAAGTCAGTGGCTAGGCGTAGGATCCAATACTGCCACAGTGTGTCAATTGATCAGTATTCTGCTAAGAAACCTTTCGTCAAGGAGGCATTCAATTTAATGACATAAAGGCAGAACAGAATTCTCATAATCTTCTTGAGCTTCCAGGAAGGAGAATCTTTGTCAGTCACAGGCTATTTTCTAGCCAGATGGGCATTTATCTTGAATCCTTTGTGTTGTGGTTCAAATCCACTCATTTCACCCTTACTGAGCACAGACTGTGCACCCGGCCCTGTGCCACATGCAAGGGTACAATCACAAGCAAGTTATGGAGCCTGCTCTCAAGGAGTGTATAATCTTCGAGTTTGGGTACTGGTCACAACAGGAAACATTAATACTAATATTTCTTTAGATCATGCTCACTTGCAAATTACCATCTTACTTATGCAGTCACTTACCAAGCTGTATCCCACATCTGCTGGAAACTGTAGGGCTAGAGGACTCCATCAGAAAACTGTATTGTGGCTTGATAATACAGATAAGGCTGTATGGCCAGGCTTTACTGTATTGAACTAAGTATGTCTCCTTGGTTTCCTGGAGCACCGGAAGTGTCTGAGTGGTGTAAGGGCCTAGTGGCAGCAGCAACAGCTGAACCAGCATGGTGGCTGTCACTCACCTGGTGCTTTTGAAGCTCCTGGACATATCGGGTCATCTCTTCCTCTGTTTGGGTCTGGGCCCCCTTCTGATTCTTTCCTACAAAAAGAACCAAAGCTCAGAGAAGTGGTGGCTGTGGTAAGCCAAGGGGAACCCACCTAGCTTGGCCTTACAGATTCTCAATTAATCTTTATTTAACCTGTGGAAGGAGAGGCACATCACCTGCATTTCTCTGAGTATAAAGGCATGAAGGGCCTCATGTAACTGACACCTCAAGGTAACAGACTGTGAACAAGCAGTCTGCCCCCACTCTTCTCTGGCCTGTTCCTGGGGTCTGCTTCAACTGCTCAGCACATCTATGCCATAGGCTGGCCATACAGAAAAAGCTATGCCAAGAACCTGTCTCCAGGCTCAGGCAATTTCTCTGGGGCAGTGATAGTCAACCATTTACATGATCTCAAAATGTCCTGGAGAGCATTTTAAAATGTAATTCCTGGTCAGGATGTAGCTCAGTAGAGCACTTGCACAGTATGTGCAAAGCCCTGGCTTTGATACCAAGCACTACAAACAAACAAACAGAAGTTACCTAGCTTTCTCCTTTAGTGTCCAGTTTAATTGATATCAGTTGGGGCCTGGGCACCTATTTTTTTAAAAAGAGTCTCTAGGTGACTCTGATGTGTGACCAGGTTGATAACCACAGCATCTAGCAATGTTTCCCAGACTTGCACAATAATACAACTAAAATTACACAGGTTCTGCAGCTGTTCTTTTTGCAGGTTCTAATTCAGTAGAGCTGGGATGCTGCCCAGGAATCTCTGTTTATTGAACACAATATTTACCACTGGCAAAGACTGGACAGTGGCATCAATCTGTTCCTCACAACAGCTTCCCTTGGCCCAGGCTCCATCTGGCTTCAGATCTCAGGTGCTTGTTCTTTCTTTTGGGATTTGTGGTCTAAGCCTGGACTGCTTTCAGGTACAAGACTCTATAATTTCCTCTTAAATCCAAGACCTACACAGAAAGATACGCTGAGGTCCCCACGGTACCACCATCGGGATTACTACTTTTTATGTTCAGTGTTGGAGTTAGAACCTAGGGCCTCAACCGTACTGTTTTTGCTAGTGAGCTGCACCCCCAGCCCCTGGTTTGCTCTTTGTACCCACACAGAGTTCTGAACTTCAACCTGCTTGGGAGGGAGGGAAGGAGAAAGAAGAGAGAGAAGGAGGGAGGAGAGAGGAAAGGAGGAAGGGAGAGCTGTGTGGCAACGGAAACAGGCAATGTCCTATGGGGTGAGAATTTGGTTTCTCTCTGGTGCATGTTGTTGCCTGATGCATCATTATGCAGATGATCGTGCTTGGGATTCTGTAAACCAGCTACACCAACTACTGTGTCTCAGAAATAGAAAGCTACTTTTATGAAGCCGGAACAGGAGCAACTAGATGTGCATGGGCACTGCAGGGAGCTTGGAGAAGACAAATATAAAGTGATTCCTGGTTGAGGCAGGTTGGGCCTCAGTTCCAAGATATCCTCTGGTGGCTTCAGTATCTTTGGCATCAGTGTAGCCCAGGACCCAAATGACTACCAAGATAACCTTTAGCTTCTGTCCCCTACCCCAAACTCTCTCTGATGTCTTTACTCCTCAACCTAGCCAGTCCATGTGTCAACTATCTCAACTTTTATTTTTTGTTTTCTTTTTAGGACTGCCTGATTCTGTTAGGTTACAGAGTGTTCACAGACATTTATCTTTTTTTCGGCTGGGTATGGCAAGGTACAGTCATTTTGTCTTCCAACAACCTGAATCTTTTACACACAGTATTTCCTAAATGTCACAATGATTAAGTGCTTTGCCACTTAGTGGGATAATATACAAAGTGCTTAAAAGAGTACCTGACACAGAGTTCTCACTAAATCAGTTTGCTCTCCCGGTTATCGTCATTCCAGTCTGACTGCAACATTTATTCTTGCTCTGGGTCTTAATCCTCTCCTGTTTGAAGCCTCTGGAGTGATTTTCAAACTCAGTGCATCTGGGACAAATATTTTGCCTTCCATGTGACCTCTAGGAGACCTGACACTGAAAGTCTGGGCCTGCCACATGCTCCCTGGCGTTCTCGTCCCCAGGTACTGCCCTCTGCCCCATCATCCCCAGGCTAACGTCTCTCATGTGACTCTTGACACTGTTCCTTTTTTTTGTCTGAGGTGCAGCTCACCGTCACAGGTCATGGCTGTGCAGACCCAGTTTCCACAGGCACAGACACAGCGGTTACAGTCCACCTCGGTCTCAGCACCATCTGCATATGTTTCATCCTCAAGGGCACACTCTGTTAGACCAAAAAGAAGGGCAACAGTTTGGCTATAAGGCTGAAAGATGTGCGCAGCTTCCCCATTTCCCAGGCAAGGCTGTCTGCCTGCCAGAGGCACCATGGCTAAGCAGATACTCCCATCAAAATAAAGATTTTTGGGCTTAACTTCAACATGGAGCGGATCATGGAGGCAGATTATTTTGGCCAGCCCTGCAAAGTTCCATCAAACTTCTCCATTTTGGGCCCCCAAATGCCTCCATCCCTGAAATCTCTCGATTTCTAGGTTAAGCTTACTCTTCTCAGGAGGGTTGAAGGATGGATTGAGGCACTTGAGGAACTCTTGGAAGCTGAGTTTCCAATCAGCATTTTCATCAGACAGTTCAATGAGAGCATCAACACAGAGTCCTCTGAAATGAAATAGGGGAGAAAGGTGTCAGCAAGACCTTAGCTTCTTGATGAAGAAAGGAAGCATCATACTTAGATACACCCGGGGCCTCCCAGAGGCCAAGAAAATGACTGCTCTCTGAAAACCTTTCCCTCAACAGCAACCTGTTACAATCATTATCCATCCTGACTCCCCTGAGAATCTATAACGGCCAGTATATTAAACTAGATGTCAGTATCACTAAGCTGTTCAAATGTTCTCCCACGATGATGAACGTTTTGTGAACAGCTTTGTCTACCTTGAGTGACAATGCTTTCCCTACCTGCACACCTTTCTCTAGTGATTACCTTTCCCATAGTATAACTGTCAAATCAAATGGACCAGAAAAATCAAAATACAAGATATGACAGATGCTATGAAAGGAATGTGGGATTTGAATGAATATGGAATTCAAGCAAGAATCACTATTATCACTATTATAGAAAGAGATCTTTCAGAAAAGATCTATAGACCCTCAGCTCCATCAGTGCCCCCGACCTGGATTTGGGCCTTGGCTTAATCTCTTACTACTCAAATGGTCTTGAGCTAGATATTCAGCTTTCTGAGCTCATTTTCTTACCTGTAAAGGGAGGACAAAAAGCCTTCCTTCCCTGGGATGCTATAAGGTCAAACATTGAAATTATAAGACATTATCTAAGTTCAAGTCACCAAAATATGAAGGATTTACAGATCCTATACTCTACGGTCATGGGCTAGGGTTAGGAAGAATCCTAGAAGCTGTGCTTAGTACTTCTTTTGAACAAAAGACAGTTTCTTTTCCTAGTTTTAATTCTATCAACAAACTAGGACCACATCAGAAGTTTCTCAGGGATTCCTATTAATATTTATTCTAGACTAATACCAGAAAAGGAGAAGACATACATATGTAACAATTAGAAGTATACAGGAGACCACACCAATTATCTTAGAGTCAGAACTGAAGCTATTTTATGTTTTGTTTTGTTTTTTTTTGGTACCGGGGATCGAACTTGGGACCTTGCGCTTGTAAGGTAGGTGCCAGAACCACTGAGCTAAATCCCTGGCCCCTGAAGCTATTTTAGACCTATTTGATAATGGATTAATGTATTCCTTCAGAAAATCAACCAATAAAACATAATGCAGAACACTCAGAAATAATTTTGTTCTGATGTGACCTTGATCAGTTATTTTAAAATTACCTCCTTTCTTCCTTGCATGTTTTGGCCAAAAACAATAACTACTTGATTAGAATCAGTGTTGCACAATATATTAGTTTATAATGTTCAGAGCATAGAATAGAGCAGAATTTGTATTTTTCTCTACTATTTCACATTGGCACTGTTGGCTGTGCAGCAGGAAGAGGGGCTCAAATCCTTTCCCAGGCAGTGTTTCACCGTGCTCCACTCCCTGATCCTCACTGCCTCACCGTAGCAGCTTGTTGTTCTCCTGGTCTGCATAGGTGGTAATGTTGATGGCAGTTTCATTCTGCTCCACAAATTTCAGGAATTCACTGGAGTCCAGGCGAGAGTCACCATTATCAAAGTTCTAGGAAGGGAATTAAAAGATCTCTCAAGAATGTGTTATAAAACCTCTGTTCCACTCCCACCCTGCCAGCTCATCCCATTCTCTTTTTTTTTTTTGGTACCGGGGATCGAACTTGGGTCTTTGTGCTTGCGCAGCAAGTGATGAAACCACTGAGCTAAATCCCTGGCTAGCTCATTCCATTCTTGACATGTTCCAGCCCTCTCTGGCCTGGGCTCAAGGAGCTGAGCAACCCAGGCTGCAGGTGCTGGGCATCTAAAGACGGTAATGGTACCCTGAGATGAGTGAGTCAAAGTGCTTGGGCACAGGGTCCATCAATCCATATCCCACTGGGGAGGTGCAGTCTGAATGGGGGCCTGCATTGCCTGGAGGCCTGGGGTGTCTGAGAGCACTCTGCGGTCTGTCCCTGACACAGTCCTGCAAATACCCTCATCTCCACCCTTGGGTTCAGACCATGAGCAAACCCTCATGCACATGTGACAAGAGTATAAATTCACAAGCTACAAGACAGAATCTCAGGAAGCCCAGAATGTATGCTTCTAACAAGGAGCAGCAAGGCAAATGACCTTCCAAGCTCCCTTTGGGAATCACACAACTCTATCTTGCTGTTTGATTACCAGCCTCCTTGTACTTAACTCAGGGCTTAAGTGTCACACTGATACAAAGAACTCACCACATGAGTGAGAACTCACAGGCACAGGCCCCAAGTCAGTAAGCTGTGGACAGGGCTGGTGCAAAGTCCCTGTCCCTTCCCCCTGAGCTGTGGTCCCCACTGTGGATGTGTGCACAGGTTCTCAGACGTCCCCATGCAGGCTGTCCTGATGACCTAGCCGACATCCCATGGGCATGAGGTAAGAGTGTGATGAGCTCAGACACTGTGCTCTCCTTCAAAAGATCCTAAATGGAGACCTCAGCCATCTGGGATCACTCATAATGGTGAAGCTCCAGCTGCAGGAGGGGGGTGTCACTTTCAAGACACTGATCAAATTCCAAGTTGGATGCTGCTGCTTTTCTAATTCCATTAGTATTTTCTTCTCACTCCCAAATTCTTTCCCTAAGCTGCTTGGGAAATGATCAGCCTGTTACTTTTAAGATGATTCTCCAGATGGTGCAGGGGACTTTGGAGAAAAGTCTGTCCCAGGTTTCCAAGTAGAAGGGAAAAATGTAGCTGTAAACTCTCATGACCGCCATATGTCACATATGTTCCATTTTAAGCTTGTAAAGCTTTCCATGCCGTGCACAAGTATATATAGAACAGCTACTAGGCCTTTGGCTATTACCTGTTTACCATTCTCATCCTAATTCCCCGGAACAAGTCTCAGATACTCTTTACTCTCTGTACATTTTCCCTGAGGAAACTTCCCTAACATTCACCTTGTGAGGTCTTGGTTAATTAAGGGAGAGCAATTAAATCAGCTTGGGCAGCAGGCATTCTTAGAAGCAAAGGACTTTCGTGATTCCAAACATTGCATGTTGGGGGCAACAGAAACAACCTTCAGAGACCCCAACATCACCACGGCCTCCAGACAGAGTGTAGGGAGGGGTTTAGTCCTGCCCTGGCTGAAGACCCACTATGGAGAGCCCCTGTGGGTAGCCTGAACTACAGCCAACCAGGAGATTCACAAAGGCAGTGCTGTGTGCGCACACTTCTAACGTCAGTGGGCTTGAATCCAGGCTGGGAGCTGAGGGGACATCCTGGCCCTTCTGGAGTTTTATCTTAGAAGGGCCAGGCTGGGGCTCCCCAGGGCAGGTCTCTGTGTGGAATCCACAGAAGCACAGAACTCTGGTACCCGTCCCAGAAACAGCAGGAAATGCCTGTGAGGTCTTGATCTTAGACTGTGATCCAACCTCATTCATTCAGCCTCTTTTCAGCCAGCCAGTCACAAAGACACAGCCACCCTATATCTGAGACAATGCTTTCCTCCTGGATACCTGCAGGGTTGTGGAAAGGCAGAAACGAAGATGATTGGAGACCCAGGCTTGGTGCTCATTATTTTAAGTCTGAAGATTGTTCAGAGATGGGCTGAACCTGGCACTCACTCACACATAGTAGCTGGACGATGGAGTAACTGACACCAGATAGGGGGCTGCCTCCAGCATCGGCTTAGTCTCCAGGAGTCTTCTACCTGGTGTGCCATGAAAGGCTCATTCCACCAGGGTCTTTTCTTCTTCATTCTGTTTTTACCTAAGAAATACTGTCCAAGTCACTGGCTGAAAGGCAGATTTTGGTGAAAAGCAGATTTTGGCCACATCCACACTGATTCACTTTGCTTTTCCACTATTTTGGTGTGAGGAATGTCAGCTTGGCTGGAGAACAAATCACTAGGTAGTTCAGGAAGACTCCTGGGGCCTCAGCGCTCACCAAAGGCCCTATTGGGAGGGAGCTGCCTTGAGAAGAGAACAGCACACAGGCCGCTGGTGCTTATCAATCAAGGGAATCTCCAATTTGCTTCTGGAAGACACTGCCACAGGGTCTGGGAAGAACTCTGTGATTGTCAGTGTGCCCATGCTCTCTGAACTGGGGGACTGTCCTCAACAGAAGCTTCTTTCTCAAGGGGTTGTGCAGTTTGCATCCAGGAACCTAAAACAATGTTACTGTTGGGAGAGGAGGAGGCCTGGGTACCTGGGAATCAAGTCTAATAGTCAGGTGCCACCAAAGGACTGCTACAAATTGTCCCAGGTTCCAGGTGGCTTCACAGCTCCATGCTCCAATCACAAGGACAAGTCCCTGTTCACAACAGGCCCCACAGGTACCACACACTTGGCTTTGTAAAATCGTGTTAAGTTACTTCTTGCTCCTGTCCAACTCCTGCTCAGCAAATGGGTGTGTTTTTCAGTAGAAGAGGAACCACCCTACGGCAAGGGTTGTCCTGTGGGAGTGACTAAAACAGAGGACACAGTGAGCAGGGCTGTGCTTTCTCATCCAAGCATGCTCTCAAAACTGTGGAATCCAGAGAGATTCCATCTCTGCCACAGGGGAAAGAAACTTTATCTAAAAATAACAGCATAAAGAGAAGTCTTAAGCAATCAGATATCCATCTTATCCCAGCCCAGTATTTCTCCATCTGTGGGGTCAAAAGAAGGATTCACGGACTGGATAGACTGGTGTTGAGAATGTGGAGAGGCCTCAGTGCTGCCAAGAAGTCCCTCAGGTGTCTGGAGCTCTCCCAGAGTCCTGGCTGGTTAGGGCCTGGGACAGCAGGCCCTGGGAACACGTGAGGGAGAACTTGGCCTCAGGATATGCGGCCAAGGCCTAGAGATGTGTCGGAAAATGATGAGGGATCGATGGGAATGTAGGTGCCAGAATGGGTGTGTGTAGGCATGTCCCTGGCCTGTTGTGCATGTGACTGTGTTTATGTGTCTGTACTTCAGAGTGGGACATGCTTATCTGAGTGTGATGTTCCTATGTACATGCGTGTGTTCTTGTCGGTCACACTTCAACTGCTTCTTCTATGACTCTGAGCTTTCAGAAAGATCTCATACCATTTCCTCCCTTACTTTCCTGTTTGAAAGTAGCATCTCTCCTGGTTTGACTGGAACTCTGTCTCTTCCACTAGACAGAAAGCAACAGCTGTCTGTAGGATCACAAAGAATCTCTGGACCCTTAAAATGCCAGTCCGTGGGCTCTTGCTGATGGGGAAGCTCTGCAGGCTATGGACAGTAACTTAGAGAAGTGGTAAACTGGGTAGGAAAGAGGCTGAAGTGGTTTGGGACTGGGTGAGATCAGAAAGTACTTTGCATCAGCAGCCAGCTCTGTAAGGTGGCACAAGAGTTAAGGGCTAGAGCACAGCCGTATTCTTCCTGACAGCCTCTCAAGACATCCGTGGTTTAACTGCCCAATAGGAGCAGCAGAGGTAAGATGGGTTCCAAGGCTGACTGCTGGGCTCCCACTGAGCAAGTGGGTCACACATTGAGCAAGAGGAATGATCTATGATGAGGAAACACGCAGGGACTCTAAGCAGGTGTATGTTGTCTCATGGTCAGGCAATGAAGGAGGAAGTTCCCCTTTCTTTGGGACTGAACAGTTTTGACCTTGACTCTAATTACCTTAAAGTACTTGTCTAGGATTTCACTGTAGTTGCTGCCTTTAGAGAACCAGCCATCTGGGATGATCTCCGCTTCCAACCACTGGATGATG
Source organism: Heterocephalus glaber (assembly GCF_053883595.1). Classification (NCBI taxonomy): domain Eukaryota; kingdom Metazoa; phylum Chordata; class Mammalia; order Rodentia; family Bathyergidae; genus Heterocephalus; species Heterocephalus glaber. The sequence continues at coordinate 70,398,920 of NW_028258138.1, forward strand.
CGACGCCGGAGCTCATCTCGGTTGGCCTGATAGCAAACGACTGCAGGAAAAGGGAGACATGTCAGCTGGGTGTGGAGGAAGGATTGCAGTGTCATCTGGCACCCATTTCTCATGGGGCTCAGTGCTCAGGCACTGCATAAGTCATCAGATTCAGCCTTCACAGCACCCAGGGGACACAAGATGACCACACCCTGGGTACATAATTGGGAGGTATCTAACCAGGGAGTCAAACACATGTCTCTAAAACATTTATAAAGATTGAGAATGTTGAAACAGAGAGATTTTGTTGTTTAAGTCAGAAAAAAATAGGGCAGCAAATACAGAACATTTTCATTAACTTCAAGAAGATGAGGGGAAAAAAACCCCAATCACTAAAGCAGCTCTCTTGGCTCCAAGATAAGCAGAGATAGCACAGGAATAAATGACAGCATTACAGTTCTTGAGGTCACTGCATTTCTGATTTTTCTTCCTTTCTCACCAACTAGATCTATCAAAACTTTCTCCCACCTAAAATTTTATACCACTCACACCATCCTCTATTATACACAACAGAAAATAAGCCCAAGAAAGGGCCGTGCCACAGCTCTGCTCCAGGCAGCTGTTGTGAGCTGAGTGAAAGCCACAGGTGAGACTGAGAGTCAGATGAATGGGGAGCAGAATAGAGGGGCGCTTGGCAGAAGTCCTAGAAGACAACGTATGCTGGAATGTGGGAAGGACACAGGGCTGGGGAATGGACATTCTATTGGGGAATGGACATGGATATTCTTTCTCACTCTGCCCTTCCCTGCTGTGTGGTGTGGTGATGATCTCTCTCAGCCTCCATTTCCTCCTCTGTACGGTAATTACAGTGAGGTCGCCCTCACCAGGATGCAGTGAGGTTGGAGGAAAGTGCTTGGAAAAGGGGTCTGTATCTAAAATCATAATGAAATTTTAATCTGTATTAATAGAAAACCACAGAAGCCCTATTAGCACATCCAGTTATCCCTTCTCAGAGGACTTCGGCCTCCTGGTACTGCTGGGCTGGTGACATGCGGCTTGCAGGGCACTGAAGGAAGCATTCCGGCTTCCCATCCTTGCAGTGCAGCCACTGCTCAGCAGGAATGGAGAGCAGCTAACATGCCACCCCACCAGCTGCTTTAGTTGGCAAGCACCCAAAAATGCAGGTTTGCCATTTTCCTGAGCTGTGCTGAGGAGTGGCTGGTTTGGCGTCAGAAGTTCTGACACACGCAGAAGATCTTGTGAGCTCTGCAGGGATTTCTGTCACAAAAAGAATTTCCTCCCTAAGATACATGGACACTGCAGGAAAAGCCAGGGACTCACCTGGACTGGCGGATGGAGTTACAGATTTCTTTTCTGCAAGACAGAAAAGGAAAATCTATAATGCAAAGTGAAGAAATAAAGAGAATACCTGCACATTTCTAGGACTAAAACCAGCCCTAGCAAAGGGGCCTGTTGGTAGGTTTTCATCATTTTGTCTTCGTTCTTTTTGCTTTTCCTTCCTTCCTTTAATATTTTTATTATTTTTAATTTTTTTCTTTTGGACACTGGGGATTGAACCTAGTACCTTTGCACTGAACTATATCCACAGTCTTTTTTTTCATTTTTATTTTGAGATAGGGTCTCTCAAGTTGCTAACCCCAAGCAGGGCTTGAATTTGCAGGTTTCTTGCCTGGGATTACAGGCATATGCCACCAGGCCTGGCACTTTTCCTTTTTCTAAGGTCCAAGTACTAGATATTCTCTTTACTGCTTTGACATTTTAGGGTGCTCCTGTTCTCACACTTCCTCCTGTTGGGTGGAGAGTCCCTGGGATTTTTAGATTTCATATGGTGGGAAAGTCGTGTGGTTGTGTGGTGGTCCACTGCTCTGTTCCCTGTCTCCCAGGCCTGGAGCTGCCATGCAGTGGTGATGGTGTGCTTTACCTTTGCAGTGCCCATCATAATCAACCTGAATTTTGGATCCAGTGAGGCAGGCATCTCGATGCAACTCACAGTGGTTGAGGTAGGTCTTGCCATTACTGCCACACACAGGCCTCTTGTGAGGTTTGCATTGCTGAAATAGAGCCAAGGCAGGATGTTTGTGTAGTCATGGGTACGTGTACACACACATGCACACACTCATACTCTAAATTCTTCTTGGGCCTACTTATACACATTTCTTGCTTTGTTTAGTATTTGGGAGCCATTTTATTTTCCTTCTAATTTCACTGCCGCTATTGTGCGGCTGTGGGTGGGGGTGAAGAACTGCAGAAAATAGTTACAGGCAGGAATATGGAGCAAAGTCCATTTGGCAACGAAGTTCGGCTTTGGCTGTGGCTGAAATGACCAAGATCACAGGCAAGCTCAGTTTCATTAGACTTTTGTGGCTTTTAAAAAAGGGAAAAAGAAGGGAAAAGCAAGTTTATCTCAGATCTAATAAAGAGACAAAAACAAAACAAAACAAAAAAGGAGAAGAAAGGAAAAAACAAAAGAAAGAGTAGATGTTCAAATGGGTAGGGGAACTAAGGAGGGGTGGAGGAAAGGAAGGAAGCTAAAGGAAAAGAAAATGAGAAAAGAAGGAAGCAAAGCTTTTGAAAATAAGGAGGGGAAGAGGGGTTGAAGGGAGGATAGGAGAATGGGAAAAAAGTATCAAGATAGATCATGTACAGGTACAAATTCCCTATGATCAATGTGATGATTATGTGTAACTAAAATGTTCCAATAAACTTAATTAAAAACAAACAAACAAACAAACAAACAGAGTAGATGTGGTAAAAAGGAAAAAAACCACTGGACCTGGAAAGTAGCCCATTCCTCCAATTTATAGACTAAGATACTAAAATAAACTTTCTTTATTCACTTAAATTTAAAAATAAACTTTCTTTATTCGCTTAACCATTATTTACTATTTACTATGGAATGCCTACTGTGTGCTGTGTGCTGAGCAAAACCAAATGGGTGCTGTTTCTTCATAGCAATTCATGGGAATCAGGCTGAACTGAGAGTAGACATCGGGTTTCCAGATCTATCCAAAGTCTGGGCTCATGCCACCACACTGTGGCCAGGGTACTTCTAGTGAGGACCTCTTGGGGCAAAGATTCCATCCAAGGTGGGAGACTCTCCTTTTCGGAGTAATGTATCAGGGTCTTGAATTTGGAGGCTAAGTTGGGTGTATTTACTTGCAGAAAGACCTGTGTTTTCAGGGCACAGGTTGGTCTATAATCTCATTTTTGTATAAAATGGGGATCATATTATATATTGTGTATAAAATGGGGATTATGTTTATATTAGCATAGAGAAAAAAACTTGGAATAATATATACCAAGCTGTCAATACCAGTTACCACAGACTAATGGGATTAGAGGGGTATAAAGAAAGATTGTTAATTTTATGTCTATATGAATGTCTATACTATAAACAGGAAGTAGTTTTTTAATTTAAAAAATCTTATATAGCTAAACTTTTAACCCCAGGGAAAAAATTCTACATCTTTGACAGCTCTTATAGAGATGATGAAATCACTAGTAACGTCCTTGGACTGGCTTTGGCCACTGTCCTCTGGTCCCTGCCATCAGGACCTACCTCGATGCAGAGGCAGGTGGGCTCTCCCTTCTCTGTGACTGCACATTCCCGGCCAGCTCCACAGAACACATTGGCACAAATTTTGGATTTGCTCCTTATTTCTTCCTAAAACACAAATCATAAAGGAAACCATGTTACTGAGGTGAACCCATTATAAGATGACCCAGTGACGGTGGTTATTTTCAGGCTTGGGCTTTGGTCTGGAATTGCACCTCATGGTGTTGAGGGGTTGTGATCAGCCATAAGTGGTCCCCATCAGTCAGCACCATAGTCCCAGGCATAAGTTCAGGTAGCTCTGACTCCCTAAGATTGATTTTCTAAAAGTAAGCATTCCTTTCTTCTTCCCTTTTTAAAAGTTTATTGAGCACACCTATTATATGCCAACACTACATAGAGACTCAGTATTCAAAGGACAGTCCTTATTCTCAAGAAGTTTGAGGACCTTCTGGAAAGAGATATTTAGAAATATATGTATGCACACCAATATGCATATATATGTATGCACACCAAGAAGAGCCCCAGGAAACTGGAGGGAGAGAAGGGCATGAATCAAATGATTCTTTCCGAAGCCTTATGTGATTCTCAAAGGATGAGAACACTAAGCCAAGTAGAAATGGAAACATTAGAAAGAAATATAAACATCACAAGGATCAAAACCTCACCAAGTGGTGTTAAATGTGATATTATTGAAAAGGGCAAGAGAAGGATGGCTAAACCATGAACACGTGCATTTGCTATCTTTCAGTATTCAATCCCTGTCCATGTCTGCTCTGGCTTTAAGATTGGAGGGCCAAACTACCCCTAAGGAGAGTAGAAAATCTGAAGGTAGAAATACCTCCAAGCTACTTTCTGGTCAGGATTCCTGTTCAGACACGGGCAGAACTGACAAGGCAGGGAAAAAATCACCAAAGTACAGGCTTGAGAGCTAAGGGCCTGTGCCCAATACAGCTGGTCTGCTGCCACCTGGAGGCTGCATGGCAAACTCCAGGTTATTCTTTTCTCCCACAAACCAGCTTGGGTCAAGCAGGGCTCCCATTGGTTTAGAAGTTATTTGCATGCTCTCATTTCATTGGTTTACATGCTGTTACCAAACCAATTCTTTTGTGCATGTTGCTAAGGTGAATTCAATAAAGCTGGCAAGCAGGGAAGAAAAGAGGAAGTAATTCCCAGAAGGCTGGGGACACTGGAGAGCTGTTGTTTCCTAAACCGGGAGTGGAGATAAAATCAGGCATCTACTCCAGGCGGGGCCCTCTTGTTGGGGGCACAAGAGGCAGGGCCCTCTTGTGGCTCTCTTGTAGTAAAGCAACACTAAAAAAGAAGAGAAAAGGCTACCACTGATCACTTTAAAAAAGAGAATTTCAGGATAACCTTGTCCCCTCTCCTCCACTAGACACTGTAACCCTGTGGTTGTATCACTTGAGCTACAGACACAAATGCATCCAAAATGCCTGCAGTCAAGGACACACCAGCACCCAGCTTCCCTGGCGGACACCTACAAACTTACTCTAGCTGTGTGTCCCTAATTAGTCACTTTAATTAGTTGAGACTCAACATTTCCTCGTTTGTTACAGAGGAGGAGTTACCAACCCTGCCCCGTGAAGATGAAATGAGATCATATATTTGGGAGTACTACAAACCACAAAGCAAGCTACCCATGAGAAGTGTGATTAATGGAAATATTGTATAGTGCTGGCTGCAGAACTGCAGGTGGCAGTTACACAGCCCCATTTTCTCTTAAGTTGTTTTAGTGAGCATTAAAAATAAAAGTGTTTCCTTAATAACTGAATTCAACCAAAGCAAGTGTTCAGAAATAGTTCCCCAAAATCCATTTGGAGAAATATACCTTTTACTTAAATGAGAAAAATATTTTAATAGTACAATTAATATTTATGAAGTGTTTCATATACCTGATTTCATCTTACTGTGCAGACAATTGTATATTATTGTTTGTGCTATTTTATATAGAGGTGGAAATTGAAGATCAGAATGATCAAAAGGACTTACCCAAGATTCAAAAGCTAACAATGATAAGAGCTCAGATTCTAACACAGATTTTTCAGATCACATATTAACTAAGTTCCCATTTACAAATACCTGGTATCCTGCTAAATGATTTATTATATAAACTGTACAATTACTCCATAGATTAGACATCATTACCATCCCCATTTCACAGATGAGGAAACTGAGCCTTAATGGTCAAATAGCAAGAGATAGAACTACAATTCTCCTCAATCAAAAAAATGGGTTCTTTTTAATTTTCATATCCAAGTGACTTAAGCCTAAGGAAACAACAATGAGGATGTGAATTATCCACAGCTCACCTTTGTTCCTTATTTGCCACAGTCAAGGACAAGGTACTGTACTCTCTTAAACCTCATCAGTTTCCTCATTCCCACAAAGTGAGAATGCTGATCCTCAGAGGGCTGCTGCTACGATTGCATGAGATGCACAGTATGCAGCAGAGTGCCTGCCAAACAACAGAATATGGCTGTCTCCACAATGGACAATTTATTCCCAGTCTTCCCACTGAGATGCTGTCACTGCCCCTTGGGGCCATCATGTCCTCATTCTTCCCTGTTCCCTCTTACAATGGAATGGAAATACTGAGAGCAACAGGACTGATGGAATAGAAAAAGCAAAGGGCCTAGTAACTCCCATGGCCTGTCTGCAGAGCACAGGCAATGGGGAGCCATTAGTTAACAACCATTCCTCTTTGCAGGTAACACATTTGTCAATAGGTGGCAATCTCTTTCTTTGTCTCACGCAGAGCCGAATGCAGACTTGTAGGCTCAGCTCTGGTAGCTCTGCTCAGCTTTGTCCTCCAGTGAGAAGTGGTGCGGGGGGGTGGGGGGGTGGCAGAGAACAGGGTGAACACTCCACCAGTACAGGCAGGAGGATCTGTCAGGTTGGGAAGGAATGTCCTCCCCTGCAGCCCTCAAGCTCCTCCCCAGCTCTCCTCATTCATAGGCATGCTCTAAATCCCAAATTTAAAACAATGAAGGATTTTCTCCAGAAAGGTGGCATTTGCACCACTGAAATCCTTCTTCGAGCCCCAACTTCTCCAGAAGTAAGAGTGTCAGATGCAGCCCCAAGATCCTAGAAAGTTCCTTAGGGTGGCAGGTAGTCTGACTCATCTGCTGCCTGACCACTGCTGAGTGGAAAAGAACACCTTGGGAAAGTGAACATAGCATGAACATGTGCATGGGTGGTGAGGGGGTCACTCGAGGAGGGGAGACGATGAAGTGAGGTAGTGGGTGGTGGTGAGCAAGGTGGGTTTCAACAGCTGATCTCAGGGCCTTCATGGCTCTGGTAGACAGAGAAACTCTGGTCAAGGGAAGGAGCTGTAGGGAAAGGGGACAGCAGCAAGGGCTGTCCCGGAGCACAATGTAGATCTGACTCATCTCCACATTGCTGTTTTCATGATGTGTATTGCAAACTGGCTCTGGGGATTTGGTCTAAGGGTTTTTTTTGTTTTTTTTTCTTTTGTACCAGAGATCGAACTCAGGACCTTGTGCTTGCGAGGCAGGCACAGTGCCACTGAGCTAAATCCCCAGCCCTCTAAGGGTTAATTTTCACACTGCAAAATCCCCTTGTTAAAGACTCATCAGGAACATTTCTGACTTTTACCAGGGAAAAACTTTCTCTGACCAACTGTCATCCACTGCACGGTAATAATGATACTTTATACCAGTTCAGCAATTTTGATGAATATGTAATTTTTACTTTCACTTTTGACTCTTGAAGCTTTTTTAAATGGGCTGGCAGGGGTTACCTCTAACAGCTTCCTGATATAAGATTTTATGAAGAAAATGAAGCAAGACTCACAGCTACAAATGACTGATCCAAGATCTGATGGTGAAAGAGCTGGGTCTCCGGACTTTAATTCCAGTCTTTTCCTCTTAACTCTGCCTCTCTACAAATCAAGTCCAGGAAAGGTGTTGTCTCAAGTCCAAGGTCTTACACAATGGAAATTATTTTTTGCAAGCAAAGGAGACCCATTGTAAGCAAACGGAAAAGCAAGTTATTTGCAAAACCACCAGGAGAAGTGATGGAGTGTGAGTCTCTAGGCTAAAGATCATTAAGCCTGAGCCTAAAGTACACTTTCACTGTCTTAAAAAAGTCTTCTGAAATAAAATAATTTCTGGAAGAACAGAGTGCTTTGGCAAGGGAGGAAGCTTATAAGTGAAGCCATAAAACTGTCAGCTTAGCATAACATCATTTCACTAAGGTGAACTGGGTTGGCTCTGTCCCCTCATTCTTTTCCTCCTTCTCAACTTTTTTTTTTTCTGGAAAAAGCAGCTTTGGTTATGCCAAGGTGGCATTTTGGCTCCACTTGCCTCTATTCTGTGATAGAGCAGCTTTGTTGACCTGAGAAAGGCTCTCCTTGTTTTGCCAGAATAGTCATGGCAACTTCACAGGACACAAGGGCTCTCAAATACACATAGTACCATGGAGATAAGGACAAAAGAGTCCAGAGAACTGGGGAGAGCAGGGTGCATATGTAGAGGGGTTGCTGAGGGTGGGATGCTCACTCCTCCCAGGCAGCCACTCTGGAATGGAATTCTGCAGCAAAGTCCTAGAAAGCCAAGGAGAAAGAACAGAACCGTGGCAGCCCCTTGACATCTAGCTAGAGCACTATGTGATCTTGCTCAATCTCTCTGATTCTTTGCTTTGAAAAAGTACCTGCTGGTGTTGCTAGGGAAGGAGGAAGTGTCCCTTCCTTACATGTGTTCACAACCAATTCCTCATCTCAAGGTCAGTGTACCAGCGCCAGACCCAGGTCTTGGGAGGCTTGGAGCTTCAGTAATTTAGGGGCCCTTTGTAGGAAAAAGAAAACACATCAATGAATGCAAAAGTAGCCACAGGGCCCTGGAATTGGCCTTGCAAGTAAAGGGACTGAAATTTATGCTTAATTAGCTGCATGGAAATCTAAATCTCCATTTGCCCTATTATTTTCTTCATAAACAAGATACGGTTTATGGTTTGGGCCAATTAATTGGGCCATCAGCCCTACTTACCATTTTCTGCATATACGCCTTACCAAGTAGACTGTAAGTGCCCTATTCCCTTTGGCTTCCACAGACCCATCAGTGTCCTGCCTGAGAAAATGTCTAATAAATCATTTTTATAATAAATGTCATCAGGGGATATAAAGTTTCAGTTATATTCAAATGAGAAAATTCTGGATATATATTATGGTAGTTATGTAGTGGTAAAGAATGTGCTAATTACATTGTGGTGATGGTTTCACAACATACACAAATCAAAACTTCAAGCTGTATATTTTGAATATATAAAAATTCATGTGTCGATGATATTTCAGTAAAGCTATTTAAAAATAAATAAAAATTACTTTTAAATGTCATCTGGGGTTCATTTAGTTCAGTGTCAGTGGCTGGTGACAGTAGCGCTCAGGATGTCCCTGGAAAGGAAGGTATGGCTAGGTTCCATGGCATCCAAAAAAACTTTCAGAAAAAAAGAACATGTAGTGCATATCTGTCAATCAAGACTTAATTCCCTTCTGTACTAACTCCCACGTTCAGCTCTAACACAGCCTATAGGATATAACCTGTTCCTGACATTTCTACCCATGTGTGGCAATGCACTGTCCTAGAAATTGCCATGTTCAAACTTCAAATGGGACAATGCTTCTTATTTATTATTTTACAGATCTTGTCACATTCTCTTAAGTGTTTGCCCTTTCAGTCTAAAGAATCCAAGTCGGCTCTGTCCCTCTCCCTCTTCTGTCCCTTGTAGTTGCCAAGGGCTGCTCTGGGAGGCCTTTGCCCATGTGCTTGTGTTTCTTGGGGCAGCCCAGACATAGCTCAGTAAGCCGAGTGCTTGGCTGCTATGTAACAGTAAGTCACAATTGAGGCTGGTCAGAGCTGAAGCAAGCAATATTCAGTGAGCATTTGCAGAGTCAGAAACATACCAGGCCCTTTCACGTGGGACTGAAAACAATCTCACAAGATCTGTGAGGCCAGAGGGTTGACTCTTGTTGCCTCAAGGAGCTTGCAGCTTGCAGAGCTGTGCTGTGACTAACCCAGGTGACTGGGAGAAGGTGCTTCTGTCCTCATGACTCAGGTCATGGTTCACGGCCAGGAGCTGGGAGTCTCCACCACGAGCACCACATTGTCTCCACAGCACAGGCTCCTCCGGATCCCTTATGAAGCAAGCTGTATCTGCCTATAATCCTCCCTGGGACTCCTGGGAATTTCCCCAAATCCTATCTTTTTTTCCTAAATGGTGATTTTGTAAGGCCTCTATAATTTCACTCTTCAATTTCCTCAGGAGCCCTGGATGGAATCCTCTAATACAGAACATGCATCAGCCCTGAATTAGCCTGTTAGGTCTGAGCATGGCATTCATTTTCTGCTCCTCAATTGTCAATCTAAGGCCCATGAAGGGTGTATGGATAGTTCTCCAGTCCTCATCAGTATGACCAATGCAAATCATTAAAACCCATCAAAAAGCACATTTGATGAATGCCTACGTCAACAAACAAGAATAAAAACAGACATGGTACTAGTGCTGCAGCACAAACCAAAAAGGAGCAGAAGATGCAGCCTGTCTTCACAGGAGGTCATCCTAGTTGGGGTGACTGATATTGGCATACAGGCCAAGGCGGTCCTGAAGCCATGGGGCCAAATCAAGGTGACATGCCTTCCCAGGAGAGATGGGACTTAAGCCAAGCCCTGTAGGACAGGAGGGTCTGGATGGAAATTTTGCAGGAGTAGGAAGTAGGAAGTACTCATTCCTGAGTAGGAATGTTTTAAGGAGGATGGCTGGAAAGTGGTACAGTAGGAAATGAGTGAGGGGGAGTTGGGAGCACAAGGAAACTAGACAAGAACTCATAGAAGGTAGTAGTGGCATGAATTCAGAAGGATAAAATCCAGGAAACATTTCTCAAGAATAATCAGGTCTGGCAACATACTAGACAGAGGGAGAGGAAGGGGAGAATGTGGAACCTGCCAAAATCTGTGGCTGTGAGGATCTGGAGGGTTGGAGGAGTCTTTGTGAGAGGCAGAGCCCTGGGAAGAGGCCAAGTGAGGGTGGGGCAGGCCGTCATGAGTCAGGTATGGATGCTACTCTAAGGGGGGTGGGCAGTAACACATCCCACTGAGAGCTGAACAATGCACATCTGGATATCATTTGTGTAGGAGTGAGAAACAGGGACAGAGCAGCAACAAGTGAGCTCAGGAGGAATGGGTGGGACGGAAGGCTGAGGGTGGCTGGGTGGGGGCAGGATGAGCAGCAGGGCACAGAGAGGGCAGGAGAACAGGCTGCCTAGCCCACAGAGGCCTTTGTGCAAATCAGAAAAGGATCTACTTCTACAGGCAAATGTACCACGGGGCCAGGGTGCAGGGCTTAGGTTGGATTTCAGACCCCTCACAACTGTATGAGGGCTCTGAAGGCACAGTAGGGAAGAAAGAGAAGGCGCATTCAGAAAACTGGGAAGAAGCCTGGGAAGCCTGGAGGGATCCTAGGAATGGATGAGAGGCTGATGATGAGTGCCACTGGATGAAAAATGACTTGGCCAGTAACTGGGATAAAACAGCTCCTCTGCCCAGAAAAAAAGCTCTTAAACCTCTGCTGCAGCCTGAAGTGGTGACTCAGAGCCCAGAGCCCAGGCAGAGGCAGTAAGGTCCTGTGTAAGGAATGTGCAGGAGGCTGGAGATGGGCCCTGGACACATCTCTGCTTCCAATGCAGTGTGACTTAGGGAAGGAGCTTGACATCCCTGGGCCTCAGTTTCTCCATCTGTAAAATGCAGGGGTGTGTGTGATGCCGAAGTCTCATACACTGCTAGAATTCTATTAACTAGAAAGCTCAAGAATTTTCTATTTCAGATGATCCTGAAAACCAAACTTCAACCTCCCAAGGAAGCTAATTTAAATGCCCAAACCAAGAGTCGGTCTACAGATAGCAGTGTTCTTCAAGGTGTTGCAGCAATTTTGCCGGTAGAATTAAAGTTGGTTCTCACAGTCGCAGGACTGTCATAAGCAATAACTGTTCATTCCGTCCTGGATCGTGGCATTGGAAGCCAACGAGGCAGTCAGTAATGGAAGCCCAAGTGAGTGCCCTGATTTCACTCTGGGTGGACCAGCTGGAACCCTCAACTCCCCTAGAATGCTACTAATAAAGTTTTTATTCTAGTTTGCTTTGCATGAAAAAAAGGAGGTGGGGGAGAGGAATGGGTAAAGGAAATCCACAGGAGATTCGCAAGTCTTCATTCCTGCCAAGAACCTGTCACTGAAGTATGTCTGGGACTGCCAGGACTCACATTTACTCAGCATTCATGCTCTAATTATTTCCACATGTAGTTCAAGGAAAATGGTTGATCAAAAGTTTCAAAAAAAAATTCCCACACACCTAAATCCCAATACCCTTAATTCACAGAGGGTAGAAGGCTTGAGGGCAGCTGCGTGAGAGTTCCCAGACAGCCAGTTTTAGAAGCATCCCCTACAGCGCCTGCCACATCTGGACCAGTATCTTCGCGTGTTCCTAGCACTCCATCCCAAGCAAGCCAACCCTCTACCTCTGCAAGTTTCTCCTCCCGGAACCAATTAGGATTCATTCTTTAGAATTCACAACAGAATGCAGGATTTATTACCCTGGTTTTATTGAGGCAAATAGGGATCAGTATAGTGTAGAGGCATTTAGTTCTCTGCCCCACCGACTTTGCCCAGAGTGCTGTTGAGTTCAGGTCATCTCTGGGTGACTCCAGACACCACATACCCACTAGGGAAGGAATCCACAGTGGCAGGGACTTGAGTACCCCTCCCCTACATCTGCAGCTCCTTTCCACAACTGCCATTTGCACACAGCTCCCCCTACTCCGAAAGCAAAGCCACTCTTCTCCAAGGTAATTCACGTGAGCTGGTACAGAGCTGGTTGCCCACACTGTCATCTATCGAGTCTATTTGGGAACATTTAACAAGGTCTTTAGTACATGACTCAGGGTCTTCTTCCATTCTCCTAGGTGACTTTGTTGTTTCTATGACCTCAAGATCCCTCGCCTCATCTTTAGTAACTCTTCGCTTCGCAGGGTCTCTGGCTATATAGAGTTGCCTCCGGGATGTGTCTGTGAGCAGAGGAGTTAGCTGTGGCAGACTAAAGAGTGTAGGTCTCCTGAGGGTCTAACTTTTGAAATGAGAGCTCATTACCCTTTGAAAATGTCAGCACTATCAGGTATTGTTAGATGCTTCTTTAACCTTCAGATGGGCAGAGAATGTCCCACAAGGCCAGTTTAAAAAATAATGTCACCATCTGGGAAGTCTGATTTATTCTCACTGGCCCAAATTTTTCTTGTCCTTCAAGGTTCAGCTCAGGTTGTATCACTCCATCCTCAGTGACCTTTTCTTTATGATTGGTATGAAATCCTCCTTTCTTGACCTTTTATTTCTGTATGAACTCATTTTGACCATTTTTTGAAGTTATTTAACTGATTATCACATTCCATCTTTCCAGCTAACCTATAAGCTCCTAGAGAACAAAGATTAGGTTTTAGATTCTTTCTTCAGGTCCTAGTGTAACACCCTGTGACACTCAAATCAACCTCAGTGGAAAGCACAAAAGGGCAATTGGAGCCACACTGCCTTAGGCTTGGGATGGGGCAAAGGCACAGTGCCCATGTCCACTCTTCTTTGTGGCTGCTCCCTCCCAGGATGAGTCCTTCTGAGGAAAAAGCCTGAAAACTTCACCTTTCCCATTAGACCATAAATATTTGGCCTGGAATTTCATTCATTTGATATTATCTTATACCCAAAGAAAGACACTGGTGCGTGCGCGCAAATGTCTGTGTGTTGATGGGATAGACAGAAGGGCAATGGGGAGCTAAAGTGGTTTTTATTCATCTCCTTTGTCCACAATTAATATATAATCTATCTGAGCTATGCCGACAGAATGAGAACTTGGTGGAGAGAAAGAAGGTAGAGAGTTAACAGCCAAAGAGGAGCCTCACACTTTGGTGCCCTACACATGGGAGAAGGGAAGGCAAGGCCTTAGCTGTGCCCAAGTGGGCTGTTTCCTCTGAGAGAGGACACATTACAAAGAACTGTGGTACCCAACCAGAATTGAGACCATTTGACAGAATGACAAAGGCTGGCGTGATGGCAGGGAGATTAGGGATGGCAGGAACAAAATGGAGGTGGGATCCCAGCATAGCATAGTAGCAGGAGTCTACACTCTAAAACAGGACAGAGCCCTGGTAGTCTTTCAGGGTAGTGTGGCTGCACAGCAGCTGTCAAGTTTCTAGCACCCTGGCAGTAATTCTGTAGCCCAAAGATGCAGAAGGGGTTAAAACCCAGCAAGAAACTCGAGGCTAAATGAAGTCTCCATATGTGTGGCTCAGTAGGGTTCTAGGAGAAGCAGACAGATGTAATTAGAAGTTCTCAGACACTGTGTTGCCATAGCAACTGCTGGCCAGGAGAGAAGAGGGGGTGGTGGTGGGGTACCAGGAGACCTAGGAATAGTCTTCCAAGGAAATGCCAGTGGCAGGTGGTGTTCCTCATACTGGGCTCCACTGTTGCATCCTCCAGCTTCCCCACTCCCAGGTCCTCCAGGATGATCTCTATCTAGTTTCTCTTCACTCCCCATTCCTACCATCACCTGGAGCAATTCCAGATGCAAATTAAGTATTTCTTCAGATGGCAGCAGAGGAAGGAATTTAGAATTCTGGAAGGAAGATTTGTACAGATGATCACATTTTCTGGGCAGGCAGTGAGCTGATTTCTGTATCACTATGGAGCCCAGCTCCTTTGTGAGTATGAGTGCCGCACAGCAAGGAGGGATATATGAATGTGGCTTTCAGCCATACTGGGACATCTAAAAGTAAAGGTGAGGTGGGCCTGGTTGATGCACACCTGTAATCTCAGCACTCTGGGAGACTGAGGCAGGAAGATCACAAGTTCAAGACCAGCCTGAGTAACTTAGTGAGACCTTTCTCAAAACAAAAAAGGGTGGAGGATATACATTATTGCAAAGGTCTTGGGTTCAATCACCAATATGAAAAAAAGAGGAAACCTTTTAAATAAATACACTTAGATAAAAGGCATAAACTGTGATACCTGGTCACCTACGGGAAAAATTATTTTTATTTTATAGAGTGGGAATTGTAACCCGATGTCTATGGGCCCCCAGAAATCCGGCCACAAGTTTTGGGACTGAATTTTAATGGGGCATTATGCATAGACACACCTAAACTCAAACCCGAACTCCTAGGAATGATGAGAAACCCAAAGAAAATACTCAGAGAGTAAAGACTACTTCTTATAGCCTCAATCCTCCTTGACTCAGTGACTCAGGGGTTCTGCTTGTGGGAAGCTAGGGAACCTGACTAGATGGGACCACTAGTTCCTCCTAGATCTTGGTCACTATAAATCCTTTCAACGACTGCAAACAGAAAGTCATTCACCTCACATGTTGTCACCAAACAGGAGACAATTCCCAGTGAATTGTTGCAGTGATAAAGTCATCAGTGAAGTGAGACCATTCCCACAGCAAGACCTAATAAATCTGCCTTGGAGAGAGGAGATGTTTCCAGGAGTACATTCTTGTACATTCCTGAAGTGGAGAACCAAAACCAGTGGCTCAGGGATCCTGTGGTCTGGAAATACAGAGAAAGGTCAGATTCTTCTAGGGGACCAGCAGAAATGACTGTACTTTAGGCATAATAGAGCCAGCCTGGATATTTTGAACATGCAGTTTAGCCACAAGCTCACTTACAAAACTGTAGGATGTGTAAAGGGTGAGGCCCATACAGGGTGGATCTTCTTAGTACTTTTCAGAGACCGTGAGAATGCTAGGTATTTAGTAGAAGTTCCTGAAAGTTACTTGACAACCATGGCTGGTGGTAGCCTTCTTCTCCATCCTGGTTAAGGATGGAAGCCACTGGACCAACAGGCCTTATATACCTGCACTTATACTCAGAGGGGTTCTGGGAAGTGGAGTGCAAGTCTCTGCTCAATTTGGAATTTTCTGATTTCTGGAGGAGTCAAAAGGGACACCTTGCAACCTGTAAGCATCTATGTTACACCACTGCTCGTTGCTAGGCACGTGTATGAGGGAGTTTTGGCATCCTCTCCAAGTTCCCTGGATTTTACCAGTCCAGTTCAGAGAAAAATGGTCATCTTTCTGGAATTAAGAACTATGTAAAATCCATTCCTTTGGGGAAAAGTAACACTCCCAACACAAATTAATCTGTATTTCCTGATCATTGTCCAAAGTGGCAGTTGATGAAACCCACTGCTGAGCAACTAAACAATATATGGAACAACTGATAAAATACCAAACACGTCACGTGCTGGGGGCTCAAGCAAGAATAACATACAGTCGTTGTCTCTAAGAGCTTAGAGTCTAGGCATGGAGACAGGGGTATAAGTACATGGAATTAAATCACAGAATACCACAATCTAATAGACATAACTCAAGGCAATGTGTGGCTAAATGCAACGTATGATTAAGTGACAACTGTCAAGGGCAGCTCTATGTAATAGAAATAGAATATCAGGCTAATATAGAAGTTAAAATCTTCCAGTTAGACACATTTTAAAAAGTCAAAAGAAATAGGTAATATCAATTTTAATAATTTATTTTAAGGTATGTCACCAATATTATCATTTTGATATGAAATCAGTGTGACTGAGAGAGTTTACGTATTTTTTTTCATACTAGGGTATGGAATCTGGTCTGTATTTTACACTTGGAGCACATCTTAACTGGACTAGTCACATTTCAAGTGCTCAAGAGCCACATATGGCCAGGAGCTATCTGTTCTGAACAGCTCTAAACAGTGAATTCTTGGCTCTGACTTTCCTGAACCTGAGGAGGACAGCTTGGGTAGAGTAAGACTTTCCTTAACCTGAAATGCTTTGAACTGGTGTATATAACTGAAGTCAGTGGATACTACCTGAACTCAGGAGCGAGGCAGCACACTGGGCAGCAACTGTGACCAGAAGACTGAAGTAACAAATACCCAGTGCACTGAAAACGTGCAAGTGGCTGGGCACAGAGGCCTGATTCTGGCTCTGTTCTCCATGCCCATGGACAAATCACTTTATCCTCTGGTCACTATAAGAAAGAAAAAATGTTTGCCATTTCCTGACCTTAGGACATTTTGTATCTTAGCTCAGAAACAAGGATAAAAAGTTAATTAAACTGTGCCTATTTTGAGCCTTCTTTTAACTATAAATAGTGTTTTGGCATAAACACTTATGGACAAATTTGGTAATGAGTTGGATATATCATCTCAAAACTTTTTAAACATTTTTCTTAGTTTAACTGCTTTACTCTCTTGCTGCCAGCTCTCAGCATGCCTCTCAACCCCCCAGTTTTGAGATTAAAGGCAATGAAAACATGCACATTATATTCTTCCTGAGACATTCCTGCCTTGCATTCTTTCCTTGGAGGGGCTGGGAAGTCTCAGCTTGGGGGAAGGAGCTGTAAGGCCTACTCACACTGGCTAGTGAAGCCTTAGTGGCTTCACCAATGAGCAACTGACAGGTATTCTGTTCCATTGCACCAAACCCCCTCTTTCTGCGGAGAATAAAATCCCACGAGACCCTCATGCTGTATGAACAATGCATAAAGATCTCATTTTCTGTTCAAAAGGGTAACAGAGCAGCTCTACACAAAAGCCTACTAGCTTAGTTGCTATGGATGAATTATCATGTCATAAAAATACTCCCAAGTATTATGTAATAGGTTAGTTCTCAAAAACTCCACTACCCTTCCTTTGTAACTGACTACATACTGCAGAAATGCAACATATTAAACTGCTTTTCATTACCTTGAAGGATTCCAACTCCACTGAAAAGTGGAGCTATGTGCTATGGTGAGTCCAGGAAGTTGGTTTAAGGGTCAAGTATAAGAAAGTTTGGAGAGCTGGCAGGTGGTAGGGTGGTCTGCTCCCTGGGACTCTACCCGGTGCTGATCACTGTGCTATGAGTTGGACCTTTTCCGGGAATCAATAACTTCTCCTTTGAGATATGGATGTGCAAATTCAGCAACACTGAATGCTTTTTTTCAATTTGTTTTACTCATACTAGAGACATTACAGTTGCCATTCAAATGGCAGCAGAGAGCAAGAACAGCAAGATATTTATTTTTAATGCAACAGGAGCCACTGCAGTTTTAGATAGGAAATGATATGACAAGAGAGGCGCAAGGATGCTATTGCAGTAGTCCAGGCACAACAGGATGGTGACTTGGACTATGGTGGTGGCAATGAAGAAAGAGAGCGGTCTAGGGAGAGGTATTATATTCTGACAGTGCAGCCCACAGCACTTGCTGAGAGACTGGGCTATGGGTAGGGAAAGTGAAATGTCAAAAAAACAAAATTCCTGGGGACTTCTGCTTGATATGTACAAAGCCAGAGGTAGGTATGGACATGGACCTGCTGATGGCCCAGCCTGGTGTCACCACAAGAAGGATCTTCCCTCAGACTGGCCCTGAGCTTCAGATGAGTTCCATGCAGGAAATGGAGTTAGTTTAGCAAGTGAGCTCAACAAGGTCACGAAGGCCTGCAGTCAGATGTAAACAGACTCTGCTCATGGTATCTGTTACGACTGGTCCATGGAACACCAGCCTTGAAATGTTTACGATATTTTTTGAAATAATGTTCTGTGGTAAACGGTTGGAAAACAATGTTTATTATATATTCCTCCTAAAGTGTCATAAATAATGCACATGAATATTGCAAGTCCTGCAGCTAAAGAACTATTTAACTTAGCACATGCATTAACATCATTCAATCTACACAACACAAGCCTAAGCTCTTTATGTTTCTCCCTGTAGTTCAGTGCCCTGGAACTCAAGCAACAGGAATACTGTTATTCAGGATAAAGATCAGAAAACTTCTACTTTATCACCTTATCTTCATTTGCTTAACCCATTACAATTAAAACTGAGAGTTTCCTATCTGCACTACTCCTCCGTTCTCTTCTACTAGTCTGACTCATCATTATTGTCCTGCTTCCTCTTTGTTCCACCCATTTCTAGGATGAAAATTATTTGGGGACAGTTCATGCTTTGAACTTCTTCAGCCTTAGAAATCTCTAACTTTTGTCTGTCCCTCAAAGGAAAGAAGTTGTCTGTCACAACTTCTGAGTGTGGTTATTGTCACATCTGAGCCCAAAGATTGGTATCCAGAGCCCATAATACCATTCAGCTATCCCAGAGGGAAACACACACACACACACAGACGGAGAGAGCGCTCACTAGCATAGGCAGAGAGAAGACTTTTCCTGACACAACAAAGCAATGGGCAATGAGGAGATCTTCACAACCCAGGCCAGTGTAATGAGTATTCATCGTCACTAAATGACAACGCCATTTACAACGGGCAAAATGATAGCACTACCTAGAAAATAACCCAATCAACCAAATGAAACACAGCCAATGGAAAGGAAACTGGCTTCTCTCTCTAATCCACACTGCAATTCGATGGAGCAATTTAGGCAGGAAATGAGAGCCTTCTGTTCCCGCAAATGTGTAAGGGGAATTCTGGGGGAAAATACAATTTCTGAGCTGCCAAATGACCAACAAGGTGGGCTTAATAATGAGTGAGCATGAGCTGTTTGGATAGGATTTCATAAAACCACCATGGTTTCCTTATTTTTGTTTCAAAAAAAATAAAAAACAATGTCTAAAATAGTCCATGGAATAAATAACAGCAATAGCAATAACAACCAACCCTCAACCTTTATGGTACTTTATCATCTAGATTAAATTATATATGTCCTTTTGTAGAAAATAAAACATGGAGACTATTCTGATTGTACCCCTATGAGAAAGCTGCTACCTTTGTAACTGCCCTTTAAACAACCTGACCCATGAGAAGCTTAGGGAATTTTCTTAAGTAAGTGTGCAGTGAGTACTGAATTCATTATACCCAACCCTTAGCATGGCAAAACCTGAGTACCTGGCCTCTACTCAAAACGTTTCCCAGTTCAACTCTCCTTCTGTTCCCATCCTCCAAGAAAGGAAATTGAGAAACCCAAAGTGAGCTCACCTGAGGTTTTCTTTGATCATTTTCCAGCCCTTGGTGCCATGCAGAAAATTATTCTGTTTAACATGATGGAAATTTTGATTAATGCTTAAAATAAAAGCTTTACTCTTAAAATACCTAAACCAAGAAATCTGCTTCTCTGCATATGGCTACTGGCAAGGTCAAGGCCACACTGGATAAGAAAGGAAAGAAGATACACTGGATAAGAAAGGAAAGAAGATAAACTGGTTGTAGGGGTACATGCTTGGAAACCCAGCACTCTGGGAGGCTGAGGCAGGAGGATCCCTAAGTTCAAGTCCAGCCTGGGCAATTTAGTGAAACCCTATCTCAAAAGAAAAAATAAGAAAGGGTTGGGGATGTAGATCAGTGTAAAGACTCTGGGTTCAATTTCCATTACTGAGAGAAAAAAGAAAGAAAGAAAATAGAAAATGCCGAGGAAAGACTAGAGGAGAGGGGAGCGAAGCAAAGCACAAATGGACACATTCGGAAAGACCCTTGGGACTCTCAGGAGAAGTCAGATGATGCAGACGTCATCCTGCCCCAGGTGAGTGTAGTACCACAATCAGCATAAGGGAAGACTCAAGGTTGAAGTGCCCTTGAAGTGGGACCAACTGTGAACATTTGTAAATGGACAATATGCATACATTTGCCTCCATCCCACAGTAGCTTTTGCTGGACCACCCATGGGTCACCAAGAAGCCCTGGGTCCTCCACAGAGACCCCAGCCTTAGTGGGAACACAGGAATGGTGGAGTCTGTGCTCTGGGTGGGCATCTGTACCTCTGCTTCACTAGCAGTAACTGCCCACATGTAACAGTTTCACACTAAGGTTTAAATGACCCAGGCACCCTTGAAAGTAATCAGAATTCCTCTGGATCACCTTTGAGTTCCTCAGCAATTTTCATTGTGTCCTTGGGCTTAGAAAGAAATAGGGACATTGTAACATTCTGAATAAATTGAAACAAATTAGATATATTAAGGAAAATTTAATAATGTTTGTTTCTCCCCACTAGTTTCCATAGGAATTTGTTTTTGAGGAACAGCTCACTGTAAGAGATACAGGTAGATGGCCATGCTCTCCAAATACTGAGATTTAAATGTGTGTGTGTGCGCGCGCACATGCACACACCTGGACATGTGTATTATGCATGTAAACACACATGTGCACAGCCAATTTGAATTCAGTGCTACTCTGTGCAAGACCCATTATTAGGAAAGACATAGGCCCCACTGGGTTGGTCCCCTACTCAGGACCAACGGTTGGCACAATTTAGCACTCTGGGATTATCTAGTGGGATTCTAGAACAGGAGCATAGGTGAAGTATCAAACATTTCAGCAGGACTAAACATCTTTGATGGCCTCTAATTTCCTACTCAGTTCATCCTAACAAGTCACTTGATTGAACCACTGTGGCTGAAGCCAAAGAACAGTGCTCATGGACAGTTAATAAGGCTCATGGGCTGGGAGTGTAGCTCAGTGGTAGAGCGCTTACTTGGGCTCTGTGAACCTCTGGATTTGAACCCTAGCAAAACAAAACTAAAACAAAGTCCCCAAAAGGTGAATTTTAGCATGGGCACATGTCTGTAATCCCAGTACTCTGGGACAGTGAGGCAGCAGGATCGAATATTGGAGCCCAGACTGGGCAACACAGCAACTTAGCAAAACCCTGTTTCAAAATTAAAAAAAAAAATTTAAGGGCTGGAGATGTAGCTCAGTGGAAAAGCCCTGGGTTCAATCCCCAGTACCACACACACACACACACACACACACACACACACACACACACACACACAGAGGCTCACAGCTGATTCAGAGATCAGATCTGGAGACCAAGGCAGGAACTTCAGGAGCCAGGCAACACGATGAGAAGCAAAAGCAAGGATACTGAAAAACAAAATCAGAGTCCAATACAACATTTTCAGATAGCCACTTTGTAAGCTATTTGCAATACTGCATCATTTTAAAAAGAAAATGTGAACATTTCCAAAAGTCAGATGGAAATTTTGGGTTTTTTCAGTCAGTTGGATTGCACAAGTTGGACTGGGGGCTGTCTTTTTAAACAAAAAAGTTTTTTTAAAGATTCTTCACTCAAGACTGGTGTGGTAGTGCATACCTGTAATCCCAGCACTTTCGAGGCTGAGGCAGGAGGATTGCAATGAGTTGAAGCCAGCCTGGGCTACATAGCAAGACCCTGTCTCAAAAACAAAAACAAAACAAACAAAAAAACTAAAAAGATTCCTCATTCAACCCTAAGAGGATCCAGCACCCTTCATTTCTTGTCCAGTGTTGTTACACAGCTGGATTCTGAAGTGAAAAATGAAGTGATTCTTCACTGTGAAGTGAAGAGTGTTTAGGACTGTGGGGCATGGAGATGGTGCAGGTGCCACCCGCTATGTCAACACATGCAGAGGAAGTCAGGGACGCAAGGGGCATCCTGCTGTCACTCATTCTGTTTGCTTGTTCCTGGCCAGCCACTCTTTCCAACTGTTCCTCCTTCCCGGAAATTAAGATAAAGAGCTAATCAAAAACCTAATCCCATTAAGTAGATTATTTTGAAAATCCAATACAGAACATCTGCCTTTTACATGGGCAGTCCTTCAGCACTGTGACTGAGAGCTTACCCACTCACACATTTTGAAGGAGGGGCAGGTGACCTGCCCAAGTCCACACAGCACGAGGCTTATGGCTGGGTTGCCCCTGTCTGCCCTGGGCTATTTGTCCCAGATCTTCTCTGCATGACATGGGGCTTATTTGAAGCCAGCGACTGTCAGGTACATCAAACCTCGGTCACAGCTTTGGCCAGCACTGCTGCAACTTCTGAGCTCAAAGCAGCTGAGTCCTGCAGACTCATCAATCCACTCACCTGCTTCCTACGTGTGCGCTCTCGCCAGTCCTCCAGGACCCTCTAAGGCTGAGAAAGAAAACTGGGGAAAGGAGCGAGGGGAGGCAACCAAAGCCAGTGCCACAGAGCAGTCAGCGCTGCAGAGCTGTGTGGACTGGACTGCCAGAGAGGCATGGCGCCAAGCAGACACTGTCTAGACGTGAACCAGCCTCTCCCAGCCCAGGGCCGGGTGGGGAGGAGAGAGAGAGGCTGGAAAGCCAGCTCGCTCACTGTTCAGCTAATCCAAACACATGACACAACCTCTGACAGGCTCCAGGCTGGGGGTTCACTCTGTCTGGGACAGTTCTTCCCAGGGGCTGGAATTCAGCTGTGGCCTGAGGGAGATTCTGCCAATCCAGCAACCAGAGGGGCTCTGGAAAGGCTTTCCTTCAATTCCGGGGAATCACAGTTTCCAAACTAGACTGAGTTGGGCAGCAGCCAAAAGTAGCATACGGGGGGGGGGGGGGGGGGGCGGCGAACAGATTTTTGAAATTTCCATTTTTATCGTCTTAGTTCATCCACGAGAAAGACCCACAAAAAACAAAGAACTGGCTTTTGATGGAGGCACTAAGCCTCCAAATCAAATCAGTTTATAAAATGTATCGATGTAGGAATGTCCTTTAAGCATCGCATGGCTCAGAGATAATGTTAGGCCTGGGGGTCTTTGTGGATCAGTTAGAAAAAAAGGTGCTCCTTCCTCTGGGAGCAGGAAAGTTCTGTGCCAGGGCATGTGGCTTGGTGGGCAGTGTGGGATGCATTCGGCCCCACTTGCTCCCTCGGCGGGGCACATTTGTGTTGCAAACATCTGTACAGTTACACCCAGCAAGTAGGGTGCAGCATCAGAGTTGTCTTGCAATTTGGCCTTATTTAATGTGGAATAGTTTTGAACACACTGGAAGGACAAAGAAATTGCCTTAAAACATCTCCTGAGTCACTGACTGTAACAACTACACTGTAGCGACTACACTGTAGCATGCGACTGAGAAGCAGCTGGAGCCAAATTCAAATAGAAACCATGACCAATCCATGTGGCCAGAAAGACTGAACCTGCAGCATCTATCCAGGCACTCAAGCCATTTGACAGATACAGTTGGGAGTGATGATGCCCAGCTGTAATCCCAGCTACTTGGAAGGTTGAGGCAGGAGGATCACAAGTTCAAGGCCAGCCTGGGCAACTTGGCCAGATCCTGTCTCAAAAAATAAAAAGAGTTGGGACTATAGCTCACTGTGAAGGTCCTTGGTTCAATACTTAGTGCTGCAAACAAAATAAAACAAAACAAAAAACTGATGTAACATAAAGGGAGGGGAAGGAGACTTAACATTACTAACAAAAGTGTCTGGTTTGTTTTCAAAGTCATTTCAGAAAAAGCAGTGGGCCTTGATCACTGAGCTTTTACCGTAGGGCTATTTAGTGCTGGAGTTTGCATCCTGGCTTTGCTACCTACTAGGTGGGCCAGTCTGGGACAAATGAATTCTCCAAGCCAGTGTTTTTCTTCATGGATAAAATACAGACAATAATAACTACTCACCAAGTTGTGAAAGTTATGTAAGATAAGGCTTTTTCTCTGTCTGCCTGCTGTCTGGCTAAGTACCAGTCATTTTTCAGAGCTCTGTTTAGGGGTCACTTCCTCTTCCAGGCCTTCCTGAGCCCAGTGCTGGCATAGGGTCTCAGCCCTGTCCTAACTCTTCTCACACAGCACTGCTTTGCGCTTGTGTCTCTGCTGCCTCCTCTACCGGACTGCAAGCTCCTTGGGGACAAGGTCTGGGCCTCATTCGCCAGCACTAACTAACTCAGGGGCTGACACTGGACGGATTTGTGAGAACTTCTACTTTGCTGTTTTTAACTGACTTTGAGAAACTGTATTCTGTCCCAGAAGAGTGATGCAAATGAGCATAGCAAGGCTTTGTGCAGCTGGATCTCTGCAGAAATGTGAAGACTGTCATCCGTGGGTGTTCTGGCAGCTCCTACTGTAGCCCTGACACTCAGGATGTCCTCTCTGTAATGGCAGTAGGAGGAAGAAGCGTGAGAAAAGGCCAGACAAGAAGGAGGATGAGAAAGATGAAGGGCAAAGAGCAACACCAGGTTCCAGGGTTGGTGGGTGGTGTAGGTATGTGAGGCTAGAATCAGGACAGGCTGCAGACCCAGCAGCACCTTCCTCAAAGACTCAAGGTTTGTGTGGCCTTTGCTCCCAGGGGGACAGATCCCAGTCTGCTCCACAAGTATTTCCTACCACGTCTTTTAGAGAAGATAGAAAGTGGGCATGGGGACGGGGGCACATGCCTGTGGTCTCAGCACTCAAAGACTGAGGCAGGAGGATCGCCAAGTTCAAGTTAAGCCTGGGCAAGTTAGTGACATTGTCTCAAAATACAAAAAGGGGTTAGGGCTGAAGATGTAGCTCAGTGCAGAGGCTCCAAGTTCAATCCCCAAAGGGGACTGAAAAAAGAACAAAACAAAAAACAAACAAACAAAAAGAAATGATAAGAAAATATGAAGAGTAAGAACAGTCAGTAGCCATGTGTGTTAATCCCAGTACTCTGGGAGGCTGAGGCCAGAGTACTGCAAGTTGGAACACAGCCTGGGCAATGTAGTAGTTTAGTGAGACCTTTTCTCAAGACAAAATAGAAGAAAGGACTGGGGATATAGCTCAGTTTGAAGGCTCTCAGTTCAATTCCCAGTACTACAAAAAGAAAAAAAAGAGTAATTGACATTTGTTTTTGAAACAATGAAAAGAAACAACTTCCTTTGTGTGATCGTATTTTCCAAAACTAAAATTTATAATTCATAGCCAGGTGACAGACTATATTATGGGGACTACAGAAGGAATACAGGAAAATGACAATCCAAGATATCTGGTGGCTACTTCCACATATAAGGAGAAACCCAGGGGAGAGAAAAACTCAACGTGGAAGAACTCTAGAGGAGTTGTATTACCTTCCAGTTCCTGCCCTCTGTGTACCGTCCTTAGGGAGAAGCCATGCAGAAGCCTCAACTGCCTAAGCACAGGAGATGCTCCCCGAGTGCACAGCTCTCCCCTGGAGGAACGGTAAGAACTGTAACTTTGCAGAAGAAATCCCAAGACGGGTTCAGCAGAAGTGAGAGTCCTGATACAGATTCTGAGCATCGAAGTGTCTACTGAAATAAATACCTACATTTATTTTTTAACAAAGAAAGTAATACTTAAACCTCAGGAAAGAGTCAAAGAAGCAGGAGAATTCTGCATGCTGTTAGCACACCTGTGCATGTGTACTTACATGCAGACAGACAGACACACACACACACACACACACACACACCAGCTTCAAGGCCTGGGTGCTGAGTATCATGTTATAATTCCTCTCAGGGATGAACAGGTAAAAAGTGTAACAACCTGAGCCAGTGCACAGCTGTACAATCCTAGGCAATGACCAGTGGGTGTCCCTGTGTCAAATGAGAGTTCTCTTGTTGGCATTAGTACAGAGTCAAAAAATGCCCCCAGACCCATTCTTTGTCAGTGCCCTGTAGGGACGGATAAGAGGCACTTCATCTCCAGCAGGTACTTGGTTTTGGTATAACTGTGTACCACAAGTAGAGGAAACTGTTTTCGTTACCCAGCTGAAAAGATAGCAACATTGACATTGTAGAGATGAGGAAACTGAACTCATGAATACAGCAACTTCCACAAGGTCTCTCCACTAGGCAAAGCCAGAATCTAAGCCCAGTCCACTATTCCTAAATCCTTATGTAAAGCTCCAAGTCAGAAACATTAGGCAACTGTAAAAAATGGGACATGAGCTGGTAAGGGATACAGCAGGACTTCTAATCAAGGATGGTTTTGTTACAGTGTCGCTCTTAATAACAAACATGCTCTGTAACCTGATCTGTGGGGTGTTGCTCAGTGGCAGACCACTTGCCCAGCACATGGGAGGCCCTGGGTTCCAGGCCTAGCATCACTCACACAAAAAAAATGAACAAAAATGAAACACCACACTTGGAAACATACAGATATGAGAACAAACGGAGATAATGAAGGTGGAAACTCAGGAGAAGGCTTAGTGACAGGAAAATGAGAAGGAAGGCAAAAACACGAGTTCAGTAGGAGACAATTTCACATAAAGTTCCATATGAACAGCTGCCACATACCGATGAGGTGGACAGGCTGACAGTGGTCCCCTCTGCCCAAGCGGAACCTCTGAAGTTCTGAGCATGCCAGAGCCACTCATCCTACTACTGCATCTCAGGATCTTCTGAACCAGGGCCAAGAGGCAAGGCAGGGGTTGGGGTGACTTCTGCTATAGCCATGGATCTGACTCCCTAATGGCCAGATCCAACTGAGCCTGCTATGGTGGTGACCCCTCCTTCAGAACAGGGACCTGTAAGGAATGCACTGCCTTTAAGTTTTGCATAATTCCAACAGCCAGATATGTATATGCCCAGTGACTACCATAATGCCTGATACTTCTGTCCGAGATTAATAAATTGCACTTACTAACCATCATTGAAGAAGAGAATGAAAGAGAAGGGGAAAACTAAACTCTGACTCAGACACAGGATTTAAATCTGGGGATAAAAAGCAGATACAGAGGGGCCTGGGATTTATCTCAGTGGTGCTACAGCCTGCCTCGCAAGCATAAAGTCCCAAGTTTGATCCCCGGTACCAAAAAAAAAACCGATACAGAAATACTTTCCCTACATCAGTTCAGACCAATATCCTAAGACAAACACACAATATCCCAAGACAGACACATCTGGGTCTGCAACATGCCACAGCTTTTGCCATGTCACATGACCTGTTTGACAACAGCTTGATCACAAAGAGTGTCTAGATTATTCAGGAGACATATTAGAAGTCATAAATTCAGATCTAATCTTGGGAGTAGTTTAATGGTGATGGCTTCCAAATGAGGATATAAAAAGTCTGTGAGATTACATAGAAATCCTTCAACCACAGCAGAAAATGTAAATTTACAGAATACATTTTGTACTCTAACTACCCACAGAGCGTTCTATTAGCAAATTATTGCCAGACTCAGCTAATGCAGAAGCTGTTATCTATGATAGCAGCAGCACATACAGCCTTAGTGTGAGCAACTGTTTCCTTCACCAGAACAGCCAAGAGAATTCTCATTATCGTATTTTGGTTGATGCCCAACATTAGAAGGCTTGGCTTACTTTAAGGTGTTCAGGTTCATTTAAAGAACTTACAAGCCTGGGCCAGAAACTGGTTAAGTGTTGTTTTCTGGACAGTTTCATCCATTTGCTACCTCAGGTCTTTGTCAGTTCTAAACTTTCCCTTCTTATATTCATTTTGGATAAACATTTGTCAATTTTGGTCAAAATGGATCGATTTTTTTCCAGCAAGAATGGCAAACAGCTTTCATCTCACATACAGATTCTGACTTATTGCTAATGGGTACCTATAACATTTCCAAGTAGGGTTTTCAAACCTCCCCCAGGTTCAGTAGGAAAGAACTTTGATTGATTAGCAATGTCTGTCACGGAAGGAGAGGGTAAACTGTTTTGTACATGCCATCCTTGCAGCCCATTTATCTCATAGCACTGGGAGGTACTTATTTTTATTCCCTGCATTGTCTAGATGGCTCATCACATACTTCTACTGATTGATTGATTGACTGATTGGGTCATTTGTCTGGAAGGAGAATGAACCAATAGCGCCTAACTGTAGAACCTTACTTCTCACCTTCTGCTGAGGCAATTCCTGGACATACTACTCCTCAGACATTACAAAGATTCCTGTGAGTCTTTCCTTCTTCAAAAGCAATTTACCTCTCTATAAATACATTATTCTGTTTACACTTTCTGATAAAATATGAAAATTAAAATATACTCATTAAAAACCTAGATAGTATATGACTAGAGCTAAGAATAAAAGTACTCAATACTAGCACAAATGGTTGTGTCATATCTTATTTAACCCTTCTTCTATTGGGTTTTTAGGCAGTATTGAGTTTTTAGGTGTCATAAATAACATGATTTACATCTTATTCCTTAAATGTTATAGCAACTAGGACAAAATGATCCAACAGAATGATCTTTCTTCCTTTAACTTAGTTTCTCCTTGTGGATTATAGTGAGCTCTGGAATATCCACCCACTAGACAAGTCAAGTAAGCTCCCCCAAAGCTGACCTAAAGTTCACTAAAATGGATCCACAGCAATGAAGACTATATCTAACTATGTTTGTGGTGTGTTCTTGTACCTACCAAGAAAAACAATTTTCCATGAGGAGTACAGTTAACTTTAGCTAAGTTAAAGTGCTTATAATAAAATCCAAATTGCTTATAATAATATCCAAGTTTCAGGCAAGGTTAATTTACCTTTTCATTAATTAGTAAAGGTTCATTATTGAGAAAATATGGATTTAAAACTTGCCAAATGCTATGAGGGCCAGACATCAAGAGATTGGACTGGTTAAAAGAAAATTAATAATCTTTGGGTAAGGAATCATGAAATGTATACTGGATCTTTCCTATCAGAGGTTTCAGTGTAAATCTTCCCACCATAAGTTTATAGCCTTTCTGCACCAACTCCTTCTATCTTGTTTGGGTGGTAGCTACCTGGGTATATCTGCATGTAAAAGTTCTCTAAGCTATTCACTAATGATCTGTGCATTTTGTTAATGTAAAAGAAGTTTTGAAATCAAGGAAAGCTTCATATTTTATATTAATGTAACAACAGTAACTCTAAAGATATGTGTTCACCATATTGTTTTTTGTTTTCTTTTATTTTTGATACAGGGTCTTGCTATCTAGTCCAGACTGGCCTGGAACTCGGTGATCCTCATTGTCTCAGCCTTCTCAATGTTGGGTGTTCACCACACCCTGCTCACCATGTCATAATATACATCTTAGCTGCCACCACTTCCCTTTTTTTTTTTTTTAAATTCTTTTATTGGTACATTGTAGGTATACAACACAATTACATTTCTCATTGGGAATTGTACCTTTACATAATGCATCTTGGTTCTTATTTTTTACCCATTCCTAGCCCTCCCTTCATGCCCTCCACCCTTCCCTATTTACAAAGACTTTATTTCCATTTCTCATCATTTTTCCTTTCCCTTCTTTCCTTTCCCCTGCCCCTCCCACTACCCCTACCCCTTTGGACCTTTTCTTCCTATTTTGCATTATCTATTATTCATTCTAATCATTGGTACATTTTAGGTATACAATATAATGACATTCATCATTGGAAATTTGCACCTTTACATAGTTTCTCTTGGTTCTTATTTTTCACCCTTGCCCAGCCCTCCCTTCAACCCCTCCATTCCTCCTTATTTACAAAGATTTTGTTCCTAGTTTTCCATTTTCTCATATTAATCCCATTCCCTTCTATCCTTTCCCCAGCCCTCCCACTTCCTTCCCTTTTGCCTCTTTTCTTCCAATTTCACATTACCTATTATACATTTAGTCCTTATTTATACTTTCAGTTTCTCACACCAGAGAAACTATTTGGTATTTATACATGTGTTCTATTTATTTCACTTAAGAGTATTGCCTCAATGTGCATCCACTTAGTTACAAATGTCTCTAATTTCTCATTTTTTATGGCTCAGTAGTACTCCATTTTATTAAAAAACCACATTTTCTTTATCCAATCTCCAGTTGATGGGCATTTGGGCTGTTTCCAAGTTTTCGCTATTACAAACTGTTAGCTGCCACCACTTAAAACACCTGGCTGCCCCCAGATTGTAAGCAAACCAAGGGAGGTGACCATGTTTGACACTTCATTGGTGATTCTGCCTTGTGTACGGGGCGTGCTTGACCTGCAGCAGAGAATGCTACCTGGCAGACATGGTGAAGGCAAGTCCTGTACTGTCAATGGCTCACTCTTGGAGAAAGCACCCTCACCAAAGCCACTGGTGTCAAAATTGGGTACCTTGGAGAAAAGTATGCATGTGACCTCCAAGGACATTAATCAGCTGGGTTACAAAATGAACAATCTTAGTTTTGTTTTTCAATCCCATGGTTTTGGTATTGAGATGGGCTCTTACTATGTTACCACACATCTCCAACATGTGTGCTTAAATGACCCTCCTGTCTCAATCTCCCAAGAATCTGGAATGACAAGTGTATGGCAGTTCTGCTAGTATCTGGCATTACTAAGCCAATAAAAATGTATGTCTGTTACAAGTGTTTTGTTGGATGTCCAGTTATTTGAAGAGGTATAGGAAAAAGAAACCATGGTATTTTCAATTCTTACATGTGACCACTGGTATTGACAACTCATTCTTTACTTTTTGTTCCATGGAAGCTTGTGTCGTTCTGCCTAACTAATTTCTTCTTTGGGACATTTCCTCTGGGGTCATTATATTCATCTACACCATGACCCTGATCTGCTCCCCTCATGCTCCTCCTCACAGCTTGCTCCTGTGGGCCTGAGAATTGATTCTTGCATTCTGTCACCTGATCTAGAGACTTTTAAAGGAATTATAACAGCCAGGTACTTGCCCATCTGTTTTGGCTATTCAGCAGTAGCCCTGCTATATATCAACATACCAGTTTCCAACAATGGTCTTTAGAACCACAGCAAATAGTTTACTTGCCAAAAGATAAATAAGAGATCATTTCAGTGGCTAATATACAAAGCTCCAAGAAGCAGTTGGCAGATGTGTTTCACTCTAGGCCACGAGTCTACCATTAGAACAATTCTAAAGAATTCTGGGGCCAGGCATAGTGGTGGTATACACCTGTAATCCCAGCTACTAAGGAGGCTGAGGCAGGAGTACTGCCAAATTTGAAGGAAGTCTGAGTTACCTGGTGAGATTCCATCTAAAAAAAAAAAAAGTCCTTTGGTAGAGTGCTTGCCTAATATGCAAGGCCCTGGGTTCATCCTCAATAGTTGCGGGGGGGGGGGGGGGGATGTAGAGGCACTCCCAAATCAGCCAGTAAAACTCCTGATGGTTAAGTATGCAGATAGCAGGGTATAAAGAGGTTAATCAGTGTGGTTTCTGATAATCTTCTAGAATGGCATGCCTAGGGCTAAGTGAAGTGTGTCTGTCTATAGAACTATAATTGCTTTCCTTGTTCTTCCCTTAGGTGACGTACTCACAGTTCATGGGTCAAGTGTAGATCCCTTACTGGAATGAGTGATCTGATTTGTAAATATATCCCCTGTACATGTGACTTATAAAAATGAATTTCCAGACTTGGAATGCTGGGAATGAAAACAAAGACATCTACCTCAGGAGAGCAAGCAGGGAAGTGGTGGAGAGTTTGCCAAGGCTGTCCCCAAAAAGCAGGCAGCTGGGCCACAGAATCCCCATCCAGCCTGGCGTGTTAAGAGGCACAGATTCACTGAGACTTGAGAGGCACACAAACTAACAACTGGGCTCTCCACATCATACTTCCCTCACCAACACATCTCAAGGTACTGCAGTGATTCCCAGTGGGAGAGGGAACAGCAGGTCCTGTGGAATTGTCAAGCCCTCCCTCTGGTGCTGATCCTCCTATGCTTAGTTTAGTCAGATGCCAATACAGGCACCTGCGGAGCCCTGTGCTTCCCCAACACCCTCTTCCAGGCAGACTCTAAAAGTGCATGGTATGTGTGCAGGTAGATGGAGGCTGGAAGTAGGGAAGAATGGAAGAAATCAAAAAACAACTCTAAAGTGCCAAATAAGAGACCACGGAAAACACTAAAAGACAATGTAACATTTTTCTGTATGAGACTGGTTAAGTTTCTCCAATCTAACAGAATAGGATTTACCTAGATTGGCATTAACAGGGATGATAGCCACTGTTCCCTAAGCTCGAACACCTGATTCTGAATGTTTACTTCACAAGCTTTGGCCTTACAACATGATTTGTAAATCAATCACATTATTTTTCAAATGTTGAATTAAATCTGTGTCCATATTAAAGCAAAAGCATCACAAAACCTCACTTTATTTTCTCAATTTCATTTTTAAAAGTTCAACAGTATTTGCACAAGTTTAGCTGCTTGAATGTTTACTAAAATACTCATGCCAATAAAGACTATAAATATTGTGTTTGCTGACTTTATATTTAACAAGAAAAAAACTTCCACAGCTAGTGTCATTAACTAGAAGTTATAATGCTTCAAATAAATTCAAATCACAAATCTCCTATGGAGAGTACCTTTTCATTAATAACTGAGAATTTATTATTAACACATGGATGAAAAACTTGCCAACTGTGCCAGACATCAGAGGTTGGACTGACTAAAAGACAATAATTCTTAATAAACTCGAGTCAACCTAGCTCATGCCTACCCCTCACTCTTCACTGTAACCATGTCCTGGCTTCACAGTCTCCTTCTGCACCAACTCCCTTGATTTTCACGCCTCAGCACTTCTCGTTTTTTCCTCTCCCTATAGGTTTTGCCTGGGAA
Source organism: Heterocephalus glaber (assembly GCF_053883595.1). NCBI lineage: Eukaryota > Metazoa > Chordata > Mammalia > Rodentia > Bathyergidae > Heterocephalus > Heterocephalus glaber. Next base: position 70,431,717 of record NW_028258138.1, read on the forward strand.
TCTGAGAGCTCTGGATGCTCTTCTACCTCCAGCAGGAAACTGCTGCCAGAAGAACTTCCTTCCAGGGCTCAACTTTCCCTGCAATGCAGACAAGGATGGGGAGGCTGATGTGTAGTCCAGGCTTCCTAAAACAGATCCCAGACCTTGGGCTACACAGACCTGCGGTGAGTGAACCCACAATCTCCTTGCATCTCACATTTGCATTCCAGGTCACAGAGCTGAATCACACACTAGCCAGCAATTCTTAAGCCTGCAGCAAAACTAACCAGAGATTCACCTCATCCATCACTGAACTGCAGCTGTCTCTGAGGGCCACACCAGGGGGTGGAAGGTGTTCCTTAACCGGGGCTAAATCTACCAGCAAAGGAGGATAGTTCCTCAAATTGAAACTCTGGGAATCAAAACGGATGCAAGAAGCTGGCCTGGAGTGCAAGATGGGCTCCAAAGGCAGGGGCAGCTAGGTTCAGATCCCTCTTGAGAACTACCCAGGTGTATGACCTTGGGCAAGGTACCTGCTCTCCTTACATCTGTTCCCTCCTCTGTAAAATGGCAATCATAAACCTACCTAATAGGGTTCGAGGAAATTTCAAAGAAAAGATGCAGGCAACATACACAGTGAAAGTCTAGTGTACAGAATACTTGGTAAGTGCTAATGGTTCCCGCTCGAAAGTGGGTTGGGGTAGAGATGAAAAGCCTGGTGTCTGGAGCCAAACTGTTAGGTTCAGATCCTGTCCCTGCATTAACAGCTGAGGACATCTGATAAGGAACATGAACTTCTCTAACTCAGTTTCTCTATCACAAACATGGAGCTTTACTACCACACATAGTCAATATCTAACAAATATTAGCTATTTTTATTTCATTGTACAACTAGTTTGTATTTTTACCTTAATCCATAGTGTAGGAAATTAAACAAGACTTTGGTACAATGTGTATTTTTTTTAATCGTGAAAACTTGGTATTTGTTTAAAAATTCTGGGGCCCAGTCAAGCTGTGATGCCAACGGAGGGTCGAAACTGTGATATGAAAAAAAAAAAAAATTCAAAGAGGGAGGATAAACCACCCACCAGGGAGCTATTTCTTTTGTAATGTGCATTCCATTTCTTCTCCCTCATGCTTTTTAATTCTTTCCACATTTCCTGCCATAATTATCAAATGTTTAGTTTCTGACCTCACTTTTCTGGAGACTAGAGCCTAGGGAATTTAGAATTGCTTATTTTCTGTCCATAAACCTTGGAGTTAATGGAGGGGCTTGTGAGCGAAGGTTTTGTTGGTTTGTTTGTAGTGTCTCAGGAAGGTCACTGGAGTTGAAAAGAAAACATTACCAATAATAATAATAAAAAAAAGCGCTGAAATGCTTTAACTGGAAACTGCAGAGCCCCCAAAGACCAGAGCCATGGATCTCACACTTGGGCAACATGAGCTTAAGGGGAAATTTAGATTTAAGAGGCCGTTACATGGCCCAGATAATAACACAAAAATCCCAGAGCACTTTACAAAGAAGAACACAAATTTCAGGACATCATAATTTCATCTTATCAGAGAAAAGTAAATCTATTTTGGCCCAAAGAAGACTCTCCCTATTCCTCCACCCCCACTCCTCGAGGAGACAGACTTGGAAAAGTCCCTAACTCCTCTCAATTTCCTTTGAGCAAAGAACTCAAGGCGCCTTTTTGAACTCGGCGGCTGCTCTCCCGGGTCGCCGCCTCCGCCCCGTCCCGTCCGGGTCCCGTCTGCACCCTCCCTCCGCACGCAGCCGCGGAGGGCCGACCCACCACTCGGGGTTTGCGGATTAAGTTTGGTAAACAGCGTTTCTGCGCGGACCCGACCGCCCGAGCCCCACCCCGCTCCTCCCGAGAGCGGAAACCCCCGGTTCCGCCCGGACCCTCTCTCCTCACCCACCTCGGCGCGGACCCAGGCGACCGCCACCAGCGCGAGCGCGAGAGCGAGCCAGCGTCTCCACATCTGCGGGAGAGAAAAGAGCGAGACTGAAGGCGCCGGCCCGGGAAACTTTGGGGTCGCGGCTCGTTCCCCCCTCCGGGCTGGCCGCAGGGAAGGTCCCGTCCCGCTCACCGTGTCCGGCGGCTCCGAGGGCGCGGGCAGGGCGGCGCGGCGAGCGGGGTGCGGAGTGCGAGGAAGGCAGTCCGTGAGCCTAAGAGGAAACCCGACCTGGGCTCGCCGCCCCTTAAGACCCCTCCTTCCCGGCCCGCCGGGCCCCAGCTCCTCCCATTCTCCTCCCCTCTGCAGCAGCGACCCCGCGCTCCACTCGCCTCCCTCCTCCGCCCCCGTGGGTCCCGGTGCCCAGCCCCAGCCCCGAGCCCTCAGGCCCGCTGGAGGAAGGGAGGGGGGGCCACAGCAACAAAGACGGAGGAGGGAACGGGCAACCCCACCGCGGGAGGGGCGGCCGGCCTGCCGCGGCCCGGGTGGCAGCGGCGTAGGCTGCGGCTGTGGCCAGGTGGGCGGTACCGCGGGGCCCGGGCTGGGGCTGGGATGCGAACCTGGAGGACCCGGCTCCCCGGGAGCTGAGCAGCGGAACCCTCCATCTTCCGCCTACCGTAAAACGAAAGGGAGAAGGCGGAGGTGCAAAAGGGGGGCCCTGGTTCGAGGGTGTTACTGCAGGCGGAGCGCGGGGACGCCTGCTTTGGGTTCAACTGGATTTCTTGAGAGGGTGCAGCTGCCCTGCTCTGCTCAGACGATCCCGAGCCCAGCGTTTGGCAGAAGCCTTTTCCTGATTTCTCAGCCCCAGGAGTGGACACCCCCGTCCCTTGTTCCTGATCCCACTCTGGCTTCTCAGGTAGCCTCCGCGATCATGCCTCCCATCTCTTCCAACTTTTTCCCAGTGGCCTTCAAAACTGGGTTCCCTGTCTGACCCAGCTAACTTGCTGCCTGTTTCCTGCCAGGACTCCCTTGTCGCTGGTGCTGAGAACGAATTACCCTTTCAGATGTAATATGCCCAAGGCTGAGCCCTGCTTTCTGCCAAGCTCAGGGGCCGGCCGTCTACTCCCTCCAGTGGTTGCTTCTTTCAGCTCCTGGTTGTAGACCCCCCCCCCCGCCCCGAGATCACGTGCATGCATCCCTTAGCTCCCATTCATGGCCCCTTGCCCATGCCAGACCTTCATCCTGTCACCCAGAAATGCTGGCAGCCACCCAGGTTTCTCTCCGGTTGCCCCCTCCTTTTCTGTCTCTACTGCAATACATTGCAGTATTCTCTCGCTACCTGGTTTAAACACTATCTTCTTCAACTGAGAAAATTTTAATGCTCTTCTCCCACATCAAGTGCAAACTTTCCTCTATCCTCACCTCATCTACTTCAACACACTCCCCTGTTCAGATCAGAGGTGTCTTCACATTGTCCTCTCAACTGGTCATATTCACTCTTCTACCACAGTTTGAGTGTCTACTGTTTCGGTTCCAAGGTACTTCAAAATGCCCACAACCCCCATGCAAGTTCAGAATCCATTGAGACAGCCAGTGGAGTCGCCACGATGGAGAGCATCATGTCACCTTTGTTCCTGGTGACAGCTGGAATGATACCAAGGCTTTAGAGTTGCAGCCTTATATAAACCCCACTGTGTGGAAAAGCAGAAAACGCAGGCTTCTTGGGGTAGACATGCTCCCTAAACTTGGGGTGGGAGTGACACAGCCTAGGGCTTTGACACTCATCAGTTAGCTCCCTCCTGCTCCTTGGTATGGAACACACACACCACATACTCTGTCCCAATCACTGTGCTAGGGTTGAAGAAGGGAATTGTGAAATACAAAGTTTTGCTTCTGCCTTCTGGAAATTCACAATAGTAATACCTTGGTTCATAAACACTTCTGTTCCCAAACAATTTGATTCACAACAAAAGCAGTGGACAGAATTTTGCTTCCATTCAAACTCCACATCAGGTGACAAACAACCGAGGCTATCTTCTCTACACAAACACAAAAGCAGCCACCTTCCCTAAAATCATATGTTGAGGCACCGCTGTACTTGGCATCCCTTGTGCAGCACTGCACTCCCTCAAAGCTGGTACTCCTCCCTTCCTGTTTGTCTACTGGAATTCTGTTCTTCGTAGAACTCAAGTTTCACTGCATCTCTAGCACCTTTTCTGACAACCATTTGGCATAGAGGAAGAACATGAGGTTGGAGGTCAAACCGACCTGGCTTTCAATCCTGTCACTGCCATTTACCAGCTGTGACCTTCATCAAATTACTTGAACTCTTGGAACTTAGATTTCTGTATCTTACAAATGCCAGTGATAATGCCCTTCAGGAGGTCGTGAAATTTAAATAGATACATTACAAAAAGTTTCTGGCAGGCATAGGCCTCTATAAATGGTAGCCATCATTATTTCATTGATCTGCTTTGCATCTAAATTGCAGCTGGTACCGTGAGAGCCATCCAGCATATCTTGCTCTACTTAATTGTCACAACAAACTAAAAGGTATTTTTTTATGGCTTCCATTTTCAAATGAGAAAACTGAAGCTTGGAAAAAGTTATGTATTTTTCAAAGTTATATAGCTGGTTACACAGCTTTACAACTTCACATTTTATTACATATTATACAATGTTTAACACTTACATAGTTTTCTTGATTCAGAGTATGGTTAACTCTATAGTAAACAAAACAAAAATAGCAACAAAACAAACTGCATGAGAGAGTGGACAGCTATATCAGGGAGGGGCATTTGTTGTATGTGACAGAGCAGCCAACTTAAATGACTGTACAATTAAGTGGAATTTATCAACCTGCATCCCTGAGAAGTCCAGGCATAGGGCTGGATTTAGTGTCTTCATCCAGGATGTCAAGGTCATCAAGGATCAATTTCTTGCCATTGTTTGCTTCTGCTGTCAGCAGTCTCTTTCTATCTCTCTTCTGCAGGGTGGCTCCTGGGAGCTCAGCCTGTGCCCTTACAGCGGTAAGCTGACTGCAGGGCTGATCTTTGGCCTCACCTAGATGAAGCACAGAGCAGCTACAATAGCCCTAAGAGATAGCTAGATAAATAGATAGATGATAGATTGATTGATAGACTTTTTTTCCATTACTGGAGGTTGAACCCAGAGACTGAGCTATATTCCTAGCCCTTTTAAAGTTTTTAAAATTTTGAGACAGGATCTCTCTCAGCTGCTAAGTTGCTCAGTATGTGCTAGAACTTGAAACCCTCCTATCTCCTAGAGTGTTAGAATTACAGGCATTTGCTGCCATTACCAGCTCTAGGATATACTTTTTTAAAGCCCACTTTGGGTTTCTGGATACCTCCAAAGTGATCACTCTGGCCTGGGGCAATTGGCTGCTTAAGCAGTGAGGGCCCAGTCTGGGAACTGTCCAAAAAAGACCAGGATAATGTTGGTGGGGAAAGGAAGCTGAGAGTTGCCAAATGACGTCCACTGCAGTAGTGAATCTCCAGCTTACCCAGTGAAATCGGTGTTCTCCAAAGAGGGGTAGAGGGTCCCCAGACGGCAAGTGAAAAAAAATACTAGAATTTCTGTTTTCACTTATTTACTATCTGAAAATAGAAATCACTTTTGCAAATATATATTGATTATGGCACCTATATTGGATCCCTCTGTCAGGCAGTCAGGGGTTAAAAACCCCATTGGCTAAATGAAGAGCCCATGAGCATTCTTCCCCACGGAGGGACTGACAGCAGCTTGTTTCCACTAACAGACTGTGATGAACTGCAGCCTGCCCGCTTTGGTAGATTTATACATGATGCACTCTAGTTTTAACTAAATTAGATTAAAAACATTTCAACCCTAAAACTCATAAATTGAGGATACAACCTTTTCCCATTAGTAAGAAAAAGCAGAGATGACACATTTCCTGCTTCTGAAAAAAGCTGGCTGTCTGCTGCTTTCATGAAGTAAAGGGAATTGCAATGAGACCTGATGATAAGTCAGTCAAAATTCAAAAGTTACAATAAGGCTATTTAAAACATGGATTCACACTCATTGTTACTAGTGATAGCCTCATCCTAAGTATGCCTGGAGATACTGGTTAAAAGTATTTAAGATCTGAAGACCTCTAGAAACAAAGGACTGGGAAAATAAAGACAAATCCTACATTTCTGGTGAGGTTTAAAGACATGCAATGCTCAATTTAGTTCTTTAGAACATTTTGCTCAATATTGTGTTTAGAGACTCTCTTTTAGGTTTCTTAACAGCAAAAAACATGCCTTTGAGAGAAATAATTGTGTTCCTGCTTTCATCCAGAATAATAGAAATACTACATGAAGACCAAAATGATGACAGGCTAAGATGCATTCTTTGGTCAGCACACATTTTTGGGTTTTGCATCCACAGATTAAACTAACTACAAGTAGAAAATATTCAGGAAAAATATTGTTTTATTAAAGAATATGTACAGTATTTTTCCTTATCACTGTTCTTTTAATAATCTATTTGCATAGCATTTACATTGTACTTGGTATTATAAGTAAACAAGATATGATTCGAAGCACATGGGAAAATGAACATGGGTCACATGCAAATATGATACCATTTTATATAGTACTTGAGCTTCCATGGATTTTGGTACCTTAGGGGGTATCTTGGAATCAATCCCTTGGAATATAAAGGGATAACTGTATATATAGCTGTATAATACCAGAGAATAATATTAGTGCAGATTATGCCATGTGAGAGATTTCTTATATACTGAATGAAAATACAGATGTCTCCATTGTTCCTTAGATTATTATACTGGCTATACTCTGTTTCAATAATGAAGTACACAAAAAATTGCTTTTTCCTGAGTGTAACTAAGGAAGCCTATACTGGGAGGGATACATTTTTAATAATACATTGCATCTTTAATGAAAACAATGTTTTCTGGAAGAACTGTGTTAAGTAAGGTCATAGGAGTGGCTGTTTTGAAGGGGGTAGAAGAAGAGTTCCCAGTTAAGTACAACAGCTAGGCTCACATGTAAAACCTTCATCACGCCATTCATAGAGAAGCCGTGGCAGCAGAGACACTGGGGCCAGAACTGTAGAGCATGATTTGGAAAGTCACTGATGTGGTTATATTGATAAATTTTATAAATCAAAATATAGCAGAATATTTACAGCACTTATGTGCACTTATGATGATATGGGCAGCGCTCAGAATATTTTGAGGTTCACAGATGATCTTGAACAGAGGACTTAAGTGTTGTTAAACTTGAAAATGTATGATTTTGTGGGGTACTAGGGTTCAAACTCAGCATCACGTATATGTTAGGCAAGTGCTATATCACAGAGCTGCATCCGCAGCCCTCAAAATATGAATCCTTTTTTGTCATGATGACAGTTATTAGCAATTTGTTGTCTTTTTCTATGACAATAGGAAGAATGTTAGCTATCAGATTAAGACAAATCCACACACAGTCTATAACTTCAAGATAAAAATGTGATGTTAATAAGGAGAGATAAAGAAATTGCTTTTTAAAAGAAACATGCAATAGAGAAATATTTTAAAATTGGATATTTGAAAATGTTATATCATTAGGTGGTTTTGTTATCCAAATAATGCAAGTGTGGCTCCCATGAAACTTTCATACATGCACATTTGAAAAACATAGGCACAGTTTTCTAACTCATTTAAAACTTTTCTAGCTAAAAGTTCTAGCGAAGTGGTGTGTGGTGGTGAACACCTGTAATCATAGCTACTTGGGGCTGAGGAAGGAAGATGGAAAGTTCAAGGCTGGAATGGGCAACTCAGCAAGACCTTCTCTCAAGATAAGAAATAAAAAGAGCTGGGATTGTAGCTCAGTGATATAGCACCCCTGGGTTCAGTCCCCAGTACCACACAAAAAAAGTGACAGTGGTTATTTACTCACTTGTTAAAAACGTAAAAATGCAACAAATTTTGATTAAATCATGGGGCAGTCAAAATTGCTAGCCAAATATTGACAAAAACCCTAGCAAGGTTGGTTTCTAGGACTGAAAAGTGTATGTCATGATTTGATGAATGAAACTATGTATATCTACCATTCAGATCTATGTGTATCTGTGAATGTATTTATCTTCAAAGGCCACTATATCCATCAGAACACTGGTGGATTAAGATATGGAAATCCATTTTGGTGGCTGGAAGGTCAAAACCAGAGCCAGTATGATCGATTTCTTGTGGCCTTTCTCTTTGACTTGCTGATGATTTTTTCATCACTGTGACCTCACATGGCTTTTCTGCTTCCTCTTCTAAGGACATGAGTCGTATCTGATTAGGGCCCCACTGTTATGACCTCAATTAATCTTAATTACCTTCTCAGAGGCCCTGTCTCCAAACACTGTCACATTTGGAGTTATGGTTTCAACACATGAATTGGGGAGAACACAATTCAGTCCATAACAATGAGTTACCTTTTTCAGCTCTGAAAGCTGTAAAAGCAGTTATAAAAATAAACCAGACTTAGAATCATACTTTCAACTCCCTGTCATAAAATTTGAAGCAAATATTTTCTAAAAGAAGTAACAACCTCCCACTAAATTTATTATTCTTATTTTTCCAATGAGATAAAAAGGTGTTTTAATCATTAATAAGTAAAATAAAGGAATATTTTTAAAATGTTGATGACATGGCTGCAGAAAGTCAAATCTCACACTTAGGCCAAAGGGACACCCTAAGAATTGAATACAATATTTATCATGGTTAATTAGTCACATTCATTGTGACAGTTTCATCAATCATTGAGAATACCTGTGGCAAGATATTTTCATCAGCAACTTGGGAAAATAAGGTATTTGCTAAATGCTTATGTATTTATTCATACATCCAGAGTCATATGTAATTTAAATATATGCCTATTCTGCCTGATCTAAAGGCCATAGACCCACACAATCTCCTCAAAGTTAATTTTGGAAAATTCTATAAATTGGTGGTATAAATTTTCATATTATATTCATAAAACTGTGATTTATATTAATCCATCTACTCATGATGGACTTGGCAGGATTGGTTTGGATAAATAAAAGGACTTGATAAGTTTTTGTTTTGTTTTTTGAAGGATGTGTGTGTGCAGGTGCTGGGTTTCAGACCCAAGCCCTTGCACATGGAAAGCATATGCTTTACCACTGAGATACATATCTGTAACCCAACTTTGTGGAATTTTTAAATGTCGCAGTAGTCAGTACACATCAATTCCTTTTGCATCTAGCATGCTTTCACTGCACTTCAGGTAACAAAATCTAGTTTCCTTCTAGAGTATCATTCCTCTTCCACTCTTCAACAATGTTTCTATCTTGCTGTAGAGATAAAAAAGTGATTCAAGACAAACCAGTCAGTTCATTTCATCTTCCTGTCTACAGTAACTACTGTAGGAGTCATTTAACAGAAGTGAGCCCAGTAAGGCTATGAAATCTAATTCTAAGACTTTTGTCCTGCCCGTCAGGGAAGCTGATGCTCTCTGCTACTGGCCTGGGTACTAGATTATGTATCTGTAGCTGCTGGGGGCCTCCTCCTGGGGCCTGAGATATGCCAACCGAGAGGAGGCAGAACCAGGAGTTGGAGTAATCTAGTAACACTGTCAGAGCCACAACTTGAGCTGTACCTGATCTGACATAGTCTTAGACTTATTTTTTTTGCCTCTTTATCTTTTCTCTAGCCTCTTAGGTGTGTGTGTGTTTTCCTCAATTGAAAAAACTCCCAACTGATCATCAAGCCATAAATATTACCGTAGAGTGTTTAAAACAATAAGATAGTATAAACAAATGTACTAATCTTTTAAGCCTACTATTTGTAAGGTTCTGAAATAGTAGAGCTGGACAAGGGAAGTGATTTTTTTCAAACATTTGTAGAAAAGCAGATATTCTGTCCACAACACAATGTAGCTTCCTCCACTGAACATCCTGCTACAGACATGGAATGTGTATTATTTAAGACACCTTTAATATACATCACTGAATCCAACTCATGCTAGCCTAAGCCAAGAGGGAATTTATGGTTGCTTAGGAGTCGTGGTGGCTCCTGGGGCCGAACAAAGGGCTGCAGGAGCTAAGTAAAGTGTCAGGGACTTAAATGGGTCTTCTGGCAAGATAAACACAATGCCTCCTCCAAAATTCACTTCCTGTAAATGTTACCTTATATGGTAAAAGAGTGAATATTATCTTATATGTTGAAGGTGTGATAAGTGAAGGGTCTTAAGTGAGGAGCTCATCCTGGATGGTGATGTAAAGGTGGAGGTGGAGAGTGGAGTGATGCAGCTACAAGCCAAGGAATGCCAGGGAATATGGGGAGCCACCAGAAGCTAGAAGAGGGAGGAAAAACTTCTCCCCAGAGCCTGTAGAGTAGTGATAGCCAACCTATGGCACATGTGTTGAAGTGGGCATGCAGGGCTCTCTCTGTCAGCATGTGAGCCAAGTCATCTCAGCATCACCCTAGCAGCCAAGCATCAGATAAGGGCACATAGAGCCTATGCACATGCTCGGAAAGGAATAGTGGCTCCAGGTGATGACATCATGAGCCACTACTTATCTCAGCTTTCATGTGGCTGGTTATTGTGCTGCCAATATTTTGCTTGGACTGGTTGTGAGTTTTAATACATTTGTTTTTATTAACATATGATTTTAGCTTGAGTTTTCATAACAAAAATTGAAATTTAATATCTAAGATTGAGCAAAGATATATACAATAGATAGATAGATAGATAGATAGATAGATAGATAGATAGATAGATAGTTGATTGGACTGGCGATGATCTTAGCAGAAGCCCCTACAAGGTAGGAAATGAATTCAGATGCCTTATTCAGAGCAGGTCAAAAGCTGATAGTCAGTGAACATTAACCCCTTGTGCTGGTGGTTTGCAAATTCCAGGAACCCCAGCTGAGAATCACTGCCATAGATTATTGATTCAAGGAATATTCATTTCTTTAGTGTTAACTAATAGCAACTAACAGCATTAGCTATTTTTGGTATAGGGATAGATTTGTATTGGGTGCTTCATTTTTCTTTTAATTTTATGTTTTTATAGACTCCAAGTTTTGAACAACAAAGAATGACTACAGTGGGAAAAGCAAAATTAAAAATAGATAGTGGAAGATAATTCCAAGAGGCTGATACAGAGTCTTTTGAAGTGATTGAATGGAGAGAGAAATCATTATGTACTCTGTAGTGAAAGTGTTGTGTCACATACCACATGTTAGAAGACACTTTGATAACAACCACAAAAATATTGCCAAACTTGGTGAAACTGTAAAGAGTTTCTTGAAGGGAAATTGAGGAAATATCATTTCCAGGATTGTTGTTTTTGCAATTATCTTTCTAAAACAAATCATCTGTGAGCTGGCAGCTTTCAAATTTCACTGCGGATAGCAAAACATGGTAAGCCCCTCTCTGATGGGGATTTTATTAAAATGACCATGTTGTCTGGAAGTAATTCCCTTTTTCATGATTTCCCAAACAAGAACAAAATTATGTGATGCATCTCTGAAATGCCACTTAGCAAAAATACTGTTAAAAATAGAGTCCTATACATGATTAATCAGCACCTCACCACTGACTTACAAAAGGCAGTCTGTTACTCCATGCGCTTGTATGAAAGCACAGATATAAATACTCATGCAAGGCTAGCAGTAATTTGCGTTATGCTGTTGGGGACATCATCAGAGAAAAGCTAGTGAAACTGGTGTTTGCCTGAAAGAACACAAGGGATAGATTTATACAATGCTGTGGAGGCTTTTGTCATGACATAAGACCAGAAGAAGTGGTTTCAATTACTAATGATGGTGGTGATGCACTACTTTGCATGGTGGGGGCAAATATGGTTTCATACTGTTCTTTGTTAAAGAAGCAAAACTGGGGCCGGGGATTTAGCTCAGTAGTTTTGCCGCCTACTGCGCAAGCTCAAGGACCCGAGTTCGATCCCCGGCACACACCCCCCCCCACAAAAAAAAGAAGCAAAACTTCCAGTCATTCAGTTTCATTGTATTATACATAAAGAAGCTCTTTGTGCCAGAAAAAGCAGCAAAAAATTAGATGACATCCTTGAAGATGTCACAAAAATGGTGAATTACATCATGGCTCATGCTTTTAATTTTTGACAATTTTAAGCATTTCTTGATGAAGTTCAGGCACAGTATAATACTTTACTTATGTATAATAATGTCCAATGGCTGAGCAGAAGATGAGTCCTAGAGAGATTTCTAGTCTGCTTGGATGAAATTAGGCTGTTTATCAATGAAAAAGGGCAGGAATATCCACAGCTCACTGATATGGCCTAGCTTAACAATCTCATAGTTTTTACAGATTTTATACTACACTTCAACATAATGAATAAAAAACTACAAGGTGTAGGGAAAACAGCAGAAAGGACATTTTGTGATATCAAAACATTTGAGAGAAAACTGCAGGCTTTGAAAGAGACCTTGAAAGTGAGCAGCTGAAATATTTTCCAAATCTAAAAATGCATTTAGAAAATTCTACATTTGCTGACAATCCTATAAGCTACTAGGAAATCTACAAGGAATCAGAATTTTAGTAACAGATTTTTACAGTTCTGTAAGATGGAGACAACTCTGTGTTTTCTTGTTTCTCCAGATAAAGCCAAATTTGAAGCACTTGATCTTTCCTGCTTACACTGGTTAGATTTTGGAAATCCTGAAATGGAGCTATTGGAGTTTTAAGCTCTATCTGGAAAAATAAATTCTATGACCTGTGTGTAACACTTGAGAAGATAGAGCGTGAAGGGTTGACAAAGAACAGCACAGCTGGTAGTTCTGAAAATGAAATCCTTAAAGTGTGGAATTCGCTGCCAAATAATTTTAAGTTAATAAAAGCACTCGAGATTGCTTTTCTTACTTTGTTTGGGTCATCTTATGCTTGTCAGCAGATGTTTTCAGCTTTGAATTACAGTATCAAATCTGATTCAAGGAACAGACTAATAGATTACCTTAGGGCAGCATGTGTTGCTCTCAAACTGACAAAATATGAGGTTTGACAAGTTATCAGCATGCATACAACAAAGGTCACATTAAATGTGCAAAAGCACACCAAATGCAAACTTTTACCTCTCAATAAAAAGCTGCTTGTATCATGAAAGCTGTATTATTGTCCTTTTAAGTCTCTTAAAAGTTTAGCCATCACCACTCTAGAGGGCGTGCTGCCTTGCTATGGGGAGAGCCCTGTGTTTGGGCTATGATACCACCCTAGAGAGCTTCACAATCCACTTGAACTGGAGAAGGAGATTGCTCCAGAGAAAGGAGACAGAGGAAACTATAAAAGCCAACATCCACTGCAAGGCAGTAGGCCAGATGCCTGGGCTGTTTTGCAGCTTGGGAAACTAGGAGGATATAAGGATTGTGGGCAGAAACAGAACAGACTTGCCCCTGAGTGCAATACTTTAGATATTCCCTCCTCTAGATCCAGGTGTAAGACTAATTATCTTTTGAATGAAAACTGCAGAAGCTCCTTGCTTCATCAAAATAATGGGTCCACCCTCTTGTAGGTTTCTGTCAAGGATGATCTAGACCAGATGAGAGAGGGTGGCCTCAGTGGCAGCATCAAGTTATGGGCAGAGTTGGGCTCCTAAGGGGTGCCCAGGGGATAGTGTTCCCCATGGCCAGAGACCTACAGCTGAGAAGAGCCTTTGGCTCATTCTGGGCAGCTTTGTTTCCCTATCTCATATTTTATTTTTTATTTTTTTATTTTTTTCTCCATTAAGTTTATTGGTACATTTTAGGTATAAAATACATTTACATACATCATTGGGATCTTGTACCATTACATGAATATCTTGGCTCTTATTTTTTTCCCCTTCCCCTGCCCTCCCTTCACCCCCTCCACCCTTCCCTATTTGCAAAGATTTTGTTTCCATTTTTTTCCTTTTCTCATATTTTTTCTTTTCCCTTCTTTCCTTTCCCCTACCCCTCCCACTTCCCCTGCTCCTTTAGACCTTTACTTCCTATTACACAATATCAATTATACATTTTTAAAATTAAAATATCAAGACCTAGGAGACATTACCACAGATTGTACAGAATTTCAAAGGATATAGAAAGCATATTTGAAAAATCTGTTTTGAAATAAATTTGACAACTTCTAAGAAAAAAAAAAAAAGAAAAAGAAAGTTACTGTGACCCAGGGGGTTGCTGTTGTTGCTGGAACCAAGGTGATTTTCTTGCTGTGGTGAGAAATGTTGAACTCTGAAGGACAAGTCCTCAGGCCAGAGCCTTTGGAGGGCAGTACTGCCATCAGGTGAGACGAGAGGATTGCAGAGGGGTGAGAGAATGGGGTATGTTACAATCCAGGGGTAGAGGTGCTGGGAGGTAATGAGTGATGTAAATATAGAGGTCATCAGTGTCCAAAATGCAATCATATTTAACTACATAACAAGTTTATTGAGATACACAAGAACAATTTGCCAACAAGGAGACCACCAGAGGAAAGTAGGAAAGCCCTTGAGGATGGTTACAGCATAGACTACGATGTTTAAGGGAAGAAGGGCTTGACATTTTGGGTGATTGGCTGTTATGTGTTAGCATTCTTTTTTGTTTGTTTTTGTTTTTGGTACCAGGGATCGAACTCTGGACTTGTGCTTGCCAGGCAGGTGTGGCACCATTGACCTATATCCCTGGCCCATGTTAGCATTCTTTTTTTTTTTTTCCCCATTAAGTTTATTGGTACATTTTAGGTATAAAATACAGTTACATTCATCATTGGGATCTTGTACCATTCATGAGTATCTCGGTTCTTATTTTTCTCCCCTTCCCTTGCCCTCCTTTCACCCCCTCCACCCTTCCCTATTTGCAAAGACCTTGTTTCCATTTTTTTCCTTTTCTCATATTTTTTCTTTTCCCTTCTTTCCTTTCCCCTACCCCTTCCACTTCCCCTGAGCCTTTAGATCTTTTTTTCCTGTTATACAACATCAATTATACATTTTAAAAATTACAATATCAAGATCTAGGAGATATTACCACATATTTTACAGAATTTCAAAGGATGTAGAAAGCATATTACAAAAATCTTTTTTGAAATAAATTTGACAACTGCTAAGAAGTACCTTGGAAGACAAATTAATGAAACTAACTCTGGAGGAAATATAAAATTTGAATAGCACCTATTAAAGAAAGTATATTCCTAGCTTGAAAACCTACCTATATGACAACAGCAGGCTCATATACATTTTAACTGATAAATTATATCAAACAATTAAAGCAGAAAAAAGAAGGAACACTTCTCCCCTCATTTTAGGAACTCAACATTGTGCTAATCCTAAAACTGGATAAAGATAATAGAAGAAAAAAGTATGAACATAGATAGAAATTTGTTTAACAAAACAAACTATTAGAAGTCAGATCTGGCAGTATGTAAAAAGTGGTTTTATTATAGTGATGACAGTGTTGGTTCAGCATTGGAAGATCCACCCCCAAAAGTCATCATTTTAACAGAGGAAAGGAAAAAGCCATATGATCCTGTCACTAGTTGGAGAAAAAGTATTGGACTAAATTCTACAGCTGTTCATGGTAAAAGCTATCAGGAGACTAGAAGTAGAACAGAAACTTCTCAACAGATTAAAGACATGTACTCCATACTTCTAGCGAGAACGCCTTATATGAATGGAGAAGATGCAATGTTTTCTCCTTAAGGTGGAGAACAAGGGCAGATATGCTTACTCTTTATCTGTCCATTAAACTTTGAAACCTAGGCCCAACCAAAATAGTCTGGCAATAAAATGACACAATTAGGATAGGATTGGCAAGGTAGAAGCAAAATCTTTATATATGGATGAAATGGTCATCTACAGAGAAAATACTAAGAAATCTCTAGGAGCCCCTAGAACTTGTATTTGAATTTAGCAGGATTAGAAAACACAAGGTATATATAAAAATTCAGGTCTATGTATATTTGCTATAAATGAAGAATTGGATATTGAAATTTAAAAGTTATGTAGGAGTACAAAGGACCTAGAAAAGTTAAAAAACAAACACAGTGTTGGAAGAGGTTTAGTACCTAATTATAAGACTTCTTCTAAAGCTACAGTAATCAAGGCAGTGTTGGTGTAAGGAAAGACATATAGATCATTGGAATAAAACAGAGAATCTAGGACTAGAACCACACATATATGGTCCACTGAGTTTTGAAAGATTATTTAACATTAGCATTTTATAGATTATAAACTCAATTCAAGAGCCAAGGAAAAGATAGTGTTCTCAGCAAATGACACTAGAACACCTGGTATCCATATATAAAAAATTAACCTCGACCCTTTTTTTCCATACATGAAAATAACTTGAAGGGATCTATGAACCTAAATAAGAAAGCCTAAAAGTATAAAACTTTAAGAAGAAATTATAAGGGAAAATGTTTATGAATTCAGGGTAGGCAAGAACTACCCAGTATATAAAAGACATGATGTATAATAGAAACAAACTGATAAATGAGATTCCATAAAAATTTAGAACTTTAAATGATATCATTAAAATGAAAAGTAGTCCTTAAACAGACCATATTTACAATGCCTATAACCTATGAGCAGAATATATAAAGAATTCTTATAGCTCATTAATAGACAACCCAATTAAAAAGTAGACATAAGAAGATGATAAATAGCCAGTATAGCACAAGGAAAGGTGTGCAACTCTAGAATCAGAAAAATACTAATGAGTACAATAACAAGATTGAATTATACACTCATTAGAGAGATGAAGTTAAAAGTTCTAAAAGCCTTGTCATGACTTTTTCTTTTTGTTGGATTTTCCCCCTTTGTGTTCAATTTGTCACGGCCAATGGAGTCATTCTGCTGGGTTTCCTGGGGTTGTGATCCTCATTGTCTTTTCCTAGGGTATTGTCTAAAATTTTTTGGAGTGGTGCTTTGGTATTCATGAAGTTCCTAAGGTGCTCTTTATCATGAAAATATCTTATTTCTCCATCAATTTTGAAAGATAGTTTTGCAATGTCTATCAATCTGGGTTGGAGGCTGTTTTCCTTTAGGGCTTGAAATATGTCACTCCAAGTTCTTCTTTCCTTGAGGGTTTGCACTGAGAAGTCTGCTGTGATTCTGATGGGCTTTCCTTTGTATGTGATTTGTTTCTTTTCTCTCACTGCTTGTAGAATTTTATTCTTCTGTTGGATTTCTGGAATCCTAACTATTATATGCCTATGTGTAGATTTTTTTTGATCACGTCTATTTGGAATCCTATATGCCTCACTTATCTGTATGTCAAGTTCTTTTCCCCTCCTTGGGAAGTTTTCTGCCATCACTTCTGTGAACAGTTTTTTTATGTCATCTGCACTCTCTCCTCTTTCTTCATTGACTCCAATCAGTCTTATGTTATTCTTCTGTGCATCATCTAGCAGCTGCTGGATTGATTTCTCATGTTCCCTTACAATTTTAAAGCAATTTTTCTTTTCCTCCTCACTAATTGCAATCTTATCTTCTATATCTGAAATTCTATCCTCACATTGGTTCATTCTGCTGCGCAGACTTTCAATGGATTTTTTAATTTCCTGGAAATCTGTTTGTATCTGTTTTATGGATTCCATTTGTTTCCTATGTTGGGATTCCATCATGTTCCTCAGATCCTCTATTTTTTTTATCTGTGTCATCTCTAGGTTTATTAATCATATGTTGCACCATGAGCAAAATCTTTGCTGTTATCTGAGTAATTATTTCTGATTTCATTTTTCCCAGATCGTCTTTTGTTGGCAGTTCAGAGAGTCCAGGTGGTTGAGTATCAGATTGTTCCATCTCGTTTCCCTTTGGTGTTGCTGTAAGTGATCCAGAAGTCTGTTTTGGAGGCTTGTTTATGTGTCTTCTCATTTCCATGGGGGGGGGGTGCTTCTGGCACCCACGTGGCTGAGCTTCTCTGCCCTAGGAGCTTGAGATGGTGGCAGGGGATCTTCCTTCCAGGTTCTGGGACCTGCTCCTCTTCTCTGCCCTGGGAGCTTGGGATGGCAGCAGGGGAGCTTCCTTCCAGGCTGGGACTGGCTCAGCTTCTCTGCCCTAGGAGCTTGGGATGGTGGTGGAGGAGCTTCCTTCCTCTCTCTCATATTTTAGTCTCCCTCCCTTCAACATCTTTCATCTCCTTTCCCTCTCCTGCCCTTGAGGGGAGAAATAGGATGGTAATTCACTAGCTATGGGCTTGGCAGAGAGCAGTTTATGCCCTTTTTTCCCATTGAAAAGAAAATGCCTCTCTTTGCTTGGTTTTGGTGGAACATTCTATTATCAACATAATCACTGACATTTATCATAAAACCTCACTGACTGAGATACTCACAGGACCTCATCAACTCCCCTTGAGTAAACAGGCACTTTTTAACAGTGACAGGACTTCTTTCAGAGCCTCAGGTATTATTTTTAACTCACCAGTGAGATGTAAAAATGGATGGGAATAAATCCAGCAACTGCTCAGAGGAATTGACCTGCACACAAAGGTTGTTCAGTAGAAGAGTTTGGCTCATTAAGAATGTGTGAATGTGGCAGAAAATGCTCATTTTTTACTGACTTTTCATGGTGCATGGAAATGTTGCCACTAATAACTAAGTGCTGAATAACCACTTGCTGACCCTTTCAGATGGCAGCCTCCTCCAGCTGGGTCTGCCCCTTTGGTGTCTCCTGTTTGACCTCATTAAATTTTTAGTTGCTTATGGCTACTTTCATAGAAAGCTGACTCTTTCATGTTACTGCCTGAAATAGCTGTAATGAATGTATAGCTGTAACGTACAGCTTTAATGAATCCACAACAGAGTTGAAGACTTACAGTTTCTTGTTTTAATGTGAGGAAATTTGCCTTTCTAGTGTGAATGACTGTGGATGAAATTTTCTGTGTGTTGTGGGTCCCGCCAACATATTTCTTAGAGGGATTCATAGGACTCAGTACATAAACATGCTCACAGTTAGGATTTATTACAGGGAAAAGACTCAAAGCAAAATCAGCAAAGGAAGATGGAAGGTGGGGCAATGAACTGAGGAAACTAGCCAAAAGCTTCTAGGAATCTTCTCCCATTGGAGACACACAGGATTCTCTCAATTCCTCCAGCAACAATTTGGGACAACATGTGTGAAGTGTTGTCTGCCTGGGAAACTTATTAATGACTCTAGGAAGTTTTTACTTGGAGCATGTTGCTTCAGCAGCCTTCTGCCTGCTATGTACCATACCAGAATTCCAGACTTCTTGAAGGAATACAAGTGTTCACATAATCCATACTGTTTGCATGAACACTTCTGAGCTACATGGGAAACCCCCAAGAAATACAATTTTCTTGATTCCAACAAATGGACCAACTTTGCAATCAAGGCTTTCTAAGTAAGCTGCTTAGACACCTGCTGTGTCAGATCTTTCCTGTTCACAGCGATGGTGGAACTTTTCACTTCTTTCATTTTCACAGTTTGTTTACCAGTGGCCATTATTTATATATTAAAAGATTTACAAAATATAAATTAGGAGACAGACTACAAAGACTCAACTATCTGTCATGCCCCCAGCTTTCTTTTGAATGGTGCCCATATACCATGTGCTTATCTGCTATGCTGCCCATAAATGAAGGACAAAGGATTTCTCCTCGAGTTAAAAGCTGACAGGTATTGTACAGGTTGAACACGTTAGAGATCAAGTTCACCAATAAGGGTAATACCATAGTGAGATGGTGATTAATTGGCCAGAAATACTGTTTCTGGAGGAATTAATATTTCACAGATACGATAGAAATGGGAGACTAGAGCTTAGATTGAAGTTATTGTCTCAGGTCCCTGTTAAAACCATTGCACACTTCAATCTAAAAAGTCCAAAGGTAAGACAGA
Source organism: Heterocephalus glaber (assembly GCF_053883595.1). Taxonomy (NCBI): domain Eukaryota; kingdom Metazoa; phylum Chordata; class Mammalia; order Rodentia; family Bathyergidae; genus Heterocephalus; species Heterocephalus glaber. The sequence continues at coordinate 70,451,417 of NW_028258138.1, forward strand.
GTTGATGGCTCTGGTTCCCATTCTCGTGTTGCCTTACAGTGAACCCATTTCCTTCACTAATCTGAGTGTGTCTTTTCCAAGTAGCTGGAAAAAGCCTACAAATCTAGGGATAAATATTCTATTTACAAAGGGACTTGGCACTTAAAATGAGAATAGTTGTACTAGAGGACATTCAAGGAAATTTGAGTGCGTAGCTGAGATAGATAAGAGGAAGTGGTATGTTACACTGCCAAATGGGAGTTCTGGAGCACATTTCAGCTCATACAAAATTACAAAGTAGAAGTAGGCTTTAGAGAAACTTTAACTTTATCTGTGTGGCTGAATCATAAGCAGTGACACTGGAGACAGTGTTGACACTATTTCCTCACCTGTGTGATGGATGTCGGGAAAGAGGTATGTATAGCTCTGGCCTCTTTGTCACATCTAATCCCAGGCAGGACATACTCAGGATTGTCTGGAACAGGGGCTTCTCTGAGGATGTTAGCAGGGGCTATAAATTTAAGAGGACTGGCTCCCAGCACAGAAGGGACTTCCAGGTCAATGTGCCACAGCTCCCAGTGCAGAGTGGGGAGCTTCCAGGCCAACCTACCACCACCCCCAGCACAGAGGAGGCTGCTGGGTCTACATGCTACAGCTCCCAGCACAGAGGAGGAGGCTTCTGGGTCAATGTGCCACAGATCCCAGTGCAGAATGTGGGGCTTCCACCGCTCCCAGGACAGAGGAGGTGAGCCACATGGGTACAAGCAGGACACCGCCCCCCCCCCGTCAAAATTAGAAGACACAAAAACAAGTCTCAGAACCAGACTTCCAGACCACCTACAACATCCCCAAAGGGAAATGAGATAGAACACTCTGATATTCAAACACCTGGACTCCCTAAACTAGCAACAAAAGAGGATCTGGGAAAAATGAAATCCGAAATAATTTCTTACATGACAGCAGAGATTGTGCCCACAGTGCAAGAGATGATTAATAAATCTAGAGAGGACACAGATAAAAAAAATAGAGGAGCTGAGGAACATCATGGAATCTCAATATAGGAAACAATTGGAATCCATAAAACAGATACAAACAGATTTCTAGGAGATGAAAAACTCCATTGAAAGTCTATGCAGCAGAATGAGCCAATGTGAGGACAGAATTTCAGATACAGAAGATAAGATTGCAATTAGTGACCTGGAAAAGAAAAATTGCTTTAAAATTGTAATGGACCACAAGAAATCAATCCAGCAGCTGCTGGACAATGCTAAGAAGAATAACATAAGACTGATTGGAGTCAATGAAGAAACAGGAGAGAGTGCAGATGATATAGAAAAAACTGTTCACAGAAGTGATGGCAGAAAACTTCCAAAGGAGGGGAAAAGAACTTGACATACAGATAAGTGAGGCATATAGGACTCCAACTAGCCTTGATCAAAAATTCTATACATAGGCATATAATTGTTCAGATTCCAGAAACCCAACAGAACAACAAAGTTCTACAAGCAGTTAGAGAAAAGAAACATATCATATACAAAGGAAAGCCCATCAGAATCACAGCAGACTTCTCCATGCAAACCCTCTAGGCAAGAAGAGCTTGGAGTGATGTATTTCAAGCCCTAAAGGAAAACAGACTCCAACCCAGATTGATGTACCCTACAAAACTATCTTTCAAAATTGATGGAGAAATAAGATACTTTCATGACAAAAAGCAGCTTAGGAACTTCATGAATACCAAACCAGCACTCCAAAAAATTTTAGACAAAATCCTAGGAAAAGAAACAAGGATCACAATCCCAGGAAGCCCAGCAGAATGAATCCACCGGGCGCTACAAGAAATTAAAAGCAAAGAGGGAGAATTCAACAAAAAGAAAAAGTCATGACAATGATAAGTCACGACAATGATATGTATCAGTTATAACCATCAATGTTAATAGTCTTAACTCACCAATCAAAAGAAATAGACTGGAAGAATGGGTCAAGAAGCAAGATGCAACAATTTGCTGCATACAAGAAACACACTTAATTCAAGAAAAAACTCATAGACTGAAAGTTAAAGGGTGGAAAACAATACTCCATGTGACACAAACCCCCCCAAAAAGCAGGAGTAGTTATCCTCTTTGCAGATCAAGTGGATTTCAAACCAACACTGATGAGGAGAGACAAAGAAGGACACTATATCCTTGTAAAGGGGACAATCGAAGGGGCAGAGATGACAATCATTAGTATCTATGAACCAAACACTAGTGCACTCAACTATATAAAACAAATACTAAGGGACATGAAAAAATCATATAAGCACTAATATAATAGTAGTGGGGGACCTCAATACCCCACTGTCACAAATAGATCAACTAGACAAAAAATAAGTAATGAAATACAAGAACTCAATTGAACTCTTGAACAAATGAACTTAACAGATGTTTACAGAGTCTTCCACCCCACAAAATCAGAATACACATTCTTCTCAGCTCTACATGGATCATTCTCCAAAGTAGACCACATACTCATTCATAGAGCAAATTTAGGTAAGTGCAAAGGAATTGAAGTTATCCCCTGTATATTATCAGACCATAGTGTGATGAAATTGGAGATAAATTGCAAAAGAAACTCAAAAAATTTCATAAACACATGGAAATTGAACAACACACTTCTGAATAACCAATGGGTCACAGAGGAAATTAAAGAAGAAATCAGACAGTTCCTTCAATTAAATGACAATGACAGTGCAACATATTGGAATCTATGGGACACAGTGAAAGCAGTCTTATGAGGGAAATTCATAGCAGTGAATACGCATATTAGGAAAACAGAACGAGCCCTATTAAACAACCTGATGCTGAACCTCAAGCTTCTAGAAAAAGAAGAACAGGACAACCCCAAAGCTCATACAAGGGAGGAAATTATAAAGATCAGAGCAGAAATTAATGCAATGGAGACTAAGAGAATGATACAAAAAATCAATGAAGCCAAGAGGTGGTTCTTCAAAAGAATCAACAAAATTGACAAAACTTTAGCCAAACCTGTCAGGAAAAGGAAAGAAAAGGCCCGAATCCATGCAATTAGGAATGAAAAGGATGAAATTACAACAGACGCAGCAGAAATCCAGAGGATCATCAATACCTATTTTGAGAACCTATATGCCAAAAAGATGGAAAACACAAAAGAAATGGACAGATTCCTAGATACATGTGAATTACCAAAGTTGAACAAAGAAGACCTAAAAATTCTAAACAACCCAATATCAGTCAGTGAAATGGAAAACTTACCAACTAAGAAAAGCCTGGGTCCTGATGGCTTCACTGCTGAATTCTACAAGGTATTTAGAGAGGAAAATATTGTCACTACTGTTTAAACTCTTCAATGAAGTTGAAAAGGAACTAATACTCCCAAATTCATTCCTGGAAGCAAGCATCACCTTGATTCCCAAAGCAGAGAAAGATTCAATCAAAAAAGAGAACTATAGGTGAATCTCACTAATGAACATAGGTGCAAAAATCCTTAATAAGATACTGGCAAATAGAATGCAGAAGATCATCAAGAAGATCATACACCCTGACCAAATGGGATTTATTCCAGGGATGCAGGGATGGTTCAATGTATGCAAATCAATCAATGTAATACACTGTATCAATAGAGCCAAGGACAAAAACCACATGATCATCTCAATAGATGCAGAAAAAGCATTTGACAAAATCCAACATGTATTTATGATTAAAAAAAACCTACAAAAAATTGGAATAGACAGTCCCTACCTCAATCCGATAAAAGCCATCTATGAGAAACCGACAGCCAATATCATACTAAATGGTCAAAAACTGAAATCATTCACTCTAAAATTAGGAACAAGACAAGGATGTCCACTATTATCACTCTTGTTCAATATAGTTTTGGAAACCTTAGCCATAGCAATTAGACTAGAGCAAGAAATAAAAGAAATATAGATAGGAAATGAAGAAGTCAAATTGTCATTATTTGCAGATGACATGATACTCTACATAGAAGACCTCAAGAATTTCACCAAAAGCCTTCTGAAATTAATAATCAAATTCAGTAAAGTAGCTGGATATAAGGTCAATACACAAAAATCAATAGCTTTCCTCTACACCAATGACAGACTCACTGAGAGAGAAATGGGGCAAACAATTCCTTTCACAATAGCATCCAAGAAACTGAGATACCTAGGAATCAACCTAACAAAAGAAATTAAAGACCTCTTCTCTGAAAACTATAGCACTCTGAAAAGAGAGATTGAATACATTTTCAGGAAATGGAAAGTCACCCCTTGTTCCTGGGTAGGAAGGATCAAATGAAAATGGGCACACTTCCAAAACTGCTATATAGATTCAATGCAATCCCAATTGAAATCCCAGCAGTATACTTCATGGACCTTGAGAAAACAATCCAAAAATTCATTTGAACAAGAAGAGACCCAGAATAGCAAAAACAATTCTAGGGAACAGAGACGTGGCAGGGGCTATCACAACCACCAACTTGAAACTATACTACAGAGCTACTGTGATAAAAACAGCATGGTACAGGCAAAGAAACAGACCTGAGGACCAGTGGAACAGATTAGAATTTGCATAATCAACCCCAGACACACTCAGCCACCTCATCTTTGACAAAGGAGCCAAACACCCTCACTGGAGGAAAGATAGCCTCTTTAATAAATGGTGCTGGAAAAATTGGGTTTCAACTTGCCAAAGATTAAAACTAGACCTATATCTCTCACCATGCACTAAACTAAAGTCAAAATGGATTAAAGATCTAAATGTTAAAACAGCAACACTAAACCATCTGGAAGAGAGTTTAGGAAGAACTCTTGAAGACATTGGTGTAGGAAAAGATTTTATGAACAAAACCTCAGTTGCTTGTGAATTAGCACAAACAATCAACAAGTAGGATCTCTTCTTACTAAACAGCTTCTGTACAGCAAGAGAAACCACCAGCAGCATGAAGAGACAACCCACAATGTGGGAAAAAATTTTCACCAGCTGTCCCTCAGACAAAGGTCTACTATCTAGAATTTATAAAGAACTTAAAAAAATCAGACCCGCCAAATTTAAAGACCCAATACAAAAATGGGCATCTGAAATGAACAGACATTTCTCAGATAAAGAAGTAGAAATAGCAAATAAATACATGAAAAAATGTTCAACATCACTGGTTATTTGAGAAATACAAATGAAAACAAAGCTGAGATTCTACCTCACCCCAGAAAGAATGGCTACAATCAAGAAATCAACCAATAACAAATTCTGGTGGGGGTGTGTAGAGAAAGGAACCCTTTTCCACTGCTGGTGGGAGTGTAGACTGGTGCAAGCACTGTGGAAATCAGTATGGAGATACCTCAAAGAACTAGTACTGGAAGTCCCATTTGACCCAGCTATTCCCCTGCTGGGGATTTTCCCCAGAGAATTAAAAGAGTCAAACCACAGTGATATGTGTGCACCCATGTTCCTAGCTGCACAGTTTGTAATAGCTAAAACTTGGAAACAGCCCAAATGCCCATCAACTGGAGACTGGATAAAGAAAGTGTGGATTTTTAATAAAATGGAGTACTACTCAGCCATAAAAATGAGAAATTAGAGACTTTTTTTGCTAAGTGGGTGTACATTGAGGTGATACGCTTATAGTGAAATAAAGAGGACACACATGTGTAAATATCATATAGTTTCTCTAGTGTGAGAAACTGAAAATATAAATAAGGACTAAAAGGTATACTAGATAATATGAAATAAGAAGAAAAGGGGAAGGGGAATGGGAGGGGTAGAAGAAAGGAAAGAAGGAAATGGAATTAATATGAGAAAATGAAAAAAAGGAAACAAAGTCTCTGTAAACAGGGAGGGATGGAGGGGTTGAAGGGAGGTCAGGGGAAGGGTGAAAAATAAGAACCAAGAGAGATTATGTAAAGGTGCAAATTTCCAATGATGAATGTCATTATATTGTGTACCTAAAATGTACCAATAAAATAAAATTTAAAAAAAGAGTTGAGAGGACCACCTGAGGATTTGCTCTGAGAAGCCCAACCAGACTCCAGCTCTGAGTCTAGTTCTATGGCGGGAGTACAGTGCATTTACCATGTTATGGATTCTATCTATTTCCAGAGCCAACATTCTATGACTCTGTAAAACGTGGGTAACCAGAAGTGTATTTTATGGACGTGGTATGGCAGCCCGTGTTATAGTGCAGGGACCTCAGGATATTCAGTTAGTAATGGGAATATGTCCTCCATGTGACTCAGCACCCACACAGACTCCCATTGATGTAGCATTGGCTGAAGCAGGAATGTGATTAGAAAGAAGGTTTTCATTCCAATGGTCACCTTGTTTGGGGAAGGATAACCTTCCTTTATCTGGCATGTGACCTTTCAGTTGAGTATTCTGGGGCTGTTGCAAGATAGTGCTAAATAGCACAAGAATACTCACTCTGTGACGACTGGTCCCTAGTGAGCTTCCTGCATTGAAAGTGATAAGAGTTGTTTGGGACTCTCTAGTCACAGTATTAGAGCCATTTCCAGCTTTTGTTATTAAAAATGAGCTCAAGTTTTAAGTCCCTATTTTAGGATCAAGGGAAACATGAAGCTTCAGACAGTGATTATGGTTTTGAATACAGGAGATAGCTAAGACAACTGGACTACTAAAGGATTGAAACTTGGTATTTTTGCTCCTCAGTTTTTTCTATTAAAATGTGAATAATAATAACACCACACAGGACTTCTGTGAGTATGAAATTGGACAGTGTGTGTAAAATACACAGAGCGAGTTCTTAATTACTGTTACCTATTTAATTTATTCATAGGTACAGTACAGAATCTTTAACATGATTATTTTATATCTGAACTTTTCAGGATTCAGAATTCTATCACTGGAAGTGGTTAACAGCAGAAAGCTTTATAAACATTTCTCAGGGATAGATTTGAAACATTTGTAAAATGTGGTAGACTTTTGGCATTTATGGGTTTCAGTTTTGTATTTTTAGCTATTCACAGACAACTTAGGGATCTGTGGCATGGTATAACATGCTTCACCTTAATCTAAAAGGAGCTGCCTTCTACTTGGAGAGATGACTTCAGAGCACAGATTGCACATCACCTTCACAGCAGAGGATTGGACAAGGCAGAGTGGAAGGTGAACACTTTACCTGGAGAGAGCCAATTTACTGTTTGAGTCAAGCCAAAATTCTCTCCTGGATTGTTCTTGTTTTAAAAGATAGAGGAAGAACAAATTGGGGATAAGATCTCATAATATCTGTAATTTATTTTCAAATGGCTCAGGATAAAGGTATGCATGACTATACACATGCAAGAGGAGGAGAGTCAGAAGAAAGGCGGGGGCAGGGGAGGGAGCGAACACAAATGTCACAGTGTGCTAACAATTGATAAATTTAGCTAAAGTCATATACACGTATTCTTTGTACAGTCTTTTTTTTTCTTTTTCCTGGTACTAGGGATTAAACTCAGGACCTTGCACTTTCGAGGCAGAGGCAACGCCACTGAGCTAAATTCCCAGCCCATTCTTTGTACAGTTTTTCAACTTTTCTTTCATTTAAAGTTGAAAAAATTTTTACTGATAATAAAATACACTTATACAAAGACTTTTTTAAAAAAATCCTTGAGTTAGAAGTTTGTTTCAGAGATTCTAGTCATCTCTCTTGGGCTTTGAGTTGAGAAACCACATGTTAATCTTGGGTGGTGGGCCAGGTGCACACCAGAAAGCTTCAAACAGAAACTTCAAAGATTTTAGAGAGACATCGCCTGCCTCAAAAGTGCAAGGTCCCGAGTTCAATCCCTGATACCAAAAAGGAAAGACTTTAGACAGAGACAGAGAAAAGAGAAGTACAGAGACCAGTAGAGGGAAAGGAGCCTCAGAACCCCGGGGAAGTGGGAGGGCAGCCTTGATTTTTAAATTTTGGGGTTCTGTGAGTCAGGGGCTTGCTGTGTAGTTCAGGCTGGCCTCAAACTCTTGATCCTCCTGTTTCAGTCTCCTGGTTGCTGGGATTATAGACATGTATCTTGATCCTTGACTTTTTTGCCTGACTTCTATGAGCCACATTCACATTCTTCCAATACAATTTGTAATTTTTTCCTTTAAAATAGCTTGACTGGTGTTGATCTGTAGGAGGCAGTGGGCTCTGAGGAGACCAGGTCTATGGTCACAGGTGTGCTAAGGCACAGAGGGGATCTTTGCCTCTGTTGGTGAAATGCTCAGCTAGAAAGTGTGCTGAAAGATTGTTCCCTTATACATCTCACTGGAGTGTGTGCAACATGGAGCACAGGTGTTAGCTAGAAGAATCATGTTCAGTTGTACTCTATAGCTTTAGAGGAAGTGAATCTTACATACAATGAAAATATATTCGTCAGCTCACAAACTCAGGTATGTCAGGAATAATGTACCATTCTTTCCTTTCTATTGGTAAAACTAAGTCCTCTCTGCAGCCCTGCTCCTAGCTGGGAGCAGAGTCTCCAGTGTTTTCCAGAGGTGGATGTGGTTGTGGTGGGTGTCAGGATGTGCTCCAACCCTGGACCACCATCACTGAACACACCTGGAATCTGCAGAGATGTTGCCCTCATCCTCTAGCCCTCTTCATCCTCAAGTGAGCCTTCTCCTGGACCACCTGTGGGGCACATGAGACCCTCTGAGGGAGCCTCTGGCCACCATCCCCCACCTTCTCCAGGGCCTAACCATTCAGTCCTCCACAGAAGTGGAGTCTTAACATTCACCGAGCTTAGCTTTCCCAGGGATTCTGAGTGCTTCCATTCGGCTTCCTCCCTGGGCTCAGCTTAAGGGGGCAGGACGCAAAGGCCTTTTTCAAGTGATTCATGTGATTTCTCTCTCCTTTCCCTCTCCTAGAACCTTTGAGCAGGGGATTGGATAATAGATAGACTCTCTGGAATGCTTCTCAGCTACTTTATTATTTCTATTATTGCCTATCAATTTTACAAATTATTGGGTTTTAATGTATTTTCATGTTAACATTTTGATCATATCTATCTTCCTCATTGTTCTCCTATTTCCTTTCTATTTTTTTTTTTTTTGTACCAGGGATCAAACTCGGGTCCTTGCACTTGCAAGGCAGGCGGCGGAACCACTGAGCTAAATCCCTGGCCCTCTCCTTTCTATTTTAATGCTATCTCTTTTTTTCCTTTTTCTTTTTTAGATTCCACATACTAGGGAAAACATGTTGCTTATCTTTTTGAGTCTGGCTTATTTCACTTAATATGATGATCTCCAATTCCACCCATTTTCCTGCAAAAGATACAATTTCATTCTTTTTTATGGCAGAATAATACACTATTATGTATACATATATAACATTTTCTTTATTCATTCATCTATTAATGGGCACATAGTCTGGTTCCATATCTCAGCTATGATGAATTGTGGCTTAGTAAACAAGGGTATGCAGATATCTCTCTAGTATGCTAACTTTAACTCCCTCAATTGCATACCAAAGACTGGAATAGCAGGATCATGTAGTGGCTGTGTTTTTAGTTTATTGAGGACCCTTCATACTGGTTTCCACATTTTTTGTTTTTGTTTTTATACTTGATGATGGCCACTTTGACTGGGGTGAGATGGAATCTCAGTGCAGTTTTAATTTGCATTTCCCTAATGGCTAATGATGTTGAATATGTTTTTTCATATACTTATTGGCCTTTTATATGTTTTTTGGGAAATGACTGTTCAATTCATTTGCCCATTTACTGATTGGGGTATTTGATTTTTTTGGTGTTAAGGTGTTGTAGTTCTTTATATATTCTAGATATTGATTCTCTGTCAGAAGAATAGCTGGAAAGATTTTCAGCCACTTTGCAGGATATATCTTCACTCTGTTGGTTCTTTTCCTTGCTGTGCAGAAACATTTTAATTTGATGTCCCATTTGTTGATTTTTGCTATTATTTCCTATACTATTGGAGTCCTATTCAGGAAGTCTTTGCCTGTTCCTATAGTTTCAAATGTTTCTGCTATGTTTCTTCTAGCAGTTTCAAAGTTTTAGGTCTTATACCAAGGTCTTTCATTCATTTTGAATTGATTATTTGTGCGAGAGATAGGGATCTGGTTTCAATCTTCTACAAGTTGATATTCAGCTTTCCCAGCACTACTTGTTGAAGAGGATTTTCCTCCTATGCATAGTTTTGGCTCCTTTGTCATGAATAAAAAAGCTGTACTTGTGTGGGCTTTTGTTCCTCCTATGTTCTCTATTCTATTCCACTGGTCTACATGTCCATTTTTATGCCAATATCATGCTGTTTTTGTTACTATGGCTTTGCAGTATAATTTGAAATCAGTTATTGTGATGCCTCCAGTCTTGCTCTTTTTGCTTAAGACTGCTTTGGCTAGTCTGAATCTTTTGTATTTCCACACTAATTTTAGGATTGCTTTTTCTAGTTTTGTGAAGAATGCCATTGGAATTTTTATGGGGATTGCATTGAGTCTGTAGATTGGTTTTGGTAATATGGCCAATTTAACAATATTATTTTTCCTGATCCATGAAAATGAGAGGACTTTTGATCTTCTAGTGTCTTTAAAAAAACTTCTTCAGTGTTCTGTAATTTTCATTATATGGTAGAGGTCTTTCACCTCCTTGATTAGGTTGAGTTCTAGATTTTTTTAAAAAAATAAAATAAATGTTTTTATTTTTTAAATAAAATTATGACTGGAACTATTTTTCTGATTCTTTCTCATTTAGTTTCACTATTGTTATATAGAAAAGCTATTGGTCTTTTAATATTGGGTTTGTATCCTGGTATTTTGCTAAATTTATTTATCAGCTCTTAAAAGTATTTCAATGGAGTCTTTACAGTCTTCTAAGTATAGGATCATTTTGTGTACAAATAAGGATAATTTTGTTTTTCCTTTCCTAATTGTATCCTTTCTATTTCTTTTTCTTGCCTAATTGCTGTAAAATTTTAATTGCTATATTGAACAGGAATGGTGAGATTGGATATCTTTGTCTCCTGATTTTAGAGGAAATGCTTTAAGTTTTTCCCCATTTGGTATGCTGCATTTAAAACTTAGTTTTTTTAAAAAAATTAGAATATTTGTACAGAAATAGCATTTTTCATTGTTTTCTTTAATTATAAAATAACTAGAACTATGTCTGGCCATGGAGGTACTCACCCGTAGTCCCAGCACTTAGGAGGCTGAAGCAGGAGGATTGTCATGAGTTTGAGGCCATCCTGGGCTACATAGTGAGTTCAAGGCCAGCCTGAACTACATAGCGGGACCATGTCTCAAACAAACTAGAATTAACAAAGAAAGACTTTCTATATTGTCTTTTGAGAAACACAGATTCAGAATTCAGTATTAGGCAGTATGTCATGATTTCACATCCCGAGTCTTAGTTGGGTATTAGCTTTTAAAAGCCAAGTTTGTGGATCTCAAATCTTTTTTCTTACAAAGGTTATTTTGTATTCCCAAAACATTTTATCTGCATTTTGTTGTAAGTGCATTTGGAGACAGATGATTTAAGTTAAAGTGAACTATTAGACACCTTAGTCCAATTTGACTTTTGCCCTAATTATAAGAGGAGATTTGGAAACACAAAGACACCCAGAATGTGTGCCCACAGAGAAAGTTCATGTGAGAATACAGCAGAAGGCAAGGCCAGCTGAAAGCCAAGGAGAGAGCCCGCAGAGAAACTAAATCTGCTCACAGTTTTGTCTTGGACTTCCAGCCCTCAGAACCATGAAAAAGTAACTTTCTGTTGCCTAAGCCATGAAGCCATGAAGCCTGTGGTGTTTTATTATGGCAGCCCTAGCAAACCCATGAAAAGATTATCCTGAAACTCATGCTCAGAACCAATTTTTTAAAATCTACCTTCTGCTGTCAAAGCCCACCTGAGGCTTTGTGGTTTAGTCACAGAGCATCTGTGGTGTTTCCCGCAGTCTCCAGGAAGACTCAGGAGTGAAGGCAGTGCTCAACCCTGAACATGCAGCTTCTTGAGCAGGAGAACATAAGGCTTTTGGTTCCAATCCAGCCCTAGCCATGCAGAAGGTGGGCTGCAGCTTGGAAATGCCTTGACTTCTCTGAGCCTTGGTTTGCCCACTTATGAAACACAGATGAACTGTATAAGTTACATGTAATCACATTCAGATTATGCAGGTAAAGTACCTAGCCTGGCCTGGCACGTAACAGGCAGAGAACAAGTACATTTTTATTATTATTTCTACTACACCACATCATAACCTTATACCATTGAGAAAACATTAAATAATATTTTGGTTAAGTAGTTTCCTTTGATAAAAGCAAGGGAAGTATGCTATTTTTAAAATAGTTTCAGCTTTATATAATGGGATTCCAGTGTCTTGGTGTTACAGGATAAGCATTAGATACTCAGAAGTATTCTACAAAGATGGTCAGTGGTTGAGATTACAGTGTTAGCATTTTGTGTCCTCTGACCTGTTTTCAACTTCTATTCTTCTCTTAGTTTTCCATCTCAAGGACCCAAGTTCTCTCATATATGCTCCTCACCATAACTTTTGGTATTTTTTGGGTTCTGGGGATTGAACTCAGGACCTTGCACTTATGAGGCAGGCAGTGGCACCACTGAGCTAAATCCCCAGCCCCTCACCATAACTTTTTAAAGACTGTATTTTACTCTTTTCTGTATTTTCTGAAGTTTCTATAATGAATAATGAATGTATATTTTAAACTAAGTAGAAAGCTCTCATGAAACTACCAGGAGATGTAGAGGAGAGCATACAGTGAATCTGACTGGCAAATGCCAACCACACAGGAAGGTGCTGAGTGACAGGACTCGGAGAGACTAAAAAGTGAGGAAGTGGAGATACGTGTGGACAAGAGTGTGAGAAGGGAGCTGGATCTGGTGAAGCCTTTTTTGGGCTGAGCAAGGAGTTGGGTACTTATAGATGGAGAGGAAGTAGCTACCAGAGAGGGTGAGATTAAAAATGGAGACAAGAGAGCAAGGTCTGGAAAGAGGCAGGAGGCTTGGGGTTTGAGGCCCACACAGGGGAGGGCTTGCCCTGGGACAGGAGGACTTAAAACTTGTCTTTGGGTCAGGCAGAAAGGAAGATATTTGGGACTATGTAAGTACATTCAGAGGAAGAGGGGCAAGAAGTTGGTGTTTCTGTTGGATTAACAATTTTCTTGGGGAAAAATGATGTCAGCTGCTGGCATGGAGGGAAAGGATGGGGTAGAGAGAGGGCTGAAGGAGAGAGTGTGATACTGCCACCATGGAGAGAAAGGGCACTCATCAGGGACCAGTGAAGCCACAGCTGGTCAGGGGTGAGGGCCTAGCCGGGTGAAGAAATGATATAGAGACAACTGGGGTTACCAAGGAGGTTGAGAAGAAGTGCAATGTGGTGGAAATTTATTTTAGGACATTAAAAAAAAAAAGTGGTAGTGTAGGAGATGGTGCAACTAAGCTTTGCCAAATTCTAGGACCATGGGCAGTGGCTGAAGAAGGTCCAAACAGGGTCCTCTCGAAGAAAGAGCACCTATGCCTTTATAAGGAAGGAGATGTCACTGAGCCACATTCCCCCTTAGCCAGCTGGCTCCCTGTGGCACTCTGATCACAGGTGTTGTGCAGGGGAGACTGGAAGGCTGGGGAGATTCTTGGGGCTGCTTTGCATTCAATTCCTTTTGGGGTTGCTCATGCAAGCTTCTAGTGATGCCAAGCCTTTCTGGTTTCTAGTTTTCCACACTTCTGAGCCAACTTCATTGTGTCCCCTGAGAGGCAGGCTCCTCCACCCCCAGCAAGGCACTGCTCAAGTCCCAGGTCCTGATAACCTTGCCCTCTTCCCTTTGCTCCCCTAGCTCTGGGATCATAGCTGCTTTCCCAACTTCACAGTGCCACACTTCACTTGGATATCCTTCAATACCTATTTAACCAGTTTCTTAAATTCTTTCTGAAAAATAACTGGTGTAGTTTTTGCTTTCTTAGTTGAGTTCTTACGACAGAATCAGTTGTTATGTTTCCTAACCAAGGGCTCCCATAACCATAACCAATTATCGCAGACAGTATAGCATAAATGATAGAAATATGCTATCTCGGGCCGGGGATTTAGTTCAGTGACTCCATTGCCTGCCTCGCAAGCGCAAGGTCCTGAGTTCGATCCCTGGTACCCCCCCCCAAAAAAGAAATATGTTATCTCCTAGCTCTGTAGCTCAAAAGTCTGAAATGAAGGTGCCCACAGGGTTGGCCCTTCTGAGGCTGTAAAGGAGGTGTCTGCTCCAGGCCTCTGTCCTTGGCTTGAAGATGGTCATGCTCTCTTCATACCTGTCTCTCATTGAATTTCCTCCTTTCCTAAGGACACTGGTTGTATGGGATTGGCACTCATCTTAAAGATCTCACTTCAACTTGACCACCTCTGTAGAGACCCAGTCTCCAAATAGGGTTACAGGCTGAATAGGACTTTGACATACACATACTAGAGTAGGGGGCACAATGCAACTCAACAGTCATCATTAGCATATAAACATATATTAGAGAAGACTGTGTATAAATCTCTGGGCCTACCTCCCAGCCTGCCTTTGCTCTGTAACTCATTTCTCCCCTTCCTTTGGCATGACAAGGTATTCCTCTGTTAGAGATCCCCTTTCCCAAGTGAGCCTTGGCTCAGTTCCTCACTGCTGAACACACCCCTGCCTCTCTTGGGTGGAAGAATGCTTTTCCACACACTACTTTGTTTAGAAAGACTTGTTCCTGGAAGCTGACAGGCTGTGAGTTGCCTGGAATATAATGACTTACCTATGAGCAGCACTACTAAATATAGTCATGCAATATACAGTATTTGGGAACAGAAGAACATTGTTTAAATAAGATTTTGAATCATATCCACCATAGAAGGATACAGTGAATGGCTTTAGAAAAACCTGTTTTATATTTTGAAAATAAATGGGATTTTTTTTTAAGCAGGAAGGGAGCTTTCAGCAGCAGTGTTGGCCAAATTTTAATATGAAGAGGATATTATCTGGGGATCTTGTTAAACACAAATTCTGGTTCTAGAGGTGTCTTCAGAGGGACCATATAGTTCTAAGAAGTCCCTAGGGGATGATGCTGTGTCTGCCCATCAACCACAGTTTGAATAGCATAGCTTCAGCAGTCACAGGGCAGATGTTCTCAGTCCTGGCAGCTTGATAGAATCATCTGCAGAGCGTTTAACAAATACTGATGTCTGGTTGCCAATACCCAAAGGTTCTGATTTAACTGGTCTTTGGTAAAACTCAGGCATTACTGTCTTTTAAAAAGTACCCTAGGTGATTTGTAGGCACAGCCTGTGTTGAGAATCATTGCTCTGGCCCATTTTAAACTTTAATATGTATATGAGTTGCCTCAGGATCTTGTTAAAATGCACCCTCTAATTCAGTAGCTCTTTGCTGGAGCCTGAGATTCTGCAATTTTTTTCTTTTACTTTTTTTTTTGAGACAGGGTCACATTATGTATTTCAGGCTGGCCTGAAACTCACTATTTAGCCCAGGTTGACCTCATAGCAAACTCATAGCAATACTCCTGCCTCAGCCTCCCAAATACTGGGATTATAGGCATGTGCCACTACACCGGGTCAAGTCTGCATTTTTAAAATGCCCTGGGTTATGGTAAGGCTGCTGCTGTTCAACAGTCCACACTTTGAGTGAGAATGGTCTAATTCAGTGTTTCCACCTTAGGCACTGGTGACACTTGGGGCCAGATAATTCTTTGTTGCAGAGGCTATCTTGTGCATTATAAGATGTTGGATAGCATCCCTGGTCTCCACCCTCTAGAGATACGAATAGCTCTCTCCACCATCATCAGCACTTGGGACAACTAAATGTCTCCAGGCATTGTCAAATATCCTGGACAGGATATTTTCACCATTGTTGCCACCACCACACCTACTGTGTTAGCTTAATGCAGCCTTCTCATATCATTGGAAATTAAAGTTCAGTGTAATAATGTCCCCATCTTCTAAGGGTTTTAAAACCTCTAAATATTTGAAAGCTGACAGATTACAAAGCTGACAGCTGCTGTAAATAGGGTTGATAGAGTAACAACCTCCCGGACTTCCAGGAAGATAGAGCAGTAAGCAGTGATAAATCAGCCTCTCCAAGACTTGGAATACAGACACTGGAAAACAAAACTTGGGAAAAGAACAAAGGAGAGAGGTTGATCCCTGTGGCCCAGAAAGGACCTGAGGAGAAAATAGGAGCCTACAGGGAACTTGAAGAGATAGACCACAATGCAAAGAAAGTGTCAACTGGCACTTTTGTCCTGGCTCTTGGTTTGTGGTATGAGAAAGGAGGATCAAATCTACAGAGATACAGTGAATGTGGTGACTCCAGAGGCCTCCAGGGAGAAATACCAGTGGGATCCAACCAGTGGGATGAAGTAGTGAATGCTGTGCACTACAAAAGCTGGTGAGTGACTCCAGACCAAATGGCTGCTGTGTCCCCTGGAAAGTGAGCTTGATCAGTCACCATTTTATGGAGGGACCAACTGAGCCTGGAACTCAGAATAGCCATGGATTGGCTTCATATCAGGGCTCCCACTGTTAAACTCCCACAGTGACTGGGTGATAGACAATTAAGGGAGATGTCCATGGTCAGGGAGCCACGGGCATGCTGGCAAGAGACACTCAGAGTATTATAAGCTCAGGTCCCAGCCCCATGACCAGAGGTCAGGCTCAGCCTGAACTTCCATGGATTTGAAAGTCACAGAACCAACACCATGCCCTAATTCTGTTGCTGACTAGCTGAGATTATTCACTACAGATCTGGGTTCTGACTACTTGCTATGTCTACCAGCAAGAGCAGAGTCATTCCTTGAATTGTACACTGCCACAAAACTATAGACCCCAAAAGATAACCATGGGCTCAAAATCACAGAAAAACTTTTTTTCTTTTTAGTATTTGTTCATTTTTCTTTTCTCTGATTGTTTTTGTTTCCTGAAATTCTTTTATTGGTACATTTTAGGTATACAATATATTTATATTTATCATCGGGTACTTGTACCTGTACATGATGTATCTCTGTCCTTATTTTTTCCCCATTCCCTGTCCTCCCTTCACTCCCTCCACCCTTCCCTATTTACAAAGACTTTGTTTCCATTTTTTCCTTTTCTCATAATTTTTCCTTTCCCTTCTTTCCTTTCCATTTCCCCTCCCATTTCCCCTAACCCTTTGGAACTTTTCTTCCTATTTCAAATTATCAATTATTTGTTTTAATCATTTTAATCCTTATTTACACTTTCAGTTTCTCACACTAGAGAAACTATTTGGTATTTACACATAGGTGTCCTATTTATTTCACTTAAGATTATCGCCTCAATGTGCATCCATTGAGCTATAAATGTCTCTAATTTCTCATTTTTTATGGCTTAGTACTTCATTTTATGAAAAAACCACATCTTCTTTATCCAGTTTCCAGTTGATGGGCATTTGGGCTGTTTCCAAGCTTTAGCTATTACAATCTGTACCGCTATAAACATGAGTGAACATATATCACTGTGGTATGATTCTTTTAATTCTTTTGGGAAGATACCCAGTAGGGGAATAGCTGGGTCAAATGGAACCTCTAGTCCTACTTCTTTGACGTATCTCCATACTGATTTCCACAGTGGTTGCACCAGTCTGCACTCCCACCAACAATGGAGAAGCGTTCCTTTCTCCCCACAACCCCACCAACATTTGTTATTAGTTGATTTCTTGATAGCAACCATTCTTTCTGGGGTGAGCTGGATTCTCAGTGTTCTTTTCATCTGCATCTCTTGAATGACTAGTGATTGTTGGGAGCAATGCTACATAATTCTAGGGAAAAATCATTTGAGTAGGCCTAGTGCTCCTGCCTGTAGGCCAGCTATGACATTCCAGACATAATTGCATTTTGGCCTCGGGTCACAACTGAGACCTCAGTGATCCCTGGATGCTGCAATGCTCCAGGACAAGACCACATCTGCGGGAGATGCTAGGGAGGAACCAAATCTTCATCTGCATAGTTCCTCATTGTTCTTAGATTTCCACTGTCCCCAGTCTTTTTACACCTTATTTATCCCAATGTAAAGTACTGAACTCTGCATTTTCACTTGTTACATCTGTTTCCCCATGTACCGAATAAAAAGTGGTGCAAGCTAGGGGGCTTTTGTCTTTGCTGGCCAGAGCAGCACTGATCAGACCCAAAGCTCAGCTTCTTATTTGTCTACCTTTCCTGTAATTCGCCCTGTGCTGCCATGGCTCGCAGGAGACTAGGACTTACTGCAGAGGTTCTGGTAACATCCCCTTCCCCTGTTCCCTACAATGATGTTGAACATTCTCTTAGATGTTTATTTGCTGCTTTTACTTCTTTGTCTGAGAAATGTCTGTTCATTTCAGTTGCCCATTTTTGAATTGGGTCTTTAAATTTGGGGAGCTCTGATTTTTTTCAGTTCTTTATATATTCTAGATAGTAGTCCTTTGTCTGAGGTATAGCTGCTAAAATATTTTTCCCACATTGTTGGTTGTCTCTTCACACTGTTGGTGGTTTCTCTTGCAGTGCAGAAGCTTTTTTTTTTTTTTTTTTTGGTATCAGGAATTGAACTTGGGTCCTTGTGTTTGCACAGCAGGCGATGAAACCGCTAAGCTAAAGCCCCAGCCCCAGAAGTTTTGCAATAAGATGAGATCCCAGTTGTTGATTCTTTGTGCTAGTTCTCATGCTACTGAGGTCCTCTTCATAGTCTTTCCCTATGCCAATGCCTTCCAGAGTTCTACCTAACTTATCTTCCAGCAAATTTAGTGTTTGTGTTTTAATATTTAGATCTTTAATTCACTTCAATCTTAATTTAGTGCATGGTGATAGATATGGGCCTAGTTTTAATCTTTGGTGGTTGAAATACAGTTTTTCCAACACCATTTATTAAATAGGCTATCTTTCCTCCAGTGAGAGTGGCTGCCTCCTTTGTCAAAGATGAGGTGGTTGAGTATGTCTGGAGTTGTTTCTGCATCTTCTAATCTATTCCACTGATCTTCAGGTCTGTTTCTTTGCCAGCGCCATGCTGTTTTTGTCACAGTAGCTTTGTAGTATAGTTTCAAGTTGGGGATTTTGATACTCCTGCCATGCCTCTGTTGGCTAGAATAGGTTTTGCTATTCTAGGTCTAAATGATTTTTTGGATTGTTTTCTCTAGTTATGTGAAATATATTGTTGGAATTTCATTGGCATTGCATTAAGTCTATATTGCAGTTGTGGAAGTATGGCCATTTTCACTATATTGGTTCTTCCTACCCAGGAACAAGGGTTGTCTTTCCATTTTCTTATATCCTCTTTGATCTCTTTTCAGAGTGCTGTAGTTTTCAGTGTAGAGGTCTTTTGCTTCCTTTGTTAGATTGATTCCTAGATATTTCATTTCTTTGGATGCTATTGTAAGAATTGTTTCCCTAATTTCTCTCTCAGTGAGTCTGTTATTTGTGTACAAGAAGGCTATTTTTTGAGTATCCAGCTACTCTACTGAATCTGTCAATCAAGTCTAGAAGTCTTTTGGTAGAGTTTTTTGGGTCTTCTATGTAAAGTATCATATCAGCAAATAATGACAGTTTAGCTTTTTCTTTTCCTATCTTTATTCCTTTTATTTCTTTCTCTTTTCTAATTGCTGTGGCTAGTGTTTCCAGAGCTATATTGAACAAGAATGGTGATAGTGGGCATCCTTGTCTTGGTCCTGATTTTAGAGTGACAGTTTTCAGTTTTTGACCATTTGGTATGATGTTGGCTGTTGGTTTTTCATAGATAGCCTTTATCAGGTTGAGATAAAGACCTTCTATTCCAATTTTCCGTAGGGTTTTTATCATTGGATTTTTGTTGAATGCTTTTTCTGCATCTATTGAGATGACCATATGGTTTTTGTCCTTGGCTCTGTTAATATAGTGGATTACATTTATTGATTTGTGTATGTTGAACCATCCTTGCATCCCTGGGATAAATCCGACTTGGTCAGGGTGTATGATCTTCTTGATGACCCTCTGGATTCTGTTTGCCAGTATCTTGTTGAGGATTTTTGCATCTATGTTCATTATGGAGTTTGACCTGTAGTTCTCTTTTTCGGTTGGGTCTTTCCCTAGTTTTGGAATCAACGTAACACTTGCTTCTAGGAATGAATTTGGAAGTATTGTTTTCCTTTCAGTTTCATTGATGAGTTTAAAGGTAATGGCAATAGTTTTTGTCTAAATGTCTTGTAGAATTCAGCAGTGAAGCCATCAGGTCCTGGGCTTTTCTTTGTTGGTAAATTTTTAATTACATTTTCAATTTCACTCATTGTAATTGGGATGTTTAGAATTTTTATATCTTCTTCATCTAACTTTGGGAATTTGCATGTATCTAGGAATCTGTCCATTTCTTCTGTGTTTTCCATTTTATTAGAGTACAGGTTCTCAAAGTAGGTATTGATGATCCTCTGGATTTCTGCTGGATCTATTGTGACTTCACCTTTTTCATTCTTAATTGCATGGATGTGAGCCTTTTCTTTCCTTTTTTTGATAAGGTTGACTATAGGTTTATCAATTTTATTTATTCTTTTGAAAAACTAACTCTTCTATTCATTAATTTTTTGTATCATTCTCTTGGTCTCCATTGCATTGATTTCTGCTCTGATCTTTATAATTGCCTCTCTTGTATGAGCTTTGGGTTTTTCATGCTCTCTTTTTTCTAGGAGCTTGAGGTTCAGCATTAGGTTGTTTATTCGAGCTCTCTCTGTTTTCCTAATATGGGCATTCACTGCTATGAATTTCCCCATAGAACTGCTTTCATTGTGTCCCATAGATTCCTGTATGTTGTACTGGCATTATCATTTACTTGTAGATGCTGTCTAATTTCTTCTTTAATTTCCTCTGTGACCTATTGGTTGTTCAGGAGAGTGTTATTAAATTTCCATGTGTTTGTGGGGGGTTTGCAGTTTCTTATGCTATTGATCTCCAATTTCATTGCACTATGGTCTGATAATATACAGGGGGTAACTTCAATTCTTTTACATTTACTTAAAGATGCCCTATGAGCTAGCATGTGGTCTATTTGGAGAATGACCTGTATGCAGCCTTAAAGAATGTGTATTCTGATTTTGTGGGGTGGAACTCTCTGTAAAGATCTATTAAGTCCATTTGTTCAATAACTTGGTTCAGTTCTAGAATTTCATCATTGATTTTTTGCCTAGATGATCTGTCTATTTGTGATAGTGGGGTATGAAGGTCCCCCACTACAATTGTATTAGTGCTTATTTGGTTTTTCATGTCCATTAATATTTGTTTTGTGTAGTTGAGGGTATTCATATTTGTTGGATATATATTTAGGATTATCATCTCTTCCTCTTGGATTGTTCCCTTCCCAAGGATATACTGACCATCTTTGTCTCTCTTAATTAGTTTTGGTTTGAAATTCACTTTGTCTACAAATAAGATTGCTGCCCCTGCTTTTTTCCAGGTTCCTGTCACACGGAGAACTGTTTTCCATCCTTTTACTTTCAGTCTATGAATTTCTTTTTCAATTAGGTGGGTTTCTTGTATACAGTATATAGTTGGATTTTGCTTCTTAATCCATTCTGCCAGTCTGTTTCTTTTGATTGGTGAATTGAGGCCATTAACATTGATGGTTAGAATTGATAGATATTGACTCATCCTTGTCATGATGTTTTATTGTTGTTGGCTCTTTTATTTTTATTTTTCCCCCTTTCCCTTTAGTTTCTTGCCTTGTCTGGTGGCTTTGCTCTGTTGGGCCTCACGGAGTAGTGACATTGTCTTTTTTTACAATATTGTTTAGAATTGTTTGGAGCGCTGGTTTGGTGTTCATGAAATTTCTCAGGTGTTCTTTTTTGTGGAAGTATCAAATTTCCCCATCAATTTTGAAAGATATTTTTGCAGGATATAACAGTCTAGATCAGAAATTATTTTCTTTTAGGGCTTGAAATACTTCACTCCAGGGTCTCCTTGACTTGAGGGCTTGTGTTGAGAAGTTTGCTGTGATTCTGATGGGCTTTCCTTTGTATGTGATTTGTTTCTTTTCTCTAACTGCTTGTAGGATTTTGCTCTTCTATTGGGTTTCTGGGATCTTGACTATTATATGTCTAGGTGTAGATGTTTTTTGATCATGGCTAGTTGAAGTTCTATATGCCTCACTTATCTGTATGTCCAATTCTCTACCTCTGTCTGGGAAGTTTTCTACTATTACTTCTGTGAACACTTTTTTAAATGTCATTTGTACTTTCTCCTGCTTTTTTGTGGACTCCTATCAGTCTTATGCTAGTCTTCTTTCCAGCAGCTGCTGGATTGATTTCTCATGGTCCCTTACAGTTTTTAAGAAATCTTGTTTTCATGGTCACTAACCACAATCCTGTCTTCTATATCTGATATTCTATCTTCACATTCACTCAATCTGCTGTGAATACTTTCAATGGCGTTTTTAATTTCCAGGATATCTGTTTGAATCTATTTTGTGGATTCCATTTCTTTCCTATGTTGGGTGATCATGGTTTCCATTTCTTTCTTATGCTGGTCATTCATGGCTTCCAGCATGATTCTGAGCTCATCTATTTTTTTTTTATCTGTTTCTGTTCTAGAGCCTCTAATCATGTCTTTCACTCTGCTCACCATCTCTGTAGTTATCTGGGAAATTACTTCTGTTTTGAATTTTTCTAGAGTCTCATTCATCTGTTTTGTTACTTCCTGTGCTATCAGTTCAGCATGTCCAGGTGGTTGATTATCAGACTCTTCCACCTCGTTTCCCCCAGAATTTGCCTTTGGTTGGGTGGAAGTCTGGGTTTTTGCATTGCTCAAATGTCTTCTCATTTTTGTTTTTGGTACTGTCCTTGGTTTAATTTCTGGGTTGATACTTCAAAATTGCTTATTGTAAGTATCTTTGTTGCTTGTATTTAGAACACTTATGGAATGATTGCTTTTCAGAGGTGTCTTCTAGATATAGCTGGTCTTTAGGTTTTGAGTCTCTAATGACTCTGAGGCTACCTCATTTTCATTATACCAGGAAGGACAACTGGTTAGATCAATCACAACATTGTAGCCCAAGTGATACCGTCAACAACACCATAGCATCAAGCACAGCTTAGAAAATGACAATTTGTCATAGTTATTAATCTATCACCTTTAGCTGTGTGAATTAAATCAAAATTGAGGACCAGCCCAACATATGTTTATAGTGAATAGACTCTTCAATATAGCAACTTTGCCATTCAGGATGGGGAGTTAGAAGGAGTTGGGGAAAGAGGGATAGATAGGTGGAAGGATAGGGAAAGGTTAGTGGTGAGACCAGAGGACACAGGAAGATCATGCAAACTCTAAGAAACTGTTGAAAACAAGAGGAAAAGACAGAATGAAAGAACAAAGATGAGAACAGAATAACCTAACAGCAATAGGGAGGCTAGAAACTGTATTTACTTTCCTTTAAAACTAATGACAATTGAGAGAAGGAAAAGGTGAAGAAAAGAAAAATAAAGAAGAAATCTGAATTAGGGCCAGAACATGAACAAAAAAGGAGATGAAGAACAATGTGGGACAGTGAGAGAATGAGAGTGTGAGAGGGAGAAAGAAATGAGAATGGAAAAAAAGAAGAAAAAATAAAAATTTGAAAAGAGTGGAGAAAAATAAAAATTAAAAATTAAAAATGAGAGAAAAAGATAATTTTGAAAATAACACATAAAAAATAAAAATGAAGGGCCTCCTTCAAGGTATGTCTCTGCTGTCACAAGAGACAATGTGGGCCACAGTGTGCAGGTCTAAGTCAATTAGTCTCAGCAAACCAGCAGCAGACCCCTAAGATTCAGGCTGATTTCTGGCTGCAAGGCCCAAGTTGAGCTCCCTGACCTCCTGCAGGGTTCAACTCAGCAATGTTCTACTGAAGGTTCCAGCTGCCCTTCCCCCAAAGATAGTCCAGGTTCTGATGGGAGGTCATGATCCCTCTAACTTACCAACTATGGGGTTGTGTGGTGTGCCTTTATTGCAGAGATTCTTTTCACTTTTCCAGTGGGCTTCAATTTTCTTCAAGGAGCCTGAGATAGGCCCTCTTTCTGATGTTCACTTGTGCTCTATCTTCTGGAGCTCAAGACAATGGCCTTTATGACCCTCTGTGCCTCTGTAGTGTGGAACCAGGTACTGGCACAGCCAGGAGGCCAGAGACAGGAGGCCAGTTGCTGCAGCTAAGCTGGTTGCTGGGGGACTCACTGTGCTCACTGGTCACTGGGGGGTGGGGGGTGGGAGGGACATGCAGCCGAGGTCCTCACCATCCACTCGCTGGTGCTTTTGTTTCTTTGTAAGGATGAAAATTTGTTTGTAGTTTTTCATTTTGTTTTGGTCCTGTTTTTGTTTTTTTAAATCTTTCCTTCCCTCTTATCTTCTTCACCAGTTTCCCAATGTTTGGGTAATTTTCCTCTGTCCTTCAGGCTTGCTTCTAATCTCTTTTTCTTCTTTTATTTCTCTAATTTTTCCTCTTCTCCCTTGTAATTTTCTCCCCTTAGGGTAAAATTGTTCTATTGTGTGGATATTTATTGTTCATAATTTTCTGATTTGTCTTAGATTTTATAAGTCTTGTATATATGATTAAAAGCAGCAAATTTTTAATTACTATAGCTTATCATTTTCCAGTCTGTGTTTGATGCCATTGCTATTGCTGATGGTACTACATTAGCCAAAATGACATAGTAGCTGTGATCAATTGATCTTCCTTGTATGCCAATATCTAGATTGCCTGGGGAACATAAACAATACTGCAGCCTAGTACCAAAGAACTGGGTGTTAGCCAAACAGACCTCTCATCCCTAATAAACAGAAGAAGCAGGATCCTAGGACAGACTCAAAGGCCAAGAGCCAGCTATGCCTACAAAGCATCTCTGAAAAGTAGTCGTTTGCTAAAGAGGTCTTGATACTAGTAAAACAAAAAGTTACCTACCATAAGCAATTTACAGGCCTCAACACAGAAAACAAAGAAAAAAATACAAGAAAACACTCAAGCAAGATACAGCCCCAGACTTCCACCTTGCCCAATGCAAATCCAAGGGGCACTGAGGCAGAAGAAATCAAAATGGTAGTAGCAGAAATAATAAAATAGATGAATGAGTCTCTAGAAAAAATCAAAACAGAAATAATTACACAGATAATTAAAGAGATGATGACCATAATGAAGGACATAGTTAGTGAATCTAAAGTAGGTACAGATTAAAAAAAAAAAAAAGAGGAGCTTAGGAAAGTGATGGAAACCATGAATGCCTGACATAGGAAAGAACTGGATTCCATAAAATAGATTCAAGCAGATTTCCAAGAGATTAAAAATTCTATTGAAAGTATACACAGAAGAACCAACCAATGTGAAGATAGAATATCAGATCTAGAAAATAGGGTTGCAGTTAGCCCTTACCAAATGAAAAACTTCTTAAAAATAGCAAACGACCATGAAAAATCAATCCAACAGCTGCACAGTACTTTGCAAAATGAAAAGAAGAAAAACATAAAATTAACTGGAATTAATGAAAAATCAGAATATAGCACAAAGGGCATACAAAACTTCTTCATAGAAGTAATAGTAAAAAACTTCCCAAGCATGGGAAAAGAGTTTGACATACACATAATGAGACATATAGAACTCCAATTAGCCATGATCAGAAAAAAAAACATATAATAGTTAAGATTCCAGAAATTCAACACAAGAACAGAATATTAAAAGCTGTCAGAGAAAAGAAAGAAATCACCTATAAGGGAAAACCCATCAGAATCACAGGGGACTTCTCAACACAAACCTTTAAGTCAAGGACAGCACGGAGTGAAGTATTTCAAGCCCTAAAAGAAAACAATCTCCAACCCAGAATGTGGGGGGCCTTGGCCCCCCCGCTGGAATTCTTGAGTGCCTATTACGGACATGCCCGGGCTTGTTGCAGATCTACCCGGCAACAAGGAAGTAGCCCCAGTGCCCTCCCCTTGCTCCTCCCCTCTCGCTCTACGGTATATATGTTGTAGCAGCTCCTGCAATAAACGAGACTTGATCAGAAACCTGTCTTGTCTCCATCTCTCGTGTCCCCTGTCCCCTCTCATCCTCGCTCCCCCTCTAGGGTCTCCGTTGACTTACCCGCGGGCCGGGACACCAGAATGATGTACCCACAAAATTATCTTTCAAAGTTGATGGAGAAATAAGATACTTCCATGATAGTGAACACCTGAAGAAATTCATGACCGCCAAAACAACACTCCAAAAAGTTCTGAAGGATTTTCTATATAATGAAGATAACAGTTCCAAGAATCCCAATAGAATGAATCCACCAGGACTTATTCATTTTCCCAGGTATCCCTCTCTAGGCATCTTTCTGAAAGAATTAAAAGCATCACACCACAGTGATACATGCATGCCCATGTTCATAGCAGCACAATTCCTTTTTTTTCCTTAAATTCTTTTATTGGTACATTTTAGGTATACAATACATTTACATTTATCATTGGGAACTTGTACCTTTACATGATGTATCTTGGTTCTCATTTTTTCCCATTCCCCAGCCCTCCCTTCACCCCCTCCACCCTTCCCTATTTACAAAGACTTTGTTTCCATTGTTTCCTTTTCTCATATTTTTTCCTCTCCTTTCTTTCCTTTCCCCTATCCCTCCTATTCCCCTATCCCTTTGGATCTTTTCTTCCTATTTCACATTATCAATTATTCATTCATTTGAATCCTTATTTACACTTTCAGCTTCTCACACCAGAGAAATTATTTACACGTTTGTCCTATTTATTTCACTGAAGAGTATGGCCTCAGTGTGCATCCATTTAGCTATAAATTTCTCTAGTTTCTCATTCTTTATGGCTGAGTAGTACTGCATTTTATAAAAAAAACACATCTTCTTTATCCAGTCTCCAGTTGATGGGCACTTGGGATATTTCAAACTTTAGCTACGACAAACTGTGCCATACAGCAGCACAATTCTTAATAGTTAAATCTTGGAAATAGCCCATATGCCCATCAACAGGTGAATGAATGAAACAACAACAACAACAACAACAAAACTAGATGAATGGATAATGAAAATGTGGAATTTATATATAATGGAGTACTACTTTGCCATAAAGAAGGATAAACTTGAGTCATATAAGTGAAATAAATAAGACACGTAAGTTTAAATATTGCATTGTTGCTCTTGTGTGAGAAACTCTAGGGGGCAAAATGGAGGATAGATATTTGGAAGTAGGAATAACATGTTCAAATGGGAAGGGAAACAAAGGATGGGGAAGGGAGTAGGGGAAGGAAAGGAAAAGGGATTAAAAAAACCAAAGAATGAAAGGAAAAAATGGGAACAAAGCTTCTGTAAATGGGGAAGGAAAAAAGGATTGAAAGAAGGGGAAGAGAATGGGGAAAAAAGAATTAAGATATATTATGTACAGGTATTGGAGGGCAATCAATCCTCCAACTGCAAGAAAGGGGGTCAGTGAGGCCTAAAGAAAAAAAGACAATAGAGGCTTTCATAGTCTCAAAGTATATGGGGGCCTGGCGGGGTCAGTGCCTCCGAGCAGGCAAAGACAAAGACGCTGCTAGCTTGCCACTATTTATTGGGGGGTATCAGATGACTCAGAAGGTGGCGATAATCCTAAATTGATGAGGATCTTATAATCAGAGGAAGTATCAGATGACTGGAAGGGTAGCAGTAATCCTATGGCAATGAGGATTTTATGCTGATGAGGATCTTAGGTTGATGAGGAACTTATGTTGATTAGGAAGGTGAGATGAGCAAAGCAGTCTTACAACAGTAGGTGGGATGAGTTAAGCTGATAAGGAATTTGTCCCTCCCGAAGTGAAATGATTTTCTTCCCCAAAATTATGTGGAATGGCTCATGACATACAGGTACAAATTCCCTAGGATGAAAGTGAGCACTATGTATGGAAAATATGTGCTAATAAAAAAAGAATAACCACTCCCCAAAGATGTCCATGTCCCAATTCCCTAAATCTATTGTATTAGTCTGCTTTGCACTGGTATAATGAAATTCTTGAGGCAGTAACTTTATAAAGATGAAAGACTTATTTGCAGTCACAGTTCTGGAATTCCAGCCTTAGATTGGGTGGCCCCATTGTGTGGGCCTCCGGTGGAAATGTGTGGTGGTGTGCTGAGAACTGAGGCTACTTATCTATACCTTGGTATCCAGAGAAATTTGCAGAATTTTCATTTGTGTTGATTGAGTGTTTCATTCATTCATTTATATATATATATATATATATATATTCTTAAATTTTTTTAAAAAGCAAAACATTCATTCAACACATTCAACATTACGGAAAAAGAGGGAAATCTCTAGGACCTCATGAGCCACGCAGCCTTCATTTTAATAACATTCGCTGGAATTTCAGGCTGTATCTTGGAAGTGTTTCTTCTCTAACCCCCAAGCCTGGTATAGGTTCTCCTTCTCCTTCCCTTAATTTTGATTTGTGGTGCTGGGGAAGATTCTCACTTGAAGGCTGTGTGTGTGTGTGTGTTTCTGGGGATTGAACCCAGGGTCTCACACAGGCTCGGTGAGCACTTCACCATTGAGCTCACTATCCAGCCCTATTTACTTTGAGACAGGGTCTTGCTAAATTCCCCAGCCTTGCTTTGAATTTGTGATCCTCTTACCTCAGCATCACAAGTAGCTGGAATTACAGGCATGCCATGCTGTGTTGTTCTTGAAGGCTTTTTAAAGCCTGAACTCTACTCACTGGATGCTACTAGCACTCCACAAGCTGCAACAATCAGAAGCATCTCAGGACTTTGTTAGATGACCCCTGGGGACAAGATCACTCTGGCTGAGAATTGCCAGTCTAGAGGGACACATGAGGCACAGAAAAGGGGGCACACAAACACATGCATATCAGACGCTCAGGGCTCGGTGGAGTTAAATGGTGGCTTCTTCCTCTTGCCTCGTGGCCTTGCCTACCTTCCATCCTTTCTCCATGCCAGATGCTCACTTGGATGTTGGAAGTAACAATGAGGCTTCTAAGAAACAGTGATTATGTTTATGATACTTTTTTAAAAGGCCATGCTCTCTTCCAAAACTGGGACTCTTCCTGGCCTTATTGTACATTAGAAGAATGCCTCCTTCCTGGGTTGGAGCCACTCTCTGGGGCTTCATAGCTCCTCTGAATTCTTGGAGCCCTGCTGGGTAGCCAAGACCCTTAGAAGTGGAAGGTCTGCCTGGTGCTGAAGTAGCTGGCACAGGCGCCATATGAGGGATTCCTTCCGACACTCCACATATCAACCCTTCTCTTCATGCTGGGGAAAATATGAGCTGAGCTTACCACACATCAAGAGTCCCAGTCAGGCCAGTGAGTGATGTTTCTCATATTGGATTCCATCATTAGAATGCTGCACGTAAGTTGAAGTCTCAAGATGAATTCACTTTACTTTCCAATCTGTAGGAACATGAGAAAGCCAACAGGAGAGCTCGAGCAAGTGAATATGTATCATTCAGTGACAGGGAAGATATTTTGAGATTCTCTCTTCAGGGTACAAATTGGAATACAGGAAGGAGACAAGTTTCCTTCCTGTCTCACTTCTTGTATTTCCCATAATGTTGTCCTACTTGGAAAAACCTTATTTAGCCTTTTATGGATCAAAAACTCAGCTCATTAAGAAAACATGACTTCTATGTGTTTAGAGTACTAAGCATCTCATTTCTTACTATGCCCTGTGATGAAATAGTCATAACATGAAAGGCATCACAGTTTGAAAGTAGGAAACATGGAAGGGGACCATAGACTTTATCACGAAAACAATGTGACAAAGGTGTGCACTTGAATACTTGACCCTCTCATCATTCAACATTTATGGGGGTTCTGTCATGTTCCTGGCTCCATGTGTTAAGCATAGGAGATGTAGATAGAAAAGATACAGTTTAAAATTACTGGTTAGTGGACATACATAAAGGAATGAATAGCTAATTTGCAGCCAAGATGCTAAGATTAATGACAACTAAGGGGTGAGGTGGGTGTTTATAAGGGGTACCTTAAGTGAGGTGGGTCAGGGAAAGAGGTCCAAAGACAGGCCTTGTAAGCAGATGGAAGCTATTCAGGTGAAAGACATAGATGGTTGGGAGCAAGAAGCCAGATAAAAGGCAATTTAGAGGCTTAGTGAGACAGAGAAGCCATGGACTAGGTGCCATTTAGTCTGGCTGGAGTAGGAGGGGATGTGCATTTAGCTGTTTTGTTTCATTAGGAGCAGGAGCCAGTTTGAGGTCAGAACTAGAGACATGAACATCCCTGCTGTGGAAGCCTCCCTCAGCCTCAGCTGAGGCCCTGGGTTGCCTCTGACTCCAAACTCAGGGATCAGGGTCAGCAGGTGTAGAGTGGGGTTTTGGATTTTGGCAGGCAGTGGAGATGAGTTTCCTGAACTCTGCATGGGCATGGATATTTTAGTCTCACTGTGGTCTGAGGGCTGTACTGAAAAGACTTCAAAGGGGCTCTGTGAAGGAGTTAATGTGTGGTGTTGGGCATTACAGCTTATTTTTGTTCAGAAAAAAAGAAAAAAGATTTCTTCCTACCAAAACTGGCTAGAAAGCAACACTGAGTAATTGATGCTAATTAGAGACAGACGGTGACGAAGCTGGAGTTTCTGACAGCTATCAGGGTAGGCAGGGTAGGTGAGGGCAGTACCTGCTTAAAGGTATGGTTAGGATGGATTCTCTCCATGCCAGGTGTCAACAGCTCTCTGCCAATTCAGCCAAACCCATGAACTCCCCAGGCCCCTTTAGGATCCCACCTGAGCACCTCCTCTGGACCATTCAGTCACCTTCCCTACAGCACACCTGTTCTCTCATGCCTATCACTGTCTGCTTTTCTGCTTTCCACTCCTCGGGATCCCTCCTATCACATAGCACACAAGACTCCTCAGAGAGTTCCATTAAATTTTAGAGCCAGAGGGAGCTTGCAGAGCATATTATCTAACCTCTTCATTTAACAGCTTAAGCAACACAATTCACAGCTAAGAGCTGTCATTGTCTGCTCTGTGGGCTAAATAACAGAGAAAGTCTGGCAGCAGCAAGAGGCCAGGAAGCAGAGAGACATAACAGAAAGAAAGAGAAGAGAGATTTTGAAAGGATTTCTAGGCTGCCTGGATGGATCTGGTCTTGAGGTCCAGCTACATCCTTGTCCTTAGGCTCCATAAGACTTCCCTGTACCCCAATGCCAAATCCCCTTTTTGCTTATGGTAGCTAAAATCAGGTTGCTTGATAGATGAGTCATAATTCTGCCCTGTAAAGTGACCTATAGGAGAAAGGGTGTCTGGCAACATAAAACTATGACTGTCAAGTGTATTCTTTTCTGTTGCTGCTGTAACAAATTAACACAAAGTGGGTAGCTGGAACAATGGGAATTCATTCCCTCACAGTTTTGGAGCCCACAAGCCTGAACTCAGGAACACTGGGCTGAAATCAAGGTATTAGCAGGGCTGCGCTCTCTACAGAAACTCTAGGGAAGGATCCATATCAGCCTTTTGGTTTGTGGAGGTGGCTGGTATTCTTTGGCTTATGGCCACATCAAACTAATTTCTGACTCATGCTGCCTTTTTGACTTCTGTAGTATACCAAATTTACCTCTTCCTCTCTCTTTTAAGCACACTCGTGATTGCATTTAGTGTTACATGGATAATCTAGGATAATCTCTTTATCCATCTCAAGATCTTTAATGTAATCACTTCTGTAAAGATCCTGTTTTGCCAAATAAGGGAACATTTGTATGTTCCAGGGATTAGAATACAATTATGTTTTGGAAGACCATCATTTAGTCTACCATAATTGTGATATTTAAAAACAAAGTTTCCATTTAAAAATGGGTTAGCTGGTAATGAAAGCCTAGAGAAAGGTAGAACCAATGAGTAGTTTGAATAGAAGGCATCCAGACCTGAACCTGACTCTCAAACTTGGTAAATTTCCTTAGAGAAGATGGATGCAGTATGTTGTTTTAGTTCACCAGCCACAGTCATCCAGTTAACATCCTTAGTTCTGATTTCAAGAAACTTTCTGGTAATTTGGCTGCTTGTGTAGATTAATCTACAGTGGGAGAGTATGCTGATTTGTACAACAAAGTATCTAGTTTGTTAGATCATCGTATTTATCTTTGTAAATTTAGAGATTGGCATTCTGGCTTTTTGTTGAATAATTTCTATGAGTGTGGGTAGCACATATCAGGCTGTGAGATGAGGACTGTCCATCTTACAGGTTCAAAAAATATACCTGCCATAATTAATGAAATTGAGACCAAAATAATGCAAATGATTAATGGATCGAAGAGTTATTTGAAAGAATGGGAAAGGAATGGGGGTGCTGAGAGAGATAATGGGGTGAGGAGAGGAAGGAGAAGTAATAAGGATCAAGATGTGGTATGTATATGTACCAATTCTCCCCTGATGATTGTATTTACTATGGGTCTTAGTTACTTTTCTTGTTGCTGAGATAAAATACCCGACATCTAAAGTTAAGAGGCTCACAAGTTTGTAGAGGTTTCAGTCTATAATCAGCTCCTTGGCTTCAAGGCAGGGTGGCATGGCAGAAGGGAATCACAGAGGAAAACCAGTTCAGAATGTAGCAAAGTAGTGAAGAAACAAAGCAGAAAGCAATAACAGCAGCCCTCTTTCTGTCCCTTATATTGTAACCTTTAGGGCAGGTAGTACTCACACCCAGAGTGGGCCTTCCCATTATTCACAGCCAGAACAATGCCAAACCAGTCAGTGGACTAATTTAGTAATCACATACCCTCGATCCCAGTACCACACACTTAATCCCAGAGTCACACACTCTAGATCTAGCCACCTCTGAAAAGCCCCACCTATGGCTGTAGGAGGCTTTGGGGAGACATCTAGACACAAGTCATAACACTATGTATTGAAAAAATATACTAATACAATTTTTGAGAAAAAACAGTACATACAAATATATATCTGCCAGCATATCTGCAGTGATTGCATCCCTACAAGGGGCAGTCAAACTGGGTTGCAATCTCCCCACATTTCTAAGCAAGAAGTCTGATGCACCAATTTGAGTTATTTCTCACTTTGGGAAAGTGCTAGGGAATGAGCCCCCATCAAATGTACTGCTTTTGTTTTCTATTTATTTAGAAGGGATGGTTCAGTTTCCTTATAAAGTAAAGCTAATGGTAAATAAATGAAATAATGGTTCACCACAGTCTGTATTGCAGTTCAATTCCTGGAAGGCATTCTATCTCAAAGTGTCCAGTACTGTCTACTAAATCCTTTTTATGACCGTATATTTTCAAGATCTATCTTGAAAGATAGATCTATAGATAAAATCTATCATTTCTCCTCTCTCCAGTGTATTTTTCTTTCTTTTACCAAACTGATCTTTGTAAAGTACTCTTGATTTACAATCTATGTTGACTATTGCTCATATACCATCTCGGGTTTTTAGTCATATCTACGTATCACCTGTACCATAAGATATTTAATATTTTCTTTATATCTTTTCACTTTATAATTAAATATGTTAATTTAAAAGTAAATTATCTCTGCCATGAGTGAAAAACTGATATGAGTTTCCTTAAATAGAAGGAAATTGTGGAAGTAAATAGAGCAGGATGTGAGACCACAGTTTTGACTGAGGTACAATAGTATATTACTAGAGATGGATTCCTCACATGCAAGTCTACAAAGGAAATTGTGAAGAAATGGTTTCATGGTTTTGCTGCCTAGTTCACAGATATCTATAACGAGTTGGATGTGAAGAAAGAGGAGGATTTGTGGAGGATCTCTTAGGAGGGGCCTGGATCAGAGACCCAGGGGGAAAGGAACTGCCTTCTCACACCTAGTGCAAGCAGCTTCCTTGGATCACAAAGAGACCTATGGAAAGTATTCACTGCATTTAGGGCCACAGAGCAATGTCACCTGAGTCCTGCCTAAAAAGGGGTAGAGGTAGCTGGATTAGGGTTGGACTGCACTTCTGATTAAGTGGCTTTTAAGAACTCTAACAAAAAGAAGCCAGAAGGGAATGTTGGATATTATGGGCATGGAAGAAGCTTTTAGTGACCACACAATCTAGAAATGCTTGAGTGCCTTGAACCTAGGAATGATGGAAATCTCCATGTAAGCACCCAGGCAAAGAGTCAGGTTTGATTTTCTGCTTACCCCAGAGACCTCTCAGCCACTAGCCAGCAAGTACAGCTCTTTTTTTTTTCTTTTTTTTTGTCCTTATTCCAGTGCTGGGGATTGAGGCCAGGGGAGCTAGCTCCCTTTTATTTTTCATTTTTTATTTTGAGACAGAATCTTGCGAAGTTGCTAACTTGCTTGAATTTGTAATCCTCCTGCCTCACCCTTCCACAGCGCTGGGATTACAGGCACATACCACCACACCTGGCCAAGTATTGTACTTTTGCCTTTTCCTCTCCTCCTTCTCACCTCCTCTTTTCTAGCTGTGTGAAGAAGTAAAACAGGTAACAAATGAAGGAAGAAGTGAGAGGAGAGAGAAGCCAACTACACTTCCTTTCTGGAAACAAGCAAACATCAGTGGAGTCCTTGCCTAGGGAAGAGGGAGGAAATTGAACAGTTGGGTAATATCTAGGACTTGGCATTCACATTACCAAATTAAGACTGAGTTTTCATATACACGATTGTAAGACTACCTTTTACTAAGAGCAAAAATAGACACAGCTTGCTGGGATATTGTCCAGTGGTAGGAAAAAAGAAAAACATTCATCACTGGATAAAGTTTAAAGCAGACACAGGAAACAAAAATAAAGTTAGAGTTTGATTGTGTCATAGTCGTGCCTATTTGGTATGCTTCTTACTTCAACAACGTGAAAATAAAAATATTATACTTTTAAAGTTAATATTAAAGAAACTTTGAAAAATCAAGTAATATACATATATATATATTTTGTTCTAGTACTTGTTCTTTTTTATTAGTACATATTAGTAGTACATAATGTTAACATTCCTAGAGGAGAGTTAATATGTACATAACACACCTTAATTCTTTTTGTTCATCTCCTATCCCTCCTGCCTCCCTCCATCTCTTGATTTCCTTCCCCCTTGAGAAAGATCTATCTCCCCACTTCCTATTATCTGTCTTTTATTTTGCTCTTTATTTATACTTTGGGTTTCTCATATAAAAGAAACCATGCAATATTTAAGCTTGTGTGTCTGATTTATTTCACTTAACATTATGGTCTCAAGGTGCAACCATTGCCTACAAATGACTCGTTTACCTTTCTTTATGGCAGAATAGTTCTCCATTGTGTATAAATACCACATTTTCTTTATCCATTCATTTGTTGATATACAGGCTGCTTCTAAAATTTAGCTGTTATGAATTGTGTTGCTATAAACATAGATATATATGTACCACTGTGGTATAACGTCTTTAATGCTTTGGGGAAGGTATTTAGAAGAGGAATAGCTGAGTCAAATGTGATTTTTAGTTTCAGTGTTTTGGGGAACCTCTATACTGATTTTCATAGTGGTTGTACTTGTTTACATTCCTGCCAACAATGCAGAAGGGTTCTGTTTTCCCTCAAAGCCTCACTAGTATTTGCTATTATTTGATTTCTTAATGATGGCCATTCTTTCTGGGGCAAGATGGAATCTCAGTGTTGTAATTTGCATTTTCTTCCTCTAACCGTCAGTGATGTTGAGCATTTCTTCAGGTATTTATTGGTCATTTGTATTTCTTTTTCTGTGACTTGTCTATTCATTTTATT
This sequence comes from Heterocephalus glaber, assembly GCF_053883595.1. Classification (NCBI taxonomy): domain Eukaryota; kingdom Metazoa; phylum Chordata; class Mammalia; order Rodentia; family Bathyergidae; genus Heterocephalus; species Heterocephalus glaber. The sequence goes on from NW_028258138.1 coordinate 70,487,011, forward strand.
TCCCATTTTTTGACCGAGTCTTTTATTTTGAGGGCTCTAATTTTGTAGGTTGTCTTTTAATTCGGTTGGTTGTTTCTTTTGCTGTGAAAACAAGAAAATGCAAACAAGAAAATAGCTGCATGATTTATACATGTGGAAAAACTTCTTAATCCAGGTTCAAGATTTACCAGTTAGGTGACTGATGCTGTCACCAAACCTAAATGTTTCCTGGGCTTAGAGTGAGTGGTGCTCCCACTTGGTGATGTAATGCAGTGGGGTACCTTAGGAGTCTATCTCCACATGAATGAAATCCTAACACGGGAATCATAGCTAGTCTAGGTTTCCATGAACAAGACGATGTGAGCAGGCAATCTTTTTATTCCCACTCTAAAAAGTCATGTAGAATGTTTAGTACACAAAAGTCTGCCACATTCACGGCAGAGTATGTCATCTGTGTGATCATGTTTCTATGTACAGTACCCACATTTTTTTCTGTAATATATAGTAAAATAAATACTTAGCCTTAAAGTAAAAAAAAGTTTGGTGGTCTTCATCCTGAAATTATCTTGCACACTGCACTGTGCCAGAATCCTCAGGCCTCATCTTCTCTAGTAAACACTGTGTCCTTTGGGCCCAACATAGCCCATCTGAGCAAGGTAAAATGCTCTTTTACTGTTCTCTGTTTCAATCATATTTGGGCTTCAATCCTCCAATGAGTCAAATCTACCATCCTTCAGGATGCCTCTATTTATCCTTTCACTTTAATTACTTCTTTTTGTTCACATATTTTTGCAGCTCTGCAGTGTGGTGTAAACACATTTAATATTTCTATATCTTTTTAGTGGATTGCTTCTTCCATAACTGTATAAAGTCCCTCACTGTCTCTGGTAATTTTCTCTGGAGTCTGCTTTATTTTATTGTATTGCTCTGAAGTCTTCTTTATTTGTATAAATATTAATCTAGCCATTCCTGCTTTCCCTTGATTGATGTTTGCATGACATACTTTTAATGTGTCTGTATCATTATATTTACAGTGTATTTCTTGTGGAGAGCACATAGTTGGTGATTTAACTAAAAGATGATATTTTTTAGTCCAACTTGCCAATTTCTGGATCTAAATTAGTGTATTTAGATCATTTGCATATAATGTAGTTATTTATATTTTGCAGTCTAAATCTTCCATTTTATAATTTAAATTTTAATTTATTTTGCTAATGAATATGTCAAGTAATAAATTCATACAATGACATTTCATTTTTCCATATTCTTAGATCAACTTACAATAAGCAAAGAACTGTGGCTCCCTAACGAAAATTATTAGCTTTGGTTGGTTGCTTTTTCTTTCATATTTATAACTTGTGCATTTACAAACTGACTTCAGAGTATGAGTAGGGATGCAAATGGTTAAAAAAATTACATTGTGCAGAATGTAAACTGCATGGCAAATGAGGACTAGCTACAACATAAAGACTCTTGTCAGCATTCACTAAAAATAAAATTCTTAGCTGGGCGTGGTGGCACATGCCTGTAATCCCAGCTGCTCAGGAGGCCAACGGAGGAGGATTTCGAGTCTGAAGCCAGCTCAGGCAACTTAACAAGAACCTCTCTCAAAATAAAAATAAAAAGGGCTGGCAATGTAACTCAGTGCAAAGGCCCTAGGTTCAATCTCCAGTACCAATAAACAAATAAACAATCAAATAAATAAATAAATAAATAAATAAATAAATAATATTAAGACTCTTAGAGGGTATTAGCTTCTGAAAAAGAACACAGCAATTTGGGTTTCATAAATGTACTCAAAATATAAGATTAAAGTGATACACTGATGTCTCAGAAGCAAACAACAGTTTAAGTAGACAACTTTTACTGTATTTTTAAATCAATGCTTTAAAAAAAATACATGAGTAGTTCCTAACCACTTAAAATGCAAATTCATAGTTTCAGAGCCTAATGATCCAAAAAGAGAAAAAGAGAGGAGGAAAATACAACCTGTTTTCATTTTAAAGATGTTTTATCTGCACCAGGGAAATGAACCATTACTTCTCATGTAGTAGAGAGATGGAAAACCTTCCAAAGCTTACCAGGTGGTTAGGATGCAGTGCTCCATTTTGTCTTAGCCAAGCACTCCTGAGCCAGTCTTGTAGCATGAATAGCCCATCTTAGTCTCATCACCATTCTCTTGCTCACAGGTGGGTCTGCTGAACCCTCCTTTCAGTGAGGGCTAACAGACTAAAATTTTTGCTCTGGGGAACTTGAGTGTTTCCAGTTCCCTGGGTGTAGCTTGGGGATGATGGCCCATAGGCACTTAGTACTGTGAGGATAATGCTGTGTGGGTACCAGGTGATGAGCTCTTCTCACAAGGAAGTTGAGATCAAGTTTAAGTTGAAAGATGTTTCACCTCCATCCTCAGTGACAGAATGAAAAAAAAATATATGGAGAGAGAGAGGAAGAGAGAGAGAGAGAGAGAGAGACAGAACAGGGGGGAACTGGTGCAGCAAACCAGTCAACTGTGCATATTGGAAAGTGCCTCAGAGTTCTAGGCCTTGAGGTTAGAGGATAAGAGGACCCAAGACATGAAACCATAAGCCGTATCAAGAGTGACAGAAAAGTTTCCTATTCTGTGTACAGGTAATTGGTCAGAGAATTTTGGCTTGTGGCTTCCTAATACACATATTCTTACCCGTCTGCCCTCTAGGACTGAGGAATGTTAAGGGAGTCAAACAGATACACACATATAGTGTAACACGTTTGAATGAGCATCTAAAAAATGAATACAGGGCCAGGGATTTAGCTCAATGGTTCCACTGCCTGCCCCACAAGCGCAAGGACCCAAGTTCAATCCCTGGTACCAAAAAAAAAAAAAAAAAAAAAAAGAATACAATGGCTTGAATATAGGAAAAAAAGTACATGAATAATTAATTAGGAGGAATAATGTGGAACAAAGCTAGCATTTGTTAATTATCCACTTGTATCAGATACTCTGTAAATATTACCTTATTTAATGCCTTTTTCTTATGTATTATTTTGATAAAATTTTATATATTTATGGCATACCACATAAGATTTTGAAATATGTATACATTCTGGAATGGATAAATCAAGCTAATCAACATATGTATTACCTCACCTATATATCCTTTATTGGTGGTAAGAATACTTAAATTCTACTTACTTAGCAATTTTCAAGTATACAATTCATTTTTCAACTGTAGTCATCACATGGTCCACAAGACATCTTGATTCATTTAATTCTTACATTTTGCAGAATTGGGGGTCAAACCCAGGGCCTCAATCATGCTAGACAAATGCTCTGCCACTGAGCTACACCTCCAGATCCTGAATCGTTTAATTCTTAAAGTGTCATATGATTACTTACTCCTTTTTTGCAAGTAAATAAACTGAAGTTTAGGAAGGTTAAATAAGTTGCTTAGTGCTGCCTGTAGTAACCCACAGAGCCAAATTCACATCCTAATTTTTTGGATTTGAAAAATCTTTTTTTGCTGCTGACTCTCATGGAAAAAGTGGAGCTTGGGGGAATTTATCATCAGAAAATAAGGCAATAGAAGTGGCCATTAAAGTTCTTGAGGTGGCCACAGAGAACGGATGGGGCTGAATTTCCCTGTTTCTTCAGTTCCTCCTATCATCACGATTGTGATGTGCATTGCCCCGGAATCTGCAGCCGCTTCTCTTCCCAAAATACACCTCGATTTCAAGGGCAAAGCTGGGTTGGTTTCTGCTCTCCTTTGGGATCTGAGGGCAGTTTGTCTCTTCCTGAGTATACATGACTAGAGAAACAGGAGGGCCCATGGCAAGAGACCCATTGTCAAGAACATCTTGGGGTGGAGAGACTTCTGAAATATTTTTTCCACTCTGCATCAGACAGAGTAAAATTGATTACCATTTAATTGGTTTCAGCTGTTCTTAACATGCTGCTTAGAAAACTTCGATATGCTTTACTAAATTCAATATTCCTATGGTTAACAGACTGAAAGCCAAAAATGCCCCTGAAAAAAGCACCAGTGCTTTGGATCAAATTGAGATGTTTGCTATTACTCACCTGTTTGGTGTGCTTTGCAAATGCTAAATACCTTGGATTTGGTATAAAAAAATAAGAAACAAATCTATGTCTGTGCTCTTGGATACACAGCTGCCTGAAAATCAAGACATGTATGTCGAGGTCCAGCTTTTCCTGCACATCCGTGTGATCTTGGGTAAACCTTTTCACTTCTCTGGACTGCACTTGGTTTCTAACCTAGAAAATGGGGGAGATTGAGCTCAGTGATCTTAAAAGTTGCTTCCATCTCTCCTATGCTGTGATTGGTTTTCATTATTCTGATGATTCAGCACAACTCTGGAAAAACAGTTCAGTCCTCTCTTTAAGAAGTGAGCAGAGTAGCAACAGCAGATTGAGTCTTGGAACCCAATAAGGAAAGTTTCAAAGAATTAAGGCATTTTAATCTCAAAAGGCTAGAGGACAAATGAGGGGCTGGGAAGATCTCTGATTCTCTGTGTGTTCTTGGGCAAGGCTACTTCAGTCCCTACCTTTCATGCCCTCATCTATTAAATGAAAATTAAAATGAAAATTGATGTAAAACTTTTGTTAAGAGGTTTGGTCAGTGCTGGGGGTGTAGCTCAGTGGTAGAGCATGTGCTAAGCATGCATAAGGCCCTGAGTTCAATTCCTAGACTGAGAAAAAAAAGAGACACTGAAAGTCACAGGTATGACGTAAAGTCTTAACTGGACTGCTTTCTGAATCCTCCTTCTGGCTTTTTATTGTGTTTTCTTACATTAATCATCCTCCAACTTTCTCTTTGCCTTACTTCTGCTCCCTTGCTAATCCTCTTTTGCTGAGTCACTTTTTCTAGGTCTTCTCTTTGTCAAAGCTCATGGATGACCATAGTGGCAGCTGGAAGAGTGAAAATTCCAGAGAATTTCTGCCCTGTGAGCCAGCTACTTAAGAGATCCTGACAGAAGCCATGTGAACCTTTTCTTGCCATCCATTTGGCTTTATAGAGTCCCATCACTTGTGGTTCCATCACCACTAGCATTCAATTGACTAACTTGCAGGTCCAGCCCAAGACCTGGGGAGTTTGTGACCCATCCTTAGCAGCACCAGGAACTTCTTCACTTACCTTCAAGGTTACAAGGCTAAATGTAGACTTATGTTTGAGCAGAGAGAAATGTGAAGCACTTCCATGAAATGTCTTTGCCATTCAGGCTAAAGATTTCTCCATGCCTCTGTGAATGTGTTCATGCTCAACATAGCTCCTAGTGCTGGACCCATGGCTGGTGCTGCTCCATCTGTGGCCTAGGACTTCAGGGTCACAGGCTTTCACTTTAGGTGCAAGGCCAAAACATTTTCTAGGGTTCTGCTGCATGTAGTACCTCCAAAGAGCTGTTGACTTTGGCTGTGATGATTCTCTGAGAGTCAATGCTCCTCTTTTGTGAAGCAGCTTTGTGTCAGTGGTGCAAAGAGCTGTGATATTGAAGATAAGCCCAGTTATCAGAAGTTGCAGGCAGGCCATTTGTAAACCTCTGGAGGGACATCTTCCCAATGTGGAACTCTTTCCCAGGGATTGTCATGCACTGGGAATCTGTAGCACAGGAGAGAGGTCATTCTCATGCGTTTAGGGATGCAAACCTTCCTAGATTGGAAAATGGATGAGTAGCATTTTCTCCCTCTGGAGATGTCATGAGTTCATCTGGGTAGGCAATGAAGGCTGACTGACAACAAAGCCTCCTCAATGTCTACTGGTGGCTCTTTGCCACACTGTGGGTAAGACTTTCTTGCACATCAGTAACTCAGGAAAGTAGCATAGCATCCCTCATATTTCTCTTCCCCAAAAGCAGGGGGCACTCAGTCTCTCTGAACACCTACGGGGCAGCAGAACAAAATAGAGCCCAGTGAGGCAGCCCTACAGAGGAGCAATGTCCAAACTGCTGCATACAGTGTGTACTCACTACATGCTCAGAATCTGCCTCTCTTGTGACTAATAGCCTTTACTGGACCTTTCCCTGGCAACTTGAGAATTGCATACTATTTCAGGCAACATTCCTCTTAAGTTTATCTATGCTTAGAAGTGTGAGGTAGTCCATGTAGTAGAGATGAGAGAAAAAAGATTAAAGTGCCTTGTAGATTCTAAATGCTAGAGTTGCTTGCTGCTATTATTGGTATATATAAGCCCCCACAAGCCTTCTCCTGTACTTCCTATTCCTCTGTGTTGACTCAGGGAACAGGGTCTTGGCATCTAGTGACTTATATGCTCATGTTCCCCAAGGAGAAGCCCCAGACCATCTTGCTAGCCTGGCCAATCTTGGCACTAAGCCCAGACTCCTAAGGGCCTGATTCTGCTCTTCCTCCCCATGGTCATAGCAACACCCAGACACACTGGCCCCAGGCATTCCCCCAAAGTTTTAACTCCAACTCAACTTGAGTTACAAATGGATGATGGAAAGTCGCCTAATTTTAAAATTACTATTATAAAGAAAGAAAGTGAGGGAGATTTTATTCTTGCACTGGCTCTGTGCTCCATTAAGTGTTGCCCTGGCTCAGCTGTGGGAGACAAGGGTATGGCGGGGAACATGTCTCAAATCTCCCCAAGTTCTCAGCACAGACTCTGTTTCTCCTCTGGACTTTTCTCCCAGCCCTTCTGAGGCTGCTCTTTCTTTCTCTGACCACCAGTTGGACTGAACTCATGTAAGCTATTTAATGAGCTTGACATTATTATCTGATTTTTATAAATTGAATGATAGAAGTTTATAGGAAAAAAACCCAGGATTATGAAAGGTGCCATGAACATCAAGTTCTACGCTGCTGCTTTTGAATTGACCTTTGTTAAAAACTGATTATAATTCTGGGGTCAAGACTGGTAAAAATATTAGGAATTGGAAGTTCTAGGCTTTCAATTTGCCAACTATCACTAGTTACTTATCAGAAAATCTGGTATGTTTTAAGATACATAGCTTGTGCCATAGGCCATAAAGTTTATTTTCAGCTGCTGCACCCTGAAACCAAGATACTCAGAGCATTGCTGTTTAAATTCAGAAAAGAAGATATTCTTTTAATCAATCAGGCTTACTTTGCCAGTAATTAGGTCAGCAGGGACAAACCTGTATTTTTCTCACTCTTTTAGTAGTGATGAAATTATGAGAACTATTGCATTTAACACTTACACATTTAAATATTATTTTATTGAAAAATACAAACTAAGGAAAACTAATGAAATGAAGCAGATAACTAGGAGAAAGATCTATCCTCCTGCCAACAGCCCCACTCCTACTTGAGCTTGAGAGTTTCACTGTTATTCACGAGAATTTAAATTCCACTTCTTTTTAAGGGTAGCTATTAAGAACTCCTCCCTAACTGGAGATTTTGTGTTCTGAAGTCATTGTGTTCTTAGGCTGTGGTCCAAAGTGACTTCATTTTCTGCTGCTGTGATTTAGGAGACTGTTAATGGAAGGGAAGCAGTTTTGAGAGATAAAGATGTCTCTCTTTTTGACTCATGTTCAATTAACTGAACCGTGTGTTAAGATGCCCATCAAGTTTCTTCAAAATTTCAAGTAAGTATTGCAGAACTCTACTTGGCTAACCACGGGGATCTGAAAAACTTAGTGAACTGACATTAGGAAGGTATAGAAAGAGTTGATAAAATTCCAAAAATAACAGTTCTCAGAGACCAGTTCTTAATTTCTTATTAAACATATCCAAATGGATTTCAGCTGCATTCAAAAGTTGACATGAGAGCCATGTGAGTTTTTTAAAAATTGGCTTGAATTGCATTGAATGGAATGGAATAATAAAAACAATTCTAGAGTTTCACAAAAGAAATGAAGTGTTTAGTAATTGTGAGCCTGGCCATTAGGAATGGCAACAGCCTTCTTAGCTACCAAGATCAAGCCTTCCAGTAACGGACACCACTGCAAACCTGAAAGTCAACACCTGAGAGAACGTGCTAGCAGAAAAGCAGTACTCAAAAGTTAGCTCTTAAGTTAGATACTCCAACTTTCAGGAAGAAAAAAAAATAAAAATTCACTTTAAAAGATAATCTAAAGTATGCCAAAAATATTTCTGTAGAAGGTTGCTGATATTGCAACATTGTCAAATAGCCAAAATGTAGAGAACTGGGTAAGCAAACTGCAATACATTCTTGCAACAGAATACTATGTAATCATAATACAAATGTTATGCTGCAGTAATATTAGAGTTTATAAGAAAATCTTGTGACATAGGTTAATTTTTACATACATGTTAAGAGAAAAAAATCAGGTTCCAAAATTGCTGATCCCAAAAGTTAATAATGGCTCTTTCTGGGATGATGATAAAAAAATCTAAATTGTTTTCCTTGCCTTTTTTACATTTTTTTTGTAATCAAAGGATAATAATTGTCAAAAAAGATACTTCCTTTACAAATCTACTGGAAGATGATGCATATTTTAATCATCCCATTTTAAAAACTGACATTCTCAAATTACTTGGCTTTTCAGAGACACATCCATAGACTTTGTGAAGTTCTCATCAATTTAAAATATATCACTTTCTATCATTTTTGTAAGTTTTAAACTTTCTCTTTATGCAATACTTTGGGGAAAATAAATTCACTTGTGCTAAAGGTATCAGAAATGGCTTTAAATTTGTTTCTGTGAAGTCACTTTAGAAGTTGTTAGGTGGTGTTAATAGGCTATTAAATTGGTCACAAGGCCATCAGACCTACAATAAAACAGCTCTTTATTACTATAAAAATCTACACAGACAAACTCTGCCCTCAAAGCAGTACACAAAACTCAGAAACTAAAGAAAACAGACACGCTAAGCCTGGGTGCTCCTGAATGCCCAGCACGGACCCACATGCTCAGCTGAAGCTGGTGAATTGAGACTTCTGTTATCAGGTAGTTTCTTAAGAAATAGCTTATCAATCAAATGTATTCCAGGTCCTTCTTGCCTCGAACAAAGAATTGGACGAGACAAGCCAAAAACAGTGCCAAAAGTTTATTTGAAAAGTGAGGAATGAATGGCTATGGGAGAAACCAGCTCTGCAGAGTGAACTTGGGCAGAATAAGAGAAAAAGAAGATAAAGGAAAAAAAAAAGTACACACTGCATCTGAGAAAGGCAGCGTGGACTATCATAGGAAGTCACCCCACGGCATCTGGTCTTCTTGTGGAATCTCACATCTAGTGGGAGCTGGCAAGAAGTTCCACATCCGGGTCCTGAGAATTATTTGGCGCTGTCCTGGGATCTTGTAATTCACAAGTCCCGCTCTTTTCCCCAGCCTGCTTTGCCACACACTTCCACCAGTGCAACTGTAAGCCCTGCGGAGAGATTTGTCCTCAGTCAATGCATCTGTCTGTGGAAGGAGCCCTGGGCACTGAGCTGTCACAGAACAAATGTGAGTAACTCTTGGTTAAATGGGAAATTCCATTCAACTCTGTTATCTAAGCAGGTCAGGAAACAGGGTCCTTGTACCAGCTGCCCCTGACTTGAGGGATACATGTAGAGGGAAACTACATTTTAAAAACTATATAATCTCAGTGATCCATTGCATCTCAATGCTCTGTCACACACATGCGCGCGCGCGCGCACACACACACACACACACACACACGAGGAAAGGAGACACTTTAAGATGGTGAGTTATTACACCACTCTCTGGAATTCCCAGTGTTCCCTCCTGTCATGTCTCTCTGCCATTGCCCTGGAGCTCCGCCTTTCCTACTAGGTCCCCATATTTTTTAGCTCCACACGGGACCCTGGGCAAACCCAATTGCTCGAAGGATAAGGCAGCATTTCTCCATGCTTCCAGGCCTAGGTAGCCCAGTGGCATGCTGTAGGGAAGAAGAAACTTCTGGCAGACACCCAGGCTGCAGTGCAGCTGGCTGTCCTCAGGTAGTGAGGCGCAGGGGGAATATGGTTGCTTGGTACCTGCACCACAGGAATAAGGAAATCTGGGTCAGTGGGGGAAGAGTAACCAAGGAAGAGTAGAAATGAAAAATGTTGCTATATGAGCAAAATCAGGATACCAAATGTGGCCCAGGTAGGACAGAAAATGGGAGAGTCATGGGTGTGTGTGTGTGTGTGTGTGTGTGTGTGTGTGTACAACTGCTGAAGACGGGTCAAGGTGGGAGATAATAGTTGGCAAAGCCATAGTTGGTTCTTTCGGTGGAGGTCTGTGCATTATCAATAGTCTTAGTTTTGTGTGTTTGAAAATATTTTTCTCTGCCACTTAAATTGTGTTTTACTCAGACATAACTCTACATAGAGAGTTTTATTCCTTCAGTACTTTGATGACTGTTTTTTCCATTGTTTTGTAGCATTTATTGTTGCTGCTAAGAAGTCTAATACCCTCTTCCTCTTCCTCCTCCTCCTCCTCCTCTTCTCCTTCCTTCTTCTCTTTCACCTCCTCCTTCTTCTCCTTCTTTCCTTCCTCCTTTCTGTAATCTTTATTTTCTGGGAAGTTTTTAAGACTGTCTTTTATGCTTGGCATTCTAAGTTTCATTTCAAATTTCCTAGGTGATTTTTATTTATTCTTTTGGTATCAAGAGTGAACTTTCAATCTGAAGAATTATGTCTTTTGCTCCAAAGAATTTGGAGCCATACTTTCATGTTAAGCACCTTATGTTGCCTGTCATTCTTTTATTCTAGTATGCATATTATATTCCTGTGATAATTCTTGTATATTTGAACTCTTTCTGTGTTGAATTTGGGGTGAACGCCTCCCTATAATCCTCCTAGTTATTAGTTTTTCCTTGACTGAGTCTAGAATTCATCTATCTCTTAGGCATTTTTAAAATACCAAGGGCCACATTTCCATTTCTAAGAGTTCTATTTGGTTATTTTGCATATTCATGTGTTCTTGCTTCATTTTTGCCTGTTTTTGTTCCATAATAGCTACATCTTTTTATAACTGTTATTCTCTTATTTGAGCTCTCTTATTTTAACCAATTTGTCATACTTTGTCAAAATTAATTTCCCTTTGGAATGTATCTAGGTTCTGATTTCATATTTTACTGACTATATTTTTAGGGTTAGATTTCATGGATTCCATAATTTTGATTTGCAAGCTTATTTTGAAGTAATTTTTGTTGTTTTCAGTCTGCTTTTTTTGTTCTCTTCTCTTCCATGTCCATTTTTCTAAATCCAGTGGTTCTACTTGTGGTTGTATTTGACTCTCCGGATTCCCACTCCAAAACCCAGTACTATACTGGCAGGGCAGCTCAGGGCTTTTGGCCATAGAGACATCACAGTTTTAATCACCAAGGCAGCATGTGACTTGGGTCTTTTCCTGGTTTCAAGTCTATATACTGTATCCTTTCACTTCTTGGGGCCCACAGAGTCCCCTAATCATAGCTCAGGCAACCTCTGGCTGAGGACAATGATCTGAATCTAGGACCCTTGTGTCAGATGGGGTAGACTCCAGACACTAGCCACCATCACCTGATTTTGGAACTGGAGACCACCAGGTTTGTGGCCTCAGCCTGTCTCATTCTGTTTCTTCTTTTCATTTGTGGACATAGTAATCACTACCCCCCAACTCTGTAATGTCATTTTTGTTTTCTTTTTCATTTTATTTATCTTTTCTATGTGTTTCGGGAAAAACAGCAATGTCAAATTGTGAACACCCTGTCCAATTTTATTAGAAATCCAACAGCTGCTTGGTTTTTTTTTTGGTACTGGGGATCAAACTCAGGACCTTGCCCACGTGAGGTAGGCAGTGTAACCACTGAGCTAAATCCCTGGCCCGCAACAGCTGTTTTTAAAAGTCTGCCTTGAAATGTTTTTCCTTTTCTATGACAAACAAGTAACTGTTAATTAGTAAAAAGGCCATTTGCTGACATGTTTTATGACAGAATGGGAATTTTGTATTTAGCAAAGTTAAGATGACTTACTGAATATAAAAATAATGGGGCCCAATTTTCTCTGTCAAGTATCAAACTATTCTCACTGGAACAAGAGATTTGTGTCTGAATTAATGGGCAAATTTTTGGTCCCTTAAGACCCAAAAATCTAGAAAAAGCTAAAATTTTCTTAAAATTTAAAAATTTAAAAAAAGTTTTTCTTAAAATTTTAAGAAAAATATGTAAACTCATAGGATTTTAGAGCTTGAAGTAACATCAAAGATCCTGTATTTATGGACTCCTCATTTCTGGATCTGGAAAAGCACACTAAGAAAAATTGAAGGTCTTGTTCAAGGTTACATAGCAGATAGAGGTTGAATAATTGGATCCCCTTAGGTTTGAATTTCTGCAACAATGTTGTCCATAGCTTGTATCATAAGTGACAGAACTAGAATGCTTGATAAATGATTTCTACTATGATCCTTAATTATTTACAAAGTGAAGGTACTTCACAGAACAAATCACATAGAGGTTTCTTAGGGCCTCAATTTCAATCTACTGTGTGTTTTTCAAAATAAAAATTTATGCATGCCAGCATTTCTTGCTCCAGATAGAAAAGCTGAGTTAGCAAGGATGCCCTTCTTCTCTCACCTGGATATGTCCTATTAAGTGTCAAATTTAGACAAATAGAGGGGAATGAAAAAATGAGTAGATTTGGAAGTAAAAGTATTGTATATTTCAAGGTACATAGCTATAAGCACCAAAGTCTGATTTTGTTGATTAAGAAAAAAAAAATTGATTACAAGAGCTTTGTGTAACTCACAAACTTGTTGAGAAGGTAACAGAACCAAAGCTGAGAACAAGCTTCTAGAAATATTTTAGGAGCAGCCTGGTGAGAAAAATCATTACTGCTCCAAGCACAGAGCACTAGGTGCCCTAGCGAACTAGATGCTTATAGGAACTTGAGTTTACTGAAAGGGCAATGGTCACCAGCATCCCCACCATTTCTGCTGTGGCTCACACCCTCTGCAGTCCCAGGAGTCACTTCTCTTGCTGTCCTCAGTGGCTCAATGGACCCCTTGCAAAGCTGTCTTCTACAAATAAGACTTGGCTGTGCTTGGATGTATTAAAGCTGTGGACTCTGGTTCACATGCTAACAAGCTAGCTGCAATGAGGGTTTGGGGAAATAAGTTTTCTGTTTCCATTCTGGAGAAGCATGGCTCTTAATGTGGAAACTTCTCCAAATATAGCCACAGTGTTCAGGTATCGAGATGGCTAAGAAGTTTGGCAGTATTTACTGCATTTAAAAAACTAAAATTGTCAAATAAATGAAGGAGTTGATCTGCCTATAGAGTTGCATGTGGGGGAGGTCATTCATTGTTCTAGCTGTTGTCCATTCACTTTTCTAAATAGTGCCCTGATAGTGCCCTGGATAGTGCCCTGAAGAATGATCCGTACAGACCCCACCAGCCTTGTTGCCTTCTGCTTCCAGGTGGGTTTGGCTGGTGGGAGGAACCAGCAGGAGTCAGGAAGGTAGCAGAAAGATGAGGCTTGGGTATGTAGTGTCCCAACTCCCTCTGAGCTGGGTTGCTTTTGTCTTGACAGTCCCTGTTGGGTAAGCTCTACTACAACTACGGCCACCATTCCTCCCTCCTGCCCTTCAGGGTTCCATGAGGGAACACTGAGACACTCACCCATCTTTTGTGGTTTCCCTTAGCCCTCATTACACCTTGTAAAAGGTTTCTTTAAACTCTCCTCAATTATCACATCTGCCTATATTATCAGTTCCCTGCCAGGATCCTGACTATGTCCATCCCTACCATGACACATGTTCATATCTTATTTTCTCAACTCATCAAAGTGCTAGAATATATTTCCTTTTGTTTTCTTCTGAAACACAAACCATTGATTAATTGAATTAGATAAAGACAATATTTAGAATAGATATTACAGAATAAATTGGTCATTAAAGTTTTGAAATTCTCTAACTAAGTTCTTTTTATTCCTGGTCATGCATCATAAAAAGCTCTAAAAAATCATGAATTTGGAGATCTGTTGCAGACTAGCAGAGACTAGAGCATTTACACCTTTTTGAAAAAAGTACTCTGGCTGGTTCTGAGGCAAATCATAGATAGATGTTAGGGAAGATGGATTCACAGAAGCAACGCAAAATGATAGCTATTGCTCTTGCCTCTCCACATGCACCAGTGGACATAATGCTTCCTCAGTGCCACAACTCTGAGAATGATAAAATTAGTACTCTGAGTAGAATGTTTTTTGATGGAGAGGAAAATTGTGTGTGTCTGGATTCTCATAAAATGCTATACAGGGCTTCTTTGCTTAATAGCTATTTCCTTTGGTTGCGTCTGATTGATGGATAATTTCATCTCACATTCGGACAGATGTCTCAGCCATTTCTTCCACCTGTGACATAAACCACTCTGTACATAAATCTTCTACTAGTATGGTATAGCAATGAATCTGTGGAAATTTCTGTTGCTCTTCGATTTCTAAAAGAAAAGGAAATCCCAAGAAAACAAAGTCATCATGAAGGAGCAGAGTAAAAGACAAATTGGCAGTAGAGGTTCAACCCAGCCCCTACACCTACTCTTGGACTTGTGCATGTAATCACTGATCATCAGAATGGTGGATGTGGAACTGTTACATTGTTTTTGGTCTCGAAGAACTGTTTTATTATGTTCAGTATTTACTAAATGCCTTTTGTACGCCTCGCTGTCCTCCAAGTTTTACAGGGATGATGAAATATGACACGAGGTGGCCACTTTCAAACAGCTTACTATATAATGGGAACAGTGAAAATTATTTGAATCATATTAAATGCTAAATTGGGTGGCATTCAATGGAGAGTTCAGGGAAATCTGGTATGCTCCTGTGTGATACATATTTCTGTGTTTCTACCTGGCCAGTCAGCTTGGCCCAGTGAATCTTGGTGGGTGACCCAAACGGCAACTGTGATCACACCTTCTCTTAGTATGATTTGAAGCTGTGTTCCATTTTCTTCAGACACATCATAAACTGCTTGTAAAGCTGGTTCAAAATAATAATTCTAACACTAGATTTCTTACATCCTGCACTTGTACAATTTATTTTTTGAACCTACATATAAAACTTCATTCTTATCTCTATTGAATTATTGTGGTAGTTTGAAGTCATTTTAATTTATTGAAAATAATCTGGACCTGGGATTTATTAATTTATTATCTTTTCTCTCTTAACATTGGTCAGCTGAAACTTCTACCTGGGAAGGCCTTAGATGTAAGGAATTTTAGGGCACTGTGAAGTTTGTGAAAGATTTTCTGTATGATATTTTGTTGTCATCAAAGTTTCAAGGCAATGATGTTTGTTCCTTTTCTCACAGGTGGATCACTGAAGCGTGGGACAGTGGGGTGATTTATAAACTCACACAAAGCCAGGACAAGGACATATGTCTTCAGACCAATGCCTAGCTTTGCTTTCTTTCTTTAAAATATGACATATTTTAAGCCAGATGTAGTGGCACATTCCTATAATTCAAGATTGCAAATTCAAGCCCAGCATGACTTTTTGAGATTTTGTTTTAAAATTTAAAAATTTTTTTAAAGGCCTGGGAATGTAGCTCAGTGTGAAGGCCCTGGGTTGAATTTCCAGTACCACACCAAAACAAAAACAAAAACAAAACATTTTGTTTTCATTTATTTGTACTTTTTTTTTGTTTTTTTTCCCCCATTAACTTTATTGGTACATTTTAGATATACAATACAGTTACATTCATCATTGGGATCTTGTACCATGACGTGAGTCTCTTGGTTCTTATTTTTTTTCCCCTTCCCTTGCCCTCTCTTCACTCCCTCCACCCTTCCCTATTTGCAAAGACCTTGTTTCCATTTTTTTCCTCCTCTCATATTTTTTCCTTTCCCTTTTTTCCCTTCCCCTACCCCTCCCAATTCCTCTGCCCTTTTAGACCTTTTCTTCCTGTTACACAATATCAGTTATACATTTTTTAAATTACAATATTAAGATATAGGAGACATTACCACAGATTTTACAGAATTTAAAAGGATATAGAAAGCATATTACAAAAATCTTTTTTGAAATAAATTTGACAACTGCTAAGAAGTACCTTGGAAGACAAATTAATGAAACTAACTCTGGAGGAAATATAAAATTTGAATAGCACCTATTAAAGAAAGTATATTCCTAGCTTGAAAACCTACCTATATGACAACAGCAGGCTCATAAACATTTTAACTGATAAATTATATCAAACAATTAAAGCAGAAAAAAGAAGGAACACTTCTCCCCTCATTTTAGGAAATCAACATTGTGCTAATACTAAAACTGGATAAAGATAATAGAAGAAAAAAATATGAACATAGATAGAAATCTGTTTAACAAAACAAACTATTAGAAGTCAGATCTGGCAGTATGTAGAAAGTGGTTTTGTTATAGGGATGGCAGTGTTGGTTCAGCATTGGAAGATGCACCCCCAAAAGTCATCATTTTAACAGAGGAAAGGAAAAAGCCATATGATCCTGTCACTAGTTGGAGAAAAAGTATTGGACTAAATTCTACAGCTGTTCATGGTAAAAGCTATCAGGAGACTAGAAGTAGAACAGAACCTTCTCAACAAATTAAAGACATGTACTCCATACTTCCCGCGAGAACGCCTTGTATGAATGGAGAAGATTCAAAGCTTTCTCCTTAAGGTGGGGAACAAGGGCAGATATGCTTACTCTTTATCTGTCCATTAAACTTTGAAACCTAGTCCCCACCAAAATAGTCTGGCAATAAAATGACACAACTAGGATAGGATTGGCACAGCAGAAGCAAAATCTTTATATGTAGATGAAATGATCATCTACAGAGAAAATACTAAGAAATCTCTAGGAGCCCCTAGAACTTGTATTTGAATTTAGCAGGATTAGAAAGCACAAGTTATACATAAAAATTCAGGTCTGTGTATACTTGCTATAAATGAAGAACTGGATATTGAAATTTAAAAGTTATGTAGGAGTACAAAGGACCTAGAAAAGCCAAAAACAAAAACAAAAACAAACACAGTGTTGGAAGAGGTTTAGTAGCTAATTTTAAGACTTCTTCTAAAGCTACAGTAATCAAGGGAGTGTTGGTGTAAGGAAAGACATATAGATCATTGGAATAAAACAGAGAATCTAGAAATAGAACCACACATATACGGTCCACTGAGTTTTGAAAGATTATTTAACATTAGCATTTTATAGATTATAAACTCGATTCAAGAGCTGAGGAAGAGATAGTGTTTTCAGCAAATGGCACTAGAACACTTGGTATCCATATATACAAAATTAACCTCAACCCTTTTTTTCCACACATGAAAATAACTTGAAGGGATCTATGAACCTAAGTAAGAAAGCCTAAAAGTATAAAATTTTAAGAAGAAATTGTAAGGGAAAATATTTATGAATTCAGGGTAGGCAAGAAGTACCTAGGATACAAAAGACATGATGTATAAAAGAAAAAAATTGATGAGATTCCATCAAAATTTAGAACTTTCAATGACATCATTAAAATGAAAAGTAGTCCTTAAACAGACCATATTTATAATGCATATAACCTATGAGCAGAATATATAAAGAATTCTTAGAGCTCATTAATAGACAACCCAATTAAAAAGTAGACATAAGAAGATGATAAATAGCCAGTATAGCACAAGGAATGGTGTGCAACTCTAGAATCAGAAAAATACTAATCAGTACAATAATAAGATTGAATTATACACTCATTAGGGAGATGAAGTCAAAAGTTTTAAAAGCCTTGTCATGACTTTTTCTTTTTGTTGGATTCTCCCACTTTGCGTTTAATTTGTCACGCCCAGTGGATTCATTCTGCTGGGTTTCCTAGGGTTGTGATCCTCATTGTTTTTTCCTAGGGTATTGTCTAAAATTTTTTGAAGTGCCAGTTTGGTATTCATGAAGTTCCTGAGGTGCTCTTTATCATCAAAGTATCTTATTTTTCCATCAATTTTGAAAGATAGTTTTGCAGAGTACATCAATCTGGGTTGGAGGTTGTTTTCCTTTAGGGTTTGAAATATGTCACTCCAAGCTCTTCTTGGCTTGAGGGTTTGCATTGAGAAGTCTTCTGTGATTCTGATGGTCTTTCCTTTGTATGTGATTTGTTTCTTTTTCTCACTGCTTGTAGAATTTTATTCTTCTGTTGGATTTCTGGAATCCTAACTATTATATGCCTATGTGTAGATATTTTTGATTAAGGCTAGGTGGAGTCCTACATGCCTCACTTATCTGTATGTCAAGTTCTTTTTCTCTGCCTGGGAATTTTTCTGCCATCACTTCTGTGAACAGTTTTTTTTATGTCATCTGCACTCTCTCCTGTTTCTTCATTGACTCCAGTCAGTCTTGTGTTATTCTTCTTTGCATCGTCTAGCAGCTGCAGGATTGATTTCTCGTGTTCCCTTACAATTTTAAAGCAATTTTTCTTTTCCTCCTCACTAATTGCAATCTTATCTTCTATATCTGAAATTCTCTCCTCACATTGGTTCATTCTGCTGTTCAGACTTTCGATGGAGTTTTTAATCTCTTGGAAATCTGTTTGTATGTGTTTTATGGATTCCATTTGTTTCCTGTGTTGGGATTCCATCATGTTCCTCAGATCCTCTATTTTTTTATCTGTGTCCTCTCTAGATTTATTAATCATGTCTTGCACCATGAGCAAAATCTTTGCTGTTATCTGAGTAATTATTTCTGATTTCATTTTTCCCAGATCCTCTTTTGTTGCCAGTTCAGAGAGTCCAGGTGGTTGAGTATCAGATTGTTCCATCTTGTTTCCCTTTGGGATTGCTGTGGGTGATCCAGAAGTCTGTTTTTGAGGCTTGTTTATGTGTCTTCTCATTTCCAATGTGGGGGTGTGCTTCTGGCACCCACGCAGCTCACCTTCTCTGCCCTAGGAGCTTGGGATGGCAGTGGGGGAGCTTCCTTCTGGGTGCTGGGACCGGCTCACCCTCTCTGCCCTAGGAGCCTGGGATGGAGGTGGGGAGCTTCCTTCTGGGTGCTGAGACTGGCTGAGCTTCACTGCCCTAGGAGCCTGGGAGGGCAGTGGGGGAGCTTCCTTCGGGTGCTGCTTATGTTTAGCTTTAATATATAATATGTATAATATATAATATATAATATAATATGTCAAGTATATAAAATATCACATAAACCCAAACACCACAAATAAGTAAATATTCCCTTTGATCTTTCCTCCAACCCTATAGCACTCTCCAAAGGTATTCATCCAGCTCAACCTAGTGTATTTTCCTTAAGACCTTTTTCCTTGCATGTCTTCACTTTTGAAAATAGTTCATTTTGTGGAATATCAGATTGTATTTGTTCTTCAGAAACTTTCCTTTTGCACATCATGATATATTAGAGTCCTTTTTGTATCAGCATTTGCATATATTACTCATCTTTTTATCCAAAGCACAGTGTTCTGTTATGGAGATGCATATACAGATGGTCTCTGACTTAGGATAGCACAGTTTATGATTTTTTTGACTTTACAAGGGTATGAAAATGATACACTTTTAGTAGAAACCACGTGTTACATTTTGAATTCTGAATTTTCTTCTCTGGTGTGGGGCAGCAGAAGTGACCCAAAGCTCCCAGTGATCACAAGACCTGCGCTCTTTGACATGCTGTGCTGCTGAGGTAGGGTGTGTGGTAAATTAGGTGTATTACATGCATCTGTGATGAGTCCATTCAGATGAAGCCCTACTGCAAGTTGGGTAGCACCTGTGATTTATGAAAATTTCCCCTGATGACAGACATTACTATTGCTTTCAATTTTATTACTGACAAAATGTTGTAATGAAGAGCATGTATGTGATTTTGGGAGGTACATATAGGGATTTCTTTAGGCTGGATACCTGGAAGTGGAATTACTGCCTCAAAGGTGTATACATTTAAGGTTTTGATAAGGAATGACAGGTTGTTCACTCAAATGACCACACCAATGTACATCCCCACCAGCATGTATGAGGATAGCATTTCCCCACATTTTGGTAGTATTGATTTGCACTAATTGTAGTTTTGACTAATTTGAATTGTTGCAGCTACTAATGAGCTTGAGCATTTTAAATACTTTAAACATTTTAGATACATTTTCAAATACTTGCTTATATTATTCATAATAGTTTCCTTACCATACCTTATGTTTTCTTCATATGCACATCTAGAAAGGTGGTGTAGAAGAGAGGAACATATGTAGGACTTCATCCAGCCTAGGAAACCTTCCTCTGTGATGAATATGGATCTAAGAAATAGTTGAATGCAGTTGTTTGATCAGTTAGTTGAATTCAATTGCATCTCCCTAACCAGTCTACAAAATGAACAACATCCCTCCATCTTGTTCAAATGAATATTTTGAGCATCTTTGAAGAACACTGTTAAAAATAAAGATTCACTGTACCTGCTATTTAAATATTCTAAGAAATAATATGGTGGTTTAGCCTGTCTCAGTCAATGACTAGCTTACAAATGTTGACATAATATGCATTCTAGAGTACTGCAAACTATAATGCTAAGCTTACTTTATGGATTCCATAAGCTATTATCTCTCCTTTAAAAAAAAAATCTGTATTCCTACCTCATTCAGATTTCTGGCATCTGCCCCATTTTCTATTTCCGAGACCTATGGTTTTTTATCCAGTCTTCAAAGCCTATGTACTGAGTTCTCTCTGTCTTTCTCCTCACTTCCATTTCCTCTCTGTGGTATCTGTCCTATCTTTCTCAGTCTCAAGATCATGTTCCTTGCCGGAGAAGTAAGAAGCCACTGAATGGCTCTCCCTTTTCTATTATCATTTTCTCTAAGCTGTCAGCTTATCTGCCCCTCCTCACAGTCCTTTCTGTTGTCCTCAGCATTCCAGTTTTGCCTTCATCAATTTCTTACAGGATTTGTACCACCATCTTACCTTGGTTAGGGTCCTGGCCCTCAGTTTGCACATTTCAAAATACAGCCCCATCAGAAAATGTCTGTAAAATCATGCTGGCTTCTGCAGGTAACACTGTAGTACAAAATTTAATTTTCAGTTTCTTGGCTAAAAAAAGTACTCTTTGTTATTGTCTCTAGCCTTTGCATTCTATTTATATTTCTGTGAACTTTTTGAAGTTTCTTTTTTTAAAGTCTGAGTTATATCTCCACCATGATCTGAGATTCTTTGTTTTTTCTATTTCATAATCTGCTGTGATTTGATCCCTTTCTTTCATCTTTAGGAAGGGAAGGGATGCATTTTATTTTATATATTTGTGGAAGTGAAGATTTCTATCATGTAAATGTCACCAACAAATCCTTCTTGGCTTGTTAGAATTGAGTGTAGAGTATCAGTTCCTGTCATTCCTTCTTGTCCCTTTTGAAAGATGGAATTAACAAGAAGGCACGTCAAGAATGTATTAAATTCTAAGATTGCTGTAGAAATTTAGAACAGATGTCTAAATAGTTGAAGTAATCTATCAGTATTACATCTTGTCTCTGTGGCATTTTTATCATTTGATTTAGGAAAGCATCTTCCAGCTCCTTCATTTAGCCTGGCATCCTGAGCGTGTTTCCACAAATAACAGTACTGCCTCTCCCTTGTTTCTCTCCATATGCTGTACTTGTTGATTCCATAGATTTGCAGTCTTGACACACAGTGGTACTATGCAACCATTTTATCCAAGCTGTTTAATATCAAAAGCACACACCATTCCATCACATAATCCAGTTCCATTTCCCAGTAACATCTAGGGTATGGTATCTATCTGTGTGGTGGATGCTATGATGACTCCTTCCCCTTCAAGAATCAAGGAATTGATCCTCCAGCTACCCGAAGTGTCACCAAAGCAGGACCTCCTTGGTCCATCCCTTTGGGGACTGCCTCAGTGAGAGAGATGTCTTCATCCCCCAAGTCTGTGCCCTTTCCAGGGTAGCCTATGCCCATTGATTGATTGATTGATTGATTAATTGATATGAGGGGAGGGAGGTGGGGCTGTCCCTCTGGTTGTAACACAGAATTCCTCAGAAAGGTTGGCGGAGGCATTGCACTGAGCCTGCCTAAGAGCATTGCTTTTCCCTCTGCTCACACCTGCATCTTCCCTTCCGCAGGTATCAATCCCAAGACCACTGCCTAATGAACTCCCTACACACCCGGCTCCATTGCTTCTCAGGAAACCTACCCTGAGACAATCTGCTTGTTCAATTATATTGTGTTTCCTCTTTGTTGGAATGGAAGTAACTGAGCTATCTCATTCTCACTTTCTTACACTCACCAGGCTTCTCTTTCTCCCTCTGTGAATCATCTTTCTGTGTCTTTTATGTTAACTTCCTTTTATGTGATTTAGAAGTTTCTTCTCAGTCTTTTTCTCCTTATCTCCCAAACTTCATGTGAAGAAGCTCCATCATCATCCCCAAAGCATTTTTCTAGTCTTCCTAACATGCACTCCTTGTTTTGTTGGGAATCTATTATTTTGTAATTACAAAATCAGAGCTGAGAGGAAAAAATATGGTGCCATCTTCTGAGACAATTTTTTGCTTTCAGCAGTCTTCTTTATCCTCCAGCTTTCAACTGGAGGGGTGGCTAGAGCACTGGGGCCATCACTCTCTGTCTGTAAACCTCCCTGAGCTACAGCTCAGGGCCTTGTGTCTGAGTCTAGGCAGCTGGTGAGGTTCCAAGTCAGGTAGTACCCCTCAAGGGAGAACCATGGAGGCTCACATTTTTGGATAGGTCCTGGGGAAGATGGAAGACTTCTGTTGTTAGCTTGAGTCTTTTGGGAGCATGACGAGACATAGTCAAGAGTTCAAGAGTTCAAGAATCAGGAGTTCAAGATTACAGCCTGGTGGTGCAGGCCTGTAATCCCTAGCATTCTGGGAAGATAAGGCAGGAATATCACAAATTCAAGCCTAGCCAGGGCAACTTAGTGAGCCCTTGTCTCAAAATTGTCTTAGCCCTGCCTTGCAAGTGCAAGGTCCAGAGTTCAATCCCTGGTACCAAAAAAAAAAAAAAAAGACAAGCAAACACAATTAATTTTGGGCTGGGGATTTAGCTCAGTGGTTCTGCCGCCTGCCTTGCAAGCACAAGGACCTGAGTTCAATCACTGGTACCAAAAAAGAAAGAAAGAAAGAAAGAAAGAAAGAAAGAAAGAAAGAAAGAAAGAAAGAAAGAAAGAAATTATCTTAGGTTCAATCCCCAGTACCACAAAAAAGTTCAGAAATCAAAAACAAGGGGAGGGCTAGGGATTTAGCTCAGTGATGCCATGCCTACCTTGCAAGAGTAAGGTCCTGAGTTCAATCCCCAGGACCCTCCAGAAAAAAAAAAAAAAAAGAAAAAGAAAACAAAAACAAGGGACAGGAAGCAAGCTAGGGCAAAGAAAGGTTTCAAGCCACAATGGGTGTCTGATCCCACTGAAGGAAAAGTGAGTAAGAAGCAGAATTGGGCAGGGAGCAATTCAGACCATGCTGCAGATCTAACAAGGTCTCACCAACCCAATGGGGAATCTGGAATGGCTGGGCCCTCCTGTGCTGTGCTCAGTCACTGACTGAAGGCTGCCCAGGAAGACCATGGCCTGGGCTTGAGAGCTGAGGTGGATCCTGATGGCTGAATGAAGATTCCTTCCTTGCAGAAAGATGCAAGGGGTGCTCCTCCATGGCTGCCCCAATCCTCCCACTGGCCATGTGAGCTCCCTTCTTCCTACATAGTCAGGAAGCAGCTCCTCCAGTATCCACTGGACTCCTTTTCCCATGGGGAAACTTAGAAAAGGAAGATCATGGGACAAACTACATTCCCCACCATTCCAGTACCACTCAGGAGTGAGCCTTTCATGGCCAACTAGGCAGAGGGCAATACAGGCCTCACACCTCACCTTAGCAAGCACTTTCTTAAACCATTGTCTGTAACAACTGTGTTAGTAGGATCCTCCAGGAAGATACCAAAGTACAAGTGGGAATGAAAGAGGTTTGAGAGAGGGGAGGCACCTGAGAAAGACAAAGGGAAGGAGTCAGGACAAGGTAGGGAAAACTTTAGACCATAAACTAGATCTAACCTCTGAGAGAAGAGGAGAAGGAATCAGAAATGAAAAGGGCCAGAGTTAGACTACAATCCAGGACAGACAGTCTTGGTCCACCTAATGAGGAACTCTGGATTAAAGATGGCCTCTTCAAGGAGACCTGCTCTGGCAAGAAGTGGGCAGGCCCTGACCTCCATCCCCTGCCTTGGAAGAGTATGATCTTGCAGCCGCAACCTGCCAGCTAACTGGATCTTTGCAGCTAAGCACCAAATTATCTTTTGAAAGGAGATCTGAGTAATGCACTTCTGTGGCAAAAATTGTTCTTCAAACCCTAGCCAAAGTAACTCTACTTTGTGGTGTCCTCCACACCCCCATCTAGCTGTTCAATAGGCCCCCAGCCCCTATCCCCACTGCCAGGTGCAGAGTGGACAGTGCTTACTGAGACTCGTGGAGTTTCCTGATAAGAGTGGGATGGAAGCAAAGTATACACAACTTTCCCAAGGACTTTTCTTGCTTTTGATCCTGTTTTTGCTGTTTTAATCAGTGCTCTATAAAACCAGTAGCCTAGCACAGGGAGGTTGGTGAGTTTGATAATGCTGCACCCCACAAGCTGTTCACTCCTTCGTATATAACCCCCAATAAGCTCATTTACATGCCAAGCTGGACTTGTCTGAGTTGTTCTTGGACTGTTGGCTCTTTCTCAGGTTGGAGACAGATATTTGTTTTATGTCTACTGGGAAATTTGCACAACAACTTCTGTATCACTACACCTTGCTCAAGGATGCCCATTTAGACTTGATGTCTTTAGGGGCCATCTTTTATCCCTTCTTGTGGAATGGTTATGTATCTTGGCATGACCATGGCTTCATAAAGTGACCTATCATCAAGAGGTATAGAAATCTAGCTTGAGGTAGAGGAAGGTAGCCCTTGTCTATAGAATAATTTTCATTTGTGGGGAAGCTCACTTTTGAATTCTCACAGAACAAATGGTCCTCTGTGCCTAGAGAAGTTGTTAACTCAGCTGCTAATTCTACTGTTAGATTCTGAGACAGTTAAAGACATCTAGCCATTTCCAAAGAAATGGCAGGGCATTAGGATGGAAGACTTCACTGAGAGGGGGGACTTAAGGCAGGCCTCAGGGAGCCCTGCTGTCCTTCCTTTGGCCCTCAGATGCCTCACTGTCCATGAGTGGACTGGGTTTGGATGGAGTTGGGTTTGTCATCCTCTAGGTAGAGGGACCCAGGCAGGATCTCATTTACTCCAAGGCCCAAGAGAAGAGGAGATATTAAATACCTGGAGAACAAGCCATGCTAGTGATTTAGATTGTCTCCTTAGTGATATTCTCTCCATTTCCCATTTGTTATTCCCCTAATTTTACTTGGCCTTGTATAACAATCCTCCTTCATAGAGGCTGTGCTATTGTTTCCAAGGGAAGAGCCATTAGTCTATGCTTTGATCAGGACCATTTAAACAATGAGGTACTCAGTATTAAATGGGCCTACACCAAAGATGAGATGATTCTTACCAGCTGTTCTGTTTGGCCAACCTTAAAGATGGCACATTTCCCACCTTGGTGTTCATCAAACCTTAGCATTTTCTGTCCTGAAAGTTTGACCAGCTGGCATACACACAATAAGTATTTGATTAGTCATTCAGGGAGAGAGAGAGACAGCACCACCCATCAAGTCACACTTCTTCCTCAGAGTATACTTTTTAGATCTCAAGTCCTCCTTCTTCATAAAGAAGTAATTTTATTATTAATAGTGGCCACACTTAAGTAGTGATTACTATTAAGGGGTGATCTGAGCAACCTATAATTATATGTATTAACTCATTTTAAGTTCACAACAATAAATTCTACAAGATGTGTGGGTCCCCCCCCCCTTTTTCAGATGATGACACTGGGGAATAAGAGAGGTGCAGTGACTTTTCAAAAGTGGCATAGTCAGTAGGCAATGAAAGCAGGTACACATCAGAGTAGCTTGGCTCTACATCTCCTTAGGAACTCCTGGACTACACCATCCTCTAAAGGATTCATGAAGCTTTTCTTGTGGTGCCTCAGGACAGCTTACAGGAAGATGAAAGAATTAGTAGTTACTTGATAAAATTTAAGCCAAAGACAGGGCATTTTCTGGGTGGGACCTCCCACTGGTTTCTCCCACTGGGGACCACGGTTGCCATATATGAGGTCTCTTCCCTGGGCTGCTGATGTTGGGCTGCTAAGTTAAGTCCAGAAACTGGTCTTCCCAGAAAAAATATGAGAAAAGGAAAAAAATGGAAACAAAGTCTTTGTAAATAGGGAAAGGTGAGGGCTGGGGATTTAGCTCAGTGGTTCCACCACCTACCTTGCAAGCACAAGATCCTGAGTTTGATCCCCGGTACTGAAAGAAAAACCCAATAAATAAACACAGTTCAAAAAAAAAAATAGGGAAAGGTGGAGGGGGTGAAGGGAGGGCAGGGGAATGGGGAAAAAATAAGAACCAAGATACATCATGTAAAGGTACAAGATCCCAATGATGAATGTAACTGTATTGTATACCTAAAATGTACCAATAAACTTAATGAAAAAAAAAACTGGTCTTCCCCTAAATTTATTACTTTCCCATTCTCCTTCACAAATCAATTAACATCTGAAAAGGAGACCCCCCCCCAGTAGGAATCTACAATAATTAATTATTTTTGTCCACCTGTTTGCCATGACTATTCCATGAGATTTTTTTGGTCTATGAACCTGTGAGAAGTCTTTTAATTGACTTTTTTCTTTTTTAAATCATTATTTTCTACCCTTAGGAAACAAGCATAGCAATGAATCTTAAAAATAAATTAAGATGGAAAGAGACTAATCCATTTTAGAAAGATTTTTGTACTGCAGGGTTTTTTCAGTCAACCTTCCATTTGCTATTACACAGAAAATTAAATTAAAAAGAAGGTCTAATTCCCTGAGCAACCTGGTTAATCCACATTTCAATGGAAAACAAAGTTAATATTTATAGTCATTAATCTGATTTTTCTCTAGAGGACCTATTTATTTGATTACTATTTCTTATAACTTTTTCTCTTTGTGAATATTTACAATCTAATTCTTGCTTGTTTAAATATGGTTTAAGAATTCTACCCTTAGTATAAAAAAATGTTCTTGGAATTTAGCCGCTGGATAAACATCACAGATCTATTCATGGATGTGTAAATTGACATCATTTTTCTCATGAGCTAAACTGGGTCAATTAGATATCTATGAGGTTCTGGTTTGTGTTCCAGCAGTGGCTAGACAATACTAACTGGCCATCATGTTGTAGGGTACATATTATTAGGTTTTAGAAGCAACTGTGAATCCAGTGTAATGTATTTTCGCTAATTTTATGGGCATCATGTATTGGTTAGCTGTCTTGTTGCTGGGCCAAAATAAATGGACAGAGGTTTTAGTTCACAATTTGAGAAATTTCAGTGCAAAGTTGGCTGGCTCTGAGGCAGAAAATCATGGCAAAAGGGCATGGCAGAGCAAAGCTGCCCACCTCATAGTGGTTGGGAAGCAGAACCCAGAGGAAGAGCCAGAAAGAAAGAGGCCAGAGCCCAGATATAGTCCCCAAGCCATGGCCTCGGGACCCACTTCCTGCAATAGGCTCCTAAGGGCCCATTCAGCTATAAACTGTTCAGTGGGTTAGTTTATTGATGAAGCCAGTGCCCTCACAATCCAATCATCTCTCCAGGAGTCTCTCAGTCCAGTCAAGTGGACAATCAAGATTAACCATCACGTAATATTAATGAGTGTTCAAGCCTGTGGGGTGATTCCTAGTTTCCAAGGAAGCTAGGACCATGTTTCTGAAATCAGGGTTTATGATCACTTTAGTGTTAGTCTAAGCCCTTTGCAGAAATACTGAATGAGAATGTTTAGAGTAAAGCCTAGGCAAGTACATTTTTACAATTCTTAACTGTATCGAAGTTTGGGAACCACAGGCTAGCCAAAGTAAATTGTGCAAGTTAAGAATTAGCCAAAGGTAGAGCATTCTTTTGTAAATATTCACAAGCTGATTCTACAACTTACATAGAAAAGGAAACAAAAATTGCTTTTACATGGAAAAGCCAAAATAAATTTAGAAGAGTCAAAATAGTTTTGTAAAAGGATAACAAAGTTAAAAAAGTCATTATTACTTGGTGTCAAGATATACTAAAAAACTAGTCTTCAAAACTGTATTAGCACAAAGATAGGCACATACCAGTGAAACAGAAAAGACAGTGCAAAAATAACCCACACAAATATGATCAATTGAGCTTTGACAAAAGTGCAAATGCAACTCAAAGAAGAAAGTACAGTCTTTTCAACAAATTGTGCACAAATAACTGAATGTCTGTAGGCATAAAAATGAACCTCAAACTACATTCCAAACCTCATAAAAAAATTAACCCAAAATATATCATGTACATTAATATAAAATGTAAAACTACAAAACTTTGACAAGAAGATATAGAAAATCTTTGTAAGCTTGAGCTAAGCAAAGAATTCTTAGAACAGCAAAAGTATAATCTCTAAAAGAAAAAAGTTAAAAAGTGGAAATTTATCAAAATTAAAAATTTTGCTTTGCACAAACAATATTAAGAAAATGAAAGATTAAATGCATGTTGAAAAAATATTTACATATCACATACATGACAAAACAACATATGAGGAACTCTCAAAACTCAATAGTAAGAAAACAAATCAATAAAAAATGAGTAAAAGGTTTGATCAGTACTTTATCAAAGCAGGTAATATATGAATGACAAATACATGGAAAGATGCTCAATATCATTATTTCTAGGGAAGCACAAATTGAAATGACAAGACAATATGCTACACTTGTTATAATGTCTAAAACGTAACAAAACAAACTGGCAATATCAAAAACTGATGAGGACGGTGTGGAGAAACTGGAACTCATATATTGCAGATTACATCATTGCACAATCATGTTGTATTTTTACATGACATTGGGAGTTTCTTATAGAGTCAAACGTACACTTATCATATCATCTAACAAACTTGATTTTAGGTATTTATCCAAGAGAAATGAGAATTTATGCTCACACAAAGGTCTGTATGCAAACATTTACAACAGCTTTATTCCTAATTGCCTTGAATTGGAAAAAGCCCAAACGTTCTTCAACTGGTGAATGGACAAACTGTTATATTCAGACAATGCAATAGCACTCTGAGAAAATAAAGAACAAACTATTGTAGATGTACCCAAATGAGTGGCTGTAAAGTGCACTTTTTAAAGGGAGGCTCTATACTACAGGATATCTCGCATATGACATTTAGAGTAAGGCTAACCTGGGTAGAGAGCTGATCAGTGCTGCCAAGGACTCAGAGAAAGGGAAGATTTGGACAATGAAGGGGCTATGTGTATGAGGGAGTTTTTTAGACATAATGAAATTATTCAGAATCTTTATTGTGGTGATGATCACATCTGTCTATGCATTTGTATTGACTCAGTATGAGCAGTTTGAATATTACTTACATGAATTAAAAGAATTTTATAAAAATCAGGAAAGCACATCCGATTAAAACCACCAACAGAACAGAATCTGTAGTCACTGAACACCTATTATGAACAGGGCTTGGACTTGTGATATGCAGAAAATGAAGCATTGCAGTAAGCTCCTTCTGCCCATAGACATGAGTACACTGGATGATATGAGAATATACAAAAACTTCTACAGTGAAGTGAAGAATATGAGGTAAAAAAAGTTGCAAAGACTGTATAAGTGGAGAACACTAGATTCTCATAGGGAGAATGGTAAGCATGGAGAACTGCAAAGGTGAGCCATAAAAGAAAGAGTCAGTATAAACTATCCACAGTAAGACAGAAAACAGCAATGAATATGGAAAAATGGGCTATTGATGAGGGAAGTAGGGTAATAAAAGCAAACTCTAAATCTAATAAGGTAGAATTATGCATGCGATGCCATTTTTTAAAAGGCAATGAAATTTAGTAATTGTTCCTCTCAAGAAAAGGAAATGACCAGACAAAGAGGATGCAATTATGCTGGCTTTAGATTCAAGAGAGATTTCTTTATTTTTCCCTCACCGCCCATAAAACAGCCCCCTGTGCTGAGAACTACTATTGAAAGCAAAGGAAGAGCTTCCTTAAGTAAAATATGAAGCTTTATTATTCAGAGAGAGAGTGCTGTCCTCTCTGGGTATGAGGGGATCATTTGGTAGTTAGAGCTGGTATAAAAGAGGTGTAAAATTAAAACTCTCTAGTTAGAGGATTGTATGTCTAGGATGGTACCTCTAGAGTTAGCATGGACCCTAACCCAGGTTCGAGGCCTCTTTTGGTACTTGTTAGGGGCACAGAATCTGAGGCTTTACTTTGGACGTAGTGAATCAGAAACTTTGGGATTGGGCCCAGTAGTTTGGCTTGAGCAAGCCCTCAGGTGATTCTGATGAATATTCCAGAAGTTTGACCCACTGAGGCTTATGGAGGACTGTGAATTCTTAGTGGTCTCTGCAGGCCAACCCTAACTGGGCCTGATGACCGTCTTCTGCCCAGTGGTTTGACCAAATATCTGTCCTATGAAGTTTTCAGTGCTTAATTAGCATAACTACCTGCCTGAAGTGCCTTCTATCATTCTAAAGCATCTATAAAATTCTGTCTTTTCCTCCTCAGTTCAATAATCTGTGAATTTTAAAAAATTGACAGATGTTTTCTTTTTAGGCAAAGACATAAACTCTCAATTCCGCTTTCTTTGTTAATGGTAAAGATCTGTTGGTCTTTTATTCTTTCACATATAGCACGGAACCAGCAAATGATTCTAGGATGTCAGGTTCACAAGTTTACTTTTCACAAGCACTTTAGGATAATTGGAAGACCTCTATTCTAATCCTTATGCTAATTTAAATTGTTGGAAGGCCTTGGACAAGCTAGTTAATATCTTACAGAGTCAGTTTATTCATTTGTAAAGAGCAAGAGGCTAATTATCCATGCTCAATTGATGTAATGCTTAGTAAAGTGCAAAGTAGATACACTTGCAAGCATTATTATCATTTTTTTGAGTCTTTCTCAATACTGTGCTCAATACCCACAAATTTTCTCTTTGTTATCTGAGCACCCACTAGGGAAAGCCTGCAGGTTACATATAGTCCAGACTCTTCTGGAGCCCTAAGTGGCAACACAACCACTAGTATTTTAGAATTACTCTGGGCAAATGGAATAACCAAAAATATTCCAGCCTGGGGAATGATGGATAAAAACATTAAGTGATTATAGGACTATGTTAAGAACTTTTCATCAGAACTTGGAAATGACATTGCAAATTGGTGTGTTTATTTCACAATAAAAAATGCTCCAATCCTTGTAATGAGTAATTGGCTTAGAGAAAATCTGAGCTTCCCCATGCTGAACACCTCATTTCCTGGAGAAAACAGGGGCCAGCTGATGTTGATGCTTAGCTGTCCTAGGAGATAAACTGCTGCTTCTGGTAAATAGATGATAATTTATGCTGAATTATTTGCTAAAGGCCAAATGAGTCCCTGCAGTGGGTGTACCATTTCTCAAGTATAAAAAATGTTTTCCTGCTTAAATAATATCTTGACTTAAGGCAATTATTACTATAAAGTGTCTGAGACAGGAGTGAGCCTGACACTTTCCCAGGGCTTTGGAGGATAAGAGGAGTTTTCTAATGCATGCTAGCATTGGAAATGAAAGTAGATACCTTGGCTTGGTTTAAAAGAGGTAAACAAAGAGTAAATTTTATAGAATGGAGGAGGTACTGTAATTTATTTCTCTAGCATTTATTGTGTGCCAGGCACTGGGCTAAATGTTACCATATTGACCTTATCTTTACAGTAACTCTGTGAGGTGAATATTGAGGTGGATATTGTTCCCCTCATTTTAACAGAATAAGACACTGGCTCAGAATTGTTAAATGGCTTCTACAAAGTCACACAGGACACAATGGGTGGCACAACTGGGATTCAAACTTAGTGGTCTCTTTTCTAGATAGATGCATGAGAGTGCTGTGCTAGATAGCTGCCTTATTCTCTTCCAGATCCCCTGGTTCCCTTTTCTGTCTCTCTCTGTGACCTCGGAGGCTGGCCTAACCTGCCTTCCAATTTTCAGTTGTGTTTGGCCAATGTGATCTACTGGGATGAGACAGAGGGAGGAAGGAGGGAGAGGCCACCTACGTACATGCATGAGCTCCCTCCCAGCTCCCTGGGGCTCCCGGCCCAGGCTGTACCCTGCTCAGCATTTGCGCTCCACACACAGTGTTTCCTTCCTCTGGATTTTGATAAACACTCCCTCCTCGGAGAGCCCTACATTCTGCCCACATTTCAGACCACCCAGTTCCAGTGAGCCATGGAGTTAACAGTAAATGTTGCCTGGTCCACCAGGCTTAGAAATGACTGCCTCTTCACTTGGTTGTTAGTCTTGGTTCAAGTGAAGTTGTTGAGCAATGGACAATTCCTGCTTCTCTCTGAAAAGCTCTTGCTTCAGTGCTGAGTGTCTCTGCCTCTGGCTTCTGCTCGCTGAGAAAAATAAAAGGAGCTGAAGCACCTTACTGGGCCCTATGTGGGTTCTGCAGGATGGTATTCAGAGTTTGGAAAAAAATAACAGAATTTGACATTATATAAAGTTTTATAACTTTACTTTCTATTTAAAGGTATATTAGAAGCTAGATGTGTGTCTGAATGCAAAGCTACAATTATCTTTTAAAAGCCAGGGTAATAATGACTGAACTATCAAGATGTGATAGCTGACAAAGACCTCCCCAGACTTATTTCATAAAGCTAATGAAACTGGTTGGCTTTGGCAAAGCTAGATCACTCCTGTTTTCTGACTGAATTCATTACCCGTGATTTCAGGACAATGAAGAGGAAATAGAAGCAGAATATCAAACAGGACAAATAGGCTAAGTATTTTTTTACTTAAATTAATTTTATGGGCACAAATAAAACCTTTGTTGGTCAGAAAATTTAATACTAAATATAATAGTCCTAACATTTCAGAGATGTCATGCATAGATAGGCAATCATTTTTCAAAGATTGGTTTTATCATGTTTTTGAATTTGAATGAGAAGGCATTTCAGAATCATCATCTTATCTGAAAGTTGTTATTCTATTATTAGATAATTATAGTACTTAACATAGAAAGGATAATATAAATGGGTATTTTAAATGTTTCTGTCATTATGAAATGTCATTTTTAGTCTCTAGTATTACTTCTTACTTCAATATCTACATTGACTGATATTTATATAACTATACCAGATTTACTTTCAAGTAGTGTTTGTGTGGTAAAAATCAATCTTTTATTTATTTTCAACCTTTTCTAATATGTGACTATAAAGTGCATATGGCTGAATTTTGTTCCTTATTACTTGACAAACTTTATCTTTCAATGAGCTACAGACCATTTACATTTAAAACAAAGACACAGTTTAACACTGTTTTTCATTTGTCCTCTTGCAGTTGGTTCCTTTATTTTTCATTTTTTGCCTTCTTTTAGATTATGAAAACATGTTTTATTATTCCATATTCTCCTTTATTTGCTTTATAGTTGTACATTCCTAAATAATTCTTTTTGTAGTTACCCTGCAGATGACAACAAGTATCTTTCATATGTTAGTTACAGTTTAAATGAGTAATTTTGGATTTACCACTTCCTAAATAAGGCAGGGTCCTTCTCAACTATTTAACTATATTTCATATACCTCTCTCTCTCTCACAGTTTTCAGTATTATTACCAGGTATGTTATATTTATTTATATCATTATTGTTTTCCTTTTAAACAAAAAAACAAACAAACAAAATTTTGTGATTGAACCCAGGGCCTGCTGCATATCCTCAGCTCTTGAAAAGAAAAAAAATTGTTTTTTTATTTGTTTGTTGGTTTATTTTTCGAGATAGGGTCGTGCTAAATTGCTAAACTGCCCAGGCTGAGCTTGAATTTGTAATCCTCTTGCCTCAGTCTCCCAGAGCTCTGGGATTACAGGCATGAGCCACTGTGCCCAGATCAACCTTCTTTTAAATAGAACCATATATTTGTCCTTTGAAATACTCTTCATTCTTTCCTGTATGTCCATGGCACCATCTGAATCATTGTCCTTCAGCTTAAAGAACTCTGTCATGTTTCTCTAGTTCTCAACTCCTGGCATTGAAGTCTCTCAGGTTTTATTTTTCCGAAAACATCTTTGCTTAACTTTCGTTTTTATTTTTACAGCTATGTTGTGGGATGATTTGCATATTCTAAAATTCACCCATTTTAAGTGTAAAGTTTGATGAGTATTCATAAGTTTGCACAGCCATTTAACCACCCTTCACACTCCAGTTTTAGAACACTACCACTTTCAACAAGTCCCTTCAGCCCTTTTGCAGCACATTCTTGTCCTAGGGAACCACTGTTAGTTTAAAATTTATTATAAGCAAGATTAATACAGTATGTTGCTATGACCGGCTGGATTGGCTTGTAAGCCACCTAGAGGAAGGGTAAAGCACATGTCTGGCTATGTATGGATGGGCCATGGAAGTGTGACCTTGGGTGCCATATCTATCTGGTCCTAGCCCCTTTCTCCCTGGCACTGTTTCCCTCCCCTACTTCCCAGCTGACATAAGCTAAGCAGCTTTGCTCTGCCACACCCTTACATCATGATATTTCTGCCTGGAAGCCAGCTAAACTCAGACTGAAATCTTCACTGCAAAAACAGGAGCAAAAATGATGATCTCCTTTAAATTGGAAAAGCTGACACATACAGTTGCTTTTTGTGACTTTCTTTCATTTAGCATGATGTTTCTGAGATTCATCCATGGTAGTATGTCTATCAGTAATTCACTCCTCTTAATTGCTGAGTAGCATATCCATTGGATAGATATACTAGTGGTATATTTTGACTACTGGTAGTATGGACATTTGTATTGCAACTATTTTTGACTATTAAGAATGTGTATACCATGAATACTTGTGTAAAAGTTTTGTATAGACATGTTTTCATTTTTCTTGGACAAATATCTAGGAGTGGTGAGTGTGTTTAAATTTTTAAAAACTGTCAAACTGATTTCTAAAGTATACTATGTTGTATACCTGCTTACAGTGCATGAGGGTCCTGTTGCCTTGCATTCACCAGGATTTAGTATTGCCAATTTTTTCAAGTTCAGCCATTCTAAAGAGTAAATTGTATCCTGTTTGCATTTCTCTAATGATGACAAATTTAGGGTATCTTTTCATATGTTTGTATTAATAAAATATCTGCTCAAATTTTGTGTCCAGTTTACCTCTGTCAAGTCTTAAAAATTCTTTCACATTTTCTGAGTACAAGTTCTTTTTCATGTACAAAGTTTTGTTTTGCAAATGTTTTATTTCTGCTATAGTTTGTTTGCCTTTTGACTTTCTTAATGCTGTCTTTTGATGGTAATATGGTGGATTATAGTAAATGACTTTCAAATATTGAACCAACATTGCATTTCTAGGATTAACTTTCATTATAGTGTATTTTATTATTTTCTTTTTTATATATTGCTGGATTAGGTTTGTTAACATCTTGTTGGGATTTTTCTATTTATATTTATATTGGGTTTAGGCTTTCTTTTTAAGTATATCTTGTCTGGTTTTCCTATCACGATAATGTTGGCTTGCAAAGTTGAGAAGTGTTCCTTCTTTTCTATTTTCCAGAAGAAATTGTATAGAAATGATGTCATCATTTCTTTAACTATTAGGCAAATTCACGAGTAAAATCATCTGGGGTTGGGTCTTTCTTGGAAAATTACTCCAGGAGCAACTTTACGGAGCTGCTTTCCTGACCTCCTCTGTTATAGCAATCTTCTCAGTACCTTCTGTTTCCTTGGGGCTCCTTTATTGGTTCTCCAAACAAAATTGGGACATTATTTATCTGCTCTGTTATACACATACTTTTTCAGGTATACTGATATGCAAAACCAACCAGCAAGAAGGACAGAGGAAATAAAAGCATTGTGGGTTCATCCACTTTTGGAGGATCACAGTTCTTCTGAGCAGAGAAGTAGTTTATTGTCTCTACAATTTAGACTCCCACAGGTCCTTTGCCATCCCTGTTGCTGATACTACCATGCTACCATGGGGCTAGGTATGAAAAAATGGAGAAAGACAAAAAAGGAAATGGTGATTTCTTCCATTCTCTCTGAGCATTAAGAGCCCCTCCCCTGCTCTTAGAGACAGAGTTAGAGGGGCTTCTCCTGGTTATATTCTGGATTGGGGCAGTCTGGAGTTCAGCCTGGGTGTACTGAAGAGAAAATAGCAAACTCATCACATGTTTTATGGTACTTCAAATTCTGGTCTTCCCAATCACCAGCCATCATTTAATTTTTAGTGTCCCCAAACAGCTTCATTCAGTGTGAAATATGTTTACTCCATTTTTCCCCAAATAGGAAACTTCTGCCTTATTTGAGCCACTGAATTATTGGGATTTTTGTTGTGGCAGCTACACTAATACTAACTTACCGAGACCATTCCCCCACCCCTTTGTTCTTGTACAACTTCTCTGCAGTCTCTTACCTTTGGCTCAACCCTAAAACATACCTCTATGCTCCCTATGCCCAGAATGATGTCCTGGCCTGGAGCAAATTCATTTAACCATAGAGCTGAGGATTTTTCACTTGTGAAATATCTCCTCTCCCATTCTTCATAAGAGTTACTATTAATATTTATCTTGTTCTGCAAGATCCTTACTGCCATTCTCTTACTCCCTCAGAAAACATCTTCATTGCCTACTTCTCAGAGAAAATGTAGTTAGTAGGCAGTTTCTTACTGGACACCTATAAATGTATCTGTGTATCTTCTCTCCCTCTTTAAATAAATAGACATCTCTTCATCTCTCCTCATGTCAAAGAGCTGTTGCTTCTTGTGCTCTAGAGCCCAGCTCCTTCTGGCATTATCCACAAATTATCATCCCTTTTTATTCCATCTCCCACTGATCTTTTCCAAGGGTTCTGTGATGGTTAATTTGGGTGTCAACTTCACTAGATGAAGGGTTGAAAAAGATTAGTTGAGAAAGTGTTACTGTTGGATGTGTCTGTGAGGGTGGTTCTGGAGGAAACTGGCATAGGGGTTGATGGTCTCAGTGAGGAAGATGCCCTCAGTGTGAGCAGGCATTATCTAATCAGCTGAGGACCCAGATAGAACCAAAAGGCAGATGAAAACAAAAATCACTTTCTCTTCTGGATCTGGAACATCCTTCTTTCCTGCCCTTGGATATCAGAACTCCAGGTTCTCTGGCTTTTCATCTCTGGAACTTGCACAAATCCTGTGAACCCTCACTCTGCCCTGGATTCTCAGGCCCTGGACCTCAGACTGAGATGTACACTTCAGCTTCCCTGGTTCTGTGGCTTGTGGATGTCAGCTGAGCCATTTGCCATCTCTTTGGGTCTCCAGCTTGCAGATGGCAAATTATGGGACTTATCAGCCTCTATAATAATGTAATATAATACCTGCAATAAAAACCTTTTTATCCATCTATCTACCTATCTACCAATCTGTCTATTACTTATCTATCATCTATCTATCTATCATTCGTTCTCTCTAGAGAAACCTGAAAATTACAGGCTCCTATCTTTTAACATAGAAAGTCTGCATCTTTAAAAATTGCAAAAGTTTTCTAATATTCCTCCTGTATTAGTCAAGGTAACCTAGTAGCTATCACAATATTTATGCCTCTGAGGCTTGATAATTTTTTTTCTCACAAAAAGTTCAATGTAAGTGTTCTTGGTTGGGTGGCTCTTTTGGCACCTTCTCTGATTCAGGTTTGTTTTGGTTTTTTTGTACCAGGGATTGAAGTCGGGTTTCAGGGATAAGTTTCTTCCATCCTGTCACACAACCATCTTCAACATGAGGACTCTAGGAATGCTGTGGAAGGGAAGACAGCATGCAGTAGGCTCCCTGTATACTTAACCACTTTGCCCCCAAGTGACCTATGCTTTCACTCACAGTCCTTTAGCCAAACGAGTCCAGTGGCTTCACCTGGACAGAGCTGGGCACTGCCATCTCTCATTGGGCAAATGCTTCCCAGCTCCACTATACTACAGATGAGGAGCATAGACCTTCAGAGATCAGCCAGTTACCTCAGCTACATTCCTTGCCTCTGGTCCTACCACACATCCAACCACATAGGTGCTATTGTGATTTTTATAATTCAGATATGATTTGCTACCTTCCCATTTAGTGCTCATAAGTTACTCTCCACTGCCCACTGAAAGAGTCCAAACCCTTTACTTAAACATTTAAGACCATTTAGGACCATTCTTTCTCCACCTCCCACAGGGTCTTGCTTAGGCATCAGTCCCACCAAACTGCTTCTGGTTCCCAGAAGCTACAATATGTTCCTTGCCTCCATACATTAGCATATGGTTTTCCATTTTTCTGAAATGTTCCTCTGTCACCTCTTAAAATGTTGTGTCTGCCACCTCTTAAAATAAGCTCAGTATAAGCATTTTCACTCTGTTCCCTAGCTTAAGTACTGTCAACTGTTTAGTTCTTTTGTGTCACCACTGAGATTTTGGAAAGCTTCTCTAGCAAAGTCCTGTCCCTAAGTCATAGTTGTATTTTACATAGCATAACTGTCTCTCCCTCTTTGAATTATGAGCTCCTTGAGAACTGGGACCATGACTATTTTAGCATCTCTAATACCTAATACAGTATTTGCCACATCATGAATGCTTAATAAATGTTTTTGTAATGAACAATTAAGGGAATGAATAGATGAGACTCAATTTAAAGAAATTCTTACACTTGGAGGTCCTGAGTCACGTGGAAGACACTGAATCACCCCACTGCAGACAGGCAGCCACCTGATTCCACATTACAAAGGCACAGAGGACACCAGACCACCAGACCAAGGTACTGAGTCCCGCTGCTCCCGGCCCAGAGGTAGGGGCTTCTGAACAGCAGTCCCACTGCTCCTGGTCCAGAGGAAGGGGCTTCCCGGTCATCATCCCTCC
The DNA here is from genome assembly GCF_053883595.1 of Heterocephalus glaber. Classification (NCBI taxonomy): domain Eukaryota; kingdom Metazoa; phylum Chordata; class Mammalia; order Rodentia; family Bathyergidae; genus Heterocephalus; species Heterocephalus glaber. The sequence continues at coordinate 70,525,773 of NW_028258138.1, forward strand.
CGCTCCTCCCAGCCCAGAGGAAAGGGCTTTTGAGCCACCTTCTGTCCTGCTGCTCCTGGCCCAGAGGGAGGGGCTTCTGAGCTGCCATCCCACTGCTCCTGGTCCAGAGGAAGGGGCTTCCCGGCCACCATCCCTCTGGCTGCTCCCAGCCCACAGGAAAGGGCTTTTGGGTCACCACCCCTACCACTGCTCCCGGCCCCTGTCCCATCTCACCCAGCTCAGAGGAGGTAATCCGTGCAGGTGCTAACAGCCTCCCGCCCCAGTCAAAATGAGAAAACACGTAAATAAATCTCAAAACCAGACTTCCAGATCACCTACAGCAACCCCAAAGGGAAATGAGGTGGAACACTCTGATACTCAACCACCTGGACCCACTGAACTGGCAACAAAAGGGGATCTGGAAAAAATGAAATCAGAAATAATTTCTCAGATCACAGGAGAAATTGTCCCCCTAGTGCAAGACATGATTAATAAATCTAGAGAAGAGCTGAGGAACATGATGGAATCCCAACATAAGAAACAAATGGAATCCATAAAACAGATGCAAATAGATTTCCAGGACATGAAAAGCTCCATTGAAAGTCTACACAGCAGAATGAGCCAATGTGAGGACAGAATTTCAGATATAGAAGATAAGATTGCAATTAGTGACCAGGAAAAGAAAAATTGCTTTAAAATTGTAAAGGACCATGAGAAATCAATCCAGCAGCTGCTAGATGATACAAAGAAGAATAACATAAGACTGATTGGGCTCAATGAAGAAACAGGAGACAGTGGAGATGACATAAAAAATCTCTTCACAGAAATAATGGCAGAAAACTTCCCAAGTAGGGGAAAAGAGCTTGACATACAGATAAGTGAGGCATATAGGACTCCAAATAGCCTTGATCAAAAAAAATCTACACATAGGCATATAATTGTTAAGATTCCAGAAACTCAACAGAAGAACAAAGTTCTCCAAGCAGTCAGAGAAAAGAAACAAATCACATACAAAGGAAAGCCCATGAGAATCACAGCAGACTTCTCAACACAAACCAGCAAGGCAAGAAGAGCTTGGAGTGACATATTCCAAGCCCTAAAAGAAAACAACCTCCAACCCAGATTGATGTACCCTGCAAAACTATCTTTCAAAATGGGTGGAGAAATAAGATACTTTCATGACAAAGAGCACCTTAGGAACTGCGTGAATACCAAACCAGCACTCCAAAGAATTTTACACAATATCCTAGGAACAGACATTGAGGATCACAACCCCAGGAAGCAAAGCAGAATGAACCCATCTGGCATGACAAGAACTTAAATGTAAAGGGGAAGAACCCAACAAAAAGAAAAAGTCATGGCAATGACAAGTCAATACATTTTAGTTATAACCATCAATGTTAATGGTCTCAATTCACCAATCAAAAGAAATAGACTGGCAGAATGGGTCAAGAAGCAAAATCCAACAATATGCTGCATACAGGAAACACACTTCTTTCAAAAGGAAACTCATAGACTGAAAGTTAAAGGGTGGAAAACAATACTCCATGTGACAGGAACCTGAAAAAAAGCAGGAGTAGCTATCCTCTTGGCAGATCAAGTAGATTTCAAACCAACACTAAGAGAGATGAAGAAGGACACTACATCCTTGTAAAGGGAAGAATCCAAGAGGAAGAGATGACAATCATAAATATCTATGCACCAAACACTAGTGCAACCAACTATATAAAACAAATACTAACGGACATGAAAAGCCATATATGCACTAATACAATGGTAGTGGGGGACCTCAACACCCCACTGTCACAAATAGATAGATCAGCTAGACAAAAAATAAGTAATGAAATACTAGAACTCAATCAAACTCTTGAACAAATGAACTTAACAGATGTTTACAGAGTCTTCCACCCCACAAAATCAGAATACACATTCTTCTCAGCTGCACATGGGTCATTCTCAAAAATAGACCACATACTCACACATAGAACATGTTTAAGTAAGTGCAAAGGAATTGAAGTTATTCCCTGTATATTATCAGACCATAGTGAGATGAAATTGGAGATCCATAGCAAAAGAAACTGGAAAAATTTCATAAACATGTGGAAATTGAACAACACACTTCTGAATAACCAATGGGTCAGAGAGGAAATTAAAGAAGAAATCAAACAGTTCCTTCAATTAAATGACAATGACAATACACCATATCAGAATCTATGAGACACAATGAAAGCAGTCTTACGAGGGAAATTCATAGCAGTGAATACACATATTAGGAAAACAGAACAAGCTCAATTAAACAACCTGATGCTGAACCTCAAGCTTCTGGAAGAAGAAGAGCAGGACAACTCCAAAGCTCATACAAGGGAGGAAATTATAAAGATCAGAGGAGAAATCAAAGCAATGGAGACTAAGAGAATGATACAAAAAAATCAATGAAGCCAAGAGTTGGTTCTTCAAAAGAATCAACAAAATTGACAAACCTTTAGCCAACCTTGTCAGAAAAAGGAAAGAAAAGGCCCAAATCCATGCAATTAGGAATGAAAAGGGTTAAATGACAACAGACCCAGCAGAAATCCAGAGGATCATCAATACCTACTTCCAGAACCTATACGCCAATAAGATGGACAACACAGAAGAAATGGACAGATTCCTAGATACATATGAATTACCAAAGTTGAACAAAGAAGACCTAAAAATTCTGAACAACCCAATATCAACCAATGAAATTGAAAACATAATTAAAAACTTATCAACTAAGAAAAGCCCAGGCCCTGATGGCTTCACTGCTGAATTCTACAAGACATTTAGAGAGGAACTGCTGCCACTACTGCATAAACTCTTCATTGAAATTGAAAGGGAAGCAATACTCCCAAATTCATTCCTGCAAGCAAGCATCACCTTGATCCCCAAAGCAGAGAAAGACACAACTGAAAAAGAGAACTATAGGCCAATCTCACTAATGAACATAGATGCAAAAATCCTTAATAAGATACTGGCAAACAGAATGCAGAAGATCATCAAGAAGATCATACACCCTGATCAAGTGGGATTCATCCCAGGGATGCAGGGATGGTTCAATATACAAAAATCAATTAATGTAATACACTATATCAATAGAGCCAAGGACAAAAACCATATGATTATCTCCATAGACACAGAAAAAGCATTTGACAAAATCCAACATGCATTTTTGATAAAAACTCTACAAAAAATTGGAATAGATGGTCTCTACCTCAAACTGATAGAAGCCATCTATGAAAAACCAACAGCCAATATCATACTAAATGGTCAAAAACTGAAATCCTTCACACTCAAATCAGGAACAAGACGAGGATGTCCACTATCACCACTCTTGTTCAATATAGTTCTGGAAACATTAGCCACAGCAATTAGACAAGAGAAAGAAATAAAAGGAATAAAGATAGGAAATGAAGAAGTCAAATTGTCATTATTTGCAGATGACATGATACTCTATATAGAAGACCCCAAGAATTCCACCAAAAGTCTTCTAAACTTAATAACCAAATTCAGTCAAGTAGCTGATTACAAGGTCAACACACAAAAATCAATAGCTTTCCTCTGCATGAATGACAGACTCACTGAGAGAGAAATAGAGCAAATAATTCCTTTCACAATAGCATCCAAAAAACTGAAATACCTAGGAATCATCCTAACAAAAGAAATGAAAGACCTGTTCTCTCAAAACTATGGCACTCTGAAAAGAGAGATTGAAGATGATATCAGGAAATGGACAGACATCCCCTGCTCCTGGGTAGGAAGGATTAATAGAGTGAAAATGGCCATACTTCCAAAACTGCTATAGAGATTTAATGCAATTCCAATTGAGATGCCAGCAGCATACTTCATAGACCTTGAGAAAACAATCCACAGATTCATTTGGAGCAAGAAGAGACCCAGAATAGCAAAAGCAATTCTAGGTAACAGAGACATGGCAGGAGGTATCACAATCCCCAACCTGCAACTCTACTACAAAGCTACTGTGATAAAAACAGCATGGTACTGGCAAAGAAACAGACTTGAGGACCAGTGGAACAGATTAGAAGATGCAGAAACAATGCCAGACACACTCAGCCATCTCATCTTTGACAAAGGAGCCAAACACCCTCACTGGAGGAAAGGTAGCCTCTTTAATAAATGGTGCTGGAAAAATTGGGCTTCAACTTGCCAAAGATTAAAATTAGACCTGTATCTCTCACCATGCACTAAACTAAAATCAAAATGGATTAAAGATGTAAATATTAAAATAGAAACTCTGAACCAGTTGGAACAGAGGTTAGGTAGAACCCTTGAAGATATCGGTGTAGGAAAAGATTTTATGAACAAAACCTCAGTTGCTTGTGAACTAGCACAATCAACAAGTGGGATCTCTTCTTATTAAAAGGCTTCTGCACAGCAAGAGAAACCACCAGCAGAGTGAAGAGACAACCCACAATGTGGGAAAAAATCTTCACCTGCTCTTCCTCAGACAAAGGTCTACTATCTCAAATCTATAAAGAACTTAAAAAGATCAGCCCTCCCAAATTTAAAGACCCAATCCAAAAATGGGCATCTGAAACGAACAGACATTTCTCAGACAAAGAAGTAGAAATAGCAGATAAATACATGAAAAAATGTTCAACATCACTGGTCATTTGAGAGATGCAAATGAAAACAATGCTGAGATTCTACTTCACTCCAGAAAGAATGGCTGCTATCATGAAATCAACCAATAACAAATGCTGGCGGGGCTGTGGGAAAAGAGGAACCCTGCTCCACTGCTGGTTGGAGTGTAGACTGGTGCAAGCACTGTGGAAATCAGTATGGGGATACCTCAAAGAACTAGGACTGGAAGTCCCATTTGACCCCGCTATTCCACTGCTGGGGATCTTCCCCAAAGTATTAAAAGAATCATACCACAGTGATATATGTGCGCCCATGTTCATAGCAGCGCAGTTTGCAATAGCTAAAACTTGGAAACAGCCCAAATGCCCATCAACTGGAGACTGGATAAAGAAAATGTGGGGTTTTTTTTATAAAATGGAGTACTACTGAGCCATAAAAAATGAGAAATTAGAGACATTTATAGCTAAGTGGATGCACATTGAAGCAATAGTCTTAAGTGAAATAAATAGGACACACATGTGTAAATACTGAATAGTTTCTCTGGTGTGAGAAACTGAAAGTGTAAATAAGGAGTAAATGTATAATAGGTCATGTGAAATAGGAAGAAAAGAGGCAAAGGGGAAGGAAGTGGGAGGGCTAGGGGAAAGGGTAGAAGGGAATGGGATTAATATGAGAAAATGGAAAAATAGGAACAAAATCTTTGTAAATAGGGAGGACTGGAGGGGTTGAAGGGAGGGCTGGGCAAGGTTGAAAAATAAGAACCAAGAGAGACTATGTAAAGGTGCAAATTTCCAATGATGAATGTCATTATATTGTATACCTAAAATGTACCAATGATTAGAATGAATAATGGATAATGTAAAATAGGAAGAAAAGGTCCGAAGGGGTAGGGGTAATGGGAGGCACAGGGGAAAGGAAAGAAGGGAAAGGAAAAAATGATGAGAAATGGAAATAAAGTCTTTGTAAATAGGGAAGGGTGGAGGGGGTGAAGGGAGGGCTAGGAATGGGGAAAAAATAAGAACCAAGATGCATTATGTAAAGGTACAATTCCCAATGAGAAATGTAATTGTGTTGTATACCTACAATGTACCAATAAAAGAATTTAATACAAAAAAAAGAAATTCTTACACTTAAATTTAACTTTGATATTTACTCAATATTTTAAAATTCTTGGACAAAATTATGAATCATGTGATATTTACTCTAACTTCAAATGAGGAAGAATGGAGAAGTGGCATTAAATGCAAGCCTTACAGAAGTGCACTCACATAAATTCTTGGTTTGGTGGGGAAAGCTTCTTCATAGTCAACCAATGAGCTTCAGGAAGGTGATACAAGAGTGGCTGAAGGTGCAGAAGGTTAAAGCAACACAGATTCTTACAAGTATAGAAAGACTAGTACAAGCTTCAATTCTGGGAGGTCAAAGAGCAGAGAGGACAATAATAAGGACTGATACTACTTGGGTGACTAAGATGAATAGCCCGAGTAAACATTATTTCAGTCTTTTATTTAACAATAAAGGCCACAGAAGGTAGTCTTGCTTCCCCAAACGCTTCCCTTCTGGACTGCCAAAATGCAACTAAACTATATTTAACACAGGTTTCAGATTAACTGTATTTCCTCAATAATTCTTTAGGAATTACTATCCATTTATGTTGTATGCGGTAATTCTTAGCTAACTAGACTATCTAATTAAGGAACACATCACTCCATCTCGAATCAGTTTATACAAGTGAAAATCCCAGTATATGTAAAAATAACAAACAATACCCTGAGGCCAGTGTTACCTCTTCTGAACTATGATGAGTTATTGTCATAGTTTGGGTGATCTCCAGCTTTATCTATGCTAGGAATTTGCCTCCCAGGGTGGGTACGTGGAAGATGGTGGGAGGCTGGAGTGAAGCAGGACTCTGTTTTACTAAATTGAAACCAGAATCAGGAGAGCTGTTCCAGCTACAGAGGCTGGTGCAGAGCTGTAAAGGAGTCTGGGTCTGTCTCAGTTCTCTTCCTGATGTCAGTTTTGGCAGGATATGGAAGCAGGAATGGAAAGCCTCCCTCTCCATGAATCTGGAGATCAGGGGAATAATGTCACCTTCTTCATTGAACTAGTAAAATCCATGCACAATGGGTATGATTAGCTGCCTACTGGAGAAATGCAAGAGACTGAAGAGGGCGGACCTCATAAAACTGCAATCAAAGTAGGCGATTTGAATGTAATCAGAGGAAGGCAGGTCCAGAATGTAAATGTCATTTAGTAGAAGAAATTTAACCAATTGTATTGTATGTTGCCTGGCAGAAGACTGCGTGAAGGTGATAGAGGTGGAGATAGCAAGGCCGGACAGAAGGAAAGGTGGTCAGTTTGGGTACAGAAATGAAAACCCAAAGAATCATAGCTTGGCAGTGCCCACCCAAGTGCTAAGCACTGTGTATAGGACAGACCCTGCTCTTGGTGCCCCCAGGGTTGGGGGAGAAGCAGGCTCTGCTGTGGGACAAGAGTGCCTCTGCTGGGCCCTCCCCAGTACCCCAGGTGCTCCTGCACAGCATTCAGGTTCATCTGTTCTTGCGCTTCCAGGGCTGCTCTGAATAGTGGACACAAGCTTCTTATCCCTGGGAAGATGATATATCTCCCAGTGTAAACTGATAAAATGGCTATAAGATGAGGCCCATGGGTTTGACTGATTTGAGTGACCCTGGATTCTGAAAACTTCTAAGATCCCAATGATGGTAAATGGTGGAGTTTGGAAAGTGGTCAGCTCCTCAAGCAGATACTACCCTTGAAACCTCCTGATAGGCAGCACAACCTTCTCCTAGAACACACAACACTTTCATTGTTTCCTTTCTGGCTTTAATAGACAGCACCATGATATCTTCTTAGGCCAACAACTTTCATCTTTAGCAGACTCAATGCCTATTTTCATGTATTTGTGCTAAGGATTGAAACCAGGCACTTGTACACACTAGGCAAGTGTTCTACCACTGAGTTACACTCCTAGGCCCAATGGATTATTCTTAAATGAATGTTTTATTGCATCTCATTAGCTGCTCTGAAAATAAATTCACAAATATTAATACTCACATATATTTTAAAATTTAATGTAATGCTCCAACTATAAAAATACAGATAAAGAAGAATAATTTATACTAAAATAATATGCAGTGGAGTATGTTATTGCTTGGGGTTAACTAACTAGAAGGCATAATGAAGTAGTGGCTTTGAGATCAGAGTTAATATGGCAAAGACCAATGCAGACAGAGACAAGTGTGCTGCCACCTGAAATACCAAGAGTGTTGTGACTGTCAGTGAAGAGCTTTTCTGGCATTGTGCCTACTGCTGGTAGAGTTCTGAGCCAAACAAAGTATAATCTTCTCTTGCTTTAAAAATGGTTAGAGGACGTTTACTGAAAAATTCAGCATATATTAGAATTTTGCAAAAATAATTTGGGAATCCAAGTGAAAGGAGATTGAGCTCCTCACTCCAATAATTATAAGTAGAGTTTTCTCAGACATGTCCGGTGTGACTGTTGAACATGGAACATGCCATTTCTAGATTGTGGTGCTGGTGCTATGCATGGACAGCTGGCATCCTTGGTTCCCTTCCTGTAAATGCCCTGCTGCCACCCCCAGTAATTATGACAAACAAAAATGCCCTTTCAAGTGTCCAGTACCTCACCTAGGGGAAGGTACCACTGCTGCTGGGAGACACTGAATTAAGTGAATGGGAATCAATATAAGACCAACTTGTCCTGTCCTAGGGCACAGTGATTCCATGGCCTGGCATAGAAATCCAGCTAGTAGGAAAAAGGGACAAGGCACAATGAGTTGGGTCAAGAGTTTAGTCTAGGGGAGAAGCAGAGTTCCAGGTCAGAATTTAAGAGGGGAAACCAGGGTAAGAGTTCACCTCAAGAACTCAGCCCAGCATATGGTGAGGACCAAGCTAGAAAGAATTGTGATTGTGGGTTACATAGATATCCAGGAGCTTCAGTTTGGATCTTAAATGTTCCCCAAAGGCCATGTGTTAAAGGCTTGGTCATCAGCTTGTGGAGCTACTGGGAGGTGGTGGATCCCACGAGGCCCTGGGTGAAGGATATTGGGTCTTTGGTGGTTGCACCCTTGGAGGAGATACTGGGACCTTGTCTCCTTCCTCTCTTTGCTTCCTGTCCTCCATGAGGTGAGCAGACCTCCTCTGCCCTGTGTTCCTGCCATGCTGTACTGTGCTGCTGTAGTTCCAGAGAAACAGGGCCAAGTGATCACAGACTGAAACCTCTGAAGCCATGAGCCAAAAGAAATCTGTCCTCTTTATAAGTAGTTCATTAGCTCAGATATTTTGTCCCAGTGACAGAAAGTTGACAATATACTAGGTTTTGTTCTTTGTGCCTGAGATCCCAGCTCTGGCTGAAATGGAAGAATTAAGGGTTTACATGGGAACCGAGAGGCTTGACTGTGTTCTCAGAACTTGAGTCTGGTAATGGGACATATTTCCAAACTTCTCATGTACAGTGCCCATCAGAAATGACTCAGTGTTAGGCTTGAATTCAAGTCTTCTCTGGTAGCAACAGCTGAGAAGAACGCAGAGGCTGAGAGACCAATAGCCTCAGTTTATCAGTGCAAAGCATGTGCTTGAAGAGGGGATGTCTATACCATGATATTCAAGTTTCCTATAGGATTGTTTTTTGTGCCTTCATTTTAACACAAGTGAACTGACTCATTATTCAAACAAAAATATATGTTCAAGAGAATGAGATTTGAGTGGCATTAGCAGCCATTCCTCAAGCTGCACCCACTCAAGTTATCTATGGGCTTTCTCTGGGTGGACACAAAACAGCTGCTTGAAATTCACATTTGCAGTCCATTTCCAAAAGTGGGGTCATTAAGGTGTGGCCATAAATTCAGGCAATGTTTATACTGACTACCACAATTTACAAAGCTAAGTACATAATTTTTCTTGGAGCCCAGACTGAGTTCAGCCCTAAAATCCATGCTTTGCGACTCAGAGCTCAGCAGTACTCACACAAACCTGATATCCCCTGAAGACCATCTGAACAGGACGATGGCTCATCTCCTATGTTCCGTTACCAAAGCCCCATCCAAGACAATGATCTCATCTGTGCTCGGGATTCAGATTGCTTCATCTTTTTCCTCATTGGGTGGATCAGTCTGCTTTGTGCACACTGTTCCTGGAAAAGTAAAAAAAGAATTGCTCTTATTTCAATTACAACCCTTTCAGAGCTCCTATTACTTCATTTGCCCACGTTCATTATAGTGGAAGGTCATACCTAGCGGATGGTGATGAGAAGAACAAGTTCGGCTCTAGAATCCTACATGGAATGTATTAGCAAAACTGAGGTTTAAAGAGAAAGGAAAGCATTCAGTGAATATTCTATTTCAGAATATTCGGTGATATTTCCATTTTAGCATATAAAAAGAGGGAAGGGAATAAAGAATAAATTATCTGCAATTACAGAACAATAAAGGATTATCTCTGACTTTTTTTTCTTTCAGAAGCTTTGACTCAGTCATGCTTAAGATATTCCAGAATTATACACTCAAGGTCCTGAGCCATTCTGCTGGCCTCTCACCTGCTGACACTTTCTGTCTCTCTGTTCTTTCTCATTGCCACCTGAGGTCTCCCATCTCCCTGCACCAGCCTGGCTCTGGCCCTACCTTTGGAGTTGAGGACCATTTACATTTTGGTTGATCTCTCAGTGCCACAAACAAATGACTTGATTCCTTGGCACTAATAAATTTCTCTATGTTTTTTTCTATGTGAATGTGTCCTTTGGATTTTCTTCCTTTGTAATTTGGTTTAATCCATATCTACTTCCCTGCTTGCACTGTTTAATGGTTCCCTACTGCCCCCCAAATCAAGTACAAGTGAGGTTATGAATACTGTATAGTGTTCAAGACCCTCTACGATTTGCCCCAGCAAGTCTTGTCAAAATGAAAAGAGGTTGTGTAAAGCATGGCTGAGTACATAGCCTCAAGACTCAAGTCCTGGCTCAGTCTCTGTAAACTACATCCTCAGCTAAGTTGCTTAAAACTGCTCTATGCCTCAGTTTCCCCAAATATAAAAATGGAACAATAATAGTAATGACTTAAATTGTGTGAGAATCAGGAGAATTAATAATATATATTAGATATTGAGAACTGTACCTGATAAGCCCATCTACTGCTGTGATTATTGTTACTACCCAGAACAATCTTGACTTATTCTATCTTTATACATTTTCTCCGTTACCAATTTCTGAAATGCTCTTTTCTACTTATTCTTCTAAATTTCATCATTAAAGTCCTACCAAATTCTTCCTCTTTGATGAACTTCTATGAACTATTCCATTCACAGAGTTCTTTTCTTATTTATTTATTTATTTGTTTATTTATTTATTTTTGGTACCTGGGATCAAACTCAGGACTTTGCACTTTCGAGGCAGGCGCAGTGCCACTGAGCTAAATCCCCAGCCCTCACAGTTCTTTTCAATTTACCACTAGTTCTTATGATCTAGTCTAGAGATTTTGCAAATAGCCATTTATTGTGTCATGAAACTTCTTATATTGCTGCTTTGTGATAGTAATTTTGCTTGCCCCCCCCCCCCACAGATTAGCCTGTGAAGTTTTTGAAGGCAGAGTCTCTCTCTCTCTCTCTCTCTCTCTCTCTCTCTCTCTCTCTCTCTCTCTCTCTTCTCTTGGTACTGAGGATTAAAGATTGAACCTAGGGCCTTCACAATGAACTACATCCTCAGCCCTTTTTATTTTTTATTTTTATTTAAAGGATTGTTTTTAGACAGGGCCTTACTAAGTCAGTAAGTTGCCCAGGCTGGATTTGAACTTGTGATCTTACTTCTCAGCCTCTCAGAGTGCTGGGATTATATGTGTGAACCACCACTCCTGACTGCAGGTTAGTCTTTTCAGAGATCAGTACCTGGTACATTGTCTTTCCAACAGGAGCTCAGTAAAGACCTATTTATTTGAATTTATTTGATTGACAGGTTTGGATGCAAGTTTTGGAAACAGTGAGCTAAAAGGAGGGTAGAAGAATTGAAACCTTTGCTTTTTGCTTGTAAATGTTCAGCAAATGACAGCCATAAGGACTCTTAGAACAGTAATTTAGTCAGATTCAGGGAGGCAGGGGCAGAGTCTCCATGGATGGCTGTGATACATGGAGGTGTCCCAGACAGCAGCTGCTTCCACAAAGAAGTGTTGCAAATTCCAACTTTTCTTCCTCAGCTGCTCATATTTGCCCTGGATTGGAAACCTTTGGCACCTAAACTTCTAGTTCAGATTTTTTAGTAAATTCCTGGGTGTTCTTGGATTTGTGTCATAGTCAAGTAGTTTCCTCATCTAGGGGTGAGAGTGTTGGACCAATACATAATTTCTTAGGGCTTTGCTGATTCCAATATTCTATCACCCTAGGATCTTTGTCATGGTCACTGGTACTGGGGTGGGGACAAAGACCTCCTTCTGCTGCAATTCAGGTTCTTCTGCCTGGTGAGGACCAATCAGATTTTTGGGCAGTGGAACTCAACTGAGCCTGTCCCAAGGGTATGGGATGGTCTCATATTATAGGGAGTGGCCCTGCTTACCACAGACTTGGAATCCTTTTCCTTCTCCACCCCATTTGGGAAAGTAAGGACTTGGGAAATAGGATAATGGAAGAAAGCAGGGCAATAATGGTCAAAGATCTCAAATTAGGGCCATCTCTATTTACTGGGTCAATAGTCCTTGCCTCCAGATTATTACTGAGTGTTCCCTCCCTCCTGTCCTTCATGAAAGGATTGATGTCACAGTTGTTGATGATGCCAGAGGTTCAGGGAGATGAAGCAGGATCGCACTGGGGCCTGGTGCCAAGTGTGTACAAGTGGTCAGAGAATCCATCCAAGCCTTGGGCTTGGCCTTTTTGGTGCATTCCGCTGGCCTGCCTCCCCTCCCACTGCCAGGTGGTCACCCAGTTGTCCCTGGCAGCCTTGTTCAGATACTGCTGGCTGTTTTCTCCTCCAGTACCACCTCTCCCTCCTGACTGAAACCCACAGTAGCCCCTCTACCAATTCCCCTCTACTCCCCCAGCCAAGGCAGTGGCCTGCCTTCTTACTTATATTAGGGTCCTGGGGCTGAGCTCTCCCAGGCCATAGCCTCTTATCTCTTCATCTCTGTAAATCCATCTTGTACCTGGTAAATCATGCCAAGGAGAAGGATATTGCAGCAGCTGCTGCCACCATCATGGGAAATGCTGCAATGATCTAGGAGGAGGGAACAGAGCAGTGGGCAGGACATGTGCAAGGATACCAGTTGTAGAACAAGTGGTCAAATGTGGAAAGAGACATCTGTCCCACTGAGCCGTGTTCACATTGCAACTTTCCTTTCCCTCTTCTTGGTAATGCAACAGCCCTGCTAGGTGCTCAGTTCTGTGATACTGGCTGGAAGAGGAGAAAACACATGGCTCAGACCTCTAAGGAATTTGCAATCTGGTCAGAGAAGCAAGATGCATGCACATTTACAAGCATTCTAAAGGGCAGCAGAAGGGGCTTTACCCTGGTATCCATATTATGGTTTAGATATCTAAAAACTACAAATTAATTTTTTCTGGAAAAAAGATCTATAATTTTCTGATTTCAAAGGCAGAATGGGTCCCCATCCCCTAAAAGGGCAAAGAGCTCAAGTTGAATAACCTGGGCCCCAGTCTTAGATTGCTACTTGCTCTCTGTGTTATAATAAATTGCCTAACCTCATCCCAGCCTGGTGACGCAGACCTGTACTCCCAGCACTCTGGAACGCTGAGCGAGGAGGGTCACAAGTTTGAGCCTACCCTGGGCAATTTAGTGACTTAGTGAAAACCTGCCTCATAATAAAAAAATTTTATTTTTAAGAGGTGGGGGATGTAGCTCAGTGCAAAGGTCCCAAGTTCAACCCCCAGAACTGGAAAAAAAATTGCTTAACTTCCCTGATCCTGTGTCTGAATCTCTGAAATAGAGGGAATAATTTCTACCCCACTCATCCCTTAGGGTGGCTGTGAAAGTGTTTAATAAAACATAAAGCTCCACACCAGTGAAAGGTATCATTAATATATAGAACTGAAATATAAGACCATACAAAATGATAAAATGTAGGGATAATAGGAAACATAAAAGTTGGCTAATCTAATGTTTTCCACTTACAGACAATGAAATTGAATGGAAAGTGGCTCAGGGACAAACAACTAAGCTGAGGCAGAGCCAAGATCAGAGGGCATTGTCTTCAGGGCTGTGGCCTGGAGCTGGAGGGGAAACTGCCCCAGAGTGTCCAGTGCAGCTCTCTGCCTCAGTGGACCCTTTGTGCAGGGCCTCTTGCTCCCTTCGCTTTATGGAAAATACTATCTGGCTAAACACACCCTGAGTGATCTACCTCCCACTCTACTCTGATCCAACTCCACTTCTGCTCCTTACCACCAGCAAACTCCTGTGAAAATGGTTTCCAAGGGGACTGGATTTCAAGTTACATCACTGCCACATGACTGGTGACTGTGGAAGAGACCCAAAGATAAGTCAGGAACAGCTGGTGAGGGAATACTGACAGTCCTAGTAGCCAATCCAAATATTTCAGATAAAATTCTTGTAAACATGGGCTTTCTAAAAAGTCATTGCCAAGATGGCACATGCCTTTGCAAGACAAACATCTAGGTACAAGCTCCAGAGACAAATAAGAGAAGTGGATTGGAGGGACCTCCTGGTAAATTGGTGGGAGCTAGGTGGAGGAGGATCGTGGGCCTTTTATCTGTCCATTTTTCTCTAGTTACTTCTAAGGCCCTCTAAAGCTGTATGAGTTCTTTTATTTTCCAATCTAGAAGACAACCTGGGAAGTTAGCATATTCAGTTCTCTACGCTTAATGTTACCTGCACCATTTCTGAGCATGAAGGTTTGGTTCTTTCAATCAATGCCTCCAGAAGAGAGTGCCCAGCCATTCTCTCTGACCCATTCTAGTGTTAAGTGCTGTTAAATCATGGCTTTGGGGGTGGGGGACAGTGCTAGGGATAGAATCCAGGGTCTCGTGTATGCTAGGTAAGCCTTCCAACTTTGATTTGATCCCAATCAACTTCCAAGATTTGATCCCAGCCATCAAATCCTGACAAGCAGGCCTCCTGATGACCTTCAGATTCCCCCTTGATAGTTTACCTTCATTTCCTCTGGCTCCTCCTGATTAGAGATAGGGATTAGCCATGCCTCAAGGATTCCCCTTGAAAGTATGCTGTTAAATATTTGACCATAATGAGCCCTCTTAACCTATACTTATCCAGACATAATAATTTTAGAAATATTTTATCCACTTGCCTACTTAGTCCACCCTTCCCAACTGTTCCATGATATCTGCTACCTGATCACAGCTTCCCTCTCCCCAGAGGGCCCAGCTCTCCTTGCTAGCAACCCACCTCTCTTCCTTACCTAAGTAAGACACCAACATTTGGACAGCTGTATAAGCACGAAATGTTTAATTGGGGAACTGTGTCTGTGAGAAGGAATGCTTTGTTAGTTTCTAAAGTAATGCAAAGCTTAATTTAGAAAGGAATATACTGTAACATTTTTGTTGTTGTTGTTCTGGAACTCACAGAGTTTATGGATCGCACTGCAGAGGCAGCCTGCCTAATGATGCTAGAATTTTGCAGCAGTAGGTTTGTTTGTGGCAGTCTCATTTGTATTCCTCTTCAGAGATACAGTGGATCTGTGCAATGGAAGCATTTGCTCCCTGGGTACAAGGTCTGTGTCTCATTCAGCCTCTTTATATGGCCAAGGCTGCCAAGGGTTAGCAAGTGGAAATGTTTTTCAATGTTGAACAGCACCACATTGCCTGTCTGCCCCCTACTCCTTACCTTGGTCTTAAACGTGGTCCAATCAGGTTCTGAAACTATGAAATGATAGCAGCTACCAAGCACAGAGCAAAGCAGGGATAGATGTGATCAGATCATACTGCTGCTAAATTCCTTGACACCTGGAGAAAGCTAAAGTGTCAAAATGGAAGCCTTTCATGTCCTATTAGATCAAATGTTAGTCTTTTCCACTCAGGGATACACATGACTAGGGCCTGAAAAATAATGGGATCATAAATAGAACAGGCGAGATTGGGAGGCAGGGATGATGAAATGTAGAAATCAGGAGGCTCCATCCCCCTGACCACCATAGCAGCAGTATTTGGGTCTGGAACTGAGCCAGGCTCTTTTTGAGCCTCTCTGCCCTAGAGCCCTCTATAGACTCCAGGCACAGCCATCTTTGGTCATCTTGCAGGCTCAGTCACATTTCTTGATTCTGTCACCTGGTCGCATGGATCCTTGCTTTAGTGATAATAGAAATTAAAACTAAGCAATGCTATGAAATTATAGGCAAAAGCTTTAATTGGAAAGTAAGAGGGAAGACAGAGAAAGGACTCCAGCTTGAGCAGCTGGAGGTAGCACACCTCTGATTAAGAGCAGCAGATGGGCTCTTTCACACACAACTGGAAACCAGTTTTATGGGGTGTGTAGTGAGCTGGGATCCAGTTCATCATGGTCTCATTTCTGATCTTGTAGGTTTGGAATAATGTTTATTGCTTTTGGGAGGTGACTGGATAATGGAAATGCTATACTTATCCCTGGATTAGTCTGCCGGTGAGGTTATAGTTAAATGTGCTCTTAGGAGTTGGGGGCTGGTCAGAAGAGGTGGGCCACTGGGGGTGTAGCCTGGAAGTGTTTATCTCCCTCCCTGGCCCTTCTCTTTCTTCTCTGCTTCACCACATCATGCCCCTCTGACAGGCCTTCCTGCCTTGGAGCCAGCTGACTGTGGACTGAAATGTGAGACAAAATAAACCTCTTGTCTTTTTAAGTTGTTAGTATAGGGTATTGTGTCCCAGTGAAAAGTAAAATGACTAAGACAGCTGATAGTGGATATCCCTGTGAATTCTGAAAATTACTTTAATTATGCTTATCTTGGTGCCTTCAGTCTTAAAGGGGGTTGAGATACTAGGTAAATTTAGGTTAATAAACTTTATTCTGCCAACTTTTCCTAAGTGATTCCACACCTGTCCCCAAAGTTTTAAGGTAATAAAAGATAAAAAGTGAAAGTCAAGCTTGTTTTGTTTTTAGTTATGTATTGAGCATCTGTAGGCCCAAGGTAGTCACAGGTTTTAGCAGAAACCACTTTTAAGTCTGAGTCTCAGAAGAAAACACAAATTATGCTTTTATTGAGTAACAGGTTAAGGGCCCAGTGGTTTCTTTGTCCTCTGTCCCTATAGTGGCCTCTGACTGCATCATTTCCCCAGGGTCCAAAAGCCCAGAAGAGAATTTAAATCCTATTCTCTCCAAGGGTCGAGAGATATATTGCCACCATGATAAACAAAGGCCAATTTGGAGACACACACAGTGAAGAAGACCTGCAAGAGAAAATCCCTCTGAAAAAAGAAAGGTTCCCTGGTGAGAGTGGGCCAGACTCGCCAGAGAAACTGCGGTGGGAGGACAAGAAATTGCAGGCTCAGGGTGAAGCCTTGGCTCTACGATTTCTAATAAGAATCCTTCAGTCTCCCACCACAAGTTCCAGTATGCTCTGGAAATGAGGGGGCTGTCTTGTTCAGAAAATGAAACAACAGCAAACCCCATTAATGAAGTTATAGCTGTTCTGGTATTGAAATTGTCTACAAGTGACCCAGAAGTATTTCTGCTGCTGGTCAAGGAGGGAGACAGCTTTGGAGCCCACAGAGGAGGAGGGGGGCAAATGGTGCAACAACCAATGGGCATCAGGAGGACCGTGAGGCTACAAGGGCACCCCACCAGGAGGACAGAGACCTGAAAGCCAGGATGCACAGCCACGTGGCAGCAGAGTTAGCCATTTTTGCTTGACAGCGTATTTTAGATTTTGTTTGCAATGTTAGCCTGTGCCTGAGGTTTAAATCTTTTGGAGGTTGGTCTGTGGGTGGGTTCATTTCCTCA
Source organism: Heterocephalus glaber (assembly GCF_053883595.1). NCBI lineage: Eukaryota > Metazoa > Chordata > Mammalia > Rodentia > Bathyergidae > Heterocephalus > Heterocephalus glaber. The sequence continues at coordinate 70,543,291 of NW_028258138.1, forward strand.
TATTTTTCATTAACATTTATTGATGGGCCAAGGATGGTGTGAAAAAACAAGAAGAAAGAAGCACAGATTGAAGCACTGGCAGAGAAACCCAGATGCCAAGAGGATACACACAAAGAAACAGCTCAAGAGCCCGAGGAAAGATGTGGGACACAGAAGACAGACAACGCCATTTGGTTCTAGAGAGACTCCAGAAAGCTTATTAAGACGGGGTCCTGAAAGATACTAGCTAGGTCTCCGAGGATGGGGATTAGGCGGTCCAGGCTGAAGCCTACCCAGGTTCAGAGTCTAAACCACAAACGTTCTTTGTTTTGTTTGTTCCGAGTTTGGCTCCTGGCAACCTGCGCGCCTGGATTCTGACACACAGCCCGAGTGCCCCCGGCTGGCCACTCTGTAGCACTTCACCATCTGGATCCAAAGTGGAACCGGATTACGTAACTCTTCAGTCCCGTGTCTCTCCCCCCCCCCGCCCCCCCCTTAAGAAAAATTTCCCAAGTTCTTGGCTGCTCCAAAGCCTGCTAAGGCTTGAACGCCCTTCCTGTCAAGGTCCTCAGGCCCAGGGAGGGCAGTCCTGAGAGATTCATGCTAATGAGACACCCCTGCCCCCGCCGGCTGAAAAATCATTTACTGAACACGTGCCACATAAAAAGTGCTGCGGAAAGGCCTGAAAAGGGATCACATTTGTCCTTTAGTCTTCTTGGCTTAAAAGTGACTCTAGAATTATGCTGGCCTTTGTCACCATCCGGGTTTGACCAACTGGAGGGCCCCCAAGGCGTCCCTCGAAGGTGCACCTCCCTCTTTCCTTGTCCTTTCTCCCCTCTTCTTTATCTATTCTCTTCTTGTTCTGCATGAAGAGGAGGAATTGTAATGTGCAAAGTCTTTGGGGCGGGGGAGAGAAACACACGTCTCCCCAAATACCAAGCATATTTTGTTCCTTAGAATAGCTTTTATCTCCGGGAGGAAGAGCGGGAGAGCTGGTGTCCCCTAGCCTCTCCTCTGCCTCGACTCCATACAAAGGGGCAGTGAGCCCTGCCGTTCTTAAGGTGATTGAGATCTGAGATACAAGGCCTGAGGGAGGAAGGATCCCAGCCCAGAGGACGGGGGCTGGAGTTGAGGCAGGAGGAAAGAGGGAACAAAGGAGGGCAACCAGGAAGAACAGGATCCAGGGGTCTGTAGCCTCAGGCTGATCGGCAGGAGCAGTCAACCTCGGGCGTGGCTCTGGGTCAGTGATGAGGCCGGCTGGGGCCCTAGGCTGTGACCCTCACTCCGGCTGTCTGCGGGCATCGCCTGGGGAGGGGTGACAGATTTCCTGCGCTCTGGCTAGGATTTGTGCTCACAACGAGGAGGCCACCCCTCCCCTGCCTCAGCATCTGCCTCAGTAGTTCCCAAAACGTTAGGTCATGCTATAGGGCTCTTGTCAAGGTGAAAACATCAGAAAGGATTCCTTCTCCTTTGTTAACTACCAAGAGCAAACTTCACAGTTAGTACTCCATGGAAAGCAGCAGCAGACACCAGGGAAATAGGGTCCCCGGCTTTAGGTCCTGTGTTACTTGCTGGGCCCCGGAGCACCCTTTCTTCCTCTTGTCTGACCTTCCTCCCTGGCTCCCCTCTCCCTTCCCTCTTATCATTCCATCAAGCTTTTGCTTGCACTGACCCTTGGTGCCCTCCTCCCCTTTCTTTTCTTTTCTTTTTTTTTTTTTGGTACCGGGGATTGAACTCAGATTCTCATGCTTGCAAGGCAGGTGGCAGAACCACTGAGCTAAATCCCTGGCCCTACCCCCCTTTCTTGTTGCTCCCTGGCCAGGGTGCTGATTCAGAGGGCAGGGCAGAAAGTGCTGGCCTGTCTGCCTGTGGACCCCACATGCCCAGTGCCCTGCAAGGGTCTAGGAGGGCTCACACATCCCATAGAACTCGGGTGGATCAGGCTCTGGGACTTCCTTTGCTCAACATTAAGTCTGCAAACCACCTCTGAAAAATCACCAGGCAGCAGACACCACATAAGTTACGCCATCTCCTATTGTGCATAGCCCTTGTGCAATTTGACTGTACAAAAGCATTTTAGTGACTCTCAAATCGATAGGAACAGAAAGGCTTTGGCAGGCAATGTGTAAATACAAATAAGGGTTATTTATTGCAAATGAAAGTGGCTCATAGATAACTGAAACTGGCCCAGTTTTGTTTCTGTTAAATACAAGAGGAAAAATCTACAAATATTAGCGAACACAAGAAGAATGCTCTTCAGAAGATGTTATTTTTCTATGTTGCTCTAAATGAATAAATTATAGCAGTTTCTAAAGTGTTCCTGGAAAAATAATTCAAATTTTAGAAGGAATCTGTTTAGTTTTACCACGGTTGTGGGTTTTAGCTGCTCCTGGCCAGCAGGGGACAGGCTTCAGTTATAAATGGGAGACTGCAGGGTGGAGAGCTGGGAAATGGAGGATTCCAGGTTGTAAACTTTATTCCATGTTGTAAATACCTGCTTTGGGCCTGTGCATACGCCCAGGCTTCATAGTCCAAGATTCTTGATAGGCTACGAGAGACTAGATTTCAGATAACCAGCTCCTTGGTATAAATTTTTCTTTTAAGATTAAAGCCGAGGCTGAAGAGGCTGGCTCTGCATACCTTCCTCTGGGAGCTGCAAGCTGCTATTTAATTGCAGTCCCTGAAGTGACCTGCCTCTGTCCTCATCCTGACACTGTCGCTCAAAGCTGCATATTGTTTGGAGTGGGGATGTTTGGGCTTGTGTTCGACTTGGAAAAGCAAGTAATGGGTCACAGACTTGGTGAAGGAGTCTGTATGGTTGCTCACTCCCCTTTGTTTAATGAATATGAATAAACCCTGGAAATGAAGCCTGCTGGAAATGTTTCCAAAAGGTCTGGGCTAGCCTAGCATGGCACTCCTAGGCATATACCCAAGAGAACTGAAAACATATGTCCACCCAGAACCCTGTATGCTAATGTTCATAGCGCCATTATTCAACATAGCCAAGAGGTAGAAATAAACCAGCTATCTGCTAAAAGATGAGGGCCTATCTGCATAATGGAATATTATTCCATCATAAAAAATGAAGTATTGATGTATTACAACATGGATGAACCTATGTGCTAATTGAAGGAAGTCAGTCACAAATGACCACATTTTGTGTTTATATGAAATACACATTTATTCCATTTATGTGAAATGTCCAGAATAGGCAAATCCATAGAAACAAAAATAGACGAGTGGTTCCTGGGGGAAAATGGAAGGGAGGAATTGGGGACTGGGTCCTAATAAAAATGGAATTCCTTGGGCCAGGGATTTAGCTCAGTGGTTCCGCAGCCTGCCTTGCAAGCGCAAGGACCTGAGTTCGATCCCAGGTACCAAAAAATAAAGAAAGAAAAAGGAATTTCTTTCTGGAACAACAGGGATGTTCTGAAATTAGATAGTAATGATAGTTGTACTACTCTGAATAATCTAAAAGCCACTGAATTGTACACATCAAAAGAGTGAATTTTAAGTATATAAATTACATCCCCCTAAAACCATTACTTAGAAAGATTTGGAGCAGAATAAATATTATAGAGGGAAGCTCATCAGGAAACAGGAGAATACAAAGAGAGTATTTGCCCCTGGGAGAGCCAGTCCCACTTCCATCAAGAAAAGAAAGAAAGAAAAGAAAACCATTTTGGATGAGAACAGAGTAGAAATAGTGTGGGCTGGAGACAGTGCAGGAGGCGAGGAGAGTTGACCACAATGCGAGCCATCCCTGCACCTTCTCCAGGTGACCACTTGTAAAGAGTTCACACCTTGCTGGCCATGCTGACTGCAGTAATGCGGGTGCTGTTGCAGTCATAGCAGGAGGGCTGTGAATGGCTAATGTCATGGGGACCTCCTGTGCAGAGGGAAATAAGAGAGAATCACACTCTTCAGGCCACCATAACAAGAAAGAAAAACTGCCAAGATCTCAAGAAGTGGCGAAGACAGAAGGTGATAATAGGTAAGTCACCAACTCAGCTGCTGGAAACCCCATCGCCACACTGGAGTGCCACATACATTATCAGTGATGCCCAGGACAGGCAGAAATGTGTGCTCTTTCCTTCTGTAGCCCACATGGCCCCTTGCAGAGATTGAGCCCATGAGGACGCTTAGTAAATAGTTAGGAAAAGTGGAGCAATGGAGAAATAGGTGGGCATACAACTGAAAAGTTCTAGGGCAATACCCTGGGTGACTGAAGCCACAAACAAGTGCAGTCTGGGTTGACATTTCAGAAATGAAGTATTTCTGAATGAGGAAGACAAGGAGGATTTTTCTTTTTTGCCTGATTCTTCTTTTAGAGACACCCAATAGACCTGCCTTGATGAGTCTGGAGGCATTAAGCAGAGTGATGTCCCAGGCATACCTGAGCATGGCCATCCACTAACATGCTTTCTTCTTGGCCGGGGACTTAGCTTAGTCATTTTGCCACCTGCTGTGCAAGTGCAAGGACCAGAGTTCGATCCCAGGTACCAAAAAAAAAAAAAAAAAAAAATGATCCAGCTTTCATCTCTTGTCTTCCTCCAATTCCTGGACAGAAACTGCAATACACTGCTATCATTGAACACTGCTGAGTCAAAATTTTTTTTCTAAAATGTGGTGTGGAAAAACTAAGAAGCACTGTAAATAAACTCTATGCAAGTGTATACTTTTGAAAATTTGTTTTTATTCATTTTTTAAAAATACTTTCTTGTTCTGTAATTGCTCATACTGATCAAAGAAGGCAAAGATACTAGAGAATGATAAAATATTTTTCCAATCCCTTGTTTTTTCTAGGTCCAGTCCTCTGGGTGAATGTTACGCATTTTAGGGAACCGGGGAATATGTCTAACAGTATTTTGTGTCTCACAAAACTTGCTTTAATTATAGATTCAGCCAGGGATGGGAACCTGGTAACTAATTATGTAGCTACTGTGTCAAATAGGCATTGGAACCAGAACTCATAACACTTCATTTCATTGTAAATAAGGAGTTAAAAACAATAGGTGGAATAACGACTATTTTTAACAAATTATATGGGTTCAGTTGGGAGTGGGCAGATCTGGGTTTCAACCTGACTCTGTCCCTCACTTAATCCTTTAGTGAATGTACATTGATATATCGTGTACTAGGCACTGTGTTAAACATTGACATTAAAAGCAAGTGAGAAAGACAATCTCCATCTTCAGGGAACTTACAGCTCCACAGCCACAATAAATACTTGGTATCTTAAAAATGTTACTAAACCTCTCTGCATCTAGACCTGTAAAATGGAAAAGAAAATACTTTTTAAAGTTATTATAAGTACCAAATTGAATCCATTAAGCAAAATGTTTGGATATTACTTTTAAAAAATGGTCTTCCAAGCTGAGCATGGCGGCACACATCTGTAATCTCATCAACTCTGGGGGGCTGAGGCAGGAGGACCCCAAGTTTCAGCCCAGCCTGGGCAATTTAGCAACTTACTGAGACTCTATTTATAAAAATACATATATACATACATACACACATAGTTGGTTATGGGTCAGTGCAAAGGTCTTGGGTTCAATTTTCAGTTTTGCCAAAAAAAGGAAAAAGTGGGGAGGAGAAGAGGAGGAGGAAGAAGCAGCAGAAGAAGCAGAAACAGAAGCAGAAGAGGAAGAAGAGGATGAAGAAGGAGGACACTCTGCCTTTTGTATACCCTCCTGGTGTCATTTTGTCATTTGCTATCATATACTGTATCTTTAATTGAACATTTCTAACTTAAAGGGAGACCAGATGGGGAGGGTTTCCATTCAAACTTCACCCAAGTACCTCATTAGGAAATGATGTTGTAGTTTAGAGCATGGTGGTTATTACCAGAGACCTGAATTAGAAACCAACTCTGCCACTTGCTGATTTGGGGAAAGTTATTTAGCCTCTATGAACCTCAGTCTCCTTCTCTGTTAAATGGGGCTCATAACCCCATCCTCCTGGAGTTGGCTCGGTAAGTGAGATAGAAATTTGGAAAACACTTGGTTCCATGCTTGGTACACAACAGGATATGGTATTATCTTATTCCTAGAATATCAGTTTTCATGCTGGCACTGGTCTCGATTAGCATCATAGCCAACTCCCCATTTTACAGGTAAGGAAACCAAGCTTCAAAGCAGTTTGGGCACATTATACTGTTATTTGGTGACAGAGCAGGAATCTGATTCTTGTCCCAGTGATCTCCATTCCTAAATGTTCACGGATGGATCTCGTTAAGCATGGGCTCTGGGAATTACAATTGCACGTGTAAGGGGTGATGGGAAGCCACCCTTCCTTCTGGGGCCTCACATTCTTCCTGTATAGTGATGGAGGTGGCCAAGTGATTCTACTCACACCATTCTGAGAAAGAGCTGGGGAACACAGGTGACCAGGAGCCACTCCACCTGCCCTTGCTAAGTTCAGGCTCTTGATCTATTTCAAGATTAGGTACAAAGAGATAGGATTCTCCTACGTGCCTTTCTTTAAAAGGCCACCATGCCAAGATTAGAGGTGGCTACTCTTCCAAACTGCAGACCCTAACCCCTGAGTGAGTCTTGAAATAAATGCAGTGAGTCAATAAATGAAATAGAAGAGAATTAAAAATATCAAAGGCATCACAAGTGGTAATAAGTATTATTTTGTGAAATCTTTACTATATATGTCATACATGTGCAAGTTGATTTATGTACTGTGATATCACATTTAAAAAATGTTTTTAGTGTAGGCTTCTGTATAAAGACAGAAAACCACTGCTTTAAGACACGATCTATGTTGCCTCGAAATATAAATTTTTTCTCACCGTTTACCCACTAATTCATTCACTCAGCAACTACTAAGTACCAGGCACTGTTCTAGGCACAAGGAACATAGCAGTGAACAAAATTGAGAAAAATTTCTGCACTCGTGGAGCTTACCTTCTTGGGAAGGAAACACAGTAATACACAAGGAAGGTACACAGTTTAGGAAATACAGATAAGGAGAAAGGCAAGAAGAAAGAAAGGAATTAATTCAGGACAGGCCTATTGAACAACAGAGAAAAAACTGTCAGCATTCTGGCTTATATCTCACAGACTTTTCTTCACATGCATATGCCATTTATCTTGGCCATTTCAAGGATCTCAGGGTAGCAGGTGTCACATAAATGTACAGGGTGGATGTTACCCAAATCCAGTCCTCTGAAGCATGCAGGTCTCTAGTTCTGCTTTCGTCCTTCCTTTCCCATTTATCCCAGAGCCATCTCCATGTAGCCACTTCTTTCTCCTCTACAGGAAATGTACTGCCAGGTCCTTAGCCTTGGGGACTAAGACTTCTGATGCATATTTAATAGGCACAATGCCAGCTTTACCCAGCTCACTGGGAAGTTCTGTGTCAGGATTCTGTTGAATACTAACTTTTAATGGCTTTAATAATTTCATCACTTTGCAGATTAAAAAGACATTGAGGTACAGAGAGTTTGTGACTTGCCCAAGGTCTCACCAATGGGAAGAAGAGGAGAGAGTCTGAAATCCCTTGTGCGCCCAGGTTTGAGAGCGTTGGTTTGGCCTCTCCATCTGCCATGCATTTCACATTACTTCCTTGTCATGGCAACTTAAAAAAATTTTTTTTAAAGACTAAGCCATTGTAGTTATTGTTTTAAGTGGCTGGTTCCCCTACCCACCCTCCCTGTATCCAGGATCAAACTCTCAGGACTCTGCGCTTGCAAGGCAGGCGCGGTGCCACTGAGCTAAATCCCAGGCCCTAAGTGGCTGTTTTCTAAAAGATGCAAACTAGTTAGATTTATGGTGGTGCAAAAGACCACTCATATCTCCTTGGATTTTGTGATTGTTATGCTAAAAGCCTTAAAAAGAAACCTAACAAGCTGTGCTTGAGTCCAGCATACAAGAAGATGCAACTGGATTATTTCCAAAACCAGTGTTTATGCTTGGATGCTACTGGCTCTCTCCTTTACTTTAACAAGCTATTTCATGTGGTGACTTTATCTTTAAAAAGATTTTTCAAAGAGGCTTTTGAGAGAGAGAGGAGAGAGAGGAGAGAGGGGCCGGGGAGCGAGAGAGAGAGAGAGAGAGAGAGAGAGAGAGAGAGAGAGAGAGAGAGAGAAAGGAACTTAAAATCTAGTCCCAAATCTGCTGGGTGACCTTAGACTAATCACGTCCCCTCTCTGAGCCTGTCTCCCCCTTTGTAAAATGTGTGAGATGGGTGAGAGGTTTTCATACCTTGGTTAGCGGAGCTTCTAGGTGAGGGCTCCAAACTATACCTTTACTCACCCAAGAATACTTTCCTTTTTGTTTGTTTTGCAGGAGAAGAATGTGCATGAGATTTTATTTAAAAGAAAGATACTGTTGTGTTTTTTGTTTTTTGGGTGCTGGGTACTTAACCTAGGGCTGCTAGCATCCTAAACAAGCACTCTACCACTGAAGCACACTCCCAGCCTGGTTCTGCTGTTACATAGCATTTAAAAATCACTAAACAGCAAGATAATATGAAAGATCTTTTCTACCTCCAACATCCTATCATTTCTGAGTTCAAAGATTGGCTCCTGGCTTTTCTTCTCAGCTGCCTCTTTGCTCTGTGGACTGCTCACCCATCCCCCTCAATCCTAGCTCCTCTCTGCCCACCCCACACTGTGTGACATGTATTATGCTGGCTCTAATGCTCCTGGAACAGAGAGCATCTACTAATCCTGTCCTAATAGCATTGGAACCAGCAGGGAAGAACATTTGCAGCCGTGCTTTTTGCTGACCACATATTTGACTTTTTTTAAACTTGCAAGCATTTGTTCCAAGCACTTTGAAAATACAGTTCCAGAATTGTCCCCTGCCCTGGCCAGCAGCACCTTCATTAGGATGCTGTCACTTTGTGTAGTGAAAGGCACCGTGAAATGCCATCCTTAACTGCTCCCCACGGCAATAGGCGGTAAGCAGCCCTTGTGTTGGCTACCACACCCTCTCCTGCACATTTTGTTTCTCTGGATGTCTGTCTTTTTGTTGTGTTTTCCCAAAGTTGTCCTTGAAAGCCAGAGATCTTTGGCTGTCTCTATAGTCTAGGCTGAGCCAGCCTGTGCCATCCCAGCCCTCCTTAGAGCAACATGGCCCTTGCTGGTACTGAGGAATTTCACACACAAGGCAGCTGCTTTGTCCAGAGTGGAACAGAGCACCTTCCTTTTACAAACGACTGCTTTGGACTTCCATCTGAAATTCACAGATGAGAAAAAGCAGACAGAGATAAAGCAGCATTTTATACTCACTGAAGGTCAGTAAGGTTCAAGAACATGCTGGCAGGTGCATACATCAAGACTCGGGATGTCAGCACGGGAAAGAGAACACTGAGTATTACAGAGTGTTCCTTGCTTGTTTAATCTTTCTCATACCCCTCCTAAGTAGGAACTGTACTTATCCCTATTAGAAAGAGGAAGAAACAGGCTGGGAGAGGTAGAATAACTTGTCTAGACACACAGTTAGGGAGCAGCAGATGCAGGAATTGAACTTGTTCTATCTGGCACCGAATGCCCCCTTCTTCCCACTCCACCATGCGCTGTCTTGATGAGCATGCTGACTCATTCGAGGAGTTATGTAAGCTTGTAAATTACACTGAGATTCCCAGATAATGTGACTGCATAAAGAAGAACAAAGCTTGGTGCAGTGGCAGAAGCACCACATGAGGCACAGCGCAGTTGGGAGGGACTCTGCAGAACAGTGGAGGGAACAGGGCTGCAGGGGCAGGCACCAACCCAGGGTGATTGATCATCTGTATCTTCCCCTTCCAACCTGTTCTGTAAATAAACAGAGTTTTAATGCTGCTTCTATGAATAAAGCTATCTATCCATTCAAGGAGAAAGACCAATCTAAACTTTGGCTGGCAGCAGATGGTATGAAGGATAGGGACAGTCACCTCCATCAGGGGAAATGAAAAGCCTGGCCTTCAGCATCATCCACATACCCTTTTAATTGAGCAGGGGAATGTCACAGTTGAATTTGCACATTGGAAAGTGACCCCTGGCCTTTATGTGGCAAAGGAAAACAGCAAAGGTCGGTGACCCCTGTGCGCTGACCAGGCCATCTGCTCAACCTGTACAACAGAGGCCAGGAATGCTTTGGGAGCTCATGTCCTTGAAACCAGCTCTGGAGCAATGGGTGGAGGGTGGAGGGATAAGTACCTCAGCTTCCTTTCCTGTCAGTTGAGATGGCTCTGAGTCATACCCTATACTGTCTTCTGGAGTTTCCCAGTGGATGGAGCTCCCCTGTCCTATAGTGTTGATAACACACCTTTTATTGGCTTCACTTCCTTCACTCACTTCCCTTGTCACTCCCAGACTGAGCTCCCAGAGTTTCCTGGAATCACCTCCCAAGTGAATTATTCATAGTCAAGTGCTTGTTTCAGGCTCTGCTTCTAGTAGAACCCAAATAATGACCATTTAATATTTAGTGTAGAGGTAAACAACGGGGTCTGGAAACTGGAGACAGAAGTGAGAATGGAGAAGAGGTTGTGAATCTCTTGATCTCACTTGAGATTTAAGGCTTTAGGGCCAGGGATTTAGCTCAGTGGTTCCAGCGCCTGCCTTGTAAGCTCAAGGTCCCGAGTTCGATCCCCAGTACCAAAAAAAAAAAAAAAAGTGAGAGAGAGAGATTTAAGGCTTTAAAATAAGGAACTTCTATAACTCAATGGTAAAAATAACCCCATTTAAATTACACTGAGACTTGAATAGACATTGGCTACGGTTGTGAGTAAATATTTCTCCAAAGAAGACAGACAAATGGCCAACAGGTAGATGGAAAAATGGTCAACATCACTGTCAGGGAAATACAAACCAAAGCCACAATGAGATACATCTCACACCTGTCAGGATGATTGTTTTTAAAAAAGACAAATGTTGGTGAGGATGTAGTGGAAATTAGAGTCCTTGTACACTGCTGGTGAGAATGTAAAATGATACGGATTTTCAAATAGATCAAGCAGTCTGACTTCTGATATTTATCCAAAAGAATTAAAATTAGAATCTTGAATGCCCATGATCATTGCAGTGCTAGTGATAATAGTCAAGATGTGCAAACAATTTAAATGCCCATCAAGAGATGAACATGCACACACATACACACACACACTGTATGTATTTAGTATACACACACAATGGGATACTGTTCTGCTAATAAGAAAGGAAATTCTGCAATACGCAGCAACATGGATGAAGTTTAAGGATATTATGCTAAGTGAAATAAGTCGGAGACAGAAAGATAAATATTTCATTTATATGAATACAGAAACAGTCAAATTCATAGTTGAATTTGCAGCGTAGTTGCAGGGGGTGGGTGGGTGGGGAGGGAGAAATGGGAAGTTACTAACAAGGAACATTATGTTTCAGTCAAGAAAGATGTATAAGCTCTAGAGATTAGCTGTACAACATTGTAACTATAGTAAAAAGTAATGTATTGTAGCCCTAAAATTTTGCCAAGAGGATAAATCTCACTTCAAACACTACCATGATAAAACAAAACAAAACTTTAAATGGAATGGTAAGAGAAAAGGGAAGGGGAGAGAAGACTATAAAGACTCTATAAAGACTTTTTGACTCTGGCTTAAGCTGCAGGGTAGATGCTGATGCCTTAAACTGAACCAGGGGATACATCTGAGTGGTCAGAAAGTAAATCCAATTTCAGCTATGTGGGATAAAGTGGAATCAGGCTGACATCATTTGCAAAAGTGAAAGGGCCTCTTTGCCAAAAGCATCTTCCTTAACCTCTTACCACAATGCTTGAAAGTCTGTATTACTCATTCCTTTGGCTTGCTTTATCCAGAATTCTATTTTTAAAATGCTCCTGAGATTATTGGTACTTTTGTTATGTGTGATAATAGCACGTGATTAGATAGGAGAAATTCATAACTGTCAGAAATACACGACAAAGTACTTTGTGATAATCCAGCAAAAATAAAAAGTGAAGTGTGTGTGTAGGGAGATAGATGAAGCAATATTGGCAAAATACTTAAAACTGTAAAAGCTGATGAACCAATACATAGGTTTGTTATATATTTCCTCTATTTTTGTGTTTGAAATTTTCTACAATCAAAAGAAAATAAAACTTATCCTGATATTTTCAAAATGCTTCCAGGAGGATCTTCTACCCAGTTGTCTTTAATATTTGTGGAAAAAAAAATTCTCAAAAGTGTGTTTTAAAATCTTCATTACATTTTATATATTTAGAATATCTAGAAGAAAAGGAGTTCTTTCAAGAAATAGATTTGTTAGAAGCTAGATTTTAAAATAGAGAAGAAATCAGGAGTCAGATGTAAAATGTCATACAATGTTGATCTTTTCTACCACTGTTGAGTGTAAGAAAGCATCCAATGTTTCTGTCATGTCCTACAATGATGGCTCTATATCAGGTGCTTTGTAGACCAGATATCCTTTTATCTCCAAACTATCTAGGCTCTGTTTCATAAAGGAAGAAATGAGGGCTAGAGCTGAGGTCTTTCCCCTAAAGACCATAGGATGACAAATTGCAGGGTTGTTGGGAGAAGAGCCAGGGTTTGAAGCGCCATGTATCTGGTTTCAAAGTCTGTTATAGTCAAGCCTTCAGACCAGCTCAGTGTGTTGGTCCAAGGTCATCTGGCACCCAAGAAGTGGTGATTCACAAACTGGCTCCCAATGATTGATTTCCTGGGAATTGGCCTTGATTAGGACAAGCATAAACAAGCAAAATTCAGAGCTTCTCCTGTGGTCAGGAAGATAAAAGCTCATAGTACAAGTGAGGACTGTCAGGGAAGCATCAAGCCCATTTGTCCCAGAGTCTAGAGGGACTGAGGAGTTGCCAAGAAGGTTGCGGTGGCACAGGTAGGCAAAGGTAGACTGAACTGGAAAACAAACAGACAATTTCACAAGTAAAAGGAAAATGTTTAGAAAAGCTATGATTTCTTACTTATGTACTTATACTTTTTCATTTTTTAAAACCAATTTTAAGGTCAAGTAGAAGAGACAGTTAAGTAAATTATAATTACTTGTATTTCCTCCTGTTGGAATACTATGTTTCCATTATATTATGGATATTATTATCTATAATAAAGACTAGCAATCTGCTTTTTAAAAAACTTAAGTGGAAACCAGAAAAAAATATGATATCTACCTATATAATGTCTAGCAACATATACTAAGTATAGTATTATATATATGATATTCTCTCTCTCTCCCTCTGTCTCCTTCATATGGCAAGATATTTTTGTTTTGTTTTGTTTTGTTTGCAGTGTTGGATATTGAACCCAGGGCCATGAACATGCTAGGTAAATGCTCTATCACTAAACTACACCTGCACCCATGATTAAAATTTTCTAAAGCAACTTATATATGGAAAAAAGCTGGGAAAAATGTCAAAAATATTATATTATATATTATTGTCCTTAGATTGTGGAAGTCTGGATTTTTAAAATATTTTAATTTTTTCCTCCATTTTAATTTTTATATACTGACATATATTACTTCTGGAATGAAAAAAACATAAAAAGAAGAAACCCAAAGAATTTTATTTTACTTTTTATCTTTGTTTAATCTGGATAGTGAAGATGCTTACAGGAATAAAATAAATTAAGCTGGTGGTGCATGCGTGTTATCCCAGCTACTTGGGAGGCTGAAGCAGGTTTGAGGCTAGCATGGGCAACTTAGTGAGAACTCTCTTAAAATTAAAAAGGGCTGAGAATGTAGCTCAGCACTCCCTAGGTTCATTCCTGAATACTGGGGAGAAAAAAAATATTTACAGCTTTATGTTGAGAATTTAAGGGTAATTTGGTAGGAAATCTGAGCAAGTAAATTATGTTTGCTGCCTTCAGTTCACCACATACACAGGAAGTGAACTTCATCACTGGGTCTTCATCCTTGTGCTTGATCAAGGTGACTGAAATATTGAGAGAGTCTGCTTATCTGAAGATCACTCCAGTGATAGCAAAATACAGACCTCTAGCAATAGCTCTCTCTCTAGACCTCAAGTGGTTAAACTCATATATCAATATTTTTAATTAGATGTCTCCTTGTGTATCATGTTTACTAAGGAACAGATTGTGTGTGTGTGTGTGTGTGTGTGTGTGTGTGTGTGTTTTTACTAGGCAGGCTTACAATGGTTGCCTGAAGAGCCAGGTGTAGAACAGTGCAAAGGGCCATCTGTGTGGTAGAGATCCAAATGATCCAGTCAAAAGTTGAAGGCCTAGAGTTCACTGTAGAGTCTTGTGTGAGTTCATATCAGGGAGCCAAAGGGTCTTCACTGGAAGGCTGGTCTGTGCTAGAAGCCGGGAGACAGACATCCAATGCCAGTAGCAAAGACTGGAGCTCCTCCAAAGAAACAGAAGCAAGGTTTTCTTCTTCTTTCCCTTTTTATTCCATCCCCATTGTTGGCTGGTGCCATTCACACCCAGGGTGGGTCTTCCCTCTTCAGTAAATCCATAATCCAGACACACCCAGAACTGTGTTAAACCAATCAGCTGGCCATTTTTTATTCAAATTGATACTACTATTATCTATCATACCTTGGTATATTTAACAAGGCTCACAAGTTTGACTCTATAAATAATATAGCCTGTCAGGGGCTGCATTTCAGACTTGGGCTGCATTTTAGAAAGCCAGAGTCAGGCAGGCAAAAACTTCAACTACATCCATTAGAGAACTTTTCTCCAAGGTTGTATGACACCCACCCACCTGCAGTATCTACAGAGTGCCTTGGCAGGGGGTAAGTGGTTTCTTCTCACTGACTCCAAAATAGAGATATTTTGAAGAAACATGAAATTCTATAGCTTTCTTGAATAGATTTTAATCAACATTGAAAAAAGAAACATACAAAGTTTCAGTATAATCTAACCAGTAGTAAGACCTGCTTCCTGGGCCAGATTCTACAGGGAACATGTCTAGTAAGAAAGAGAACTTGATCCTAAAAGAGAAGAAGGGAAAAACAAGTACAAAATTGCCTGTTATAACAAATGGGATGAAAGATATAGGAGGCATATTTAGGACAGAAAATTGTCTGTACCTGGGGGGTTTATGGAAAGGCTTCCAGGAAATTCGAACTTTGAAGTGGACCTTAACGGACGTAAGATTTCAGGCAGCCCTAGACAGCAGGGAGGGTATAGAATAGCAATGACAGAAAGAAAAATAGGGTCGACCAAAAGAAAATATGAATAAAAACAACATTTTTTCTCAATTTTTAAAAATGGGCATGGGATGTGGCCTGCAGGTGTATGTGACATGATGGCAGAGGCAGAAGGAGGGGTATTGATGCATTTAGTTAATAACATCACTTTAAGATGAGGAGAGGTAATTCATCACTATTTATTCAGCACTGATATTATATATTGAACACTGTGTCAGTTTTGGGAGATGGGTGAGCCAAGTCCAGTGTGGTCCTGATTTTCAAAGAGCCTACACTCTAGTGGAGGGCAGGGGACAGGGTTTAGCTAAATAATAAAAAATGTAAAATTAAGATTATAATTAGTGTTATTAGTGTTATGAAGGAGAGGTCATAGGGCTACTAAAGTTCAAAGAGGGATCTGACCTAATTAGTTAGTTAAGGGGGTATGAATTGTGTTCTGAATGCCAAATAGGAGTACAGTATAGAAGAGAAGTGGTGAACCTATGGGTGCTGCAGTGGGCACAAAGAGCCGTCTCTGTTGGCATGAGAGTCAAGTTGCCCAGCATCATTCTAGTAGCTGAGCATTGGATAACAGCACACATAGAGGCTATGTGTATGCTCAGAAAAGAGTAGTGGCACCAGGCAAAGGCATCATGACTCATTAGCCACAACTCATCTGAGCACTCTCATTGTTGGTCAGTGCACTAACAAGGATATATATATATATTGGCTTCGACTGGCTATGAGTTTTAATACATTTGTTTTTATTAACACAATATTTTAGCTTGAGAGTCTTCTTATAAAAAAATTGAAATTTAATATCTAAGATTTAGCAAAGAGATTTTCTAATTAAGAGACTGAGATTCTTTTAATATTGTCCTGCCCCCCTGGCATATTTAAATTTGCAGCATTGTATTTAGTTGTTTATGAAGAATTTATGAAAACAAGACCATATATATATCTAATAGAATATATAAAATATATAATATAAAATATAATATATATTTGATTGGACTGGCTCTGATTTTAGCAGAAGCCCTCACAAGGTAGGAAATGCACTCAGATGCCTTTTTCAGAGAAGGCCAAAAACTGATCAGTGGAACTTTTCTCCCTTGTAATGGTGGTCAGCAAATTCAAGAGGAGCCCCAGCTGAGAATTACTTCCATAGATTGTTGATTCAGAGAATATATTCAATTCTTTAGTGTTAACTAATGTAGTATTAGCTATTTTTGGTATAAGGATAGATTTGTACTGGGTACTTCAATTTTCTTTTAACTTTGTGTTTTTGTAGACTTTAGGTCTTGAACACTAAAAAATGACTACAGAAAAAAAAAAAAAGCGAAAATAGATAGTGGAAGATAATTCCAAGAGGCCTGGATAGAATCATTTGGGGTAATTGAATGACAAGACAAAGAATTAGGTATCTGTGTAGTGAAAGTGTTGTATGTCACACATCAAATGTCAGATGACACTTTGATGCCAACCACAAAAGTGTTGCTGAACTTGGTGAAACTGAGTTTCTTGAAGTGAGATTGAAGAAATATCATTTCTTCAAGGATCTCAGTTTGTGTAATTATCTTTCCAAAACAAATCATCTGACAGTTTCCAGCTTTCAAAATTCACTGTGAGTAGCAAAATATGGTAAGCCCCTCTCTGATGGGGATTTTATCAAAATGGCAATGTTGTTTTGGAGTAATTCCCTTTTTGTCATTTTCCAAAGAAGGATAAAATTATACAATGCATCTCTGAGATGCCATTTTCTTAGCAGAAAAAATGTTAAAGATAGAGTCTTGTGCATGGCAAATGATGTTAGCAGCTCACCACTGACTTACAAAAGGCAATCTGTTACTCCATGTGCTTGGATGAAAACACAGATACAAATAATCATGTAAGGCTAGCAGTAATTTTTCGTTATGCTGTTGGGGACATCATGAGAGAAAAGCTGGTGAAACTGGTGTGTTTGCCTGGAAGAACACAAGGGATAGATTTATACAATGCTGTGATGAAAGCTCTTGTCATAAGACAAAAGACTAGAAAAAGTGGTTTCAATTACTAGTGATGGGGCACCTTGTGTGGTGAGGCAACAACTGGTTTCATACAGTTCTTTATTGAAGAAGCAAAGCTTCTAGTCATTCAGTTTCATTGTATTATGCAGCAAGAAGCTCTTTATGCCCAGAAAAACAGCAAAAAACTAGATCATATCCTCAAAGGTGTCACAAAAATGGTGAATTACATCATAGCCCATGGTCTTAATTTTTTTTTTTTTGTACCGGGGATCGAACTCGGGTCCTTGCGCTTGCGCAGCAGGCAGTGAAACCACTGAGCTAAATCCCCCGCCCGCTCTTAATTTTTTGACAATTTGAAGCACTTCTTGATGAGGTTTAGGGACAATATAATATTTTACTTATTGTACTATAATGTCCAGTGGATGAGCAGAGACAAGTCCTGGAGAGATTTGCAGCCTGCTTGGATAAAATTAGGCTGTTTATGAGTGGAAAAGGGCAGGAATATCCATAGCTCACTAATATGGCCTGGCTTAGTCAGGTCATGTTTCCTACAGATTTTACACTACACTTGAACATGTGCTGGAAAACAGCAGAAGGGACATTTTGTGATATCAAATCATTTGAGAGAAAACTGCGGGGTTTTGAAAGAGATCTCAATTCTCCAACATTTGCAGACAATCCTACAAGCCACTAGGAAATCAAGAAGGAATTTTCTAGCATTGTAGCAGCTGGAACTTTTCAGAATTTTAGTAACAGATTTTTATAGTTCCATAAGATGGAGACAACCCTGTGTTTTCTTACTTCTCCAGATAAAGCCAAATTTGAAGAACTTGGTCTTTCATGTTTACACTGGCTAGATTTTGAAAGTCTAGACATGATGCTATTAGAATTTCAAGAAAGCTCTATCTGGAAAAATAAATTCTATGACTTGCAGGCAACCTTTGAGAAGCTAGAGTATGAAGGGATGACAAAGGACAGCACATTTGATAGTTCTGAAAACAAAATCCTTAAAGTGTGGAATTCTCTGCCAAATAATTTTAAGTCAATGAAAGCATTTGGGATTGCTTTTCTTACTTTGTTTGGATCATCTTATGCTTATGAGCGGCTGTTTTCAATTTTGAATTATATCAAATCTTATACAAGAAACAGACTAACAAATAATGTGAATGCTGCATGTGTTGCTTTCAAACTAATGAAGTGTGAGCCAAGGTTTGACAAATTATCAGCATCCATACAAGACCAAAGATCACATTAACTGTGCAAAAGCATGCCAAGTGCAAACTTTTATGCTTCATTAAAAAGCTATTTTTATCATTGAAATCTGTACTTTTGTGTTTTTCTTTTAAGACAAAAGATGTTAATACATGAGGTTTTTTTTTTCTCTAAACTAAAACCTCAGTATTCAGGTTTAATTGTAGTGTTGGCTCTTTGTGATAAATAAGTGAAATTTTGATTGCAGTTTGGGCACTCAGTCTCTAAAAGTTTCACCATCATTTGTATAGAGCATATGTTTAAGGCAGAGTAAAGAGTAAGTTCAAAGATCTTACAGAAAGAAGGAACTGAAAAGGGGCTAGTGTGACTGGAACTCAGACAGTGATGAGGAGCACAGACCCAAGTATAGTGAAGAGGCAGGAAGCAGACCACCTTGGGTGTTGTAAATCTTGTAAGGGCTTAATTAGGGACCATAGGAGCATGTATATTTAAAAAGGTCACTCTGGCAGCTATGAGGAGAAGAAATGGGTGTATGGCAAGAATACCTCAGTTCAAAAACTTAATTCTTTCCATGATTCAGGTCACAAACCAAACTGGACAAGAACCAAATCAAATTTCTCCACAGTCAACATTGGACAGAGCCATTGAGTTTGATTTAGTTCTTATCCAATTTGCTTCGAGACTAGAATCATGGACAGAATTAAGTTTGTGAACCAAGGTACCACTGTAGATTGGGTTAATCATTTTTCCACCACTGTAAAAAAATACCTGAGAATAAAAAATTAAGGAGGAAATGTGTATTTTAGTTTATAATTTAAGAAGTTTCAGTTCATAGTCAGCTGGCTCCACTGATTTTAGCCTGAGGCAAGGCACAAACATCATGGCTGAAGGGCTTTGTAGAAGAACACTGCTAGCCTCATGGCTTCTGGGAAGCAGAGAGAGAAAGAGAAAAAGAGTGCACACTGCTGGGGTTGGGGTGGGAGAGAGAATGCTTTTCAAAGGCACACCCCCCAGTGACATACTTCCTCCAAGTAGGCCCCACCTCCTGGAGTATCCACTACTTCCCAATAGCACCATCAGCTTAGGACCAAACTTTGAATACACAAGTTTTTGAAGGACAAAATAAGATCCAATCTACCTCATAGATGTATGTGAGAAAATCATGGTGGAGGTTGTTGCTCTCCCCAAGCAAAAGATGATGATAGAGCAATACTTTATCACAAAGACCAACATAGGCTCAACTAAGAGGATTGACCCTATTGTATGTTAAATTGACAACTTGCAAGAGAATGTCACCTTACACTTTGTAGAAAACTTATTGTTCCTTTTAAGTACAAATATGTACTTATGTAAGTGAGTTTAGTAATAAGAACAGATATATTCTAACACTGGGATAAAAAGACACTCTGAAAAAGAGGAATGCAAAATGTAATATTCATAAGCTTTTGGGTATGTCTACATGACAGATGTGTTTCTAAGTGTACTGTATATTTTAGGCAGAAATCTTTCTTTTTCTGGTTGGTTTGTATACAGCACACTAAATGGTTGGAACAAGCCAACCATTATGTATGAGTTACTTTTTTTTAATGATAAAAACAATTTACAGAAGCATACATATTAAAATATTTTATATCTCCTTCAATTCACCCTGTGTACTCAAATTTTGCTCAAAGAAAAATTAACAAACCATAATGGTATTGAAAGATTATAATAAAATTATACATTGGAAACAGATCAAATAGACAAAAATGAATAAAGAGACGAGAGATCCAAACCACATACTTACCAAGCTCAATCTAACATTGCACTCAATGAATATAGACTATACATTTTTTAAGCTCACATGGAACTATTATAAGAATTGACTATGTATAATTACAACAATGTATTCACTTTGTAACAACTCACTGAAGTATGTGTGATTTATACATTTTCCTATCAGTAAGTTAAATTTCATTAAATTTGGTAGTTGGGAAAAAAAGACAAACCAAACCAAACAAGACCAAAGAAAAAATTGACCACGTTTGAAGTCCCATAATGTTAGTAAATTTAAAAGGACTAAAATTATACAAACTTCTCTGATAATAATGTATTTAAATTAGAAATTAACAATAAAACATATAAATAAAACAAAGTAAAGAATACATTTCTAAGTAATATGTGATTTAAGAAAAAATTTATAAAAATTATGAAATACTCAAAAATACATGACACTAGTTTTATTGGCATATACTACAAACTAATATGTAGAGATATACAGTTAAATAAAATGTACAAATTATATGCATATATTATTAATCATAAAAACAAGCTATCCAGCCATGACAAGGCATGGAGGAATCTTAAATGCATATTACTCAGTGAATGAAGGCAATTTGAAAAGATTAAATACTGTACAATTCCAACTGTTGATATTTTAGAAAAGGTGAAACTATGGAGACAGCAAAAAGATAAGTGGTACTTAGGGGCTGGTGGAGGTTTGGCAGGGGAGACAGGAAAGTGGAATAGGCAGAGCACAGAGAATTTTCAGGGCAGTGAAAGCACTGTGTGACACTATAATGATGGATGGATGTCACTAAAGTTTGTCTACATATGTAGAACCAAGAGAGAACCCTAATGTAAACTATGGACTTTGGGTGATAATGAAGTGTCAGTGTAGGTTCATCACTCTGATGAAAGAAAACATTGATAATGGAGAAGCTATACATGTAGGGGTGGGGGGGCAGCTGGTATATGAAAAAACTGTTCCTTCCTCTGAATTTTGTTGTGAACTTAAAACAGCTCTACAAAATGGGTTTTATGTTTTCATAGACAGACAATCTTCTAGCAAGACTGAAGAAGGGGAAAAGAAATAATAAAGAAATAATATTAGAAGTAAAAAGGGAAACAATTATAAAGACAGTAGAGATTAGAAAATTTATAGGATAAGACTAGAAACTCAAGGGTAATGAGTTAAAAATATTTGAGAAAATAAAAGCTACTAAACTTGATTCATGAAGAAATATAAAACCTGAGCAAGACAACAACCACTATAGAAAATAAATTGATAGTTAAATTCTTCCCTGAGGAAACAAAGATGGAAGACACAGACAGTTATACAAATGTGCCAAGTCTTGAAGAAAAAGACACTCCTTTTCCTATACAAACTGTTATTGAGAGATGGTGTGGTATAATATACTTGAAACTAGACAAGAACAAAATAAAAAAGAAAATTATAGAGCTAATTTACTTATGCATGCAAACAGTAAAATTACAAGTAAAAGGCTCATAAATTTGTTCATCAGTATGTTAAAAACACACACATTGTGGCCAGGAAGTAAGGTTAATTCTAGAACATAAAACAGTTTCACTCAGAACCACCTGGTGAGTTTCTCTGTATTTGTAACAAACTAATAAAGAAGAACCATGTGATACTACATCAAAAAAGGTGGAGATAATAATTGATCAATTATAGATCCATTTATGATTTCAAAGACCATTTTGGAAAAGAAAATAAAGAATTTTCTTAACCTGACAAAGAGCTGTCAAAACACTACAGCAAATATCACATTTAATGATGAAATAACTGAAGATTCCTATTAGAGCTGGGAAAAAAATAGAAGACCTTCTATTTCTACTATTATATAATGTCATGTTGGAGGCCCTAGCTAAACTACAAGGAAAGAGAAAAAAATAAGCATATGACCTAGAAAAGAAAAGATTTTCCTTTACATAAGATATAAATGACTACATAGAACAATGCAAAAGATTGCATAGAAAAAGACTAACAACAACTTAAACATGGATACTGCTTCCAAGATCAGTATATAAAAATCAATAATATTCCTAGGGCCAGGGATTTAGCTCAGTGTTTCAGCTGCCTGCCTCGCAAGCACAAGGTCCCAAGTTCGATCCCTGGTACAACAAACAAACAAATATTCCTATATATCAGCCACAGTTAGAAAATGTAGTAGGAAAAGAAACATTTGCAATAAAACCTACTATAACAAGGATTAATCTAATAGAAGTGATGAGAATTCTTTATGGAAAAAATTACAAAACATGATTGAAGGACATAAAAGGAAATTTAAGTAATGATCATGGATAGGATCATTAATATAATAAGAATGTTAGGCTGAAAAGGTAGCCCAAGGGTATAACACTTGCCTAGCATGTACAAGGCCTTGGGTTCAATTCCCAGCCACACATAGCAAAAAAAAGACGTGAGGGGATTCCAGAAGATGGCATAGCAGTAAGCAACAATGAATCAATCTCTCCAAGATTCAGAATCCAGATACTGGAAAATAACAACTTGGAGAAGAAAAGAAGGAGGGAGATGAGCTGGGTGTGGTGGTGCATGCCTGTAATCACTTGGGAGGCTGAGGCAAGAGGATCGCCATGAATTCAAGGCAAGCTTGGGCTACATAGTGAGTTCAAGACGAGCCTGAACTACCAAGCGAGACCCTGTCTCAAAAAACAAACAAACAAACAAAAACCAAATAAACAAAAAAGGAGGGAGGTGGATCCTTGGGACCCAGGAGGGACCTGCAGAGAAAATATGAACCTACAGAGGACTTGAAGAGGCAGATGTCAATGCAAAAAAAGGAAGGGGCAATCTGCACTTTCTCCCCTGGCTCCTGGTTTGTGGTGTGAGAAGGGTGAACTGAATCAACAGAAACACAGTGAAAGCAGGTGACTGCAGAGGCTTCCAAGAAGAAACACACCAGTGGAATAGAATAGTGGATTCTATGCACTACAACAGCTAATGAGTGACTCCAGTAAAAGTGACAGCATTGTCTCCTGGAAACAGTGCTTGGTTTGATGCCATTTTAGGGAGGGGACAACTGAACCTGGAACTCAGAACAACTGTGGGTTGGCTTCATTTCAGAGTTCCCAGTGTTAAAAACCAACAGTGCCTGGGTAAAGGACAACCATGGACAACCATGGGAGACATCCAGGGTCAGGGGGCCATGGTCAGGCCAGCAAGAAACACCTAGAGTATTATAAGCTAAACAACTCAAGCACCAACTCCACGACCAGAGGCCAGGATCAGTTTGAATTTCTGTGGAATTGCAAATACGAGAACTGGCACCTTGCACTAATATTACTACAGGCTGTCTGGGATTATCCAGCACAGGTCTGGTCTCTGACTGCCTCCTTAGTCTACCAGTGAGAGCAGAGTCGTGCCCTGAATTTGACAGTACCAGAAAACTGTAGACCCCAGAAGACAACCACAGGCTTGATATCACAAAGAATTAACTAACTTTCTTTCTTTCTTTCTTTCTTTCTTTCTTTCTTTCTTTCTTTCTTTCTTTCTGTCTGTCTGTCTGTCTGTCTGTCTGTCTGTCTTTCTTTCTTTCTTTCTTTCTGTCTGTCTGTCTTTCTTTATTTCTTTCTTCCTTTTCATTACTTGTGAGCTTGTTTTTCTTATTGTTTGTTTTTTATTTTTTGTGAGTGTGAACATTGTGTTTAGATTTGTATGTTTAATTCATGTTTTTGTTTCATTCCCTCTTGTCTTCTTCACTAGTTTCCTGAGGCTTGAGTGTCATCCTTTGTTCTTCAGTCTTGCTGCTAATCTTTCTCTTATTTTTGTATTTTTTCCTCTTATCCCTTATAAATTTTCTCACCTTAGGGTAAAGTCACTCTATTGAGTGGATATTTACTGTATATACTTTTCTGATTTGTCACAGATATTGTTATATAACCATAAATCTTATACCTATGGTTAAAGGGAACAAATTACTAGTTTTAACAGTTTGTCATTTTCCAGTCTGTGCTTGCTGCTACTGTTATTACTGATTGTACTAATTTAGCAAAGGTGACATAGTTGTGATCGATTGATATTCCTTGTATGCCAATATCTAGATTGTCTGGGGGTTGTAAACAATATTATAGTTCAGTACCAGAGAAGTAGGTGTTAGGCAGACAGCAATGTTGCATCCCTAATAAATTAAAGAGGCAGGATACTGACAGATTCAAAAGCCCCTTATGCCTAGAAGACATCTGTGAAAAGTAGTCATTTTCTAAAGAAGTCTCAATATTAGTAATAAAGCTACCTACCATAAGCAATTTACAAGCCTCGACACAGAAAACAAAAAAAGAAAATGAGAAAACACAGAAGCAAGATGAAATCCTTAACCTTCAACTCACCCAAGGCAAATCAAGGGTGATTGAGGTGAAAAACAATTAGAAGCCATCTCGTGAACTTTCTAAAATGGTAGCAATAGAAGTAACAAAACAGATCAGTAAGTCTCTTGACAAAACAAAACAGATAATTAATGATGATCATAATGGGGGAAATGATTAGTGAATCTAGAGTAGGTACAGATAAAAAAATAAAGGAGTTGCCGGGGATTTATCTCAGTGGTTCCGCCACCTGCCTCGCAAGCAGAAGGACCCGAGTTCAATCCCCGGTACCAAAAAATAAAAAATAAAAATAAAGGAGCTCAGGAAAGTGATGGAAACATGAATGCCCAACGTACAAAACAACTGGATTCCATAAAACAGACTCAAACAGAAATCCAGGGATTAAAAATTGTATTGAATTGATGTACCCTGCAAAACTATCTTTCAAAATGGATGGAGAAATAAGATACTTTCATGACAAAGAGCACCTTAGGAACTTCGAGAATACCAAACCAGCACTCGAAAGAATTTTACACAATAGCCTAGGAACAGACATTGAGGATCACAAGCCCAGGAAGCAAAGCAGAATGTACCCATCTGGCATGACAAGAAATTAAATGTAAAGGGGGGAGAACCCAACAAAAAGAAAAAGTCATGCCAATGACAAGTCAATACGTTTCAGTTATAACCATCAATGTTAATGGTCTCAATTCACCAATCAAAAGAAATAGACTGGCAGAATGGGTCAAGAAGCAAAATCCAACAATATGCTGCAGACAAGAAACACACTTACTTCAAAAGGAAACTCATAGACTGAAAGTTAAAGGGTGGGTGGAAAACAATACTGCATGCGACAGGAACCCAAGAAAAAGCAGGAGTAGCTATCCTCTTGGCAGATCAAGTAGATTTCAAACCAACACTGATTAAGAGAGACGAAGAAGAGCACTACATCCTTGTAAAGGGAAGAATCCAAGAGGAAGAGATGACAGTCATAAATATCTATGCACAAAACACTAGTGCACCCAACTATATAAAACAAATACTAACGCACATGAAAAGTCATATATGCACTAATACAATTGTAGTGGGGGACCTCAACACCCCACTGTCACAAATAGATAGATCAACTAGACTAAAAATAAGTACTGAAATACTAGAACTCAATCGAACTCTTGCACAAATGAACTTAACAGATGTTTACAGAGTCTTCCACCCCACAAAATCAGAATACACATTCTTCTCAGCTGCACATGGGTCATTCTCCAAAGTAGACCACATACTCAAACATAGAACATGTTTAAGGAAGTGCAAAGGAATTGAAGTTATCCCCTGTATATTATCAGACCATAGTGCGATGAAATTGGAGATCCATAGCAAAAGAAACTGGAAAAATTTCATAAACATGTGGAAATTGAACAACACACTTCTGAATAACCAATGGGTCACAGAGGAAATTAAAGAAGAAATCAGACAGTTCGTTCAATTAAATGACAGTGACAATAAAACATATCGGAATCTATGGGACACAATGAAAGCAGTCTTATGAGGGAAATTCATAGCAGTGAATACCCATATTAGGAAAACAGAATGATCCCAATTAAACAACCTGATGCTAAACCTCAAGCTTCTGGAAGAAGAAGAGCAGGACAACTCCAAAGCTCATACAAGGGAGGAAATTATAAAGATCAGAGGAGAAATCAATGCAATGGAGACTAAGAGAATGATACAAAAAATCAATGAAGCCAAGAGTTGGTTCTTTGAAAGAATCATCAAAATTGACAAACCTTTAGCCAACCTTGTCAGAAAAAGGAAAGAAAAGGCCCAAATCCATGCAATTAGGAATGAAAAGGGTGAAATGACAACAGACCCAGCAGAAATCCAGAGGATCATCAATACCTACTTCCAGAACCTATACGCCAATAAGATGGACAACACAGAAGAAATGGACAGATTCCTAGATACATATGAATTACCAAAGGTGAACGAAGAAGACCTAAAAATTCTGAACAACCCAATATCAACCAATGAAATTGAAAATGTAATTAAAAACTTATCAACTAAGAAAAGCCCAGGCCCTGATGGCTTCACTGCTGAATTCTACAAGGCATTTAGAGAGGAACTGCTGCCACTACTGTTTAAACTCTTCAATGAAATTGAAAGGGAAGCAATACTCCCAAATTCATTCCTGGAAGCAAGCATCACCTTGATCCCCAAAGCAGAGAAAGACCCAACTGAAAAAGAGAACTATAGGCCAATCTCACTAATGAACATAGATGCAAAAATCCTTAATAAGATACTGGCAAACAGAATGCAGAAGATCATCAAGAAGATCATACACCCTGATCAAGTGGGATTCATCCCAGGGATGCAGGGATGGTTCAATATATGCAAATCAATCAATGTAAGACACTATATCAATAGAGCCAAGGACAAAAACCATATGATTATCTCCATAGATGCAGAAAAAGCATTTGACAAAATCCAACATGCATTTATGATAAAAACCCTACAAAAAATTGGAATAGATGGTCTCTACCTCAAACTGATAGAAGCCATCTATGAAAAACCAACAGCCAATATCATACTAAATGGTCAAAAACTGAAATCCTTCACACTCAAATCAGGAACAAGACAAGGATGTCCACTATCACCACTCTTGTTCAATATAGTTCTGGAAACATTAGCCACAGCAATTAGACAAGAGAAAGAAATAAAAGGAATAAAGATAGGAAATGAAGAAGTCAAATTGTCATTATTTGCAGATGACATGATACTCTATATAGAAGACCCCAAGAACTCCACCAAAAGTCTTCTAAACTTAATAACCAAATTCAGTCAAGTAGCTGGTTACAAGGTCAACACACAAAAGTCAATAGCATTCCTCTACACCAATGACAGACTCACTGAGAGAGAAATAGGGCAAATAATTCCTTTCACAATAGCATCCAAAAAACTGAAATACCTAGGAATCATCCTAATGAAAGAAATGAAAGACCTGTTCTCTCAAAACTATGGCACTCTGAAAAGACAGATTGAAGATGATATCAGAAAATGGACAGACATCCCCTGCTCCTGGGTAGGAAGGATTAATAGAGTGAAAATGGCCATACTTCCAAAACTGCTATAGAGATTTAATGCAATTCCAATTGAGATCCCAGCAGCATACTTCATGGACCTTGAGAAAAAAATCCACAAATTCATTTGGAACAAGAAGAGACCCAGAATAGCAAAAGCAATTCTAGGTAACAGAGACATGGCAGGGGGTATCACAATCCCCAACCTGCAACTCTACTACAAAGCTACTGTGATAAAAACAGCATGGTACTGGCAAAGAAACAGACTTGAGGACCAGTGGAACAGATTAGAAGATGCAGAAACAATGTCAGACACACTCAGCCACCTCATCTTCGACAAAGGAGCCAAACACCCTCACTGGAGGAAAGATAGCCTCTTTAATAAATGGTGCTGGAAACATTGGGCTTCAACTTGCCAGAGATTAAAACTAGACCTGTATCTCTCACCATGCACTAAATTAAAATCAAAATGGATTAAAGATTTCAATATTAAAATAGAAACTCTGAACCAGTCAGAACAGGGGTTAGGTGGAACCCTTGAAGACATCGGTGTAGGAAAAGATTTTATGAACAAAACCTCAGTTCCCCGTGAACTAGCACAAACAATCAACAAATGGGATCTCTTCTTACTAAAAAGCTTCTGCACAGCAAGAGAAACCACCAGCAGTGTGAAGAGACAACCCACAATGTGGGAAAAAATCTTCACCTGCTCTTCCTCAGACAAAGGTCTACTATCTCGAATCTATAAAGAACTTAAAAAGATCAGACCTCCCAAATTTAAAGACCCAATCCAAAAATGGGCAGCTGAAATGAACAGACATTTCTCAGACAAAGAAGTAGAAATGGCAAATAAATACATGAAAAAATGTTCAACATCACTGGTCATTTGAGAGATGCAAATGAAAACAACACTGAGATTCCACTTCACTCCAGAAAGAATGGCTGCTATCATGAAATCAACCAATATCAAATGCTGGCAGGGCTGTGGGAAAAGAGGAACCCTGCTCCACTGCTGGTGGGAGTGTAGACTGGTGCAAGCACTGTGGAAATCAGCATGGGGATACCTCAAAGAACTAGGACTGGAAGTCTCATTTGACCCTGCTATTCCACTGCTGGGGATCTTCCCCAAAGAATTAAAAGAATCATACCACAGTGATATATGTGCACCCATGTTCATAGCAGCACAGTTTGTAATAGCTAAAACTTGGAAACAGCCCAAATGCCCATCAATTGGAGACTGGATAAAGAAAATGTGGGTTTTAAATAAAATGGAGTACTACTCAGCTATAAAAAATGAGAAATTAGAGACATTTATAGCTAAGTGGATGCTCATTGAGGCGATACTCTTAAGTGAAATAAATAGGACACACATGTGTAAATACCGAATAGTTTCTCTGGTATGAGAAACTGAAAGTGTAAATAAGGACTAAAATGTATAATAGGTAATGTGAAATAGGAAGAAAAGGGGCAAAGGGGAAAAAAGTGGGAGGGCTAAGGGAAAGGATAGAAGGGAATGGGATTAATATGAGAAAATGGAAAAATAGGAACAAAATCTTTGTAAATAGGGAAGACTGGAGGGGTTGAAGGGAGGGCTGGGCAAGGGTGAAAATAAGAACCAAGAGAGACTATGTAAAGGTGCAAATTTCCAATGATGAATGTCATTATATTGTATACCTAAAATGTACCAATGATTAGAATGAATAATGGATAATGTAAAATAGGAAGAAAAGGTCCAAAGGGGTAGGGGTAGTGGGAGGGGCAGGGGAAAGGAAAGAAGGGAAAGGAAAAATGATGAGAAATGGAAAAAATGAAAATAAAGTCTTTGTAAATAAGGAAGGGTCGAGGGCGTGAAGAGAGGGCTAGGAATGGGGAAAAAAGAAGAACCAAGATGCATTATGTAAAGGTACAATTCCCAATGAGATATGTAATTGTGTTGTATACCTACAATGTACCAATAAAAGAATTTAATACAAAAAAAATGTATTGAAAGCTGGGGATTTAGCTCAGTGGTTTTGCCACCTGCTGTGCAAGTGCAAGGACCCGAGTTCAATTCCTGGTACCAAAAAACAAACAAACAAACAAAAAACCCTAACTAAAAATTGTACTGAAAGAATATGCAGCAGAGTCAACCAGTGTGAAGATAGAATATCAGATCTAGAAGATAGGCGTTGTGCTTGGCAATAATCAAATGAAAGACTTCTTAAAAATAACAAGGGACCATGAAAAATCAACCCAACAGCTGCTACACAATGAAAAAGACTAATATAAGATTAATTCAAATCAACGAAGAACCAGAAGATAGCACAAAAGGCACAAAAAAATCTGTTCAAAGAAGTAATAGCAGAAAACTTTCCAAGCATAGAAAATGAATTTGATATACAGATAAATGAGACATATAGAACTCAAAAAAACTATGGCCAGAAAAAAAATTCACCATGGCATAAAATATTTAAAATTCCAGAAATTCAGCACAAGAATAGAATAACAAAGCCTGTTACAGAAAAGAAATAAATCACTTATAAAGGAAAATCCATCAGAATCACAGAAGACTTCTCAACTCAAACATTTAAGTCAAGGAGAGCATGGAGTAAAGTATTTCAAGTCCTAAAAGAAAATACTCTCCAATCCAGAAAGATATACCCCACAAAATTATCTTTCAAAGTTGATAGAGAAACAAGATACTTGTATAATAAGAACACTTGATGAAACTCATGACCACCAAAACAGCACTCCAAAAACTTCTGAAGGATATCTAGAAAGATACAATGAAGACAACAATTCCAAGAATCCCAATAGAATTAATCCACTAGGCGAGGCAAACAATTAAACAGAAGGAAAAGAAAACAAATGAACAACAGGAAAATAATATGACAAGGATAAGTCAATACCTATCAACTATCCATCAATGTGAGTGGTCTCAATTTATTAAATAAAAGAAACATATTGTCATCCTGGATCAAGGAACAAGATCAAGCAATATATTGCATAAAAGAAGCACATTTAACTCTAAAAGAAATTTATAGACTGAAAGATAAAGCATGGAAAATATTACATCATGTGACAAGAACCCAGAAAAAAGCAAGAGTAGTTATTTTAGTTGGAGATAAAGAGGATTTCAAGTCAAAACTGATCAGATGAGACAAAGAAATTACTATATACTTGTTTTTTAAAAAATTTTATTTTATTGGTACATTTTAGGTATACAATATAATGACATTCATCATTGGAAATTTGCACCTTACATAGTCTCTCTTGGTTCTTATTTTTCACCCTTCCCCTTCCCTCCCTTCAACCCCTCCATCCCTCCCTATTTATATAGACTTTGTTTCCATTTTTACATTTTCTCATATTAATTCCATTCCCTTCTTTCCTTTCCCCTACCCCTCCCATGTCCCCTTCCTCTTTGCCCCTTTTCTTCCTATTTCACAATATTATACCTTTTAGTCCTTATTTACATGTTCAGTTTCTCACACTAGAGAAACTATTTGGTATTTACACATGTGTGTCCTATTTATTTCACTTAAGAGTATCACCTCAATGTGCATCCATTTAGCTACAAATGTCTCTAATTTCTCCTTTTTTTATGGCTGAGTAGTACTTCATTTTATAAAAATACCACATTTTCTTTATTCAGTCTCCAGTTGATGGGCAATTGGGCTGCTTCCAAGTTGTAGGTACTGAAACCTTTCACTCTAAAATCAGGAACAAGCATGCCCACTATTACCACTCCTGTTCAATATAATTCTGGAAACATTCACCAGAGCAATTAGGTAAGAGAAAGAAATAAAAGGAACATGGATAGGAAAGGAAGAATTTAAATTTTCATTATTTGCTGATGACATGATACTCTGCATAGAAGGTCAAAAAACTCCACCAAAAGACTCCTAGAAGTAATAATCAAATTCAGCACCAAAGCCAGATACTCAATACTCAAAAATCAATAGCATTCCTGTACACAAGTAACAAATTCACCAAGAGAGAAAGTCAGGAAACAACACCTTTCATAATAACATCAAGAAAAATGAAATACTTAGGAATCAATCTAACAGAGAAAGTGAAGACCTATACATTGAAAACTACAGTACTCTGAAAGAGGAGATTGAAGAGGATTTCAGCAAATGGAAAGATATCCCCTGTTCTTAGACAAGTAGAACCAAGACAGTGAAAATGGTCATACTCTCAAAACTTTTATAGAAATTTAATGCAATGCCAATCAAAATACCAATAGCATACCTCACAAAACTAGAGAAAATAATCCTAAAATTTATATGGAACCAGAAGAGACCTAGAATAGCAAACGCATTCTTGGCAATAGGGCAAGGCAGGAGGCATCACAATCCCCAATCTGAAGTTATACTAGAAAGCTACCATGATAAAAACAGTATGCGACTGGCAAAAAAAGACACAAAGATCAATGGAACAGAATAGAAGATGAAGAAACAACTCAAAGCACACTCAGCTCCTTATCTCTGACAAAGGGGCCAAACACCTTCATGGGAAGATATACTTCTAAATAAATGGTGCTGAGATAAGTAGCTTTCCACATGCTGAAAACTGAACCTAGACCCATAGTTCACACCATGCAATAAACTAAAGTTGGAATGGAACAAAGATGCAAATATTAAAACAGAAACATTAAATCTGTTGGAAGACAGAATAGGTAAAAGTCTGGAAGACATAGGCATAGGCAAAGACTCTATGAATAAAACCCTGATTGTACAGGAAATATTAAAAAGAATCAACAACTGGGATCACATCAAATAAAAAAGGTTTTGCATAGCAAAACAAACCACCAACAGGGTTAGGGATGTAGCTCAGTGGTGCAGTGCCTGCCTGGTAAGTGTGAGGCCCTGAGTTCAATTCCTGGTACCAAAAAAGAAAGAAAGAAAGAAAGAAAGAAAGAAAGAAAGAAAGAAAGAAAGAGAGAGAGAGAGAGAAGAAACCACCAACAGAGGGAAGAGACAATCCACAAAATGGGAAAAAAAAATATTTACCAGTTACTCCTTAGACAAAAGACTAACATCTAGAAAATATACAGAACTAAAAAGAAAAAAAAAGACTCCTCAAATTTAAAGACTCAATTCAAAAATGAACATCTGAATTGAACAGACATTTCTCAGATGAAGTACAAACAAATAAATATATGAAAATATCCTCAACATCACTGGTCAATTGAGAAATGCAAATTAAAACAACACTGAGTTTCCATCTCACTCCAGAAAGAATGACTCTTATCAAGAAATCAACCACTAAGAAATGCTGGAGAGGGTGCGGGGCAAATGGAACCCATTTCCATTGCTGGTAGGAGCATAAACTGGTTCAACCACTATGGAAATTAGTATAGAGGTTCCTCAAAAAAACTGAAACTAAAGGTTCCATTTGATCCAGCTGTTTCTGTCCTAGGCATCTTCCCACAATAGTTAAAAGCATCATAACACAATCATATCTGCATACTCATGTTCATATCAGCACAATCTGTAATAGCTAAATGTTGGAAATAGCCCATATGCCCATCATCAGATGAATGAATAAAGAAAATGTGGTATTTCTACACAATGGAGTACTACTCTGCCATAAAGAAGGATAAGCTTGAGTCATTTGCAGGAAAATGGATGCACCTTGAGACCATAATCTTAAGTGAAATAAATTTGACTTACAAGTTTAAATATCACATTGTGTCTCTTTCGTTAGAAATCCAAAGGATAAACAAGGACCATAATGGAAGATAGATATTGGGAAGAACGAAGAACATGTTCAAATGGGAAGGAGAATAGGGGAGGGGGAAGAGGGAGGGAAGGAAGGAAAAATTGAAAAAAGAGAATAGAAGCAAAAAGTGGAAACAAAGCTTTTGTAAAGGGAGAGGGGAGAAAGGGCTGAAGGGAGGGGAGGAGAATGGGAAAAAAAGTAGAATCAAAATATATTATGTACATGTACAGATTCTCTATGATGAGTGTGATCAATATGTATGACAAATATGTAGTAATAAAAAATATAAAGTTAAAAAAGCAAAAAGGAAACACATTTATTCTCCTAAATTAAGGCATAAATTTAGTGCAATTCCAATAAAAATCTCAATAAAAATTTTGTGGAACTTGACAAGTTAATTCTGAAAGTCATCTGAAAGAGGAAATGAATAAAAATAGGTAAGACCGTTTGATTATAATAAAATGGAGGGATCTGCCTCAATGAAATAGCAAAATTTCTGATAAAACTATAGAAGAAACATAGAAAGTAATGTATGCTTGGCTTTGGTTGTGTATTCCCAAAGTGCCTGCTGGATACAATATTACTTCTAAAGAAAGTTATTCAGTGTGAGTCATTTCTAACATAGTTGTATAATCATCTTCATGAATGACTGAGGCAATAAGCAGAGCCTCAAAAGATTTGAATATAATGATACTCTGGTGCAGTCCAACTAAATAGTGTCACTCAGACCCCATACCTTCTTCTGGAAGAAAACAGAACCTCATAAACAAAGAGAAAATGAGTTGAGTGTATGTGGATGCTTACGTAAAAGCTTACGTAAAAGCTCACATAACCCATCAGAGCTCTAGGATATTGTTCTTACTCTCTCAAGATTGGAGAGAGAGAATTTTGGAAGCCCAGGGTGTCTACACAATTGGAGAGATAACTAACCCTTGTTCCTGCATCTTCTTGCCAATTAAAACAATTCACATAGCACTCTGTGTCTCCTCCGCGAAGCCTTAACAAGACTTTGTACAGAAATATCCAGACTTGAAGGGACTTGAAACTCATAATTTGGGGATGGGATCAGGGGAAGGAGGGGAGAACTTCTTTATGAAAAGTTATACATGGGCTGGGGTTGTAACTCAGCAGTAAAACACACGCGTAGCATACTTGGGGGGAGCGTTGATCCCCAGCAGAGGAAAAAAATTAAAAAACTGCAAACATAATTACATATGAATAAGGAAAATCACAATAAATCATAAATTATTTAAAAATCACAGAAGCTAGAGAAATATTTGTACTATTAACTTCTTGATATACCTATTTTTTTCTCCTATAAACTTTGGCTGCATAACTTTGTCTACCTCTTCAAATGGCAGTGATTTTGTAAAATTGTTTTCTATAGAGGGAAAAGAAAGATAATTCAATCTTTTCCTGAGTCACTCTTCTTATGGTTTCTGGATCTCCATGTTGATTCTCTGCTTCCTGACACTCTGCCTCATTCACATAGTTTGACCACTCCACAGAATTGCATGTATAATTCTTCCACTTCACCAGATCATACCCTCTCCAGCCAAACAAAAGTGCATGTCCTAATAATTCTGATAAATTCTATTAGGACATTTCTTTAAAAGACCAAAGTCTTCAAAACATGAAATATTCAATGATAAAAGAGGAGAACTTATGAAATTGCTCCTCATGTAAATTTGCCCAATCTGTTAATCCTTGTGCCTTCACTCACCTCCATGAAAGCCTGGGTCATTCATCTGGAAATGCCTAGCCCTAAAACACAATAGAAATCTATTGCAAATCTTGCAAAAGATAATGGAATTTCATAAAATTGATAGAAGTGATGTTAAAGAAAAAAGAAGTGAGGTTGGTGAACTGCTTGGATCCACATGAAAAGTCACCAATAAAGAAGATCTCACACAATTAGATCAGGTAACAAACGAAAAAGAGAAAATCAGTAAGAATGATGTTGCCATCAATAACTTCAAAAGGAGATAATCTGATTTCAAGGAATTAGGAGAAGGGAGGAAAGGATTAAGAGAAGGATTTGGGAAAACTGTATAAAGCTCTTCAATTCTTTTGTAAATATGATCCTGCTACAAAATCAAATGCAAAGTGAAGGATAATGAACAATGTTAAAAAAAACTATGTCCCCCAAAATTAACAGTTAAGATATTAGAATTAGCACATAGTAACTGTAATCTAAAATGTGTTAGGTGTAAGATAAATTTAATTTCATAATTTTGGCTGAATTTTTCAAGACAAAGTCCTAATGAAATCTTTTTCTTTCATATGGAATGTAGGTCTGGATCTTTAATAAATTCAAATAGATTAAAAGGATCTTTTCTGGTAACAATTGACTTGGGAAAGGAAAGACCAACTGTATTGATTTCTTTTTTTCCCCAACCATGTAATATTTTAAGAATCTCCCCTATCACACCAATTGTGAATCTCCAAGAGCAGAACAGAAACTAGGAGTTTTTAAAACTCCATAGTTTTGACAGTCACCCTAAATGATCCTTATGGTAATCAGAAAAGTGTAGGAATAACTAACCACCTTAACTCATAGAAAGATTTTGCTTTGATAAAGCCTGTCTCTCTGCCCCTTCCCTTTCTTCCTCTCTCTTGCTCTCCCCCACCTCAGTTCTGGGATTGAACCAGGGCCTTCTGTCTGCTACATAAGCAGAGCTCTATCACTCCTGCAGTCCCCCAAATCTTTTTAACCATGTCAGCTGGCTTGTATGCATTGTATTCCTTTCTTTCTTCCTCTTACATTACCCTCTTCCTAAATCAAGAGAGTGTTTCCAATTTTATCTACGCAGTGTTTAGAATTTTATACCCTGCTCCTGCTTTTCATATTGTTTTATTTTTTTAAATTCAACCTCCCATTTTTTGTTTCATTAAAATTAACGCAAGTGATTTTATCAATTTTTTTCTGCATTTCCTCAGCCTGTATTCATATGACTCCATTTTACTCTGTATTCATTTGGACAGTAAAGTACTTTGCAAATATTATCCTGTTCTGCCTGTTCTGTCTGTTCTGCCTGTCAGATCAAACCCTTCAGACAAACCCTTCAGCCTCCATTTCTTCCGTATTTTCTCTAACAAGCCTAGAAGACTAAGGCTGACTAGTGTGCAACATGCTTCACATGGTCGGTGCTTAATAAATATTTTAAAAGTTTTAAAATGTTGCATACTTTTGACAGCTATGCCTCTGCCTCTCCCCATCACTTCAAGTGCCAACACTTTTTAGGTCCCTTCTCTGCCTAGCAACTATTTTCCCACAAACCTACATGTCCTCAGGTTTCAGCTAGCTGAAGTTCTCTTGATCCAGCTTTCCTTGTCTGAGTTGTAGAAATACTTACATTTTCCCCCAAGAAATACTTTATTGGTAACCCCCAAAACCCTGATGTGTGGCTTTTCCCCTTGGCGACAGTGAGGGGACAGGAAAGAATAATAGGGTTGAAGAAAGTTACATTTCACTTTTCCTCTTACTTCCTCCCTCCTCTCTCTTCCTCTCTCCCTCCTTCTCCCCCTTCCCCCTTTCCCTTTCTTTCCTTCTGTCTTTTCTTTCTCTTTCTTGTACTGGGGATTGAACCCATGGCCTTTGTCCTTAATGCAAACCTAAACCCAGCCCTTACCTATCTTGAGACAAGCTTTCGCTAATTCGCTAAGTTGCCAAGGCTGGACTTCAACTTGGGAGATGTGATTACCTTCACCCCCACCCCAAACCATCTTTTAAAGTCAGATACAATGCTTCTTTTTTGGATAAGGGTTTAGGATTTGCAAGGTGCTTTGGCTTCTGTTAATTAGCTCATTTATTCTTCACAAGTTTGCTACGTGGATAAATAGGTCAT
Organism: Heterocephalus glaber; assembly: GCF_053883595.1. Lineage (NCBI taxonomy): Eukaryota > Metazoa > Chordata > Mammalia > Rodentia > Bathyergidae > Heterocephalus > Heterocephalus glaber. The sequence continues at coordinate 70,580,316 of NW_028258138.1, forward strand.
TATCTTCAGGAGAAGGAAAAGGAAAGGCAAACATTAAATGACTTGTCCACGGTCACGCCGTTTGGGTACACTCAGACTTAAAACGAGGCCTTCAGACACCAGAGCCAGACTTGGTCAGGATCACACAGCTCAACCTTAATAAACAATCTGTGCTAGGAAGCAGCCTCGGACTAACACAGAAGTATGCGCACAAATCAAGAGGTGGGGAAAACATTGCGCATGCGCAGATCACTAGCTGAGAGCCCGCAGGAGAAAGGTTGGGGAAGGAGGCCGGGATCCTCCTTAAACTCCACCCGCCAACACCTTACCCGCCTCCTAACGCGCAGGCGCATTTCTTAAAGTAGACCGTCACACGGCAGAAGGAGGCGGTGTCTCATAGTCGCGCAGATGCAGTTTTGAGCTGGCGGGGGCGCGCAAGATGGCGTTCCCAAAGTACAAGCCCTCGCGCTTGGCCCCTCTTCCCCCTACTCTTGACCCAGCCGAATACGACATATCTCCGGAAGCCCGGAATGCGCAAGTCGAGCGTTTGGCCATAAAAGCCCGGCTTAAACGAGAGTATTTGCTTCAGTTCAACGACCCTAATCGCCGAGGGCTCATCGTGAGTGGGGGGCTGGCCGGGCGGGACGCGAGGGCCGGAGTCTGCGGTCCCTTCAGCCTGGGGCTCCCAGACTCCACAGGAGACCTCGCGGGGGCCTGCATTCCCATTCCGGACCTTAGATAGGTCACATCCTTAGCCTTTTGACCTTGTTCAGAGAGCTACCAGTCTAGGATGGGCTCTGGATTCAGATCTGTCTTGGTTTGAGCCCTGCCTGGAACACCTCTTCCCTGTCTGGTTTTGAGAACGTTAACTCTGCTTAGCCTTGGTTTTCCTATCTGAAAAATGGGTACAATATGATACTTTTACGAGTCTGTTATGAAGATTAAATAAGACACGTACCTGGAGTAGCACAGTGCCTGGCATGTAACCGGCCTGTTCAGACCCATCTACGTCTCAGAATACGATGTATAATTTAAGAAACTGTTCCGTACTTTTCAGTTCACAACTCCTAGAGTTACTGTTCTCTCCTAAAGGGAATATAGTGATTTTTTCTCCTATTTTTTTTAAAGACCCTGCAACTTGCTGCAACTTTGGACTTGAAAGGAGACTGAAAGGCAATGTACTGGCCCACTGTGAACTTGGACAATTTACCTAGCCCCTCTAAATCGTAATTTTTAAATGTTTTCATGGGAACAATATACAGTGTTAATAGAATTGCGAGATTAAATGAGATCGTCCATGTCACATTCCAAGCAGACAATAAATGCCCAGTAAGCTGTTATTGTTTAACAAGTGTTTTTTTTTGATAGTTTTATGTGCAAGAGCTATCTTAAGTATCTCAAATAAGGTGTTTTAAAAAAGACTAACCAACAGTTCATTAGTATTCTCTAGGAATTTTTGGAAATTGTGAGGACTGAAGGAGAGTTACAGTGTGCCTGACACTTGCTAAACCCTTTCTGAATATTTTTATTCAAATGTCACAACTCCTAAAAGCATTTAGCTGTACTGTCTTATTTTCGAGATGAGGGTACACTACGGGCAGGACACAGCTCATAGATATACCCACTATCAAGTCATAGAGCTGAATTTGAACCCTGGTCTGTGTAGCCCACAGTATTTGCTGTTACCTACTTGGCTCTTCAGTCAAAACCTTTTTTACTTGACACATCTATTCTGTACATATGCCCATAACCAAGTTTGATGTGCTGGATAGTATGATGGGGGCGGGGAGTGGGTAAGGCTTCCATCGGATCTGAGATGTGAACCCCAGATTTTTTATTTCCCAGCACAATGACCCAGGGAAGTTTCTGTTTTCTCATCTGTAAAATAGAATAATACTTACCTTTTTAGTTCCTTTCATTGAATGTGTGGCATAATCATTTATTAATCAATACATGTAAATTCCCTTGCCTAGACTTTAGGAATGATTGACTGAATAGTAAGTAATTGCTCAGGGTCTATTATTGGCCTATTTCAGATTCTGAGGTAACATGGAGAGCAAAGTGGGCAAAAATCCCTGTCATTGTAGAACTGTGGTAAGTTAAAAACTAAATTATGGGCTGGAGATGTAGCTCAGTGGTAGAATGCTAACCTAGTTTGCCTGAGGCCCTGGGTTCAGTCTCAGGCCCTGCAAACAAACACAATTAGATCATTTTACATATTAGATTGTGGTAAGAAAAAGTAGGGGAGGGGATTAGTATTTGTAGAAGGGAGGGTGAGGGAGCTAGCCTCCCTGAAAGGTAGCATGCTAGCTAGAGAGAATGAGGTATGAGCACCCTTAGGCAGTAGTGTGTTTAGCTAATTTGAAAAATACTGGAGATCCTTGTAGTTAAAGTAAAGAAGAATGAAGGCTGAATGGGAAAGGAAGTCAGGAGAGTTACCTAGACTTGATTACACCCGGCCTTTCACGTCATTGCAAGGACTTTTACGGAAAAGGGAGTCATGTAGTTTGGATTTTAACAAGATCTCTGGTTGCTCAGCTGAGAGTTGAGTATGGGGGAGCCAGGGCAAGGGAAGAGAAATGAGTTAGTAGGAGGCTGTTATAATAATGGAATCTCTTGATTGGTAGCAGAGGAATTGGAGAGAAGTGGTCAGTTCTGGGTAGGTATTAAAAATGAGAGCCAGCGAGATTGTAGATTAAATGTGGTGTGTAAGAGAAAAAGTCAAGAATGACTCCAATTTTTTTTTAAAGCAGTACTGGAATTGAATCCAGGACCTTCACACTAAATTTTATCTTCAGCCCCCTTTAAATTCTTTTTTTTTTTTTTTAATTTTGAGACATGGTCTCACAGAATTACTTGGGTTGGGCTCGAATTTGTGATCCTTCTGCCTCAGCTCCTAGAGTGCTGGAGTTGCAGATGTGTGCCACCATGGCCAGCTAACTCCAGGGTTTTTGACCTAAGCAATTAGAAGAATGAAGGTTCCTTTTACTAAAATAAAGTAGAATGTGAGAGGACTACATACGGAGGTTAAATGGAATATTAGGAAGTCAATTTGGGATAAGGGACATTTGAGATTCCTGTTAGGCAATATGTCAGTGCTGAACAGGTTGTTGGATATTGTTTGGAGTTGAGAGTAAAGGTCTAGGGCTAGATGTAAAACTTTGGGAGTCAACAACCTATAGATAAAGTTACCTGACTGGATAACATCATTAATGGAGTAAATAGGGGAGACCACAAGTTCTGATGTCCAATATTAAGAAATTGAGACTAGAGGAAAAGAGCAAAAGAGAAGAGAGAATAAATAGCCAGAGAGGTAGGAGAAAAGCCAAGCAGGAGGAGGCCCAAAAAGTCAAGTGAATAAATAGTTTCAAGGAGTATTCACCATGTTGATGCCACTAGTAGTCCATTAGATGTTGGGTGGTGATAGAAGGAAAACTGTTTGCTATGGTGGGTCTTTTGGAATGTGTCTTAATCTTTCTTAGTAACAGTTTGCACTTAATGAACCATGGTCATGGGGGCTATTGGTATTTTTATAAAATGAAGTATGTGTTTCTGGAAGACAGATCTGGCAGGTGTTAAAGCATAGAACTGTGGAAGATTGAAAAGTCTGACATTGGATAGTCATTCAAGTACATTTTTAGCAGAATAGATGTATTTAATCCTTTTAGGTATTGAGCTCAAACATTCCCTTGAACCTGCCTGTTTGTCCTTACCTGCTTTACTGTTTCTGTTTGCACTATAGGAATAATAAAATCTGCTGCAGAACATTATTATATTTTCTTTCTTTTAATGTCCATATGATAATATTAGTTTGTAGAATAGCAGAAGGTAGTTTTGGACTTTTGAGTATAGTAGTGAATTCTCACAGCTGACTGTGGGATGTCAACATGCCAGAAAGGTCAGGAATCATGTCCACCATAAGATTTCCATACTTCTGAGCTCCAGCTGATTATCTCAGGGCAAAGTTGCTGTGATTTGTGGTGTTGATTAGGACCTTAATTCATGTTGCATATTAAAGCCTGAAGCTGATTTTATTTGCTTATTTTTATCTTATCAGTTAATTGGAGAGTGTAATTCTGTAAAATTATTTGGAGATTTAATTATTAAATTTAATTATGTGTTTGGAGTAGATTAGCACCAAGATAAGCTGTTTTTCTTTTATAACTTTGACCTTTCTTCAGACTTTTTTTTTTTTTTTTTTTTGGCAGTACAAGGAATTGAATCCAGGGCCTTCACACTAAGCTACATTCCCAACCCTTTTCTAATTTCTTAATTTTGAGTCAAGGTCTCAGTAAGTTGCTCTGGGTAGGCTTGAACTTGTGATCCTCCTGCTGCAGCCTTCCAGAGTGCTGGTATTACAGGCGTGTGCCACCATACCTACAAAATGTTAGTGTATTATGTACTGATTTTTCTTTTAAAATATTAGCCAACTCAGCTTAAGAAATGTATACTTCAGGGTTAGGGATATAGCTCAGTGTCTAGTAGACCTAAAGCCCCAGCAGCAAAACAATTACCAATAATAGGAAAAAATCTTATAGTCCAGAGTTTTGGCCTACTTCTGCTTTCATCTTCCTGTGGCTTATTTGTAGCCTGGAAGACAAGTGTTGGGATAGCAGTAGAAAGGGTCCTAGATGCAGAGTGTCTTGGTGTGTGCCTGTAATCCCAGAGGCTGAGGCAGGAGGATCACAAGTTTGAGCCTATCTTGGGCTGTTGAGCAACATAGCAAGACCCTGTCTCAAAATGGAATAAGGATTAGGAATGTAGCTCAGGCCCTGGGTTCAATTCCCAGCACCCCCGCCCCCCCACCAAGAGCAAGCATAGTGGCACATGCCAATAGTTCTGGAAATGAAAGATCATCCATAAAACTGTATTTAGAAATATGCAGGTGGTACCCTTAACTGTTGTATGTAACAAAAGGCTTCTTCTCTGGTCCTTCATAGAAGTCCTGATAAATCTGTTTCTGAATGTAGCCCTTCTTAAGTTAACTGTTTTCATTAATTTTAGGAAGATCCTGCTTTGACTCGTTGGACCTATGCAAGATCAGCTAATATCTATCCCAGTTTCAGACCCACTCCTAAAAACTCACTGATAGGAATTTCGTTTGGACTTGGGCCCCTCATCTTCTGGTACTATGTTTTCAAAATGGATAGGGTAAGTAATAGGATCAAATGTTTAGTCTTAGTCTCTGTGTGATAGGCTTCCTGGGTAAGTGCCAGATGTACCTCTTTATTTTGATAATTGTCATCAGTGGCTCCCTGCCCACCTTAGCTCTAAACTTGGCCTTCAAGGTCAGTCTCTCAATCTCTTAATCTCTTAATCACTCTCTCTCTCTCCCCTCTTCTCCCTGCCTCTCCCCCTCCCCCCTTCTCCCTGCCTCTCCCCCTCCCCCCTCTCTGTCTTTCTCCCTCCTGCCTCTCTGTCTCTCTCTCTCTCTCTCTCTCTCTCTCTCTCTCTCATGCCCCCCTTTCTCTGTGTTTGAGACAGGCTGACCTTCAACCTATGATTCTCTTCTCAGCCTCCTGAGTGTTGGGATTACAGTCCAGTCATGTGCCATGAAACCTGACTCCCCCTTTCTCTCTCGTGTCTTTATTCCTTTCTAGTCAGAGTTAAAACATGTTTTCAATTACATGTTTGGTTTTACTGCTTTGTTATTTTAACTCATATAGAAATATATTTTGTTAAAAATCACGGTAGTCTCTGGATCTTTCAAATTTAATTTGATGTCTGGTCCACAATTTAAAGTAATAAAATGGTCAGTTTAAATTTGTCTAAGATAAATTACTCATGAGTTTTTCTGGTGGATTTTTAAAAATAATGTAAGAAAAGTAGACAGTGATTATTAAGTTACTTTTTTCTCATTAGAAGATACGTAGAAATTAAACTGTTCTATTGGATTAACCTTTAGGTTTTATCTTTGCAGAATTTTTAGCTTCCTTTGTTCATTTGTTTTGAAAAGAGATGATGTTTACTGGTTCACATATTTGGAGAGTACATAAATCATTTTCCATGTTCCCTCTTTGCATGAATTCTGGTTACGTTGGTCACATTTTGTGAATTAATGTTAAAATGTATTGATAAACAACAAAGAAGCAAAAGCAGCCTGGCTGGGAATCACCTCTGTCAAAGGCCTCCTGTGATTCCAGAGAAACAAGGTTATCTCTGGACTAGCCCATTCCACTTCTGCTCTAGTACCCTGGCCACAGCCCCAAGCCTGCTGCTGCAACCAGATTGGAGCCCTCTCGTCTATCTTGGTCTTGAGATGGCCATCCCACTCTTCTATTAGAGCTTGTGTCTTTGGCTACATGATGAATTGACCACACTTTCCCAGAAGGTGTTTGCATTTTGCTTTCAATTTATGCTTTTTAGTGGGTAATTTATTTTTAATTACTAGAATATAGGTGGTTTTGAGTAGGAGCATTTTCTTACTGTCTCTTTAGTTCTTCAGATTACTACTTCCACTCCCTGGGCTTTAGATAGTGCGATTGCCATTAAGTTTGGAGTGTTTTATTCTGATTTTCAGAGCTGTACTGTGGGTTGTGCTACAATGCATTGTTTTTCATCTGCTGTTTTTCTGTCTTTACAGGATAGGAAGGAAAAGCTTATCCAGGAAGGAAAATTGGAACGACCATTTAATATCTCATATTAAGTCTGGCAATGATAACTATTTTCTTGCTTAAATAAATCTTCTACTAAAGGCCGGGCATAGTGGTGCATGCCTGTAATCCCAGCACTTGGGAGGCTGAGGCAGGAGGATCGCTGCAACTGTGAAGCCAGCCTGGAGTGCTAGTGAGTTTAAGGGCAGTCTGAACTACATAGTGAGACCCTGTCTCAAAAAACCAAAAAAATTAAAAAAAATCTTCTGTTATTAACTATTTTGTCTTCATATTGCCTTGATTCAGTGTTAAAACTCACTAACACCTTAACAGAAGCAAAAGCAACTTACGCTGGGAATCACTGCCATCGGAAAGATGGCTAACATTCATTTAAGAATCTGCTTTCTAAGAGCTTGTAGTTTAATAAAGAAACAAATTTATATGTATTCATTAATCACTCAACATAGAGCATTAACTCAGAGTCAGGCATTGTGCTGTGTGCTCAGAATACAATAGACTCATAGTGCCTGTGTGTAAGGAGTACAAACTGATCACTGTGTACTGTGCAGTTACTTGAGTGCTTAGTACATGTCTGGCAGTAATGGCCAAGTCATACCACAGCAGCAGAACAGTAATAACAGTGTAAGAAATACAAGAAAGATTCAAGAAAAATGCTATTGGTAAGCTGATAAGGAAATTTAGGGAGATGGTATTTGATCTAGGCTCTGGTGTTGACAGGATGAAACAGCATGAAAGGGCAAGGTCTGTAGAGTGGCTAAATTAAAGGCCTCAGTGAGGATGTGTGGTGGAAGTCATGCTGAGTAACAGTGTAATGGTTAAGGGCATGGGCTTTGGAAGTCGGATCTGGAAGTCAGAAGGTGACCTCAAATTTAGCAGTTGGAATTTTAGGCCTCCATTTCCTCATCTAAGGTTATGAAGATAAAGTAGGGGTATTAAAAAAATAAGTTGCTCCGTGCCTTGTAGTTTTGAAATTGACAGTATCATCCCCAAAGAGTCAGATGCTGTAAATGTTCTATAGGCCTTATTTATATGAGTATGTTGGTCTTAAATTTTGAAGCATATGCGCTATTCTGTTATTAGTCTTTGTTACCCCCCTAAAGGCACAACCTGAGAAGAAGGCTTATATGCAAGTAGTTAGGATCTGAAAGAAGAGTGGTGGGGGACTAGGAAGAGGGAAACCCATCAAGTGTGTGCTACTGACCTGTTGCCTCAGAGTGATGGGCTCCCACAAGGAGTCTCAGAGGAGCCCTGTGGAATGCACTTACCTCCAAACATGGAAAAAGAAAATACTTATCCTGTCTCCATTGGTCAGAAGTTACTTCATGTAATTTCCTTCTACTATGTGAGAGTATAGAATGGCTGACTTATATCATTCATGGAGAAAGGAAACTTAGGGCAAACAGTTTCTTCATGTCCCCTGTTATTTGGATCTGTTTGTGCATGCATTGAGTCCAATCTGTAATATGTCCTTCAAGGTTATGGCTATGTACAATCTACACAACACTCAGTAGAGGAGGGTTGGTGGACCAAATTACAGTCCACACTGTTGGAACTGGCTGGGAGGCCATACCTGCTATCACCATCTCCCCCAACCATACTTCCTATATGTAACTTACTTGGCCATGACTTCAGCAGAGCTCGGTTGCTTCTGGATGGAATCACGAAGATCTTCATTTCTAGTCTTACTGTGGCAGCATCAGGCCTCTGTTATAGCCATTGCCTGCTTACAGTCACCCTGGACATGGAACCACCAAGATGCTGCAGTGAATCCCTAGGCTCCAGATGTTTCTAGTCCACATTGTGTAGCTGTAACCTTTACTTGTAATCAGTATTGCTGTTGCTAATACCCAAAGCTTTTTGATCTACTCTTTATTGGATATAAAAAGCCCAAAATGATGAAGAGGTAGAGCTATAGATTATGTTTCTCTGATGAAATATTCTTCCCATACCTCACAGGGTGAATCAAGACCTACTCATCAGAACCTAAAGTTGTATAGGAGGGAGGCATTTATTCCACAAGTTAGTCACTGGGATGGCAAAAGAGGCCAGTCCTATTTTCTCTTGAATTCTAGCTACTGGGTCATAGCACAATGTTTATGACCTTGGTTCACTGAATTTACCACATGGTCAACCCTGTATCAACACTGCAGGACATTGTCCCAAAGTTGGTACCTTAGCTAATCCTTCAATAGGCTTACTGTATTCACTTGACAACATGACTCTGTTTCTGACATGCAGATCATGATGGCCAGCTCTGGTTGAATGGTCATATGATCCCATAGTGAGTGCTCAGCTGCTTTGGGGGTGGTAAATTGTCCTCTGTTGCAGAAGGCATGGCTTGATTCAGAACCTTAGGAGTGTGCAACTATACTATTGCCAGGACCCTGCAGAGACTCCAAACAGCATCCCAATTTACCATGGATACCTAGAGTATTGGTTCTATTGTGTTACATGATGGAAGTAGCAGCTGTTTACCTTGCAGCTTGGACCTGCACAACCCTCTGTGGACTACATTCAAAACTAGGGGCTTTATGAATCACCACATAAATGCGACACAGCAGTGTTCTCTAGCAGGATATGTGTTGCCTCCAGAGTCCAGAGACTCATCCACAAGGGGCTGTGCCTCCTTAGATGGAAGGGGTGTGAAATGGAACAATCAACCCTCTTCTTGGAGGGGATATATTGACACTCTGAAGACCACTGGATCCTTAAAAATATTGATGTTGAAGACTCCCAAAGCATTATACAGATTGCCTCCCACTTTATGCTACTTCATACTAAGGCACTGAAGTAATGGGGAACTTAATAGAACAGAAACTTTGAGGCAAAAATATTAGAAAGTGTGAGAAACTGGCCAGGGCAGTAGACACATGAAGTAGCTGTGTATAATGGCAGAATGCTAGAGAGCTACGATGTTTTGCAAAATGGGTCTTCAAACCAGTTTGGATTTTCAGCTGCCATATCATGCCATTGAACTTTGGCTAAGTCATATGGTTCTTATTCCCAATTTCCATGTGATTTCTGTTTCCTAACTTGCCCCTGCAAGTATAATTATAACTAACTACCCCTGCCTCCCCCACCACTTTTAATGGCCACTGTTCTTAAATTGTTTTCTAGATCTCAAAGAATTGTATTATTTTATTCTAATTTTACTAGAGGGCAAAAAATGGAATCTTACCTAGGCCTTCAGTTTTCTTTTTAAGCTAAGTTTAGTGTGTTTTTTCTTTGTATGCACATGTATGTGTCTCTTATAAGAAAATCTTAAGAGAATAAAAAGTCACTCCTAATTTCCTCACATAGGGAAGAAATTTTGGTACATATCCTTCTGAAGTGTTTTCCCCACTCCATGCTTATATATTTTTTTTCAACAAAATGAGATCCACTGTACAAAATGATTTGTAAGTTTGGGATCAAATGATTTCTAATGAGCATCATTCCATGTAATAATTCTATGACATTTCTAGTGGCTGCTAATAGTATTCTATTACATACATCTATTATAATTTACTTAGTTCTTATGATCAATGTAATATATGACCTTGCAGGTGAATTTTTGTGTTTGTCCCTAACTTTTTTCATAGGATAAATTTCTAGGAGTATTATTTCTGGGTCAATAAAAAGGCAAATATTTTCAGTTTGGTATATGGGTTTTATAACTTTGTGTTCCCAAGCAACGAATAAGGGGCCTGTTTACTATTCTTTTCAATGATGCAACAGAGCATAATGATTAGCAGTGGTCTCTAAAGCCAGATTCTTTTCCTTTGCATCCCTGCTCTGCTACTTGTTAGCAAAGTGACCTAGAAAATAGTTAAATTATCTTGCCTCAGTTACCATCTCTTCCTAGTAAATACTTCCAGTATTGTTTGATGAGTTATTACTTATAAAGGACCTAAAGCAGTGACATATAGTCTTAGTGTTTACTATGATTACTTTTAACATGATGAAATATTTTAAATTTGCATTTCATTTATTATTGAGTTAACATTTTTTCATATATTTTTGTCCATTTATATTTGTTATTTGCTTGTTCAAACTCACTGCCTATTTTTTATGATGTAATATGTTTTTGTAATGATTTTAAGGTTTAAGCAAGATAAAGATCAATCTTTCATTGGGAGTTATTCTAATACCCCTTATTAACAGAAAAAAAATATTTATATTGTATCCTTAGTGCCTATAGGTTGAAAGAAGGCACTGCCCAGGGAAATTTTGCATGGTAGGAACTTCTAAAGCATTTTTATAAAATTATTTTTATGGAATTATTGGCCAGTGTGTTCTAGAGAATATAATCAATTTCAAAAGTTTTTTTTTTTTTTTAGTAATCAAAAACAATGTCCCAAATAACACTGAGTAGTCTGATGAGGACACCAATTGCTACCTTGTCTGAGCTCCAAATACTGCCATCTGTCTGGCTGATGCTGCTAGCCCTGGGCACTGAAGCCCACACTGGTACTGCTGAGCATTTAAAAATGGCAAGTGTGTAGTAAAGAAGGTAGCTAGGAACAGATCATATGGCCCTTGTCACATAAAGAGACTTCAGTATGATTTTAGTGAGAAGCATTGAAAGCATTAAACAATACCAACCCGAGGCCAGGGATTTAGCTCAGTGGTTCCGCCACCTGCCTGGCAAGCTCAAGGTCTCGAGTTCGATCCCCATTACCAAAGAAAACCCAAAAAAACAATACCAACCCGATTAGATTTGGATACCTGGAAGATCACTCTGGTTCCTGGGTGGAATATGATCACAGGGCAAGAGAGGCTGAAGGAAGACCAGTAATCAGGCTGTTGATTATCAATCAGATATGATTTGTAATTTTTTAGACAGCCTCCAATGCAGAACAAAGCAGCCCCTGCCAATCCTAGGATGAGTCGTCTAGATATGAACTTGTCAAAAGCTTTATGAAAGTATAAATATATTATCTCTATTAGTTCCTCTTTATCCACACACAAAGAGGAGCCATTCTTAATTCCTTATCCTTTTATGACATCCCTTTTCCTTCTCTGGAATAGCATTGACCCCACAACAGGCTGGTTTGTTTAATACTATGTCTTTTTACCCTTTGGCACAGATCCTGCCAGAAAAGAAAAGATCACATTCCTGTTCTGATTGCAATTCCATTGCATCCAGTCCCTGATTTACTTTATGTTTTCTCATTCCTAGTGCTACCTGACCCAGTCTACTCATAACTTCAGAGGAGATACAGAATACTTGTTGCCTTTCTCTGATATTCTTCAGGATAATTAATGGGGTTCTTGAAGACATTAGAAGTCTGTACAAGAGGCTGTTTTGATCAAATTTGCATGATTTCAAAATATGGACAGCACTTTAGAATTATTTAAAATATAATTCTAAAAACACAGTATTAATAGAGTCTGCGTTTTCAAAGCTACTACTGTCATTTTCTGTCTTTGTGTGAACAGAAAGAATTTTCATAATGTTTCCATTTTTCTTTTAGAGGACCCATTTGTTCTAGTAGCTTTGACTGTACCACTTCCAATTGTTCCTTTCTGGCTTGGTGACTGCATTTTTCTGGCTGAGATAGAGGCTTCTTGTATGCTAATACTCACTATGTCCTGGAGAAAAGCCAAGCCTCATCATCTACATGGAGACCCTTCATTTTGAGTTACAAGAAAGTGCAGTGTGAATTGATATCTCATGGCCAAGTTTCATATTCAAAGGATTGAAGAAAGCTCAGCATTTGACCCCTGACCTTTGAATTTCCCTGGAGATGGCTGGCTGGTTGGAATGTCTGAGATTTCTGGAGCAAATCTGTTCAAGTTTATTTTCTGCCCATAATCACAAAGACTATCACCTTAGTTTGGAGTCAATTCTTTACTTCTATCACCAATTACAGTTAAATCACTCATCTCTTATAATAGGCTCCAGAAGAATCTTGGGACTGGGCAAAGGAAGAAACTGGCAGCCGTTGATACAGAAATCAATAAGGAGAAACTTGGGGGCTATAGTCTGGTGTGACATTCTGGAGGGGAGGAGGAAAGGGGGAGGAGAAAAATGCAGAGGACATTTCTTGACGATTTGCACAGTTAAATACTTTAAAAAGATATGTATGTTTCACACAATTTAAAACACAAAGTTTTCTAAAGAGAGTTTTATTCCTGTTTTATATAAGATGAAGGATAGCAGATTAGAGCTAGCAGTACTCATGAGACATTTGGAGGTCACTTGCCAGTATCTGTAGGTACTGGTTAGGTGTGAAAAAAAAAATCCAGGTATGGGAAGGCAATTTAAATGAGTAACACAGCAGACAATATCCTGTCTACAGGGAAAAGCAGTGTCTTTTCTTAGCTCAAGGACTGCTCACAGCTCAGCTCCAGCTAATAAAGTATCTGACTCCTGGAAGGATGAAGCTGAGGGAAGAGTAAGAAACCCAGCAAAACACAGTGGCTCTGGCAACTGCAGTTGACACCCAAGGGTGGCAATTCAAGCCCTCAGAGTGGAATTAGAGCCCAGGTGATAGTTAACCAAGCCCACGCAGTGTTGATGAGCTCCTTTCTCACTGGAAGGTGGGGCCCAGAAACCAAAATATTTGCAGGAAGGAGACCCCTCAGATCAAGTTACCAAGGAAGAGAGAGGTCAGGAAATCAATTAGAAGGTGGCAATGGAGTCCTTGGGATGGAAAGAAACAAGAGTTGAATTCTGGATAGGAACTGAGAGGCAGGAGCATGCAGTGGCTGTGACCTGTATGATCCAAGGATGGAGAAGAGACCCCAGAGTGGTGCTACCAGTACAGTGGGCACTTTCCTACCTAGACTTCAAATCCCATAAAATTCTGTGCCCTCTTGTCCACTGCTCCGCTTTCCAAAATGTCAAAGAGATCAGCACTCATGTGTGATCCCTCTGGTCACAAAGACTGACCAGTTAGAAGCCCAGGTGACTGCCCTCCCATTGGTTTCTTGACTTTGCTGAGTTCCATGCAGAAGGGCCCTGCCCCACCAAGCTCTGGGCACCACTAAACTGCTGGCTGGATAGAAGTTATATGAGAGAATAGACAGAAAACTTGGAGAAGGCCTAGATGAGAGGGGGTTGCACAGCCTGCCCACCTGCAGAAGCAGAGAGGGAACAGAAGTAAACAGCAACAGGAACTGCCACAGAGAGAAAGGGCCTGGGAAGAACCCCCAAACTGAAACCTGGAAGATTAAGTGCTTGACCAGTCTCACCCTCAGCTCCCTCTGCTCCAAACTAATTGAAGACAAAACGTCTGGCTAGTCACACCCACAGGAGCACAGCTGAAAGCTAACAGAACCCTGTTCCCCTGGAAAGGACTCTGCTTTTGCATCTCTGCAATGTACATAGCAGAGAATAAGAATTAATTAGTGCTTTATGATCAGAGTAGAGTAACCCTCACCAAAAATTGTGTACAGAGGACTCAAATACAAGCTGTCAGTTTATTAATTGCTTCTAGACCTCCTATAGGTTCCCCCAATCTCTAATCATACTTTCCTCCCTCTTCTTTCTTTCCCCATCCCCCAAAGATAACCTCTCAAAGCCCTTCTTCCTTCTCCATTCCAGATACAAAAATATCACTACCAAAGTCCTATCTCCTCACTTTCATTTTGTTTTGTTTTCACCTTCCCTTCTTTCTGAACTATTTTCTTTTTTTTCTTCTTCCTCACTCTCTCATCCTCTGCATCCCAGCGTACTTGTCATCATTGACAAGTCACCCATTAGCTTCCTAAGTTATTTGAAAGAGGAAGAATGTGAAATTGTCAAAACAATTAATTTAAGTTTTATGATTGAGATATGTTTGATTCTGAAGATGCTGGTGTAATTACTGTCTGCTTGTAATACAGCAACTGTTATTGGCTTCATTACATCAAGTAGGCTAAAGAGGGGTGTAAACAGCAAAACATAATCAAACACAGATCACAGTATAGGGAGATGGAATCTAACTAAATAGATCTCCACAGTGGTGATAGAGTTTTTCTTTCCTAACTGATCTTCAATCTGCTGCACAAAACCAATAGAAATTTAAGAAGGCAAGACAACAAGATGCCTCCCAAAATACTTAACTCCCTAAAAGCTGATATCATAGGCTCTGAAGCAGAGAACATTACAGGGGTTAAAATGATTAAAATGAATAATTGATAATTTGAAATAGGAAAAAAGGTCCAAAAACAAAGGGGTGAAGGGAGGGGAAGGGGAAAGGAAAGGAGGGAAAGGAAAAACTATGAGAAAAGAAAAAAAAATGGAAATGATGTCTATGTAAATAGGGAAGGGTGGAGGGGGTGAAGGGTGCACAGGTAATGCGGAAAAAATAAGAACCAAGATACATCATGTACAGGTACAAACACCCAATGATAAATGTAAATGAATTGTATACCTAAAATGTACCAATAAAAGAATTTAAGAAAAAAAAAAGAACAAATGGTCAAAATGTTCAAAGAGATTAAAGAAGAAACATATAAGTAAATTCACAAGATTGTTGGTGAACTTAGGATTTAAATAAACAGATAAAAGAATTTAATTAATAAATGTTCAGTGAGTTCAAAAAAGAAAAGCTGATGCAGTTAAACAAGACGTGAATGACCATTTTGGTAAAGAATTAGAAATTATGAAAATAAATCTAGAAAAAGTCCAGGATATAAAAAATTCAATGGAAAGCGTGGGTAGTAGATTTGACCAATGTGAGGACAGAGTGTCAGGACTTGAAGAGAAGGTTGATATAGTAGATCATGTATTCAATGATATCCTAAAAACATTAAGACACCATGAAAGCTGGATCCAACAGCTGCTACAAGACTAAAAGAAAACAAAACCTCATAGGAGCACAATTCATAACACATAAATCTTGGAAGCAGTTATGTCCATCAACAGTTGGATGGATAAAGAAAATGTGGTATCTATACACAATGGAGTACTACTCTGCCATAAAGATAAACTTGAGTCCTTTGTAGGAAAATGGATGTACCTTGAGACCATATTGTTAAGTGAAATAAATCAGACACACAAACTCAAATATTGCATGGTTTCTTTTATATGAGAAACCCAAATTATAAAGAAGAGGAAAATAAAAATTAGATAATGGGATATAGGGAGATAGATATTTCTCAAATGGGAGGGGGATCAAAAGATGGAGGGAGGGGGAGAAAGAGGAGGAAAAGGGATATGAAAAAGGAAATTAAGATGTGTTATGTAAATGTATTAACTCTGCAAAAGGAATGAAACATTATGTACTGCAAACATGCACTAATAAAAATATAAAAAAAGAAAAGTTGGAAGATGAGTCAAAAGGTATACAAATTTTATTCACTGAAATCAAAGCAGAAATATTACCAAACCTAGAGAAAGAATTGAATTTTCAAGTATGAAACATATAGAACCCCAAGTAGCTACAGCCAGAAAAGAATCTCTCCACAACACATTGTAATCAAAATTTCAGGAATTTAACACAAACAGAACATACTAAAAGCTGTTACAGAAAAGCAGAAAGTAACCTATAACAACTAGTAACCTATAAAAGCAAGTCTATCAAAATAACAGTGGATTTCTCCAGACAATCCTTAAAGTCAGAAGATAGTGGAGCAAAAGTTTTCAAGCCCTAAAAAAACAATTCTATATCTTGCAAAATTGGCCTTCAAAATTGACAAGAAGTAAAGACTTTCCATGACAGAGTAATCCTAAAGAAATATATGACCACCAAATCAGCATTACAATAATACTTAAGAGAATCCTAGACAGAGAGAAGGAGGCCAAAAGTACCAAAGGAAAGTATACATCCAGCTGGGAGAGTAGTTAAAGAAAAGGAAAAAATGAAGGAATCAACACTAGAAAAATAACACAATGATAGTTTATAATAATAAGTTTCAATGTCAATGGTCTTAACTCCCCAATCAAAAGACAGACTGGTAGATTAGATAAAATAATGAAATTCAACAATGGCTTCCTGCAGGAGACACACCTCATCCAAAATAAAGTATATACACTGAAAGTAAAAGGATGGAAAATGATATTTCAAGCAAACAGAGCCAGACAGCAAGCAGGAATAACTATGTTATTTTCAGACACATCAGGCTTCAAATAAAAAATGATCAGAAGAGACAAAGAAAGTCACTATAAACTAGTAAAGGGAATGATTCAAGAGGAAGAGATCATAATTGTAGACATACAAGCACTGAATGTTGGTGCACCCAACTTCATAAAACAACAACTACTGGACAAAAAGGACAGATAGACAATGCAATCATAGCAAGGAACTTCAATACCCCACTCTCACAAGTAGGTCAACCAGAAAAAATTCAACAAAGAAATATCAGAGTTAAACCACACCAGTGAAAAAATGGACTTAACAGATACCTGCCATGTGTTTCATCCAACAACAGAATGCACATTTCTTTTTGCTCAGCAGCAAATGGGATTTTTTCCAAAATAGGCCATAAGGCATACTTACACAAATACAAAAGAGTCCAAATGATCTCCTTCATACTATCAGATTATACTGGAATGAAACTAGAAACCAACAGCAAAAGAAACCACAGAAACTTTGCAAATACTTTGGAGATTGAATGATACATTTGAGAAATTCCTAGACACATATGAATTACAAAAATTGAACAAAAAAAAGAGATAAAAACTGGCCAGGCATAGTAGCACATGCTTGTAATCCCAGCACTAAAGAGGCTGAGGCAGGAGTATCATCATGAGTGTGAGGACAGCCTGGGTTACACAGTGAGTTCAAGGCCAGCCTGAAGTATGTAGTATGATCCTGTCTCAAAGAGAGAGAGAGAGAGAAAACGACCTCAAATAGAGCAATAACAGGCAATGAAATAGAGGCAGTAATAAAAACCCTACCAATTAAGAAAAGCCCACAACATGATGGATTCACCACATAATTCTACTAGAACTTCAGGGAAGATCTAACTCCAATACTTCTCAAATTCTTCCCTAAAATTGAAAGGGAAGAAGGACTGTCAAACTCATTTCTCAAAGCTAAAATTACCCTGATTCCCAAACCACACAAAGACTTAGCAAAAACAAAACTAAACAAAAACCACCAAACAACAACAACAACAAAATTATAGGCCAATCTAGTTAGTGAACATAAATGCAAAAATCCTCAACAAGATACTGACAAACCGAATGCAACAAATCATTAAAAAGGTCACACATCTGGGCCAGAGATTTAGCTCAGTGGTTCCGCCACCTGCCTCACAAGCCCAAGGTTGATATCTGGTACCAAAAAAAAAAAAAAAAAAAATCACACATCATGACCAGTTTCAAGGATTGTTCAACACACATAAATCAATAAATATAATACATCACATAAACAAAAGTAGGGCAAAAATCACATGATCATATCAATAGGTGTAGGAAAGGCTTTTGACAAAACTCAACACCCATTTATGATAAACTCTCTGATGAAAATAGATATAGAAGGACCTATATCAAACTAATACAAGCCACTTATGACAAACCTACAGCAAACGTCATACTAAATGTGGAAGAAATGAAATCATTTCCTCTAAAGTCAGATACAAAACAAAGTTTCTACTTTCAGCACACCTGTTCAATATAGAACTTGAAATCTTAGCTATAGCAACCAGACAAGAGAAAGAAATAAAAGGTATACATATAGGAAAGGAAGAAGTCAAACTCTCCTTATTCACAGATGACATGATCCTTTACATAGAAGACCCAAAATTCTTCACCAGAAGACTCTTAGAGCTAATAAATAAATTCAGCAAAGTAGGATACAAGGTCAATACACTGAAATCAATAGTGTTTCTGTACACCAACAATGAAGGCACCAAGAAAAGAAAATCAGGAAAACAACCTCATTTACAATAGCTTAAAAAAAAAACACCCTAGGAATCAACCTAACTAAGGAAATGAAAGACCTCTATAATGAATACTATCCAGCTCTGTGAAAAGAGATTGAAGGAGACATTAGAAAATGGAAAGATATTCTCTGTTCTTGTATAGGCAGAACCAATATTGTAAAAATGGTCATGTTGCCAGAAATGATATACAGATTTAATGCAATCCCAATCAAAATGCCAACAGCACTCTTCTCAAAACTAGAAAAATCAATCTTAAAATTTTTAATGGAACCAGAAGAAATCTCAAATAGCCAAATACAACCCTGAGCAATAAGTGCAAAGCAGGACACATCAGAATCTTGGATTTCAAGTTATATTACAAAGCTAAAATGATTAAAAATAGGATTGTCCTGGCACAAAAACAGACATATTGATCAGTAGAACAAAACTGATGGTACGGAAAAAAAAATCCCAGGGTCTTCAGCCAATCTTCAACAAAGGGACCAAAAGCATATATTAAAGAAAAGATAGCCTCTTTAATCATGGATCCTCAGATAATTGGTTAGCCAAATACAGAAGAATGAATCTAGATTCATATGTCTCACTGTATGCTATAATCAAATCAAAATGGATCAAAGACATAAATATCAAAATAATCTGCTGAAAAATAAAATAGGCACAATTCTTGACATAGTCAAGGACTTTCTGAACAGAATCTGAATTGCACAAGAAATAACACCAATAACCAATAAATGGTATAATATCAAATTAAAAACTTCTGTACAGCAAAGGAAACAATGAACAGAGCAAAAAGTAGGCAAAATTTTTCCAACTATTCCTTAGACAGAGGACTAATATCTAGAATATATAAAAAGATTCAAAAAGTTAGACCCCTTATAATAAAAAACAATAAAAATGAGCAATTAAAATGAATAAACACCTCAGAAGAAGTACAAATGGCTTATAAATATATGAAAGCATGTTCAGCAACTTTAGACATTAAAGAAATACAAATCAAAGTAACTCTGAGATTCTGTCTTACTCCGGATAGAATGGCTATCATCAATAACCCAAAAAAGAAGAAATGTGGGTTGAGATTGTTGGAAAAAAGCAAACTTCTGCATTGTCGGTGGCCATATAAACTAGTACAATCACTATAGAAATCAATATGAAGATTCCTCAAAAAACTAAAACTAGAAATTCCATTTAACGCAGCTATATTTCTTCTGGGTATCTCCCCCAAAGACATCATATTACAGTGATACGTGAGTATCATGTATATAGCAGCAGAACTCATAATAGCTAAATCTTGGAAGCAATATATATATGCTATTAAGGAAGGATTAATTTGAGTCATTTGCAGGAAAATGGATGCACTTTGATGCCATAATGCTAAATGAAATCAGACATGGTTAAATATTGCAGTTTCTCTCATATGAGAAATCTAAAGTATAAA
The DNA here is from genome assembly GCF_053883595.1 of Heterocephalus glaber. Taxonomy (NCBI): domain Eukaryota; kingdom Metazoa; phylum Chordata; class Mammalia; order Rodentia; family Bathyergidae; genus Heterocephalus; species Heterocephalus glaber. Next base: position 70,600,143 of record NW_028258138.1, read on the forward strand.
TAATTTAAAGAGCAAAATGAGAGGTAGATGACAGGAAATAGGGAGGTAGACTGTGGAGATGTGAAAGGGATGGGGGGGTAGGTGGGAAGGGGGAGAGGAAGAAGTAAAAAGGACTAAGGTACTATATGTATTATGTATAAACTCTCCATGATCAATGTATTTATTATATATCACAAACACATACTAATAAAAAAGAAAGAAAATAAGATAGAAAAACATCAAAGCGTACTATTATTAATTTTGTGAGTCAACTACCCTGAAGCCATATCTTAGAAGCTAAGCAGGCAGCTTCCACTCCAAAGATAAGCTCTACAGTAGGGTGGCCCAAAAATGATTTATTTGGTTCTTCCAACCATTAGGAAGGAGACAACAATGCAGACTGCAAGAAGGAGGAACTGCTATTGGTCTGCAAATCCTGGGGATGGTTGAGTTTTCTGGAGACACTTGGGCAGGCCTGTGTCTTAATAAATTCTTGTAAGGCACTGGCCTGAATATCTCCTCTGCATTGTTTAATGCTTATGAGCCTGTCACTTGCCCTGAGGCTATGAATATGAAGAATATACAGGTCTTTCTTAGAGGAATTAATAGTGAAGAAAGACAATTATAGCAGACAAAAACTCATAAAGCTTTGATTTGTGTCTAGCACTAAGTTAAACTAGGGCTTTACACATCCTCCAAAATACCTCAAAGGAAGTCCCCATTATGCAATGAGATTTAAAGGGTTAATAACTTCCCCAATTCCCCAGCTAAGGGCTGACATAGAACACAAACCTAGCAGCCTGACTCCAGAGGGTGTATATTGAGCCAGTCTTTGAAAGGGATATAGACAGATGTGGTGAAAGTGTGCGTACTGAGAAAAGACACCCAGTCTAGCCTGGAGGGCATAAGAGCTAGTACCTTGGAAAGTAGGGACTTCCAGTTGCACTTTTAGGTTTTCTAGTACATTCACAGATTTATAGAATGTTAGATCTGGGAGAATTTTTGAAGATCTACTAGTTTCACAGCTTAATTTTAAAGGAAAAGTTTGGACAGGAGAAATTACCTGTTCAATTTTTCTAGAATCCTTCCTATTTTAAAACTAGGATTCTAGGTTTTGATTAGGAACTGATTGCCCTTGTCACCTACTTGTAACTAGAAGTGACCTTGTCAGGTGCTAGACAATTGCCGGTCAATTTTCTGACCTCATACATACAGAAGATTGAAAAACCATTTTATTGGGGGAATGATTTGGGGTGAAATTGGGCAGATGTCTAAAGCATTTTGTATACAAAGCAAGTATTGGCAGGTTTGTCCCTTCTGGGGGTGCTGAACATAAAAGCATCCTCCCCCTCCCCCTCCCCCTCCCCCTCCTCCTCTTCTTTCTACTCCTCCTTTCCTCTTTGAGCTCACCCTCCCTCCCAGCTCCTCTTCCTCCTCCTCCTCCTCCTCCTCCTCCTTTTGTGGTACTAGGGATCAAACACAGAGCCCTTTCACTGAACATCATTCCCAGTCATTTTTATTTTTTATTTTGAGACAGGGTCTTGGTAAGTCATTAAGTTGCCCAGGCTAGACTCAAACTTGCAGTCCTCCTGGCTGGGCCTCTCAAAGTGCTGAGGTCACAGGCAGGCACTACCAGACCCAGCCAGACTTCTTTTTTTTTTTTTTCAGTATATTTATTGATGGGTCAATTGTGCCAGTATTTTAATTCACATGTAATGATGCAGACCCTATGTCAATAACAACTAACAATACTACTTTAATTGAAAAATGATAAACTGTTTCCACTTATGTTGTGATTATATGATACTCAAATTTTGTATCCTTTACAGAAATAAAGCATGATAAATTGCAATTTGCCACAACACACTTTCTCTAAATCTAAGACACAACACAGTTTTACACAACTCTACTTTTATAGAACAACCAGATTTATAATTGATTTCATTAGATTTATCAATATACATGGCAGCTTTCTCAAATCTCAAAATACCAAAAGTATGTAATTTTAAAGGTGAAAAATTACTTTCCTTTAGATATTCCTATTAAAATCTATAAGCAAAAATAATTGATAAACTAACACACTTTAGAAATCAGAATATTTTAAATTAAAATATTTTTAATGAATATGTCTTTTAATTAACTATCATAGTTAAATTTAATATCACAAAACAAAATGGCTTATCCCCACCAATTTCCCAAGTGAGGGAAAGTCATTGGGATTTACACTTAATATAAGTTTTAAATGTGATTATTAAATGATAATATTTTATCAATTATAGGAAATGTTTATTTATATATTTTTAAATTTTGGTATCGGGGATCAAACTCGGGTCCTTGTGCTTGTGAGGCAGGTGCTGGAACCAGGGAGATGTTCATTTATAGGAATTTCCTCAGGACCAGCAATTGTTTTAGGCCAAGTTTGAGCCCATGTCAACCTTCCAGGTTACATTCAGTGCACCTAACTTGCCTAATAAGTTTATCAATTTAAGAATTGGAGTTTCATTGATAATAAGGGAGAATAAGCAGTAGCTAATCCACTGTTCAACTGATAAAAGACAAAAAAAAAAAAAAGCTAAACCTGAATGGGATAATTTCAAGTAATAATTTTTAAAAAATTTTTAAACTTTAAACAAGAATGGCCAAGACTGTTGGCTTAAGATTTCACAGGATAACCTTAAGAAAAAACCAAAAAAGAAACACACATAGAAATAGTGAAGTCATTGAAACTTATTGATAAAAAACTAAAGTTTAGTAGTCATTGACGGGGTTACAGCAACTTATTGTCTACATTTAAAATTAATTTTAAAGAAAACTAGAAACAAAGAATGCTATTAAGAAACAACAAAAATGATAAACATTTAACACCTAAAGAGTACTTAAGATCCTAAATAAAAATATTAAAGATAAAAGGGCTTTGAAATTTTTTCCAACAATTCATCTTATAAAATCGATTTCTAAATACCTCATATCCTTTTTGTTTTGGTGTTTTGTTTGCTATCAACTAGACATTAATACAGTAGAAAATCTCAGGTTCTTTTCAAATGCTTGGCATTATAATGTGATCTCATATCTTTCCTTAAATTAAATTTTTCTCCACATATTCCACATGTATACAGATGAACATCCATGTGCTGCTCCAATTGTTCATTATTTGGGAATATCTGAAAGCAGACCTGGTCTGCTTATATAGTCTCACCAGCAGATAAATGAGAAATCATATGCCATACATGGTCATGTTTTCTGAAGTTTCCTTGATCACAAATGGAACAGACATACCTGGCCATGCCTTTGTGCATATCATTGTGCAGACACAACTGACGTTCTCTTAAAAACTGCTTCCCATATGTCTGACAAACAGTTTTTCCTTAGTATGAACAGTATAGTGTTCTCTTAAATGACACCACTGATAAAATCCTTTTCCACACAGATTACAAAAATGCTTTCGCCTATGATCTCTTTCATTTTCTTCCATAATTGCACTTTTAAACATATCTTGATCTAGGCAGCTAGACATATGTTCAACCACTAGATTTTCAGTTTCAAAACGCTGGCCACAATTAGGACATCGAAAAGGACAGGCAGAATGTTTAAATAACTGCTTTTTTTGAATACTGTTTATTTGGTAATGACTGTCCCTAAAATCATCCAGCATTTCAACAAATATTTCTCTTATTTCAGACTGTTCATCAGGGTTTTCTTCCATGTCCATCTTCTCTTCTGTATTTCCTAGCCCATGCATTGTCAGATCTTGGGGTTCTCCACCTCTGTGCATGTTCCTGAAGCTGCCAACCCTTACGAGGATCTGTCCACATTTACCGCATGCACAGATGTTCTCAATGTGTTTGGCTAGGTAATGAGAAAGACTTCTTTAATAAGATAAAGCCCTAGTTGTTAAGCTAATGTTAGATTTTCAGATACTTACAGTTAAATGCACTCTTAGATGTTACATACACTTTCAAGGGGTATCATAAAATATACCTGTTCTTCGGATTCTAAGTTTATTCATAGAATCCAAAATGGAGTCAGTAAATGTTCATGAATGAACAAAACTGCCTGATTTGTTAAATTTCTCTTCTAGGGACTATAAAGAGTTGGACTACTTGGTTTTTACACATATCACTGTTAATAGTGCTGTAGTGGGCTGTGTCAGATTTTCTTGGGCAATTTTAGATTTTAAAACTTTAGATTATGTTAATGAGCACCCCAAGGGCCCTCATGATTAAGAAAGAAGAAAAGCTCTGTAGGCTGTCACATGGAAATTGCTTTCATTAAAGGCACTTTAAATTCTATCTTAACTTCTACTTCAATTGCTCTTTTAATATACATTGTTGAGATCCCAAATTAAGTTTCAGTATGGTTTTCTTACTCTTGGACCTAGAGATGACAAAAAGGATAAACTGCTTCTATATGTCCCATACTTTGGACACCTGTTATTTATTGTTTTAGAAGGGCACACACCTTCCTTTTCAGCTACATGCTAATTTATTTGGGAACAATGACCTCAGCTTAGTTATTCTAGTATCTACTATAGAAGATACACCATAGCACCCTGAGGCAGGAGCTACCATATTTCCCCCAAAATAAGAACTAAGTGAAAGTAAACCCTAGCATGATTTTTCAGGATGCTCATAATATGAGCCCTACCCCCAAAATGAACCCCAGTTAAGACTGTCAGGCAGATGGAGGCATTTAGTACGTCTATTGCAACACACAACAGAAGTGTTGAATTATGAAATAATAATATTAATATATAATTAAATATAAATAAATTATAAACATTACATTATTGACATTAATACTAAAAATAAATGATAACATAAATTATAATTAAATATGTAAACACTCAAGCAGGAGCCTTTGGACAAAAGGTAAACGCCTATGTAAACAGATGAACTCGATACTTACTGCTGAGTGACCAGAGTATAGACACAATGCACAATGTGTGCACTTGATAATGAACAGATGTGGTTGTGCCTAATATGAATCTTCATAATTCAATATGTTGTGTGTTGTAACAGATGTACTTATGCATTTGTATGTAATAAAGAAACGTTTTCTGAATTTTGGTGCCTGTAATTTTTTGTTGTTTTTGTGTGGACCATAATTCTTAACTATCATCATTTTTGTTGCCACTCCTGTCTCATAAGTCTTCAATTAGCACTTAATTTAATGGAAACTCTGTGAAGCCTCACCTGCACGAGGTTGTGACTTGGGTGAAGAATGCATGGGATAAAATCACTGACCTCTGTATTGCCAATGCACTATGAGTAAGCTACACGGACAAGAAGTGCTCATTTAAGGAGAGCTCTACTGCTGGACAAGAGAGATTGGGACCAATGGTTCTACATGAGCTAGAGTTGCAAGAAATTCAGGCCAGAACTTGGGGTTGGGAGAGTTATGATGATGTTTCAGAAGATTACTGAAGGACTGTATTTGTACATGAATAAATGTAGATATTTGTGCATGAATAAATTAATAAATGTAGATTGCTGTACATGAATAAATGTAAGTTTTGTGCATGAAAAAATAAGATATTCCCTGAAAAAAAGCTCTGTTGTGTCTTTCAGAGGAAAAATTAATATAAAATCCAGTCTTATTTTTGGGAAACACAGTATGTATTTACTGAGTCACAGCAGTAAAAATAAAGAATAACAATAATAATAACAAATGTTTGCCTGTCTGTGTGCTGAAAACCATGTGGATGAATTAATGCATTATCTCACTTAACTCTCACAAAATAAATGCCTGTGAAATAAATAATTTCCTTCTTTCAAATGAGGAAGGAAAGGCTTAGGGAAGTTCTTACTTGCTCAAACTCATTTGGCTATAAAAGTATTGGACACAAGCGCCTGTAATCTTTTTTTTTCTGTATTAAATTCTTTTATTGGTACATTGTAGGTATACAACACAATTACATTTCTCATTGGGAATTGTACCTTTACATAATGCATCTTGGTTCTTTTTTTTCCCCATTCCTAGCCCTCCCTTCACACCCTCCACCCTTCCCGACTTACAAAGACTTTATTGCCATTTTTTCCATTTCTCATCATTTTTCCTTTCCCTTTCCTTTCCCCTCCCCCTCCCACTACCCCTACCCCTACCCCTTTGGACCTTTTCTTCCTATTTTACATTACCCATTATTCATTCTAATCATTGGTACATTTTAGGTATACAATATAATGACATTCATCATTGGAAATTTGCACCTTTACATAGTCTCTCTTGGTTCTTATTTTTCACCCTTGCCCAGCCCTCCCTTCAACCCCTCCAGTCCTCCCTATTTACAAAGATTTTGTTCCTATTTTTCCATTTTCTCATATTAATCCCATTCCCTTCTATCCTTTCCCCTAGCCCTCCCACTTCCTTCCCCTTTGCCCCTTTTCTTCCTATTTCACATTACCTATTATACATTTTAGTCCTTATTTACACTTTCAGTTTCTCACACCAGAGAAACTATTCGGTGTTTACACATGTGTGTCCTACTTATTTCACTTAAGAGTATTGCCTCAATGTGCATCCACTTAGCTATAAATGTCTCTAATTTCTCCTTTTTTATGGCTGAGTAGTACTCCATTTTATAAAAAAACCACATTTTCTTATCCAGTCGCCAGATGATGGGCATTTGGGCTGTTTCCAAGTTTTAGCTATTACAAACTGCTTTGCTATGAACATGGGCACACATATATCACTGTGGTATGATTCTTTTAATTCTTTGGGGAAGATCCCCAGCAGTGGAATAGCAGGGTCAAATGGGACTTCCAGTCCTAGTTCTTTGAGGTATCTCCATACTGATTTCCACAGTGGTTGCATCAGTCTACACTCCCACCAGCAGTGGAGCAGGGTTCCTCTTTCCCCACAGCCCCACCAGCATTTGTTATTGGTTGATTTCATGATAGCAGCCATTCTTTCTGGAGTGAAGTGGAATCTCAGCATTGTTTTCATTTGCATCTCTCGAATGACCAGTGATGTTGAACATTTTTTCATGTATTTATTTGCCATTTCTACTTCTTTGTGTGAGAAATGTCTATTCATTTCAGATGCCCATTTTTTGATTGAGTCTTCAAATTTGGGAGGTCTGATCTTTTTAAGTTCTTTATAGATTCGAGATAGTAGACCTCTGTCTGAGGAAGAGCAGGTGAAGATTTTTTTCCCACATTGTAGGTTGTCTCTTCACACTGCTGGTGGTTTCTCTTGCTGTGCAGAAGCCTTTTAAAAAGAAGAGATCCCACTTGTTGATTGTTTGTGCTAGTTCAGGGGCAACTGAGGTTTGTTCATAAAATCTTTTCCTACACCGATGTCTTCAAGAGTTCTACCTAACCTCTGTTCCAACTGGTTCAGAGTTTCTATTTTAATATTTAGATCTTTAATCCATTTTGATTTTAGTTTAGTGCATGGTGAGAGATACAGGTCTAGTTTTAATCTTTGGCAAGTTGAAGCCCAATGTTTCCAGCACCATTTATTAAAGAGGCTATCTTTCCTCCAGTGAGGGTGTTTGGCTCCTTTATTGAAGATGAGATAGCTAAGTGTGTCTGGCGTTGTTTCTGCATCTTCTAATCTGTCCCACTGGTCCTCAGGTCTGTTTCTTTGCCAGTACCATGCTGTTTTATCCCAGTAGCTTTGTAGTAGAGTTGCAGGTTGGGGATTGTGATACCCCCTGCCATGTCTCTGTTACCTAGAATTGCTTTTGCTATTCTGGGTCTCTTCTTGTTCCAAATGAATTTGTGGATTGTTTTCCCAAGGTCCATGAGGTAGGCTGCTGGGATCTCAATTGGAATTGCATTAAATCTATATAGCAGTTTTGGAAGTATGGCCATTTTCACTCTATTAATCCTTCCTACTCAGGAGCAGGGCATGTCTGTCCATTTTCTGATATCATCTTCAATCTCTCTTTTCAGAGTGCCATAGTTTTGAGAGAACAGGTCTTTCATTTCTTTCATTAGGATGATTCCTAGGTATTTCAGTTTTTTGGATGCTATTGTGAAAGGAATTATTTGCTCTATTTCTCTCTCAGTGAGTCTGTCATTGGTGTAGAGGAAAGCTATTGACTTTTATGTGTTGACCTTGTAACCAGCTACTTGACTGAATTTGGTTATTAAGTCTAGAAGACTTTTGGTGGAGTTCTTGGGGTCTTCTATATAGAGTATCATGTCATCTGCAAATAATGACAATTTGACTTCTTCATTACCTATCTTTATTCCTTTTATTTCTTTCTCTTGTCTAATTGCTGTGGCTAATGTTTCCAGAACTATATTGAACAAGAGTGGTGATAACGGACATCCTCATCTTGTTCCTGATTGTAGTGTGAAGGATTTCAGGTTTGACCATTTAGTATGATATTGGCTGTTGGTTTTTCATAGATGGCTTCTATCAGTTTGAGGTAGAGACCATCTATTCCAATTTTTTGTAGGGTTTTTATCATAAATGCATGTTGGATTTTGTCAAATGCTTTTTCTGCGTCTGTGGAAATAATCACATGGTTTTTGCCCTTGGCTCTATTGATATAGTGTATTACACTGATTGATTTGCGTATATTGAACCATCCCTGCATCCCTGGGATGAATTCCACTTGATCAGGGTGTATGATCTTCTTGATGATCTTCTGCATTCTGTTTGCCAGTATCTTATTAAGGATTTTTGCATCTATGTTCATTAGTGAGATTGGCCTATAGTTCTCTTTTTCAGTTGGGTCTTTCTCTGCTTTGGGGATCAAGGTGATGCTTGCTTCCAGGAATGAATTTGGGAGTATTGCTTCCCTTTCAATTTCATTGAAGAGTTTAAACAGTAGTGGCAGCAGTTCCTCTCTAAATGTCTTGTAGAATTCAGCAGTGAAGCCATCAGGGCCTGGGCTTTTCTTAGTTGATAAGTTTTTAATTACATTTTCAATTTCATTGGTTGATATTGGGTTGTTCAGAATTTTTAGGTCTTCTTTGTTCAACTTTGGTAATTCATATGTATCTAGGAATCTGTCCATTTCTTCTGTGTTGTCCATCTTATTGGCGTATAGGTTCTGGAAGTAGGTATTGATGATCCTCTGGATTTCTGCTGGGTCTGTTGTCATTTCACCCTTTTCATTCCTAATTGCATGGATTTGGGCCTTTTCTTTCCTTTTTCTGACAAGGTTGGCTAAAGGTTTGTCAATTTTGTTGATTCTTTCAAAGAACCAACTCTTGGCTTCATTGATTTTTTGTATCGTTCTCCTAGTCTCCATTGCATTGATTTCTCCTCTGATCTTTATAATTTCCTCCCTTGTATGAGCTTTGGGGTTGTCCTGCTCTTCTTCTTCTAGAAGCTTGAGGTTCAGCATCAGATTGTTTAATTGGGCTTGTTCTGTTTTCCTAATATGTGTATTCACTGCTATGAATTTCCCTTTTAAGACTGCTTTCATTGTGTCCCATAGATTCCGATATGTTTTATTGTCACTGTCATTTAATTGAACGAACTGTCTGATTTCTTCTTTAATTTCCTCTGTGACCCATTGGTTATTCAGAAGTGTGTTGTTCAATTTCCACGTGTTTATGAAATTTTTTGAGTTTCTTTTGTGATGGATCTCTAATTTTATCGCACTGTGGTCTGATAATATACAGGAGATAACTTCAATTCCTTTGCACTTACTTAAACATGTTCTATGTGTGCGTATGTGGTCTACTTTGGAGAATGATCCATGTAGAGCTGAGAAGAATGTGTATTCTGATTTTGTGGGGTGGAAGACTCTGTAAACATCTGTTAAGTTCATTTGTGCAAGAGTTCGATCGAATTCTTGTATTTCATTACTTATTTTTAGTCTAGTTGATCTATCTATTTGTGACAGTGGGGTGTTGAGGTCTCCCACTACAATTGTATTAGTGCATATATGACTTTTCATGTCCATTAGTATTTGTTTTATATAGTTGGGTGCACTAGTGTTTGGTGCATAGATATTTATGATTGTCATCTCTTCCTCTTGGATTCTCCCTTTTACAAGGATGTAGTGTCCTTCGTCTTCTCTCTTAATCAGTGTTGGTTTGAAGTCTACTTGATCTGCAAAGAGGAGAGCTACTCCTGCTTTTTTTTGGGTTCCTGTTGCATATAGTATTGTTTTCCCCCTTTAACTTTCAGTCTATGAGTTTCCTTTTGAAGTAAGTGTGTTTCTTGTATGCAGCATATTGTTGGATTTTGCTTCTTGACCCATTCTGCCAGTCTTTTTCTTTTGATTGGTGAATTGAGACCACTAATGTTGACGGTTATAACTGAAACGTATTGACTTGTCATTGGCATGACTTTTTCTTTTTGTTGGGTTCTCCCCCTTTACATTTAATTTCTTGTTGTGCCAGATGAGTTCATTCTGCTTTGCTTCCTGGGGTTGTGATCCTCAATGTCTGCTCCTAGAATATTGTGTAAAATTTTTTGGAGTGCTGGTTTGGTATTCATGAAGTTCCTAAGGTGCTCTTTGTCATGAAAGTATCTTATTTCTCCATCAATTTTGAAAGATAGTTTTGCAGGGTACATCAATCTGGGTTGGAGGCTGTTTTCTTTGAGGGCTTGGAATATGTCACTCTAAGCTCTTCTTGCCTTGAGGGTTTGCACTGAGAAGTCTGCCATGATTCTGATGGGCTTTCCTTGGTACGTGATTTGTGTCTTTTCTCTGACTGCTTGGAGAACTTTGTTCTTCTGTTGTGTTTCTGGAATCTTAACAATTATATGCCTATGTGTAGATTTTTTTTGATCAAGGCTATTTGGAGTCCTATATGCCTCACCAATCTGTGTGTGAAGCTCTTTCCCCCTGCTTGGGAAGTTTTCTGCCATTATTTCTGTGAAGAGATTTTTTATGTCATCTGCACTCTCTCCTGTTTCTTCATTGAGCCCAATCAGTCTTATGTTATTCTTCTTTGCATCATCTAGGAGCTGCTGGATTGATTTCTCATGTTCCCTTATGATTTTGAAGCAATTTTTCTTTTCCTGGTCACTAATTGCAATCTTATCTTGTATATCTGAAATTCTGTCCTCACATTGGCTCATTCTGCTGTGTAGACTTTCAATGGAGTTTTTCATGTCCTGGAAATCTATTTGCATCTGTTTTATGGATTCCATTTCTTTCTTATTTTGGGATTCCATCATGTTCCTGAGCTCCTCTCTAGATTTATTCCTCATGTCTTGCACTAGGGGCACAATTTCTCCTCTTTATCTGAGAAATTATTTCTGATTTCATTTTTTCCAGATCCCCTTTTGTTGCCAGTTCAGTGGGTCCAGGTGGTTGAGTATCAGAGTGTTCCATCTCATTTCCCTTTGGGGTTGCTGTAGGTGATCTGGAAGTCTGGTTTTGAGACTTATTTACGTGTTTTCTCATTTCGACTGGGGAGGGGGGCTGTTAGCGCCTGCACAGATTACCTCCTCTGAGCTGGGAGAGGTGGGACAGGGGCCGGGAGCAGTGGTAGGGATGGTGACCCAAAAGCCCTTTCCTGTGGGCTGGGAGCAGCGGGAGTGATGGTGACCGGGAAACCCCTTCCTCTGGACCAGGAGCAGTGGGATGGTGGCTCAGAAGCCCCTCCCTCTGGGCCGGGAGTGGTGGGAGGGATGGTGGCCCGGAAGCCCCTTCCTCTGGGCCAGGAGCAGGGGGACAGAAGGTGGCCCAAAAGCCCTTTCCTCTGGGCTGGGAGCAGCGGGAGAGATGGTGACCAGGAAGTCCCTTCCTCTGGACCAGGAGCAGTGGGACGATGGCTCAGAAGCCCCTACCTCTGGGCCGGGAGCAGCGGGACTCAGTACCTTGGTCTGGTGGTCTGGTGTCCTCTGCATCTTTGTAGTGTGGAACCAGGTGGCTGCCTGTCTGCAGAGGGGTGATTCGGTGTCTTCTGTGTGACTCAGGACTTCGGTAGGGCATGCACAGACCTTCCTGTGTGCAGCGGGCTGATTCGGCATATTCCGTGCGACTGGGGACCTCGGTAGGGCGTGGGCAGACCTGACTGTCTGCAGCAGGCTGATTTGGCGTGTTCTGTGAGACTCAGGACCTTGGTAGGGCGTGCACAGACCTGCCTGTCTGCAGTGGGCTGATTAGGAAGCACCTGTAATCTTAATTGTGATTCTTTCCAAAAAATGAAATTTATGTACAGTAAAACCTTGATTTGTGACTGTAATTCATTCTGGAAACATGCCTCTAATTCAAAGCATTTGTACATCAAAGCAAATTTCCCTGTAAGGTATAATGGTAGCTCAGATGATTCATTCCACAACCCCAAAAATTCATATAAAAATAATTGCAACACTGTAATATAATATAAAATAATAAAGAAAATACAAATTACAAAGAAAAATAAACAAATTAACCTGTACTTACCTTTGAAAACCTTTGTGGCTGATGGGAGAAGAGAAGAGAAACGAAAGTTATTGCGCAGGACAGCTTTCACTATCACTAGTGAAATCACTGCTATCTATTGGCTCAATGGAATATTTTTCTCTTTGTATAATTTTATGAAGGAATCTATCCAATGACATTTGGTTTTGTCTTCTTTTGAGTATTTCTCAGAAATGTGACATTGCATTGTAGTTGAACAGATTCATCACTCACACTGCTACAGCCTTATTTGAGTGTTGCTTTTCCACACAATTTTGCACTGTTTCCCACATTTTACACATCTCCCTAATCTCATTTGAAGTGGGGGATTCCTCCACCTTCTCCTTCTCCTCTGCAGACAAGATCTCCTCCATAACTTCTTGCTGTTGGGAAACGATCAGCCACAATCTGAGACAGAGAAAGAGAGAGAGCAGCGAGAGAGAGGAACCATTGGCTCAGTTGTGATCATGTGACATTTAGTGTCAGGTACTGCTCCTGTTGCAAGACATTGCTCATTTATCAAGTTAAAATTTATTAGAAATGTTTGCTCATCTTGCAGAACACTCACAGAACAAGTTACTCAATATCCAAGGTTTTACTGTATATTGGTTATTATGTTAATAAGTACCTACTAGTTATAGTTAAAAACCAGTTTCAAGAGCAAGATAAAGAGATGAACATTCCCCAAATAATAGCTACTTATTATATAATGCAATAGGTATTATTATTATTTTAAGGAACTTATTTTAACTAATACTGTGAGGTAGGTATAATCATTTTATAGCTAAAGAAACCAAAACTCAGATAAGTTAAGTAATTTTCTAAAGGTTACACCACCACCAAATCGTAGAACCTAGATTTGAACCCAGGCAATCGCTCTAGCGTCTGTGCTCTTAACCACACACTACACTGCCTCATAAAAGCATAAATGTTGGCCATATGTTGGCCTCTGATTTTTGTAATGTAATTATATAAAGTTGATTTTATCAAATTCAAGGCTAGCTGACCACTAAATGTCACAAAGAAGTTTAAATGTCAGCACTCAAGTCTTTAAGCCTGTTTTTGTTTCATTTGGTAGTAAAATATTTTCCCAGAAGGACAAAATTTCCTTCAGATTCAGTAGTAAGAACTCTGTCATATATTTATTGAGGCATTTCTGTATTACTAGAAAATCATAATACGGGAACTGCATGTTCACTTTTTTTCTTTTGCAGTACTGGGGGATGACCCCAGGGCCTTTGCCCTGAGTTACATTGCCACATTCTCACTCTCTTTTTTTTTTTTTTTTTAATTTTTTGAGACAGGGTCTCACTAAGTCATTAAATTGCCCAGGTTGGACTCAAACTTACAACCTTCATACCTCAGCCTCCCAGAGTTCACTTTTAACTTACAGTTTACATCTGGGCCTTAGCTTCTCTTAACTTTCTTTTGTCTATCACCACCTCTCCCTGTGCCCCATCTGGGCACTCTTGCAGGGGATGTGCTGATGGGAGGTCCAGGGCCTGCTTTTCCTCCTGGGTAATCCCTCACTCCACACGGCCATCCCATCCCATGTTTACTGGGAAATGGGGAGCTTTAGGGATATGTTTTTTTAAAAAATTTCATTATGTAGATCCTAGGAAACCCTAAGCTGGGCCAAGATCGAGGTTGAACTGGGGTTTTCATTCCCGGTTACAAAGTTCTAACACAGTGGTCTCAGTCTTGCCTGTCCATCGCAATCATGTTAGGAATTTTGAAAGAGTTCTCCACGTAGGGCACCACCCTAGTTTCTAATGTAGTTGGTTTGTGGCACTCCCTGAGCTCTGCGAATTAAAGGAGTTGCCTAGAGATCTAACATACAGCCGAAACAAAGAGCTAATTCATCTGTCAACACTGGATACCAGATAGCTCTTTGTTGTGGGAGACTGTCCTGTTCTTCCCAGGATTTTTATCAGTTGACCAGATGCCAGTAGAGCTTTCTCCAGTTTTGATAACCCAAGATGTCTCTAGTCTTTGCCAGATATCTTGGAGTGGGTGTAGGGAAACAAAATTGCTCCCATTGAGAACCATTGGCCCAAGCCATTGCTAGTAACATGGGCTGGGACAGAAATCTCTCTGGAAGGAAAAAGGGAAATGGCTGTTATTGCACACTTTTCTAATGGCAAAATAAACAAAGATGCCAAGAGGGTCTGGCAAAAAACCTGCCTGCTATCGGAGGAAACCTAACTGGTGTGCTTTTTGTTCTTTAAGGTTTTCCATTTCAAAACAAAGAGATGGCATTTTTCTTGGGGAACCTGGTAGAGGAACACATCTTAGAGAATAGGTAATTAAGGAAATGATACACATCTTTCTAGCTGACCCGAGGCACAACTAAGCGAAAATAAATCATTTTTTTTTTTAATTAGTGTGAACAGTCCGGCCCGGGTGAAATATCACCCCTACCTGGGGAGTTACTGCCAGGAGTAGGGAGACAAAGCACAAAAGTGCTAAGTGTATGGAAACCAAGAAGGCCTACAAAAGCTTTGCCACTGAACCAATAACGGAGAGAGCCAAAATGGGTCAGAATGGAGGGACTATGTACATAAGGTTAGGATGTGCTCAAAAAGGAAAGGCTAGGCTTGGGGAATAAAATATTTTAATGGTTGTCTTAATTTGAAGTTCAAAGAACAGTCAAAGAAGAACCACAAGAGTGGGAAAGTGAGAGGTAAAGGAAGGAAGAAATAATTGTTGCAGTAGCAAGAAGTTGCCACCATGAACTCATGGAACTGAATCCCTTTGAGAGTGGCAGAGAGCCAGGGTAGAACACACAAAGTATGGAGCAAGAGAGCTGCCATGTTTATTCACAAATTCTCATTTGTCCCTGACCAAGGCCTGTGTCCAGAGCCTTTCATTTCTAGTACTTGCTGAGCTCTGGTTTGGCCTCAGGCAACACTCTCTCGGTGCCAGCAGCTGAAAGCAGTCAGTTGAGCATGGTTGATGATTACTGATGGGATTCCAGGAGCTGCTGGAAGCTTCTGCAGCAGTGGTCATCCTTAAGGCTTATTTAAAGGTGCTATATTAACTGGTTTGATAGCTAATAATGTTTAAGTTTTAATAAGGACTCTGTGATGTCAAGGAACACTGGAGTTCACACCAACCTCTGTCACCCTCAAATATATCTTCATCTTGTTTCTTGAGGCCATGAAATACCATTGCCAGAAATCCAGCATTCATCCTAGTTCTGCCCTCAAGATGTCTTCACCTCACCCTTTACACCTTATCGAACAAGTCCTTTCAGGAGCATTCCAAAGCTTTCTGGAATGGATCTGCCTCTGTCTTGTGCTGCCTCATAGGACAAGGTCATTTTTTTTTTTGCCTGAGCTGCTGCAATACCCTCATCCTGTGCTTCCCATACTCACTCTTCTTTCAGGTCCTTGACCCCACAGGCATTTTGTTGGAATATGCTCCTTCTCATCCCACCCCACTCCACTTTCACACTTTCCCAAAGACTTGCTCCTTTCTATTCTTTAGGTCTGTCTGGCTAAAAGTCATTTATTTCATTGAAGATTTCCTTACTGAGGAAAGATCTCTCCTAGCTCATTCCATGTGTTGGTCCATTTCAACCCCTATTTATTTTCTTCTCAGCATGTTTCATAGTTTGTAATTAATTTGCTTATTTATTTTGTCTAATTCCCTCTTGAAAATATAATCTCTCCAAGAGCAAGGATAATATCTGTCTCCTTGATGAGATCAAGAGATGGAGGGAGAGAGCTGATAAGGGATGAAAAAGAGGAATTGGGATGTCTTCTGTACGTGTACCAACTTGTCATAAGGAATGCAAACATTATGTATTGCAAACATATACTAATAAACTAAAAGAATAAAACAGTTACCTCCTTGACCTCTATATTCCTAGCAGGTTTGCCAAATTTAGCAAATACAAATATAAGCTTCTCATTTGAGTTTCAGATAAATTATGAATAAAATTTTACCATAATGATGTTCAAGTATTGTGTAGGACATACACTAAAAATCATATGTGGTTGTCTGAAATTAAAATTTAACTGGACATGTTAAATTTTATCTGGCAATTCTAGTTCCTAGTCCTGGCAGGTAGCTGCCTCTCATTAACTATTATTGAATGAAAACTTGGTAGCAGCATTATAAAAATTGCTACCATGGCAACAAACTGGGAGAAATGTTTTAAAACTACAGAACAGAAGCAGTGACAAATGTTGCTTCTTATCATATTTCTGTCTGATCTGTGTGTCTTCCCACTCCAGAAGGACCTAACTGACTCACACTGTCTTGGATAGCCCAAGCCTCTGGGAGGGATGCTGACCACAGGAAGGGACGTACAGCTGTCCATTCTGTACTGCCTTATTTTTTATCATGTCTTTGTGCTTAAAGGATCTTGATTCTCTCTTACCTTGATCTCCCCAGATGGTGAGATATTCCCCATAAGGGGAGATACTGCTTTGTCCTTTTCAACTATTCTTCCCAGTAGCTTGCTCTGGAGCTGGTAGTAAGAACTCAACACATGGTTGCCAAATGGATTGATAAATGAATGAACAGTAGAGTGGACAATGGTCCCCATTTGACCATAGGGGGTTCCTGGGATACAGGGTTTTCATTGCAAAAACTGAGGCAATTCTAGGCAAACAAGGACAATTAGTAATCCAAAGTAAATGAATTAGTCTCGCTTTTTGGTGGCTGGGTTTCTTTCTTTCTTTTTAGTACATGTTTGCAGTACATAATATTTACATTCCTTGTGTGGAGTTGGTACATGAACACAGCACATCTTAATTCCTTTTTTCATCCCTTTTCTCTCCCTCCATCTCTCAGTCCCCTTCCCATTTGAGAAAGAGCTATCTCCTTACTTCCTAATATCTGCATTTTATTTGGTTTTTTATTTAAAATTTGGGATTCTCATATAAGAGAAATCATGTGATGTTTAAGCTTTGGTGTCTGACTTATTTATGGTCTTGAGGTACGTCCATTTTCCTAAAAATGAGTGATGCTTATCTTTTCTTATGGTACAGTAGTACTCCATTATGTATAAATTTCACATTTTCTTTATCCATCCATTGATGGAGATGTAGGCTGCTTCCCAGATTGTAAATTGTGCTGTTATAAACATAGGTACAAATGTATCACTATAATATGATGTTTTTCACTCTTTCAGGAAGATAGAGGAATAGCTGGGTCAAATGAAACTTCTACTTTTAGTTTTTTTGAAGAATCTCCATACTGATTTCCATAGTGCTTGTACTAGTTTTTGGTGGCTGGGTTTCTATTAGACTGCCTGATACCCATCTATTTTAGGCTGACAGCAGGCTGACTGGAGCTCTGCTGACCTGAACTTCCCTGGGTCTGGTTTGATTCCTAAGAGCTTAGTCTTGGGCTTCATTTTGGCTCAGGCTCCTAATGCTGTCCTATTATTCCTGGTATTGTGTTACTTGGATTTGGAATTGTAGTTACTTCAACTTGTACTCTTAGAAAAAGGCCCTCAGGTCAAGCACAGGGGAAGGGGCCCTACCCTCTCTCCAATCTCTTGGCCTCGCCTGGCCCACCAATGCTGGCCAACATAGATCTGCCTTATCAAGACCTGATTATGACCATTTACCATGTCTGCAGAATACCAGCAAGTATTTATTGAACAATGAAGCTGATAGTCATAGAACTTTCCAAATATGTTTCCACAAATGTTCTGAGTTACTTGACTAAGAAAAGTGGGTTCTCATTTTAATCAGTCTCCCCACCTTATGCTACCCAAGAACATGAGATTCTCAAAGAGACCAAACAAATTGCATTCTCAATTGTGGTAGAGATGCCCCAGTCTCAATTATGTCCTGCAGGATTCCTAGAATTGGGGGTGAAGTGGCTCTTGAGGGTGTCCCAGCACTTGTAGTAGTTCTCATCCAAACAACAGGAGGTCTTGAGTCCCCACTTGGTGACAGCCAAACTTAGGGAAGATTCAAACATAAATGCCTATAGGAAATGAGGATAGAGGTGAGATAGAAGAGGTGAGGTAGACAATCAAGTACATTTGATTAGATTTCAACAGTTGTCAAAAGAAGGCACAGTAGGAAAAATCTTTTCCTAATCAATCATATGTGTTGGCATGGAGAGGAGAGGAAGCCCAAACCTTGGGCACTGGCTCAAGCAAGTGAGACCTTGAGCAAGATCTTTAACTACTCAGGGTGTCAAGTTTCTTCTGCCAAGGAGAATTGGGCACTTGTACCCACAATGTCCTCATAGCATCATGGAGCTAAATTTGCTAGATCTGAAAATATTCTTCCTAGGAGCCATCACTTACCGTGGTTGTGCCCTTGTGTGAAAGAGCACAGTGCCCATTTCATAAAGCAAACTAAGACTCAGACCTGGGAAATGGCTTGTCTAAGGGGATACGTCAAGGCAGAGCTGAGATTTGAACTTTCTTTTTCAAGACTCTGACCAGGAGACAGGCTGGGAAAGGAAAAGGAGGAATAGGGAAATAGAAAGGAAACAACAGAAATGGCTGGAATAGTTTAAAAAGCCATCTCCCAGAAGAGTCTGAGCAGTGGATGTCCCACTGTGTTCTGGAGGTTTGCATCCATAACAGAAAGAACATGGAAGCACTCTGTGTGTCTTAGACATTTCAGTTTCATCATTTGCTGATTTTCTTGTTTACAGTGGCTTTAAAAAAATAAGAATGAAAATAAAAACCAAACTTTGTGATTCTCATATGCTCACATTAGGAAACTTAAAAAATATACAGAGATAAAAAGAAAATGATATAACTCTTGTGACACAATCCATAGCACCCGCATTAATGTTTGGTGTCTCGTATACATTAACTTCTTTTTACCTAAATGAATGCAAATAAGTGTTCTAGCTTGACTTCCTGTGACAGGCTTCATATGAGGACTGAATGAGATAATAGTGAAGTGTTCTGTAAGATATAAAGCACTATTTAAGTAGAAAGATGATAGATATGCTATTACTATATTTTGCTGATTCCTGTGGAGCTTCACTGTCTGGCAGGAGTACCAAAAGCCCACTTCTAGATGAGTTGTGAAGACAATATTGCATCAAGTTACTCATTCCAAACTATATTAAAGACAGCACATAGACTGACCTGGGCCTAAATTGTAAAACGGAAAATGGTAAAGGAGACCCAAAATTAGGTTTAGGTAAAACAATAGATCTCCCCTTCCAAGGATTCTGAACTTCCACACACCCAGTGTCTCCCATGCTCCTAATCCTCTCTAAGTAGGAGAACATTTCCTACTTGTAACCCAGGCCCTAGATATTACCCAAAGTCTTACTCCTAACAAAAACAGCCCAATTTAACGCCGTACCAAGGTCGCGAGTCTCTCGGAACACACCGAATCAGCCCGCGCCCCGGCAGCAATCCACTGGACACCCCCACCCCGTTCTTCTGGCTTCTTCTCTTTACAGCCACCTGTTCCACACTACAAAGACACAGAGGACACCGGACCACCAGACCACTGTACTGGGTAAGTTGAAGTCATCTTCACCTCCCATCAGGACCAGGACTATCTTCAGGGGAAGGGCAGCTGGAACCTGTAATACAACTCTGCCGAGTTCAGCCCTACAGGAGGACAGGGAGCTCGACTTGGGACTTGCAGCCAGAAATCTGCCTGAATCTCATGGGTCTGTGGCTAGCTTGCTTAGATTCATTGACTTATATCTTCACACTGCTACCCACATTGTCTATTATGACAGCAGAGACATACCCTGAGAGAGGCCCTTCATCTTCATTGTTATTTTTTATTCCCAAAATTAGTATTATTAATTTGAGGTTTTTTCTCTTTTCTTTTCTTCTGCTCCTCTTATCTTTAATTTTTTTCCTACTCTTTGCAAATATTTGTTTTTCTCTCCTTTTTTCTTTTCTTTTCTTCTTTCTTTTCTCTTTCCTATCTCCCTCCCTTACACTCACTCTCTTGCTCTCCCACACTGTTCATCTTCCCTTTTTGTCCCTGTTTTGGTTCTCATTCAGAGTTCTTCTTTATTTTCCTATTATTCCCTTTTTCCTTCCCACCTGTGTCCTCTAGCCACACTGCTAACCCTCCCCATCCTTCTTCCCATCTGTCCCTCCCTCCCCAACCCCTTCTAACTCCCCTTCCCAAAGGATAAAGTTGTTATATTGAAGAGTTTATTCACTATATGTTGGGTTGGTCCTCGATCTTGATTTAATTCACACAGCTAAAGGTGATAGATTAATAACTACCACAAAATGTCATTTTTGAAGATGTACTTGATGCAATGGTGTTGCTGATTGTATCACTTGGGCTAAGGTGTTGGTATTGATCTAGTCAATGAACTTTCCCAGTATAAGGAAAATGAGATAGCCTTAGAGTCATTAGAGACTCAAAACTTAAAGACCAGCTATATCTGGAAGACACCTCTGAGAAGCAATCATTCCATAAGGGTTCTAATTACAAGCAACAAAGATACCTATAATAAACAATTTCAAACTATCAACCCAGGAGTTAAACCAAGGACAGTACCAAAAACAAAAATGAGAAGACATTTAAGCAAGGCACAAACTCAGACTTCCACCCCACCAAGGGTAAATCCTGGGGGAAATGAGATGGAAAAGTCCCATAACCAACCACCTGGATACCCTGAACTGATAGCACAGGAAGTAACAAAACAGATGAATGAGGCTCTAGGAAAATTCAAAGCAGAAATAATCTCCCAGATATCTACAGAGATGGTGAGCAGAGTGAAAGACATGATTAGAGGATCTAGAACAGAAACAGATAAAAAAAATAGATGAGCTCAGAAACATGCTGGAAGCCATGAATACCCAGCATAAGAAAGAAATGGAAACCATGATCTCCCAACATAAGAAAGAAATGGAATCCATGAAACAGATTCAAACAGATATTCAGGAGATCAAAAACTCCATTGAAAGTGTCTACAGCAGATTAAGAGAATCTGAAGATAGAATATCAGATATAGAAGACAGGATCACAGTTAGAGACCATGAAAATAGAGATTTCTTCAAAATAGTAAGGGACCACGAGAAATCAATCCAACAACTGCTAGACGATGAAAAGAAGAATAACATAAGACTGATAGGAGTCCATGAAAAAACAGGAGAAAGCACAACTGACATAAAAAAAAACTGTTCACAGAAGTAATAGTGGAAAACTTCCCAGACAGAGGTAGAGAATTGGACATACAGACAAGTGAAGCATACAGAACTCCAACCAGCCATGATCAAAAAAAAAATCTACATCTAGACATATAATAGTCAAGATCCCAGAAATCCAAAAGAAGAACAAAATTTTACAAGCAGTTAGAGAAAAGAAACAAATCACCTACAAAGGAAAGCCCATCACAATCACAGCAGACTTCTCAACACAAACCCTCAAATCAAGGAGAGCCTGGAGTGAAGTATTTCAAGCCCTAAAAGAAAATAACTTCCAACCTAGACTGTTGTATCCTGCAAAATTATCTTTCAAAATCGATGGGGAAATTAGATACTTCCACAACAAAGAACACCTGAGAAATTTCATGAACACCAAACCAGCACTACAAGCAATTCTAAACAATATCCTAGAAAAAAGCAGTGAAGGTCACAACTCCATGAGGCCCAAAAGAGGGAAGCCACCAGGCAAGGTAAGACACTAAAGGGAAAGGGGGAAAAAATAAGAAATAAAAGAGCCAACAAAAGTAAAACATCATGACAAGGATAAATCAATATCTATCAATTATAACCCTTAATGTTAATGGCCTCAATTCACCAATCAAAAGAAACAGACTGGCAGAATGGATTAAAAAGGAAAATGCAACAATATGCTCTATACAAGAAACACACCTAACTCAAAAAGAAACTCATAGACTGAAAGTAAAAGGATGGAAAACAGTTCTCCATGCCACAGGAACCCAGAAGAAAGCAGGGGTAGCAATCTTATTTGCAGACAAAGTAGATTTCAAACCAAAACTAATTAAGAGAGACAAAGACGGTCACTACATCCTTGTGAAGGGAACAATCCAAGAGGAAGAGATGACAATCCTAAATATATATGCACCAAATACGAATGCCCCCAATTATACAAAACAAATATTAATAGACATGAAAAACCAAATAAACACTAACACAATTGTAGTAGGGGACCTCAGTACCCCACTATCACAAATAGATCATCTAGACAAAGAGTTAACAAGGAAATTCTAGAACTGAACCAAGCTATTGAACAAATGGACTTAATAGATATTTACAGAGTGTTCCACCCCACAAAATCGGAATACACATTGTTTTTGGCTGCACACGGGTCATTCTCCAGAGTAGACCACATGCTGGCTCATAGGACATGTCTAAGTAAATGTAAAAGAATTGAAGTTATCCCCTGCTTATTATCAGACCATAGTGCAATAAAATTGGAGATCAATAACACAAGAAACCGCAAAACCCCAACAAACACATGGAAACTGAATAACATCCTCTTGAACAACCAATGGGTCACAGAAGTAATTAAAGAAGAAATTAAACAGTTTCTATAAGTAAATGAAAATGACAGTACAACATACAGGAATCTATGGGACACAATGAAAGCAGTTCTACGCAGGAAATTCATAGCAGTGAATGCCTATATTAGGAAAACAGAGAAAACTCAGATAAATAACCTAATCCAGAACCTCAAGCTCCTAGAAAAAGAAGATCATAATGAATCCAAAGCTCGTACAAGAGAGGAAACTATGAAGATCAGGGCAGAAATCAATGCAATGGAGACTAAGAGAACAATAAAAAAAAATCAATGAATCAAAGAGTTGGTTTCTTGAAAGAATAAATAAAATTGATAAACCTTTAGCCAACCTTATCAAAAAAAGGAAAGAAAAGGCACAAATACATGCAATTAAGAAAGAAAAAGGTGAAGTCACAACAGATCCAACAGAAATTCAGAGGATCATCAATACCTACTTCGAGAACCTCTACTCCAATAAAATGGAAAACACAGAAGAAATGGACAGATTCCTAGATACATACGAATTGCCAAAGTTAAATGAAGAAGATATAGAAATTCTAAACACCCCAATTACAATGAATGAAATTGAAAATGTAATAAAATATTTACCAACAAAGAAAAGCCCAGGTCCGGATGGCTTCACTGCTGAATTTTACAAGACATTTAAAGAAGAACTAATGCCATTACTCTTTAAACTCATCAAGGAAATTGAAAGGCAAGCAATATTTCCAAATTCATTCCTGGAAGGAAGTGTTACTTTGATTCCAAAACCAGGGAAAGACCCAAGCCAAAAAGAGAACTACAGGTCAATCTCCCTAATGAACATAGATGCAAAAATCCTCAAGATACTGGCAAACAGAATACAGAAGGTCATCAAGAAGATCATACACCCTGACCAAGTCGGATTTATCTGAGGGATGAAAGGATGGTTCAACATTCGTAAATCAATAAATGTAATACACCATATTAACAGAGTCAGGGACAAAAACCATATGATCATCTCAATAGATGCAGAAAAAGCATTTGACAAAATCCAGCACCCATTCATGATAAAAACCCTACAGAAAATTAAAATAGAAGGTCTTTATCTTAACCTGATTAAGGCTATCTATGAAAAACCAACAGCCAACATCACACTAAATGGTCAAAAACTGAAAACTTTCATGCTAAAATCAGGAACAAGACAAGGATGGCCACTATCACCACTCTTGTTCAATATAGTTCTGGAAACATTAGCCACAGCAATTAGAAAAGAGAAAGAAATAAAAGGAATAAAGATTGGAAAAGAAGAAGTTAAACTGTCATTATTTGCTGATGATATGATACTTTACATAGAAGACCCAAAAAACTCCACCAGACTTCTAGACTTAATTGACAGGTTCAGTAGAGTAGCTGGATACAAGGTCAACACTCAAAAAACAATAGCCTTCTTGTACACAAATAACAGACTCATTGAGAGAGAAATTAGGGAAATAATTCCTTTTACAATAGCATCTGAAAAAATGAAATATCTAGGAATCAACCTAACAAAGGAAGCAAAAGACCTCTACACTGAAAACTACAGCACTCTGAAAAAAGAGATCGAAGAGGATACAAGAAAATGGAAAGACATCCCTTGTTCCTGGGTAGGAAGAACCAATATCATGAAAATGGCCATACTTCCAAAACTACTGTATAGATCCAATGCAATGCCAATTGAAATTCCAACAATATACTTCACAGAACTAGAGAAAACAATCCAAAAATTCATTTGGAACCATAAGAGACTTAGAATAGCTAAAGCAATTCTAAGCAACAGAGACATGGCAGGGGGTATCACAATCCCCAACATGAAACTATACTACAAAGCTACTGTGATAAAATCAGCATGGTACTGGCAAAGAAACAGACCTGAGGATCAGTGGAATAGATTAGAAGATGCAGAAACAACTCCAGACATGCTCAGCCACATCATCTTTGACAAAGGAGCCAACCATCATCATTGGAGGAAAGATAGCCTATTTAATAAATGGTGTTGGAAAAACTGGATTTCAGCCTGCCAAAGATTAAAACTAGACCCATACCTATCACCATGCACTAAACTAAGATTGAAGTGGATTAAATATCTAAATATTAAGACAGAAACACTAAATTTGCTGGAAGATAAGTTAGGTAGAACTCTTGAAGACATTGGCATAGGAAAAGACTTCATGAACAAAACCTCAGCAGCACAGGAACTAGCAGAAAGAATCAACAAATGGGATCTAATCTTATTAAAAAGCTTCTGCACTGCAAAAGAAACCACCAACAGAGCTAACAGACAACCTACAATATGGGAAAAAAATTTTAGCAGCTATACCTCAGACAAAGGACTACTATCTAGAATATATAAAGAACTGAAAACAATCAGACCGCCCAAATTTAAAGACCCAATTCAAAAATGGGCATCTGAAATGAACAGACATTTCTCAGACAAAGAAGTAAAAGCAGCAAACAAATATATGAAAAAATGTTCAACATCACTGGTCATTTGAGAGATGCAGATGAAAACAACACTGAGATTCCACCTCATCCCAGAAAGAATGGCTGCTATAAAGAAATCAACAAATAACAAATGCTGGCGGGGTTGTGGGGAGAAAGGAACCCTTCTCCACTGTTGGTGGGAGTGCAGACTGGTGCAAGCACTGTGGAAATCAGTATGGAGATACCTCAAAGAACTAGCACTAGAGGTCCCATTTGACCCAGCTATTCCCCTGCTGGGTATCTTCCCAAAAGAATTAAAAGAATCGTACCACAGTGATATATGTGTACCCATGTTCATAGTGGCACTGTTTGTAATAGCTAAAGCTTGGAAGCAGCCCAAGTGCCCATCAACTGGAAACTGGATAAAGGAAATGTGTTTTTTTTTAATAAAATGGAGTACTACTCAGCCATAAAGAATGAAAAACTAGAGTCATTTATAGCTAAATGGATGCATATCAAGGCCATATTCTTAAGTGAAATAAATAGGACACCTATGTGTAAATACCAAATAGTTTCTCTAGTGTGAGAAACTGATAGTGTAAACAAGGGTTAAAATGATTAAAATGAATAATTGATAATTTGAAATAAGAAAAAAGGTCCAAAGATGATGGAGTGAAGGGAGGGGAAGGGGAAAGGAAAAGAGGGAAAGGAAAAACTATGAGAAAAGAAAAAAAAAGGAAATGAAATCTATGTAAATAGGGAAGGGCAGAGGGGGTAAAGGGTGCACAGGTAATGGGGAAAAAAATAAGAACCATGATATATCATGTACAGGTACAAACACCCAATGATAAATGTAAACAGATTGTATACCTAAAATGTACCAATAAAAGAACAACAACAAAAAAACCAGCCCTATTCTCTGCCTCACTATTGTAGACACTGCTCCCCAGGAACACTGACAGCCCAAAGCCAATTTAGGGCACCAAAGGTTATTTCAGGGCAATCCTGGAGTAGCCTATGCATTTCCAGGAGGCTTCAGAGGGAATAGCTTAAATGAGTTTGTCAAGCTATGTCTCATAGAGATGTGGGGTCCTATAGAAACCCCAAAGAGGCCCTTGCAAGGGGAAATAGAAGAGAGACTAAGCAGATAGGAAGGACTCTGGCCCACACTCCTGCAGGAAGCTCCACCAACTCTAGCCCTGGGATTAGAATTGAAAGTAAACTGTAGGGATAGAAGGAGAGCTACTGCTCAAAAATTAGGCAGTTTACAAATGGGGAATGGGGTTGAACAGTTCTCTGTAACAGATTTGAAACCAGATAGCACTGAAGACATTTATTTTAAAATGCAAAGCAATTTTGCATATGATTTAGTATAAAATTATTTCTCGTGGTTCATTAATTCTACCTCCAAGAATGCAAAACTAAAATAAAATCAAGTACCATAGCCAACTGCAATTGTGTTCATCTCCAATGTTTAGAGCCTGATGCAGGAGGAATACAGAGCAGGTTTTAAATCCCATCAGTTTCATCCCATGCCAAAGCAGAGTGCAGGAAAATAAAACAGCTGGGAATCATTGCTCACAAGCACCGACTATAGTGATGCAAAGGCTTCCTGACCTGTATTGGCTTTAAAACTGGCCGAAGGAGGCAGCTGGCTTCCCCTGCTTTTGTAGCCTTAGGGGTTTACTTCCTAAAGCAGAAGACTCTGAGACAGGGCACATACCCAGGGCTGCATGTAGATATAGGAAGATCTTTCCCACAGATATAGTCATAGTCTTTTGTACTTGAATAGTGTGGAACAGCCCATAAGGTTAACTTACTGCCATCTGCTGTCTGGATAGCACACTCATTATACAGATGGGGAGAATGAAGCACAGAGAAGTGGCACCTAAACCGCTTACCATGGTGCTATCAGCAATCCTCTCTGGTGCCAGCTTGGCTGTGCTGGCCTTCTCAAAGCAGTCTGCATCAGGGCCGTGAGGGGTCATGGCACTGTGCAGGCTGCCTCCACCTGGCAGGAATCCTCCTTGTTTTGCTTCATAGTAACCTCTGATGAGTCCCATGAATTCACTCATGCAGTTCCCTGGAAAGGTGGAAGCAGCATTGTTTTTATTATTGAAGGCAAGACAAAAAAAAAATTCCCTTTTAGCATTATTTCTACAGAATAAGGAGATAGAAAATCTGATAAATATTATAGGATTAATAGAAAACATGGATTAACAATAAAGAGTATGGATTTACAGAAGAGCATCCACAAAATATCAATCAGTGTCGAATTCTTGGTAGGCTAAGCTCTACTCCATGGCTATGTGGACTGGGAAGTCTCAAGATCCACTATCTTGGGCTGGGGATTTAGCTCAGTGGTTTTGCTGCCTGCTGCTCAAGCGCAAGGACCAGAGTTCAATCCCTGGTACCAAAAAAAAAAAAAAAAAAAAAGATCCACTATCTGAAAGAAACTAGGGTAGACCTGAAGAAAACCAAGGCCTAGACAAGAAAAAAATGAAAATGCAAATAAATAATAAACAATGGAAGCATTCTGTCCTAATTAACAAGTCCCATATCAATATCAGCTTTTCTCCTAGATCAGAACCTCTTCCCAAATTATCCCTTTAATACATGGCATTACAGTATTTATGATTACCAATCTAGAAAGCTGAAGTGGTGTGTGTGTGTGTGTGTGTGTGTGTGTGTGTGTGTGTGTACTGATGAAAGGTGACATAATATAAAGAAATCTGGACTTACAGTCTGTTATCAATTGATAATGTGTGTGATCAGATATAATCTTATTCTTTAGTTCTTCTAGAAACCTGAATCTTAAAATTAGAAATGACCCCTATTCGTACTCAATGCAGAAGGATTTTCTGTATCATTCCTGACAGGGTACTTCCTGGGATTTTCCCTGCATGCCTTCTAGGGATAGAAGCTCTCTACTCTACAAAGCAACCTATTATATTATTGAATAGCTCTGGGTGTTAGACAGTTATTTTCTAGCTTAAAAGGAAATCCAGTTTCTCATAAGTTAAATGTATTCTGGAGTCACACAAAATTTGACAAAAATTATCCTGCTTATAATCTTTCAATGTAATGTTTCTATGAAATAAAAGCTCTTTATTAGAATAACAACACCTTTAGAGCAAGAATGAAAGAAATATAACACTTGAGAAAATTTAAATGCCTTTCCATGTTCATCTACCCATCTACCTGTCCATTCATAAAACATATGTGATTAGCTATTGGGCTAAGTACTGTGATACAGAGAGAAATAAGAAAGAGATTGTTTAAAAGGACTCATAATCTGTCCTGAGAGAATGTGGAAAACCACAGAGTAGAGATGCAAAGTCATGCAAAGTCAAACACTTGATTTGGTCAATCCCTGCCCTTCTTCCTTATGTGTGAAGTGTAAGAAAGTGTCAAACTATTTCCATAATCTAAGCAGCCATACCCACCCTTCCCCTAGAACAAAAAGCTGCTTCAAATCCTTACAAAGTGAGTGTGGGTGTGACAGTGCCTGCAGAAGATCATATCTCAACTTGCTTCTCCATGAAGCAGAAATAGAGGAAAAGAAGCAAATGGAAGCACAAAGTGTCTGTATTTTAAAAACAGTTCTGCTTATGACTTAAATTTTGCTGTCAGGTTCCTCACTTTAGTATGTATCCTTCGGGTCACCTTTGCAGCTTAATTTTAAGAAAGAGCCAAGATGGAATTCAGCTTTGATCTGAATATGAATTTAGTTAGCAGTGAGTTTGGTGATAACATTTCTACATCACTTACAATATTTCAAAGGACAGTGGGAGGGTAGAATTTGCCTTTCTGATTAAAGCCGAATCTCGTTGGCGAAGTTGCATTAAAATGACTGGAGGCAACATTTCTACAGCAGTAATTGGCCACTTTGCCTTTAAAGTTACATCAAAGTAGCAAAGAGTTTGAGTATTGCTAAAGAGATATTTTTGATAACTGTGGTAAAACTAATTTTTAACTTGGGGTTCTATGCTTTTTTTCTCAACCAACTCAGGGCATCCATAGCTTTATGAAATTTATCCCAGGGTCAAATTTACTTTGAGAGTCATTTAAAAAATTATAGGAGATATTTCACAAGGTCATTTGTTTCAGGTGGTCTAAAGTACATAGGAAGATGAAGGAGTGAGTTGAGGGCCTATAGCACAAAAGCAAACTTGTCCAAGTCACTCTGTTTTGTTATCCCTTTGCCCAGGTGGTAAGACAAATGCGAGGTCATGATTTCTCAACAAAATGTCTGTAAAACTCCTCTGTCACAATCCCCTGGCTTGCTGGCTCAAAATGCAAGTCTGAGGTTCTACCTTAAAGCCAAGGAAATAAACTCTCTGGGGTGGGCCTTGAGCATAAACTATTTATTTTTAAAAGGCACTCTTGACATGGCACCTGAAAAGGGGATGCTTGCATTTAACTATGCAGTGGCCTTTTTTGATCCTGAATACCTTACTTCCCCACCTCACAAATGCCTACATCAGTCCTTTGGTGTAATGTACACTGTAGAGCCCTGGTACCTGGGAACTGTTACATACAGACACAAACTTCATATAAACAGAAGACCCTTCAGTGAACTATGGAAAGAAATTTGTTTTCCAGAATGTTTCAGCTGAAAAGCATCTTAGAGTCTTTCTAGAGCTCTGTGTTCAAAAAAATGCAATGTTTGGGAAGCAGAATTATACACCATTCTTTACTTAGGTTTGATTTTCAGCTATCTATTGCACAATGAAAAATATTAACCTCACTAAACATAGTTATGATCCATCTTACTCACTTATTGAATAAATATTAGATGCATATTATGAATTGGGCACTATGCCACTATGCTAGCCATTTCAGTTAGTGGCCATAGTGTCTGCTCTGGCATCAGACAGTCTGTGATCAAACACTGACTCTCCCATTAACTATCTGTGAGATCTTGAGAATCAACAAATTCCTCTGTGTCAGTTTCATCTTCTGGTAAATAAAAAGGGGGATAATCATATTACCTATCTCTTTTAGCTGTTACAGTAATTAAGTGAGTTAACATTTTTACAGAATTTATAACAGGGCCTTTTGAACAGGCCATTAACATTAGTTGTTACTCACAATTTATTAGTAAAATAAAAATAGTAGATTCTTAAGATCTTGATCTAGGAAACAAGTACCCTGAAGGAACTCTTTCCAGAATAGAATCTGTCCTCTAGTGTAGACTGAGGTTGGCTTTGTACTGCAGGAATAACCAGAGGGCACATTATCCTGGCCCTTGAGCCAGACTTAGGTAATGAAGTCCCCCAGAACAGTTAACTAACAACATTGCTGTCATTCTCCATTCTTTAAAAGAAAGATCTGAAATGTACATAAACTTGGTAAGCACTTTACCTACTTTTCTGCCTCTCTTCAGGGCTGGAGAACACAGAGATCTAAGCTTGAAGTCTATGCATCCTGCCATCCCTATAGATGGTGTGAGGTTTGAGCAGCTTAAAGTCTGGGAATCAGCAGCAGGCCTGGGGGGCAGTATCTGGAACTCAGGGCAGGGAAAACTGCCCAGAACAATCTGGGCATTATTCCTGATGTGCAGTGCTCACTGCTTTGCTTTCTGAATTCCAAGTTTGACTTGGAAAAAGACTCACTGTGATAATAAGGAGGCCTGAAGGTCTTGTCAGCAACCCCCCACCGAGGCGGGAAGATGACGAAGTCAGCGATGGCCACTCCGGGGCGGAGAGACTTCGCAGTCAACACTGTGAAAATGGATGGGTCCTGTGAATGCACAAGGAGAGACTGAATGCAGGCTGCAAGGGACATGACTGGACAAGGACACACATGTCATCTGTGCTCAAAGGTGTTTTTAACCAATAGTTTAATTTTTGATCAATGACACAGATCAAGGCCCAGGAGTCTGGGCTTCTGGTCAGAGTTCAGTAATCACACATCTGACCCTTCCTGTGCTTGAAGCAAAACGAATTCACACCAGCTAAGAGGATTCTGAGCTGCTTATTCACCCTGCTGGGCCCACACTACCCCCCAATCCCACCCCATGGCTCTGTTAGCAGTGGTGCTACCTTCTCTCAGAGCCTTCTCTCCTTGGGCAGGAGAGATTCTCAGAGTAAGGTAGGAAAATAGTTTCTAATAGGATAAAATAGTTTCTAAGTTTTGGTGTAGATGCAGATATGTTTCTCTTTGGGGGAATCCAGATTGTATGCATAGGCAAGAAAGTTTGAGAATTGCTTTCCTGTTTTCTGACCTTTGTTGACTCTCAGATCAAAAACACACCATTTACTCCACCAGTCTTGGTGGTGATAGTGTAGAGGGGGATAGTTTGAGGGACAAGATTGTGATTTTTTAAAAACTTTTTTTTTTTTTTAAAAAAAGACTCTTTTAGTGGAAAGACTGAAATTTTCTTTAACTGAAATCAACAATCATGTTTCATTTCAGATGCCATGTTAGCATCTGGGGAGTCAGGGATGCTTGTGATCTCATCCCTGTATCTCCAGCCTTCAGTTGGGGCAAGGAAGAGGAAAGTTGCTCTTTCTACCTGAAAAGACCAGAGTAGGCTTCAGAGAGGAGATGTCATTTAAGCTAGGTCTTGATAAATGAACAGAAAAAAAGAAAGAGAAAGGTAGAGAGAAATAAAAGGGAAGGAGAGAAGAAAGGAAGGAAGGAAGGAGGGAGGGACAAGAAGGGAGGCAGAGGGACGGGGAGGGAGGGAGGAAAAAGGCATCCTATTACAGAAAATAGAAGAAACATCAAAGTGCAGAGGGAGTTTATGCAGAGGAGACAAGGTTAAAACCCAGGGTGCACTGACAGAAGGGACAGGGGCAAGAGGTGGTGCTGGAAAAGGAGTCCAGGGCCAGATGGTGAGGAGCATCAGATGCCACGCTTCAGAGCACAGACTTTTATCTAAACTGTGGGGAGCCTGCATAGGTTTTCCAATGTGGTGGAAGAGCGATTGGATCTGAATTTTAGAAGAAGCTATAACAGCTGTACAGAGAAGATTGGACCTGTGTAAATTCAAATTTAAAAAACCAACCCTTATGGCTGGCAGAGTTAACATTTCTTCATCTGTCACGAGAAATGCTCTGAAACTATTGAGGAAATGGTCATGAGGCTCAAATAAAGCTTTATCAGTGTCTCAGGATACTTTTTCAAGTTGTTTGGAGCTTGGCATTTTGATTTTCTTTCCTCCTTTGGGTCATTAAGAGTTGCAGTTATTCAGAAAAGTAGTTTTGTCCCCCCAGAGATAAGTCTAAATGGTTCATAATAATCCTCCTGTCTCTGATTCTCTGGCTTCTGCCTTAATTATCCCTCCAGCTTGTGGATTCAGTTAATCTGTTATGAACTAGGTTGCAAAATGAACTTTCCCACAGGATCTCAGAACTAGCACTTTATCAAGAGTGTGGGACTTTGGGGGCCTACAGTAGATCAAGGACCTATTTGTGGCCACTAATTGACTAAAAATTATGACCAAGTTCATACACTAGAATGTCTTTGATTGAAGTTCAAGCCCTGAACATTATGAGTAACCCCAGAAGAGGGACTTTCCCTCCATCAGTGCCAAACAGCCCAGAGTAGAGGGTCCCAGGTAGGCAACCAGAACAAGCAGAGTAGTCTCCTGAGATTTGTGGACACAAAGACCTTTTCAAATCCATAAATGTTTTCTTCTCCTAAGTCCATCACTAACATTAGCAGTTGGATAGGTTTTTTTTTTTTTAAGTTTCTAATCCATCTATAAGAGTTAATGTGATTACTCTGCAAAGAACTGAGCTGTAATTCTGGGTGAATGTTGAATATCTGGACTGGCTTCCTCACTAGCTGTTATTTACTTTTTCACCAAGGAACAAATGACTATGCATAGGCCTTCCAAAGGTAACCTTGAAAATAAATGTTAAATGTGAAAATTTCATGGTCTACCATGGATCTCTCCCATGCAAGGGCTGATCTACCACTAAGGCCCCTACAAGGTACAGACTTACCGCATGATCAAAAGCCACTGAATTGATGACCATGAAGTTCTCTAGGTTGTACTTGTAGGGTGTGTAGTTCCCATGCCAGGCCACAACATTGAATGGGGAGATAGCCTAATCACATAAAGCAGGAAAGGACGATCTTCGCATCAATATTTTTGTAACTGAGATCCTACAATATGTACTGGGCATAACTCTCTCTTTATTTTATATTGTTCTAAATCTAATTATACCATCCTTTGGGAGAAGCATAACTCTTAATCATTCTGTGGGTGCTTAACACCCCCCTACACTTATCCATAAACCCTATTTTTCTATTCATAAACTGAAGCTGCCTTCTGATCACATGTGCAGCAGAAGTGTAGCACATTTACTAAGTACTGTCTTATCAACATTTTTTATCATAGCTGTGGGAATCTGTGGATGCCAACAACTTTCAAATGATCTTGATTACCCTCTGTTTCCTGATGCAGTGATCATTTACTGTGATAGTTCTCCAGGTTTTTGTATCCCATAGAAACTTCCAGTAGACATAGTGCTCTGGGTTGGTGAGTACAAGATAGGGGAGAAGACCTCTAAAAATTCCAGTCCCAAAGATTTGAAATATCAGAGTGAGTGTAAGGTCCTTCTTGGTCCTGTCCAGGGGTTGGAGGGAATTGGTGTTCCGCTATTAGGAGGCAGTCTCTACTGCCACTATGGGTCTACTTGGGAAAGAGGATCCAATTCAGAATCTTCCAAAGACTGTAATGAACAGACAACTCACAGAGGTGGTTTAGGTTTAAAAGGAATGATTAGAGCTGAAGAGGTATCTGAGCTTCACAAGAGTGAGAAGACAGTGACTCCTAGCATGAGGAATAGAGAGGGAAAAACAGTTATAACACTCTAGCCAGAGATAGAACCATGAAGAAGGGATTTCTTGGGGATACATTGCTAAATAGTTAACAGACAATTAGCTCTTTGAAAAATAAAAAGCTCTGATGTATAGCATATGCTGATTTCTGGGGTGTAAATACTCATAACATGATCATTTTTTTTTTTTTTTTTTGGTACCGGGGATTGAACTCAGGTCCCTGCGCTTGAGCAGCAGGCGGTGAAACCACTGAGCCAAATCCCCGACCCAGCATGATCATTTTTGAGCTACCAATGTGACGTTGCAAGGCACATAGTTATGAAGAGGTGTGCATATCGGTTTGTGTGAGTTTTTATGAACTGGCTGCAGCACACCACTGGGCTACTCACCTGGACACAGGGAGGGAGTGGGACAGAAGGAGGGGAATGCAGTTATTGCCAGAAAACAGTCACAAATAGAAAGGGAGCAAGGAGGAAATATCTCAACTTGTCTTTTCTCCTGCCCTCTAATTTCATGTGGCCCAAACTCCCCAAAAGCCAGCAGACTAAGGAGCCCATACAATACTGCCCATATAGGCCAAAAGTCCAGGGCACAGACCATGGCTGAGCAAGAAGAAAGGGTCTGTGGGGCTCACACAGAGGATAACAAGCACAAGGTCCAAGTGGGAAGTGGAAACCTTTCTATAGCTGCTGCCGACTGCTTATGGAATGACAGTTCTCTAAGAGCTGTATGTAAAAAGGAAGGTGAGAGCATGTTTTAAATGAACATAGATTTCCACTTCTCATCCCCAGAGGTTATTATTTTTGTCAGGCTGGAGTACCATCTAAAGATCTGCATTTTATACAAGCCTCTCTGAGGTTTTTTGATGTAAATGGTCCCCAGACACTTTTGAGAAACCCTGAATGTGTCTGCCTCAGTGGTTAATTTAAGTGTCAAAGGCTCTGCTGGTTTGTGTGACCTCTAGATGCTGTTTGAGGAAATAATATGCCTTGCCAAATATAAGCAATAAGTCAGGTAAACAAAATAAAGCAAACAAATAATGGGAACAGAAGAGATTTTTGGATTCTTTTTAGCACACAATTAATTGATTCTAACATATGCTCAATATATTAAATAATAATATATATTAATATGTTATATTACAGATCATATATTATGCTATAATTTAAAAATTATTGTTACCTGTGCCTTTGCTTATGTCCTGAGATTATCAGGCTTGTGGTATAAACCAAGACAAGCTAATTAACTGAGTTCTACTTGCTTTGTATCAACTATGACTTGTATTTAAAACAGGGTGGCAGTTGGTGAATATAAATCTTGGTTGATCCTTTTGTTAACTTATATTCTTTTTTAGAACAAATTACACTGCCTGTGCATTATGTTTCCCTCACCATTTATAGAGACTCTGCATTGCAGAGTTGTCATTGCTGGGTGAATAGAAATAGCATAGCTTTTTGAGTCAGACAGATGTGGGTTGAATGCTGGTTCTGCCACTTGCTGGGACAATGGTAAATTCCTTATCCCTACCTGGCTAGTTTTCATGAATGGCTAAGAAAGGATGTTTGTGAAGTTCCTAACACTGGTCTTGGCCATCAGGAATTGCTCATTCCCTCCCTGGCTATCAAACCTCTTATTTTACCTGTTTAGCAGCAAACAGCTTCCCCTGGTATTTATTAATCACAGTGTAACCACCTGATACTTGACGATCTTCATACCAGGCAACAGGTATCAAGAAATCACGAGGATTGGCCAAGCCATTAGCCCCTAGAACACAGTAACAGCAAATTCAAGGCCAGCCTGAACTATATAGTGAGTCCCAGTGTCAAAAAACAGAAACCAGCAACAAAAAAAGAACAACTCTACAAATTGCTTTCATTACTCCAAGACTCACTGGATGCCCAGGCTGGTACCTGTTTGGGAAGACCCAAGGAATTTGGTTAGAAAAAAAATTCACAAAACTCATTAGTATCATTATCAACGTCATCTCCTCCATTTGTAGAGTGACAAGGCCATTTTATATGCATTATTTCATCATTACAGTTGACAGAAAGGGAAAGGAAGGAAATAAGAAAGAGGAAAATGGAAGATCTGACAGAATATTAGACCTTTGTTTTTCCAAGAAGACCTGAGTACTCTAGACCTCATGTACAGGGTGGGCTATATACTGCTGTCCGAAGCAGGCCTCTGCTCTTTAGACAGAACTCAGAATCCAAGTCTATAAAACTTCTCTCCAGCTTGAAAATTCTGCCTGCCATTCAGGGAGAAACAAGTATTCAGGACTTGCCTACTCAGCCCTGCTTAGGAAGGAGTGTTCCCTCCAGAGAAAGAAAATAAATCAAAAGACCAAATATGAAAAGCGTAAATACAAAAACATAATTTAACTCTGAGAGGACAGACCTGGGGAGTGTTTTATCATTTCCAGCTCCCGGGGTTAAAAAAAAAAAGCCCCCAGCTGGTTAGTAAATTATATATATTTTCCAGAGGGTACATGTTCCATGGAACCCAGAGCCTCTGCTGCCTGGGGAGCAGCAGGAAGCCAGACCAAAGTGGGAAGAGTGGGTGGTGAGCAGGATGACAGACGGCCCGCCAGGGCTCCAGCTGCCTCTCTGCCACCTCCCACCTTCCTCTGAATATTTGGATCCCCCAGGGGAGTGACCAGAAGGCACATGCTGGCCTGTCCCTGTTTTGCTCTGAAAAGCTGTTGATGAGGGAGAACTGGGAGGTACGGCCAAAGAGGAAACCAAGGGCTGATTTCCCCAGCTTTCTGTTTACTCCACGGGAGGTTTTGAGAGCAACCTCTCCTAACACCTTCCCTTTTTTTTCCTGCATCTTCTGCCACCAGCTTGCCAGAGGTATGGGGACCAGGGGACCTTGATTCACTTTTGGAAGTTTTATTCTGTCTTGTGGGAACTGTTGCTTTTCATGGCACTGAGAGGTGTACCTTTTTACTGTTATGTTTGTGGATTTGGGAGAAAGTGCTCAGCAGGAATGTGAGGTTCACAGACTGCATGTCATCAGCCTCAATACCCCTTTTCATAGGCTAGAACCCTAACCATTTTGTTGGCTTTCCCCACTTACACACAACCTATTGATTTAAGAAAATGATTATTTGAAGGGTACATTCCCACTTGTATGCTTTTGCTTGTAATCCCTTTTCTTTTTACATGTCCTCAACTTTTCATCAAGAATTACTCAAATCTTATGTCTTCTGTGAAGCTGTTCTTGATGACCCTGGCCACAGTAAACCATTGTTTGAAGTACACACTGCATACCTAGAATCTGTCACTCTGTATTTCT
This sequence comes from Heterocephalus glaber, assembly GCF_053883595.1. Lineage (NCBI taxonomy): Eukaryota > Metazoa > Chordata > Mammalia > Rodentia > Bathyergidae > Heterocephalus > Heterocephalus glaber. The sequence goes on from NW_028258138.1 coordinate 70,637,406, forward strand.
AATGGTCTATGTATTATACTAGAGAGAAATTTATAATGGGTTGGCTTGAGTCATTTTTAGTTACACATGCAGTTAGAAAGACAGTTGGTCTATAGAAGGTGTCTAAACAGGAAAGTTGAAATTTGAGACAGTGAGAGAGAAGGATGTTCAACTTTCATGCAGTTATTTGTCTCCTATATCTCAAATGAAGCTTAGAGACTTATAGTGAAGATTTACCAATGGGTCCCAGGTCAGGTAACTCAAAGTGGACTCCATAGATCTCCAGGATGTAGCCTCTGGTCTCCTCAAAGACATCTACACTGAACCGCATTCCTCTCTGGAATGGACAGAGACACAGATGTGCTTTTCAAAATCACACCTGCAATTATAAGCTGTGGTTTGTTAAGCTATCTTTGGGAGGTACCCAGATTAAATATGAGTTAGTAGAAAAACCTAGCTCCTAATCACATCTATGAACCAAGCCAAATCTAGTCTAATTTCTTATTAGGCCTAGAGATAACAGTGGCCCTGATTTAACCACACTTAAAACAAAAACACTTTCATGTCTGCCTACCTCCAACAGAGCCTCTCCAGAACAACTATGAACATTTAGGAAAATGAAATGACAAATGCTTTTTGCTTTGGATTGTGAGCTATATTAAAACAAAAGCAGGCACTTAAGCCTGCTTACACTTCTGCAAACAAAGCCTTCTGTGTAGCTCAAATTCCTCCCTAGTGCCTAGACATAACAGAGACATTTTAGAGTTGGAAATAGCAGTAGCTGAAACATCTGATTGCTCCCAAATTAGGGAGAGGCAGGGAGGAAAGGGGGCACATTACCAACCTGAATGACGCAGATCTCATTGGGCTGCACATATATCTTGCCAAACTCAGTGTAAATGAGAAGCTTCCCTTTTTGGGGAACTAATGAAAAAAAGATAGGACAGTGATGAGCAACTCTTTTTGTGCAAGAACCATTTCATGAATGCTTAAGGGCTGAATTTTCTTTCTATTCCAAATAAAAAGAGCTTCATTGTGTCTCTTGGGGGAAAATGTATACTGTATTCTGACAACTTCAGTTAGCTATTTTTCTGTCTGGAAGAATATGAATTAAAAAATGACTTCCTTTTCTTTTACTGCTCTTTTTTTAATGGTTGCCAGGTGAGGTGCTTGTATGCATACAGCTTTGTGAATTGACCAAAAAGGGTAGCAGAAATAGGATGGAAAAGCACCCATTTCTGACAGTTTCAGCAGGAGGTTGGGATTTGCGCATCAAATGTCTACATCAAAATGTTAACTCCAGAACATCAGTATTAAAGCCACCAAATGGGATGGAAATATGTACCAGTAAAATTCCTGTTAGATCTTATATTTTAAATGGTCTCATGAAAATTTGTATTTAAATTGTACTTATCGTTGACAGATTGACTTTTCTTGGGCAAATTTGAAGGCAAATAGAGGTTTTGTTTTGTTTTGTTTGTACCGGGGATCGAACTCGGGACCTTGTTCTTGCAAGGCAGGCGGCGGAACCACTGGGCTAAATCCCCCACCCCAAATAGAGTTTTTTTAAAAATAAGGTAATCACAGGTTGGTATCACTCTTCATTTCATTTAAACTGCTCAGATTTCTCAGATCAGAAAGGCCCAGAAGAGAAGGGCAAATAGAGATCAGAAATAGAGTAGGTGCTTTGGGGTATGCTAGGAATCTGTTATGATTTAGCTCTGGCGCATCCCCCCAAAGCCTCATGTGTTCAGAGATGAGGTTTTAGGAAAGTGATTGGAACACAGGGGAGCTGTACTCATGTGCAGATTCTTCCACTGGTCAGTTGTGTGTATTGTGGGGAGGTTAGAGGCGGTCACTGGGGGTGTGACCTGGAAGGGTGTAGTTACCTTCCCGCCTCCTCCCTTCTCTCTGCTTCCTGGTGCCATGATGTGAGCAGCTCTCCTCTGTTATGCTTCTCTACCATGCTGTTCTCCCTTGGAGCCATTTGATCATAGACTATAATCATGAACCAAAATAAACCTCTCCTCCTTGAGGTTGTAGGTGTTGGGTACTGTGTCCCAGGAAAGTGATTAAGACATCTTTTCTATACCACCGTTGGCCTCTAGACCTCAGTCTATAGATTGCATAAAATGTAATAAAACAGATGGGAGAATGTAGGAAAATAATGCATAGAAAATTAGAAAGGGGCTTGTAGCTAAGGATCAAGGGATTGGAAATCTTCAGAACTTACCAATCAAGAAATCCCCATCTGAATTGTAAAAGCATCTGAAAAATAGATTACTTCTTGTGGTTTTCTGTTTTAACACTTCCTAGACAAATTAATATGTTCTATAAATTACTGTTTAGTGACTGTTGTGTACCAGGCTCAATGCTGAACATAAGATACTGAACAGAATAACCTATTCTCTTCCCTCATAGAGCAAACAAAAAATTTCAGAACTATAAGGTATGATAAAAAAATACAGCAAATATTTAAAAATTTTTAAAAATTATTACAATAAAAGACAGATGGCCATTAACCTCCCCTCAATATACTCCCCTTCACTTCAAACACATCATCCTTCCCATTTTCTGAGGCAGTTCTGGAAATCCTCACCTGTGAGTGTCTCTAGTTGTATTTGATGTCCTGAATCAACTCAAAATATTTATTATTCATGGTCATTTTGACTTTGGGGAAGAACCAGAAATCACACGGTGCTAAGTCTGGTGAATAAAGTGGATGAGAATACATGGTAATGTTTTTACAAGCCTTTCTTTCTGTTAGATGGCACTTGGTGGCAGCATTCACTGCTGTATTTTTGATCACACCGTAAAGACACTCATGAAAGAGGACTTCCAGAACTGCTTTGGAAAGTGACAAGACTTGTATATCATTGCAAACAATAATGGCACTTTGTAAATCAAGTTCAGGAGAGTGAAAAACTAGGAACATAAGTCACATAAACTTCTCTACTTAGGAACATTAATCTTAACAAAGCTATTACCTGAAGCCAGTTCTGTTAGCCTGATCTACCACCAACAGGTGGCTTTAATGGCTGCTCATGCAGCATGACTTCCGCCTCAAGAACAAGATTGGGGAACCTTAGAAATTAAGAATATTTTAACTCAAACCTACCTAAAGTCAAAATGCCTATTGAACTACTCCTTCATTCCAGGACCACATCCTCAGTTTTCTCTTTGCACTGGTATGTTACATTCTTGTTTATCTCACAAGAGTCAGTCAAAATAGAAATGCTTATTAACATTATTAATAAATACATATTGACACTGTTCTGAGAGAAAACCCCCACAATAATGAAAACAACATTATATGTGCACATGTGATTTTATAAGAGTGAGTCTTTCATCCTCTGGCCAACAGCCTTTGGAAATGGGGATGTCCTGACCTAGCACTATGCTACTCACTTGTTCTCCATGGAGCTGTTACACAGGAAAATGTGGACAGCAAGCCCATTGTTAGACCTGATATCTCCAGCTCCACACAAGGTGTGCAGGCCCTGCATTGGGAGGGAACAGTGAATATGAATAGTGCCCAAGAGACTAGCTTTCCCTCCTGCCCCTGAGGGGTGTCATGAGGTAAGTATCAAGTAGAATCTTCTCTTCAGGACCAGTGGGATATATGGAATCCAGACTGCCTCTGGGGGACCTGGAATTTACTTAATATTTGTTGGGTTGTGGCTGACCTTCGGTGCCAGCCATGGCCTAAATCTGGATTGCCTTAATGGCTATATCCAATAAACTTACAAAGCACAAATTTAATACTTAAAATGAATTCAAAAGGATCATCCTAATCTCCCCAGCACAGTGCATTCTGATTAATTCTCTCAGCTATGTGATCAAAAGATCCACTGTGCAGGAAACCATTAACACGTGGACCTTCCCAAAACAGCCTTCACCCAAACCTACAGATGGAAAGCACAAAAGAAGGAAGCGCAGGAAGGATGGATTTCTCTTTGTATTTTAACTCAGTTTAAAAATGTGGAGTCTATTGAAGTGAGTATGTACAAGATTTAGAGCACTTAGTAAAAATAAAGAATTCAAGATTATTTAACAATGTGGCTGATGGCTGGACACTTGGACTGTCCCTCAGTAAGCCATGAGCTGACTTTGTCTTCAGAAGCCTCTGTTTGCTTTCTTTAACCTCACTTCCTTCTAGCTCCCTTCTTTCACCCAGATAGCCCTTGTTCTTGGCACAAGTGTTCCAGTATTCCCAGAACCCATAATTACCAGGCAGAGCTGCCAGCCAGCACCATACTAACTAGACTTGTTACCTGAGATGATGCCATTCTAACCCAGTTGCCCACTTCAGGGGGTTTATGAGTTTGGATGGGAAACATTTTATATTTATTTTCACTAATATCTGAGTGAAATTTATATTTGCCTTCAACTTATATGAAGACAGGCAGCAAACTACAGCAGTATGAGTAGTGCCCATATCTTTATCAATGACAGAAATCATGGATATTTTTATATCATATGCTGCAGATATCTTAAAATGTCATACATGCCCAACCATAGTTATTACATTTTCCATAGATCTTTATTTTAGTACATTAACAAGGGAAGCTTATATTATATGACCATATGCCAAATGAAATTTATTTTAATATCTTCATTATTATATTTTAACATAATTGACTTCTTTGTAATTTAATGTAATTTATTTTATACATTTAAAAATACAGTTGCCACCAGAGTATCAAAGGGGCCCGTGGAGCAAAATAGTTAAGATTCCCTGTTCTAGCCTAAAGAAAGGGGGCTTGAGGTAGGAAAATGTTTGCTTTCCATTGGCCTTTCTGAGATGTAAGTAGCTCCTGAGTGCCTTATGCTGTCAAGAGCCATCTGGTGTGTGTAAGACATCCTTGGCCAGCCCCCAGGGCATATGCAGGTGCTTTTGTCTCTGCTGCCTTCTGATAGGGCTGCTTCTGCTTGGCATTCAGCCCACAAATGGTTAGATCACTCACTGCAGAAGAGAGGCAGGCAGCGGGAAGGTGCGAAGAATTGACTTACACTCACAAAGTCCACTTTCTTCTGAGAGGCTTTTGGGATCTCAAATGGTATCCATCTGAGCTGGAGAAAAAAATACACACATAGAAAAATTATTTCATAAAGAGAAGCCATAGACTTTCTAAAGGACAGCTACTCCCTCTGTGAACACTTGTGATTTGGGTATTTTAAAATCAATGATCAGCCATCATTTCCTTAAAGGAGCTTTGTTGTTGTTGTTGTTGTTGGTGGTGGTGGTGTGTGTGTGTGTGTGTGTGTGTGTGTGTGTGTGTTGTGTGTATGTCATGTGTTCATAAGTGTATTTTTTAACATACATGAATCTAAACCATCTTTGTTCCTTAGCACTTTCAATTATAAAAATAGAAATCATTGCTTTCTCTTTCAGAAGCTATTTGTTTCTTTTAACACTTCGCTCAGGCACATCAGTGAATTTTGACTGATGCTGCTTTTCATGCTATTTATAATCAGCTCTGTTTCCTAGCATGCTAGCCTCTCTGTGTGGGCTCCTGACACCACAGGGGAAGGTTCTGCTTCGACTTCCAGCCCTGGGGGTTTTGAATTATTTCTTTAAGAGAAAGGAAACACACCCAGCTGAGATTAGATTTGGTAAATATAGTACCAGGTTCAGTTTCCATACTAAACCTTGCTTTTGTCCTCAGGCTGCCTGATGGTTCAGTTTAAATCACAACAATCTTTAATTTAATAATAAACTGATCTAAAGAAGCGGAGAGAAAAGTCAGCAGGTTCAGGCCCCACTCAAAGTGTCAGCCCAGCACTTATTAATCAACATGGCAGCAGGTGTGACCTGCCTAAGCTGGTGGCTGATGCCCCCAGCATTCCCAGTGCATGTCTCATGAAGTGACCTTCACCCAGGGATGGCTCCATTGGCTGCAGTGCTTGGTGGAGGCCAGCTGGGCAGGGCTCCATCTGGTCCTGTGGCTCAGTTCATTCTGTATTTCAGAAGCACAGCCAGATGGGAAAGGAAGCAGCGAATAGAAAAGGTTGTGCTGGTATGATTCTGCCTCTCTGACATACATAGTTAAGAAACAGACTTCAGACTTCATTTCTTAAAAACAAAGCAGGAAGATCACATTTTGAGACTACTTGAAAAGAAACCAAAAGTGGATTTGAAAAAGACCTTTGAAATTGTGCTTCAGAAAGATAGAAATACTTCAGGACTAATTCCATTAAGAATGATTTTTCTTGGGGGAGAAGGGAGACTTTGAGAGCAAAATCTAGGAAAAAGTTTCTCAACCTTCATTGCTTTTGACATTTTGTACTGGATACTTCTTTGTATAGGAGCTGTCCTGTGAATTGGAGGAGGTTTAGCATCATCCCTGACTTCCACACACTAGATGCAGGTAGCGTTCTTCCAAGCTGTAATGACTGAAAATATCCTAGAAATTGTCAAATGTCCCTTGGGGACCAAATATCTCCTAGCTGAAAACTACTGTCCTAAAAGGATATTCCCCAGACCTTGGGAAGTACCATCCACTTATCCACAATTGAGTGCTGCTGTATTGTGTGAGTGTGTGCTCGCACATGCTGGGTATTGAACCCAAGGCCTCACACATGCTTATCAGATGCTCTACCAGTGAGCTATACCCCGACCCATGAGCACTGCTGTAGTTTTGTGGAGAGGTCTGGTCTACTGCTAACCATTACTTTGCCACTTCTTTCTGTAGTAGCAGTGCAGTTTGCATACCCAGGAAAATTGTCTGAAAAAGAGTCATCATTTTACATTTTCCAAAGGAAAAGTTTTGAGTATCAGTTCAATGGTTGCCTAGGCAACATTTTAGCACTCTAACCAGAGATTTTCAACACTAGATACCCATGAGAATCACCTGCACAGCCTTTGAAACCAAGGCCAAATTAAATCAGAATCTGTAAAGGTGGGGCCTACACATCAGTATTTTATAAGAAGCTCTTCTAAAGTGCAGTCAGAATTTGAGAATCAGCACAGCGAAGTCAGAGATTCTATGATCACTGTACTGTTGAAACAAACATTATGCTCAGAAAAATCTATCTAGTGAACTGCCTTAGCAATAAACTAATCAGCCAACCAAGCAATCAGTGAATTAAATTGTGGCATCTTGGGCCAGATATGGTGGTGATAATGCTAGTTACTAAATAGTAGGAATGTCTAAATAATACAAATCTAAGGATTTACATATTTAAGATAAAAATAAAAAATAAAAGAAAGGAGAAAGCAAAGGGGGAGAGAGATAAAGAAGGGAGATAGAAACAGAGATAGAGAAAAAAGGAGGAGAGACAGAGTGAGACAGACAGAGAGAGAGATAGAGAGACACAGAGACAAAGAGAAAGAGACAGACAGACAGACAGACAGACAGAGACATAAGTAGAGAGACCAGCATAGGAATTGCTCTCTGATTTGTTGCTAGCTTTTTGATCTGTTTTCTGGCTAGCTTTTCAAGGTCTTCTGTAGTATATCAGCCATCAAGTAATGAAGAAAGAGGGCTTGCAGTAGCAGAAGAAAAGACAACTGTGTGACAGTGTAGGAAGTGTGCCTTCAGCAGGATCCACATTCCAGATAAAGCAATGGCCTTGATGAACCTTCATTACTGAAAAAAAAAAAAAAGATTCCCTTCAAATGACAGATGGTAAAGGAAGAGGAATCATTCATCTGTTGGTCTGATGGCAGCAGATTGTTCAGAATCTATGTTCAGATTGTATAGGGCCCATATTATGAAGGATAATAAAAACCCCAAGGCAGGTCTGATAAGTGCAATACCAACAAGAGGAATCCAGCCTGAATCCTTAAGAAAGAAAGATAACTGATTCAGGAGTCCCTGTTATGATAGTTTGGTGAATGAGAGGAAGAAGCTTTGTGAAGAGGATGAAACGACTCCTATTAATCCTAATTGTACATATGCTGTAGAGCAGTAACTCTCTTACCCAAGGCCAGACCAAGAGGGTAGTGTACTGGGATGAACTAAGAGACTTGGTTTCTGCTATTCTCTCTGCATTTACTGTGACCTCAGGAAAGTCTCTCTGTCTCTGTCTCTCACTCTCTTTCTTCCTCTCTCATTTTTTTTTTTCATGTAACAAAAGGATACTGGGGAGAACTGAAATTTTATAAGACTTCAGAAAAGTCCTTCTGAAAAACATAAAGAATGCTTTCTAACTGATTTAGTCCTTGCTATGGACTGCATTGTGTCCTGCTGCAAGTTCATATGTGAAAGCCCTAAACTCCAGTGTGACTGCTTTGGAGATAGGATCTTTAGGAGGTAATTAAGGTTAAATGAAATCTTAAGTTTGGGGACTGATGGCTTAAAAGAAGATGAAGCAATCTTACTTTCTGTCCGCATGAACTCAGAGGAAAGACCATATAAGAATGTGGTGAAAAAGTGGTCCTATACAAGAGCCTTTAACATATACATCAACCTTGCTGGCACCTTGATCTGGGACTTGTGGCCTCCAGAATTGTGATAAAATAAATTTCTGTTGTTGAAGTCACCCAGTCTATGGAATTTTATTATGGGAGACCAATTAGACTAATATTATCCAACAACTTTTAAAGTTTATTTTATTAATACTATATAATGTCAAATAGTTCCCTTATACAGAATTTATTAAACATTTCAGAAACAATGATACCAATTGTAACACCTGATGCAATATTTTGACTCTAGCAGGCATCAGTAAATATTTATTGAATGATTGGATGAAGAGATATAAGGCACTTGAGAACATTACTATATTTCAAAGAATAAGAATATAGCAAATTTATGAGAGGTTTTGAAAGCAAAATGATGCTCAGGCAATAGCTAGCAAATTTACAACTATTTCTGAAAGTCCAAAGATTATTTCCAATATATAACTCAGTTCTTCATGCATACACGAATTCATCACTTCTATATCCCTTCTTCTTTTCTCTTTAGTTGTTTTATTAACTCCTGAGAGAGCAGTATTGAAGTCTCCAATTATAATTGTGGATTTGTATATTTCTCCTTTCAATTATATCATTACTTCACATATTTTGCAGTTGCATTCACAAATTCTGTTGGAAAATAAGCTTCTACTTAGTATAAATGAAGTGGTAAAAAATAATTTGAAAAACACCTTCAAGGGTTTCCAAAGTCAGAATTTAAAATTCTTTTATATTTCCAAAGGAGGAAGACAGAAATCCTTAGCAACATTCAATAACTGAGATTCAAAATTCATACTCAGAGATGAAAAGGAAATATAAATAATTAGCCTAAGTATTTCCAAACTTAGAAGACTGGGAGTTAGGTTAGATGATATGAAAATCCCTCTCAACACTAAGATTCTTTGATTTTCTGAGATTTCACTCAAAATCGACATGGATTTAGCTAGCCTGGACTGATTGAATGGTCTTAACAACATTGGCTGGCTAGAGATAGACATATCATTACAAGTCAGTATCATCTACCCAAGAATTTCGAAGTAGCTTATGGGTGAAATTGAGATCATAATGTTTAAGCAGCTGTGGCTGAGAGAGGTCCAAGGTAATTGTTAGTGGCAAGTTTCAGTCCAGATAAGAAGGCAAGGGTGAGTACAATAAAATAGTGGCTCACTGAATTCTTCAGCAAATCTTGCAGTTTGAGGAGAAAGGAAAGCATAATTTATGTGGAGAGAAATCACGCTCTGATTGATCCACTGGAGTTCTTTGAGGTAATGGAGAAGGACATAGATAAGAAGCATACACATTATAATAGTTTATTTAGACTTCCTAAAGTCTTTCTTTCATGAGGCTATAAAAAAAAAAAAAAAAAGATGAACCGTCAAGGACAGAAGCCTACATTTGCATTTGACCTTGCCCCTGAATGCAAAGCTAAGGGCTTTATATTCATTACCCAGTATTATAGTTTAAATGTCATATTAGTTGCCCATTACTATAAAAAAAAAAAAAACCTGGGGGAATTAACATATATAGAGAAACGATTTACTTTGGCTCACAAGTTTGGAAGTTCCAGTCCAAGACTGAGTAGCCCCAATTGCTTTGGGTCTCTGGTGAGGGAGACATATTATGGCAGGAGCAAATGGCAGAGCAAACCACTCACCTCATGAGCCAAGAAGAAAAAGAGAGAGAAAGCGAATGAGGTCTCATAATTCCCTTTGAAGGCACATTTTCAGTGACCTAAGGCCCACCTCTTAAAGATAAAGGTTCTACCACCTTCCAATTGTTCCACCTTGGACATCATGCCTTTAACACATGTACCTTTGGAGTACACTCATCAAAACCACAGCAGAAGTGTATCACAAAAGTTCCTGTGTTGGAATCTTAATCCTCAAATTTGTATGTCAATAATACTTAAGAAGTGGAGCTTTGGGAAAATAATTAGTGTTAGATGAGGTCATTAAGATAGAGCCCCCATGAAGGCAATAACTTTGTAAGGAGAGGAAGAGAGACCTGAGCTAGCACATTTTCTCAATGTTAACGTGTGATGCCTGCTGCTATGTTAGGATGCGACAAGATGGCCCTCAGTAGATGCCAGCATTGTGCTTTTGGGCTTCCCAACCTCAAGAAGTCTGAAATAAACACACCAATATTCTTTATAAATTACCCAACCTCAGTATCTTGTTATAACAACAAAAAATGGACTAATAAGACTGAAGATGTAGCTTAATTGCAGAGCACTTGGCTATCATGAGCGAAGTTCTGGGTTTGATCCTCAGCACCATGAAAGGAAGGAAAGAAAGAAGGCAGTTAGGAAGACAAGGAGAGGAACAGGGGAAAGGGAGAGAGGGAGGAAGGGAGGAAGAAAAAATGACTAAGATATCCAGCACCTAGCATAGATTATGGAACATAGTTCCATATATTGAATATTTGTTGGATGATTTAATTCTCACAACCTTCTGAGGCATGTATGAATTTTATCATCTTTTTATAGAAGAAAACTGATGGTTTAGAGTATCTGAATTTTCTCTACTAAGAACTGATGTCTCTGTCAGTCCCTTTTATTAACCTATATACCTTGAGAACTTTTATCTCAGCCTGTCTTGATCTTTTTCTCAAACTATTCCTGATCAACCCAGGTTTAAACTACATTTAATGGTCTTACATTTCAACTTTCAATCTGACTCTTATTCACTATCCCTCTACTGCTAAGTAATCCTGGCCCAGTCTGACTCCCGGGACCATACCTTTGCTAAGATTGATGTCAGCATTCTTGTCCAATCCCCTTATATTAATTCACTCAAACAATATCTATTGAATCTCTCTGTGTGCCAAATTTTATACCCGGCACTGGGGGTGATCATGGCACAGTCTCCAACCTCAGGGAAACCACTGAAGAACATCCTCGATACATAGAGTCTACCTGATAGGAAATAAGGAAATGGATAATAAAAATGCCTTTGGAAGAAACATGTAAACAAGAATATTCTCACAGGAATATATCCTGGCATAGGGCCTATTTAACAACTTATGCATGGAAAATAAGAGATTCAAGTAATGAAACCATCTAGTTTGCAGACAGCTCCAATATCTTTCTAAGGAGAGAAATATAAGTTGATAGAGATATATAATAAAAAAGATCTAGCAAGCTGTCCAAAAGGGCTGAACAGGGCACTGTGCACTGCACTGTTGGCAAATGGCAGGGAATGCACTTATGGAAATGCAATCTAGTCTATTTATAGGATGATGAGGTCTGAGCTACCAAGGAGTAAATTCAACAAATACCTGCAAATTTTATTATTTGTGAGAAGGTATATGCTGGGTCCCACAGATCAGATGAAAATGATGGAGACATACCTCCTCTTCTCAGATGCTCTGAGAAATACTGAAAGAGTTCAAGGAAGAAAGTAGTACTTAAAATGAGTCTTAATAGCTGGTAGGATTTTAATGGGTAGACATTTGTGAGTGAAGAAGAGAAAATTCCAGGTAGATGAAAGAGCATAAAACATCAAGACAGGAGGATTTCTGGTGTTGTCCTGGAATGGTGATGGCCCTAGCATGGCTGGTAAGTAAGGGAAATGGCAGGAAGTAGAGGTTTGAAGGCCCATGACAGTGAATCAGGAGTCTTGACCTCCTGTCTTGGGAGCCTGGACTATCCAGGCAGTAGAGGGGAGGGGTCGTGGGGGGAATTTGGAGATTTTTGAGATGATAATTTAGTGAACTGACTGGCAGCAAGGTGCATATAGGTGAAGAAGCCACATGGAAGCCATTATAATAGTCTAGGAAAGAGGAGATGAGTTGTGTAGGAAGTATAATCAAGAAAAGGAAGGAGGATTTTTAAATGGCAAAGTGGTGAGGAGCAGCAATTCAGCCTCTCTGAGATTTTAGAAACCAGATACTGAAAAATAACAATTTGAGGAAGAGAAAGAGAGAGAGAGAGAGAGAGAGAGAGAAGAGAGAGACAGCAGAAGAGAGAGCGAGCCCTGGGAATTGGGAAGGAACTGAAAAAGCTACAGAGAAGTTGAAGAGATGGACCATGATGGAGGGAAGGGAAAGAAACACTCTAGACTTTGTCTCATCTGATTCTGCCAAAGCAGAAAGAGTGCTGGGGCCTCAGGGAACGCCAGGGAAAAATGGCAGTGGTGGACTGGGCTGGCAGCTCTGATCTCTAGGGCAGTACTGGGTTTTGCTTGGATGGGAGTCCTTCAACGTGACAGACAACACTGGGGAGGCATCCTAGTGCAGGCACCCACTATATTGCCAGATTGGGTGACATTCTGGGAAAGGGTTAAGTGTTTTAATATGGGATGGAGTACAGCTATGGGATGGCTTCATTTTAGGGTATCCAATGTTAGCCTCCCATGGTTACTAGGTGAGAGACAGCCACAGATAAGGAGCCAGGGAGCAGGCTGGAAAGAGAAGCCCTGAGGGGTTAGAGCTCAGACTGGGAAGGACACAGGCCCCACTCTCCAAAGCCAAGAGCCAGGCCAGGCCTGAGTTGCTCTGGGTTTGAAAATGTCAGCATTGAATAATTGAGTCCTCACCCTACAGCCTGGGTTCACCATGGATCTGGTGTTTGACTAGCTTCCTTATCTACTGTCATGAGCAGGGACACTTTTCAGCTTGGACATTGCCACAGTCTGGGTAATCAGAGGGGCCTCTGGAATAGGGTGGCACCTCGAAAAACCACAGGCATTAAGGATAGTTGGAGAAAACTGAGAATTGCTAGACTCTAAAATTGTGTAGGGCCAGGGATTTAGCTCAGTGTTTCCGCTGCCTGCCTCGCAAGTGCAAGGTCCCAAGTTTGATCCCCGGTACCAAAAAAAAAACAAACAGAAAAACTTAATCTGCTAGTAGACAAAATAGGTAAAACTCTTGAAGACATAGGTGTAGGCAAGGATTTTCTGAACAGAACCCCAATTGGCACAAGAAATAGCACCAAGAATCAACAAATGGGATCTTATCAAATTAAAAAACTTCTGCACAGCACAGGAAACAACCAACAGACTAAAGACGCAACCTACAGAATGGGAAAAAATTTTGCTATCTATTCCTCAGATAAAGGACTAAAATGTAAAATATATAAAGAAGTCAAAAAAATTAGACACCCCCCCCAGTCAAAAGACTCAATTAAAAAATGGGTAACTGAAATGAATAGACATTTGTCAGAAGTACAAATGGCCAGTAAATACATGAAAAAATGTTCAACATTGCTGGCCATTTGGGAAATGGAAACTAAAACAATACTGAGATTCCATTTTGCTCCAAAAAGAATGGCTACCATCAAGAAATCAACCAGCAACAAATGCTGGCAAGGCTATGGGGAAAAAGGAACCCTTGTTCACTGTGGTAGTAGTATAAACTAGTACAACCACAATGGAAATTAGTATGGAGATTCCTCAAAAAAACTAAAACTGGAAATTCCATTTGACCCTGCTATTTCCCTTTTAGGTATCTTTCTGAAAGAGTTAAAGATATAATATTACAATGATATATGCATACTTTATAGCACCACAATTCAGAGTGGTTGAATCTTAGAAGTGGCCTATATGTCCATCAACAGATGAATGTAAAGAAAATACAGTATATACACACAATGGAGTACTACTCTGCCATAAAGAAAGATAAACTTCAGTCATTTATAGGAAAATGGATCCAACTTGAGACCATAATGTTAAATGAAATAAATGAGACATACAAGATTAAATATCACATGGTTTCTCTTACATAAGAAACCAAAAAATATAAATAAAGAGCAAAATAAGAGACAGATAATGGGAAGTAATAGGAAGATAGATGTTTAGCATATGGGAAAGAAACTAAGAGATGAAAGGAAGGTGGGGAGAGAATGAGATTTTTTTCAAAAAGGGAAATTGTAATATGTTTTATACATATACCAAGTCCCTATAAGGAACATGATCATTATGTAATACAAAAATGTACCATATATATATATAGAGATGGAGGGGGAGGGCTGGAGGAGAAGGGGATAAAAAAGAATTAATATATATCATATACATGCACCAACTCCCCACGGTGAATGTAATCATTATGTACCACAAACATGTACTAATAAAAAAAAATTTAAAAACCTACAAGTATTTTAAAAAGAAAAGAAAGGAAAGAACCAGAGATATCTTTTTAAAAGCTCTACCACAGTATTTCTTTTTTTTTTTTAAGGGTTCGGCATTTTATTTATTTTTTAAATTTTTTATTGATATATTTTAGCTATACATTACAATCACATTCATCATTGGGAATTTGTACCTTTACATGATACATCTTGGTTCTTCTTTTTCCCCCATTTATAGCAATATTTCTTAAAGCAGTATTTCTTAATGTCCACCTACATGGGAATTATCTGGAGAGGCTTCTGGGTATCACCTCAAACCTACTGAATCAGAGTCTCTGCTGAGTGTAGTTGAGGATTCCACATTTTAAACAAGACTCCCTGTGGATGTCACACCTCTACTCCTTATAGAGGAATAAAGATAAGTTCTCTAAAATGACTCTAAGGATTCAAACCTGGGTGTGTGAAGCACAGTTGTGTCAGTAACATCCTAGAAAGACCAAGGGGAGATAGTAGTTTGGATGGGATTATGATGATTTTAGATGGACTCTGTTGAGATGGGACACATACATGGCAATGTCCAATGTGAGTTGTGAAATTGGGAGAGACATTTGTAAAACATATTGCAGAGAGATGGCCATTAATGTCATGGAGCAGTAAATAAAATAAAATAAAAAAAGAAAACCTAGAGATGTGGAAGATGGCAAGAGGAGACAAAGTGCATGATAAAGTGTAAGTGGGTTTCCACAGTGATAACAGCTCGAGCATGGCCTCTGAACCCCAGGGTGGTCTAACTGACTTCCTCCAATGTGGCCCACAAGGCTATAGCAAATTTGGGCCCAGGTAGTTGGGTGAAGGTAGGCCTCCATATTGCTACCTGCTGAGGTGTGTATGTATGTTGGGGTGGGGCAAGAGACAAGGGAGGTGGGAAGCAAAGTGGGCTAGAAAAATCCTCTGTCCCTCAAGGAGTTCTTCCCCTCAATTTGTCCCACCTTGGCATTTCTCATCAACAACTATCCCTTCACTTCTAAGGCAAAAAAACCCAAACAAACAAAAAACAAACCCACAATGCAACAAACGTGGGAATCACTATCTAATACTTGGAAGGAAAGGGAGAGAAAGTGGAGGAAGCATGTTATGGGCTGGATTGTGTTCCCAAATTCACCTGGTAAAATTCTTACCTCAGAATGTGACTGTATTTGCACATAGAATCTTTATAGAGATAATTAAGTTAAAACGAGGCCCTAAAAGTGAGGCCTAGTTGAAGATGACCAGTTTCCTTATAAGAAGAGGAAATTTGGATTCAGACACTTAAAGAAGGAAAATGGCATGAAGACACAGAGAGAAGACAGCTATCTATAAGCCAAGGAGAGAGGCCTCAAAAGAAACCCGTCCTGCTGACACCTCCATCTTATAATATGGAACTGTGAGAAAGTAAATCTTTATGAGTCTGTTTTGGTTATGGTGGCCCTATCAGACTAACACAGAGGAGAGAGGGAACATGAGTATAATAAGAAATTGAAGAAAAGGGAAGAGGAGAAGAGAGTAATTACCCTCCTCCTGGGAGGGAGATAGAGACAAGAGGAGGTAAGCAAGTCTAGCTCAGAAACAAGAGAACACTCCATTGTAGGCTTAGCAGTCAGTGCTATGTCACAGAGCCCAGGGAAGAAATAGACTCAGGAAGGAAAAAGAGGAGGTCAGCTGTTTATGCTTTGGAATGCTACAGAGATAAGGATTGTATTTAACTGTGGATGATTTATAGCACAAAAATGGAAACAGCCTAAATATCTGACAATAAAGGAATTGTCTATAAACATATATTGGATTATAATACAGCATTAAAGTTATCTGCCCTTAAGGAGTTTATAAAGTCATAGAAAAAAATCACAAAACATGATATTTAAATTTTAAAAAAACAATATAAAACTGTATTACAGCTGACCATAATTATAGCAAATATATATGTATAACTGATTTTAAAACAAAACATTAATATAAGAGTATTTACAGTTCTTTCCCTTCCTTTCAGGCTGTCTATGGAAAATTCTGATTTCCCCCTTATCACTGCAGTCCTTGATCTTCAGGTTCATGATGGAGACTAGTGTTATGTATGCAGATCTCTTACCAAAAGGGGATGGGGGACCTACAAACAAATGTCATTATGTAGAGACACAAGATAGGGTACGGCAGAGGCAAGCCAACAACCTCTGGTGATAAGGCATGTAGAGCATGCAAAACATGCTAGGTGAGGGGAGAGAAGATTGGAGGGGGAAGGAGTCTGGGACAAATTTTTAAAAAAGTTTTTGGTTTTTTTTTGAGATAAGGTCTTGCTTATATAGACCAGGCTGGCCTTGAACTCATGGTGATCCTCATTCCTCAGTTTTCCTCCCAAGTGCTAGGATTACAGGCATGCATCACCATGCCCAGCTGAAAGGGAGTTTTAAGAAGTTTTGCTGGGGCTGGTGGAATGCTTGCCTAGCTTGTGAGGCCCTGGATTCTCAGTACTGAGAAAGGAGGGAGGGAGGGAGGGGGTGAGCAGAGGGGAACAGAGACACAGACAAGGAGAGAGACAGAGACAGAGACAAAGATACAGACAGAGAAACACTTGGGCAAAAGACTAAAAAAAGTAGGAAAAAACCAAGACAAATTTGGACAGGAGAGGGCTTTCAGGATGGCAAGACCTAAACAATTTGACAAATTAGACAGCAAAAATTCTGTAAGGGTATATTGTTTTTAAACATTTTTTATAATTTACATGTACTGGGAACAGAAGGAATTATATGATATAGTCATTAATTAGCTTTGAGGTATTTCTCATTTGATCCCAATTATAGTGATTGAGAACCAAGAAGTAGTCTCCTCAGCTAAAGCTTTATTTTAACTGGGTCAAGTCTGACTTTCCAACAATCAAAAGTAAGGACTGTGATAATAAGAAAAATAAATTTTAAAAGACTCTGACTTTTAAAGTGGAATGCTGATTCATGAATGGTAATGGAAATCTGTAAAACTGTGGTTAAATCGGACGCAGATTTGTTTATTAAATTCTGAGACTTCAGGAAGTAGAAGAAGACACACGATAAAGTTAGGAATGGTTCTTATTTAAAATATTAATGGGTTGAACTTATATCTACAGGCTGAATTTAAATACACTCAAAAGTTTTCATTAACTTTTGGATCATTGATTAAATAAACACTAAAGAAAATCAAGGTCAGGGGCGGAGGGGAGATAAGCCCCCATCTTCCTGGGAGGGCATCAGGATGACAGTGATGACAACCTATCCCATGATGTTCTCTGTGGGATTGAATATCAGAGAGGAGGAAACATGGCAATTTTCAAATCCTCAAATTCCCAGAGATGACTCAAGTGGGTAGTTGGTGAAGCTGCTGAAGTACTGGATGTGGGCTTTGACAGGTGAAAGCATACCTGTCATACAGGTTTCAGCTGGGAAGGACTGTCAGAGAGATACCTAAATATAATTTTCTCAGACTTTCTCAGTGAGAGTCTGGAGTACATATTTGGAAGAGGTTATGAGGGGGGAAAGTGATGAAGGCAGATTTCTGTGGTTAATTAATGCAGCATAAAATTGGAAGGAGATATTAACTTGTCAAAAGGGAGTAAATGATTTTTCAAGAACAGCCAGGTTGTGTGTATCAAGGCAAAGGAAGCAGGTGACTGGTGACAAGGTAAACCACTATCTGGATGGAGGTGATGTTCTGAGGCGTACCTCTCACAGTGTGTGTGAACACAGGGTCTCAAACCAGCAGGGGAGGTACTGGAGCAGAAAGCCATTTGGTAGTTACCATATAAGAAGTGTTTGAGGAATTCAAACAAGAGAAAGTAACAAGTTCAGGGACAAATGTAAAGCAATGTTGGAATGGGAAACAGGAAGGAGGAACAAATATAGATTGAGGGTCTACTAAGAAGCAAGTGGAAACTTCTGCAACAGATATACTGATGATTCTATTTGCTCAAGCTTTTTAATAGAGTGCTATGAACTTCTCTGGCAACTGTTTGTGAAATAATGAATTAACATACACAAGACTCTCACCTATGATAGGAGACTTCTATTTTCTACTGAATTAATTTCTACATAATTTGAATTTTTATAAATATATGTGACTTATATAATAAGACAAATCTAGAGAAAATTCTAACGTAACAGGGTTAGTGTTGATAAAAGAAAAAATTTCTGAGATGTCCTAAAATTAATGACAAAGGCCAGAGGATTGAGAGGGAAAGAGATAAGGCAAGTTAATCAGCTAACAGCTTGGGGTAAAACCAACAAAAGAGACTACTTATGTTGAGCTCTTGACTTAAATCCCATCACAGTGAACACCAAGATTATCACACTCTGTTTGCATATAAAGTTTTAGGACTGTCAACCCCAATTGATCCAGTAGCAACAATTATCCCTGTGGACTGCCCTCCTATCCCCAAGCTTTCTTGTTCAGTGTTATCCTAGGCCCCTTACCTGTTGCCAACGTATGTTAGAGTACTACTTTCCTACCCCAGTTTATTTTTACATGCTCTTTGCTCTGATCTGCCAGATATTTTCCAACTGCCATTCAGCCCCGCTGCTGGTAGTGGTGGGAATGTGGCTTGGGACCTGGTCTTTTGTTTTTCTGGTTAGCACCTGAAATGGCTCAGTAAACCGTTTTATTTCAGAAATTCTTTAGTCTCTAGAGTTTTTTTTTTTCAGTTTCCATGGCTATGCTGCCTATACTTCAAAATAACCTTTAAGAAAGGATGTGTTCATGCTAAACAACATGAAGCAATAATAAATAATAAATTATCTTGAAAATAACATGTAATAACATTATATTCCCTGTGCTTGCTTCGGCAGCACATATACTAATAACAATATATTCCCAAGCATATTACACATCACACTTTTTCCTAAAGTTAGGTTTAAAACATAGTTCCCCATCCCAAATTAGACTATGTAAAAGAAATATGGTTTCATAGTTGCCCTGACAACCACAAACAAATCTATGAAGGTGTATTAATTAAGATTTGAAGGCTGAGACAAATTGTTAGGGACAATGTGAGCAGACAGGGGTACTGAAAATCCCCATCCCATCCTATTTACCAGTATTGATTTGATTTCTACCTTAAAGGACACATGATTTAAATTCCTGAAATCTGCCTATGGGTTTTTCCCATAATCCTTAATTTAATCTAATTTAGTGGTTCTCAAATTTAGTGTGCAGAAAGATTAGCATCTTGAGTAGCACATACAAAACCACATATCCTACACTTTATAAGTGATTAAAGGGCTCTTCAGAGATAATTTCATTTATGCTTAATTTTCATCTTACTCGCTGATTTTACAACCACTTTGTTCCTCTGTAAAATATGAGATATGGCTCTACTTGAAAGAACTATCAGAAACATAATTGAGGATTCTCTGCCACCTGAAGGAAAGAACTAGAAAACTTACTGCAGTCCAAATACCTCTCAATCATCAAAAATAGTACATAAAAAAATGTTTGATTGCCATTTAACCTGACCAGAGGTGCTAGGAAAGCACATGTATTCATCCTTTATATTTTCTTGTAGAAGATGAAGTTGTGTTATTAAGCAGTTAAGACCTTTCAAAATAAAAATAAACTAGTATGATCATTGCAACTTTAACAGAGAAATTGTAGAATTTGAGATATAACTTCCAAGGCTTAGAGAACAGAACCCCAAAGTATGGTGGTTTGACATGCTAGCTGAAAAACAATCTTAGAATCTAAATCCCTTTAAATTTCCCTAGTTTCTCCCTCATACAAGGAGTCTCTCTCTCTCTCTCCCTCCCTCCCTCCCTCTCTCTCTCTCTGTCTGTCTCTCTCTCTGAAGTTCTCTTATCAGAGTAAGAAAAAAATCTTCCAAAAAGAAATGCCATCATTTTAAACTCCCTGCCTAGGAATCTCATCAAAGATCAATCACATGACAAGAGAGAAAACTAAGTCATCACCACGTGGCAGCTTTGCAAATCACTTCTTAAGGCAGCTCTGAGAGGTTACCCAGGAGACGTTAACTGCATGACAAGACAATCTTTGTTCACAGTGAAGTTCCAGCCTCATCTTTCTAGGGACCTGACACTACCTCCCCATTCCCCTCTCAGGAAGAAAGGGATGTAAGCGTTTGAACCTTCTTGAGTTGTAGATTATTACTCTCCTGTAATTTACCCATTAATAAATTTGTATCCCTTTCCTTCTGATTAATCTCTCTATTGTCGTCAGTTCATGCTTTCACTTTGTCTACATCACCCACGTAGGAGTCAAACAGATCTGCAGAGAATGAGCAGAGACTTTATAGCCCTTTGTGAGATGAGTGAGGAGGTAATGGCTAATGGAAGATGGTCTGTCATGGTCAGACGCATTGCCCACTCCAGAGTGCGGGAGGCAAGGTAGAAAAACAAGATGGAGTCAGGATCCAGAGACTCTAGGATATAGTAAAGTCGTCATTCCCAGGTTAACTGTACAAGTTGTTTGACAGCACAAGGGGCCTGTCAGGCCGAAGGAGAGGAGGGCAGGAGCTGAATGCCTGGCTTTATGGGCCCTGGTGTGGGGGCTGAGTCAGGGGCCTGCCTTTTCTCCAATATTCTCAAAGGCAACATACAGGCCCGTGGAGGGCTGGGAGGTCATCCCTGCATACATTAAACCTCACACAAGTTTGGGATCAGTTATTTGAACAAAATATCTCAGTTTCAAAATGGTTGTGAGGTGGCTAACACTTGCTAATTTACATTATTTTCTACCCTGAAAGTTTCTCTTTCTACCTCTGCTGGAGAGGGGTGGGCAATGTTTGAGCTGTGTTTAGTTCTTTGATTATTTCTATAATTGAAGGAAGAGATGGAACAGGGCAGGAAACCAAAAGTGACTAGGAATCATTTTGGCTTTTGTTTTACAAAAAGTTTAAGTGTTAGGGGAAGTAGATACGCAGGTATACACAAAATGTCCTGATAAACAAAGAAGTAAAGGATTTCCTTGGCCTGAGGATAGAAGAGAGAAATAAGGGCAGAGGGAGACCTCAAAATTTAAAAAAATATATAAAACAAAAAAGAAAATCTAATATAAATTTCAAGACTGATAGATACTATCACTACCTTTAAGTTAATATTTCAGGATGGCTGTATCAGAGTCACAGTTCTTGCCTACAACATGCCAGGCATGGTTGCAAAGCATGTTCACACCTGTTTTCTCATGTCTTCTTCACAATAGCACTGCAAGGCAGATGGTGTTATCACATTTTATAAATGAAACATCATGGCTCAAGGACACAGCTGGGAAGTAGAGGTCTGTTTTTCACCCTGCACTATAAACCTGTTATTGGTGGCATGTACTTAAACTCAGAGACAAAGGCAATATACTAGAGTTCTCAGGTTAAAAGGAAGACTTTGGCTCATTATCATGTTGAGCCTGTCTCATTGCTGCAACCAGAGTATATAAATAATACTGATACCCAGACAAAAAGCCCACTCATCATTAGAGCAAAAAGGAGGAAAATTCTGGTAAACATTGGAAGTTCCTAAGTCTGAAGAGAATGTGAAAGCAATCTGTCACAAGACTTACAGCATCCCGCTCAAACAACAAATCTCTCATTCCTGTACAGATTTCAGAGGCCTCTCTTCAAGGATGTCAGTTTTGAAAATGTTTTCCATATTCTGTGATATGCTTAGATTAAAACAAAACACCTATGTAGGTATTTTGACAAGCCTGCATAATCTCCATTCATCCAATTTACCTGGGCATTGCTACCAAGTCTGAACTACTCCTGTGCCTATTAGGCTAGATTACAGAGGTGGTGAACCTTTGGCACGCGTGTTATTGTATGTTTCTTTTAAAATGAAAGATGTTAATGTTTGAGTTGTTTTTTTTTTAAACTAAAACCTCAGTATTTGGGTTTAATTGCAGGATTGGCACTTTGCAATAAATAAGTGGGTTTTGGGTTTTAGTTTGGGTGCTCTTCTCTAAAAGGTTTGCCATCACTGGGCTAGAAAGACACAAGCACACACACACACACACACACACACACACACACACACACCCCAATCAATTAATTCCAAAATCCCCACTCAAGTTTAAGCCCAAAACAGACATGCTAGCATTTATTTTTAAAAGCTGTCTAATTTTTCAAGGTCCCTGACCCTGATTTAAATAGTTCTGCTCTGGGTTTTGGATATATGGTGTGCTCCAATTCACAGGACCAAGTTACCTGGTTAGGATCAGGATCAATTTCGTCCCAGTTGTGAGTGACATGGCCTTGGTCAATGGACTCAAAGGGCTTGTGAGAAGCTGAAGGTAGAATCCTATACAGCCAGCTAGAAGGAAACAAGAACACACAAGCCTTAGGATAATGCTAGATGACACACAGACTGGCTCAGAGGTGCCCTCAGGAAGACACTCGAGTCAGTAACCATATTTAGGCTTTAGTATGAAAGACAATGACACACCATCACTTCTTAACAGCCACTTGCCACCCACAGCTCTGGTCCCTTCTCTCCTTTCCACTACATCTTTCACTCTTCAGATTAGGCTTTGGCTCCTAGTTATTCCCATACACTCAAACAAGGAAGGATTGTCTTTCCCAACAGTTCTGAGGGAAGAGGAGGTACCTGAGGGAAATCCATAGGAAAAAAAATTAGCCTATTTACATCATAGGATATTAGTCATTGCTCTAAAAGATCAACACAATGAATATGATATAGATTGAAGGAATATGGGAGTTGTTTTTGTTATTTTTGGCAGTCCTGGAAATTGAAAGCAGAGCCACCACTGATCTACATCCCCAGCCCCCATAAATTTTTTTCTTATTTTGAGACAGGGTCTTGCTAAGTTGCCCAAATCCTCCTGCCTTGGCCTCTGAGTAGTTGGGACCAGAGGCATGTGCTGCCACACTTGGCTATCTTTGTTATTTCTGAAATACAAATCCATCTTCCCCGTCTTCCTCCTGGAGATTTTCCTTTAAAAACCATAAACATGATACATACTAATGGTAAAAATAATTGAAATAATTTTAAAAGTTGTGAGAGGTAAATGGCTCCTTCTCCAATTTCTACAAGGCTATTCCTTAAATGCATCAGAGCTTAACAGTTTTCATATGGACTCTCCCAGAATCTCCAATGTATGTATAATTTTACCAATAATGTCTGAGAGTGCCTGATCACCAAGTCTGGGATATTATGATTTTAGTCTTATAGGTGAGATATAGTATCTCATTTTATTTTGTATTCTTTTTATTATGAGTAAGGTTGGGAATTGATTCACTTATTTATTAGTCAAATAATTTTTGTATGAATTACTTGAACAAGTCCTATATTGTTTTCAGTTGGGTTGTTTTTGTCATTAAAGTTTCTGAAATTAACACTTCAATGACCCAAAATTATGAGTATGTATCTGCCTTTTATTATAGTATATTTATGGCTTGTTTTTTGTTTTCTTTCTTTTCTAAATCTTACTGTCTGAATATGTCAAGGGCTGAACTAAGCACCTCTCTGCCAAGACTAGATCTCAAGGTTTGGGAAGGGAGGAAGAGTCAGATGAAGGAATCCTGAAGGAGGAAATCCTTCCAGAAGTGGAGAGGAACAATGAAAGTCACTAAGAGGGACTAAGTTTTTCGTTACTCTGACAGGGTACAGAAGGAAGAAGAACCTGACTCCTGACAGTGGAAGACCAGGTCTATTTTAAGCCCAAGGACAATCTTCCCCAGGGGGTGGAGTGGGCCTAGCCCATCCTTGAGCTGTTTGGGAGATAAATGTGCTAGATTTGTTCTGTTTCCATCCTATTCCTCCAGCTCTTGATGATGCGACCCCAGATGATAGACTTGCTAAGCTCCTCCATCACCTAATAGTACATGGGGTTGAAAGCATGTATTCATGTTTTAGATATGATTCTGATAAAGTTACTAAACTTCCTGGATCCTATGTTCTTCATCTTTATCTCCTAGGACTGTGGTGAAAACTGAGAGTCTTCATACTTAAAGTACCTGGCACATAGTAGGTACTTACTTACTAGATGCTTGTTCAATTGTCTGACATCCCTTAATCATTTAGATTTTTGCCAGTCCAAATTCCACATTCTCTATCCTATCTCTCACCTTATCAGAACCCAAGAACCCAGGAGGTTAGCTAACTAATTAAATATAATTTAATCCCTGAGATAGATAGAATCTCTAATAGTTTTGTGGTTCCCTGCACTCTGTAACTAAGTGAGTAGTGACTGAGAAATTCTGGCCCATGTGTACACGGAGTTTGGATCTATCTTCCTATAGGGGATTTTGAACATTTTCACAAAATTCTTGTGGATACTATTTGAGGGTTCTAAACAGATGGGTGAGCCATGCCTAGTGTCCCTTATTTTTTAGCTGAGTTTATAAAACTCCCCAGGCAGCACTACATTGCCCTGGACAGAGATTTAATTCTGATTCAAGGAAGTTTGCCAGCTTCTTAATGAAATGCCAACAGCTCCTTTTCAGCCTCCTGGAACAGAGCTCAGCTCCTGCTGGCTGAAGATATTGCTGAATAATGGGGGCAGGCAGAATCCAGAGACCAGGTGGCCTGGCAATGCATGGGCCACAAAATCAAGAACACAGTCACAAAGGCCTGGTTGTCATACATTAGAACGGATAGGAATTGTCTATGCCCTAGCCTTACCCTATCTGTTTGGGCTTGGTGGTGGTGAGGGCTGGCTGATTAAATAACAGTAGAATTAACTCCTGATTTTTCACATGTATGAGAAACTCTATCTCTTCCCCTGTCCCTCCAAACACCTATCTATCAAGAAAGAAACAACACTGATACTGATATGGTAACACAGCTCCTGCCATATCTCCTGCTCAGCCCTCTGACTATCTCCTAGAGATATCTTGAATGGAGCAGAAACTCTGCTCTGGTGGCAGTAATGATTTTAATAATATCTATTATTAATTGAATATTGACCATTGCCAGGCAATATGCTAAGCCCTTTAATCCATACCACAACTATAAAATGTGTGTGATAACAGTCTCTATTTTACAAAAGAAGAACTAGAATTTCTGAGAGGTTAATAATTTGTCCAAGGTCACATGGCTGGAGCCAGGATTTAAACTCAGGGGGCACTTCAGTGTGAGCATGATTAACTAGTAAGAGAAAAAGTATATCATTTGTGTGGTCCTTTGTTGTGTTTTAGTATTCACTGCCATGTTTGCTTCTCAGAAGGACACTGCTGAGATCAACCTATTCTCTCCCTGTAAGCAGTGCAAGACCATCTGCAATCTTATTCAAATCTCCAATGTCAGCAGCATCCCTGTTCACAGATGCCTTCACAGACTGAAATTCCTGCAATTAGATACATTTTTTTTAAGTCACAAAACTTTTTGCCTCCTGAATCTACAAGACCTGTTACATCCAACCTGTCCCAGAAAAGTTAATCGAAGGAACAAGTTCACTGACCTGGCTTGTGGAGTTAGAGTAAGCACAAACGTGATGCACTGTGCTAACAAATGTGCTGATTTCCAGCAAGGGCAAATTCCAAAGAGTAAAAACCTTATTAATTCAAACCACAAAGGGCCATAGTACACATGACCTTTCAACTATCCAATCTTGGATTATCCAACATGTTCATGCAAAGAACATTATGCTCCTACTCAGCTGAGAAAGATATGTCTCTGAATCTTCTATAAATGTGAATGAATCATTATATACTGAAAAACCAAAGTTTAACTAGACAATCCTTAAAGGAAGGTCAGAGTATTACAGAATTAGAAGAAATATTTTCTTGTGAATACTTTTTAGAATTTGTAAGTGGAATTGGACTTGTGAGTTTTCCAGGCCCTATGTAGCTGTTATTTCACTTTGTCCTATCAGTCACTTGATTCTAGCTAGGAACAAGGCTTGGACTGTGGTTGTAGTCCAAAACACAGCCTGTCAGAAGGATCTCGGGCAGCCCTAAGATGCTGTGGTCCAAGTACAGGAGGAAATACAAAGTCCTGGTCATAGTTCCCACAGTATGAGGACAGAATTAATCATCCTTGTACCTTCTCTTATTGGTGCTCCGGGGACAAGTGAAAGCTGATCCTGAGAGCTGCTCAGCATACAGGTTATAAGGGCAGACCTGAGGATTATTCTAAGACAAAGGAGGAAATAAACAGCATCATTTCAAAAAGCATCACACGTTCCCACCAACCAATTCAGTGGGGGAGTCTTGCCCCAAATGGGCATGTGTTCATCCCCAATTCATAGATAACATTTCATGTGGCTTTCCCCTAGATTATAAGAGTAACAAACACATTTACTCTAGAAAATTTATAAAATATATATCACCTATTATCTCACCAACCAGAAATCATCCAATGTTAACATGTTAGTATGCTTTCTTCTATTTTTGTCCTCCAAAATGAGGATCTTTTATAATTTAAATCTAAACTATATCCCAAAAGTCTTGTATTCAGAGGTGGAACTTGGTCAGAGAAGGCTGGTTACTGGGTGTATAACCTGGAAGGGTGTATTCTTGTCTTCAGCTCCTCCCTTATCTCTCTGCTTCCTGTATGCCATGGGGTGAGCAAGCCTTAGAATATTTTAAGGAGAGTTTGATGGGTGATTCTGGTTAGAACTCAGAAGACAAGAATGCTGCTAGGAATGTGGATAGTAAAGGCCAGGCTTATGAAGTTTCAGATTAGAAGGAGGACTGTATTGGAAACTGGATCAGAGCCATGTGTGTTATATTCTGAAAAATGTTTGTCCACCTTTTGCCCATGTCCTGAGACTTTTTTGAGAGACTGAGATTAAAGGTAGTAGAAAAATTGGTCTGGTAGAGGAAATTTCAAGGCAACCACTGATCAGGTTGTAGCATGAGTACTAGTGGATTTTTTCAGCCAGTTCTACAATGAGAATCAGGATAAAACAGCAAAGTGGGATTATATCAAAAATGTGCAGTATGGTCAGAAAAGAAGCACTTGTAAATTGGGATCTGAGGAGAGCCAGGACCGCATGATTGCCAAAAAGTTAGTATTAAGAAGAAGCCAAGTTCTATGCATCAGGCAATAGGAAAGATGGCTTGAAGGCCTCTTATGAATCAGCAAGAACCCACTCATGACAGGCTCAAAGTTGAAAAAATGTAAACCCTTTCATTTAAGAAGAGAACTCCTAGACCCTTTGCTCAAGGGAATTTGAGATTCATTTCACCATACCCAGCCATCCAGGCACTCACAGGCCACTTCAGGCATGGTCTAAGAAGGCCTGGCTACTGCTTTAACTGGCAGCAGACCTAGGTGTCATCTACATGAGACTAGTTTTTCAGAGATGCAGAATGCAAGAGTTATGGTATCATGGAGGATTCCACCCAGATTTCAGGGGAAAGGCTGGGTGACCAGGCAAGGAGTCTCTGAGAGGGCAGTGCATGAAGCTTTGGGAATGAAACCAAAAGTGTAGTGGAAACTCCAGGAAATTAGAGATACT
The DNA here is from genome assembly GCF_053883595.1 of Heterocephalus glaber. NCBI lineage: Eukaryota > Metazoa > Chordata > Mammalia > Rodentia > Bathyergidae > Heterocephalus > Heterocephalus glaber. The sequence goes on from NW_028258138.1 coordinate 70,665,269, forward strand.
AGGAACATGGAATGTTTGCTGAGGAAAGCTGCAGGCAGTGAGCAGAGACAGCCCAAGAAAGAAGACATGTGGGTTAGAACCAGCAAGGCCATAGGGTGGGACTACTCAGGCCCTTCGGAGCACACATCTCACTACACTCTGCCACAGGTGCTAAGCATGAAACTTTAGGATTTAATGTTTGCCCTACTGGGTTTTGGTCTTGCTTGGTCCATTCCTTTTTATCCCCCTATTTCTCCCTCCCTTTGAAATGAGGATGTAGCATTATATGTTGGAAGTATTTAATTTTCTTTTTTATTTTCATAAAATAAAAATGTTCTCATAGCTAAGAATTTGCCTTCAGTCTCAGAGGAGACTTTGAACTTGGACTTTTCAGCAATGCTGAACCTGTTGAGACTTTGGTGACTCAGATGAACTAAATGAATTTTACACAGGGAATTGGATATATATTTTCTTAGGATCAGGGGCAGAATGTTATGGTTTAGATCTAAAATGTCCCCCATAATTCTCATGTTTGGAGGTAGGACCTAGTCAGAGGAGGTGAGTCTCTGGGGTATAACCTAAAAAGGTGTTGCCCCCGACTCTGCCCTTCTCTCTCTACTTCCTGGCTGTCATGGGGTGAGCAGTGCTCCTTTGCCATGCCTCTCTGCCATGCTGATTCTGCCTTGGAGCCAGAAGATCATAGACAACACTGTGACCCCAAAATAAATCCTCTCCTTCTTAAGATTGTGGGTGCTGAATATTTTCTCCTGGTGATGAGATAGTGACTAATACAAGATTCTGTGATACATGTAATCCCATAATAATCATACTTTCTTTTTTTTTTTTAAGAAAATACTATCATAAGCATTTTTTTCATGCCATGAAATATCTTCAAAAGTTTTGAAAACTTTTTTATCATAGCTTTGCTATACCAATACTTGTGCAAACATCTTTGTACATACATTTTTAAAGTAACTTATTTTATCATTGTCATATGCTATTCAATGGGAAGTCTCTGAGCCTTGAACTTTGAGGCTCCTCCTGAAAGTCCTACATTTAATTTTACTAATTTGGGTTGGATGATAGGTAACTACCAATCCAAATTTAACCTTCATATTGTCATTGCTTTGTATCCCAATTGTCCAAATTATTTGTGAAACTCATAGACAGGTCACCTGCCAACGTAGAAGAGCCTTATTTGGTAGAGGCATTTTGGCCTACAACCTAATCACTTGGGCTGACAATTCAATGCTAAGTATTTTATTCACTCATACCTGTCCTTCTGGCAGGGAACCTGGACAGCGAGGGTCCTCTGAAGCACATTCATTTCCAAATCCAGAAATGTACTGCATGTGACAAAGGCACAAATGTCAGCGTTAATGGGATTTAAAGAGAATTTCACAATAGGCAATATACAAAGGTAAGAATTTCTATATGGTCATCTGTTTGTGTATGATCTTGTAATAATATCTTTGGTGTGTCTTGGCATGTAAACCATTTAGGGAAGACAATATGCTTTGTATGAACTAAAAAGAAATTTTTTTTGAGTCAAGGTCTCACTATGTAGTTCAGCCTGGCCTTGAACTCACTATGTAGCCCAGGCTGGCCTCGAACTCATGGTAATTCTCCTGCCTCAGCTTCTCCAGTGCTGGAATCACAGGCATGCACAACCACACACAGCTATATGAATTTTAAAGATGTCTAGTCAATCAGAAGAAAAGAGCTGGATATTGCATAGATTCTCTACTCGGTGCATTTAGTTGATGTATAGGCTTGCTTTTAATGATCCTATTCATCACAAGAACAAGCTATTTAAATCTAGTCTTTGGGAGTTCCTGAGAGGGGAAATGGCTCAGGCATCATCTCAATTCTAGATTGGTAGGATCTTGCTGGGCCTAGATTGTACCTTCCCTGAATTTAGAGATCTATTCTCCCTCCATATGCTGAAGGAAAACAACTGGGAAGTTGTGTGTATCAAATTGACAGCAAAATCCTTGCCAGAGTGCTCTCTCTAAACTAGCCTTGCTGCCAGCAGAGCCCTGCATTATCTGGCTCATTCATGGAATACACACACACACATACACACACACACATGTATGTATTTGTATCTGTATGAATACATATAAACGAGGTTGAAAGATAGGAGTAGGAGATTTGCCAGCCCAGAAACTTTTCAAAATGGCAAGGGAGACTACTATGATTGCCATCTCTTAACTTTACACCCAGAGGGAAAAAGTTAAGAAGTTTCTCAACAAGGTAAATTATGGGGATCCTGAAATTTATTTTTTTTCCCATGAAAGACTGCTTTATTGGTAACAGTTACTACAAGTCAATAGATATTGATCCTCAAAGAAAAGCTCAGTTATTTATCAGATTACTGGTCCATAGAGAGCTGAGTAAAAGTGAACCAAAGTGATTTCTGGGATGATTGAAGTTAAACTTGCTTCTTAAACTGTCAGTGACTTCCTGTTGCCAATAGGAAAAAGAAGTTCAAATGGGAAAGTCGAGTGGAACTTTTGGCTACGTTCTTATGATTTGAGGATATATTTATATATAAAAAAGAACTTGTCTTAAATCTTCAAGAGGATTGTCATGAAAAAGATAAAAAATAAAAAATAAACTTGCTTCTTGAGAAATGAGCCAAGAGTCAGCAAGCATATGGTATGCGCTCTTGTACCAACTGTAAGAACCATAGTGGTTCTGTATAGGAGAGCACCAACTATCCCACCCTTGAGATGCACTGGAATTCCACTCTCCTCCTGAAACAGCTTTTGTTTCTCTGAAACTTTATTTTCAAAATGCCTGTGACACATTGTGCTTATGGACCACTGGGTACTCTGACAAAGAGCCAGTAAATTTTTGGCAACATCTTGCCTCAGTTACTGCCCACCAACTACAACCTGAGATTTACTTTTGCAATGCTTAATAGACCTATGAGTTTTGTCACATGGCTGTCACTGTGACAGTAGTTTTTTCGCTCTTTCATATGTTTCAGGAAGGCTGGGACTATTGTAGTCTTGCTCGTCTTTATGGTACCTTGGGCCATAGACAGTATTTAGCAGTTTTCTGTTGATGGACCTAGTTTCTCATTTAGAGCTAGTTTCTACTACAAGTGTATATACATATGTGGTGATAAGGGAGCTTAGAACTCCTTTGCCATACCTTAAGCACCAACTGATTTTAGCCCAAAATAAGTAAGGAAAATTAAGTCTTACTGGGTGAGTGAAATGCCACCATCTGAGCACATTTCTTTAAGAATTATAAGAAGGATGAATGTGGGTGGAGGGTAGGCCCTCTAGAGTTCTTGGCAGTGTGGGGAAAGATGAACTAGATGTAGCATGCTTGGATGTATGAGCAATGATCAAGCCAACAGTATCTATATTTGGAAGAACTATCAAATGGGAAAAGTTATGACCTAGAAAGCAAAGAAGTGAAATCATTCTTCTGCTTTCAGATACAATTTTTGGGGGTGTGCTGAGTATTGAATCTGAGGCCTCATGCATGCTAAGCATGTGTTCTACCACTGAGCTATACCCTCAGCCCCTACAATTATTTGCATATTTAAAAATTCATCATGACATAAAAAAACCTAACAAGATATATTATAATCAGATTTGTTCACAGCAGCAGCATGCAATTGGGAATGATATCTTTGGGGAAATGGTAGAGCCCATCAAGTATCTTGATTCTCCACCCAATGTAACATTCTTCTCTCAAAATAAACCTCATGCTCACCATGCTCATCAACAGGATCGAATTTGAGCTGCTGAGAATCAGTAATGACTCCAAATTATTTTCAATTCTCTGAAATGTAATTTTAGAGCAGCCTGTGGCTCAAGTCACTAACACAGTGTTTTCATTTTGTCTGACCGCCTCATTGTTTCCCTCTGCATGGAGGAAGGAAGAGTTGAGAGGTGCCCAGAACAGCTGAGCTTTCTAGCAGGCAGGGGTGATTTTATTCATTAACCTTCCCCTTTGCAACTGCTGGTCTCAGAGCAGAGGTTACAAGTGTATTCAGAACAAAAAAAAAGAGTTAGTGTATGTGATTCTGAAGCATCGACACAGGCTGTGCTTTAAAAAATAGAAGAGAAAGCAGAAAGAACAGCGGGTGGCTTGGAAGGGCGCCATCCAAGCTCTGAGAGAGGTGTGAGTTCTGAGTCATTTTCTGCATTTTAGCTGCAGTGCATTGGCTAAAGAGGAGGGAGAAGCTGCTGAGTCATTATTGACTCAGTTGGTTTTCCTAATCTTCTGGGAGCAAAATTACAGATGAGTTTATCAGAGCTTTAAAATGCCATGTCCCTCTCTGCTGAAGGGATGTGAATTGAGGAAGCTGTATTCTGCAGCTGCTTTCTTAGCTTTGAGCTCAAGGACACTGTCTGAACTCCTTTATCAGCTGTGAAAATTCAAGCATTCAACTCCAGCTGGTTCAGTGATTGTGTAAAAATATACCTTATACAAAAATGAAATAAAAACCTGACATTAAGCATGAGTGTTTGTGTACTTTCTTTGGTTCAGATTTCGGAGTAATTTGATCCAACATAAAAAATATGATTTTATTTCTAGGAGAATTATATCCATACTTCCTAAATAAAAGAGTAAACTACTGAGTTCTTTGGCAGCTCAGTAGTATACAGTGCACCTTTTAATTTTCACCTGGCTCCCAGGATATGATTTACTTGTCAGTAGTTCTATGAGATGCTTTTTCTGAAGGAGAAGTTTGGGTAACACCTGATGGGGCTAGCAGATGGTGTCCCCTACTTTTACTGAGCATGAAGGAAATAAAGAAGTCAGGGTAGAGATAGAACTACTGCTTCTCTTTTTTCCTGTTCAGAGTCCAGTATCTCTTCTTAACCTTGACAGGAACGTAGACTATAGATTGTTAGAGAAACTTGCAGTTTGTCACTGTAGGCCAGTGATGACTAACCTTTTAAAGCTTTCAGTGATAACAAACAGCCCACTGTGGCACACGTGCCATAGGTTTACCCCCACTGCTATAGGCTAAAGGCCTTGGAAGATATCTATATCTCAAACGCTGAAACCTGAGACTTTTACCTTACATAGCAGAAGAAATTTTTGCAGATGTGATTAAGGATCTTGGGATGAGGAAATTCCTGATTATTTGGGTGCACCCTAAATGTAATCACCAGTGTCCTGTTAAGACAGAGGTACAGGGAGACATGAATGCAAAGAAGGAAAAGGTGTGATGAGAGAGAGAGATGTGAGTGATGCTTTTTGAAGATAGGGGAAGATCAACAAGCCAAAGAATCCAAAAAATATAGGGATCCTCTAGAAGCTGGAGAAGTAGGGAAACAGACTTTGCCAGGATGTCAAGAAAGAACCAGCTACACTGATTCACTGATTTTAGCCCAGTGATACTAATTTCAGAGTTCCAATCTTCAGAACTGTAAGAGGAAATAATTTGAATTGTTTTAAGCCAGTGAATTGCTGGTAATTTCTATTTTACAGTAACAGCAAACAAATTATGTAGGCCAGGGGTCCCATCTCTAGCTAACCATTAGAATAATTTCAGAAACTTATTAAATATGGACCCAAATTAGTGAATCAAGTATCTGGTGGTGCGGCTCAATGTCCACAAGTAAAACTGGCTCTTCATTTTAGAAATAAAGAAACAAAGGCTTGGAGATGTGAAGCAACTTACTCAAGAATGTAGGGTAGTCCATTTCAAATTCATTATTTTGTCTTTTTGAGTTTTTTCCTCTCAATTGTGCTTTTATGTAAATATGACTTCATTTGAAGAAATAAAAGATTAGAAACATTCTAAAAAGTTACATAATGTTTATCCATTAGAATGAGTATGATGCAATTTGGCTTTCTGTATTTAGATTCCTAACCTCTGAAGCTAACCTTTCCTTCTAGAGATTAGACAGCAAGCTGGGAACACCTTTGAAATGGAGAACAAAGACCAGCATGCAATTCATGTTGGTGTGCTGGTGCCCTGCATACTAAGTTGCTTAAAACTACAGCAGGATGTGACTTTAGATATAATTTATTTATAAATGGTAAGGATGTTTCCAACCCCTGCTGGAAACTTCCTTACAGGATTTTCATCAGAGAACAAAGTTTCTAGCCAACCATGGTGGCTCATACTTGTAATCCCAGTACTCTGGGAGGCTGAAGCTGGAGGATGGTAAATTTGAGCCCAGCCTGGGCAATTTAGTGACTTATCAAGATCTTGTCTTAAAATAAAAAAAAAAGTTAGAATGAGCTGGGGATGTAACTTGGTCCAAAAGGCCTGGGTTCAACAGCCAGTAACACACCAAAACACAAACCCAAAAATCTGTCTATGTATTGTCCCTCCTCCAAGACTTCAACTACTACCACTGACATGATGATCCCATATCCATTCCCCTAGCCCTGCCCACTCCCCTGAAATCCAGATCTATACATCACATCACCTCCTGGGCATCTCTACTTGGCTGTTCCTCTAGCAACTCCAATGTGGTGGAAACACTGGGATCGAAGAATATGCAGGGCTGTCTGTGTATGTTGTGTCCTTCCACATGCTGTCCCTCCTGGTCCTGTCCTCTACTTTGCTAATGACTACTCCTCTGTCAAGTCTCAGCTTCAAAACAGCCTCCTTCAGGATGTTTCTCTTGAACCTACCTATCCTGGACTCAGTTCCAGTCTGATATTAATCTGTGGCACCATACACTAGCACGTAATATCTGCTGAATGAAAGAATAAGAGTTAACTCCAGCATGGTGTCTGTGGGCACGGTCAATCAGGCATAAAGAAACAAGCATGTTTACTCTGTATCCCAGTTAATTAGGGAGATTTTCGAAGGATCAGCTGAAGGGCATTAGGCAGTACTCAAACCCTGCATTGGGAATGGTAGAAGAGCATTCTGCATTCGGCAGGTGGGGGAACAGGGTGCCTGATCTACTTGGCTTAAACCAAGGTTTGGGCAATTTTATTCAGTTCTATTTGTACATGTTGAACACTTGGTATGGTTTTAGACACTAGGAACACACACGCCTTTTCTTATCCTTAAGGCACCAGTCTAGTAGGAGCCACAGAGGCTCTTTTTGGGGCTGGGTTTTGGATTAAGATAAACCCAAGTTCTAATACAGTCTCCATTACCTACTAGCTGAGACTTTGGGTAGGTCATTTAGTTCCTCTGAGCTTTGCTTTTCTTACTGGTTGAATAAAAACAAGAACATCTACATTTCAGATTTATTCTGAGGATTACAATTTGAGTTAACTCATAGTTAAGATACCTAGCACCTGACCTATTCATATTTTTCAATTGCACATAAATAAAAAGAAGAAAATATTTTCCAGAGGAGGTGCTAGGTCTTTTACTGGCCAAGGCAGATCCTGAGCCTCAAAACAACTGAATAGATTATGCACATCTAATTGGTTGACTGGAAGCAGTCCAGGAAGCTGAAGCTACAGGAAGGTGTCGGAAAATAGGGAGCAGCAAATGGACATAATGAAAAGTGTGTCTATGGTGGAGGAGTGTCCTTAGAACACCTAAGGTTCTCCAAGTCAATATTTGAAATGAACAAAGGCAAGAGATGGCTGATATCTCTTTCCTCTATCATCTCTCCCTTATCACTCCAGCCATGCCCAGACACCATGCTGGAGTCTTTGAATGTAGAGGTTTGAACTGTAACCCCTCCACCTCCCCAAACTCGGATACCAGGAGTTCACAGAAGGTTCTATAAATTCTGTCTGAAGAAGCCTCAAAAAACTTGTCAGATGGATTCTTTCCTTTTGTTTTCCTCCCTTCCATGCTCCTGTGTGCACTCACTGGTTTATGTGAACCAAGCAGGGCCTTGCACATTCGTGTTCTACCAATGAGACACACCCCCTAGTTCTATAGAGGTGGTTTCTTACCTTTAGCTCAGCCATTTTCCTTCTCTTGCAATTGTAATGACTTTAGGAAATCCAGGCCCAGAGAGACAAAGTTGCAGCTGAAGTGATTTTTCTTCTTCAAAATCTGGACTTTCTTGTTCCCATAATCTTGTGTGACTCCCTGGTCAACAGATGACTCAGAGTAACAAGTAGGATTGCCTAACTGACATACAGGGACAAAGTCTAGCAAATATATAGCTTACACAACTTTTTTTTTTTTTTTTTTAACTAAATGTGGCTGTTTATGAAAGAGTTTGCAGAGGCCGGGTTGCTTCTTCACCTGAGATAAATATTAGCCAATTATTTGTTCCACTTGAAAGGAGCAGGCTTGTTACAAAAGGTAGAGGTTTAAAGTTATCGAAGAGAGGAAATTGTGGGAGTTAGTGCCTGTGGGATGTGGCAGGGGCTTCTCCACTCTGTCCTGCTGGAAAGGAACAGAGACGAGTGCTCACACCTCCTGCAGAGTGGTGAGGACAAATGTGTTCTGATCCAGGCATTCCACAGAGCTGCTTGAAGACAGGGACAGGGACCACACAGCTCTGCAAGTGCCTCCCTGGGAGGAGCTAAGACTCTCCAGTAAACTGTTCAACATCTGAAGCACTTCACTTAAAGCAAACTGGGATGTTTACTGCCGGTTTTCTTAATTTCTTAACAAATATATCGTGTTCTTATAAATTCTTTAAGCATTGTGTTTCCTAACACCTTATTACTATAAAAACAGATCAAGGAGTTACTCTCTTGCCATCCGCTCCAGGACCCTCTTCTCCTTCATCTTGGTGACTCCTTCCAGTCTCTGGAATGTAGCAACTTTGTGGCTAGTAGTATTCAGGAAGGAACCAAATATATACGGAGTGCTTGCTTGTGCCAGATTTTTTTCAGACATTACCTCATTTAATTTCACAAAAATAATTTTGTAAAGTAGGCTTTATTATTATAAATGCAAATTCAACAAACCTGGAGGAAGAGTCAATCAGTAAAATAGGTAGGGTATGTTTTCAAGACAAAATGAAGCTCCAGTGTTTAAACATTGACAAAAGGAAGTTTTAAATCAAACTTTGAGACCAGGAGGTCCCTGAAAATAAAGGGTTTATTGATCTGTATAGATGTTAACCAAAATGGGACAAATTCCCAAAGCCACCAGCAGCATGGCCAGACAGCAGTTCGGAAAATGTCCCCAGACACAGGGCTGGGATGTTTTAGAATAAAATTTTGAGAAGAAGAAAAAATGATTTACACTGAAACTGCACTCGTTATAGATAAGAAGGGCAAGACAATATGAAATGGGCAAAGTTCAAAAGTAGGATATTAGTCCATAAAAAGCTTCTGCAAATTCTTGGTTGGTTGTTCCAAAATCAGAACACAACGTGGTCTTGATGATTAGTCTGCAGCATATCAAAATGTAGAACAGGTTTTTTTCCTTTTTTGTTAATTTAACCTTGAAGATATGAGTCAAAATGACCTGCTCTATCTTTTGCCTCCATTTTCTGGCTTAAAACTTAATTTAGGACATCCCAGACACCACCATACCCACTTTGGATAGGGTCTTAATCTGTGTAGCTCAGTGATCCTCCTGCCTCAGCCTCCTGAGTGCTGGGATAACAGGATGTACCACAACTCTTGGCTTCAGAATTGTTCTCTTATCAGACTTATAAAGGAGGCAATTTGACTGCCAGATGACTGCAGACATGAGTGATCCCAAAAGAGACCAGCAGAAGAACCACCAGCTAAGCCCAACCTAAATGCTGATCTATGGAACTGTGAGTTATCTACAATGGTTTATTTCACATTCATTTTTGGGTGGTTTGTTAAATGATTTGATCATATAGTCAAAAAACATGTTTGCAGATTTAAAATGGCTTCAGGCTGCCAATCTGATACCTATTCCTTTAGGCAAGTGGCTCAAAACAACCTCCAGAGGTTCTGAGACTGCAATATATCACAGTAGCCACAGAATGATTTGCCTGTGTATGAAGTATTCACACAGAGGTCCAGACCAAAGGGGCCATGTTGACAGACACAAGTGAATTGGGGCAAGCTGTGAAGATCAATGCCCACAGACCAGGCAGCTGGTAGGACATCTCAGCATGTGTTAGCACACACAGATGACATTGCGGTGTCAGACAAACTTTTCTGGAATTTATATGAAAGCCTGAGAGGAAGAGTGGTGGTGACCCCTGCTTTATTAGGGCTAAGTTTTCACTATTTAGGTAGTATGGGGACTCAAAATAGTAAATTTAAGGAAGGTATCTCTTGTGTAGCTGAATTTATAAGTATATCTTGGGTCTTGAATGTCTGTTGATCTTGTAAGTTAGTCTTTGACAATTAAAAAAAAAGATGGGAAACAATAAAAAAGAAAAGCTTTACTGCTCTACTTTTACATAAACTTTGTGCTCTTTCCATTGAATTAGTTTTGATGCCAAATTTCAGAGATGTTTCAGTCCTTTCCTAAGGTGTAAGACTTTGAAGGAGTAAGCAAGGCAGTGGTAACAGATGCTAAAAATATTTAAAATTGAACTAACCTCTCATCAGAATTTAGGAATTTCTTGTAGGTGGGTTAACTTTATTTCTAATCTTTTTCTATTCTTGTAATCATGGGTCAAATATGGGCCAGGCACTGTGTTATATATACAGGGGATATGAGAAAACACAGAACTTAAGTACAGGGAGTTCTGTTTCTATATCTAACGCCTTTCCATTTTAACTAGTCACACATTCATTAATAATTTTTAAGGCCCACTAGAACAGTGCATGGGAAGTGCTGCAATAGTGAAGAGCCCAGGGGATTATGGGTGAGACTGGCAGAGGGGGACCTGGCCCAGACTAACAGGGCCAGGAAGGGCTGCACAGAGGTGATGATGTTTGAGCCGCATCACACAGAATGTCAGATGGCTGGAATGTGCACTGTGTGAGGGAACGGTGTATACAGGTAGGAAAGTGGAAGTGCAGTGCATCCAGTGAACTATTTAAGAGAGTGTGACTGAAATGAGCAATGTGGAGGGATCAAGGCAGGGAAGGCTTCCAGGAAGGGGAGAGTTTTGGTAGACATTGGAAGCCAGGGAAATAGAGGGGACCTATTAGAGATGTCCAGATAACCTTTGGGACAGGGTGACTGGCATTCAAAAAGGCACTCAGCAGGAGGTGTATAGGGGTAACCCAAAAGCATGCTAGATCAGAGTCACAGTATCAAAATGGTGAGCAGCAGGATGTAAGATCTGGCTGCAACATCTGTCATCTCATTGATTGCTAGGGTTGATTCGGCTGATCTGTCTAAGAGGGTGTCCCCTTTCTCCCTCACCACTCAAAGAGGAAGACACCCCCCATAGAGAAGAACCTTATACGAGTAGCTGCACTCCCCTGATACAACCTCCAAACAAGCTCTCAAAACTGTGAGCAACAAAAACAAAATTGTTTAAATCCAGGCAGTGGAGGATGGCTTTGGTGAACTCACATGGGGAACAAGAGAGGCAGAGAAACTGAAAAGTGCAAAGTAGGTTTACTCTCTGTGAAAGCTCTGGAAAAGTCTGAACTCAGATAAATTCATGGGGTGGGAGATAAGACCAAAAGCAAATCTAGTTAGTGACATATCCTCCAGCTTGCTGAGGGCCATGGTGTATACCTGTAGTCCCTGCTACTCTGGAGGCTGAAGCAAGAGGATTGCTTGAGCCCAGAAGTTCCAGGCCAGCAACACAGTGAGATCTTGACTCAAAAACAAAACAAAACAAAAGCAAAAACAAAACCACCATCTGCTGGCTCCAATCTCAAATCTCCAGCCTCCTCCCACTGCATTTCCAGAATGCTATCAGCAAGTTTTAGTCTCTAGAAATGAGACTGGAGCATTCTTTCCTAGGACAGTGGTATATATTTAGATAAATTATTATTACATATAAAATGTAAAACTTTTTGAAAATGCTTTAATGAAGTGAATGTTTCTTCTCTTTATTCATATCCATGAATGAATAATTTCTTTCCCTTCTTTCTTTTTTTCAGTACTGATGACTTGTCTTAGTTACTTTTCTCATTGCTGAAACAAAATACTCAACACCCATAATTTAAAGGAGGAAAGGTTTATTTTGGCTCAGTTTATAAGGTTTTAGTCCATAGTTGTTTGGCACCAAGGCAGGTTGGCATGGCAGAAGACAAACAGTTCATGGTAGAGTAGGCAGGAGGCCGCAAGCAGCAGGCAGCAAGGCAGTGACCCTGCCTCTTTTTTTTTAATCACATCTAAGCTACAAAGTTTTTGCATAGTGCCACCCATGTTCAAGGCAGGGCTTCTGTCTTACACTAAATTCATTCAGCCACACCAAGAACCATGGTACTACCAATCAATGGACTAATCCAGTTCCATACAACCTTAATTCCAGTATCAAACACCCTAGATCTAGCCATCTCCCCAAAGCTCCTCCTAGGAGTGCATGAGGCTTGGGCGGGGAGGGCACATCTAGATATAAGCCATAATAGAACTGAACTTAGTGTCTTCTTACTGAGATATGGCCCATTTTTTATTTTCAGCCAGCTTCTCACTATGTTGCTAGGTTGCCCAGGCTGGGATCAAATTTGAGATCTGCCTGACTCAGTCTCCCAGAGTGCTGAGATTCTGGGCATGCACCACCATGCCTGACTGGTAATTCTTCTTTCTTTTTCTTTTGTATTTTTTTCCCCATTAAGTATATTGGTACATTTTAGGTATAAAATACAGTTACATTCATCATTGGGATCTTGTACCATTACATGAGTCTCTTGGTTCTTATTTTTTTCCCCTTCCCTTGCCCTCCCTTCATTCCCTCCATCCTTCCCTATTTGCAAAGACCTTGTTTCCATTTTTTTCCTTTTCTCATATTTTTTCCTTTCCCTTTCTTCCCTTCCCCTACCCCTCCCAATTCCCCTGCTCTTTTAGACCTTTTCTTCCTGTTACACAATATCAGTTATACATTTTTTAAATTACAATATTAAGATCTAGGAGACATTACCACAGATTTTACAGAATTTAAAAGGATATAGAAAGCATATTACAAAAATCTTTTTTGAAATAAATTTGACAACTTCTAAGAAGTACCTTGGAAGACAAATTAATGAAACTAACTCTGGAGGAAATATAAAATTTGAATAGCACCTATTAAAGAAAGTATATTCCTAGCTTGAAAACCTACCTATATGAAAACAGCAGGCTCATAAACATTTTAACTGATAAATTATATCAAACAATTAAAGCAGAAAAAAGAAGGAACACTTCTCCCCTCATTTTAGGAACTCAACATTGTGCTAATCCTAAAATTGGATAAAGATAATAGAAGAAAAAAGTATGAACATAGATAGAAATTTGTTTAACAAAACAAACTATTAGAAGTCAGATCTGGCAGGATGTAGAAAGTGGTTTTGTTATAGGGATGGCAGTGTTGGTTCAGCATTGGAAGATCCACCCCCAAAAGTCATCATTTTAACAGAGGAAAGGAAAAAGCCATATGATCCTGTCACTAGTTGGAGAAAAAGTATTGGACTAAATTCTACAGCTGTTCATGGTAAAAGCTATCAGGAGACTAGAAGCAGAACAGAAACTTCTCAACAGATTAAAGACATGTACTCCATACTTCCAGCGAGAATGCCTTGTATGAATGGAGAGGATACAATGCTTTCTTCTTAAGGTGGGGAACAAGGGCAAATATGCTTACTCTTTATCGGTCCATTAAACTTTGAAACCTAGTCCCCACCAAAATAGTCTGGCAATAAAATGATACAACTAGGATAGGATTGGCATGGCAGAAGCAAAATCTTTATATGTAGATGAAATGATCATCTACAGAGAAAATACTAAGAAAACTCTAGAAGCCCTTAGAACTTGTACTTGAATTTAGCAGGATTAGAAAACACAAGGTATATATAAAAATTCAGGTCTGTGTATACTTGCTATAAATGAAGAACTGGATATTGAAATTTAAAAGTTATGTAGGAGTACAAAGGACCCAGAAAAGCCAAAAACAAAAACAAAATTAAAACAGTGTTGGAAGACATTTAGCACCCAATTTTAAGACTTCTTCTAAAGCTACAGTAATCAAGGCAGTGTTGGTGTAAGGAAAGACATATAGATCATTGGAATAAAACAGAGAATCTAGAAATAGAATCACACATATATGGTCCACTGAGTTTTGAAAGATTATTTAACATTAGCATTTTATAGACTGTAAACTCGATTCAAGAGCCAAGGAAGAGATAGTGTCTTCAGCAAATGGCACTAGAACACCTGGTATCCGTATATAAAAAATTAACCTCAACCCTTTTTTTTCCATACATGAAAATAACTTGAAGGGATCTATGAACCTAAATAAGAAAGCCTAAAAGTATAAAACTTTAAGAAGAAATTATAAGGGAAAATGTTTATGAATTCAGGGTAGGCAAGAACTACCTAGGATACAAAAAACATGATGTATAAAAGAAAAAAAATTGATAAATGAGATTCCATCAAAATTTAGAACTTTAAATGATATCATTAAAATGAAAAGTAGTCCTTAAACAGACCATATTTACAATGCCTATAACCTATGAGCAGAATATATAAAGAATTCTTAGAGCTCATTAATAGACAACCCAATTAAAAAGTAGACATAAGAAGATGATAGCCAGTATAGCACAAGGAAAGGTGTGCAACTCTAGAATCAGAAAAATACTAATTAATACAATAATAAGATTAAATTATACACTCTTTAGGGAGATGAAGCTAAAAGTTTTAAAAGCCTTGTAATGACTTTTATTTTTGTTGGATTCTCCCCCTTTGCATTTAATTTGTCATGCCCAGTGGATTCATTCTGCTGGGTTTCCTGGGGTTGTGATCCTATTGTCTTTTCCTAGGGTATTGTCTAAAATTTTTTGGAGTGCCGGTTTGGTATTCATGAAGTTTCTGAGGTGCTCTTTATCATGAAAGTATCTTATTTCTCCATCAATTATGAAAGATAGTTTTGCAGGGTACATCAGTCTGGGTTGGAGGCTGTTTTCCTTTAGAGCTTGAAATACATCACTCCAAGCTCTTCTTGCCTTGAGGGTTTGGATTGAGAAGTCTGCTGTGATTCTGATGAGCTTTCCTTTGTATGTGATTTGTTTCTTTTCTCTCACTGCTTGTAGAATTTTATTCTTCTGTTGGATTTCTGGAATCCTAAGTATTATATGCCTATGTGTAGATATTTTTGATTAAGGCTAGGTGGAGTCCTACATGCCTCACTTATCTGTATGTCAAGTTCTTTTTCTCTGCCTGGGAAGTTTTCTGCCATCACTTCTGTGAAGAGTTTTTTTTATGTCATCTGCACTCTCTCCTCTTTCTTCATTGACTCCAATCAGTCTTATGTTATTCTTCTTTGCATCATCTAGAAGCTGCTGGATTGATTTCTCATGTTCCCTTACAATTTTAAAGCAATTTTTCTTTTCCTCCTCACTAATTGCAATCTTATCTTCTATATCTGAAATTTTATCCTCACATTGGTTCATTCTGCTGCGCAGACTTTCGATGGAGTTTTTAATCTCTTGGAAATCTGTTTGTATCTGTTTTATGGATTCCATTTGTTTCCTATGTTGGGATTCCATCATATTCCTCAGATCCTCTATTTTTTTATCTGTGTCCTCTCTAGATTTATTAATCATGTCTTGCACCATGAGCAAAATCTTTGCTGTTATCTGAGTAATTATTTCTGATTTCATTTTTCCCAGATCCTCTTTTGTTGCCAGTTCAGAGAGTCCAGGTGGTTGAGTATCAGATTGTTCCATCTCGTTTCCCTTTGGGGTTGCTGTAAGTGATCCAGAAGTCTGTTTTTGAGGCTTTTTATGTGTCTTCTCATTTCCATGGCGGGGGGCGTGGGGGTGGGGGTGGTTCTGGCACCTGCATGGCTCACCTTCTCTGCCCTAGGAGCTTGGGATGGCGGCGGGGCAGCTTCCTTCTGGGTGCTGGGACCGGCTGAGCTTCTCTGCCCTAGGAGCCTGGGATGGAGGTGGGGAGCTTCCTTCCGGGTGCTGGGACTGGCTCACCCTCTCTGCCCTAGGAGCCTGGGATGGAGGTGGGGAGCTTCCTTCTGGGTGCTGGGACCAGCTGAGCTTCACTGCCCTAGGAGCCTGGGATGGAGGTGGGGAGCTTCCTTCCGGGTGCTGGGACTGGCTCACCCTCTCTGCTCTAGGAGCCTGGGATGTAGGCGGGGAACTTCCTTCCGGGTGCTGGGACTGGCTCACCCTGATAATTCTTATTTTTAAAATGAATAGGATCAACAATCATTTCATCCTATTTTTTGGTTTTACAGATATATTGAGAAAATTTGTTCACATAAATAAGGAGATATGAATGCAAGGGATTTTGTTCTGGTCTTTCCAAATTAAACATAAAAAATCATATAGTGATTTATCATTAAACATTCTTTTTAATGGTCTATCAGTTAACTCAACTTTGTTAGTAGAGTTAAAAGCAAATAATTGTAATCCTTACTAGAAAGGGCTTCATGACCAGCTAGTGAAATAATAGTTACTTAAGTGTTATACTTTCACTTAGAGGTAGTCTAACTCATTTACTCAGAAAGGGCTGGGGAAATAAAAATGTTAATTTTATATATATTTTCCCCACATAATTACTGGTAACTTTTTTGACACTTTGACGGACTAGATCAAAGTCTTGCAATGAAAGCCTTGGCTATTTCTTGCCACAGCTCTCTTTGCTTTGCTTTCAGGAATTTTTAAAAATAATTATGGGGAATGGGACAAGGACCTTAAAACAAATACTTAGAATTGTCCTTTTGTGGGCATGTTGAAGATATTTACACCCTGGGGTAAGACTGTATCATGGTACTATTATACTACAAATGAATTGTTCCTTATGAAAGTAGAAGTGGAAGTACAAACTAGCATTTTGCTGCATTCATAAGCAGTTCAATTTTGAGAAAGAAAATAAACATGGAAAATAATGATCTGGAAAATGAGTCCCTTAAAACTATCCATGTTTATGTATCTGCTGGAAGGGATCTTGTACTCTTTCCAATTTGAAGGCCAGTGAACCACATCAAGAAATTGGAAAACACTGTATCCAGGAAAGTAGGGATTGTTACAGGGTAATGAGATCTGTGTGACAGACCCACAGATTACTGGTAGAGTTAGAGAACTCCAAGACAAAGGTCTGCACCGGAAAGATGGTACTGAGCAAGGTGTTATATCTTGGAGTTTAGGGGTTTCTTTTCTTCACCATTATTTATTGACGACCTTGGTAAAGCTCAGTGGTTAGGTGGCTGAGAAAGCAAACACAGGATAAGAGAGGGTGGATGTGGGCCGGGATTTAGTGGCACTGTGCCTTCCTTGCAATCACAAAGTCCTGAGTTTGATCCCCAGTACCAACAAAAAAAAGAAAAGAGGATGGATGTGTAAGATGAAAGGCACTGATTAAAAGTGGATATATACCTGGAGTAGAAAGAATTCTCCCAGTATACATTATGCATGTACAAAAAAAGGAAGGGGATTAAGAGACAGGAAGAAGGAGGAGGGAGGGAAGAAGAGAAAGAGGATGAAAAAGGAATTAAGATGTGTTATGTACATGTACCAACTCCCCACAAGGAATGTAAACATGTATTACACACAGGTACTAATAACCTAAAATTAAAAAAGGAGAAACATATCCTCCCAGGATGAAGAAAGCAGCAGGACCGAAAATGATAGCAGCACACATCACAAATACTTGTTTTTTCAGTAGGTGGTGTGACTTGATATTCACTTTGGCATGTGTAGGCTTGAGGAGGGGGAAATAGATCAGTCCACCAAGATGATATGTACAGGCAGCCCAAGATGAATGCTGATGAACTCTGCTATAATGGTGCTCATGAAGTACGGAGTCTACAACCTAAGTATTCTCTACTTTTTGATCAATTGATTAGTTTTTCTGAAAGGCTAGATTCTAGCTACCTGCATTGGAATCAGATGCAGAATTCTGTTAACAAATACAAAATCCTGGCCTTATCTCATACATACAGAATTGGAAGGGAGGAGGCAGAGAAGAAATCCTGGAATCTACATTTTTTTTTTTGGGTACCGGGGATTGAACTCAGGTCCTTGCACTTGTGCAGCAGGTAGTGAAACCACTGAGCTAAATCCCCAGCAGAATCTACATTTTAAACATGCACTTCAGGCGATTTTTATGCACTTTTTGGAGTCTGAAAGCCATTGATTTAAATTCTTAAACGAAGGTGCTAATTGTTACTGGAAGTCTGATCCTTTTCCTACCCTGTGGCAGCCCTGGCAAATTCCAGCTCCACATATTTTGCACAAGCAAACATACTGTGGAGTGTGTTCGGCCCAGGGCTAGATTTCCTGGAAATTTTCCTCTCTCACTATGGTGATTTAGCTCTCTTGCAGCTATGGAGAAATGAATTTTTAATTTTTTTTCTCCTCCTTTCCCCCAATCAGTATCCTCCTTTGAATTTTAAAAGATATTAAATCAATGCAGACATCCTGCTAGACCTTCAAAATTCTTAAAATAGTATACTACTTGTGCTTTAAAAAATTCAATTAAAGCATCATCTGTTAAATATCCTTACAAACCCCTACCCATGTTGGGTCCTAGAACACATTGTTGAAATGAAAACTCAAAAAACACTGATAACGGCAGCAATTAGGAACCCTTCATCTCGGTCCAATTGCCCAGCACATCAGTTCTATGAATGGACAAAAAAACAGCACAAGGACACATGGAATATATTATCAATATCTGAAGTAAAGAGAATCCTGAAAACTTTATCTAAATCTAATACTCCCTTTTGAAGTAAGCAGTTCTTAAAGCACTGTAGGGGAAAAGACATTTCTTTAATTTATGGCCAGGTTCATAACTGAGGCACTTGTAAGAAAAGGCAGATCAACAAGAGAAAAGCATATATATTTATTTAATATAAATTTGAAGACTCCTTGGAAAAGGGAAACCTGTGTATTTTGATAGATAATTGTGTAGAAGTATGAATAGAGGACAAAACATACAATATAATGGTAATAAATTTAACAAGGCATGTTTGTTCAGATTCCTCTTGGTATCTCTGTCATCAAGGATAAGGATGTTCTTTTCTCTCAGGTACAGGGAAGCTGCTTCTAGAACAAAGATTTTATGAACTACTTCAGGGGAAGGTAAGCTAGGTTTTATGGCCTGCTTCAGGGGAGAGGGGGTGATGGGGAGGTGTGAGTGACCTCCTTTCTTCTGTTTTCTCAAATGTCAAGGTACTACATTTTGAGATAGTGTGTGTTCTGGACCTCATCAGCATTAAGGTGGAGAGACCAGCCCAAATTCCAACTACAGGTCTTATCCATCCAAGGGACCAATGAATGGCTATGTGCCTTCACATCTGGTTGCTTTTACAATGAGTAAGAATATTGGGTTAGAACTCTAAATTATATGGGGGTGGGCTGGGGAACCAAAACTCTTTATTAGCTCAGTGGCACCATGCCTGCCTTGCAAGCACAAAGTCCTGAGTTTGATCCCCAGTACCCCCGCAAAAAAAGGAAAGAAAACTTAAGATTTAATTACTAATTTTAAAAAACTACTTTGGTACTTATATTACCTATAGGCAATTTTTAATGATTATTAGTAAAAATTGTGCTTCAAAAATACTCTTTTTTGCACGTCTGGTTAATAACATTCATTTTGGTAAACAGATATATTTTGCTGCTACTAATACTTTGAATAAATTTATCTTAGATTATTGTATACTATTTTGTTCTTACAAAACTATAATTCAGGGAATCAAGCTGTTAACAAGAAGAAATGACTTTAGGAATACTGTTAATTTTCAAAGGTGATTTTGGTTATGGGTTACTTTTATTAGTAAGGGAGAAAAATGAAAGAAATGGGGATTTTTTTTAAACTAAGGAAAAGGAAAAAAAGGGAATGAAGGGGAATTGATTTTTTAAATTTTGTGGTGGTATGAATCAAACCCAGGGGGGTTTGCATATGATGGCAAAGTGCTGTACTACTGAGCTACATCCTCAGGCCCCTTTATTTATTTATTTATTTATTTATTTCTTAAATTCTTTTATTGGTACATTTTAGGTATACAATACATTTACATTTATCATTGGGTGCTTGTACCTGTACATGATGTATCTTGGTTCTTATTTTTTTCCCCATTACCTGTGCGCCCTTCACCCCCTCCACTCTTCCCTATTTACAAAGACTTTGCTTCCATTTTTTTTTTCTTTTCTCAAAATTTTTCCTTTCCATTCTTTCCTTTCCCCTTCCCCTCCCACTTTCCCTACCCCTTTGGACCTTTTCTTCCTATTTCAAATTATCAATGGGAAATATAAAGGAGTTGAGCTAGTTTAGATCTTTGTGTAGCATTTGATTTCTACTTCCCAACTGAACAGACTCTGGTATGACACACTTGTGCCAGATTCTATGTACAGCTTATGATCTGTGTAACTCTTCTTTGTCACAAAAGAAACTAGGGCTAGGTCTTGACAGTGATAAAGTGAAGAAAGACTGAAGAATAGTTTACCTGATGGAAAGTACTTTAAAAATGCTTTTTCAAATTTCCAAGACTACCTTTCTAAAAACATTCTTTAATAATTTTATTATAAGCAGAACATTTATTTGTACATTTTAGATATACATAATGATCACATTCATTGTAGGGAATTTGTACCTGTATGTGATATATCTTGCTGCTGCTTTTTTTTCTCATTTCCCTCCCCTCCCTTTAACCCTTCTTCCCCTCCTTATTTAGAAGAGCTTTGTTTCTATTTTTGCCTTCTATTCTTTTTTCTCTTGTCCCCTCTTTCCTTATCTTGATTTCCAAAGTACTTCAAAATTGAATTAAAATGGAAAAGAAAATAAATTTAGTGTTTTTTCTCTAGTTTTAACATAAGAACTAAAACTGTGTATTTATTCCTATTATTTTAATATGGAGTAAAATAAAAAAAGCAAATATCTTCAGCAGACAGAATATAGATGATAACATGTTGAATAAGGGAGCAAATTAGTTTTTTGAAACCAATTTTATATACTAAAGAAGAACTGGACCAGAGAGAATTAAGAAAAAAAAGATGGGTTAAAAAAAGTTACCGATGAACAATTCTGCATGTACACACACACCCCAGTCCCAAAAAGCTTTGAAGTCATTATGAAATCCAAGAATCTTAGCTCATAATTCATGTAAATTTGTTGCTGTGGAACTTATTTTTACTTTTCTCCATAAATACATTATTGACACAAGGATAATATTCTTAGCTTACTGACTATAGTTAAGGAACATTTTAGAAGTTCAATTTCCTTTAAAAAATAAACATCAAGAAGCTGTAAATCTCTTATTGTCCTTGTGTATGTCTTAGATTTCACTTTAGCTATTTCCAAACAGAAAACTGTAAGAGACTGCAGACAGCTGCAACCTAAAGAGTGAAGGAGCTGCCAATTTTTTACCAAATTCTTTTCGGGTACTGTTCTTTATATATTATTAATCTGTATTTATATTTAACTCCAGCTATTAGTCTGCCTCTCCCGGCCACCAAGCCATTTGCAAAGAAGAGAAGAGGGAGACAAGGGTTGCTATTTTTAGGCATTCCTGTGTGTGATGAGGGAGGGCACAGAGAATTAAATAACACCATTTGGTTGCTTTGAAAATGACAGAAACTGTTTGGTGTGGACAACTCAGCGCTGGTTTATATAAGCTTTCCCCTTAAGAAGGTAAAACAACAGAGAGAAAATTTTTTTAAGTACTTAATTAAAAGTCTTCAGGCTGGGGATTTAGCTCAGTGGTTCCACCGCCTGCCTCTCAAACTAAGGACCCGGGTTCGATTCCCGGTACCAAAAAAAAAAAAAAAGTCTTCAGAAATAAGTATGGGGGAAATTACACACCCATAAAAACCCTCCGGTTCCTGGCAAGAGGATTTTCTCTGCAGTACTTTGTCACTGCTCATTTACTGCGTCATTCTGACAATACAGTATCTCATATTTCCACAAGGCTTTTACATAATCTATAAACAGGGACAGAAAGGTGAGGAACACTGAGAACAGGGACAGTTTCGACCTCCCAAACTGTTTCGGTCAGAAGTCTGAGATGTTAATAAATGACACAGCAAGAGGAAAGCTGTGAAAACTGCCACTGTCTGCTTACTCTTCCAAAGGATGAATGTAATTCAGTCATAATGAAGGCTCTTTAATGTTCCTCCAAACCTTTTTCTATCAGGAAAGCCTGGAATCTGTAGGCAAGAAAGATAATCACATTTAAGATTCAAACAGGAAAAGTTCAAAAACTAATACTAAATTTTTTCCCTTTTCTTCTGTTTCTGTCTGTTCATTATAGAAATAGCTTTCTAAGGTTTTGTTTGGAAAACCACAGAAAATAAAAAGAAATTCCACCAAAATGGAAAACATTTCCCAACAAATTGGTGACAGTGTTCTCTAAATCAGAAAGGATGAAGGTGAATCTTCTAGAATCACCTATTGGACTTTTATATGAATTATCTGCATTGTGACAGATGCTGGACATCAACTTTGGAGTCTTATTAAACAAATGATTTTCTTCTACTAAACATAACCTTATGTTTGGATTCTTCTTCTATCTTAAATCCTTGTTTTCCTTTGCTGATTTTCTCTTTTTGTATTTTATGGAGCAGAAGAAAATAAGCTGCTTGTGCCTAAAAGGGATTCTCTCAATTTTTCAAAACCAGTTTTAAATTTAAATTTGGAATCCATCTTTCTCCAGACTTAAAACCCCATTTTATTAAGAATATAGATACTAACCTGATTACTATCTCTTAAAAAGTATCTCTTTTCTATGACCTGTGAAAAACAAAGATTTAAAAAATTTTTTTAAATTTTATTACATCCCATTCCCCCTCTTCCCTTAAACCCTTTCTTCTCCCTATGCACACAAGCTTTGAGAAACAAAAATTTTAAGAGCTAGCACACTTTTACTTGGAAAAAGCAGCTGACCATAATGGCCACTTACATGTCTAAAAGGGATATATTCAAAATAAAGAGTATTTAATAGCTGTAGATATTTAGTAATGAGTTAAAATTTAGTGCAAAAGAGATCAGGATTGTGGGAATATTTCCATAAAGGCCCACTTCACTCCAAAAATCATGAGAGATTAGAAAATGAACAAAAACAACTAAATAACAGAATAATAAGATCCCATGCAATTCCTATGGAATGGCAGGAAATTTGTCTCTAAGTTTTCCAGTGGTCAGCCCCAAAAGGTTCTAAACAGAATCCATAATATAAGGAAAACATTTGACTCCTATAATAGTACAGCTATTCCTTTAAGAGGAGTCTGTGTGATGCAGGGAGCTGCCCTGTCCCTGTAGTAAACAGTGACATATTCTGTTATGTCCTTACTGTAGACAAATGACGCAAAATCAAAAACAGTTAATTAGCTTCCTTTTGTATTTCATCTGCACCCTTAATTCAGTAGTTTTAGAACTGTCTGTATCTGGTCAATTGGAGAAATAAGTTAAAGTAATTGATGCATCTGCACAAATCCATCACTTCTACTGGAAAGAAATGCTAAAAATATACATTCTAACGTAATGAATTTAAGAGCGCTGATAAAAGTGAATTTTATTCTAACATTTGAGAAGCACTGCAATGGTTGCAGGGGCAGTGTTATTTTTGTTACACAGAGCTGCTGTGCTAAGAAAAGTTAGTCAGGCAAGAATACAGATTAGCTGGAGATAAACTCTAAGGCATTCAAATACAAATGATGAAGCTAAGAATTCCTCTGAATGAGAGCAAAGCATGTTTTTCCAGGACTGTACCAGGTTGTTCTCATTGGCACAAGAGCCAAAATATCCATATCCTTTCTATCTTGGAGACTACAGTTAGTTTAAGCCTCAAGAGATTCAGGGCAAACTGGCCTCAGAGGTAGAAAATCTGCTCCTGACTGGTATACATCTCAAAATACTTGATCCCACAAAAATGACAGGAAGATCTTATTCTAGAGTGGAACTACTGCTACCTAAGGGTATCTGGAGTAGGAATTAGTCTCTTTACACATCTTTTGGAAGATGTGCTAAATAGAAAACTGGGCAAAAATTAACTGTCAGGTGCCTAGGTTTCAGGCTACCACCTCAGTCTGGCCCACCTCCTAGTCACACATATTTTGTTGAGATTTAGGTAACAGAGAAATGATCCTTTTGCTTTTGCTAATAATTCTTTACTAGCAACTTGCAGAGGCTTTATCTTACTAAATCTTCTTATGACCAAGCAAATTATTCCTCATTTAAAAAAATAAAACCCTGCCTGACAACTTGGGTTACTCTAGTCTACACATCCTTATTACTCTAGTATATAACTTATTATATCTTCTTAAATTTTAAAATCAATAATTAAAAAATTAAACAATATACTGTGAAACCTTTCCAGATCAGATACAGTTGTATAAGATGTTGCTCTTAGGGTAGAATTTTGTAGTGTGGGGGGGAGGCTAAAGATCTACACCAAATGAAGTTTCTACATTTTAAATTTGAAAATAATGTGGAAAAAAAAAATCTGGTTCTTTGCAGTGCTTCCCAGTATTTTGCAAGTTATGGTGTTCTGTTTTGGACAACAATGGCACACTTAGAAAAAGTTAAAAGGTGTATAGCACAGTAAGGTAAATGACCCTGGTTCTCCTTGTGGAGCGACTCTTGCTGCTCTGAGAACTGAAGGAATCATATCTGGGCACATTTGTACCCTATTTGTCAGTTAAAAAAGTTCTGCAGCAAGGCAAAACTTTCCTACTGGACTAATATTAAACAGGGAGGGAACTGGGGCTTATTTTACATGTTGATATATTGAACAAAAGGGCCAAATATTAGATCTATAAATAGTTAAAAGACAAATGGTCAAGAAAGAATAGCTATAAGGAGGGAAATGCTTTTCTTAGATTATACTTAAAAAGAAAAATACAGAAATTAATCTTCTTCAATAATACATACAGAGAAACATTCTATTTTACTTTATTAGGGTATGGAATATCAACATCGGGCAAACAACTTAAACTTGGTCGATACTATGTACAATGCAACTGTACGGTCTTGTGCAAGAAAAATAAAGGGTGCCCTAAGTTATAGTGTGCTGAGTCATTTTACATTTTCATTCTAGTTCAGTGACAAAAGATGATGCTAACAGAGTCAATAAAAGGAATGTAAAAGTTTCTGATAGGGAGACATTAGGGAATCAGGAAGATGATATAACCTTACCAAGAAATAGTATTGTTTAGGTGGTGAATGTTTACAGCTGACAGAACAAAAAGAACTAAGGCTTTAAGCAGATTCTTTCCAGGTCAGTGACTTTTGGAGGATGACAGGTGTGAATAAGTACTCAAAGAGCTAGAAAAAGGGTAAATATAAATTGTTTTAAGGAGAGCAATTAGGTATCTTTTTAAAAACTCTGACTTAAATCCAATAGCTTTCACCCTATGCTTAAAAGACTGAATATCAAATAAATATATCAGTAAACTTGAGCAATTATCTCAACAGATGAGAGATCAAAACAGTTATTATTCAGGCTGTGAAGTTCTGGATGAAGAAATAAAAGGACACAGCATTCTACAGAATTTAAACCTTCATAATATATAAAATAAGTTTAAAAGTCACTTAATTGAAGCCATTACCTTATCAAAAAACCTACTGATCTTGACAGCATTGGAAGAACCTGCAGCTAAGTACCGTGGATTTGTGCAATCCTAGAAAACATAAGATCCACAAATAAAAGTTAGGTCAAAACTCTTTGTTAGTTATAACAGTTCCTCTTGTACATTTCTAAACAATTATAGTATGCTCATAAAATATTCAAATACTTTTCAAAAATTATGATGTACAAAACAGAAAAGTATCAAAGATAAGACCATTTGTTCTTTGTCATTTAATCAATTTTAAAGTATACTGAGTCAATGTATTCCACATCAAATAATTCATAAAAGAAGACAGAATTGCTTGTAGTTTACTTACCACAAAATCAAGGACCTAATCAGTCAACCTGTTCACATTTAACCTTCCAAACCAGAAACAAAGCCATTACAGACAGTAAACACTTCATTTTTTAGGACTACTCACAGTGCTTAAATAATTAAGTACTACACAATTCATATGATAGTAAGCAGCAAAGAGGAGCAAAGAACAAAGAGAATAGATGGATTTCTCTTTTTATAGGCCATAAAGACCTACTATTTTTCATAATAATAAGCAACAGATATAGTACTATTATTTAATATAGTAACACTGTTTAAAATAAGAAGATGGGGCCCAGAAGAGATAAAACAGGCTGGAACATTAAAACTCAAAATAACTTGTAAAATCCTTAAAAGGCTTACTACTGTTCTCCTGGAATTCCAGTGTAGCATGGTCTCTGCTTGTCACCGTTCATTTGCCATCTCAAGAGACACAATGTGCATTGTTGTTTATCTCAAATACCACCTCAGAGTAGACTTTGAGGATGTCATGATGCTCCTTTGCAAGAATACAGTGGACTTTCGAGTTACAACTGGCCTTACATACAAACTTGCATGATGACTGAAGTTTAGTTTTAACTTATGACCAAAGTCTTGAGTTACAACCAGAATGCTGGCCGCTTGTGCAGTTGTAAACAAAGACTTGTGATGCCAGAAAAGCATATGCAAGCATACATAAGCATCAGTCTGAGCCCAGATGTGTTTGTGGACATGATTTCAGTCAGTGCTTTATTTAATCGCTATGATTACTGCTATCAAAATGGCTCCCAAAGAGCCAGAAAAGAAGCTAAGGAAGGAAGGGAAGGGAAAGCAATCACAATAGAAAAGAAGGAAATTGTGGAGAAATATGAATGATGTTCCTGTGACCGATCTCACTAATATGTTCACAGCATGTCAGAATCTACCATCTCGACAGTGTTGCAGAGAAAACATTTGTATAAGGAAGCTAGTGTTGCTAAAGATGTTACTCAAACTAGTAAGTCACAGTGTTAGACAAGGTAGAAAGGTTATTATTAGTGTGAATAAACAAAAGGCAGGTGGTAGTTATAGCCTATTAGAGTCTATAATTTGTGAAAAAGCTAGGGCTACAAATGCATATCTTGTAAAAGATAATTCATCAACAAGTGATGATGGTGAAACATTTCAGGCCAGTAAGGGATGGTTTCACAATTTTAAAACAAGAACTGGGGTTCATAGCTTAAGTAGGCATGGTGAAGCACCCAGTGCTGATAAAAGGGCTGCTGAAAATTATATACACCACTTCAAAACAATGACACAGAGAAATGATTTTTTTCTATCAAGTTTTTAACTGTGATGAAACTGGCCTTTTCTGCAAGAAAATGCCCAGGAGAACATACATTACTCAGGAAGAGAAGAAAATGGCAGACTGCAAGCCTATGAAGGCTAGGCTAACCTTATTTCTATATGCCAATGGAAGTGGTGACCTCAAGATAAAACTTCTCTTGGTTTATCACTCTGAGACCCCTAGAGTGTTCAGAAAACATAGTCATGAAAAATAGGTTAGGAGTCATGTGGAAATCTAACCCAAAAGCCTGGGTAACAAGAATATATTTTCTTGAGTGGATGAGGGAGGCTTTCTGTCCTACTGTTAAGAAATATTTAGAGGATAAAGGTATACCACTCAAGGCTCTCATCATGGACAATGCTCCTGCTCACCCACGAGATTTGGAAGAATTGGCTGAAGAATTCCCCTGACTCTCAGTCAAGATCCTTCCACCTAATACTCTCCTCCACTGCAGCCTATGGACCAGAAGGTTATACTGAACTTTAAGAAGCTATACACCGGGCCAGAGATTTAGCTCAGTGGTTCTGGCCCTGCATCGCAAAAGAAATGTCCAGTGTTTGATCCCTGGTACCAAAAAAATAAAAAATTTAAAAAAAGAAGCTATACACCAAGTAACTGTTCCTGAAGTGCTTCCTGAAGGTTTCAGATACAGATTAGCTCTTAAAGAGTTCTGAAAGGAACATTACAACATCCTTTCCTGTGTGGAATTATCTGAGAAATCCTGGGCCAATGATTCTCTAAGGACATTGGGATCTTCCTGGAAGAAAGTATGACCTAAAATTATACAGGAGAGACTTTGCAGGTAGATAGTGGTGATGTTGAGGAACTGGTGGAGGAACACTCAGAGAACTGTCCACAGAGGAACTTCAGCAACTTCTCACTGAGCAACAGAGAATGGCAGCTGAGGAGCTTTCTGAAGAGGAGGGGGAGTATCAACAGTCAATGCAGCACAGTTCTTCTTCTGAAATAAAGGAATTCCTGAAAAAATGGACAAAGCCACAAACATTTGTAGAGAAGAACCACCCAGACAGAGAAAAAGCCAACTGTATTCACTTGTCTAATGACAATGCCATGTCATACTACAGAACAGTGTTAAAAGACAGAAACAGACAACCTTAAATCAGTTTTCAGTTCTAAAAAAGTTGAGACCTAGTGAGCCAGAAGCAGGTCCTAGTGGGCTACAGACTCTCCCAAGGAGAGAAAGGACACCAGAGGGGCAGATTCCTGATGTTCTTATGGAAGGAGACTTTTCTTCCAAACAATAACCACCTTCCATTTCATCCTCCCTTCCTGCAAGGCACAGATGTCAACTTGAATGGTGAGTACAGTATGAAACTGCTGTTTCTGGTAAACTAGGCACATTTTATAACTTTTTGGTGAATACATGAGGAAAATTATTGGTGTTTCTGGTAAATTATGCACATTATACAACCTTTTTATATTATGAAAAGGTTAGTTAAGGGGTGCTTTGGGAGGTTTGGAACACATTATGGATATTTCCATTATTTTATTATTATTATTATTTTATTTTATTTTTTTTGGTACTGGGAATCAAACTCAGGGACTCACGCTTGCAGGCAGATGCTGTGCTGTTCAGCTACATTCCCAATCCTCCATTATTTCTTATGGGAAAAATAGTCTTGACTTATAATCAGCTTGAGTTACAACCAACCCTTGAAAATAACTGAGTTCATAAGTCAAGGGTCCACTGTATTCATCTTTCATCTACAGACCCTCAGTGTTCCTTGAGAAATTGTTGTACTATAAGTCTACATGATTCCTTTCCAATAAATTTCATAACTCTATTTTATCCATATTAAAAATTTCAAGGATCACATCATAAGTTTTGACCAAAAACTTTAATACATTCTCCAACACCCCCCCCCCCCCAGAGTGACCACACAGAGAGACTATACCAGATTTTTCAACGGTCAGAGAGTACTAGCAAAATCAGTCTTTGAAGCCAGCAAGCTCTGTATTTAAGTATCTGTGCCAACATTTCTAGACAGTGTAATACTACTTATGTTACTAAACTGGGATTACTTATTTATGAAACAGGGATAATAACACTTATCCCATAGGATTTTTGTGAAGATTAAATGGGATAATGCATGTCTGGGACTTAGAAGATACTAGAATATTAGTTCTCTTTTCCATTCTAAGAAAATGCTATCACAAAAGCATCTAACACAATAAAGATATAGAAACACCACTATATATACTGTTGTTTTTGAAATAATGTGTGAACACATTTGTACAGCAGTTGGGGAACATAAGCAACAAACTTTAGACCTGCATTAGATATATTTTATAAAATATATATTAACTACTTAGAATGTCAGAGTTAAATGGTCAAATTGACACAAAAACTGAAATGAACAGCAACCCCCAGAAAACCCCCACTTTATTTTAAGGCTTTACAGTTTCAAGCTAACCTATGTATCTAAAGCTCTATTTTTTTCCTATGAAAATTGTACAGCTATCTGCCACTAATCACAAAGGCTGAAAGCTAACATCTCTGATAGCCTGTTTGAGCTTAAGAAAGAACCATTAACTAGGGAATATGATTCAATTATCATCACTCTGAATAAATACACAACAGATAAACTTTTACTACACATAATAAGCCTAATAGCAATTTTAAAAAGTAAAAAGTAATCTTGCACCTATTTGTAACTAGAACAATTTGCATTTGTTTTGGTTTTTTGAGTTAAGGTCTTGCTATGCAGTCCACATTGGCCTTGAACTCACTATGTAGTCCAGGCCTCAAACTCATGGCAATCCTCTTACCTCAACCTGTCCGATACTGGAATTACAGGCATGCACCACTACAACTGGCTGATTCCACTTTTGATGTATACATTATTCTTATTTTTCTATAGTTTCAACTGAATTCATACAGTATCTGATGAGTTAGGACTAATACTGTCTCAGTGTTTTTCCCCTCAGTATTGGGAATTCAACCCAGGAGCACTCTACCATTGAACTATATCCTCTCAGCCCTTTTTATTTTAAAATATTATTATTATTTGGGTTTTTTTTTGAGACAGGGTTTCAATATATAGTTTAGGCTGTCTTTGAACTCACTGTGTAGCCCACGCTGGCTTTAAACTCACAGCGATCCTCCTGCCTTAGCCAAATTACAGGTGTGTGGCACCACACCTATTGAGACAAGGTCTTGCTAAGTTGTGCAGGTTGGCGTTGATGTTGCAATCTCCAGCCTCAACCTTAACCTCCTGAGTAGCTGGTGTTACAGACACATGCCTCCACACCCATGCTTCATTAGTTTTTGATTTGAGACTTTATATTTACTTGCTGAGTTTTTTCAACTTCTGTCTCCCTTTGAAACTTCCCTGCATCCAATTTTCCTCATTTTTCCTTCCCTCATTTTTATATCCTCATGAGCCTCTACCCTCATTTCTGCTGTGTTCTTGAAGCTGTATACTGATAAAAGCCAAAACATGCTATATTTAAATTCTTTGGAGACTACATGTGCTGAAGTTCTACTACTTGCATACCTTTACATCTTGATAACAAATAAAAGCTGGTTGTCACAGAAACCCACAGGCACTAGAAACACATACATTCAAAAATATATTAAAAGTTATCACTGGGACAAATTAAGTGTATGCAATGATAAATTTCCCTTTGGAAATAATGCTCAAACAAACCTCAGCACTTCTTCAACACAGGTATTATATATTTATATAGCAACAATTCTTTGAAATATCATGGTCCAATGCTGACTCCCTGGGTATATACACTGATTATTCCACAGCAGCTACACAGCAAAATAGGGGACCTTCTGTGACAAAGCAGAATGTAAAAACTAATGCAATGGGAGTTAGGAACAGACTCAGTCATGGGGGTATAGGTGGAGTTGAACCAAGCAGCATCTACAAATGCTGATTCACAGAGCAAGAACATCAAAACCACCTGAGTTATTTGTTTTTTGTTTTTGTTTGTTTTTTTTGGTACCAGGGATCAAACTCAGGACCTTGCGCTTGCAAGGCAGGCGGCAGAACCACTGAGCTAAATCCCTGGCCCCTGAGTTACTTGTTAAAATTACAATTTGGGGTAGGGGTATAGTTTAGTGGTAAAGTGAGTCTTTAGCACATGCAAGGCCCTGGTTTTGATCAGTAGATCCACCTAAAAACAAAACAAAATCATAGACCTTATGTTAGACCTTATGAGTAAAAAGCTCCAGCTGTGGGGGGGGGGCAGTTATTAAAAATTTTACACAAGTACAATTGGTAATATGCAGTCAGCTTTGGGTAACCTTTGGGTAACTTAGTGAGCTTAGTCTAGATCAGTGGTGGCGAACCTATGGCTCGCATGCCACAGCAGGCTGTTTGTACTGTTTGTACTGTTGAAAGCTCTAAAAGGTTTGTCATTGCTGGTCTACCTGATTTCTAAGAATTTTTTCAGCTCCCCAAATTTTAATGTTAGTTGAAAGTTTAGCTAATGGGAAATAGAGTGCTTTATTTGACCTGTGTAATTTTCGCCTTGTTATCTCTCTCTACTTCTTGTCTTCATCTTTAAAACAGGGATAAAACTAGTGCCTACCTTACAGGGTTGATGAGAAGGTAATGCATGTGAGGTAATGCACAAAAAACATTGGAACAGTGTTTGAAACATAAGTCTTCAGTCAGTATTGGGCACTAGTATTATTAAACCATCCCCAGTGCACATTTGGAACACAGTGCACCTTATATGTTACAGAAATCCAACTGTGAACAATGGCATGTAACTATGACTGAAGCTGTTGACTGAGATTCTTCTCTGGGTAATGCTAACTGGTTATAAAACTATTTCTTAGCCTTCTCAGCCCTGAGTTCTAATTAAACTAGTTATCTCAGGAAGGGACTTAATCCTGTCTATATCCATAAGTGTATATAAATTAGTCTTTATGAAGCATTCCTACTTTACAGTTTGTAATTTTTCAGGTGTCTGATTGGTTGCTCTTTAAGGTTAATTCTGTTGCTTAAGCAGTTAAAAGATGCTTTTATAAAGCAAAAAATAATCAAATATAGTGTCATCGTAATCAATTTAAGTATTTTGACTTTGGTGTGATTTAAAAAACTCTTCTCAAGAAGAAGTTTGAATATTCCAATATATCAGCATACGAGGAGAAAGTGACTGTGTCTGTCTGATAATTCAGATATGTTGACTGCAGTCTTGACTACATCATGGACACAACCCCATTATCCTGACTTTGAATATAAAGCTTCCTTCACTGGAATATATGACGAATATAAATCTTTGGTTTTGTCTTTACCTGATAATAATCAAAGATATATTAGTGAACATACACACCAAATTAATCTCTTCTGCATTGAAATCCTCAGCCAGGAAAGCAGTCCTAGTTAAAACCTCATGGCGCTTGGTTTCATGAATCTGGTCCAGTTTGGTCCCTATTACCAACAGTGGCATTTGGTTATCAGCAAACTGTTCCCGATCATAATCCCTGCAGTAAATAATAATGAAGAGGTGAATATAATTTACCTTTCCAGTGAGATGTATAAAACTTAATGCAAGTAGCTTACACTATTTTACTGATGATTGATTCTTGCTCACTCATCACCTATAAATCTATTTTCCTCTCAATTTCTTCTACCTATTTGTTCATTTATCAACCCACTGTAACATCTGTTGAGTTCTAACTACTTACCTAACTATTTAAAATCTGTTCTCATGTGTCTTTCTAACAGACTAATTGACACCTGAGTGCCCAACAAGTATACCACAGTCATGTGTCCTGTCTTCCCCAAAGGTCTGTCTTCTAAGGCTAACAGCTCAGAATTTCTTCAGTGTAGAAACAGAGAACAGATTGAAACCTCAGTGTAGAGAAAGCTCAGGAGCCTGGTGTGGTACTCAGGCCTCCTGTCAGAGAGGCATGGCAAGCTTCTGGATACCTTTTGGGGCTGCATAAGTTCTATATCATACACATTTCTGTCTAGAAGTTTAAAAAATCAGGTCATTTCAGAAGAAGAAGAAATGGGGAAGGTAAAGGCTAGAATAAACAGAATATAGGAGATACTACAGTTTGGAGAAAGATGGATTAAACAAATGGAAATGAAAGGAAACAGCTGAAATATAAAATGAATAGTAAAAGGAAAGGACAGCACCAAACAATTGTTTGTCCTGACATGAGAGCCATGAGAGACAGAGGACAGAGAATTAGAATTATTTAGGTTTAATTCCTTGAGTCAATGGCTATTACAATATCTTTTTTTCTCCCTGTATTTACCTAAAGGTAAGAGTGGTAATATAAATAATATTTTTCATTACTGAAAGAAACATAAAGTCCACTGTTACTGAATTAAATTAAATTCCATTCACATATTGGGAACAAAACAGATTTGGATTTCTAACATGTAATGAACTCACTTTACAAGTCAACAAAATCTGCTGTTGAACAAGTTATGACAGTAAATCAATACTGAATAATATAATAATACAACCCGGTTGAGCATAGCTTTTCTTTTGTCTTTAACATTACTTTTCTTTCTTTTTGAGCAGTCAAAATTGGGGTGAGGAGGATGGTAGGCAATCTTTACGCCCTTCATAATAATCTTAGAGCTTCAGCTACTCTTTAGTCTTGGAACACAATTGTTTTTAATTATGTAATCTCCTATCTCATATAAACATCATTTTGTGTACTACATCAAAGCCAATAATAGCTCAGTATCAAGACCTTTGATGTTTCTTACCAATATTAACACTGTTACATGTAGTCCAAAACTGAAATTTGATTTATTAGAGAATGAAGTTTTCAGATTATTCTCCTTTAAGATTGCTTTTTCTCATATATTCACCAATTAAGCCCCATGAAAAATTTGTATATTTTCTATCAAATGGCTTTTTTAGTACAAACACAAGTCTTGCATACTCTCTTGCACATTAACATACATAAAGTATACACAGTTTGTTCTCTTTTTAGTTTTCCTTTCTTTTCACTTCCTCTTATAAATCTTAAAATTTGACCTTGAAATATTTTTTTAAACTACTAAGTGAAAAACCGACGGAGAATTTTATCCTGGATGGATAAGGTTGATAACTTCTCAAAATCATAGCGAGACAAACAACCAGGTATCCTATTATATGGACAGTGCCATTTTGGGAAAACAAAAGCAAAAATACCCTGCATTTTTTAGACCATTACATTTAACTACCATTGAGAGAGGATGTAGGATTCAGGAAGCAAGTTTAATAGACACTACAGGAATATATATACAGTAATCAGCAAACTCCAGAGCTCAGAGAACTATACAGAACAATAAAGGCATTTCTTCTGCAAATAAACTGCTCAGCAGTCTTTTTTTTTTTTTTTTTTTAAAGAAGGGGATTAAAAGAAACTTAACAAATCAAATATAATGAGTGGAATCTTTTTAGATTCTGTTTTGAACATATCAAATACATCTCATGAAACAATTAGGA
This sequence comes from Heterocephalus glaber, assembly GCF_053883595.1. Classification (NCBI taxonomy): domain Eukaryota; kingdom Metazoa; phylum Chordata; class Mammalia; order Rodentia; family Bathyergidae; genus Heterocephalus; species Heterocephalus glaber. The sequence continues at coordinate 70,699,788 of NW_028258138.1, forward strand.
AAATTAACACATTTATGCTGAAGATTAAAGTTTTTTGAATTTTTGCATGAAATTCATATATGTTACCTAGAAAAATTCAAGGAACAAGAATGTGAAGAGAACACATTTCATTATGTTTTATTGTTATGGGCAGTCCAAAAATAGATCGATGGGCATTGAAGTGTTAAAATAACATTCGATTATTAGAGAATTACTGTGAAATTTTCAAAAATGATAATCATATGTTGGTTATGTTAGAGTCATTATCCTTTAAAGTTACACATTAAAATATATATAACTGAAATGATATGATGTCTAACATTTGTTTCAAAATAATCCATTTTGGGGTGAGAGAAAGTGGGGAGGAGGTGGAGATCTGGATGAAACAAGACTGCCCATAATGTTGGCAACTGTTGAAGCTGGGTGACAGACAAGTATATGGGGGTTCATTTTCTATTCTTTATACTCAGGTATGTTCCAAACTGTCTATGGTAAAAAACACATAACATAAATTAGTTAAGTTTTTAAAACTGGTTCCAAACTTAGCTGATATAAAAGATGCATGTTAAGCAGTCTTTTTCTTACTCTTGTCCTCATCCACTTATTTCCCTTGGCCCCTAGTGGGAAAACCACTTTTATTAGTTTTTCATTTATCCTTTTACTGATTTTTTTATACAAATATAAGTATATATTCTTATTTCTTCTATTTCTTACACATTAAGAAGTATATATTTTCTGTATCTTGATTATTTTTAAAATTTTTAACTAGTACCTATTCGTTATACAAAATAGTGATTTTCATTCTAGCCTATTTATACATGTATATAACATACTTTCATCATTCTTCTATTACATACTCCCTTGTCCTTCCCTCCCCATGCCCCCAACCCCTTCTTCTCTAATAGTCTGTTCTGCTTTCTGTCATCTGTTTATCTGTCTGTCTATTAGACTGAACATGTGAGAGAAAGCCTGATACTTGTCTTTCTCGGTCTGGCTTATTTCCAACCATTTTCCTGGAAATGAGATGATTTCATTTTTTTTATGCTGAATGATACTGCACTGTGCATTTTGAATATTTGAACTTAACAATATATCCTCAGCAAATCTCTGTTCTTATCTATGTGTTCTAAAGGAGAACACATAAAGAACACATAGAGAGCTTCCAAGCAATTAAACAGTACTCCAGTATGTAGACATACCATTATTTAAAGAATCTTCTGTTGGTGGACTCTAGCCTTGTTTCTAAATCTTTTGCTGTTACAAATAATGTACTACTGAAGCAATGTATTATGCTGTCTTACATATTTTCAGGTTCCCTGTAGGATCAAAATGAAAGTATAGGATCAAAATGCAAATGTGTCTATAATTTTTACTGCCATCTTGAATTTCCTGACAGCAATGCAAATTTCTTTCTCGTATGAATGTACTGTCTCCTACTCTTAAATTTAAAAATAAATTTCCTGAGTAAATATATTTTTAAAAAATCAATGAAAACGAAATCTTCTTCGAAAAGATCAATAAATTGATAAACCACTATAAGTCTGACAAAGAAAAACAAGAAACAATCAAAATCAGGAATGATAAAGGGTATATTATTGTAGATATCAAAAGGATAATAAGCAAATACTATACACAACTCTATTCACATAAATTTAACAACTTAGATGAATTTGTCAAAAAAAACAAAAATTACCAAAAATCATCTTAGATGAAATGGACAGTCCTATAATTATTAAAGAAATTAAAGTTAAAAACCTTTCAAATAAGAAACCTGCAGGCCCAAATGGCCTCATTGGTAAATTCTACCAAACACATAAAGAAGAACTAACATCAAATATCTCTTCCAGAAAACAGAACAGTAAGAAACAATGCCAAGTTATTCTATGAGGCCAATATTATCTTCAAACTAAAACAAGTGCAAGACATTATAAGAACTAAAAGCCACAACCAATATCCTGCGAGAACACAGAAAAAAATCCTCAAGAAAATATGAGTAAATCAAATCGAGCAAGAAATGACCACAGAATGGAAAGATGGTTCAATATTTGAAAATCAGTTGATGTGGGGCCACTTGATCCCTTTTGGCAGAGTGGGACCATGCTTAAACTAGTCCTTTGCTATTTACCTTGCTCTTCTTTGTTCTTGGCTGGCCTGTTTAAGCTAGAATCTTATATTATTTTTCTCACTTTTTAATTATTGTTTTTTCCTGAAAATATATGCTTTAATTTTAATTTCCATTATTATGAAAAGCAAGGACCATGCCAGCCAGTGATACATTTTAGTGTCCAAGATGGGGCTATTTTAACCTGCTGCCTGGACCCCATAATTGACTGAGTACTCAGATACTGGACACTGTGGACGAGAAAAGCAGAGCTCCACATGAAGAAACACAAGAGGGAACCTGTTTGATCTGGAATTAGGCAAAGAGTTCTTATACATGATATCAAAAGCATAACTGAGTAAAGGAAAACTTAAACTTCATCAAAATAAAAATCATTGCTTTGTGAAAGACACTGTCAAAAGACAACGAGGAGATTGGGAGAAAATATTTTGCAAATGAAACATTTTACAAAGTGTTATTTCAGAAAGTACATTCTGTGATTGTGATAAGATTTTAAAATAACTGTAAAGTAATTCTGGGCTTACCCGTTTGTCACCAAGACTCTGGTCAGCACCAAATCCCTATTAAGAGCTTCCATGGACCAACGATACAAGTTTTGAGATGACTTTTTATTTGTTAAGTCATGGACTAAAATTATACCTAAAATAATCAGAGAAAATAATGTCAGTATTGTGGCAACTCTTCATTTCACAAGTGACAAAGTGATGCTCTATACAAGTACTAGGTGGCTTAATGAATCTTGTTTGACTAACATGCTCAAACAATTATTTTATATTCCTTCTATAAATACTTAACTATAAAACTGTCAGTTATACACCTTTAAAAAATTGTACAACGGCTGACAAAATGTCATTAAATATTTAGATGTCTTTTCTTACTCTTCATTCAACACTATTTGAGTGCCTACTTAATTCCTGGTTCTACTTAAAGAAACACTTCATCAATCAAGAGGGTTAAAACTACTTCAATATAATAAGTTGTTTTCATTCAAAAAGTTATGTGATTTCTACACTGTATATAGCACGCCACAGATATCAGTACAAATTTTACTCACACTCACTAAAAATGATACTAATAAAAATTTATTAAAATGACATTGATAGCGATGTAGCTCAGTGATAGAGCACTTGGCTAGCATGTGTAAGCCCTGCGTTCTATCTCTGGCACCCAAAACAAAAAACAACAAAAACAATTAAAATGTCATTGACTTAATTTGTACAAATTCCACTCTTTAGCAGATAAAATATTGTCCTGTATATCACTTGGGCCTATAAACTCAGAAGTTTTATGTACTATTCTTTGAATAAATGGCTACCTATGTAACCTTCCTACTTAAAAGGAGATTTAAGGTAATAGAACAAAAGAAACATGTCATTACAAAAAAGGAGAAAGAGATACTTAAGAAGCATGAATAGTAGAAAATACAGATTTTTGAAAGACTGAGAAAAATAACAAAAATGTAATGGGGCTCAGAAATTTAATTAAACAGAATCAATATCCTAGACAAAGCAGGTAAATCATTACAGTAATGTCTAAAATTTAGAGTATTATCTTGTTGTCAAGAGACTATAGGTTCCAAACTCCCAATCCTTTCCTGTATTACCTCGATTCTACTGTGAAATAGAACATGAAATTGATGATTCCTCAATCTTGAAATGTGGGGTATGACAATTTGAAAAAGGGCAGAAGAGGTAAAATTATTTGACATCTCTAGTTTTTACAGCCATCTGTATAAATAAGATGTGTGTGCAAGCTGTACCATAGTTGACTTATTCCAAGGAGCTAAGATACACCAGTGTCTTTCCCAGGGCCTGGAAAACCATACTGGCATCTGCCCCCACATACAAATGCACTCATTCTTTCCTCAGTGAGCGGTTTCATAGGCATCAAAAGCAAAGGAGAAGAAGGAGGACCTACTGTTAATATTTTGTAAGTACATATATGCTAGATACTGTGCTTTACATCAATTATCTTGTTTAATTTTCAGAAGTCTTATAAGGTTAAGAATTATTATCTTCTTTCTATACATGAGGAACTGAGACAGAGAGTTTGATTAACATGCCCTAGGTCTCATGGTAAGTAGGATAGCTAGAATTCCTACTCAGGTATTCTGACAGACAGGAGGAAAGCAGAATAAAATCTCATTTTAGGGTAAATATTTTCTCCATTCTCTATTTCCTAGGTATAAATATTACAAAAATATGAGGAAGTCTTTTAGTTTGGAGAGCAGAAGAATTAAAAAGGCCTAGATAGGCTATTAGATAAACAAGAAAAAGTTCATTTTTTAAGGATCTCTAGATAAGGTTTTTGAGCTTTAAGAACCTATAAGCACCTTTTCCTAATTCTTCCTTTCAATTGGTCTCAGAGTTCTTGCTTGTAGAATATGAGCTAGAGGAGGGAAAGGTGGGCCCAGGTGAAAGGAGTCAGACTGATAGGTGATTAGAATATAATGTGTTCTAATTTTAAGAGAGAAGCAGAGGCATTTTATGCAGTAAGTCCCTGACTTAAAAATGAGTTCCGTTGTGGGAGAAATTTGTAAGTCAGGTTCGTTCATAAGTCCAACAAAGTGTCTTATACTGTACTGTATTTTCACTTTTGCTTCCATGGTATTCCTTTCCACTTCATAGCAGTCCCCTCCACAGCATTGTTTTTCCTTTTGCTTCCAGACATCCTGGGCTCTGACTGAGTACTGTACTATTGTACACTATCACACTGTACAGTAAGCACACAGCAGCACAACTCTGACAATATCCAGCAGACAGGTGAGCTACTTCTGTGATTTGTTCCCATCTATGAATGTACATAATGCAAGATCCCTTTGTATCTGTGAAAGTTTGCAACTCGAATGTTTCTAAGTTGGGGACTTACTATAGTTTCCTACTGAGATCACTAGCCTTGCTCAAGAGAGTGGGATGTAGGATACTGAGGGAAAAAAGGTATTGCTAAGAATAAAGACTACATTTGAATGAAGTGATCGTTATGCTGTTTCTTAGGATAGTAAAGAATCCTGAGTGGTTCTATCAAGGAGAAAGTTCTAGAGCTAGGGTGAAAGAAGAAAGAAATAGGTTTTTCAATAAATAACATGTATTTTTTTTTTTTAGCTTTAAGAAACAGAAATATATTTTAGTCTTACTTGCAAAATCAAAATAGGATATGTATAATTTTTCTAGTGATTTAATGGACGATACAAATCACTAAAGAATAGTAAGTGTAGAAGAGATAAATAGATATGGAGAACAATGGATTTCTTCTTTAGTACTTATAGGTTTGTAACTCAAAATTTTATAATTGCTAGGATTTAAATGGTTTTTAATCTGTTCTATTTATTTCTAATTTTTATCCTACCTCTGTCTCAAAAGTTTGGATATATGCTTGTGTTGTTTTGTATTGTACTTTTGAGACAGGGTCTCACAATGTATTCCAGGCTGGTCTTGAACTCACTACATAGCCCAGGCTGACTTCGAATTTGCAGTGACCCTTCTGCTGGCCTCCTTCCTGAGTGTTGGCCCAGCTGGATATATATACTGTTATAAATCCAAATTTTCCTGTGCCAGAGAAGATTGATAATCTGCTCTGACAAATCACTTGACTGATACACAAGTTTATCATCTGATTATAAATCTAAAATAGGTTTCATTTCCCTCTCTGCTTTTCTTTGACTAGTTAACTCACACTATACCATTATAATCTTACTTTTTCTTCATTAATATACACGGTTAAACTTCAGTTCATGAATGCCTTGGTTCATGAACAATTCTGTTAGTGAACAGAAGTGTCCAGCAATATTTTGCTTCTGTTAGTGAACTCCACATCAGGTGACAAACATGACTGCAGCAATCTTCCTTGCATGAACACAAATGTGGCCATCTTCTCCAGAATTGTGGTATGAATTAAGTTCATGAATGAAGGTACCACTGTATTCTATTATTACATGCCTTTATTGTGGGCTTTCTTGCATATTGATGGTATATATTATTATCATCATTTAACTGTGTTTTGTTTTATCTAGAAATATTTTGTTTTGTCAACTAGACTGTGACACTTTCAGATAGAATATGGACTGAGACATGGGTCTGAACTAACACAATTCATCATATATTCTACACTATATCTAAGAACACTTTCTACTTATTTTTGTAGTATCCACAACATCTTATGATACAAGAAAGATACTGAAAGAGAAATATAAGGAAAGTAGGTATTGAATAAATACAATGCTTAACTAATATTAAGTGAGATCTAAGCATAGCATTAATAAGGTGTTATTAATGGCTACACATTTACACTGAGGGAAGGAATGTCAAATCTTTTGGTATACTAATCAAAGACAAGTACAAAATTATATTTCACAATAAAAATTTTTTTAAATGATCATAAGAAGAAACCATGGGCAAATCAAAAAGATAAGTGGTTCAGTCCTTTGATAAGCAATGAGCACTCTTATGAATTGCAATTATTGCCCGCTATTTACACACTTCCATCTGTAAGTTTGCTTCAAGTACTTGAACATTCATTACTGGGTAAAATTTCTGCTTCCTTAAACACATCCTTAAGCAGTTATTTACAATTACATTGGATTCTAAGGGGCAGATGAAAGAAATCTCCATCTCTCTGAACATCCGGCTTAAGACTACAAGTGGAGAAACATTATTCCTAGTGTTTTGAAAGTTCCATGTTTTATGTCAAGTATACTCAAAATATTCTATTTCTCAATCTTTAGTTATGATAATAATGTATCAAATACAAATAATATGAATAGATTTAAACAAAGCAGATGTTTTGTTTACTGTTCTGAATCATATAGCTAGAACCTGAAAGCATAAATTGGAATGTGATATGCAGATTAAAATAGTTTTAGCATATTAGATCATTAACAAACTAAGATGAGCCTGACATCACAGCATATCATATCAGATGATCTGTACTCCCAGACCATTAAAATGTGGTTGGAATGAAAAATGGCTTACCATTTACAGAGTTGTAAAACACTGCTCTTGTGCTTTTCACACTGCTGGCACTGCCCACAGAGCCTCCAACATCCCATAATTCTATATAATAGGTCTTTTCTTCTGGGGTTCCTTCTTTGTAGTCATGAACCTATCAAATCAATTAATTAAAATAATTATTATAACCACTAAAACTCGTAAGGACCCTCATTTAGTTTAAAACACTGGGCATTCCACATTAGCATCTCACTCTATGGCCTCTGCTCACCACTTTCTGTCCTTTCAAGCTTACGCTCCTTAATACTCCAACTCTCACAATTATTGACCCTAGAGGACCCTATAGTTAATGGGTCCTATCACCTTTTACCATTCTTCCCTCTGCTTCTAAAGCCTCCTTCTTTCCTAGCTAAGCATAAATTCCATGATACATCATTACCATCACTTCTTTGCCCCTCTCTCACATGGTTTTGTTTTTTCTGATTTGAATATTTTTTTTAAAAATTCTTGTATTGGTACATTTTAAGTATACAACACATTTACATTTTTCATTGAGAACTTGTACCTTTACATGATGCATCTTGGTTATGTTTTCTCCGTTCCTAGCCCTCTCTTCACCCCCTCCACCCTTCCCTATTTACAAAAACTTTTGTTTCCATTTTATACATTTATCATAATTTTTCCTTTCCCTTCTTTCCTTTCCCCTACCCCTCCCACTACCCCTCCCCCTTTGGACCTTTTCTTCCTATTTTGCATTATCAATTATTCATTCTAATCATTGGTACATTGTAGGCATACAATTTAATGACATTCATCACTGGAAATTTGCACCTTTACATAGTCTCTTTTGGTTCTTATTTTTCACCCTTCCCCTGCGCTCCCTTCAACCCCTCCATCCCTGCCTATTTACAAAGATTTTGTTTCCATTTTTCCATTTTCTCATATTAATTCCATTCCCTTTAATTTCCCCTACCCCTCCCACTTCCCCTTCCCCCCTTTTTTTCCTATTTCACATTATCTATTTATTATACGTTTTAGTCCTTATTTATACATTCAGTTTCTCACACTAGAGAAACTATTCGGTATTTATACATTTGTGTCCTATTTATTTCACTTAAGAGTATCGTCTCAATGTGCATCCATTTAGCTATAAATGTCCCTGATTTCTCATTTTTTATGGCTGAATAGTACTACATTTTATAAAAAACCCACATTTTCTTTATCCAGTCTCCAGTTGATGGGCATTTGGGCTGTTTCCAAGTTTTTGCTATTATAAATTGTGCTGCTATGAACATGGGTGCACATATACCACTGTGGTATGATTCTTTTAATTCTTTGGGGAAGATCCCCAGCAGGGGAATAGCTGGGTCAAATGGGATTTCCAGTCCTAGTTCTTTGAGGTATCTCCATACTGATTTCCACAGTGCTTGCACCAGTCTACACTCCCACCAGCAGTGGAGCAGGGTTCCTCTTTCCCCACAGCCCTGCCAGCATTTGTTATTGGTTGATTTCATGATAGCAGCCATTCTTTCTGGAGTGAAGTGGAATCTCAGCGTTGTTTTCATTTGCATCTCTTGAATGACCAGTGATGTTGAGCATTTTTTCATGTATTTATTTGCTATTTCTACTTCTTTGTGTGAGAAATGTCTGTTCATTTCAGATGCCCATTTTTGGATTGGGTCTTTAAATTTGGGAGGTCTGATCTTTTTAAGTTCTTTATAGATTCGAGATAGTAGACCTTTGTCTGAGGAAGAGCAGGTGAAGATTTTTTTCCCACATTGTGGGTTGTCTCTTCACACTGCTGGTGGTTTCTCTTGCTGTGCAGAAGCCTTTTAATAAGAAGAGATCCCACTTGTGGATTGTTTGTGCTAGTTCACGGGCAACTGAGGTTTTGTTCATAAAATCGTCCTACACCAATGTCTTCAAGAGTTCTACCTAACCTCTGTTCCAGCTGGTTCGGCATTTCTATTTTAATATTTAGATCTTTAATCCATTTTGATTTTAGTTTAGTGCATGGCGAGAGATATAGGTCTAATTTTAATCTTTGGCAAGTTGAAACCTAATTTTTTCAGCACCATTTATTAAAGAGGTTATCTTTCCTCCAGTGAGGGTGTTTGGCTCCTGTGTCAAAGATGAAGTGGCTGAGTGTGTCTGGAGTTGTTTCTGCATCTTCTAGTCTGTTCCACTGGTCCTCAGGTCTGTTTCTTTGCCAGTACCATGCTGTTTTCATCACAGTAGCTTTGTAGTATAGTTTCAAGTTGGAGATTGTGATACCCCCCTGCCATGTCTCTGCTACCTAGAATTGCTTTCACTATTCTGTGTCTCTTCTTGTTCCAAATGAATTTGTGGATTTTCACAAGGTCTATGAAGTATCCTGCTGGGATCTCAATTGGAATTGCATTGAATCTATATAGCAGTTTTGGAAGTATGACCATTTTCACTATATTGATCCTTCCTACCCAGGAGCAGGGGATGTGTGTCCATTTTCTGATATCATCTTCAATCTCTCTTTTCAGAGTGCTATAGTTTTCAGAGAAGAAGTCTTTGATTTCTTTCGTTAGGTTGATTCCTAGGTATTTCAGTTTTTTGGATGCTATTATGAAAGGAATCATTTGCCCTATTTCTCTCTCAGTGAGTCTGTTATTTGTGTAGAGGAAAGTTATTGATTTTTGTGTGTTGACCTTGTATCCAGCTACTTTACTGAATTTGGTTATTAAGTCTAGAAGACTTTTGGTAGAGTTCTTGGGGTCTTCTATATAGAGTATCATGTCATCTGCAAATAATGACAATTTGACTTCTTCATTTCCTATCTTTATTCCTTTTATTTCTTTCTCTTGTCTAATTGCTGTGGCTAATGTTTCCAAAACTATATTGAACAAGAGTGGTTATAGCGGACATCCTTGTCTTGTTCCTGATTTGAGTGTGAAGGATTTCAGTTTTTGACCATTTAGTATAATACTGGCTGTTGGTTTTTCATAGATGGCTTTTATCAGTTTGAGGTAAAGACCATCTATTCCAATTTTTTGTAGGGTTTTTATCCTAAATGCATGTTGGATTTTGTCAAAGGCTTTTTCTGCATGTATGGAGATAATCGTATGTTTTCTGTCCTTGGCTCTACTGATATACTGTATTACACTGATTTGCATATGTTGAACCATCCCTGCATCCCTGGGATGAATCCCACTTGATCAGGGTGTATGATCTTCTTGATGATCTCCTGAATTCTATTTGCGAGTATCTTATTAAGGATTTTTGCATCTAAGTTCATTAGTGAGACTGACCTATAGTTCTCTTTTTCGGTTGGGTCTTTCTCTGCTTTGGGGATCAAGGTGATGCTTGCTTCCAGGAATGAATTTGGGAGTATTGCTTCCCTTTCAATTTCACTGAAGAGTTTAAACAGTAGTGGCAGTAGTTCCTCTCTAAATGTCTTGTAGAATTCAGTGAAGCCATCAGGACCCAGGCTTTTCTTAGTTGATAAGTTTTAAATTATGTTTTCAATTTCATTGGTTGATATCGGGTTGTTCAGAATTTTTAGGTCTTCTTTGTTCAACTTGGTAATTCATATATATCTCGAAATCTGTCCATTTCTTCTGTGTTTTCCATCTTAGTGGCATATAGGTTCTGGAAGTAGGTATTGATGATCCTCTGGATTTCTGCTGGGTCTGTTGTAATTTCACCCTTTTCATTCCTAATTGCATGGATATGGGCCTTTTCTTTCGATTTTCTGATAAGGTTGGCTAAGGGTCTGTCAATTTTGTTTATTCTTTCAAAGAACCAACTCTTGGCTTCATTGATTTTTTTTTGTATCGTTTTCTTAGTTTCCATTGAATTGATTTCGCCTCTGATCTCTATAATTTCCTCCCTTGTATGAGCTTTGGGTTTGTCCTGCTCTTCTTTTTCTGGAAGCTTGAGGTTCAGCATCATGTTGTTTAATTGGACTAGCTTTGGATTCTTAATATGAGTATTCACTGCTATGAATTTCCCTCGTAAGACTGCTTTCATTGTGTCCCATAGATTCCAATGTTGTATTGTCAATGTCATTTAATGGAAAGAACTCTCTGATTTCTTCTTTAATTTCCTCTGTGTCCCACTGGTTATTCAAAAGCATGTTGTTTAATTTCGTGTTTATAAAATTTTTTGAGTTTCTTTTGCTATGGATCTCCAATTTCATCTCAGTATGGTCTGATAATATACAGGGTTTTACTTCAATTCCTTTGCACTTACTTAAACATGTTCTATGTGTGAGTATGTGGTCTATTTTTGAGAATGGCCCACATGCAGCTGAGAAGAATGTGTATCCTGATTTTGTAGGGTGGAACACCTGTAAACATCTGTTAAGTTCATTTGTTCAAGAGTTCGACTAAGTTCTAGTATCTCATTACTTATTTTTTGTGTAGTTCATCTATCTATTTGTGACAGTAGGGTATTGATGTCCCCCACTACAATTGTATTAGTGCATGTATGACTTTTCATGTCCATTAGTATTTGTTTTATATAGTTGGGTGCTCTAGTGTTTGGTGCATAGATATTTATGATTGTCATCTCTTCCTCTTGGATTCTTCCCTTTACAAGGATATAGTGTCCTTCTTCTCTCTTAATCAGTGTTGGTTTGACATCCACTTGATCTGCAAAGAGGATAGCTACTCCTGCTTTTTTTGAGGTTCCTGTTGCATGGAGTATTGTTTTCCACCCTTTAACTTTCAGTCTATGAGTTTCCTTTCGAATTAAGTGTGTTTCTTGTATGCAGCATATTGTTGGATTTTGTTTCTTGACCCATTCTGCCAGTCTATTTCTTTTGATTGGTGAATTGAGACCATTAATATTAATGGTTATAACTGAAATGTATTGACATCATTGTCATGACTTTTTCTTTTTGTTGGGTTGTCCCCTTTTACATTTAATTTCTTGTTGCGCCTGATGGGTTCATTCTGCTTTGCTTTCTGGGGTTGTGATCCTCATGGTCTGTTCCTAGGATATTGTGTAAAATTCTTTGGAGTGCTGGTTTGGTATTCACAAAGTTCCTAAGGTGCTCTTTGTCATGAAAGTATCTTATTTCTCCATCAATTTTGAAAGAGAGTTTTGGAGGGTACATCAATCTGGGTTGGAGGCTGTTTTCTTTTAGGGCTTGGAATATGTCACTCCAAGCTCTTCTTGCCTTGATGGTTTGTGTTGAGAAGTCTGCTGTGATTCTGATGGGCTTTCCTTTGTATGTGATTTGTTTCTTTTCTCTGACTGCTTGGAGAACTTTGTTCTTCTGTTGTGTTTCTGGAATCTTAACAATTATATGCCCAAGTGTAGAGTTTTTTGATCAAGGCTATTTGGAGTCCTATATGCCTCACTTATCTGTATGTCAAGTTCTTTTCCTCTGCTTGAGAAGTTTTCTGCCATTACTTCTGTGAACAGTTTTTTTATGTCATCTGCATTCTCTCCTGTTTTATCTTTGACTCCAATCAGTCTTATGTTATTCTTCTTTGCATCATCTAGCAGCTGCTGGATTGCTTTCTTGTGGTCCCTTACAATTTTGAAGCAATTTTTCTTTTCCTGGTCACTAACTGCAATCTTATCTTCTATATCTGAAATTCTGTCCTCACATTGGCTCATTCTGCTGTGTAGACTTTCAATGTAGTTTTTAATCTCCTGGAAATCTATTTGAATGTGTTTTATGGATTCCACTTGTTTCCTATGTTGCGATTCCATCATGTTCCTCTGCTCCTCTCTAGATTTATTAATCATATCTTGTACTATGAGCACAATCTCTGCTGTTATCTAAGAAAGTATTTCTGATTTGTTTTTTTCCAGATTGTCTTTTCTTGCCAGTTCAGGGGATCCAGGTGGTTGAGTATCAGAGTGTTCCATCTCATTTCCCTTTGGGGTTGCTGTAGGTGATTTGGAAGTCTGGTATTGAGACTTATTTACATGTCTTCTCATTTCGACCAGGGGCGGGTGGTGGGGTGTTGTTGGTACCCGTGCGACTCACTTCCTCTGAGATGGTAGCAGTGGGACAGCGGTTCAGAAGCCCCTTCCTCGTGGCTGGGAGTGTCAGACGGATGGCAGCCTGGAAGCCCCTTCCTCTGGGCCGGGAAAGGCGGGACATATGGTGGCCCAGAAGCCCCTTCCTCTGGGCTAGGAGCGGCAGGACAGACAGTGGCCCACAAGTACCTTCCCCTAAGCTGGGAGTGGTGGGACAGCAGCTCAGAAGCCCCTACCTCTGGGCCCGGAGCGGCAGGACAAATGGTCGCCCGGAAGCCCCTTCCTCTGGGCTGGGAACGGCAGGATGGACGGTGGCCAGGAAGCCCCTTCCTCTGGGCCAGGAATGGTGGGTCAGAAGGTGGCCTGGAAGCCCCTTCCTCTGGGCCAGGAGCAGTGGGACGGTAGCTCAGAAACCCTTTTCTCTAAGCTGGGAGTGGTGGGACCTCTCTCACATTGTTCTTATCAGACAAAATTTCAACTCTGGTTACAGTCACTTTTCCCCCATTCCATGTTTATCAAGCAGCTATTTTATTGCATGGGAAGCTCAGAAAAATACACATTCTAGGTGACAGAATTCAGTGTAAATTCAAATGTACCTTTTGAGCTGTGCTTCATTGATTCTATACAAAGTTTCAGCAGTTGAGGACCATTTTGGATAAGAGAAATTAATCCTGTACACTGCAATAAAAGGTACCACTATTTTGCTATATGGCACAGATAACAGATAACATGTCATCATGACAAATCATCAATAAAAGGTCATATTCCATATACTGTTTAATAAAGTTGGGGAATATAAACATATTTTGGCAAGATTTTTAAGATTTTTAAGCATAACAATTCAAAAAAATAATACACAGTGCTATAAAGAATATGTTATCTGTTGTTATGAAAAAGCTCAGCCACTTCCATAAAGTTTTTCTGATTTTGCATTCCTTCCCATGCCAAATAGACCTGGGCTGGGTTATGGGTTAGGTCATCCTCATATTTGTTTCCATATTATCCTATACACTTGTATCTTTTCACTGACCAAACTGTCTTATTTATCTACTGATATTTCTTCTATTAACCTGAGAGTAGGGACCATATATTATTCATCTTTGTAAGCCTGGGAAGTAGTATAATATCTAGAGCATGTTAAATGAATAAATAAGTGAATAAATTTAGAGTATCTTATTCTCCAAGGCTTTATTATATTCATGTTATTAGCTTACGGAATTCCAATTCTAAGTACAGTTTTTAGAACAAACTAAATCAGAACAGGACTTCTGTTAAAAAATACACATTCCTGGACTATCTCTGAAACTTCCAGGATGAGCTTCAAAAGTCTATGTGTATATATACATATATATATATATTTTTTAAAAAGTTTCCTACACAATTTTGATACATAGACTTGAAAAACATGGAAGTACACCAGTATTTTCTATAAAATTATTTCAAAGGTTTAACATTGTCTCCTCTAAAAGGCCGTAACTCCTCTGAGAATTCTGACCATGTAATGTAATTCCTTGGGAACATACCCCGCCATTCCGTACTGGGAATTAAACCCATTAAACCCAGGGTCTTTACACTGAGCTACATTCCTAGTGCTGTTTTTTTTTTTTTTTAGTTATTTTGAGATAGTGTTACACTATGTGGCTAAATTGCTATCTAGGCTGAACTCCAGATAATCCTGCCTTAGCCTCCCAAGTCTGTTAGCCAGTACCCTTTGGGATGTATAAACTCTTAAGCCATTCTGACTTATTCATCTGCATGCTCCATCACAAAATATCTTCCCTAACCAAATCTTTTCATGTCTTCCTCTAGAATTGGATGAGAAGGTATTCCCCTTCTTTTCTAATTTGCTCAATTAATACTGGCTAAATTTATTTATGTTTTATTAGTATAGTATATGCTTGCAGTACACAAAGATTATATTCACCATGAAGAGTTGGTACATATACATAACTAAGAACTTAAAACTAGTAGCATATAGTTTATAGCTATAACGTTGTATATTTTACATGGGTGAGTAATCTCCAAGGGAAAGCTTAACATTATAAAAAGCATTGTAAAATAAATAAATCAATAAAAAGCATTGCTCTTGAGAAGGTTAGTGGCACTCTGGTGCAACACTAACAGCCCAACTCAGTGGTGGTGGTGGTGGTGGTGGTAGTACCAAGCTACAAAAGTATGATTTACATTTAAATCCAGTCATCAAGACTGATACTTAAAGCCACTAAAGACCTTACAGCTAACAGGGAAGGATTTTCTCATGGGAAGTACTATAGTAATATATGCTGATCATCAAATGGGAAAGAGCAACACACTCTACAATGCTGCTGCCACTTTGGGACCTTCTCATTTACTCATCTCTGGGCTTTCTATTGCAACCAAACAAAGACCACATACAAATGGTTTTGTTTCATTTGAAGAGTTCATTGTAACTTTGAAAAAGTAGAAACTAATTTAGTAAGGAAAATGAGGCAGGTAAAACCCTGCCTCAAAAAACCAAACCGAACCAAACCAAACCAAAATGAAACAACCAACACTCAATGCTGTACATGCTAATAAGTCTGGCTTATTATCTGTCTCTATAAAACTGTTACTAGAGAAAGAAAAGTAGAAAGTCTTGGACAGGAGTGGGAGAAAAAAAGGCAGAAAACAGCAATAAGAAAAGTATATATCATCTTGGCTATCCTCTTCACTCTGATTAATCTTTCTCCAACCCCTTTTACCTCATCTCTGTAACTCCAAGTTGCTCCTTCTTTTCTTTCTAAATTTTCTTTTTAGTTTTTATTTATTTTTTCTAAATTTTCTTTTTAATTTTTATTTATTTTTTATTGACTTTATTGGTACATTTAGGTATACCTGATGATCATGTTCATCAAGAATTTGTACCTGTACATGATATATCTTGATTCTTATTTTTTTCCCATTCCCTTGCCCTCCTTTCAACCCCTCCACCTCTCCCTATAGATAAGCTTTGTTTCCATTGTTCCTTTCTTGGTTTCAATTTCTTTGTTTACCTTCTTTCCTTTCCCCTGCTCCCTCCTCCTTACCCTTTCCCTTTGAACATTTTCTTCCTATTTCACAATATCTATTATACACTTTGGTCTTAATTTACACCTTCAGTTTCTCACACCAGAGAAATGATTCAGTATTTACACATATTCCTGGGTATGGTGGTGCACTCCTATAATCCCAGCTACTTGGGAGGCTGAGGCAGGAGGACTGTAAGTTCAAACCCAGCCTGGGCAATTTAGTGACTTAGCAAAATCCTGTTTAAAAAAAAGGGGGGGGGATATGACTTAGTGGGAAGGGAAGTCCCTGGGTTCAATCCCCAGTACCACACATTACACACAAACAAAGGCTGGGGATGTAAGTCAGTGGTAGAGTGCTTGCCTAACACACATGATGCCCTGGGTTCAATCCTGTCTGCCAAAACAAAATACCTCGTTTACAGACACATGTGGAATGGTGGCATGAATCTGTAGTCCCCCTGCTTGGGAAGCTGAGGTAGGATAAGCACTTGAACCCAGGAGTTCCATGACAGCCTGGGCAACACAGTGAAACCCTGTTTCCTAAAACAAAACACCACACCCAAACCAAGTAACACAACAAAAGCCTCACTGGCTCACCTGGTTCAGGGTAATCTCTATACAGATGATTCCAACTCCAGAATTCTCTCTTGAGCTTCAGCACCTCATTTCTAAATGCTTTCTGGACAGCTTCAATTAGAGAAGCTCACAGATATCTCCCTTCACCAAGTCCAGAACTAACTTAGCATTTTTTTCTCTTTCACCCTTTGGGAATAGTTCATCTACTCAGTTGGCCAGGTCACTTAATTGTCAACACTTAGTAGAATTTTACATGCTTCAATTGCATGCTTCAAATGCACATCACTTTCTCTTTGGAATTGGTAGTTTATTTTTTAGACCACTGCTACATCATAGAACAGTGGTGGTGAACCTATGGCATGGGTTCTATAGTGGGCTATTTGTATCATTAAAAGCTCTAAAAGGTTTGCCATCACTGCTAAAGAACTTTCTGTAATGATGTAAATGTCCAATATGGTAACCACTAGTAACATGTGACTCCTGAGTCAAATTTAAATTGCCATACAACCTGGGAGTAGTGGTGCATGACTATAATCCCAGCACTAAGGATTCTAATGCAGGAGGATCACTGTAAATGTGAAGCCAAGCTGGGCTAGAGAAGCCAAGGCCAGTCTGGAATACATAGTGAGACCCTATACCAGTGGTGGAGAACCTATGACATGTGTGTCACAGCAGTCTATTATCATTGAAAGCTCTAAAAGGTTCGCCATCACTGCACCTATAACAACTCTATAAAAGGAATGTAAATATTATGTATTATACTACAAACATGTACAAAAGAAACTGAACAACCAAAAAAAAAAAAGCAAGAGAATCAAAAGATGAGTAGACAGGGGAGGGAAGGAAAAGAAAAGGTATGAAAAAAAGAATCAAGATGTGTTATATACATATACCAACTTCCCATAAAGAATGTAAACATTATGAACTACACATATGTACTAATAAAATAAAATTTAAAAAAAAACAACAAAAAATGCCATAAGAGACTAGTGGTCCCTGTATTGAACAACATCAGAATACTTATTTTTTAATACTGTTGTGGAATAAGAGGTGTTTTGTATACAGCAGTGATCAAGAACACAGACTCTCAAACCAATAACTCAACCTTGGACAAGTCACATAATCCCTCTGTGCCTCAACTGCTTTATGTGTCAAACAGGGACATTAGCAGTATTTACCACCCAGGTATGTTTTAGGAATTAATTTGTATATAAATTGCTCCCTAGCCAAAGGAAGCACTAAAAAACGTTAGCTATCATTATTGTTACTTTAAAGATCATTAATATAGATAAACCTTGTGCCACCTACTAGACTCATCTCATATTCTTAGCGAGGACAAAGGTTATGCTTCTTTTTATTTCTCCCCAGTGCTTTGTACATTGTTATGCTATCTAAAGAAGAATTCAATAAATATTGATTGTATGTAATGTGTAGAGTTAAAATCCCATGAAAATGAATTAGAAATGATAAATCAATTTCCTTATTTATAATTTGTGAAAAGATTAAACTTTGAAAGTCTTGCTTTCATAATTAGGAGTGACCATGCACTTATAGTACTCCTTTAGACTTGTAATATCAAAATTAGAAGACAAAAATGAATAAACAACACCATAAAACTTTTCTTTTCTCTTCAGTTATGAACATCTCTGTATTGAATACTGAATCCAAAATGTTAATAATTACTGAGTACCTACATTAAACTCATTAACTTTACCCAGTATTTGAAATTAAACAATTACATTATCACCTCTACTTTTAGTTAACTCTGAACAAATCTGAAATGAACTAAATGAGGTAACTGTTTCTAATAGTTTTGAAAAGTGGGTATTCATGAATCTATACTAATTCTGGAGACTCCCTCTCCTGGGTCTTAGTAACACAGAAACTGTAATTGCAATATAAAAGGTGCTATAGAAGATAGCTTCCAAGTTATTTAGGTAAAAGTTTTATATGCTTTAATCACTTTTCTTCTAGAAGGAAGAACAATTCATTTTATAATAATAGTCAAAATGATTTACATGTCTATGACAACTTTAAGATTGTAGTTTAAAAATGCCTTTTACTTATATTGTCACTCAAGAAATGCATTCTTTTCAAAAATGGAAGACAGATTCACCAGCCCAAGATTCAATGAACAGAAATAAAAGTAAGGTCACTTTTAGCTCTATGTGCCCCATTCTTCTACAATAATGCAATTCAGATCAGACTGGCTTTAAAGGAGTCAATTATTATCACATCCATTCCAATAAAATCAGTCACATTATTATACATTTGTTTTAAGACTACTCTAGCTTTTACTCTTGTCTCTTCTTGGACATTTTTATGCACTTCCCAGAGTTTCTGGAACTATGTTAAAAGTTAAAAAATCTGCAGTCTAGGATAAGGGACAATAACAAGGGATCTCTAACTTCACCTTTTCCAAAAGCAGGATTATTGCTATTGTTACTTCTAAAATTCAGTCAGAGTCTGGAGAACAGTTATGGCTTGTATCTAGATGTCCCTCCAAAGCCTCATGCACTCATAGATGGGGCTTTTCAGAGATGGCTGGACTTAGGGTGTGTGATACTTGGATTAAGGTTGTGTGGTACTGGACTGGTCCACTGATTTGTTTAGCACAGTTCTAGGCATGGATTGGGAAGGCCTACACTGGGTGTGGGTGGCACCGACAAGTAGGCTTGTAGCCTATGTAAAATAAAAGAGAAAAGGAGGTAGATGTTCCTGCTTTATTGCCTCCTGCATACCTTGTCATGGACTGTTCCTCCTTGGCAATGCATCTCTACAATACTGCACTTCCTTAGAGCCAGCTGACTATGGACTGAAACCTCTACAAATTGTGAGCTAAAATAAACCTTTCCTCCTTTAACTTGTGGGTGACGGGTATTTTGTCCAAACAACAAGAAAGTAACTAAGACAAGAACTGATTTGGCCTGCTCTCTGGGACTTACACAAGGCATTAACTGTAGACACAATCAAGTCTCCACTCTCATATACAGGGGGCTGCTGAGATAAAAGTTTCTTTTGGAAACTTTGCTACCAGTAATAAAGAATTTTACATACCTGTTACCCTAGTTATCATACATATTGGGCCCTTAACTGGTCTCTCATAATCTTGACTCCAAACTGCTTTCTGCTTTATCTACCCATCATCATTCAATCCTCAATTGTTTCTTTCTCCAAATACTTCCACTGTCTCCTAGAATTTTACTCTATGGTCACATAATTTCAATACATCTTATTCTCAACCTGATTGTATTAACCAAAGCCTACTACTACCCTGAATATACACCTTTTCCTTATGCTTCTCAGATAGATGCTGCTCACTTTTAAACACCCTAATTATTTTCAAATTGTGATATAGGAAATGTCTTACTTCACAAAACTACTCCCAGTATGTTATTCCTATACCCTTATTGGTATAAAAAAAACCTATGTTTGTTATAGGCTCTGAATTGTTAGCTAAATTTTCTTCCCTCTCCTCTTGCCATATAGCTAATACCTAACAGCATTCTATCAGCATCTGATTCTTAAGAGTTGTACTTCTCTGCTCTAAGTCCTATGATTGACCATTTCTCTTCACCCAGAAAAGTGATTCTACATGCTACCTACTGTTCCTCAAAGTACTGTTCATCTCTAGCACAATCACCTTAAGTGTTTCTTAAGATGCATATTCCTGGATACCATGTCTAACTCTGAATAAGAATATATAGGGGCAGCATCCAAGAATCAAACTAAAAGATGAAAATTGTCAGACTGGCTACTGAACACAAATTTGCTTATATCCTACTTACAAGAGGCCTGCCACAGATATAAAGACACAGGAAGTATGAAAGTGAGATGATGGAAATAAGATATGTCACATGAACACTAAGTTGGTTTATCTATTTTAATACAAAGACAAACTTTACAGTACAATGTACTATAAGATGTAGAGAGGGATACAATAAAATGTTTAATCCTTTAGGATGTTTAAGCAGCCTTAACCTAATAAGATAATCTCACATACATGAAAAAGACAGAATTAAGATGAAAAACAGAAAAATCTACATGTAGGAGATTTTAGTATTCATTCTTTAGTAATTAATGAAACAGGGAGACAAAAAACACAATAGAGATAGAGAAGTGAACAAAATGATTAACAGTCTTAACTCAATTGACATACACAGAACAGTGTGCTATCAACAATTACTGAACATGCACCTATTTCATGTGTGCATGAAGTATTTACCAAGATTGGCCATAAAATAGGACATAAAGCAAATTTCAAAAAATTTTAAAGGATGAAATCATAACAGCATCTATTCTCTGAGCACAATGAAAGTAAGCTAAAAAGCAATAATTAAAAGACAATCAACATTGCCAAGTGCTTGAAAATTAGGAAGCATATTTTAAAAGTCAATCACAATAGAAATTACACAATATTTTCATTGAAAGATAATGAACAAAATCTCAGGGATGCAGTGAAGGCTGTGTGACTTGCTAGAAATTTTAAAGCCTCAGAGCTCTGAAAGAAAGCCTGAAAGACATCAGTGAAACAACTACTCATTTCATTAAGTTAGAAAAAAGACAACCAATTAGACCTAAGAAAGCTTGGACATTATGAGGATAAGAGCAAGCACCAGTGAATACAAAACAAACGTAAATATAGAAAACCAACAAAGCCAGAGACTGGTCTTTGATAGCTCTCTGGCAAGACTGATAAAGAAAAACACAAATAAACAAAGCAAAAAAATTACACACACCAGAAAGAAAAAACGAAAAACTCTCTGTAGGATTTGTAGTAACATTCTTATTGTTCAAATGTCTTATTCAAAGATAATAAGAAACCAGAAAACTACGTTTTTGACAACCTAAATGGATAAATCCTTTCAAAAACATAAATCACCAAAACTGACAAAAAGTTTCACATTTTATTTAATGTTATTTTAAAATTTCCTATATAAGAAACTTTAGTTCTAGACAGTTTCACCTGTGAATTCAAATATATAAGAAAGAAATAATCTTACGCAATCTCTTACAGAGAACACTCACAGAGATAATAGTTGCCAACTCACTTTATGAGGCTTGCATAAGCCTGATACCAAAATCCCATAAGGAAAATATAAGAAAGGAAATTAGTAGGGCAATCTTTCTCATGAATTTACATGAAACTATCTGAAAATATATTAGCATATTGAATCTAATGATATATGAAAAGACTAGAGCATCAAGTACACTATTGGATTTATTCTAGGATTACAAAGTTGCTTTAACATTTAGATATCAAACAATATAATTTACTGCAGTAATATAATAAAGCAGCAAAAATTCAATACTTATTCATGATACAAACTCATCATTTGCAATAAAAAGGAACTTAACTTAATGTAGTAAAATGTAACTACTAAATAACCTATAGCAAACACCTTACTCAGTAGTGTTATATTGAAAATTTCTTCTCTAGAGACTGGGAATGAAACAAAGTCATTTTTTATTGACTGTACTTGTTAACTTTTCTATTGGTGGGACAAAATATTAAACACCTGCAAATTAAATAAAGAGAGGTTTATTTGGCTCATGGTTTCAGAGGTTTCAGTCCATGGCCAGTTGGCACCACTGCAGGACCATAATGGTGAAACAAAGAAGTCTCCAAAGCCACACCCCCATGACCCACTCAGATACACCCAATTGTGCGCCACTAACCATAACGACAATTAAGCTTAACCATCACATTCTACTCTTTGTCAGCTTGACACCCAAATATGACTCCTTAGACCATATTTAATCTCCAAATAGAGAAAAATAACAGGGTCATAATTTTGCCTAACATAATGTAACCTGCATACAACCAAACCCACAATAATCCCTTCCCCCAAATAATCCCCTCCTTTTCCCCATCTGAAATCTCAACAGTTACAGCACTGCTCAAAAGTCCAACTCCAATGTCTCACCTGAAACTCACAGCAAACTCTTAGCTTTGAATCCCCATAAAATTTTAAAAAGCAGGTCACATACTCCCAAACTACAATGGCACAGTGTAAATATTCCCATGTAAAAAGGGAGGAAGAGGGGATAGAAAAGAATAGGATCAAAGAAAGATCAAGACCCAGCAGAGCTGGGTATTTAATTTAATATTAAATTATTAAATATTAAATCCTATAGACCCATGTCTGGCATCTAGGCTCATGGTGGGAAGATGTGTGTTCCAAAAGGTAAGGGCAGTCACACCCATGTGGCCTTATTGGTTGCAGCCAACGTGACCTCTCTCTTGGCCTACCACTAGCTGTCTGTGGCTTTTCTCTGTACATCTTGTACACTCTTAGTATCTTTGACTTCCTGGAGTTTCCACTGTACAGTACCCTTAGCTTTATTTCCACAGCATCATGCACTTGGCTCTTTAGGGCATACTGCCTAGCCTCCCAGGTCTTCCTTCGAAATCTGGGTGAACGTTTCCATGACCCCACAACTCTTGTATTCTGTATGCTGACAAACTAGCCTTACATGGACAATGCCAAGGTCTGCTGCTGGCCCAAGCAGTAGCCAGATTCCCCTGGACCGTGGCTGCAGTGGCTTCTGAATGCCTGGACAGCTGAGCAAAATAAAATGAATCCCACAGATCCAATTCCCTTGGCAGCCCTACTTGAGCAGGGATCCTAGGATTCTCTTCTCAAATGAAAGGTTTACACTTCTACACTAAGAATGTCATGGGTAGGGTCTTACTGATTCCTGAGATTCATTCCAGGTATGTTTCTTTTTGTCCCATTTCAAAGTTCTTTTTTTTTTTTATTAAATTCTTTTATTGATACATTTTAGGTATACAACACAATTACATTTCTCACTGGGAATTGTACCTTTACGTAATGCATCTTGGTTCTTATTTTTTCCCCATTCCTAGCCCTCCCTTCACGCCCTCCACCCTTCCCTATTTACAAAGACTTTTTTTCCATTTTTTCCATTTCTCATCATTTTTCCTTTCCCTTTCCTTTCCCCTCCCCCTCCCACTACCCCTACCCCTACCCCTTTGGACCTTTTCTTCCTATTTTACATTATCGATTATTCATTCTAATCACTGGTACATTTTAGGTATACAATATAACGACATTCATCATTGGAAATTTGCACCTTTACATAATCTCTCTTGGTTCTTATTTTTCACCCTTGCCCAGCCCTCCCTTCAACCCCTCCAGCCCTCCCTATTTACAAAGATTTTGTTCCTATTTTTCCATTTTCTCATATTAATCCCATTCCCTTCTATCCTTTCCCCTAGCCCTCCCAGTTCCTTCCCCTTTGCCCCTTTTCTTCCTATTTCACATTACCTATTATACATTTCTTTTTTTCTTCTTAATGGCACTCATCTCTTCAACAATCTTCCTCCATAGACCCTAAGTTTATATTAGTCCTTTATGAGCCAAAATTTGTTTTTCAAATCTTTGTGCTCTACTTTTTGCTCCTGATTTTCACCATAACTGGTTAATAGCAGCCAGCAGTATGCATGCCACAGCCCAAACATTGGGCTGTCTTGAAATTTTCTCTGCCAGATCAATTATTTCACTATCTTTAAATTCAGAATCATACAATCTTAGGACATGGGCAAAATGTAGACAGGTTCTTTGCCAGAATGCAATATGCATGGACTCTAGTCAAATTTCCAATAGAGTCCATCCCATCTGAAATCTCATGAGCCTATCCTTTACTTTCTGCATTTTTATCAGCATTCTGGTCTTTCAAACTCATACCAGAATTATGTATTGAGCTCTGCTTACAGTCTTCTAGGCTTTCTCCAGCCCACTTCTCAATTCTTCCAAACTCCTGCAAACCAGTTCCAAAGGCTACTGAACCATATGTTCAAATATAGTTACAGTAATTACTCTTCTTTTCTGGTGATTTTCTGTATTAGTCAGCTTTCCTGCTGCTGAGACACAATACCCAACACCTGCAAATTAAAGGAGGAGAGGTCTACTTAGCTTATATTTTAGGGATTTCAGTTCACTGTAGGCTGGCTCCAGTGCAGAAACATCACAGAAGAAAGGCACGGTAGAGCAACGGTGCTCATTTCATAGTTGCAAGGAAGCAGAGCAGAGGGGAAAGTTACCAGAAAGGATCTAGGAACCAGACATAATCCCCAAAGTTGGCTCCTATGACCCACCCAGACACACTCAGGAATGTGTTTTACTAATCTGTTAGATGTATCATAATCTAGTCAAGTTGATAATTAAATTTAAGCATGATACTGACATTTCTTTTTTTTTTTTGATATTGACATTTCTGCACCATTCTGTGTTTTAGCTGACTCAGAAAGGGGAAAAGAACAAGACAAAAGGTGAATAATATGAGCAGTTGGGCTTAGGTGGGACCAGGAAAGAGGGGTAGGGAGGTGGATAAGTAAAAGAAGGGACAGAAAATTGAACAAGTGTTCAATTTGACCTTCAAATTGTAAAGCTCTAGACTATAACTTTGCCTCTACTAGGCTTTTCTGATTCCCCCATGTAAGTCTTTAGGCTAGGTAAAATGTTACTGTATTATTTACTTTTATGTTGTAGATGCTATAACTAAGCCTTAAGAGATAAAGTGATCAGTGTAAGGTCACTCTTTAAAAAGCAAAAGGCAACTGACCTAGGAAATGAGGGTTTAAATCTACATTTCTTTACAATATGCTATGTTTTTTCACAGAAAGGGAGCTAGAAAAATCTAAAGGGAATTTTGTTGAGAATATGCTTTTGTGTTTCCCACGCCTAAATAAAGTTTCCATTGAATTCATTATCTACAGCATTTCTTCCATATCTAAAAATTTGGGAACACGGTAGGCTGAAATAACACAGACAGGCTTCTTCCCACTTCAAACTTATAGAAATGCTATAAATACACACACACACACACACACACACACACAAACACTCACACAGAGGAGGAAGAGAAGGAGGGGAAAGGAAGAGAGGGGAGGGGAGGGTTAAGGGGAGGTGAGGAGAGACAAACTAGTTCAAGAGAAAATAAAGGGAAAGAAAAGGACATCCCTGAATACTAGAAATGAAGAAAATGCTTAAAATTGGAGAAGGGAGAAGTGGGAACTGACACATATTCAGATATAGCTTCACAGAGGCTGGTGCCTGCAGTTTTACTGCCCATCCAGGAATAGCAGACCTATTTTCCAACTTTTAAGGAAGAGTATGTGTGGGTGATAAGAGTAGACTTCAATTCTCTTCTTGAAATCTGGATCCTTGAGGAATTACCCAGTCAGCTAAAGAAACATTTGGAGAAACTGTCCACAGGTTCAAGGAAGCAGAAAAAACTTTTTGTCAGGGTCCTTAGGTGAGGGTGGTAGGTAGATGGCACGGAAACTCTGAACTGAAAAATTACAAAAATCTCATAATTCCTAGGGTCCTGGCAGCAATAGAAATGAAAAGGTACTGTACAGGGCTACTTTCATAACATTGAAGAATTTAGGGATATAGAAGTACTTCCACAGGAAAGAAAAAATAATCCTGCAGAAGATGTAAACATTTTTGAAAAATTACAATGAGAAACATTTTCATAAAGTACAGCAACATAAACAACAAGTAGAATATACCTCTATATTCTCAAAAATATTTCTTTTGAAAGAAACTATAAAATAAATCTGCTTAAAGTCTGGGATTGTGATACCTCTGGCATTGCTCTTGTTACCCTGGATTACTTTTGTTCAACATTGCTGGTATTAGAGGAATGTAAAGCAAAACAACCCTAAGATTCCATCTTATCCCAGAAAGAATGGCTTTATCAAGAAATCAAATAACAACAAATGCTGGTGAAGCATTGTTGGTGGGAATGTAAACTAGTACAACCACTATGAAGATTCATTAGAAAACTAAAACTAGAAATTCCATTTGACACAGGTATTCCCCTTCTATGTATCTTCCCCAAAGAGTTAAAGACATCATATTACAAAGATACATATATATACGTTTATAGCAGCACAATTCATAACAGCTAAATCTATATGTCCATCAACAGATGAATGGATAAATAAAATGTGTACTTTACACAATGGAGTACTGCTCTGCCATAAGGAAGGATAAATTTGAGTCGTTTGTAGGAAAATGGATGCACCTTGAGACCATAATGTTAAGTGAAATCAATCAGACACACATGCTTAATATCACATGGCTTCTCTTATATGAAAAGCCTAAACTACAAATAAAGAACAAAATAAAAGATGGATAATAGGAAGCAGGAAGATAGATCTTTCTCAAATGGGAAGGGAATCAAGAGATGAAGAAAGGGGAGGGTTGGGAGGAAAAGGGTATGAAAAGGAATATGTATCATGTACATGTATCAACTCCACCCAAAGACTATAAACATTATATATCACAAACAGGTACTAATAAAAATAAAATGATAGGAAAAAAATAAAATGATAGGGAAAAAGTAAAATAGATATGCTGAAAATGATTACAATAAAAAGTATAAATAATGAGTACATTTCAAAATGTAAATGATAATGAAAGATGAGTACATTTCAAAATATATTTTAACATTTAAAAAACTTAGAAATTAAAAATTATAGTTACTTGAAAGAGAGTGGATATAGTAAAAAGCAGATTAGCTATCACTGAAGAGATTCTTAGTTAACTAGAGGGATGACAGGAGTACATCATCCAGAATGCAGCAAGGAGAAATAATGAATACAAAGCATGTGAGTACAATTAAAAGATAAAAGAGGGTGAACATCTAATAGAAATTCAAAAGGAAATGAGAGGAGACAGGTAATGGCTACAAATTTTTTAAAAATGAAGATGTGAGAAGCATGATAATTTTGGAATAAGTAATCTGTACCTAGACATAGATTAGTATAACTGCAGGACATTAAAGATAAAAAAACCAAAATTTTGGAAGCACCTAGAGAATACATTACTTTAAAAGAAATAGTTGGACAGAAAATTTCTAATCAACAGCAATATAAGTTAGAGCCTATGAAACAATAGCTTCAAAGAACGGAAGGAAAACAACTGTCAATCTAATGACCATTCTTTTCCTATTTATTTCTTAAATAAAAGGTGAGAGGTGTGCCAGCAGATGAGAGGCTTGATCAGAACTAGCTGGGAGTAGCAAAGACAAACAATATCTGTGAAGATATCTGATTCAATGGAAACTGCACCCACTACCTAAATGGGAGATGGAACAGATGAGTCAGAAATAAGGTTCCAGAAGTTTCTTTATTTACACTACATTTCTGGCCAGAAGTTGGCAGTCTTAGTGGAACAGGCTTAGGCAGGAATATTTAAAGAGCATGCTAAGTAATCTGATACTGTATATAGCACAGTGACTAAAGTCTATGGAATCAGATTAAATAGGTTTAACTCTTGACTCTACTTTTCACAAGTTGAGTGAATGTGCCTTAGCTTCTGCACCTGTATATCACAGTTTAAAAAAGATTAACTAGGCTAAAATGTGTAAACCATTTGTACCTGTCATATAGTAGGAGCTTAATGAATGCTAGTTATTATTACTTAATCTTGACTACAGTACTGTAATTTGATCATGTAGTTTGAAGCAATGATCTTTAATATGACTACTGAAAAACTAAAACATATAAGACACATACTCTGACATCCACTGAACAGCCTACAGTCCACGATGGATTTCCCAGCACTTGATTCTGACATAAAAGATGGACTAGTGAAGATTTCCCAACACCTGTAAAAGAGACAAGAATTCAAATCATGTAAAAGAAACACTGAAATTTATTATGGTGAACACAAGACTGAGACTATGTAGGAATAATATTTAAAGCATGGTTGTCTAAAGGCTTGCTCACACCATACCAACAATATAAGCTTCTCTGAATAAAGGGAAGATGGTTAAGAGCAGTGATTCTCTCAAATTTAGCATCAAGAATCAGAGGACCTGTTAAAATAGGGAATGCTGAATCCTGTCCTGGACTTTTTGACTTAGCAGATCTGTTATGGGATCTAAGATTTTGTACTTTTACAGTGTCCTCTGGTGATACTGATGCTACCAGTCCAGGAGCCTTGTTTGGAGAAACACCGGCATAGGGTAATTTTATATTAACTAATCTCTTTCCTTTTCAATGATTTAATCTATTTAGTGTATTTTGTAACCATAGAATCTTAACCCATGTGGCAATTCTTGCATCCTGCATATCCACACAGGCATTCCTCCTACAGCACTGTTAGAATGTGTGCTTCAATGCTGTCTGTGATAGGACTCACCATATTCAGACACTCCACTTCTCCCATTTAGTGATTTTTAAAAGAGCAACTAACCACTTGGCCTTTGGATAAAAAGATCAATTCTACTCTTTTCTACATGATGGCCTTTTACTTTGAGGCAACACTTTATCTCCTTTCAGAACGCTTGGGCTCAGGACAATCTAATTATTAATGCTGAGGGATGTACTTGGAGGTCTGTATCAAGAGGAAAAGCAATGAGTTCTCCCTGTATATGCAGGTGTGTAGTCACTCACTCATTCAATATCAGTTTGGGATTCCATTACAATAAGCACAGTTGGGGAATCTTTATGATATCACTAGCTGCATCAAAAATTTCACTAATCTCTGTATGCATTATTATATGTAAAACTGTCACACTTATTTATATTATAAAAACTTATGTTTACAGACAACCTAGAAAGTACTAGAAAAAAATTACTGGAATACCATTACTGTCCATACGTAGGATTATTTAATTATTTAAGAAGGGTTCTTCTGTAAGCACATGGTTATTATGACTACATATATGGTATGCTTAAAAACAATAACAACAACAACAGCCCTATTCACACAGTTTACGCTATCTGTAATGTAATACCCATCCTCAGCCCATCTCCCCTCCCACACAGGCCTGTCAATTCAAGATTCTAAAGTATTTTCTGACTCCACAAAAGTAAAAGTAAGAGACTCCGCTGCAGACAGGCAGGTCTGCGCACGCCTTACCGAGGTCCCGAGTCACAGGGAACACACAGAATCAGCCCACTGCAGACAGGCAGGTCTGTGCATGCCCTAC
Organism: Heterocephalus glaber; assembly: GCF_053883595.1. Classification (NCBI taxonomy): domain Eukaryota; kingdom Metazoa; phylum Chordata; class Mammalia; order Rodentia; family Bathyergidae; genus Heterocephalus; species Heterocephalus glaber. The sequence continues at coordinate 70,729,379 of NW_028258138.1, forward strand.
CGAGGTCCCAAGTCACGCGGAAGACGTCAAATCACCCTGCTACAGACAGGCAGCAAACAGGTTCCACACTACAAAGACACAGAGGACACCGGACCACCAGACCAAGGTACTGAATCCTGCTGCTCCTGGTCCAGAGGTAGGGCCTTCTGAGCCACCATCCCACTGCTCCTGGTACAAAGGAAGGGGCTTCCCGGTCACCATCCCTCCTGCTGCTCCCAGCCCAGAGGAAAGGGCTTTTGGGCCACCTTCTGTCCTGCTGCTCCTGGCCCAGAGGAAGGGGCTTCCGAACCACCATCCCTCCCACCGCTCCTGGCCCAGAGGGAGGGGCTTCTGAGCTGCCATCCCACTGCTCCTGGTCCAGAGGAAGGGGCTTCCCGGACACCATCCCTCCCGCTGCTCCCAGCCCACAGGAAAGGGCTTTTGGGCCACCATCCCTACCGCTACTCCCGGCCTCTGTCCCATCTCACCCAGCTCAGAGGAGGTAATCCATGCAGGCACTAACAGCCCCCCGCCCCAGTCGAAATGAGAAAACATGTAAATAAGTCTCAAAACCAGACTTCCAGATCACCTACAGCAAACCCAAAGGGAAATGAGATGGAACACTCTGATACTCAACCACCTGGACCCACTGAACTGGCAACAAAAGGGGATCTGGAAAAAATAAAATCAGAAATAATTTCTCAGATAACAGGAGAAATTGTGCCCCTAGTGCAAGACATGATTAAGAAATCTAGAGAGGAGCTCAGGAACATGATGGAATCTCAACATAAGAAACAAATGGAATCCATAAAACAGATGCAAATAGATTTCCAGGACATGAAAAACTCCATTGAAAGTCTACACAGCAGAATGAGCCAATGTGAGGACAGAATTTCAGATATAGAAGATAAGATTGGAATTAGTGACCAGGAAAAGAAAAATTGCTTCAAAATTATAAGGGAACATGAGAAATCAATCCAGCAGCTGCTAGATGATGCAAAGAAAAATAACATAAGACTGATTGGGCTCAATGAACAAACAGAAGAGAGTGGAGATGACATAAAAAATCTCTTCACAGAAGTAATGGCAGAAAATTTCCCAAGCACGGGAAAAGAGCTTCACATACAGATTAGTGAGGCATATAGGACTCCAAATAGCCTTGATCAAAAAAAATCTACACATAGCCATATAATTGTTAAGATTTCAGAAACACAACAGAAGAACGAAGTTCTCCAAGCAGTCAGAGAAAAGAAACAAATCACATGCAAAGGAAAGCCCATCAGAATCACAGCAGACTTCTCAACACAAACCATCAAGGCAAGAAGAGCTTGGAGTGACATATTCCAAGCCCTAAAAGAAAACAACCTCCAACCTAGATTGATGTACCCTGCAAAACTATCTTTCAAAATTGATGGAGAAATAAGATACTTTCATGACAAAGAGCACCTTAGGAACTTCATGAATACCAAACCAGCACTCCAAAGAATTTTACACAATATTCTAGGAAGAGACATTGAGGATCACAACCCCAGGAAGCAAAGCAGAATGGACCCATCTGGCATGACAAGAAATTAAATGTAAAGGGGGAGAACCCAACAAAAAGAAAAAGTCATGGCAATGACAAGTCAATACACATCAGTTATAACCATCAATGTTAATGGTCTCAATTCACCAATCAAAAGAAATAGACTGGCAGAATGGGTCAAGAAGCAAAATCCAACAATATGCTGCATAGAAGAAACACATTTAATTCAAAAGGAAACTCATAGACTGAAAGTTAAAGGGTGGAAAACAATACTCCATGTGACAGGAACCCGAAAAAAAGCAGGAGTAGCTATCCTCTTGGCAAGTCAAGTAGATTTCAAACCAACACTGATTAAGAGAGATTAAGAAGGACACAACATCCTTGTAAAGGGAAGAATCCAAGAGGAAGAGATGACAATCATAAATATCTATGCACCAAACACTAGGGCACCCAACTATATAAAACAAATACTAACGGACATGAAAAGTCATATATGCACTAATACAATTGTAGTGGGGGACCTCAACACCCCACTGTCACAAATAGATACATCAACTAGACAAAAAATAAGTAATGAAATACTAGAACTCAATCGAACTCTTGAACAAATGAACTTAACAGATGTTTACAGAGTCTTCCACCCCACAAAATCAGAATACACATTCTTCTCAGCTGCACATGGGTCATTCTCAAAAATAGACCACATACTCACACATAGAACATGTTTAAGTAAGTGCAAAGGAACTGAAGTTATCCCCTGTACATTATCAGACCATAGTGTGATGAAACTGGAGATCCATAGCAAAAGAAACTGGAAAAATTTCATAAACACGTGGAAATTGAACAATACACTTCTGAATAACCAATGGGTCACAGGGGAAATTAAAGAAGAAATCAGATAGTTCCTTCAATTAAATGACAATGACAATACAACATATTGGAATCTATGGGACACAATGAAAGCTGTCTTACGAGGGAAATTCATAGCAGTGAATACGCATATTAGGAAAACAGAACGAGCCCAATTAAACAATCTGATGCTGAACCTCAAGCTTCTAGAAAAAGAAGAGCAGGACAAATCCAAAGCTCATACAAGGGAGGAAATTATAAAGATCAGAGGAGAAATCAATGCAATGGAGACTAAGAGAATGATACAAAAAAATCAATGAAGCCAAGAGTTGGTTCTTTGAAAGAATCAACAAAATTGACAAACCCTTAGCCAACCTTATCAGAAAAAGGAAAGAAAAGGCCCAAATCCATGCAATTAGGAATGAAAAGGGTGAAAGTACAACAGACCCAGCAGAAATCTAGAGGATCATCAATGCCTACTTCCAGAACCTATATGCCAATAAGATGGACAACACAGAAGAAATGGACAGATTCCTAGATACATATGAATTACCAAAGTCGAACGAAGAAGACCTAAAAACTCTGAACAACCTAATATCAACCAATGAAATTGAAAATGTAATTAAAACCTTATCAACTAAGAAAAGCCTGGGCCCTGATGGCTTCACTGCTGAATTCTATTTGTAGATGACATGATACTCTATATAGAAGACCCCAAGAATTCCACCAAAAGTCTTCTAGACTTAATAACCAAATTCAATCACCTAGCTGATTACAAGGTCAACACAGAAAAATCAATAGCTTTCCTCTACATGAATAACAGGCTCACTGAGAGAAAAATAGGGCAAATAATTCCTTTCATAATAGCATCCAAAAACTGAAATACCTAGGAATCAACCCAATGAAGGAAATGAAAGACCTCTTGTCTGAAAACTATGGCACTCTGAAAAGAGAGATTGAAGATGATATCAGAAAATGGACACACATCCCCTGCTCCTGGGTAGGAAGGAGTAATACAGTGAAAATGGCCATACTTCCAAAACTGCTATATAGTTTTAACACAATTCCAATTGACATCCCAGCAGCATACTTCATAGACCTTGAGAAAACAATCCACAAATTCATTTGGAACAAGAAGAGACCCAGAATAGCAAAAGCAATTCTAGGTAACAGAGACATGGCAGGGGGTATCACAATCCCCAACCTGCAACTCTACTACAACGCTACTGTGATAAAAACAGCATGGTACTGGCAAAGAAACAGACTTGAGGACCAGTGGAACAGATTAGAAGATGCAGAAACAACGCCAGACACACTCAGCCATCCCATCTTCGATAAAGGAGCCAAACACCCTCACTGGAGGAAAGATAGCCTCTTTAATAAATGGTGCTGGAAAAGTTGGGCTTCAACTTGCCAAAGATTAAAACTAGACCTATATCTCTCACCATGCACTAAACTAAAATCAAAATGGATTAAAGATCTAAATATTAAAATAGAAACTCTGAACCAGTTGAAACAGAGGTTAGGTAGAACTCTTGAAGACATTGGTGTAGGAAAAGATTTTATAAACAAAACCTCAGTTGCCCGTGAACTAGCACAAACAATCAACAAGTGGGATCTCTTCTTATTGAAAGGCTTCTGCACAGCAAGAGAAACCACCAGCAATGTGAAGAGACAATCCACAATGTGGGAAAAAATCTTCACCTGCTCTTCCTCAGACAAAGGTCTACTATCTCGAATCTATAAAGAACTTAAAAAGATCAGACCTCCCAAATTTAAAGACCCAATCCAAAAATGGGCATCTGAAATGAACAGACATTTCTCACACAAAGAAGTAGAAATAGCAAATAAATACATGAAAAAATGCTCAACATCACTGGTCATTCAAGAGATGCAAATGAAAACAACGCTGAGATTCCACTTCACTCCAGAAAGGATGGCTGCTATCATGAAATCAACCAATAACAAATGCTGGCAGGGCTGTGGGGAAAGAGGAACCCTGCTCCACTGCTGGTGGGAGTGTAGACTGGTGCAAGCACTGTGGAAATCAGCATGGAGATACCTCAAAGAACTAGGACTGGAAGTCCCATTTGACCCTGCTATTCCACTGCTGGGGATCTTCCCCAAAGAATTAAAAGAATCATACCACAGTGATATATGTGCGCCCATGTTCAAAGCAGCACAGTTTGTAATGGCTAAAACTTGGAAACAGCCCAAATGCCCATCAACTGGAGACTGGATAAAGAAAATGTGGGTTTTTTATAAAATGGAGTACTACTGAGCCATAAAAAATGAGAAATTAAAGACATTTATAGCTAAGTGGATGCACATTGAGGTGATACTATTAAGTGAAATAAATAGGACACACATGTATGAATACCGAATAGTTTCTCTGGTGTGAGAAACTGAAAGTGTAAATAAGGACGAAATGTACAATAGGTAATGTGAAATAGGAAGAAAAGGTGCAAAGGGGAAGGAAGTGGGAGGGCTAGGGGAAAGGATAGAAGGGAATGGGATTAATATGAGAAAATGGAAAACTAGGAACAAAATCTTTGTAAATAGGGAGGACTGGAGGGTTTGAAGGGAGGGCTGGGCAAGGTTGAAAAATAAGAACCAAGAGAGACTATGTAAAGGTGCAAATTTCCAATGATGAATGTCATTATATTGTATACCTAAAATGTACCAATGATTAGAATGAATAATCGATAATGTAAAATAGGAAGAAAAGGTCCAAAGGGGTAGGGGTAGGGGTAGTGGGAGGGGGAGGGGAAAGGAAAGGGAAAGGAAAAATGATGAGAAATGGAAAAAATGGAAAAAAAGTCTTTGTAAATAGGGAAGGGTGGAGGGCGTGAAGGGAGGGCTAGGAATGGGGAAAAAATAAGAACCAAGATGCATTATGTAAAGGTACAATTCCCAATGAGAAATGTAATTGTGTTGTATACCTACAATGTACCAATAAAAGAATTTAATAAAAAAAAAAAAGAAGAAGTAAAAGTAAGAACACCATCCACTGGTCCTCCACTGTACTCTGTACATTTGCCTACAGAGCACTTTAAACACTAATACTCTTGTCTGTTTATACCTTTTATTTATTCTGTTTAACTTCCTGGAGGGTTTAGGCTGGGTTTTACTTATCTTTTTTTATATTCAGAAACAGGAGCCTTAATTTGTATTTGTTTAGTGACTAACAGTTTACATGTTAATATATAATTTTCATAAACATCTTAAATATCTCCTTAGTGCTTCAGAAAGTACACCAGTCTCCTATTATTACGTATTTAGGCTATTTTGAAATCTTTACTAACCTAAGGAAAGCTTTCATTTGTTAAAAAAATTATTTAAAATTATTCCCTTAGTATATCTTACCAGAAGTAAATTAATATGTAAAAGAAAAAAATTAAAGTTCTTGATAGTGACAAACAATGTTCATCTGGTTATACTGTCACCAGTCATACACATGAAGCTGCATGGAAACTTGTATTTCAAAAATACCATTTAGTTTTTTTTGTGTGTGTGTTTTTTTTCTTTGCTGATTTGTTAAGGAAAAAAAAGTGACATCTTTCTTTACTCTGTATTTCTTGACTTTCTGGTAAACTTATACATTATAATAATCTTTGCAAATAAACTGTCTTTCCTCTTATGAATTTTCTGTTCATGTACTCTGCCTATTTATCTCTTGGGTTTCAGTGTTAACAATTTATGTGACTTTTTATACATTAAAGACATTAATTAACCATCTTATATAATTGAATCTAACATTTTTCTTAAATTTCCCTTTTATTCTTATTGTTTAAATACAGACATTTAAGGACTCAAACTTAAGATCTGTTTTTGTACTTACTGCATTGCATCTGATGTCTATAATCTGTAGGGTGTAGTGACCTTTGTGTTTGCATAAAGGTTTATGTTAGAGGCACATCTCAGCATTTAGTTATCAGCCTGATACCACGGTCTAACCACAGTTTAATTTTGACTGGGTAAATATCTTTATGAAGTAATACTGTATAGATCTTCATGAATTGTTTTGGGAGATAACTTTTAGCCAATATTGGATGGAACAGTTGAAGTGCCAGGAAATAGTGGGTAACTGTTCATTTCTTTAAGAATTTTGCGAAGTTCTGATTCTATGTTTTTAACTTTTTAACTAAATTAAATGAAAAGAATATACTTGAATATACTTTGGGGGAAAAGTCCCAACATAATCAAATAAATGTCAGCTCCAATACAGCTGCTGGTAATGTTAAGCTCATCCCTAATATCTGAAAGAACAAAGACAAATCAGTACATATATGTTAGACTTTCCAAATTCTTCACCAAATTATCAAATATCTCTCTAGGATACAAAACAAACCTTTAAATCTCATTATTCCTTTATATATTTGTGAAAGCTTCAAAATTTCACAAGGGAAATAAGCCTTTCTTCAAAAACAAACTTTGTAATTTAAATATAAAGGCAGACAAAGCGTAAAAGGTGTATTTTAACCTGTCAGACAGAAAATCACTGTTAAAAAGAAATTGGTAAGGGGCCGGGGATTTAGCTCAGTGGTTTTGCTGCCTGCTGCACAAGCGCAAGGACCCGAGTTCGATCCCCGGTACCAAAAAAAAAAAAAAAGAAATTGGTAAGAAAACTATAATTGACTTTGTACATATAGCCTAATAGTGAATGTGTGATAAGATCAATCACTTTTCTGGTGGGCATATCTGTGTCTTATTTTACAACTAAAGCATAATTGGGGGGGAGGTTTACTAATTGCCTGAATGCTTTTCCCTCATTTAGTGTAGCTGCCAGCTTCCAATTCTACTAGTTAATGTCATATATTGATTCTATGGTGGTTTTTGTTTTTTGGGGTTTTTTTGCATTTTAGTCTTAGGGATTGAACACAGGGCTTTTGCACTGAGTTACATCACTCTAGCCCTTTACTTTTACTTTGAGACAGGCTGAATTCGAACTTGTAATCCTCTTGCTTCAGCTCCCAGAGTATTGGGATTATAGGCTTGTGCCACCTTGCCTGGCTTGATTCTAGTTATAACCCTAGCACCTAATACAGTCCTTGTGAAACATATAATAAATCAACTAGTTCCCACAGTATGTATCATGGTTGTGAGATACAATAGAAAAGGGAATCAAAAGGAACATCTATTCTACATATCATGAAGAACTGTGCTAGCTCTTTTTAAATTGTACTTGGTGCTACACTTGCCAAGCCCCTTTAAGTCACCATTACTCTTCATAAAACTGAGTGATTTTATTAAATTGATTTCAGCACCACTTCATGCTACACAGTGGAAGAAGTGAGGGTAATATAATTTGGGATTTTGCTCATAGAATTTCATAATGCAACTTTTAGGAGAATATTAAGTAACGCTTTCTGTAAGATACTTTGTAATGCAAATAATCTTTAGCAACGTGAGAAGTCCTTAACTTCCCTCTCCCCACTTCAATTTTATATACTTTCTTTAAGGCTAAGTTTTAAACTCTTTTGGGATATGTTCTCTTTACCTCCAACCAGCTGGCACAGTATCTCTGCTGACAGCACAAATTCAAAGGTCAACTCCAGAAAACTCTTAAATGCATGCATGGTTAGCACTTATTCCGGTTCTAAAGGAGAACTGGATGGGAAGTTGTGGTGGGAAAGAAAAAAGCAATGAGGCAAAGGGGAAAGAGAAACTTCAATTGTAGTTCGCAAACGTCCAAGGTGCTGAAAGAATTTAACATTAAATTAGTCTCAATATTAAGTTTCAGCTGCTTCACAAAGTGGTCCTTATCTTAATCTCTCTTTCCCCTACAATGTAGCACATAATAGGTTTTTGATTAAATGAGAACAAGGAAAACAAGGAACCCAAGACCACCACTTAACATTTCATTGCGTAATACAGCTTAATATTTAAGTATGTGGACTCTGGGTTCAAACTAGTTCTGTTATTTGCAGCTGTCTGCCTCATTTTTCTCATCTTTAAAATGGATTTACGGGTCTGATCTTAGAATTAAATGAGTTAATACATGCAAAGTGCTTGCTTGTCTGCGTCATTCTTAGTTGATTTAAGGAACAAAATCTCTAGAAAGGCACGGCCCTACTAACTTCTGCATGCTTACCAAGGGGCTAAAGCAATACCCAAACCTGGATACTTTTAAAAATAAGCCAACTGACAACATGCTCTAGACTATGGCCACCCATCAGAACGAGGTGGAAGCCAGCGAAGGCTGAAAATGTCAGCGCTCCTCGCCCCGCCCGCCCCCAGCGCGATGCCGCCACCAGTTTGTCAAATGGAGCAAAGTCCCCTGGGAAGTGTAGTCTTTAGTCCTTGAGAAGAACTTCAACCATGGACTTAAGAGCCATAAGCAGTGAAAGGTGTGGGGTGTTGGCTAACTCAAAAGTGTGCGGAGCTACAGAGTTGTGTTAGGTCACTTACCTGAGTCTCCCAACACCAGTACTTTCACCCGATCCAGGGATGCCATCTTACCACTGCCTCCTCTTGGTTAACGCCTGTTCCGGGATTCTAGACCAATCAGAGAGCGGCATGGGGATCAGGAGCCTTCAATTTCATTGGCCGCTCAGAGTTCGACAGTCTTGATTGAAGGCTTCACTGTGCTTATTGGCCCGTCTGGTTAAAGGGAGTGGGTTTACCAAGGCTGGTCGCAGGAATAAAGCGTTTTCTTTGTCGCACAGATGGCGTGTGCTCCTGTAAGCCGGTAGTTGAGAAGCAGAGGGAAGCTGTAGTAGGGGAGTGTTCCTGGATTCGCTTCGGTAAATTTCGGTAAACCTTATTCCTTGTTCCCAGTTCCCTGGCCTGGCGTCTCTCTCCTCTTTATTTACTCCTGTCTCGCTAGGCACCCTCTCGCCTTGGTCCTCCAAAGAATCACTGACCCGGGAGCTGCCCATGTGCGACCTCGGATAGGACAAACTTAGCTGCGCCGTGCATGTGTGTGGCCCTGGACCCATGTGGGTTAGTCTGAGGGAGCGTCTCGGGGTCTTGTGTGGGGAGAACTGAACACTATTGATCCCAACTCGGACTTCACGGTTTGTGCCGCTTTTTATGTGTGAAGATGGAGCGTGTTGTGAAATACAGCCTGTACAGTAACAGAAAACTGCAGCCAAATGTGTAGAATCCAAGTTCATCCAGAACTAGAATAGTAGTATGTTGGAATAATCTAATTGAACACCTTGCATCCGCTCCTTTTTCCTTTTATTCTCCTCCCTGAACTCAGCATTTTTTTTAAAACCACAAATTTGATCCAGTCACCTCCTGCTTAAAGTTAGTTAAAAAAAGAGGGTGGCTTACAGTTGTCTTTTTCTATTAGCGAAGCAAGAATGGAACAAGTGAACGTGAGGAAGTTGTTAAAATGGGCATGTTGGAAGAACACGTGGCTAGGAGATGTATTGAAAGTTTTTTGTAAGTACTTGACTAGCCACCGATGCTCGAAGTTCCTTGGTGAACATGATGAAGCCCCTGGTCTTAGACATAGTCATGCAGCAAGTACAAGAATGGGAAAGAGATATGAGGATGTATAAAAGGAGATTATTCTATGCTACCACAAGGGGCCTGGGAAGGCCTCTGCAAGAAAATGACACTTGAGACTTGACGGATGAATAGGAAAAAGGAGTTTGGACCTAGCTTCAGGAGCAGAGAGAAAGCATATGTGGCTCCTGCATTTGAGAGTATGCTGGTGTCTCTGGGTAACAGATTGACAGTTGTTCCTTTCAACTTTATTTCCCTAACTTTGTGCCTGGGTGTTTGTATGATTACAATACCTGTGGGTCTGGACTGGGGATGGGGATAGGTGACTTTGGACGATGACTGATAGACTCTAAAGATAAAAAAGGAAACGAGGACTCTTAGAGATCACACACTCAAATCTCCAAAAACCAGACAAGTGCCTTTTCTAAGTGTGAACTGCTATTCAGCTTCAGCTTATTGTTTCCATGTGGAAATGTAGGCTTACTTTTTGCTCAGATATTTCTAGTTTTCAAGAGGAGCTGGAAGTTGAAATTTATGCAAACCCATAATTTTTAAATGTTGACAGCGAATTCACAAAATGTTCAAAACATTCCTTGGATAAAACAATGTGTATTGCCTGCCTTTTACACCTCTGTCTTAAGTTAAGAAATCTAGAGATTGAATTAGGAGATGCAGCTTGAATGGGAAATGGGAGGTGGTGGAGAAGATAAGACAGTGGTCAGGGAGAGGATTTCAAAATACAGCTTGACCTCATTCCTGAGCTCCAGTTTTATTTGTTCAGCTACTTGCTAGGCATTTTCAGAGGAATATGTTATGTTTTATCCGCGAAGTTAGACTTCTCATAATGAACACTTCATTCCTTCCAAAGTTACTCTTCAGGTGTTACCTATTTCCACAGTACTTTTCTTGGTTACAGTGTCTGGAAGTAAAGAGTTTTTAATTGCATTTAGTCCATTCATCAACTGATAGAGACACTATTTATTACTCTTTATATAAGAAGAAATTGAGGCTGAGGATTTTCTGGTGTCACAGTATAAGAAGTGGCTTAACAAGACCCAGTCTCTAAAGGGGAGAAGGCTAGGTATGTGGGTCAGTGCAAAGGCCCTGTGTTCAATCCTCAGTACCTCCCTCCTCCCCCCCCAAAAGTGGAACTGGGATTCAAAACCCTAGACTTTTTGATTGCAGAGTCCTTAATTCCACTCCCTTGCTCTAATCTTTAGAGGTCCCTAGGCACAGGGAACAGGCTGAACAATTAAATGGCACAGGGACCTCTCCAGGCAGGATGTGCATCGGCAAGACATATAATAGCTAGGGACAAAGATTGTCTAGAGCAGCAATCAGGACTTTTGCTTCATATTAGAGTCATCTTAAGAAAGTGTTTTAAATTAGTGTGATGCCTTATCTGGCCCTCCCAGACCAGCTGAAACAAAACTTCTGAGACTAGGGGCCAGGATTAGTATTAAATACTCCCCAGATGATTCTGCTATACAGCCAGGCTTGAGAATCACTGATCTGGTGCATTGAGTGTATGGGGGAAGGGGAGGAGAAAGCAATAGTAGGAAGTAATACTGAAAATATAGGTTATATTGACATTTGTCTGTTATTCTTTGGTCTTTGGACATTTCTGAAACCATTTATTGTATTCTGCCGACTGGCAAATGTGCAAACAACAGAAAACCAAAGCTGAGTTTAAGTACATTGTATAGACTAACTGGGAAAGGAGACCAAAATAGGTTCAGTAATGTGCTATTATTCTTTTAGTATTGAATACAGATATCCTTAATGCCTAGGGTGACAAGAAGGATCTTGGATGCTGGTGTGGATCTAGGTGTTACTTTGTTATCTCCCCTTGTATATAGTTACACCTGAGTATTTATAAACAAGTGTATATGTTATTGCAACTGACTCCTCCCTTTAATTTTTCCTTTATTTGAGGCAGACTATATGTGTGTGTGTGTGTGTGTGTGTGTGTGTGTGTGTGTGTATGTATGTTTTTTTAAACCCGAAATATGTGTATAGCTTGGTTATATAGGAATTTCTTTATGGTATGGTACAGTGTTTATAAAAATATCTCTTATAGAAAGGAGCATTAAATCTGATGTTGTGGGTAACCACTGATTTCAAATGAGAGGTTCAGTTGAAACTAGTTTTAATGATAGAATATTATTCCTCATTGATGTAGTTCAGTGGGGTACTCTTGTTAAAAATCTCTCTAATCTTAGGGAGATTTCACCAGATGTAGTCTGTGGAGAGCCTGGCCATTTGTACTTTGGACTGTCTTAAATTGGTATGGAAGGTGTTCTTTGTCCTTCCTGCACACTTTACTTATATTTTCATTTATTAATCACAACACCACCATTATCTTTACTTTGTAGAGGATAAATTATGACTTAAAAGTTATTTAAAGGGTTTGGTCAGGCCTATACAGCTACCAAAACACAGAAACATGTGCCAGTTTGGGACTTTGTGAGGACAGCTTTCCACTATGACATGGAAACTAGGCGTGTGTAGTTTCTGTTTTGTCCTATAAGGAACCTGGTATTTAAGGATATCTCCTCCCTACCACCACCACCACCTTTTAAAATAACAAGATGGTGTTTACTTAATTATCAGATTTCACTTTTCAAGGTTGGTAAAACTGTCTGGATCTAAGTGTTGATTTCTTTCAGATTTACAACAGTTAATGATTTTGCCAAAGTCCCAACTGGTGATTACTTATGGTATTGATTGTTGTGATTTTATTGTGAAAGCATGATCCTTTAAAACTTTCTCCAGTCTTGGTAGAAAAATTTTACTCAAGAAAGGAAACATAAACACTTTAAAGATGTGCTAATTTTGGGATTTCTCAGGAGGTTTCCAGTGTTCCTAGAGAATATTAAGAATTATAGCAGGCCTGGTGGAGTATGTCTATAATCCCAACACTCTGGAAGGCTGAGGCAGGAGGACTGCAAATTTGAAACCAGCCTGTGCAACTAGCAACTTAGTGAGACTCTGTCTCAAGGTAAAAAATTAAAAAAGAGCTGGTGATGTAGCTAGGTGTGAAGGCCCTGGAGTCAGTCTCTAGTACTGGGGGAAAAAATGTATTTCTGTGTTTCTCATTCTGAAATAAAGTGGGCTTGATATAATATGTCATTGTTATAAATAAGCCATTTTTTAAAATTGAGCACTGTCAATCATGAAAGTAACCATATAAGAAATATATTCAGGTTGGGGGTTTAGCTCAGCAGCAGAGCGCCTGCCTGGCAAGTGTGAGGTCCAAAGTTCGATCCTTGGTACCAAAAAAAAAAAAAAGAAATATATTCAATTTTTAGATATAAGCTTTTGTGCATTATAGAGGAAAACTGTTCTTCCCCGTTAAATGTTTAGGTATTAGAAGTCTTTTAAAGCAATGTTTGAATACCTTTGTGGCACTCCAAAATAGTAGCTACTAGCTATTAGTAACATATTAATTATTCTAGATTTAAAATAATTATCATGTCCTCATGCCTACTAATCTTTTTTTCTGAATTCAGTATATATAAAGTTGAAATTTGCTGCTAAAGATGGCAGACCCAGATGTCCTCACCGAGGTTCCAGCAGCATTGAAGAGGTTAGCCAAGTACGTGATCCGGGGTTTTTATGGCATCGAGCATGTGTTGGCCTTGGACATCTTGATTCGGAACCCCTGTGTGAAAGAGGAGGATATGCTGGAGCTACTCAAGTTTGATCGGAAGCAACTTCGATCAGTTTTGAATAATTTAAAGGGAGACAAGTTCATCAAATGCAGAATGAGAGTAGAGACTGCTGCAGATGGAAAAACCACTCGCCATAACTACTACTTTATCAATTATCGTACTCTTGTTAATGTAGTAAAATATAAACTAGACCACATGAGAAGGAGGATTGAAACGGATGAGAGAGATTCCACCAACCGGGCTTCCTTCAAATGTCCTGTCTGTAGTAGTACTTTCACAGACTTAGAAGCTAATCAGCTCTTTGATCCCATGACAGGTGAGCCTTAATCCAGTTTGTGAATCAAGTGAAATACGATGTGAACCCATTTTCTTAAATTGATTCATCTAGTTTTTAAGCCAAGCATGTACCTTTTAAAAGTGAATGGATTGGTGTGAATCAGTAGTCAATTGTACTGAGCTGGTTGTTTATGCTTTGAGAAGTTTTTGCAAAGACTTCTTCACAAGGGAGTAGATTTATCCAAGGGATTTTTCTATCTATGGCTTTTCTGTTTCTACTCCTAACCTCACCCCTTATTTACTGCTACAGCCTAATCTGAAGGACTGACTTCTACCACTCCAAGGCTATTCTCACTTTACTTTTGACCTCTTCTTTCAGCAAGTATTTGAGCACCTATTTGTGCCATTCTCTACAGATCATCTAGTTACACTACAATGTATCTATGTTTTGTTAGTGGAAGTAAAAAGTGCTATCAGGCATACATAATTAGGGCATATAATCTGAATTTAGGGAAGACCTCTGGGAGAAGTTAAGTAACAACTAAGATGGAAGGGATAAGTGAGAGTTACTGAGATAAAATAAGAGGGAGCCCTTTCTAAATTAATTAATGGATATTTACTGCTTCTTAACCATGCACCAATGGAAGAGTTTCAACAACATGTATAATTCACCTCATTTAACACCTTTTAATTTCAAAGATTTTTCTTATCAATACAATTTACAAAAAATGTATTTTCCAAAAATACAATATATCTGTCATTAGCATGAGAAATTTTAAAGTGCTGGGTTGCAGAGTTATTTTGTCTTGTTTTTAAACTAGAAAAAAGACTGTAGTTAATTACCCAGTGGATCAATTTTGCCTTATTTTCTAGAGGTAAAATCTATAGAAGGACTTATACTGTTAAATTAGATTATTCCTTTGTTATGATGGAACTTGAGAGTAGAGGTTAGTTAACCTTTAGTTTTAAAGAGTTTTAAATTTTTAATTGATAATTTCATAATTTTTAGCTTAATTTTACATTGAAAATTTTAATATAAATTTTTCTACATGAAATATTTTGTTTTAAAAATTACATATTTGTAAACATGCTTAATTTTCTAATATTTGTATATGTTATATAAGGTACATTTTATAGAATTTTTTAAAATGTTTAAATGGAAGTAACCCCAAAATCAATTTAGATTATTAACAAAAAGAGCTGTTGAGCCTGTGACCTTTACTTTGTCCTTATTTGCTGTGATGCATTTATTTTGGATGAAAAAAAATCACTTAAAAAATTGTCATTTTGTTATTAAAAACTTGTTTGAACCTATTTACCCTGAAAAGTCTTTATTAGGAGGGATCTTGGTTATAAGAAGATCTTGGTTATAAGATCCTGCTTATAAGAATTGCCTGAGTATTCTATAAAGGAGGAAGATTGTGGAATATAGCTAGAACTCACAATAGACTAGAAAGGGCTTGTGATTTTTGCCATTTACTCTAACAGATTTCTTAAAGAGCTATGGGTTTTGGTTTTGTGATTCTCTGCAGATATTGGTGTTACAATGGTCCTGTCTTCATCATCCTTGACTGCAGTGGAAGGTGTTATCCAGTTCCTCAGACAGGATAATCTGAAGTAATAATGCTTCTACTACATTTATTCATCATTTGAGTCTTAGTTAATTTCATGAAACTTTCCAAAAGGAAATGAATCCACTATTTGTATGCCATTATTTAGGAGACTGATCTAAGATGCTCTTTGCATTTCATCTATGGTTAGTGCCCAAATGAACCTAGCCATGATAGCTATGATTCATAGGTTGTAGAAGAACTAGCCAGATATCCAGATATAGCCAGAGTTATTCGAATCAGTGAGTTGAGATAGACTAAAAAGAGACATGAAAACATTTGTTTTGAAAAAAAAGCTAAAAGGCATCTACGGTCATGCCACTGTGAACATGCCTGATCTCATCGGAAAGAAAGATAACATGGTGAAATCTGGTTGTGGTCCATCTGAACAACAGCTATATTTTTAATATGAGGGCTGTTGGCAGTATGAAAATAGAAAGAAGGAGTGGTAGAGAGCAAGAAAACATCACTTACCTTGATGTTATTCCAATGGAGGGTTCCCTGATCAGCCTGTACTAATATGTTCGATTGGCAGTTCTTTTCTCCCAGCATATTCAGAGTTATTATGATTGAAAATTTATAATCATTAGGGACCCTAGTTCTGAGAATGAACCCACCTTTTGATTATGATTTAGCCTTCATTGAATTTTCCTTGAAAGAGAGAATGTGCTAAGTTGTTATTAGGCCCCCATCTACTTACTTAGTTCTGGTGTGTTTTTTTTATTGTTGTTTTTGTTTTTAACTCTTAATACCTTGATACTCTTCATTGATCTGTACATTGTCTTTAGAAATCTACAGTGTTTCTCTTCTGTCCTGTTTTGCTTGGTTTCCATCTCCTCCATTGTGAAAATGAAATAAGCATTTTGTATGTGTGGCAGGGGAGGGGAAGATTTTTCTGCACTGTCTAAATTGGGAGACTGCAGTTTTCATTCTAACCTCAGTACTGCGTAAACCTAATCCTATTTCCTGGTTGCTATTGGAGATTGATATTATTTCTGAACATGTGTCTGGCAAAATGATGGAGATAACTGCTACTTTATTCCTTTTTCAGCAGGTCTAAGGTTAAACTAGTTTATCCCTGCCATTAGGGAACATTCAGGAATTAGATTTAAAGCCTTCTACACTTTGTTTTTCTGATTTAAAAGTTCTTAAGTTTGTGGGTAGCTTTCTCACCAATGGTGGTGACTCTTAAATGAGCTCCTGAAGAGCACCTGACAGTTTTGGGTTCAAGACTCTGAGCTCAGCAAGGATTATTTTACCAGTGTCAATTGCCATACAGGCCAGTGATCTCTCTATTTCAGTTTACAGCTTGTAGGTTTTCGCCATACTTGCCTTTCCAATTTTACCTTTGGTGTTCACTCTCTTTAAATAGACTTTGTATTTCTATTTTGGCAGCTCAGCCCCACAGGTGATTTAGTTAATGGTACTTCTAAGTTAAGTTCAATAACATGTCATATTTATTTTTAGGTGTTAAGGTTGAGTGATACAGAAGTAGCTTTATATTTTCCATTTTTAATTTAAAATTATACAGCCATAATATCAGAAAATTCGAAAAAAAAATCACAAAACCACCACCTTTTGCATATTACCTTTGGGTTTAATCATGGTCTAGAATAGTTTGTTATCACTTGGTTCCTTAATGTACCAAACTCTTGTTTCTAGTTAGTGTTCAAAATATGTTTTAATAGATAGAATTTCCCATTTCCTTACTATCCCTTCTGGGTGCTTTGATTTTATCTATTTTCTACTGGTATAAATGAGGTGCTTTAAGCCTTTGTCTATCTTACATTTTATTCTTGTTAAAGTGTTTCCTTACTAATTGTCAGTAGTAGGATTATTGGGCAAAAGAATGTACTTTTACAGCTTCCATAAAAGCACATATGACACTGAAGTTTTATTGTGGGTGAAGTAAAATTATTAGGTGTTTGAATTAGAAATAGTTTGGAGGCCCATATTACTGAATTTATCTAGAGACCACAGAATCTCATTTTAAATAAACTTGGAGATGAAAAACAATTTTAATTTTTTAAAATAATATAAATATATATTTAACAAATCTTAAAAATAGGAATTGAGAGATTGTGTAGTTCAACTCATAAAATGATTGTGTGGATGCCACCTGCATCATTCCTATGTTTTCCTACACTTCTTACAAAGTAATATAATGCATAAATCTACAAGTGCATGAAGTGCTAGGATCTTTGAGACTGAATATTAGGGAAGAATATCATAGTCTTTGGAGATTGAGCTTAGTTTTGTGTAACTCCCTGAGCATGTATTTTAGAAACAATAGGTTTTAGAATCAGCATGCAGAAATCTTTAATAACTAAGTCTCTAATAACTTTAAAAATAGCTAACAGTGGAATAGATAATGAGTTCTGAGGTACTTGGAATATTCAAATAAACTTTGTATCTACATGGAATATTTGTAGTTAAACTTGGGGTTAAATCATGAGTTCCTTCTTCCCTCATGACTGCCAATAAATTTTTTTGGTTTAGACAAATCAGTTGTCTGACCCCTATATCATTGAAATTTATTTTCTATTTCTTTTAAATGCATTTTTAAATTATTAGGGTCCCATATTTGTGAGACTCTCAAAGACTTGTTAATGATGTTTGCCTTCATAGGGCAAACTACTTGATTCTGCCTTCATCTCTCAATATGTTGGACAGGAGATGTCTTGTAAGCAGTGTTTTTAGTTCTTGAAGTGCTGAAAGCACAGACAAACAAAAAGAAATCTAAGACTGTTTGCTCAATTGCTGAGGCCTCAGTCTTCTGAAATTTTGCCCAGGATGGGTTAAGTAGAAAATTATACCGGAAAGTTTAAAGGTGTGCAATTGGCTGGGGAGATGAAAGGGTAGAAAAAGTGATTATTAGAATCAGTTAAATAGCTATATAAAAACAAATAATAGAAAACAGCAAGGTACAAGTTTCTTCCCTCATCTATCCTCCTCTATCTCACACCTTTGTCTAAATTTTAAAAATTCTGCTGCTTTTCATCTTGAGAATTTGAAATCCCTTTTAAAGCCTTTGTGCTTTATGTTTTTTTGTATTTTGATGCTAAAATAGAGCTGTTTTATTTGTGGAGAGTTTGTTTTGATGCTGGCATACAACACTTAACTTGATTATGATCTTTCAAATATTCATATTAGGACCACAAACTGTTTTTATTCCCTTCTGTACTAGGAATTGAACCCAAGACCATTGCACTGAGGTACGTCCAAGCTCCTTTTTTATTTTGAGATAGGGTCTCACTAAGTTGTCCAGGTTGAGTTTGAACTTGTGATCCACCTGCCCCAGGCTTGAAAAGTGTTGGAATTACAGATGTGCACCACCATACACTGCATTAAGACTTCAGACATTTTCAGATTATCATTTTTTTGTCCCACCCCAAGCATAATACATTTTTTACTCCTCTATAGTGAGATCTAGAATTTAGGAACAAAGGATGATTATACCAAATCTAGGTAAATGCCCATTTGAGAGAAGGCTGAAGTCAATTTCATTGACAAATTTAATTTTTTGAGAGAGAAGAAGGGATTGTATTGGGTATATCATTAATACATTTGAGATTTTCTGAATTAAAAAAAATACTAACTCTGCTGTTTTTGGCTTTTAACATGCCCATGAATATTTTTGCAGTCTTATATGTTCTACAGTGAATATTAAGGGATTTTTCAAATTCTTTTTATTATAGGTAAATCATGATATGAAATGTTGCTGTTATGTGTCTTAGTAGATAGTAGCAGTTTTTTTTTATGTATTTTTTCCTTATTCAATTAAACTAAAGAAATTTCCTTTATGAAAATAGTTTGGAAATTAGAATTAAAAGATGACTGACTTTTTGAGACTTCCAACATTTGACTTAACATTTTAATGAATATCCCTCTGAATATTCTGAGTCGTAAAACTTGTAGGAAAAGTTCTGATGATGCTTTCAAGAATAGCCCAGAATGACTATATAACTGCATATTTATTAGAAGAGAATTGAGTGATTTCAGAAGGGTCAGATAACATTTGTTGGGCCTAGAGATATAACTCAGTGGTAGAGCACTTGCTTAGCTTCCATGAGGTTCTGAGTTTGATCACCAGCACCACACCAAAAAAAAAATAAAATGTTTTGTTTATAAAAACTTGTAAGTACTATGTGTATATAAACTTATTAAAGACTAAAATAGAGAAGAATGTAGACTGAGGCAGCCTGGGTTTTCCTCTGGTTGACCATCTCACTCAACCCAGTTTCCAGTCACAGTCTTTCTCTACCTAAACAACTGTTAATGGTTTAAGGTTATCATTCTAGTCCTTGGAGCTCTCATCCCCCCCTCCCACCCTTTTGAAATATAACAAGGAAAGATGATTCTTAAATATGTTGTGTAACAGCTTATGGTTACTAATGTTTGATCAATTCATACTATTGTACTTTTTTTTAGAGCATGGTTCTTACTACATGGTCCTTTTCCATAACAGTATGTTCAGTGAACATATCACTGCCAGAAGGGCTTTGTATTTTGTTTTTTAAGCACTAGCTGTAAGACAGTAAAATGGCAATATGTTAAGATTTCAAAGCCCTGGCCTCTAATCTTGGACTATTTAATAAATTATACCTTGGGCAAAGCATTTTAGGCCTTCTTTTAGCATGTGTAAAATTTAAGTTCAGTCTCTTGTATAACCATATATGGTTTCAGTCAACTCTAATTTCATACCACTCCTATTTGGAAGTAGTTGACATTTTAAAAGAATGGAGAAGCTTGGTTGTTTTATCACTGCTTCTAGAGGATGATGTTAATCACTTTTGATTAATTTGAAAGCCTTGGTTACGAATTAAAATCTCTGTTTATAGTAGTTTTCACATAGAAAATATGCTCTGTTTAATTTTAAGCAGTCTTATTTTCCCAAGTTCCTCAATTTACTACCTTTACCAATATATATATAATTCATAAAATATTCTAGTTGGCGGGGAAACAATGTCCAAATATACTTCTTAAGGTATATGGTTGTTGTGTTTTTCAGTACAGCAAAATTAATCACATGTTAATGTTATTATCTTGAAGTTTTATAGTTTTATCTTTATCTCACTAAAATCCTAGGAGTCCTAGCTACTTATTTTCAGTGTAGAACTGTGAATTGCCTTTTGTGTTTTGTTGTTTTTTTTTCTGGAAGTTTTTTGAGTGAGGAGAAGTTAAAAACAAATAGTAACAACAACCCAAAATACCTTGTAGTCAGAGTTTTTTCATAGTCTCCTGTGGCACAGTTTCCATGGCATTGTCTCTTGCCTATGTTTTGTACAATTCTAAGGCATTCGGCCTGTTTTCATTAGCTAGTCTCATTGCTTTTACTCTTCGTGCCCGTAGTGGCTATTTGTTGTAGTAGCCAATAACTCTTCTAAAGAGTACATTAAGTCATGTCACTTTTCTCTTCAAAATTTTCCAAAGGCTTCTTCCCTCATTCAGAAAAGTAAAAGTCCTTAATAGCATTTATAATATCTTTTATCTATTCCCCCATCTCTCCCCATTCCTGCCTCCAAATTGGGGAAGCTATTTCCACTACTCATTCACAGCAACCACCGTGATGCGCCTTGTAAGTATCAAGCATGCCTGGATTTTACTTGCCTTTTTATATGCTCTTTCCCCTTGCTTAGATACATGCATGATTTGTTCCCTTTCACATTCATACATTACTCTATCAGAGAAGCTTCCCCTGAATTGCCTATAAAATAAAACAGTACCCCTTTTCACCCTCCTTTTTTCTTTACCCTCCTTTCTGCTTTTTTTCCCTCTATAATACTAGTACTTGATTCAGGTTGGCTAAGCTTAGGAAAGCAGAATGTTGGAAACCCTTGGGAAATGAGACCCCCTTGGAAAATGAGGGCTCTGCAGCAGCAGCAACTGGATACTTGCTATTTCCTTGACCGGTGTTACAACATGACTCCTGCTTCAGCACTGCAGCACTGTGCTGTATACCAAAGTAGCTGGGCTTATTTTGAATTTTTTTTAATTGGTAGGGGAAAAATGCCTGAATAATATTCCACTTGCAACTAACATCTTTTAAATCTTTGATAATAAATTGTGGGCATTAGCTTCCTATTCATTGTATATCATACTCAAGTGAAGAAAAAGAATTCAATACTAAATAATCAGTTGTTTGGAGATGTGACTCTAATGTCTTGTACTCATACTCTCATTTTATCTTTGTCCTTTTCCTCAATTAGAAATTTCCAAATCATTTTCTTTGTCAAACTGAGGAGGATAAGCAGGTTTTTTTTAAGCTTTGGCTTTATTTATATTTATTTTCTTGACTGAATACTCACATAAAGTGAATAACATGTTAGAAGCAGTTAAGTTGATGATTTTGGCTACCATAATAGATACCACTTACATTTTCTTCTGTGTTTTCTGAATTTTATTGAACTTTTAATTTTTTTTCTTTTTTTCCCAATCCTTAGCCCTCTCTCCCATTTCATTTATGTTTTTACATAAATAAAAGTTAAAATGGTGTAGAACTCTTCCTGTTCTCCCTCCTCTCAATTAGGTCTCTATTTTCTCCCTCTTTGGAGTAATAAAACGTTCATTAGACCAGCCCTGACTCATAGAACTGAGATATTCTTATAATGCTAAATAGATGGCCCTAAAGTCTTACCTGTAAAGTTTCTTTTTTTATCCCGCTTTTCATTGCCTAATATCTGCAACTGGATATATTTTGATTCTTCCGGCAAACCTAATAGGTTAAGACTCAGTTAATATAGGCCAGGTGTGATGAATACTTTACATTTGTTAAATAAATTCTTTGTTGCAAATCCTTTCTCTTTCCATTCCATCTAAGAAATATGAGAGTTCATGTATATATGTTGGGAAAGCTTGCTAAATTGTAGGAATTTGGGAAAAGGATGTGTAATTCAGGATGATACAATGAATTTTGTCTTTTGAGTCAGACAAATTCTTATTTGAACCCAGGTTTTATGGTGTTTGTTTTCGAGCTGATCTGGTAAACTTAACATTAAAGACTTCTTTTCTTTAAAAGTGGGATTTGAATAATAAGTTGCACAAACTTGTTTCTGATGAATACATGGGAATGTTTGTAAAAGTAGTTGTCTTCTTTTGTAGTTTGTAAATATAAATGATCAAACGTAGGTGTTATCTTGGAACCTCTTTCTACTAATCCCATCATTTGCCAAGCTTTGCCTATAGGATCTTTGTCGCCTTTATTTTCTTTCTGGTGCCACATTATTAGATCTAGTTTGTTCATTATTCCCAATGTGGCTTGGATTCACTGTTTCTAGGTTCTGTCTTGTTCTTATGCATGGTGTGGAGCCTTGAGTTTCAATTCCAATTTCTTCTCTTGTTCTTAAGTAGGAAAGTCTGTGTGTACAACTTAATATAAAGCTGTTTAGTTACAAGAAGAGTTGTGATATTTACCATAATGATTACGTACCTAACAGCAATTCTTTACCAATGGTATGTATCAGAATTCCTTGTGAAACTTTAAAATTCACATACTTGAGCACCACTCTAGACCTCTGACTCTATCTCTGGGGCAAGCCTGAGTATTAATTCTACCAGATTGAGCATTTGTATAAGCAACTAAGGCAGAGAAATCAAAGGCATGATGATCTAGAACAGTAATGGCGAACCTTTTAGAGCTTTCAAAGATACAAACAGCTCACCACGGCACATATGCCATAGGTTCACCACCACTGATCTAGAAAGTCCTGTTCTCTCCTTCCCTTTCCTTGATCTCTGTAATCTTTTATCTTTCAAATTCTCCCTCAAAAAGATATACCTTCTCCAGAAGCCCTCACTTCTGCCCTTAGTTAGAAATCATGTTTCTTTGAACTCTAAAACATGTGCTTTTTCTTCTTTTTTTTTGGTTTTTTAAGACAGGGTCTCACTATGTAATTCAGGCTGGCCTTGAACTCACTGTGGAGCTTAGGCTGGCCTCAAACTCACAGCATTCCACTTGTCTCAGCCTCCCGAGTGCTGGGACTACAGGCATGTGCCACCATTCCCAGCTTATATGCTTACTTTTTCAGTGGTCCCTAATCTTATTTATCTCCAGATAC
This sequence comes from Heterocephalus glaber, assembly GCF_053883595.1. NCBI lineage: Eukaryota > Metazoa > Chordata > Mammalia > Rodentia > Bathyergidae > Heterocephalus > Heterocephalus glaber. The sequence goes on from NW_028258138.1 coordinate 70,752,807, forward strand.
ATTTCACTAAACTTTAAGCTTTTTGATGACTGATTCAATGTCTCATGTATCCCATCACTACTCTGCTTAATATATATATAGCATGTGCCTCCCTCTCTCCTAGCCCACCACCCCTTCTAATTTTGGGAAAGCTGATTTCTATTTTCATAATGCTTAGTGAAATTCATAAAAATGTTGGTGGTATGTTAAACTAGTCTTAAGTCATTTTCCATAAAATGTCAGATTTCTACATTTAGCTTTGACAGGCTGCTTCTCATTTGTAGCTTGTGTAAACTTGTGTTTTGGTGATAAACATAGGACTTAAGAGTGTCAAGCTAGCTTTTCTCTTTTAATGTTTACCAGATGTGGTAATTATTGGAGACAGTTCTCCATGGGTGTTATATGTTATACATGTCTTGTAAGCAGAGGTACAGACTGACTGCCTTTTTTTCTGGACTATATTTTTCAAGGATGTTAATATAGTGGGCAACTTTGGAAGATTGTTTCTCATGAGCAAAGAGCAGATTTGCTTACTGTCTAGTGTAATAAAATTGTAAAAAACATGTTTATTCCCTGTAGAACATGTTTACTTAATGCTCAGTAAAAATAACATCACCCTTCAGAAAAAAGGATAGATATATTTATGCCCATTATTAAAATTTGCCTCCCTGTCCTGTAACACATCCACTGCATGTACGTTGTCGCCTTCCCTTCTTAAGGATTGGGTCTCTGAGGCCTGGCTTACATATTAACACTTTGCTCTTATCATGAATGATACCTTATATCATTATTCAGCACCCACAACACTGTGGTAGAATAACTTGTTAGTCTGCAAGGAGGGTAATTCTCAGCCCTTCAAAGTTCTTGTCAGTAATAGAAACACCATTCTTTTCGAAACTGCAAAATGGGCCCTTCTATAACTTTTACTGAATCTGAATGACGCTAGAATTTAGGTCCCTTAAGAATATACATTATGCTTATTTTATTTCTTATGAAAATAAATTTGTTCAAAGTAAAGGACTATGATTTTGAGATTTTTTTCCTTCTGTAAAATAGTCTCACCCCCTTTCTCCTCTCCCTTCTCTCTCCCCTCTTTCTTTCCCCCTTCTCTCTCCTCTGAAATAAAATTACTGCTGTTGGGTTAAGGTACACGGATAAGCATGTTTTGTTTTTCTTAAAGCTGAGATCTGGAATATATATTGTTTTCATAAAAACAGTGGTATTTTAGAAGGGCACTCCACAAAAAATTGGATATAGCATGAATGTATAAAGATGGATAAACTAATAAATTAGTTAAATAGTAAAACAATATATTGGATACTAATAATGTCCCAAAAAAGGATAGGACTGTTGGGTAGGGATGAACAGGACAATGTTGAGATTTTAGATAATGTTGCCTAGGGAAGGCCTTACTGAGGTGACTTCTGAGTAGAGAGCTGAAGTGTGTTAGAACAGCTGTTTCACTGTCTGAAGGATGAGCACTGTGGGTAGTGTACACCTTGTGGGAGACATGAGGAAGCTAGCTCATAATGAGAGGGTTAGAGTGTTAACTTTTTGTCTTTGCTCTCTATGCTTGTACCAGAGCACTTGCTTTTATGTTTCTATGTTACTTTTTCACATGGTCAATAGGATTCCTTCCTTTAAAAACAAAATTTTGAAACTACTGAACTGTAGCGTGTCTTCTAAGATATTTGTAGTTTTCTTTGACAGTCTCGGTAAATGCCCATCTTTCTGCAGTCAGCCTAAGTCCCATAGCAGTGTTTTGTTTTGTTTTTTTAATTCAGCATATATTTGAATGCTATATTCAACCTAATTTCATTTGGTTTATCTTTTAATTCCCACATGCATTATATTTTTTCTGGCCAAGACCAGAGACTAATAGGTAGCATACCATCTAAAACTTCTCTAGTCAGTCATTACTTACCTTGTGTTACTAAATATAAAAGCTTGCTTTCAAGCCTTGTTTGAAAAAGAATTACCTTTTCCTTCAAATACCATCCTGTCCCTGTAGGTACACCATTATTTTATCTTCTCCCTCTTCTTCCTCCTCCTTTTCTTCTTCTACTACATGTTTGCACTACATAATAATTACATTTATTGAGGTGAGTTGGCACATGCTCATAACACATCTCTTTTATTCCCTTCAGTCTATCTCTTGGTCCCCAAGGATTGCACTTTCCTTGGGTTTATATCTTGACTGCTTATTCCTTCCACTCTTCTTAATCTTTTTAAATTCTCTGACCTAATTTGGCTTCACTTGCTATCTATGTGCTGTTTCTCATATCTTCATTTCTAGTCTGTACGCTTCCCTTGAGCTCTAAGCAGTTGTAGTAAATGGGCTTCTAACACATCCTTTATAATGGTTGTGGGCAACATAGACTCAGTTATCTAAAGCAACTGATACGTTACCTACAAAGACAAAAGAATATGTTCTTCCTCTCTTTATCGTAGTAAGTGGTATTTTTGTCCAGTGGTTTAAGCTAGAATCTATGATGATGGCCTTTAGTGCTACTCAGGCTTTTAGCAAAGTTGAGTTTATAAATGCTTTTTGCAGCAAGAGGAGCCACATGTCCTGAGAAACTAGAGTGTATCAGTAAAATGGTGCTAGACAGGCTCAGAGAATTTGGACCTTTGTTGGGTTTAGGGAGGATTCAGAAAAGTAGTGGGGATTTGCTCTGCAGTGGATCCTGTCAAGAAGTGGTAATTCTGTCATTGTCTAGCTTAATAAATTTTCCCTGCCAAGTGATAAAAATAAACTGGAATTGCTGAAGAAGCACCATCATTTGGTTTGCTGGGGTGTGTGTGTGCGTGTGTGTGTGTGTGTGTGGGTGTGTGTGTGGGTGTGTGTGGGTGGTTTGTACGAGTCCTGGCTTTTTGCCTGTCAGAATTTATTCCCTGCTGGCTGGTTTTCCCTCACTTCCACCATGGTTGCAAGACCTTATCTGATGTTGGTGAGTTGAGATTCTATTTGTTGGGATAACATGGCCTGCTAGCTGTAAGGGCTGCTTTTCTCTTTCTCACTTATTTGGGGTAGAAAATTAAGTAGCATTTGGATAGCAGGAAAATGGAAGAATATTTTAAGGTATGCAAGGGGTGATCAAAATATATAGTGAATGTTTAAATTTTTAAAATTTATTACAGAAAAAGGCACATTGCCATTAATCTCCCTCAGAATGCTCCTTCTTTGGTTCAAACATACATACCATCATTCTTGCCACTTTTTGAAGCAGTTTTTGAAGTCCGCTGTCATGAGTGTTCTAATGAGATATGATAAAAAATATGAATGTTGTTGCTGAGTGCTATCCAACAGAAAGGGAAGCTGGTAAAAACATTTTAGTGTGTCCTCATTCACCTCACTCACTGGATATGGCACTGTGTAATTTTGGCTCTTCCCCAAAGTCAAAATGACTATGAAAAATAAACATTTTGAATCAATTCAAGATATCAAGGCAGCTATGACAGTGCAACTACAGACATCCACGAAAGAGGACCTTCAGAAATGCTTCAGAAAGTGGCAAGAATGGTGGGATAAGTGTGTTTGAAGTGAGGGCAGTGTTTTGAGGAGGATTAATAGCAATGCACCTTTTATTGTAATATTGTTTTTAAATGTAAATACTCACTGTATTTTTTTTATCATACTACATGTGAACAAAAAATTTCCATGCTACTGGCTGAGTGGGAGAGGCAGTAAAGAAACTTACTCTACTGGAAACACATCCGTGTGATCTAATTTTATATTGAAGCAGAAATCAAGTTTGCTTATTTGGTACCTGGGGAAGAGAGGTTAGGAGTAGGGTTGTGTATTAATGGTATATGGTCTTTTAAATCTGAATGTTTAAGTACTTACTATGTGCTGGACACTAAGTACTTAAAAGATTTCTTTTAATCCCGCAAATAAATTGAGTCAGGAAGGAAGGATGCATATCCCTGGCATTGGAAATAAAAACCAAACTGGAAATCCAAGTGCAGCTAATGGTACAGGCTATTAGGTGATATTTAAGAGTGTGAGGTTTAGCATAATAGTTTAGGTTGATTCCTACTGCCTCCCTGATTTGAGACTTTTGTTTCTTCTGTAGGAACTTTCCGCTGTACATTTTGCCATACCGAGGTAGAAGAGGATGAATCAGCAATGCCCAAAAAAGATGCACGCACACTTTTGGCAAGGTTTAATGAACAAATTGAGCCCATTTATGCATTGCTTCGAGAGACAGAAGATGTGAACTTGGCCTATGAAATACTTGAGCCAGAACCCACAGAAATCTCAGCCCTGAAACAGAGGTAAGTAGAGCCCTGTGCCCTTACCAAGAATCCTTTTAAACTTGCACTTGTTTTAACTTTGCAAAGTGAAAGTGGGCAATTTACCAGAAGACTAAAGACTATTATGTTACATAGGTTCACAGTTCTATCATACTTTTCTTATTAACTTGTGCCTGTGATGAAATTTGCAAAATAGTGTGTCGCATTAGAAATCTGTAAGTAGTTAGATTTGACTTCAACTATTCGCTCTGTTTGGGCCTGCAGCAACTCGGCCAGTTCTTCACTAATCCCAAATTAATTGTGCCTCTTGAATTTTCCTAGTCAACATTTGAAGGCTGAAATTCTTTCAGGAATATAGAATTTTCTTTTTTGTTGTTGTTTTTTAAAACATTTAACCACTGTCCTTAGTTTTAAATGTAACTTTCTGGAAAGTAAAGTATGTGTTTCCTCTGGGTTAAGACTTTTACCGGTCTTACTTTTACTTACTTTTACCAGTGGCTCCCTATTTTTATCATTGTGTACTAATGTTGGAGTTGCAAAAGCAGCTTAGTTCTCCCATGCTATGGCAACTGTTTATATTCTGTTTTTGAAAAACATAAGTGAGAACTACAGTCAGGCAGTGTTCTTCCACCCTTTTTCTCCTTCCCTAGGTCAAGATACATTGATATCTACCTACTGCCTTCTTTAGTGTTCAACCTCAGTTGTTCTCTTAATAAATTTTATTTTCTCTGCTGCTGTTGTTACAGAATAGTGAGTCCTGAGCAAATTGGGTTTCTTTTGGGTGGTTAAAAACAATTCAGTTGTACAGAAAGTTTTGTGTCTATATCAGTTATTGTGAATTTTCTAATCTAGCACCATGTAGAAAGTCTTTTCCTATGATAACAGAAAATCCAACTAGAAGTAGATTGAACACCGAGAAAATTTATCCTGCATGACCAGAAGCCCTCAGTACAGTTCAGAATTGATTAAATGATCCCAACTTGTTCCATCCTGCACTCTGCCATACTCAGCCTATTGGTTGTTTTCTTAGGACTATAAAGGAGCTAGCCTGAGATAATCCATTTCTTTTTAGGGTATCACATACAGATGAAAATCTCCAAATGCAGAAAAAGGGCTCATCCCTTCCTTATGTTTAATTTTAAGACTAAAGACAGCTTTCCTAGAGCACTCTCTTCATCCTCTCCATCTCCAAATGTCTCACTGGCTAGAATTACTTTATATGCTTATTCTTGAACCAGCACCTGGCAAAGGAAATGAGAGCACATGGTTGGTGCTTAGACCGTTTAATTTTCTCCTAGGGCTAAGGAAGGTGTTGGAGTTCTTTAAAGCAGCTAGCCACCATCATTTGAGATGAGATGAGGCACGTTCAGGGTGGTATGGCTGTAGACTAGCCACCAGTATTTGAATAAAACTAAGCAAAGATGGTGAGGAGTAACAGTTGGTAGGGATTATCTATATTACAGGTAGCCTTAAATTTTTTTTACTATCATTTGATTTCTTACAAAAATTTATTTTTATATTTTTTTCTGCCCATTTAAGTTAATCTGTACCTCTAACCTAGATCAGGTTTTCTAAGCCTGGGGTATTTCATGTTGAAGTATGTTTCAACATTCTCTAATTCCTTTCTATACAGTATAATGCTATCTGAATTATTCTTGTGTTTCTTCTACCTATAGTTATTTGTTCTATTTATCAAGATGCTTCTAACTACTATAGCATTCAGTTCCCACCACCATGGCATCCTGCCTCTAATGTTCCCCACCTACCACAGACCACTCTCCTTCCAAGATCTTTATTTAGATGATCCTTACTCAATGGTTGAGAGAAATCCTATTATACAGCAATACCAGAAGCCCCAAAACAGCTTGCTTTATCAAATCACCCTCTTATCAGGAATGATAGTGACTCCAAAGATGAGAAGAATATGAGGTAGAGTAAATAAACTGACCTGACAGAGGAAACCCAGGAGCCTGGTCACAAGGAAGAAGGGAAATGGAGATAAGCAAGAATGACAGGGTGGGGTTCCTGGAGCTGCCAGCCAGAACCAAGGTACTGTTATTTCCACATGGTCAGGGGAAAAACCACTGGAGCTAGGTTAGATGTTACACTAAGATGGCACCATCAAGCATCTGATAAGCTCCACTGTCTGGAAAGAACATCCTGCAAGTGGTATTGATTTGAGCTTTCATTACTATAAGATCATAAATTTCTGTAATAGCCCATCCTGTCCCAAGTGTGTAAAAATCCATCCCGCTCCAAATTCAAGGAAAGAGTTATCAGAAGGGTGGAATGAGAGTTCAGAGATGATATTTGGTTTGTTTATTTTGTCTTGTTTTTAATATGTAGTATGATAGTTAGTTTGGTTACTGATCTGTAATCAGTTAAATTCAAAAGTCCCAAATGAGGAACCAGAAGCTGCCTCCACAGTATGGTATAGTCAGTAAGCCTAACTCAAGAGTTGATGGAGATAAGCTCGCCTTCCTTACTTGTATCAGATGATGACCATCATACCAACCTTCCATCCCTTTGCTTGTGGCAAGAGATGGCTTAAATAAATAACTTGAATCTGGAAAAAAAAAAAAAAAGAGTTGATGGAGGGTCGGTGCAGAGGGATCTGGGGTGAATGGACCGCGGTGCTGAGGACCCTCAGCGAAAAAAATGTCTGCCTGAGGAGACCCACAAGTTCTGTGGGGGGACTACCTGAGGGAACTTTCACAGGAGGCTGGACCTGCGAGAAGTGGCCAAAGATGAACCCACAAACAACAGCGCGTGGCCGCAATAGGGACCAACAAGGAGCTGAGCCGACCTGCTGAACTTCAGTGCGATGTTTTCCCCACCTGTTAATAGTGGGAAAAGCAGACCAATGACACTGGGAAGCAGTCAGTTCAGTGGATCAGAATTTAGAGGATGATGAAACACTTTCCACCTTTCTTTGTGAAGCCAGAATTAATCTGATTATGTAAACCAGACAAACAGTAAACAATAAAGGAAGGACAAAGGAAAAGAAAACTATGGACCAATTTACTTCATGAACATATTGCAGAAATCCTCAAAAAAAAGCAAATTAAATTCCACTGTTCATAAAAGGAAAATCATAATCAAAACAAACTACAGCTAACATCATACTGAATGGTGAAGGAATGAAAGTTTTCTCCCACGGACAAGAACAAAGCAAGAATGTCTACTCTTAACCTCTCTCCAGTTCAATATTTTACTAGAAAATCCTAGGCAGCATTAATATGGCAACAAAAGGAAATAAAAGAGGAGGAGATTGGGAAAGAAGAAATAAAACTGTTTCCATTGACAGACAACATGATTGTCCCAAAGAATCTTCAAAAACCTAGAGTTTAGCAAGGTCATAGGACATAAGATACACACACACACCCCATCCCCATCCCAGTCTTAATTCTCTATACATTTGGCCCTCCATTTCTTCAGGTTCATTGTCTGCAGATTCAACCAACCATGGATTAAAAGTATGTGAAAAAAATTGTGGCTGAACTAAACATGTGTCTGAACTAAGCCCTTTGTTGTCATATTCCCTAGGGAATATAATATAACATATATATAGCGTTTACATTGTCTTAGGTGTTATAACTAATATGGAGATGATTTAAAATATACAAGAGAATGTGTATAGGTTGTATACAAATACTATGCCATTTTTAAAGGAACTTGAGTAACTGGATTTTGGTATTTGTGGAGTTTCCTGGAACCACTCTCTGGTGGATACTGAAAAACCACTATCTAGCAATGTACAATAGGAACATGGAATAAGTACTATTTACAGTAGTTTCAAAGGAACAGATACTTAGGTATAAGTATAACATACATGTACACTTGATCTGTATACTGAAATCTAAATAGTACTGAAGGAAATCAAAACAAACCTAAATGTAGAGTATACTATGTTCATATATAGTCCTTCCCAATTTGATTTATAGATTTAATACAGTTCCGATAAAAATTCTAGCAGTATATTTTATGGGCACAGGGAATCTGACATCAAAATTTAGATGGAAATGTAAAGAAATTAGAATATTTAAAAATTTTGGAAAAGAATAAAAAAGGATTATTCTTTGTGATTTTGATATAGTGTAATTTACAGGAAGTACTGCACTGTGAAGGGATACAGATGTATTCTCCCCTGCCCTCCCCTCTTTTGACACCTTTCTGTATTTTGGGGCATAGGACCTAGTACTAAACAACAAACATGGTTGTCAGTCAAGCATGTCATTTCTAGAGAATCATATGTAAATGTATTCTCATCCAGAAGAGAAAATAAAAATGATTTGAAAGAAAAAAAAGAAGAGTTGATGGAGAATTCTAGCCTTTCAATAAGTCAACTCACTTATAATATTTATAGTTTGCCTTTCTTTCCATCATCTCTTAGCACTCATCTTAAAAATCTTTTAAAATTTAGTTTCCAAGGGCTAGAGCTCTAGCCCAATAGTAGAGTACAAGGCCCTGAGTTCAGTCTTCAGCACCAAAAGAAAAAGTTTTGAAATAATATTCCTCTCTCACCTATAAGTTATATCTTTTGAACTTTCTGAAATTTAACAATAAATTGTCATTTTAAGTGGAAATGTGTACATTCTGTCTCAGAGAAATTTAAATGTATAGATGGAGTGAACTTAGGTTTCTCTCATCTAGATTTTCTTTAGGTTACATTGGCTGGTGATTTAGATTTGTGACTGTAGTGGAGGTAGAAATAAAATATGTGGAGTCAACTCTATAGTTAAAAGTATATTCATCAAAAAATGTTGATAGATAGTGAGAGCAAGGAAACAAATAGGGAGGATGCAAAAGAAGTGATTGAGATATGGAACATAGAATGGGTACCAGGAAAAAAAGGATGTGATAAACAGTGGTACACAAAGTAGCTCTCAGTGCAGCTAGAATCATGATAAAAATTAGAGGCAGTACTGGAAAGCATGGATTAAGTGACTACATCAGGGTGGATTGGGTAACTAGAAAGAGCTGATTTGACTTCAGAAATAGCACAGGCCTGTAGATCTCCAGAGGCAGGGCAGGAGGGACAACATGAACCCAAAGTTATCTTCAGAGGATGATTGGAAAAACAATGTTGTAAGGAGCGATGTAATGGATTCAGAAATGCATTGGAGAAGCCTAACTGTGCTCTAAGTAACCACTAATATATGAAGTATGTCTAGAAAGAAGTGAAGAGTAATGGACTAACAAAAAACAAGAGATTAAGGAATAATGATAAATGGCTTATGAGAAGACAAATGAAGTTTTGATTAGATTAAGAATGAGAAGTCACTTCATAGGAGACTGTCATGTTCATGGAAAAGATCTAAAGAAATGGAAGCGAAATCATGGAGAACTGTGAAGCCAAGAGTTATTTAGTCAGTAGTTGCTGAAAAAAAAATACAGCAAAAAGTTAGAGTGAGCAGGAGTCCAACAAGCATGAAGATCATTAATGGAATAAATCATAGCTGTCTAAGCAGAGAGGGAGGGAGACTCATGCATAGAAGTTGATGCAAAAAGCCATCAGTAGCAGGCAGATTTGAAATAGAGAGTGAAAGAAACAAAGAGCAGCAGAATGATGGAAAATGTGGCTTAACTCATAGAGATGGGGGCAGCCAAGAGACTAGAGAAAGATGAGTGCTGATCAGGCCCATAACATGCAAACAGGCAAAGACAGTCATGGGGAGGAAAGGTAAAGAGCAAAGTATAATAAGTTGAGAAACAGATCATAGTCCCTGTGGGATAGAAACACTGGCAGGGGCAGATATAGAGCATCAGTGTAGACATGGAAATAAAAGATAAAACTTGATAGAGAAAGAGGCTGGTGTGCAGAGAGATATGTCTCACTTGGTGGGTGGCAAGGGGAGAATGTTAATCTGAAACTGAGGCCTGGCTTTGTAGAATACTTTTCTAACCTCTTCCCTGATCGGTATACATACTACCTTGGACTATTCTGGGCTGATTTGAGGGAATATTTTAAAAACTACAATATGTGTTTTATTTTGTTTCATTTTTATTTTTTAAACAAAATTCTCGTGAACAGTATTACTAGGGCAGTTTTTGTTTAATTTTTGCCTCTTTTAGTGGATTATGTCATTCTCTTCCCCTAAATAGGTTTATTCAAACATCTCATTGTATAAAACCTCAGGCGTTGTTGGGCATGGTGATGCATTCCTGTAATCCCAACACTCTGGAAGGCTGAGGCAGGAGTATCACAAGTACAAGTCTACAACCTAATGACCTAGTGAGACCCAGCCTGTCTGGGAATGTGCCTCAGTGAGAAGGTCTGGGATTTAATCCCCAGTACTGCAAAAAAAACCATACCTCTATATACACCAGAGAATTCAGTGTTTGAAAAATTTAATAGTAAATACAACATCTTATTCTAATCCATGCAGCTTTCATTCTGAGTTACTGAAGAGATTTCCCAAAAATGTTAAAAGTGTGTATGCCTGTTGATAGCATTTATTTATAATACTTCAGTAATTACATCTCTGGGCATCTTATTTTCCAACACCAAGATGTTAATATTTCTTCTTACTGAAATCCTCTAATCTTTTAATACAGCAAGGACCGAGCAGCTACTACTGCTGGAGCTGCTGGCCAGCCAGGCAGTCACCACCGGGAAGCATGGACCACCAGAGGGCCCTCCTATGAGGACTTATACACACAGAATGTTGTCATTAACATGGATGACCAAGAAGATGTTCATCGTGCCTCCCTGGAAGGGAAATCTGCCAAAGAGAGACCCATATGGCTGAGAGAGAGCACTGTCCAGGGGGCATATAGTTCTGAAGAGATGAAGGAAGGTAAGAGCAGAAGGCAGCAAAATGGATATGTCTTTAGGTCAGTAGAAAATAAACTTGATTTAGTGGAACACTAGGCAGTTCTTAGTTTTATTGACCATTCACTGTATCTGTTTTATAAAAACAATCAGTTGCATTATATCAGGAAGAAATTGAGCTATGAGCATTAAAACCAACCAGTATATTTATATTGTTCTTCGGTGTAGTCAAAATAATACCTTTTTAAAACTCCATTTTAGAGTTGCCATGTCTTTATCTTTATTTCTTGGAAAGTGCTTTTCGTTCAAGGTGGTCTCCTTTAACTTCTATTCCCCTAATTTATATGTGTTTTATTTTTCTGAATTGGAAGTCATAACTTTTGGGCACTAGTCCACAATTTTTAATGTTATTTCCTCACGAATATGAGGAATTTGTACTACCTGAAATACATACATACATATATATATAGAGATACCATGTGTGTAAAGGATTAAGCATTCTCATAGTCCAAGAAGATTGATATAAACTTATTCTACATTTTAGAAACCTCTGTGAGCCAAGAGAGTTGAGAATTGCATAATAATCCTCACAAGTTTGAGAGCTGGAAAGCTAGGCAAAGACTGTTCAGAAATGGAAAACCAGAAGTGACAGGGAATCTCTGTATTTCTGGTTAGATTTCATTGTCCCTTGTTCCCAGGTTATGTATCATTACCAGCATATCACCTGAATATGATTATTTAATGCTGAAGAATCATCAGATACCAAAGACCACTTGTGTTTTGGCCTTCCTTCTAACCTGTTTTTCTATTTTATTTTAATTAATTAATTTAATGTATTTATTTCTTTATTTTTTGAGACAGGATCTCACTATGTAGTCCAGGCTGGCCTTGAACTTACTTTGCAGCCCAGGCTGGCCTCAAACTCTTGGCAATCCTTCTGTTTCAGCTTCCTGAGTGCTGGGATTACACACGTGCACAAATATGCCCACCGCTCTTTTCCTTTTTTGAATTTGTATTTAATATATACTGTGTATACTAATTATTGAAGCAGCATGGAATTTTAGGAAGTGATGGTAAAAGTGGATAATACCTCTAGTGGAATTCTCTTTGATATTTTAATACCAGCCAGGAAAAAAGTTTTCCCTAATAACCACTTTATTAATTAGCTTGCTATATTTAGTTATTTTTATTCAATTTATTCTAGATTATGTAGTAGTTAGGCTGCTTAATAGACTTGTTTTCTCCCAACTTGGCTTCTTGCCTGTTCTTTAAGCTTCTTGCCTGAGCCTTCTTTTCTTTGGACAGAATTAAATAACATTATTATTAACCAATATTATACACAGTTAAGCTTATAAGTTTAGCATTTGATATTTACAATTCCTAGAATAGTAGAATAGGACTTGGATGGGCCTTAAATAAGTCATCTAGTCTACTCAAGTGTTCTGCATAAAATAGGATACTATGTTGTCCTGTCTAAATTTACAGTGGCTACCTTGGTTCACTGAATTGCAATTCTTGGAACAAATTCTGCACCCAGAATCATGGAAAGAATAAAGTTCGTGAACCAAGGTACTGCTGTATCTTTGTTAAATTTCATGGCATACATAGAACAAGTCCTACTCAGTCAATGTATGAAGTGAATCTTGTCCTACACTTAGTTTTCCTCAAACTTGAGGTCATGTTGCTTTTTCTGAGTTTTCCAGACATCTTGGAAGTTCTCATTAATTAATTCTAATTTCTTTTGATTCTGCTTTCCTTATAAGTAGTCCTCTTCCCCCAAACCACCTCCACCCACAGTTCTTTATTTTAATTGTTTTTTTCTGGACCGTCTCCAGTCATAATGTACTTTTCTTGAGACCTAGTGACCAGAACAGAACATGATGTTTGTACACAGGTTAATCTTTAATGATTTGGGTTTTATTTTCATTGTCTTCCTGGGGTTTACCTGACATTTGTTGCTTTGGTTCTGGAAGCATATTAATCCATTAACTTTAGAAACGTGCAGAGGCCTTTTCGGCCTCTCTCCTGGCTTATATCTGATAGCTGTCTAATATGCATACTTGAGATTATTTTTATGTAGGCAGACTTTCTTGCACTTGCCTGTATAAAGATGGATCTTTTACCTTTCTGCCCACTTACACAACCTTCAGCCTTCCCTGTAGTTCTTGCTGGAACTTGGCTTTTAAGCCCCCAGAACTGCATAGCATCATCAGTGAATTTATTTTGCAGTGTACAACTCCTTTATAACTACTAAATTCAGCTGTTCCTAAAACTGTTTCTGCTTTGCCCTCCAGAGATATGCTCATTTTTCCTTGCTTTTGTTTTGACTTCATCTATAACAAAATAATTCCTTTTTCCTTCAAACCTCTCAAGATCTTTATCAGAAATCTGTTAAATGTCACCTTCTTTACTTTACAAAACTAATTTGCTTTTTCGCCTAATTTTATATTCAATTGAAACATAACAAAGTACAATGTTGGTAAGATAAAACTGTTTTGTAACACTGTTTTATTAGCAATTATTCGAGACATGCATTCCTTTCTTTTTCTTTTTCTGTTGAAACACTGCATTGGCAATAAGAATTCTGGGGAGGAGGTTCTGCCCTGGATGATGTTTTGAAGTAGTTAACATGTATGTCAGAATGAGAGTTAAAGTTAAATTTATCATAAACCTTTCTTCTCTGACCTCATTTTCTCTCTTACTGCCCAAATTCTCATCTTGGAAGTTCAGTTTTTCCAAAATGTCCAGCGTTCCATGTAATTCATTTTGATGTGTTAATGAGAAGATGCTTTTACTTTGTGCTTTCTTTTGATGTAATGGTAGATGACACTTTCTCAAGTACCAGGCCCATTCTAAACACTTCACACTCACTTGATCTCCACAATACTTCAGTGAAGTACATATTATGATTTTTCCCCTTTTATACTTGAGAAAATTGAAGCAGAGATAATGTAATTTGGACAAAATTAAGGAGATAACAGATGTTAGTATTTGAATCAAATCAAGTTCTAAAAAACTTTTAATGCTTTTATATATTTAAAATGGAAAAAATGGCAATGTTTGGTGTTATCAGCATGCAGAATATGAATGTTTTTACATTTTTTATCTGCAGTGTATTAGTCAAGGTGTGTACACAAAATGATAGGAGGTATGTGGTAAGAGAAGAGTTACTTTTGCAACTAGATACCTTTTTATAAAGAGTTCAAAGTGTGCTTAGTTTGCTTCAGGAAAATAAAACTGGCATTTACTCATTCATGCATTAAATACTTTGTCATTGCCTAACAAGTGGCAAGCATTATCTAGGTGCAAAAGATATCAGTGACTAAAAAGGATTAATGTCTGTTGTACATCCTACATCCTTAGAAAGGGGAGAGATGACAAAAATAATAGACATACTTTATTCATTATGTTAGAAAATAAGCACCTTTGGGAAAAAATAGAGTACTGATAAGGTGACATTTGAGTAAAGACATGAAAGATGTAAAGGAGTTAGTTGTATGGCTACCCAAAGGAAAAATATTCCAGAAGATAGGAACAGGTAGTACCAATGCTTTGAGGTAGGGGTGTTTCATATGTGTGCAAGGAATATCATGGAGGCCTTTGTGGCTGGAGCAGAATGAGGAAAGGAGAGAGCAAGTAAAATGAAAGTAGTCAGGAGTGGTTCATTATAACGCTTTTGGCTTTCAAGAGCAAGATGAGGAGTCATATTTTGATTTTTCTCTTATGCTACATTATACTTGGTCCTTCATAGGCATTGTTTCTTAATGTCCTTAACCAGAAAACATAGATGGTAGATCCTTTTATCATCCTATTTTACAGAAAAGGTACTGAAGTTTAGAATTTAAGTAATGATATGTGTGGAAGAACCAGGATTTAAATTCAAACTGTGTTACTTGTAAAATCCATGTTCTTGACTATTACAGTCCTGAACTGCAGTTTGTGAGAAACATTTTGAATGTTTTATGGATAGTGCCCCAAGAAGTGGAACCAGTGACATCTATGTTGTTTTATTACATCATTATTTATTTAAATATAACACATTTCAGTATAAAGGAATGCTTTTTATATTTAAGGATTTTAACTTTCTGGGTTTTAACCCCTAGGTGGCATAGATATGGATGCATTTCAGGAACATGAGGAAGGTCATGCAGGGCCTGATGATAATGAGGAGGTCATGCGAGCACTCCTCATTCATGAGAAGAAGACTCCCTCTGCTACAGCTGGCTCCATGGGGGCAGCTGCTCCTGTTACTGCCACCAATCCCAGTGACTCAGAAAGTGAGACCAGTGAGTCAGATGATGACTCTCCACCCCGGCCGGCAGCTGCTGTGGCTATGCATCATCGAGAAGAGGATGAGGAAGATGATGATGAGTTTGAGGAGGTAGCAGATGACCCCACTGTCATGGTGGCTGGCCGTCCATTCTCCTATAGTGAAGTGAGCCAACGGCCAGAGCTGGTGGCCCAGATGACACCGGAAGAGAAGGAAGCATACATAGCAATGGGACAACGCATGTTTGAGGACCTCTTTGAATGAGCTTTCCCTGCTTTTCCTCCTTTCTGTCATGCTCATTTCAAAAAGAAATTCCCTGCCTTTGAAGAAAAATATTTAAGTGGCTTTCTTGCTCTTGCTTTAAAGCACCTGTTAATCTTCCACAAAGAATAATGGGAGGAGAAAAAAAAAAAGAATAATAGGAGAGAAAGTTTGATTTTAATGCCAGAACTTGCCAAAAAGGTAGGTTGCCTATAAGCATTCCCTTCTCTACTATTACTACGGTATTACTATGTTACTGTATTTCCTAATCTGATTTTTTTCTTTCCTTTTTAAGATGACCTTTTTGCCCTTCTGAGATAATGAGGGAAGTAAATTCTTTTTGTCTACCTACAGAAACCTACTACAGTTAGTAACAGTAATTCACAGATAACATCCTTTTTATTTATTCTTACCAAGGATTCCAAACAGTTCCTTATATCATCCCTAGACAAAGCAGCTTGCTGATAGGCAAATCACTGGTTAGGGGGAAAGAATCTTAAAACTCCATATTTCCCCAAATTAAGATTGGGATCAACATGTAAGGGAGTTGAGAATGTGTGCAGAAGAGGGATGGATATGCCTGAACCTTACGATTAGTGTGTAAATCACAATTTGTGTCTTCAGAATGGACCAGACTGGTAGATTATATTGTTTTGCCTAATACTTTTTGTTTTGGATCCAAGTAAAGGGTTGAAGAATGAAGAGCATTGGAAAGAGTGCCTTAGAACTGCCTGTGTCTGTTGTGTTTTGCAAGTCCTTTGTGTAAACCTGAGACTGCCTCACCTTCACTATTGACTTCTTGTCAGTGCTATAAATTAAGGCGGCCATACCAGCAGAAGTCAGCATAGAACAATTGATCATCTCCCTCTTTCAGCATCTTTTGAAGGCTCTTTTTTTTTTTGGTCTCTTTTGGTCCTTGTCAGTCATGGTATTTTAGAGTGTATCCTATGTATTGTTGAGCATTGTAACCTCAAGAAACATAGTTAGTTTGGGTTCTGATGTGTAGCTTGATATTCCCAAATGCAGAACTTTAAAAATAAAGGACAACTGTATTTCTTACAATATTTTTCTTGCATTGTAATTTTTAAGTATTTATCATTTTGTAGTATGTGTGTGAAATTAAGTTAGCATCTTAGAGTATCTGAGCCTTGTACGAAGTGATGTTTCATTTTCTTGGGTGTATTAATGACTAAATATTGACAACAAATCTATTTTATACTAACTGAAATTTGTTAATTTTTAGCTCCATAACATCACAGAGCGTAATTAAAGTGTATATTCTTCTCATTAAAAACATGTTAAAGACTTTTTTTTCTCTTATTCATATTATTTCTTATAATAGGTGCAGTTATATATGATCTAAACTTTCTTTGGCAACAAATTGTTTTAAGAATGACCTTTATGTATATATCTTGTGTATACGGGTCTACTTTAAACATCTTTTTCTAGGCTTCATAATTTTAGAAAGAAGTTAATTTAAGTAAAATGATAAGATAACCAAGGGTTAATTTTTAAACATGGTTAATTTTTTAAACTATATGTTCTTTGTTTACTTTTTATGTGAGTGTATGTAGGAATGTGGAATTTTTGTTATGGAAAGATATCCAAGTGAAGATAGAGATATGAATAAGGTTACTCACTGCAGCAGTGTTTGAAATAGAGATACCCTCACTAAGTGTGTATTCATCAGAAATTAAGTATTTTTCTATAAAGTAACATAGCCATTAAAAAGAATGTATTGGCAAGAAAAGATAACCATAATGTGTTAAATATAGAAGGATTCACTTTTTTCTTGGAAGGAGATAAAGGAAAAAGTACATATAGTGCTAATGCAATACCAGGCACTATTTTAACTCTGTGTGTGTGTATGCATGCATGTACATGTGTGTTACTGGAGATTGAACCCAGGACCTTTGTATTGAGCTACATTCCCAACCCTTTCATTATTTTTTTAAAATCTTGTGACAGTCTCACTAAGTTGGGCTTGAACTCATAATTCTCTTGCCTTGGCCTCCCAGAGTGCTGGGATTTATATAGGCATGGCCCATCATACCCAGCTATTTAAACTGCTTTATATAAACTGCTTGATCTTTTATAAAAAACCTGTGAGTTAGGTTATATGTATATAAAAATATTGGGAATGAGAGTTACAGTAATATGAATATGTTTTTATGGAAAAGATATTTCCATTTTGGAAAAAGAATCAAATGGACATTTTAAAAAATTTATGTAGAAATTACCTGTAGAAATAGCAGAGTGAGCTGAGAGTGGTGGCAGATGCTTGTCCTCCCAGCTACTTGAGAGGCGGAGGCAGAGGAGTGCAACTTCAAGGAGAGCCTAGGCAATTTAGGGAGACTTGTCTCAAAATATTAAGAAAGGGCTGGGGATGTAGCTTAGTGGTAGAGCACCTCTGGTTCAATTCCCAGTACCATGACCACCACCAAAAAAAAAAAAAAAAATCACAAAAGCAAGCTCTTTTTAGGTTAATGCTAGGATTTTTTAGGTGTTCACTCTCACTTTGTCTCTTAAGCCTGGGTTCATCATATCCTTGGATAAATATTTCTGAACTTATACTCAAAATTAATAGGAAATATAATTTAATATCTAAAGTTTGAACCATTACCTTCATATTTTAGTAACATGTCTAATAAAATTCAATAGAATTTGATATTTCTTATTAGTCAGGTTTATCTCAAGTTGCATAATAATTTGGTAAGGAAAGCCAGACAGTGACAGAAGGACCAAAAATGGGAGCCCTGTCAGTTATTAGCCTCTGAAGCTTTAGTAAAGGCAGTCTTAGACCCAAAGGTGGTAGAAGGGTGTGGTTACAATGTCTCATGACCCCGGGACATCTGGAGTTGTCACCATTCACAGCCTATATTAAAAATTGGCTAGGAACTTGGTTTCTCTGGATGTGATTAACTGTTAGTGTATGTGTCTGTTAGTTATGAATAAGTATATAGCTATATATATATATATAAATATTTTAAAAATACGTAATATATGTCAGCTGCTCAGGTATCCCACATTTTCCTTTTTCCTTGTCCTTTAAGATTTAAATGGAGCTGGGTGTGGTGGCACATGCCTGTAATCCCAGCAGTCTGGAAGGCTGAAGTAGGAGGATCACAAGACCAGCCTGGGCAACTCAACAAGTTAGTAAGACCCTATCTCTAAAAAAGGCTGAATGTATGTGTAACTCAGTGTACGGTTACCACCCCCACAAAAACGATTTAAATGAAACTCCTTTGTCCTAACATGATAGAAAACCTCTTCTGTTATCATTTTTGGGAAACCACTGTTTTTTCTGGGGTGGGGTACAGCGAGCTTATAGCCTCTGGCTCAACCTCTCCACCACCCTTGCAATAGGGAGAGTGAGGCAGTAAGAAAAGGGCCTGTGCTAGCATCTCATCCTCAGGGAATAAGATTGTATAGTATGCATCCTTAAAGAATTTCTCACAGGTTTCATCCCAGTAGAATCTTGCAGTCAAATCTTACTAAAATTTTAGCTTCCTTTTTCCTTCTGACCATGCCTTCTTTTTCCAAAGGCCTTAGAGAATTCTAAATATATTTTTTTAAAGTATAGTTCTTTGATTTATTTTCTGGCTCTTTTATTCTAGTCCTTCCAGATACTTGACTTGAAAGTTCCTATTGTATCCAGAATGGCCTATCATGATGTTTCCCTAACCAACGAACCAATTCCCCACCTTTAGGAATCTGTGTGGGTGGCTAACCGTAGTTTTCAAAGGAACATTTTTCTCTCTACATTAAAAAAATATCACTTATGCATTGCCAAAGTAAGGCAATGAATAAACAACCCTGGCCCTATGGCCCTAGTGATCCAATCAATGTGTGTCTGATGGAAGTTTGCTTTCATTTTATCTGCCTTTGAAGTTGAAGCCATTTTCTTATTTTGAAACCCCACCCCCCCTTTTGGTTTTATTTTTGCAAAACATCTTAGGCAGAACTAGGTTTAAATGATTAAAAGAAAATATTCAATATGGCATTGTCTGAAGTCAGGAAACTAGGTTCTAATCCCAGCACTAATGCTTCCAGGCCAGCTTAATCGTCAACTATGAAAAGATTGTGCTAGGACCACCAAGATTCTCTACAGCTCTGATAATTTTATAGAGGTAAGTGATACATGATGCATTTTAAAATGATGCCAAGTAATAACAGTCCCCCCTACCAACCCTTCTGCTGTGCTATAATTCAAACCAGGTGAAGGATATTTTAATTGAGGGACTAATGTAGGTGGCAGGTTGGGATTGAGAATTTAGCAAACCTCAGCATAAACAACAGCTATTTAGGTTTCTCTTTCTCCATCTTGCCAAGGTACTTCACTTCTAGTCACCTAAATGATTGAGGGAGAAAAAATTGAATATTTCATAATTCTCTTTTGGTATTGTTTGAAAGAATTGGACATTGCATGGGAACAAGACTGGGACAAGCAAGTTCATTTTCTTCTCTTCTACCAGCTCTATGGCTAGATTCCCAGCCAGGATCGCAACAGAGTTACATATGTACTTTCTTTTTTTTTGGTACCTGGGATCAAACTCGGGTCCTTGCACTTGTGCAGTAGGCAGCGAAACCACTGAGCTAAATCCCCGGCTGATATGTACTTTCTTGTTCTCTTTATTCCCAAATTTAAAAAAGAAAAGAAAATGACGGTTTCTTGTTTTCTTTATTCCTGAATTTTTTAAAAAGTGACTCAGAAATGACAAAGGACAAATATGAAAATGTTCAGAATTTAGAAACTGATATAATTCCATCTTCATTTGCTTAGCATATTGTTTCATCAAAGATATTTTACCTGTGTTACCTTTAACAGCTGGGCTACTATCATATTTAATATCTAAAATTCTTTTGGGGAAGTAAGGAAGACTTTTAGAAAGAAACTGGCACTTTGGTAAATTTACTGTCTATTCTGCTGGCTCTTTCTGCTATAAAAGAAGGAAAATAAACTCTGAACAAGATAAGTAAAGATACTTTTAAAACCTATAAAGCTAAAATGGGTTGGGAAGGGAAAGAATCATGAAATCTTTGGAGAACTAAAGGAATGAACTAATTCTGGCATGCCCTCAAGGGTAAGAACAAGCACCCTTGCTTCTCTTCAGAAAGAATTTCATGTCCTGAGTACCAGAAGCAGCCTTTCCTATTCTAGCTGCAAAGCAGGTAGGCATAGTGAATGACCCAGTTTCAAAGATCAACCCACGATTTCCATCAAACAAAAGTACATAATTGCCTACCTAATGTAAGTAAGTCTGGGGAATTAGTCTGGAAAAAAGGCTAGCACGAGGTATTGAAATGCCTTGAGTCTTGTTAAGCCACACCAAGGTAGTTACACACTTTTGCTGTTATGTAAATGTTAATTATTTTTAAATACACACAATAAAATAAATAATTAAAACAAAACTCACCGTGTCACTGCTCTGAGGAAATCATTGCTGATAGCTTAGTGTGTATCACCTCAGAGCTTTTCTAGGCCTTTTGACAACCTTCATATTCCCCGTATACCACATTGCTTTTTACATAAGTGGGCTCATATATGCATTGCCATTTGCTTTTTTAAAAGGACTAAATAGAATCTTGTATGATAATTTATGTAACATATTCCGTCTTCACTTGATCTTAGCCGAAAGGCCGAGAAGCGATAACATATTCCTTCTTGGTGGGTAGTTAGGTAGTTTTTTTTCACTGTGACAATGCTGTAAGGAATTACCCTTATATTTTCATTCTTCATTTCTATAAAACAGAATTATAGCAGAGAAATAGCCAAACAAAGGGTGTATTAGTCTGTTGTATGTTGTTAGAACAAAATATCCCAGGCGGGGTACTTTATAATAGGTAGTAAACTAAATAAGTTTATTTAGTTCACAGTTTTGAAGGCTGAAAGTCCAAGAATATGTGGTCCCATAAGGAGAGAGCCATTGGGCTTTGCCCTAACATGCATAAGTGGAAAGGAAAATGGCTGCATGCACAAGAGGCCAAGTTCATGTGGTAGACTTGCATTATAATAACCTACTCTGCAGAAACTCACTCTTAGAGGCCAGCATTAATCCCTTCAGAAAGCAGCACCCCTGTGACCTACCTGTCTTCCACTAGGCCCCACCTCTTAAAGGTTCTACCATTCCAACACCACCACACTGGGGACCAGCCTTCTGGTACATGAACCTTTGGAGGATACATCTACACGTTAGCAGAGGCAATGTCTATTTTAAACTTAGGTAGACACTGCCAAATTGCTCTTCAAAACAATTTTTGGGTAATTTTAGGCAAGGGAACAATTTCTAGTATTGAAGCTAGATTAGAGTTTAAACCTGAAGATTATTAAACCCATTTTAATAGTATCCATTAGTAATTTGGTCTAAAGACCTGTCCATGTTAGTGGAGATGGAAAGGTAGGGACATTTGAGAAACTTCGAAGAGAGAATTAACGGGATTTGGTGACTTTGGATAGGGCAGTACCTCAGATGAATCTCAAATTTCTAGGTTGGTGGTGGTTCCGTTCACCATGATGGGAAATATAGGAGAAGGAAAGGATTTTGCTCCTATTGCAGATTCAGTTAAATGGCACCAACATTTCACCTACGAGCTCAAGCCAAAAGTTTTAACAGTTGGCCAATCTTTCCTTTTTTTTTTCAACCCACGTCAGATTTATTAGCAAGCCTTGTCAGATTCAAAATATAATTAATTTATATAACCTAATTTTGAAGATAGAGCTGACAGGACTTGCTGATAAGTTGAAGATGTATTTTAAATCTGACCTCATAACTCCTACCACTACACCCTATTTTCAATCATAGCAATTCTTACCTTGGCTACTGCAGCAGCCCCAACTGTTCTCCCTTCTTCCACACTTTCCCACCCGCACAGGATTTAACCATTTCCCCACACACAGGGATTTAAAAAAAACAAAGGAAACCAGATGATCTTAATCCCTTGTTTAATACTTTTTACTGATTTTCCAAACCTTTTACCCTTTCCAGCAGTTCCTACATGGTCTGGCCCCTGGCTACCTGTATTCTCTGCAATTCTCCTTGTTAACTGTTCTCACCATATTGCCATTCTCCATGTTTCTCACATATGCCCACTTTTTTCATGCCTTAGGTCTTTGTCTAGCTGTATTCTCTGCATAAAACACTTCTCCAGTCTTGTCGCTATTATTTCACCATCAGCTTAAATGCTACCTCAGAGAAGCCAGCTCTGTCCTTATCTAATCTCTTCCATTCACTATGATATTTTCCTATTTATTGCAAATTTATTACTTGAAATGAATTCACGTGTATATTACATGTGCATGTCTATCAACCCATTCCCTAAAAGACTATATGCTTCTTGTGGGCAGGATACTAGCAGATAGAATTAATTCTGGTTCATAGGCTGTCAATGAATGTTGACATGGACAGATGAATTAACACTCAAGGAATATGACCTTTTCTCCAAGGCTAATCATTTTATTCCTGCCTGAACTGCAAGTTATTTAATTATATTCTTAATCAGTTAATTATGTTCACTTGTGATTCACAGTACCTTGGGCTATGTCTCTAGGAGTATCAGTAGGGGGTGCTGGAATATAGTTTCTAGGGCACAGCTAGACATCTAGAAGCTTCAGTGCTGGGGGCCATTAGTTAAATGTTTATGGAAAAGGGAATTTCCTGAGTACTTTGGGTCTGCATTGTCCAGTAAGGTAGCCACTAGCCACATGTGGCTCTCTAGCACTTAAAATATATCTAGTCTAAATTGACATGTGCTATAGACACATATAATGCATAGCAAGATTTTAAAAGACAGTGTGAGAATAAATTTTTATGTTGATTATGTTTTGACTAGATAATTCTTTAGATGTATTAGGTTAAAGGAGATATACTTTTAAAATTAATTTCATTATTTATTTTTACTTCTTTTGATGTGGTTATTAGAGCACTTAAAATTACATGAATGGCTTACATTTGAAGCTTGCATTATATATTTCTGTTTTGGCAGCACTCATTGAGAACATTTTCATGTGCTAGAGTTACATAATCTTATGTATTGCATTTAATGATTACTTTCATTTTTCCTCATACACAGTTTATTGACCTGAATATGTGCACTGTTCCTCCCCTCACTCCACCTTCAAAGAAAGTTAGGCTCTGTTTTGTTTTGGTCCTTGTTTTGGGGAACCACAACACATTTTGCTTCTGGTTTGGGGCAGGGTTGAGGGTGTTGGAATGGGGCATTTTGTTCATTTGCTTTTTTCCTGAAGCAGAACAGAATGCAAGGAAACAGTTTAACTACTGAGACCAATAGTGTGACATTAAAAGTGCTACTGACTTCTGGGTAATGGAGGAGCTGAGCATCCCATAAAGATCATCCCATGCCAGAGTTGGGGGAGCTAAGAGCCAGACCTAAATCAGAATAGCAGGAAGCCCAATGATCTGTATGCATTATGTAATATATATTATAGGTTGCCTGTGTACTATCTATCTTCACCCCACTCTCCTACCCCACTGAAATATAAACTTCATGAGAATAGAGTCATTATCTTTCCTCCTCACTGTAGTATTCTGGTTCATACTGGTGGCTCAAGGTTTGGCACATTTAGTAAGGAGTCATCAATATATGTTGAATAAATGAACAGTTATGTAGCAGCTTATTCAGGCTTCAGGCAACTATGACCTTCATGTCATAGACTGCTGTTTTCAATTTCTGACATTATTTATACCTCATATTTGTGATGCTTTTGAGTATTAATCATCTGTCTAGAATTTCCTGTTTAAAATGCTTACAGATGATGAGTGCTGATCGATGTAGCAAAGGACATTTTCCCAGCAGCAGGTAAACCCACCTAACCAAAAGTACATCTAACAAATACATCTAACCGAAGCCTTGCACGTTCATTTACTCACTGCATCTATATTAAGTTTTTGTTTTTTTAGTTCTGGTGATCAAACCCAGGGCCTAGCACATGCTGGGCAAGGGCTCTACCACTGAGCTACTTTCACAGCCCCAAGATCATTATTTAAAGAGGAAAACTGTAAAGAAAAAAGATTGTGCTATTTTTTCGTTCACTTTTAAATCAGCTGGGGATCTGATTTTTCTAATAATATAATTTAATGATTTTGTGGTTGTCTTCAAGATATTAGACCCAAGTTCCTTTTACCTTTTTGTCAGCCTGCTTTGGCAAATGTTTATTGTATCATAATAGCTGACCCACCTTCTCCATCAGGTAAAAGAAAGGAGCGTAAAAGGGGATAATTGTATATGTCAGCGAATTCAGTATCCTCTTTAATTGTGAAATTCACATGACATAAAATTAAACATTTAGAAGTGAATGGTTCAGTGGCATTCAGTATATTCACGATGTTGTGTAACCACCACCTTTATCTGGTTCTAAAATTCTATTACCACCCTAAAAGTACCCATCAAGCAGTGGTTCCCCCATTCTCTCCCCCCTCAAACTCCAGCCATTGGCAACCACTGATCTTCTGTTTCTATGGATTTTCTTTTTCTGAATATTTTATACAAATGGAATAATATGATGTGACTTTTTATGTCTAGCTTCTTTCACTTAATAAAATATAAGGTATAAGGTATATGCACACTGGATATGTATATGGATGAAGACTATTCCATTATGTGTATATACCATAATTTATCTGTTCAGTTCTTAATGTGCATTTTAATTGTTTCCATATTTTGGTTATCAAATAGTGCTGATGTGTATAGTCATATACAAGTATTGGAGTGCCTGTTTTCAACTTTGGGGAATGTATATGCTTAGGAATTGTTGGGTTTATAGTAACTCTATATACTATTTCTTTTTAAAGTAATGCGTCTTCCTGCACAGTGTGCAGTAATTACTGTCATTCACTGGGGAGTAGTCGGGGACTAGTAACCAAGACATCTGTTTTGGGAATGGCAGTCCCAAGAGAATACCAGAACTTCATGGTTTTGACTAGAGAAATTTTCCTGGGAATAATGTAACTACAAAGGACAGATTAGCAGCAGTTATGCATATGAGGTAAGAATTCAGGAGTTCTGGACTCTTTTTCTGAAGGAATTAGCTTTTGTAAGTTGCCCTTTGCATTCATTCCTGAGATTCAGATTCTAAATCACAATATAGGCTCATCCTGGCTTTCCGGCTCCACTTCTCTGTCACATAGTCAAGTTTTCAGGTCTAGGGTCAGAGGTGGGCTTGTATCTTACTTGGTTAAGCATGGAGGTGAGGCCTTTCTGTTTGAAATCCTTGAAACTGTGCCAATATCGGGGTGGGGGGTGATGGCAATTGTTAGCATCCAGAGGATGGGTCCAGAACTAAATTGCTTCTCACAGCATTTGCTCAGTATGAAGTCAGCTTTAATCAGCCCTATTTCACTGGCTTCGAAAATGGGAGGCTGGCGGCTTTTCATTTCAGGGCAGTGACCTACCTGGGAGGTCTACAGAGTGATTCTGACAGTGTTCCAAGAGAATCCTTTCCTGCTGATACGTGCCTGTGTGCAGGCATAAAATATACGTAGGAGGGTGAAAAGAAGGCAAGACAGAGTGGGTCTTTATGTTGGTGTGTGGGAGGAGAGGACCTATTGTGCTATGTGTGTCAGTCACATTCCACATCTCTTTGACAGGATGTAACTTATAGTAAATTTAGTCATGATTTCTTTGCTCCCTTTTGCCACTGAGATTCATTAAGCTATAAAATCATCACAGTGTTATGGGCATCTATGTTTAGGTCTCCAGCATCAGTCTAGCTCCTTCCTACTGATGAAGCCTTCCTACCCCCACCTCACCCTCACACTCTCCACCACCATCAGGAACAAAAGCACCCACCAAGCAAAGAACTAAATGAAAGTATGAGGCAGTGACTCTTTTCCCCCCTAAACTACTACTTCTCAAAGAGTACTGTTGAGGCATTTGGGCAATTTTACGTATGTCCTCGCTGTCCTCCCCTTCTTTGACTCACAGATCTCTGTCTCAGCAACTCTCATTACTCCACCTCCCCATCCCAGAAAGTGCAGTTGCTAAGTCCCTTTGTGAACTTGTCTTTCTACATAAATGATACTTTCCCTCCACCTTGAATCCTGCCTTGACTTTTTTCACCTCTTCCGTCCTGCATCCTCTTCTCTACCATCATCACTTCCAGAACAAGCCATTTAAACCTGTTTCCTATGGTGGGCATGAGTGACTTTGTCTTGCTTCCCACAGTTTTTATTCCTTCCCCACTCTGTCCATGTGATCCAGCAGGGACTGATGTCTGGTATAATGACTGATTCAGAGAGGGGTGGATGATCCAGGCCAGATAGTGAAGAGTATCTCCAGATCCTTGTTGAAATAAAAATACACTTCTTCTACAAGAGTTACTAAACTGCTGGAGCATAACTGGTAGCTGCTGGGAGCAATCTCTGTTACTACTTGAGGACAACCTGCCTGAAAATGAAACTAACAGAGTGATAGAGACTAGAGTTGGAGAGAGACAGATTTCCAACCATTACTCTTGAGTACCAGAACCCTGCCACATTTGCAGCCATTTTTCTCCTTGCAAAGGATAGTACATGAGTCAATACATTTTATTTTATTTAGGCCAATTTGAATTGGGTTTCTATCCCAATTCAATTAAAAGTCTAGCCCTTGCAATTAAAATTCTTGTCAAAGAAAATGCCTATCAACTCCCTTATGTCTCCACTTCATCTTCTCTTCTGTCTTTCCCTCTGGGCCTGGAGATAGCATCCTGCTTATTCCATAAACTTTGGCTTTCCCCACTGACCCCTATCCATGTTATTTCATGGACACACTAGGGCATTTTAGTCTAGCCAGGACTTTCCTATCTCATTCAGTCTTCACCTCAAGCTCTGAGGAAGACAGATGAGGCATTAATTATTCTCTTTCTTCAGCTGAGGAAACAAGTTGTAAGAAGTTTATGATGATTTGCCCATATCATGCTATTTATAGTCACTGCTGAGACTTGTACCCAAGTTTCTTGAGTGCAGTGCTGGAGTTATTTCTTTTATATTGTGTTATCTCCCTTGGGTAGAAACATGGCTCTAACGTAAACTTACATTATCTTCTCCCGTGGAGACCTCCTTTCTCTAACACCTATGGGCCCACTGAGACTGAAACCTCATCTTTGTTTCAGTATCTCTTTCAGATCAGCTGCCTTCCATTTTCCATCCTTTGATTTCCTTTCATCTTCTTGCACCAAGTATGCCAAGTCTTTATTGCTGTTTTAGGTTATTTCTGAAGGACTTACCCTAGTGTAACAATATGATTTTTTTGTGTATGTTCTCAGGGATTGAACTCAAGGGCTTCACATTGAACTACATCCCCAGCCAAGAATATGACTTTTATTCCAAGTTATATTGTGTCTTTGGTCTTGCTGCACATTTGAGAACCACTTGACTTCTTCAACTTCTCCAACTTCAATAACCCAAGGCCTCCCACAAAGCCCTTCAAATCATCAATCACCCCCTCAATCCTGACCTGCATTTTATCCTCCCTTCCTGAGCTAGGGAGTGTAGCAGTAAAGTGCCACTCAATGAACTCACACACTATTGGCCTTGCTAACTGCTTTCATCCGGGCCTCTTCTCCTATGAAGATGTCTGGGTGGTTCCTACAGTGGTTGCTTTTGTTCTCCGTGACCTTTGCCGATGTGTTTATGATCTTGCCTTCTCCATTCTTTTAATGTCTGAGATCAGGTTGTCCTCACGCAACTTCTATGGTAAACATTTTTGATTATCTTCTGAGCATCCATTGCTTCCTTCTTAATAATACCTATTTTTATTTGTCTGTTTTTTGCCAAAGAATCCCCTTTCTAAGGAAGTATATGTGCTTCAAGAGAAGCTAACTCTAGATATCTCCACAGTTGGTCCTGATTGAGCCAAAGGTAATTATGTAGTAATTTGGACTACTCAGAAATATTCTTGTTCTGGAGACATGGTAGGATTGGATTTCCCAGCTTGTTGGAATTAGGGATAGCTATGTGACTTGCTTTGACCAATAAAATGTGAGCAGAAATGATAGACGTCACTTTCAGGCAAAAAGCTTTAAAAGCCAGTGTATGATTGATTTACCAGGTCCCCTCCTTGTTGCTGCAATGATTGCTTAACTATGTCCCAAGATGAAGTCTCCCTCAGCCTAGGTCCAAGAGTGACTAATGGTTGAGCTAATGTATACAGACATGTGGTAAGAGCAAGAAGTCAATTTTTGCTATATGAAGCCCCTGAGATTTGAAAATTGGCTGTTATCACTATGAAAGAAAGAAGTTCTAACTGATAGAGTAACTGCATCCTCTTACCGATGCCTCTGCCAGGAACTTAGCCTAAAATAAGCAATCCATAGTATTCAGTGGCCAAGGGCTTGATTAAGGAAAAGGCTCTTGACTCAGTTGTATACTGAGATGATAAGGAAAGATTGTTGGGGCTTGAGGGAAGAAAGTTTTTGCACTGTTAAGATCCACTGAAAAAGATGAATTCTCTCTCTGGATCTTATGCGCAAATGCAAAACCTAAAATTACCACAGTCATTCTTGCTACCAGCCTGAGGATAAAGCCAATCAACAGGGAGAGTAGTACCAAAAGAATCACAAAGAAATGAAACTGAAACCCTAACTGAATCATAACTAATTACCTGAGCTCTAGACTTCCTCAGTTGGGACAGCCAATAATTCCCCTCTATTGTTTAAGCCATTTGAGATGAGTTTTCTGTTACCTGTTTTCAAAAGCTTCTTAAAAGTTTCAATTTTCTCAGTTTTTATTTTTACTTTCCACTCTTCCACCCAGTCTCAAAGAAATAATAGGTAATAATGGCATCTATTTATAAAGACTTACCATGTGTCTGGCATTATGCTAAGTAGTTTCCCTGAAAGAATTATATTCTATTTCAAAGTAACAACTATGTGTGAGCTCCTGGAAAGCAAGAATCTTTTCTTATTTATATTTGTTTCCCTAGCAACTGTGATATGGTGCAAAGTAGGTGTTGAATGAATATTGATTAAATGAACACATATAAATTAAGCTTACCCTTAAAGAGCTTACTCTCAGAGAATATTGCTGAATATAGAGTCTTGCAAACCTTACAGATTCAAGATCAATACAAGATAGTATATGCTATTAGTTACTAAACTGAAGATTCAAAGATTCACAGGGGATGGTACCAACTGTAAACACGATGAAGGAAAGAACATTATTGCCTGAAACTGGGAGCAAAAATCTGGGAGAAGGGCAGATTTGATCTTTTAAAAAAAGATCAGTATTGAATAAGTGGTGTAGCAGTGTTGGGGAATGAAAATCGCCAAAAGTTAGGGCAATGACCAAAGAATAGCATGGTGCCAAGAAGGAACACAGTCCATTGAAGAGGTACATTCAATTGAGGTGCTCACTGAATGTTAGATATTTGTTTCATTTTTCTCATTACAGGAGGCAACAGAGAGCTATTTCCTCTTGAATTGCTTAAAGTAGGGTTGGTATAAAAGAAGTGTTGTGGCCATTATCCTATTTAGCTGCTTACTTGCTCAAATCCCTTCTTACACATAGTAGGTAGTTAGTAGGTAGTTAAAGATATTTATAGTCCTCTGTCCTTGTACTATTTCTCCTCAGAGAAAGTAGAAGCTTCCTAGGGCTTGTGTGGCAAACATGTTGCTTCTTTTCTGGCTCTCTTAACTCAGTGCTCAGTGCTGAGCACACACTAGTGCACAGTAGGCCCTCAGTTAAGTACTTGTTGAATTGATCCAATTATCTATCTAGTTTTGGGGATAAAAGTATTTGCCTAGTGAGTCTAGTTTCTCAGCAAATCAGCACTTCATCAAACCTCTGTCAGATCAGCTTCTCAATAGGGTATCTTAAATATATGCTATTAAAATACCTAAATAGAAGTTCCATCTCTTTGAATAGACTGAGCCTGATGAATCAGCCACAGAGGTGGGAGGCTGATCCAGCCAGACATGAACCCATCGGTTAGAGAATAGGCAACTAGCTCCCTCTCCCTTTGCCAAGTTAGCAAATCATTAAGATTGAAACAAGACATAGGATGGTGCCCAGACTACTATTAACCAAGGTCTGGCTGAAGCCCCATATCCCAGCTGTGGATCATGTTGAAGCCATGTTGGAACAGGAAAAAGAAAGAGGAGTCCAGGGTCCTGCCCCTTTCAAAATTACCAATTCCCAGGCCTCTAGATCTACAGTTTATCTTCATGCCATGTATATAGGATTTTTAAAAAACCAATTTATTTAGAAAGTGTCACTGGTGAAGTCACTCAGCACTTAAAGAACTAAGGTAAAATACAATGATGGATAAGTATGGATAACATTCCATCCTTTTATTTCCCCAAGAAGGATTTTACACAGATATCCATTCCTGATGACATGTCATCAAGCCTGAATTTCCAAGTGGCTCCCAGAGTCCTGATTGCAGTTAGCTTCTCCCTTTTCCCCTTCCCCTTAAATGGTGTGGTTGTAGATTGCTCTTTGATGCTGCCATTAAAGAAAAAGAAATAGTGAAGGGTCACTCTTCAGCACTCTGAAATACATGTTTAAATATGCTCTTTTCTAAGCTCCACTTCTCTTGGTAGCATTTAGCATGTGAGGTCTTGTATGCAATAGGTGTTCAATTGATCATCCTTTTAATTCAGTTGACTTGAATTGGTCGCAGTACTCTTGCCTGAGATATAAATTGAGTGTGTTTTCTTATTACAGCATTGTTTGATTTCTCTTTTGGTGGTCTGTCAACTTGTCCCCCCACATCTGTGTCCTTGGCCCAGTCACTCCCTACTCCATGAACACACATGTGCAAACACAGTCCTATTCTGTTCTGGGTATTTGTCATGTTCCTTTAGGGGACTGTTTAGGTCTTTATTAAATGAGAAGATTATGTAGAAGAATCAAAAGACCTGGATTCTGGTCCCTGCTGGGCCATCTACTTCAGATCTTAGATAAGTGCCCATGTATTTAGATTCCTTATCTCAAATATAAGAGAAGTAACAATATAGGTCTAATCTACATCCCAGGATCGCTACAGATAAGCTAATGCATATGGAAGCCCTTTGAGAATAGTAAAACATTTTTAAAACTTGTGTTTATAACAAGCCCATCCCTCTTCCCCAGTCCATGCACAGAGTAACCTGCACAGATCTTCCTCTGTGTGTTCCCTGGGAGATGGACTCCTCACCATCCCTCTCCAGTAGGGGCTGACCAACTGACTTTCTGAGCCTGCATGGGACGTATTCACTCTGATGAATTCAATGGAGCCAAGGGTCAAGCCCTCAGCTTTGCAGCACCAGAAACTTGGTCTTGGAACAAGCTCTGAATTGATCAGACTCAAGGATGCTGACTCATGCTACTCCACAGGAGAATGAAGCACAGCAAGTGTGCCAGGTTATTAATTTACAGCAGGAAACACATGGCCCGGACTGCCCCTTTCTCCTCATAGACCAGTTGCATGGGAAGAATCAGAAGGTTGCTCAATGAGCAGGAAACTTTGACAAGAGGAGTTAGATGATTCCAGTGTTTAATAACATCAGGCTCTGCTCATCTGGAGCTTCTGTCTCCTCTGCAGAAATCTATCCTCCAGATGGCCTAGGGGGGTTTCAGCACCTTGGAAGGAAACCCCAGGCTTGTGTGAGCCAGAGTGCCCTTTTCTACACATTCCCTTTGCTGACCAATCTTCTGACCAACTCCTTGCTCTTTATATATGACAATATTCAGACATCTTGCAGTGAAACTGTGGTTCCCAAAGCCAGTCTGCAGAACAGGCAGGCTGAAGGTTGTTGTTACAAAATCACCTGGGCACTTGTAAGGGAATATACAGTTTTCTCTCCCTCTCTCTCTCTCTGCTCTACTAGAAATTCTAATTTATTAGGTCTTTGGAGGGGTCTAGGAATCTGAATGTTTATGAGTATCCCAAGTGATAGCAATCATCAGCAGAGTCAGAAAACCACTGACTTAAAGTGTTATTTGGCTAAGAATATATACTGTCACTTTAAGATGACTGCATATTTTGATCTGATCCATTATAAATTGATTATATAGATTAACTCTCAGAACAAAATGTTATTTCCTAATTCTCAGGAGCCAATCATTACTGTATCCTTGAACCAACTTTTTCCTTCCTTCCTTCCTTCCTCCTTTCCTTAATCCTTCCTTCTTCCCTTCCTCCCTCCTTCCTTCCCTTTCTTGGTACTTATTTCCTTCCTTCTTTTCCTCTCTTTCACTTCCATAAATATTAATAAATAATTAATGCATAAAGAAGCTGAACAAGTGGAGTTTGTGGTGACTGACATTCCAGGTGCCAAAAGTAAAACTGCTTTAAGGTGATAGTAAACTTGGAGGATTAGGATATACAGTATGAGCCTGGTGCATAGCTGTAAGGTGAGCCAATAGTAAAACCAAGGTTGGAGTTTGAATAAACTAGGGATGATTTCCCTGTGGTAAGTGACCCTAGTTCTTGGAATAGTTCCTGAGCTCATGTGTTCTGGAAAAATGTTTATATTCTCAAGTGTTCTTGAGGGATAGTCCAAGTACCATGACCCCATCCCACTCCTGAAAAAGAAAACAGACCGGTTCCTTTCCTCTCCTGTATAGTTCCAGTCTCACCAGCACCTGACAGTACCTGGGTTTCAGCAGAGCAGCAAAATCAGGGGAGCAAAATAAGAATAAGGAGGGGTACCAGTGTGCAATAGGCATTGTGTTCCCATACTTTATACCCTATGTGTCAACAAAAACCACTGAAACGAATTTTGATATCTCCATTTTCCAGATAAAATTGTGGCTAAGTAACTTGCTAAAGTTCATGAAAGCAGTAAGCGATGGAATCCAAGCTTACTCAGTTACAAGTTCTTTTTTTTCCCATAATCTCATTCTGCTTAGTAGACAGGGGAGTATGGGAGTAGGTGTTTTGAGCATAAGCTTCATTGTGCTATGGATATGTATTTATAGATAATTCTCACAATTTCTCTCTGTGCAGTACACACACACACACACACACACACACACACACACACACACACACCCCATAATGATAACTATCACATTCCTCCATAGAAAATATACTAGCATTGAAATCTGCATTTGGTTATACAGATAATTCTGATTCCTTTCTGAGGAAAAATGAGAGCCCTAACAAGGTCAGGATGGAAGTTAGGTTACCTGAATATTCCCTTAGTGTGTGCTATGAGGAATTCCTTTTTCCTTCCTGGGCCTCATTTCCCTTATCTTTACAAAGTGTTGAATTAGATTTCTAACAAGCTAGAAGTCTAAGAACCTGGGGACACCTGTTACCATATTTCTTGTTTTAGATCAAAGCACAGAATTTGAATCTTAGGGAAAAAAGCCAAAAACATACATTAAAAGGCTATTTAATGACTAACATTTATTGAGAACTGTATATAGGCCAAGGATTATACTAACTAGTTTAATAACTTATTTTTATTAATTATTATCACATCAACTCTGTTTTTACTTACTTATCTCTTGCTTAACATCACATGGCTGGTATGTGGAAAAGCCAGGGTCAAGACCAACCTTAATTATACTGGTCATCGGAACCTGGCCACACAATTCTTTCTTTTTTTAGACAGGCTCTTATTATGTATTTCAGGGTGGACTTGAACTTACTGTATAGCCCAGGCTGGCCTCAAACTCACAGTGATCCTCCTGCCTCAGCCTCTGAAGTGCTGTTTCTATTGTCTAGTAGTATCAGGAAGCAAGCTGTTTTTTTTTTTTTTGTATTAAATTCTTTTATTGGTACATTGTAGGTATACAACACAATTACATTTCTCATTGTGAATTGTACCTTTACATAATGCATCTTGGTTCTTATTTTTTCCCCATTCCTAGCCCTCCCTTCAAGCCCTCCACCCTTCCCTATTTACAAAGACTTTATTTCCATTTTTTCCATTTCTCATCATTTTTCCTTTCCCTTCTTTCCTTTGCCCTCCCCCTCCCACTACCCCTACCCCTTTGGAGGTTTTCTTCCTATTTTGCATTATCTATTATTCATTCTAATCATTGGTACATTTTAGGTGTACAATATAATGACATTCATCACTGGAAATTTGCACCTTTACATAGTCTCTCTTGGTTTTTATTTTTCACCCTTGCCCAGCCCTCCCTTCAACCCCTCCAGTCCTCCCTATTTACAAAGATTTTGTTCCTAGTTTTCCATTTTCTCATATTAATCCCATTCTCTTCTATCCTTTCCTCTAGCCCTTTAACTTCCTTCCCCTTTGCCCCTTTTCTTCCTATTCCACATTACCTATTATACATTTCGTCCTTATTTACACTTTCAGTTTCTCACACCAGAGAAACTATTTGGTATTTACACATCTGTGTCCTATTTATTTCACGTAAGAGTATTGCCTCAATGTGCATCCACTTAGCTATAAATGTCTCTAATTTCTCATATTTTATGGCTGAGTAGTACTCCATTTTATAAAAAAAACCACATTTTCTTTATCCAGTCTCCAGTTGATGGACATTTGGGCTGTTTCCAAGTTTTAGCTATTACAAACTGCACTGCTATGAACATGGGCACACATATATCACTCTGGTATGATTCTCTTAATTCTTTGGGGAAGATCCCCAGCAGTGGAATAGCGGGGTCAAATGGGACTTCCAGTCCTAGTTCTTTGAGGTATCTCCATACTGATTTCCACAGTGCTTGCACCAGTCTACACTCCCATCAGCAGTGGAGCAGGGTTCCTCTTTCCCCACAGCCCTGCCAGCATTTGTTATTGGTTGATTTCATGATAGCAGCCATTCTTTCTGGAGTGAAGTGGAATCTCAGCATTGTTTTCATTTGCGTCTCTCGAATGACCAGTGATGTTGAACATTTTTTCATGTATTTATTTGCTATTTCTACTTCTTTGTGTGAGAAATGTCTGTTCATTTCAGATGCCCATTTTTTGATTGAGTCTTCAAATTTGGGAGGTCTGATCTTTTTAAGTTCTTTATAGATTCGAGATAGTAGACCTTTGTCTGAGGAAGAGCAGGTGAAGATTTTTTTCCCACATTGTGGGTTGTCTCTTCACCCTGCTGGTGGTTTCTCTTGCTGTGCAGAAGCCTTTTAAAAAGAAGAGATCCCACTTGTTGATTGTTTGTGCTAGTTCAGGGGCAACTGAGTTTTTGTTCATAAAATCTTTTCCTACACCGATGTCTTCAAGGGTTCTACCTAACCTCTGTTCCAACTGGTTCAGCATTTCTATTTTAATATTTAGATCTTTAATCCATTTTGATTTTAGTTTAGTGCATGGTGAGAGATACAGGTCTAGTTTTAATCTTTGGCAAGGTGAAGCCCAATTTTTCCAGCACCATTTATTAAAGAGGCTATCTTTCCTCCAGTGAGGGTGTTTGGCTCCTTTGTCAAAGATGAGATGGGTGAGTGTGTCTGGCATTGTTTCTGCATCTTCTAATCTGTTCCACTGGTCCTCAAGTCTGTTTCTTTGCCAGTACCATGCTGTTTTTATCACAGTAGCTTTGTAGTATAGTTGCAGGTTGGGGATTGTGATACCCCCTGCCATGTCTCTGTTACCTAGAATTGCTTTTGCTATTCTGGGTCTCTTCTTGTTCCAAATGAATTTGTGGATTGTTTTCTCGAGGTCTGTGAAGTATGCTGCTGGGATGTCAATTGGAATTGCATTAAATCTATATAGCAGTTTTGGAAGTATGGCCATTTTCACTCTATTAATCCTTCCTACCCAGGAACAGGGGATGTCTGTCCATTTTCTGATATCATCTTCAATCTCTCTTTTGAGAATGCCATAGTTTTCAGAGAAGAGTTTTTTGATTTCTTTCATTAGGATGATTCCTAGGTATTTCAGTTTTTTGGATGCTATTGTGAAAGGAATTATTTGCCCTATTTCTCTCTCAGTGAGTCTGTCATTGGTGTAGAGGAAAGCTAGTGGTTTTTGTGTGTTGACCTTATAACCAGCTACTTTACTGAATTTGGTTATTAAGTCTAGAAGACTTTTGGTGGAGTTCTTGGGGTCTTCTATATAGAGTATCATGTCATCTGCAAGTAATGACAATTTGACTTCTTCATTACCTATTTTTATTCCTTTTATTTCTTTCTCTTGTCTAATTGCTGTGGCTAATGTTTCCAGAACTATATTGAACAAGAGTGGTGGTAGTGGACATCCTTGTCTTGTTCCTGATTTGAGTGTGAAGGATTTCAGTTTTTGACCATTTAGTATGATATTGGCTGTTGGTTTTTCGTAGATGGCTTCTATCAGTTTGAGGTAGAGACCATCTATTCCAATTTTTTTTAGGGTTTTTATGATAAATGCATGTTGGATTTTGTCAAATGCTTTTTCTGCATCTATGGAGATAATCATATGGTTTTTGTCCTTGGCTCTGTTGATATAGTGTATTACATTGATTGATTTTCATATATTGAACCATCCCTGCATCCCTGGGATGAATCCCACTTGATCAGAGTGTATGATCTTCTTGATGATCTTCTGCATTCTTTTTGCCATTATCTTATTAAGGATTTTTGCATCTATGTTCATTAGTGAGATTGGCCTATAGTTCTCTTTTTCAGTTGGGTCTTTCTCTGCTTCGGGGATCAAGGTGATGCTTGCTTCCAGGAATGAATTTTGGAGTATTGTTTCCCTTTCAATTTCATTGAAGAGTTTAAACAGTAGTGGCAGCAGTTCCTCTCTAAATGTCTTGTAGAATTCAGCAGTGAAGCCATCAGGGCCCGGGCTTTTCTTAGTTGATAAGTTTTTAATTACATTTTCAATTTCATTGGTTGATATTGGGTTGTTCAGAATTTTTAGGTCTTCTTCGTTCAACTTTGGTAATTCATATGTGTCTAGGAATCTGTCCATTTCTTCTGTGTTGTCCATCTTATTGGCGTATAGGTTCTGGAAGTAGGTATTGATGATCCTCTCAATTTCTGCTGGGTCTGTTGTAGTTTCACCCTTTTCATTCCTAATTGCATGGATTTGGGCCTTTCCTTTCCTTTTTCTGACAAGGTTGGCTAAAGGTTTGTCAATTTTGTTGATTCTCTCGAAGAACCACCTCTTGGCTTCATTGATTTTTTTGTATTGTTCTCTTATTCTTCATTGCATTGATCTCTCCTCTGATCTTTATAATTTCCTCCCTTGTATGAGCTCTGGGGTTGTCCTGCTCTTCTTTTTCTAGAAGATTGAGGTTCAGCATCAGGTTGTTTAATTGGGCTCGTTCTGTTTTCCTAATATGCGTATTCACTGCTATGAATTTCCCTCATAAGACTGCTTTCATTGTGTCCCATAGATTCCAATATGTTGTATTGTCATTGTCATTTTTTGAAGGAACTGTCTGATTTCTTTTTTAATTTCCTCTGTGACCCATTGGTTATTCAGAAGTGTGTTGTTCAATTTCCACATGTTTATGAAATGTTTTGAGTTTCTTTTGCTATGGATCTCCAATTCCATTGCACTATGGTCTGATAATATACAAGGGATAACTTCAATTCCTTTGCACTTCCTTAAACATGTTCTATGTGTGAGTATGTGGTCTACTTTGGAGAATGACCCATGTGCAGCTGACAATAACGTGTGTTCTGATTTTGTGGGATGGAAGACTCTGTAAACATCTGTTAAGTTCATTTGTTCAAGAGTTTGATTGAGTTCTAGTATTTCATTACTTATTTTTAGTCTAGTTAATCTATCTATTTTTGACAGTGGGGTGTTGAGGTCCCCCACTACCACTGTATTAGTGCATATATGGCTTTTCATGTCTGTTAGTATTTGTTTTATATAGTTGGGGGCACTAGTGTTTGGTGCATAGACATTTATGATTGTCATCTCTTCCTCTTGGATTCTTCCCTTTACAAGGATGTAGTGTGCTTCTTCATGTCTCTTAGTGTTGGTTTGAAATCTACTTGATCTGCCAAGAAGATAGCTACTCCTGCTTTTTTTCGGGTTCCTGTCGCATGCAGTATTGTTTTCCACCCTTTAACTTTCAATCTATGAGTTTCACTTTGAATGAAGTGTGTTTCTTGTATGCAGCCTATTGTTGGATTTTGCTTCTTGACCCATTCTGCCAGTCTATTTCTTTTGATTGGTGAATTGAGACCATTAACATTGATGGTTATAACTGAACCTTATTGACTTGTCATTGCCATGACTTTTTCTTTTTGTTGGGTTCTCCCCCTTTCCATTTAATTTCTTGTCATGCCAGATGGGTTCATTCTGCTTTGCTTCCTGGGGTTGTGATCCTCAATGTCTGTTCCTAGGATATTGTGTAAAATTCTTTGGAGTGCTGGTTTGGTATTCACAAAGTTCCTAAGGTGCTCTTTGTCATGAAAGTATCTTATTTCTCCATCCATTTTGAAAGATAGTTTTGCAGGGTACATCCATCTGGGTTGGAGGCTGTTTTCTTTTAGGGCTTGGAATATGTCACTCCAAGCTCTTCTTGCCTTGCTGGTTTGTGTTGAGAAGTCTGCTGTGATTCTGATGGGCTTTCCCTTGTATGTGATTTGTTTATTTTCTCTAACTGCTTGTAGAACTTTGTTCTTCTGTTGAATTTCTGGAATCTTAACAATTATATGCCTATGTGTAGATTTTTTTTGATCAAGGCTATTTGGAGTCCTACATGCCTCACTAATCTGTGTGTGAAGCTCTTTCCCCCTGCTTGGGAAGTTTTCTGCCATTATTTCTGTGAAGAGATTTTTTATGTCATCTGCACTCTCTCCTGTTTCTTCATTGAGCCCAATCAGTCTTATGTTATTCTTCTTTAGATCATCTAGCAGCTGCTGGATAGATTTCTCATGTTCTCTTATAATTTTGAAACAATTTTTCTTTTCCTGGTCAGTAATTGCGATCTTATCTTGTATATCTGAAATTCTGTCCTCACATTGGCTCATTCTGCTGTGTAGACTTTCAGTGGAGTTTTTCATGTCCTGGAAATCTATTTGCATCTGTTTTATGGATTCCATTTGTTTCTTATGTTGGCATTCCATCATGTTCCTGAGCTCCTCTCTAGATTTATTAATCATGTCTTGTACTAGGGGCACAATTTCTCCTGCTATCTGAGAAATTATTTCTGATTTCATTTTTTCCAGATCCCCTTTTGTTGCCAGTTCAGTGGGTCCAGGTGGTTGAGTATCAGAGTGTTCCATCTCATTTCCCTTTGGGGTTGCTGTAGGTGATCTGGAAGTCTGGTTTTGAGACTTATTTATGTGTTTTCTCATTTCGACTGGGGCAGGGGGCTGTTAGCACCTGCACAGATTACCTCCTCTGAGCTGGCTGAGGTGGGACAGAGGCCAGGAGCAGCGGTAGGGATGGTGGCCCAAAAGCCCTTTCCTATGGGCTGGGAGCAGCAGGAGGGTTGGTGTCCGGGAAGCCCCTTCCTCTGGACCAGGAGCAGTGGGATGGTGGCTCAGAAGCCCTTCCCTCTGGGCCGGGAGCAGTTGGAGAGAAGGTGGCCTGGAAGCCCCTTCCTCTGGGCCAGGAGCAGCAGGACAGAAGGTGGCCCAAAAGCCCTTTCCTCTGGGCTAGGAGCAGCAGGAGGGATAGTGACTGGGAAGCCCCTACCTCTGCGGCGGGAACAGTGGGACTCAGTACCTTGGTCTGGTGGTCTGGTGTCCTGTGTGTCTTTGTAGTGTCACAAGCTGTTTTCTTCAGATAGGGTGGGGATTTAGCTCAGTGGTTTCACCACCTGCCACACAGGCTCAAGGACCTGAGTTCGATCCCCGGTACCCCAAAAAAAAAAATTATGTTTGTAAAAATTAGGTTCAGTTTCTCTGACTGAGTCTAAGGAATCAACATAAAGAATAATTCGTCTCTAGCTGGTACTGATCCTATAGATATGAAGGGAAGAACAAAGGGATGGTTGTTGACAAGGAGATTAAAAAAACTGTCCAGGAGCTGCATCTTGTGCCAACTGGTGCTTCTGCATTTGATACCCATCCTGTTCAAGTGGTGCCTCATCTCCCTGGACAGGGAAACTGACTGGCTAAGCAGAGCCATGGTCTAGGAGGACCTATAAACACATCATCTGCAACATTCATCTCCAAAGGACAATACCTGGGCCAAATCACAGAACTATCCAGGGAGCAGGGATAGAATAGGAAAAGAAGTACAAGCAATGTCATACTTATTTCTGTTTTTTCCTTGCTCACTACCTGCATTAAATAGGCTTCTTTTTTTCTTTGTGTTCTTTGTACTACATGTCATGCAGGTGGGCTGGAAAGCATTGAAAAATGCTGTCTATAAATTGCTCTAGCTAATTTAGAAATTCTCCCTTGTACTCAAGCCTACACTTTTAATAATGTCAAAAAATTTTTTCTTTACTTTGGCAATGCATCAATAAGCTAAATGGCATTCTTGGTAAACCTACAGGTGACATAAAGCTGGAAAGTATGGTTAGAGAGCTAAATCAGAATGTAAAATTGTCTAGACAGTCTGAAATGTCTTGTCTAACTCAATAAGATGAAATATATCAAAAATAATTTCAGAATTCTATATTTAGGGTAAAAAGAAAACCAGCTATATAAATTCTGGATGGAGGCGATTACA
Organism: Heterocephalus glaber; assembly: GCF_053883595.1. NCBI lineage: Eukaryota > Metazoa > Chordata > Mammalia > Rodentia > Bathyergidae > Heterocephalus > Heterocephalus glaber. The sequence goes on from NW_028258138.1 coordinate 70,793,817, forward strand.
TGGACAGTTTGTTCATATGAAAGGGCTGGGGACTTTAATTATCCCCAAGTTGAGTATGTGCCAACATTATGATGTGTATGTTGAGAAAACCAAATCAGATCATTGACTGAGTGAAAGGAAGTGAAGTGAATGTTGCAGACAGCCCCTGTGCTGCTGCACTGGACTGTGGTTTGACCACACTTGAGTACTGAGTTCCGTGGTAGTTACCTCAATTCTTGGGGGATATTGACCAACTAGAGTAAGGTTAATAAATGGGGAGGTGAGGGTCAGGAAATCAGAAATAGTTGATAGAAATGGTCTCATTTAGCTTGGAGAAGGGGGAAAATAGTCAACCAAAGGACTACCAGATCATTATCTGCAAATATTTTTAAAGGTTCTTGTGTGACAGGCAGAATAAATTTGTTCTGCCCTATCAAAGTGTAGAGCTAAAGCAAAGAGCAGAAGGCAGAATTCAGTTAAGTAAGAGATTTTAAAAGGCTAAGGCAGAGAAAGAGAGAGAGATCAGACCCCCCAGATTCCAGCATCTAGAATTACTGCAGCTGTGGCTGCCCTTGGAGGGGGACTTTACAACTGAGTGGTGGCAAGATAGGAAGAGAAGAAACCTTATCAGTTTGATTTATGTTTATATTTATATTCTCTATTTTGCTCTGATTGTATTCACTGCCCTTATTTTACCTGATATTTCATAGTATTCTTGTGCCTCCAATTGGATGACACCAAAACACCACCTGAATGACCAGGCCTGAGGATTCATAGTCTATAACTTTTCTGAGCAGGGACCACCGCCTCAGAGCATCTATGCTTCTGATCCTTTGGGTATAAATTGGAGTTCCCATGGTTGAAATTAATTTACTAGAGCAAGTTACAGAAAACAAGGTAGCACATTTATTCATTTATTATTAGGGATTTTATAAAGGACACAGATAACATCTAGATGAAGAGATGCTAAGGGCAAGAGTCTAGCAGTAGTCAATTTCCTCGTCACGGAGACACTGTACCCAACACCCACAATTTAAAGGAGGAGAGGTTTATTTTGGCTCAAGGTTTTAGTCCATGGTCAGCTGACTTAAAGGCAGAAACCAGATGACAAAGAGGCATAGTGGAGGAAAAGAGCTTAAATCATGGTGACCAAGAAGCAGAGAGAGAAAGGAGGAGGCAGGGACAAGAATGCACCCTTCCAGGCCATGCCCACAGTGACCACCTCCAACCAGGCCCCACCTCCTACAGCACATTCAGCTATTGAACTCATCAATGGATGAATCCACTGATCAGTGTAACTCCAATCACCTTCCATACACATGAGAGTTTTGGGGGATATTTTAGGTCTAAACTATAACAGCAAGTTATGGGAGGGATGGGAGCTCCTGTGTGCTCTCCAGGCACACTACGTCCAGGTGCTTTCATTTAGAAGTCCTTTGAGCTCAGTACTTTTGGTGTTTTTATGGGTGTTTCACAATTTATTCATAATTGATTAAATCACTGGCCACTGGTGATCAACTCAACCTTCAACCCTTCTCCCCTCCCCAGAGGTCTGGGGGGTAGAACTGAAAGTTTCAACTCTCTAATCACACAGTTTGATTCCCTGACAACCAGCCTCTGTCTAAGGCTGTCCAGGACCTTCCCTGATCCTCCGTGATCTCCTCAGCATACAGAAAGGCACTTCTCCTTCTGGTGATAACAAGTCTTTTGGGAGTATTGTTCCAGGAAATGGGAAAAAGACCAACCTCAAAGAGGAACAGACAAATCTCAAATATCTTGAAATAAAATAACAACAATGATAAGAAATAGCACTTGTTATTTGCCAGGTCCTATTGAAGTATTTTACATACTGTAATTCATTTAATCTTCACAATGCCCCAGTGGTAGTTTCTATTATTACCTCTGTTTTTATAGATGCAGAAAAATATGACATGGAGAAGTTATATCACTTGCTTGAAGTCACAAAATTAGCAAGACTGGAGACTGGGTGTTGAGTCCATGAGTTCTGCTCCAGAATTCAGGCTTTTAATCACCACACTATACTACATATCATATATCCTCTCACTTTTACATCAGTTCAGTTCCTTAAGTCAGTGTCTAAAGCTTCTACTTTCAACATTTTATAATTTTTAAAATGTGTACTTTTTTCCATTTTAAAAATAAATATAGCACTAAGACTCCTGATGTTAATGTCAGATAGACCTGGATGTGTATGCAGGTTACCCACTGAGAAATTCATTTCTTTAGTTTTCTTATATGTTGGTTCACATATTTTTTTATGAGGATTAGGTGAGATAAAATATATAATGTGCTTAACAGAGTGCCTGGCCCAGAGTCAGTGCTGAGGAAATATTTGCACTCATTAATATGTATTACAATCAAATAAAATATGGGAAGGCTGAAAATAGAAGAAAAACATTACCCATAGTTCCACCTCTTTAACTAATTTTGAGATATTATTTTGTCTTTTTTCACGTGTGAAGCAAGTATTGTCTTGTTATTGCTCATGATCTGAGAAGAAGGTCCTAGTAGGTAGAATGCCCTTTGCTTGCCAAGTAGTCATAGGTGGTGGGGACAAAATCTTGAGGTAGACTGAGGTGGACAAATGAAACACTGCTTTGTCCAATAAAGGGAAAAGGTAAATGAGAATCCCTAGGGAAGAAATGACTTAATCTCTTGATTAGATCTTTTGAGGAGTCCCCAAAGACAGAAAACCCCATTGAGAGTCCCAAGTCTCATACCTGCTCCCATTAGAATAGAAAACATTTGAAATACCTTTTTTTTTTTTTCTTGGTACTTGGGACTGAACTCAGGACCCTGTGCTTGTGATGCAGGTGCAGTGCCACTGAGCTAATCCCTGGCCCTGAAATATATTTTATACCCATTCCTGATATATTGAGAGTAATGATGAGTCTCTGAAAGCTGAGCCTAAGATACTTGTGGCGAGAGTCCTTTATCTGGCCTTCTGTCTCCTCCAACTCATTCCTCTCAGGGATAGACATGGTGGTCTCTTTCATGTTTCTCTGTCTCAGCCAGGCTCTATGAAGATGGAAGGACATGCAATCCAATTGAAATCACATTATTCAGTAGTCCTATGAATGCCTTTTTATTGGGAACTCTAGACCAAGAAGATTCCTTTTTTATGGGCTGGAGTTAAAAATAACTATTAAAATCCAAGGAGGAAATATTTGACCAAACTATAATCACAAGCTAATACAGTACTGCTGAGTGATAACCTAGGGAGGAATTTCACTTACCACTAAAACCTAGCTGTCAATATGATATTTGATAATTTACTTAGCTTATTTTTATTAATAAGTCAAATATTCAAACAAGATTATTTTACTCATTGAAAACCCATCACTTAACCATTAAATAAATATGGACCCAAAAGATGGAAGATCCTTTATGTACCTGTGGACATATTTTAGGCTGGTTCTAATCAGACATGATTATTCTTTGCTGGAACTATCATATGGAAGAACAAGTCATTCAGTTTGATAAACTATTAGGAAGCAGGGAAGGAAATCTGAAAATTTTAGATTAAAATAATCTTAAGATCATAGAAAATATCCTACAAATATGTAAATATTCTGTTAAGCATTTAATATAAAGTTGATAAGAAAGAACCCTAGCAAGTGCACAAACCAATAAGGATAAGGATAAAACAAAGAGAAAGTGAAATTTAGAAGCAGTATCAGCTTCTCAGGGAAGGCCAGTACCTTTTGGGACATGCAATTGAAAAGGCTTGCCCCTGAATAGCCTTAAATAGAGTTCTCTTAGTAAGGTAAAGGGAATTATGGATGTTAAACAGGCAAGTAACTGTTTCTGCCACAACTCTTCAACCATACAATGGCCAAAAAATTATTTCCAACTCCCAGTTATGTGTTGGGTGAGGCACTAGATGTATTAATGTTTTCAGGATGTTCTTGTATTGATTCCAAGGAAGGACAAGACAGTTTATAGACAGCTTATTTCAACACTGGGTCTGAGCTAAGTTGGGTTGAGGAAAGAGAACAATAACATTTAAAGGAAATGCCTAAAGAACAGTCACAGTATTACTAGGGGTTGAGAGGAGAAAGAGAATAGCCTGAAGGGAGTACACAATCACAATTATACTGCTGGGTAAGAAGATGTGATCATACTTTTTTTTTTACCTCTAATGTAGAGGATGGATCCCAGGGCCGTGCACATGCTAGGAAAGTACTCTATCACTGAGCTGCATCCTCAGCCCCAGATCACAGCTTTTGTAATTTTCTGTTATGTGTTTGTATTTTTAAATTTTTTCTTCTTTTAAAACAGATGATTTTCATTGAATTCCTTTCTCCTATTTTAAGCTTTCTTGTAGCAGAAAGGCATTTGGGCCAGCCTACTTAAAGAGACACACATGCCCTAAGTGCAATGAGGCCAAAAGTCCACAAATTGTGTTTATGAAACAAATCAGAGCATGTGAGATCACAGTTGTATAAACATATTATGTGTGTGTAATATTGATCTCCATGTCATAGAGGAGCCATAATGAGCTGGCAAAGGCTCCCAGGAGGGAAAATTAGAAGATGAGAAAACTCCTCCATGAAAGTTTGTGAAGAGCAGGAGGCACCCCACAGTCCTGTGGAAGAAGGGCCTGGGCTCTAGAACTTTTACCACTCCTGCTTTCAGGCCCCTTGATTCTGGGAAAAGGAATGTCTTCGGTTTTGATTTTCTTATTTATGTAACGAAGAAAAAGGACCAGATGATAATTAATATTCTTCGTAAGCTAAATAGTTTTATTTTCTGTAGTTGTTGAACCAAAAGAGAAAACTATGAAATATTTTCAGAGATAAAGGTAAGGGGGAGTGGAAATACATAAATAACCTAAAATGTGAAGAGGTTTCACCAAGAGTAAAAAATCTCAGAAGAAGAAGTAAAAAACAAGGAAAACATTTGGGGATTATTTTATGTAGAGTAGCTATATGAGACTCTTTTGGGTTGTAGGATTTATCCAAATGATGAACTGAATTCCATTGTTGAAGATGTTTGTTTTGTTTTGTTTTGTTTTGTTTTTTTGAGACAAGGTCTCACTGTGTATTCCAGACTGGCCTCAAACTCACAGCAGTTCTCCTGCCTTAGCCTCTGGAGTGCTGGGATTACAGACATGCGCCACCACACCTAGACCCATTGTTGTACTGAACATGCTGATTGCAATTCTAGCACCAGAAAGGACTCCTCATATGCATCTGGTTGTAGCTATCCAATTAAAATTCCTGAAAAAAGAAATTACCATTATAATCACCGAAGACAATGAAATGAACTAATTCTCATTAGAAAGATATTTCATGCAATTATTTTTAAATAGCATTAATTCCACAATTCTCTTAAAGTTGCCACATGGTTTTCTTTAATGTCTCTCCCTACAATTCCAAGTCTCTTTTCAAATCTCCATGAGTCTTTCTTTCCCTTTTTAAATAGGAATATCTACCGATCGATTTGCTTTTTGTATACTTTTTAATTGAAAAGGTGTGTGTGTATTTTTAATTTGAGCATTAAGTGTGTATATATTTGTTTGTGTGCACATGCACATACAAAAGATTGCTATGGTTCTTCTGAAACATTTTCTTGGAGAATATTTTATAATCTAACATATCACTCTGATGAGATTGTTTTCCAAATACAAAGAAGGTACTGAATTCTGCAGAAGAAATGGAGCTTCTTTCCCTGCCCTATCACACTAATTACACTTCTTTTGTTACAGTACTCTTCTTTGAACAAAGCCTTGCTCATTCTCCCTACCACCAGAAATTTTGGGATAAGGTGATAAAGTCTGTTTCCCGGGTTGATAGGGAAGTAAGTCAATGAAAGGAATGCTGAGGAAGAGGAAGAACAGTGGAGACTTAGCCCACATTCAGGCTCTTCCTTCTCCTTCAATACATACTCTAGTCTTTAGACTCCCAAAAGATCAGTTTTCACTTTTCTTTGATAAACTTCAGGATTCTAAAGTTTCTAGTCCAAGTCTCTAATTTTCAGTAAATGACATGGAATCATTCTTCACATGTCAGCCCTTTCAAAATCTCCATTCCCTGTAACATAGAGAAAAAGCTTTTCTTCCCCTTCTTCTTTAATCTTAGCCTGTAAATCCAGAGAAATAGTTATCTCTTTGTCTCAAGTTAATTCCTATAATACATACCCCTCCGAAAACCTGGGAGACCTTATTTCTAGGTAAATCTGAATGAGCTGGGCCGTGTAGCTCTTACTCCAAGGAAGGGTAGGCAACACTACTGGAGACTAAAGAAAACCCAAAACAGAACATTCTAGAGACCTATTTAGATCTTTACTAAAATTTCTTAAGGAGGAGCATGGGAAAGTTCTTTAGGCTATCTTATAGATTTTCCTTTCTAAGTCCCACTTCCTTACCTACATGTCCTCCCTGCACTTCTCACTACTAAATCTTTCCCTCTGAAAAGTGGCTTCTTGCTTTCTCCTGGCTTGGTGCTGTTCTTTCTTACCCTGGCCAGCTCCTTCCACACCACTGGTTAACACCACATTGTCTTTCACTTCTCTGTCCAAATGACCGTATTAGGGAAGCCTGAGTTAGTCTCTGAATTGACCTCTATTAAGGTTTTTCTTGGTGCATGCATAGCCATGGAGGTGGACTAGTGGCTCTCCCTTAAGACTTTGCCATTCGGCCGAAAGGAGCACATGGACTGATTGTCTCCAGCTATGAGTACCTTTTGGACTAGCCTTAGATTTTTCTGGCCATCACCACACTCTTCTGGAGCAACCCCAATCTAATGGCTGGGCATCATGGAGGGTCCTAGCACCTGGACCCACATCATCTTGGCTCTGGTGAAGGTATTCTGGCTAAATCACACCATAGTGAATGATTTCATGGTGAGAGTGTACATGAGAAAAACATTACAAGGTGGGACAGGAATCAAGAGAGGCTAGGGAAAGGCCAGGCTTACTCTTTTGTAACAACCTTTACAAACAACCTTTTGTCTTGCAAGAATGAATCCCTTCTGTGGGCTTGTGCCCTCATGACCTGATTACCTTCTACCAGGCTCCACCTCTTAAAGATCCCTTTGAGGTAAAGATCCCTGTCACACTGGGAATAAAGCTTCTAGCACATGAGTCCTTTTGGATGAACTAAATTCACACCATAGCAAACTGGTACCAGATCTCCTGTCTTTCTATTCCTGACTTATAGCCTACAGAAAATATTAGCTTCCAAGCAAGGCTAAATTTTGACTCAGAAAGAGTCTCATCACAATCTTTCCTAGGATGCGGCCCAGGGGAAAGGATCAGGTCATGTGATGAATAGATGGTTGTACAATTGTGCAAGTATGAGTATTTTCTAGACAAGCCCAATGGCAATAAGGTATACTCATTGGAGAGAGAAGTGTAATTGCTTGGCTATAGAGTTAACTAATCTAGTTTGGATCTTATTGTTGGAAGGTCTGATCAAATTTGAGTTCTCCTGAACTACTTTCTCAAATCTTTAATGGAACTAGCCTAAAGGAATCACTGCTTTCTTCCAAGTAGTATTTACCATTGCTCTGACATTGAGTATCCCTTTGTGAATATTTGTGCCTTCCTGGTATTATTTCATCCTGTAAATAAAACGAGGAAGCAAAAATAGGCACAGGATTTGTGTCCTGCCAAAGGTCACACCACTTCAATATTAAGACCAGTCTCTATTCATTTACAGGGGTCAAACAATTCTCAGGCCAGGAGAGATCCAGGCAGCTCTGGTTCCTTCCGAGCCACTGGTCTGCCTTGATGCCTGTCAGCCTGCCAAGAACCAGTACTGCAGCTCTCTCTTAGTCCCCAGCATTATACTGGTTGGCTAGGAGGCCCTGCTGTGTTTGGAGAGGGTCAGGGCACAAGGCCAGGCAAGATAAGCTGCAGAAAAGAAATAAAGAAAAAAGTTCTGGCAAAATGCATCAAAACAATGCTGAGAGCAAACTCTGGCTGCAGACCGAGGATAGACAAGAAAGTGAAATAGCTCTGTTCAAGGTCAAAGCAATGCAGATATGCTGAAGTTGGAAACTGAAATCGATCCTTCCCTTTCAGCCTGGCAGCTGCATCTGGTAGGTGCCCAGGAAGCTAAAACACTAAGAGTCAGCCCTGGCAGCAGCAGCACTGGTAAAAGGCAAAAGGGCCACAGGCACAGGGCTGGGGCCACAAAGAGGAACATTCTTTGTCCCTTGCCATGAGCCCCTTGTGGACAATGGTAGAACTGGTCAATGGCCTATAAAGGGCATTGTGGGAGCCTCTATTTTTGTGGGTTCCCATTTTCATGAATTTGTTTTTAAAATATAAACATCATTATGTCTTTGTAGGTAAGTTCATGTTTTGATGAAGGTGGGGACACAAAGATCTTTCTCTGTTATGAGACGTAAAATTCAGGGCAGCGAAGCTGCTGCACTTCTGACCAGTGAGTTCTTGCCAAGACAGGTTCCAAGTTTTTGGGGTTGGTGAAACACAAAGGAAGGGAGCTGGAGAATGTTGAGAAATAAAGCTCTTTCTCTGTCTTTTCTGTTTCATTCTTTGATGGAGTGCACAAAGGTGAGTATAATTTAGGGATGTAGAAGGGAGTAAGGAAAAATATTCAGTGAAGAAAAGTGTCAGAGAATGGGAAATTTTAGAGATAGAGGAAAATTTCAACATGAAAGACATTTTCATATATATAAACCTTATGCAGATCTCTAATTGAGCAGATAAATTGAGAAGGGGAAACATGATGTTTTAGTCCATATTCTGTTGCTATAACAAAATACCTGCACCTAGATAACTTATAAAGAATAGGAATTTGTTTGGCTTACAGTTTTGAAAGCTGGAAAAATCTAAGAGCATGGTGCCAGCATTGTGTCAGCATCTGTAAGAGCCTTCTTGTAGCATTATAACATGGTGGAGGGTGTCACATGGACAGACAGAGTAAGCATTCTGGCTCTTCCTCTTAAAAAATCACTAATGCCAACATGGAGGACCCACCCTTATGACCTCACCTCATTCTGATTGTCTTCCAAAGCCCATCCCCTCAGTATATCACCAACACATGAGTTTGGGGATTTCATTGCCAACACATGCTTGAACTTTTGGGGGAAACATTCAAACCATAGAAGAGGGAGAACACAATGGCCAGAGGAAGAGGGGCTGGAGGCAGATCTCCCTATAATGGAGAAGAAAAAAGATGTGGTGGAGGCTAATAGTCTTTCCTTGTCATATTTCCTTTCAGCCAACATTTATTTGGCATCTATTAGATGAAAGCTATTGTGCTAGGCACTGGAGCTCATGTTTCAGAGGAGGGGATAGATCTATTCATAAACAGATTCATTAGACACATTCATTGATACATTCATTGACAGATCCAATAGAGATACACACTACATGCTACAGGAGACAGAGGAGACTAAGGTTAATGCCATCTAGCAGATCACAGAATGGAGGAGGTGACATTTGATATGATATTTGAAAGAGGATTTTCTTTTACTTTGCTTTGTATATTGATAATTTATTTGAATAAAAATTTTAAAAAATTAGATCTCTCCACTTTTCTTTAAAATAATAGCAACAACATATGTGATGACTTGTCAGGGACATTATCCATAGCTATCAGAGCTGAGGTCCACATTCAGTCGCTCCAATAGCCATGGGTCTTATGCTAACAGGAGAATGCCATCCAGAGAAAACTTAATGAACTACTATAAGAAACTATAAGAAACTGGAACTTTTCCAGGGGAAATGACAAAATCATTATTTAGGAAAAGCAATGTTGCACTTTCCCCAACATTTTGTAATTATAGCTTAGATCATACTTACAAACCACTGCTGTTTTTATATGTGATAATGCTTAAAGACATAGCAAGTACTAAAGTGGGTTACCTCACTCAGCTATTTTAACTAGGGGTCAGAAAACTTTCTGTAAATCCCAGAAAGTAAATATTTTCTGGGCCACCTGGTCTCTGTTGTAGCTGCTCAACTCTGCCATTATAACATGAAAGGAGGCATAGACAACATGTAAATGAATAAGTGCTGCTGTGTTCTAGTAAAACTTTATTAATAAAAATAGTGAAATGGCTAGAAATGGCCCAGGATGCTGGCTTTGGTCCTACGGTCAGAGTTTTTCTACCCCTACTCTTTTTGTTGTTGTTGTTGGTTTTTTAAGACAGGGTCTCACTATGTAGTTCAGGCTGGCCTTGAACTCGCTGTGATCCTCCTGCCTCAGCCACTTGAGTGCTGGAATCACAGGTGTGCACCACCACCCCCAGCAGTCTACTCTTACTTTTAACCTTCACTTTACTCTGACGGTTCTCCTGTGGTGGATTAACTAATGATTAACTTGAAATACCCAGCTGAGCTGAGTCAGTGTGGTTCGGGATGTGGACGATCCACCTGAGGATTGCTGCCAAAATGACATAAAAGGAGAACTGGATGAGAAGACTGCATGCTGTTGATTTTCCTGGAGAAGCTTGCTGCGGCTGGTTTTCCTAATATAAACTAGGCTATTCTTGAGTCAGAGGAGCTTGGGCCTTCGCTGTTACTGGGAATGGCTGCTGTTTTCAGGAGAGCTCTGGTCTTCGCCTTGAGTGTCACTTCTCGACTCCAATGCAGATCCCTCAATCTGGTGGCACAGATCCTTCAGCCTGCCAGTGCAGACTTTCTAGCTTCCACCACTGGCCTTTGGGCTTTCCTGGTGCAGATCCTAGATACAGACTTGCATGAGACATTGCCATCGGCTCTAGGCCTCTGGCTGGACTTGTTTGGGACATTGCAATGGGAGCCAGGTAGCTGGCTGGATTCTTTGGGTCTCTAACATGTGGACAGATCTCTTGCACTTTTCTGCATTTGACTTTTTGGGTGACTATTATAAGATACTCCTACAAATTATGTGTCCTGTATCAAATCTATTCCCTTGCAAAGCTTGACTACAACACCTCCATTCCTGCCACCCACTTCTGCAACAGGAAGTTTCAGGCCTCCCCAACTCATTAGTATTTTTTCCAGTCAATAATTAATTTCCATTTTATCATGTGCAGGGAACTGCTGTAGTCCGTGAGAATGAGGCAGTGAACAAAACAGACAAAATTATGGAATTCAAACTTTAATGGGAAGAGACAGGCAATAAACAGATAACAAATGTGTAACGTCAAGTAGCAATAAAGTCTATGAAGAAAAATAAAACAGAAACATGATAGAGAATAGCAGGATGTTACCTTTGATAGGATAGTTAGAGAAAACCTCTTGGAGGAAGTTAAATTCCAGCAGGGTTGAATGAATTGAGAAAGGGAGCTATAGGGTAAGGGTGTTCCCAGCACAGAAAACAGTAAATGCAATGAGCCGAAGGCAAGAGCATGCTTGTAGTTTTAGGATCAACTCAGAAATCAGTTGCGGCTGGAGTGCCAACAGCAGGGGGGAAATTCATAGATTTTAGGGTCAGAGATGTGTGCAGGGACCAGAACAGACATGGTCTAATTTACAATTTAAAAGTGTCGTGCTGCCTGTCCTCTGGTAACTAGACTGCAGGAGTAAAGCAGGGAAGCCATTTAGGAGGCTACTGTAGTATTCAGAGTAGGTGATGATATCCTGGAGTAGAAGGGAGGTAGAAAGTTGTGGGGTTGAGATAAATGTGAGGACCATGCTTGTGCTTTGGAGAGTGAAAGGAAGGGAGGAGAAGAAATAAAAAATGATTTAAAGTATTTTGGCCTGAGAGACAGGATGTTGTCATTTTCTGAGAAAAACAGGTTTAAGTAAGGGAGAGCAAGGAAATGATTTTGAGAATGTTAAACTTTGTTTTCCTCTCATACTGTATTAATGAGCCTATTTTGCTCTCTGAGAGTATCTGTTAATTCTCAGTGACATTTCTGTAGCACTTAAGATAGTAAATTGAGCATGTCAGTTGCAATACTTTTGGAGTTAGAATAGTCATAATGTTCATGTTCCCTAGCAAGTTCAGTAATAAAGAATAATAAAATAATACCAAACACTTGATTAGCACTTTCTATGTATCAGGCACTATTTGAAGCCCTGCACATTAAATTAACTTATTCCTCAAAAAAATCTAGAGGGCAACCGGAATAGAAAAGTTTTTGACTTGCCCTAGATCAAATAGCTCGTGGTAGGGCTAGGACAGAAAACTATGTAGCGTATTCTAGGACCTGTACTAGTCATGGTTAATCATTGTGCTGTATTGTCTCAATGGTGTCTCCCTTCCTTCCTTCTTTCCTACCTCCTACCCTCTCTTCCTCCCTCCTTCCGCCTTCTGTCCATCCCTGCCTCCCTTCTTTCCTTCCTTTCTTTTGCACAACTAGGAATTGAACCCAGGGCTTCACCACTGCCAGATAAATCTCTCTCATATAGTTGCATCCTTAGTCCTTTTATGAATTTTTATTTTGAGATAGGGTCTTTCTAAGTTCCCCCAGCTGTCCTTGAACTCGCAATCTTCCTGACAGCTGTGATTATAGGCATGCACCACATGCCCTGCTCTCAGGTATTGTTCTTTATTGTTTCAGTGTGATATATTATTCAGATTGATTTTCATATGTGGAACTGCTCATGTGTTTCTAGGATGAACCCTATTGTTCCTGATGCATTATTTAGCTTGCTAGTATTTTGTTCAGGAGTTTTGCATTTGTATTCATAAAGGATATTATTAGTCTATACAGTAGTTTCCTTTTCTTAGCCTACAGAATCAGTTGGGAAGTATGTCTCCCACCTCTATTTTTTAGAAGAATCTGTGAAGACTTAGTGCTGTGCTTTTTTTTAATATTGGTTTTTGAATTACTAACTCAATCTCTTTACTTACAGACCTATTTATATTTTTTCTGTTTCTTCTTAGTCATTTTTAAAGTTTTCATCTTTCCAGGAATTTGTCCATTTTCAGCTATGTCACATAATTCGTTAGCATACAATTCCTTGTTCCAAAGCATTCCTTCATTATGCTTTTTATTTCTGTAAAGTCAGTATTAATGTTCTCTCTTTCATTTTTGACCATAGTGATTTTGAAAATTTTATACCTTATAGCTTCTCAACATGGTTTTGCAGTTATTGAGTTATACAATTATATTTTAAATCAGATAACAAAAAGAGAGAACAAAAATGCATCTTTTATAATTAAGCAATTACTTTACTGATGCTCTTCATTTTTGTGTGTGGATTTGAATTATTGTGGATTCGAATTAGTGTCCTTTCATTTTAGTTGGAAGGTCTCCCTTAAGTTATATTTTTATAAGGCAGATGCATTAGTGATAAGTTCTCTCAGATTTTGTTTATCCGAAAATATTTTAAATTCTACTTTGTTGACATTTGTTTGACATTCTCTTCCTTTACTTAATTCTATTTTCTTTCTGTTACTCAAACTGGATAGTTACAATTGACCTATCTTCAAGTTTGTTGATTTGTTTCTTTTGACAGTTAGCTGTTGGACCATATTAGTAAATTTTTAATTTCTTTCTTATACTTTTCAACTCTAGAACTTATATTTGATTCTTTTAAAAAGTTATAATTTCTATCCTCTTAATAATAAGCCCTATTGGTAAGATATTTTCAATCTTTCCTCTAGTTCTTTATACATAGTTTCCTTCTGTTTTTTGAGCATATTTATAATAGCTGGCATAAATTTTTTGTTTAGTAACTTTCCTGAACTAATTCTGTAAATTCTTCATTCTTTATTATATTCAGTCACTGAAGCCTGTGTTTAAAGTCTTTACTTATCTTGGTGGTATCTGTGACTGCACAATGATTTCCTTAAATGCTTTGAACCACTAAGTCTGCCAGCCATTGCTTATTGGCTCTGTGAGTCCACTGAGGACATACCTTCAGCTCTCCAGAATCTTAAACATTCCCTTAGCCTTCATTTACTACTTATATAGAGCCCCAATGTCAACCAGGGCCCAGACATCTCAAGTCTTACTTAGGCATTCACACCACTTTGCATATGTTTGTAGTCCACTAGGTTTCCAAGAATGTGTTGGAACTTTCCAAAGCTTACTATGGATATCTCATTCCCTAGTTTTTCTTTTAAGATACTTTTGGTCAGCCTCTTATTTACTCCAATGATTATCTCTCTTTCCCAACAGCTGTGATATTAAACAACTGCCACTGATGGTTTTGGACAAATACCCAGGGGGAAAGGCTGTTTACACTGAGTAAGCTCTAAGTCATATCAAATAAAGCTCTGTGAGTAGGGTTTCCAGGAAGTTACCAGACAGGCCAAATAATGATAATTATTTGGAATAGTGGTTCTTCAAGCCAATTATGTCCTTTTCCAGAGGCCATTAGACTACTGTTTTCACAGCTACTTTATTTGGAAAGCTGTTAATGTTCAAGAATACTGAATGCCTGGGAAAAAAGGGATAAGAATAGGCAAGTTAAAATACCACAAACTGCATTGTTTATATCAAGATCTGGTCATTTTTCTTCAATAGATACCTTTTGAATGTTGCAGGGCTTTGATTAATTTCCTGAGTTCTGAAAAAGTTGATTTTAACTTTTTTTGCCAATTTTTTTTATCAACTGGAAAAACAGATTTTTGGAGGTACTTATTCTATCATTCCAGAAATGCTTCTCTTGAATATGGTAAGCTTGAATTATTGCTAGTGTAAAGCATGATTGAAAAATTAGCATCATGTGATCTAGAACCAGATTTGCTCAGGTTTGTGTCTTGGCTTTGCAAATCTCTAGACATGAAGTCTTTTGCCTCTGTTCTTGTGTGAAATTAATGTATTAGTAGTGCCTATCTCTATAGATGTGTTGAAAGTATTAAGTGAATTTTTGCAAGTAAAGCATCTAGAACAACAGTTGGCAAGTTATGGATTGTGGGCCATCCTGCTCAACATTTTATTTTCATGACCCACTAGCTAGAAATGTTTTTCACATTTTAAAATGGCTTAAAAGCCAAATGAATATTCCTTGACATAAAAATTCTATGAAATTCAAATTTCAGTGTTCAGAAACAAAGTTTTATTGATATACAGCTATGGTGGTAATTCAGTTACTTATGATCAATAGGATGTTTTCATATTAAAAGAGTAGAGTTGAGCAATTATGAGCAAGGTTGTTTACAAAGATTCAAAGCTTTATTATCTGGCCATTTTAAGAAAAAATCTGCTAAATTATGAAAATTGATAGGTGTGAAAGCACTCAATAAAATTATGTGTTGCTTAAGGAAGGGAATATGTTCTGAGAAATGCATCATTAGGCAATTTTATCATTGTGTAAATGTCATAGAATATACTTGCACAAACCTAGATAATATAGGTCAATCACTCTATGTGGCCTCTTGAGGCAATCAAGAGACAGCAAACATGAGACATATGAGGCTGATGGCAATATAATATAATATCATATAATACTGTTTTAGAGTAGACTTTTAAAGTAGAAGTAGTACACCAAAAATAACAATAAAAGTATAGTATATACATAAAGCAATAACATAATCATTTATTAAATTATCAAGTATTGTGTACTATACAAAAATATACGTGCTATACTAGGGGTTTGTATACATCAGCATCACCACAAGCATTTACCTGACAACAATGTACAGTCAATGACAACTCTGCAATGTTAACAATAGCAACATTGTCAGGTAACAGGAAGTTTTCACTCCATTATAATCTTAAAGGACTCCCATCATACATGCTATGCATTGTTGATGGAAATGACATTAAGCAGGTCTGATTGCAATAGTTAGTTATCAATTTTACTAGATAGCCCCATAGTTAGTATTTAGTGTTAACTCTTTTTAAAGGCATATTTCACCTGTTCCACACTAGTTTCAATCCTGTCTCATTAGGTTGCATGATACTCACCATGACTTCCCAATCTCTGCATGTTCTGGCATCTGTCTCTCTCTCTGATCTCATCTTTCCTTCTTGCTCACTCTGCTCTAGTTGCCCTGACCGTCTGTCAGTTCTGGGAATGTGCTGAGCAATTTCCTTCCTCAGTGCTTCTGCATTTGTTTTTCTCTATGTTTGGAATACTCCTTCTGCAACTCTTCACAAATTTGGATCTATATCACCCTTCAAATCTCAATTTAAAGATCACACCTCAGATAGTCTTACTGAGACCACCTTATACAGACAGTAGTTCTCTTCCTCTTGTTATTCCTTGTCCAAATATGTTTGCTTCCTTCATGGCAATAATAATCATCTGTGCTTATTTAATTTATTTAGTGGTTTAACTGATATTTGTTCTCCTCCCAACTAAAATATTAGCTCGATGATAGAAATGTTAAATATTTGTTAGATGAATGAATAATATTTTAGTTTTAATTCTCATGGCTAAGTATGTTAATTCTCTTGTTTATTTATTTTTTTCTCTTATTCCTATGCTAAGGAAACTGATCGCCCTTATCCTTTTGCTCTCTGGCAGGGCTATAGTTTGACTGACTTTTGTCAGACACCCATCCTTAGTCTAATCATCTATGGTCAGCAGGAGTTGTGAAGGAAGTAAAATCATAAGAGCCTAACATGGTTTTTTTCAGCAAGGGATGCGGATGGATGTGAAAAGTGGGGCACAATCAGAAAAAAGAGTTGGTGCTTGCCATTCACTGCCAGTGCTCTGTGCTGTTACCTATTCCTCTGCTCTCAGATGAGATCTTGGGCAGACCTCATAACTTCAATATTCATACTTAGATAATAAAATCTGCCCTCTCTGGGCATTTGATTTCCTAAAATAGTCATCATTCAATAATTGATACAGCTAGTCCAATGTAAGTAAAATTCCAAACTTCAAAGTTACATCTTCTCCTTTCCCCCAACTTGGACCAGCTTCAACTGGAAGTGTGTTGTACAAGTGGGTGTGGGTGGAAGGATGTGGGTTGTTTCCTTCTCTTCTGCTCCTCTCACCAAGCTCTGCAGGTCCTTTTAATGTTGAAGTGCAGAGAGGCAGAAGAGATGTGGGACAGCAAGAGTCTGACTAGCACTGCAGTAGTTGTCTGCAGTTCCTGGGCTGTGGCACAGATGCTAATTCCCTCACATTCTTTTGGGGTCTCAATAAATCTTTTGATGGATGGCTCAATTGTAGCTCTTTCCTCTGACTGTAACCTCTATTCTCTTTTGAGTCTTCTGAGCCTGTTTCTGCTGATTTTCTTGCTCTAGCAAAAAACTCTCCTGAGCACTATCCCAGACACTTCCAGGAAGTAGTCTTTTGCATTGCCCACAACTGATCTATGGCAAACAAGCACACTGGCCCTGCTGTCAGTAAGGATGTAGTTACCTACCAGCTGCAGTGCTCTCTTGTGCTGCTCATGCTGCTCTAGGCAACATCAAAGCCTATAGAATTTCTCATATTTGACCTAGAGATACACAATGAACTCACTGGTGTTGTCTTTGATACCCCTCTGATTGGGCTGGAGGTGCAACAAAGGCTCCATATTGGTGCAAGGTAGGCATGATGGGGAAGGGAAATAACACCACAGTGGCATGGCTCACTCTAGAAGATTTTTTTTTTCTATTTTTAATTTAATGGGTCTCAAAATTCTGTGACAGATTTTTGGTCATGTTGTTTCCATTAAAAAGTGATTTTAAAAACTAATAACTTAGGGCCAGGGATTTAGCTTAGTGGTTCAGCTGCCTGCCTTGGACGCGCAAGATCCTGAGTTTGATCTCTGGTACCAAAACCAAACAAACAAACAAACAAAACTTAATAACTTAAAACTGTCACACACAAAAAGAAAACAAATGGTCCACAAAACACATTTTCCTTTCCTCCTGAAGGTTTTACGATGCATTGTTATCATTAACCAGTCTTTTATTATTAAACTTAAATGGTCAATTGGGAAAAACAGCTCTGAGGCCAGTCTTCCACCACTGATTAAGACTGGGGTGGTAGGTGTTAGGGGTGATATTCGTTTAGCCTTCTGAGCTTTCTGGGCAGACTTGGTGACCTTGCCAGCTCCAGCAGCCTTCTTGTCCACTGCTTTGATGACACCTGCAGCAACTGTCTGTCTCATATTGCGAACAGCGAAACGACCCAGAAATGGAGAGTCAGAGAAGCTCTCGACACACATGGGCTTGCCTGGAACCATGTCAATGATGGCAGCATCACCAGATTTCAAGAATTTGGGGCCATCTTCCAGCTTCTTACCAGATCGGCGATCAATCTTTTCTTTCAGCTCAGCAAACTCGCAAGTGATGGGAGCTGTATGGCAATCCAGTACAGGAGCATAGCCAGCACCGATCTGACCTGGGTGGTTCGGGATAATCACCTAAGCAGTGAAACCAGCTGCTTCCACTGGTGGGTCATTTTTGCTGTCACCAGCAACATTGCCATGATGAAAATCATTGACAGACACGTTCTTGATGTTGAAGCCCACATTGTCACCAGGAAGAGCGTCATTCAAAGCCTCATGGTGCATTTCAACAGACTTTACTTCAGTTGTGACATTGACTGGAGCGAAGGTGACCACCATGCCAGGTTTGAGAACACCAGTCTCCACTCTGCCCACAGGGACAGTACCGATACCACCAATTTTGTAGACATCCTGGAGGGGCAGCTGCAAAGGCTTGTCAGTTGGGGGAGTGGGTGGCAAGATGCAATCCAAAGCTTCAAGCAGTGTGGTTCCACTGACATTGCCATCTTTATGAGTGACCTTCCATCCCTTGAACCAAGGCATGTTAGAACTTGGCTCCAGCATGTTGTCACCATTCCAACCAGAAATTGGCACAAAAGCTACTGTGTCAGGGTTGTAGCCAATTTTCTTAATGTAGGTGCTGACTTCCTTAACAATTTCCTTGTATCTCTTCTGGCTGTAGGGTGGCTCAGTGGAATCCACTTTGTTAACACCAACAATGAGTTGTTTCACATCCAGCGTGTAAGCCAGAAGGGCATGCTCACGGGTCTGCCCATTCTTGGAGATACCAGCTTCGAATTCACCAACACCAGCAGCAACAATCAGGATGGCACAATCATCCTGAGATGTGCCTGTAATCATGTTTTTGATAAAGTCTCTGTGTCCTGGAGCATCAATGATAGTCACATAATACTTGCTGGTCTCAAATTTCCACAGGGAGATGTCAATGGTGATACCACACTCTTGCTCAGCTTTCAGTTTATCCAAGACCCAGGCATACTTGAAAGAACCCTTCCCCATCTCAGCAGCCTCCGTCTCAAATTTTTCAATGGTTCTTTTGTCGATGCCACCACATTTGTAGATCAGATGGCCGGTAGTGGTGGACTTGCCCAAATCCATGTGTCCAATGATGACTATATTGATATGAGTCTTTTCCTTTCCCATGTTGGCTTTGATTTAGTGGTGGTTTTCACTACACCTGTGTTCTCGCAGCAAACCCATTACGAAAAAAGCAGAAGACTTTGTTTTAATATCCAAAAACTCTCTCAGGGGCAGGAGATATAGCCTAGCATGTATGAGGCCCCAGATTTGATCCTCAGCATTACAAAGCAAAGCAAAACAAAAACTCAACATTTTCAATCTTATTTTTGAAGAAATGGATGGATGATCAACTAAGGGGCACAGAACTGCAAAGTTCAGCCTTGGGGATCTAGAAACCTCACTTTGAAATGCAGGAGTTGTTGGCATTCTTTACCTTAGGGATTTCAGTCAAACAAAAACAGAGTCCCATTTTAACATCCCATCACACATGTCTGTTCTCTTTGGAACATTACATGAATTATCCATAAAACATTCACTTTAATTTGTGTGCAGGTAACATGTGTGTGTGACTGTGCTTATTAATTCTGAAGATTGCATCATACACTTTTCAATTTATTCTGAAGAGTTTGCAAAGGCCTATGGTCAAAAAAGTTTTAGCTTCATTCATTGACTAATTTATAGTATTGGGATTATATAAAAATATCATAAGCAAAAAATATTTCTATAATACTTTCAGGTGTTTTGGGTGGGGTGCACACCTTTATTGCCTAGCAGATTATACTTCTATCTCTTGAGGCATCATTTTTCTAACACAGCTTTAAAGGCAGCAGAAGGTAGTTCTGTGTCTATTACTTATGTGTTGGTGGAGTGAGAAAGAACAATTTCTAATTTCTGCCAGTAAAATTCTTTTCTGTTCCTGTCTGTTGAGCTTGTTCTGGCAGTAATCATATTCTCCCTCCCCCTTTCTCTCCTAGCCTTAACAGAGATACACTTGTGCTTCTGCTGGATTGATGTAGGAAAAGTGGAAAAACTCTTCTTTTTGTAGAATCAATAATTCCTTTCTGAATTCAGAAATTAGGATTGAGTAGCCTACACATCTAATTGTTTTCTCTGCTGTAAACTGGAGAGAGCTTATTAAGACAGATGAAGAATTAAATGCTTTGTGGTACTTTTGTCAACAACATATCTCTCTTTAGTCCTTACTAATTATTCGTTCCCCACTTCACTCTATTCATTCACTGTCTTCTGTACCTTTTTTTTTTTTTTTTTTGAATGTGGATGATGTTGTCGTGAATCAAAAGAGGTATTTAATGCATGTTAAATAGATGAATGCTCTGTCTGGGTTTCCATGAGCACTATAACATTTAAGAGGCCTCATGTGAGGGCTACATGGTTAAAGAACTGTGCAGTTATATAGATACAAGGTCAAATGGCTACTGCCTGATCAATCAATTAATACAACTCTTGGGAATTCAATCCAACAACAAAGCTGTTAATGTTGTTTAATTGTATAGTCGATAAGAAGTTTAGTGGAAAATGATTGTTGGGCACCCTTGGGTATCCTCATGCTGAGGCCTAGCTCCTTTACCAGGAGACCACCCGCTCCATCAGAAAGGGGAGTCACATGGGAGATCTCTATGCATGTCTCTCTCTCTCTTTTGAAAATTTCTTATCTTTTTAACCTATATGTTCTTCTCTCTCTCCCTCTCTCTCTCTCCCTCCCTCCCTCTCCCTCCCTCCCTCTCCCAGGGCATGTGCTAGGCAAATGCTTTGCCATTGAACTACATTCCCAGCCCCTTTTCTTAAAAAGTATCATTTATTGTTCTTTTACAATACACAAGCCACTTTTATATACATTATCACATTTAATTCTCCAATTCCATTCTCAATCCTGAGTTACACTTTCTTACCTTTATTCATTGGGGAAGCCTATTCCAATGGCTTCAACTATCACCATCATATTTAATCTCCAAATTTGAATATGCCTCCATATCACTACATCCACATTACAAAAATGATTTACCACCACCACCCTCT
The DNA here is from genome assembly GCF_053883595.1 of Heterocephalus glaber. Taxonomy (NCBI): domain Eukaryota; kingdom Metazoa; phylum Chordata; class Mammalia; order Rodentia; family Bathyergidae; genus Heterocephalus; species Heterocephalus glaber. The sequence goes on from NW_028258138.1 coordinate 70,814,926, forward strand.
AACTCAATATCTCAGAAACCCTTCCCACTCTCTCCTCCTACCTTCTTTCTGGTGTGTATTACAACACCATCTTTGCCATTACACAGACTTAAATTTTTCAGTCATTTAAAGAGCAAGACCAAATTGAACTGACTTTTCTTCCCTCTGTTCCTTTTTCCACAATGGTAATTTAGGCCTCCTCACCTCATGCACAAATTACAATAATTGACTTCTGGGGAGCTTTCTCAATTCTAAGCACTTTGCTCTTTGATTCATTCTGCCACCATTCTTAGCCCATCTTTTACACACCTTTTTCTCACATCACTCTGGTTGCCAGTGGCCCTCTGAGTTGAGCCCACATCCTTATTTTGGTCCTTCTTTTCTAACTCTATCCATGCCACCTTCTTTTCTTTTTTCTTTTTTTTTTAATATATAGTCTCTGCCCTAGTCAACTCTGTTCATAAGTACCCCTTTACCTAGATTTTTCTCTTTCATTTATTCAAATGAAAAACTCAATGCTCAGAAAAGCAGAATTGTTTTCTTGAGGTAATATTGCAAGTCACTGAGCTGGATTTAAACCTATTTTTCTGATCCCCAAGATTTGCTTTTTTCCTTAGCTCAAATTTCACGGTAGCAAGTCTGTAGCACCTGGCTGACAATAAAATACTTCCAACCCAGGCCAGCATTAGCTCTTGAAAATGGTCTCTCTTGTACTGGAGCACAGCCATGGCAAATGAAGACATTTCAACACCTCCAGCTAAATTAATCTGAAAAATATGGCTCCATTTTTAATAGCTTTTCAATCTCTAGTCTTATTAGGAAAACTTAGTTTTCAACAAAAATGATAGTGGGATGCTCACAATTTATTTCAAAGTCACTGAAATTCTTCATTAAATTTTAAATTCAGCCATAGAGAAATTGCTTTTAGTTGTCCTGGATTTGTACCTTAAACTGCACTCAAAGATCCAGCACTAGTGTTTTTCATGACTCTAAAAAAAGATCAGATAGCATATGTTCAAGCTGAGCAAGTTACTAGGATGCCAATAGTATGTTTTTGTAAACTTTTGTTTGTGGATTTTCTATGCAAATAAGACTTCTCTTGGTCTTTGCTACTGTTGCTTTTAATTGAGGACATGACCTTTAGTTCAAAAGGATATCAAAGATTATTAGATTCTTACACAAAGTCTTCCTTAGGGGTCCTTAAAGTGGAGAGATATGGATCTGTGATCTGCTGGGTGATTTGCTAAATGACCAAAATGTTTTTCCCCGCCTTTGTTTCTTTCTCCCATAAAAGAAAGTAACAATTTTCTATTTACCTCCTTCTGCAGATATGAAGGGATTAAAGATGTTACTGAATATCATTTTTTTCCCCATTAAGTTTATTGGTACATTTTAGGTATAAAATACAGTGGCATTCATCATTGGGATCTTATACCTTTACATGAGTATCTTGGTTCTTATTTTTTCCCCTACCCTTGCCCTCCCTTCACCCCCTCCACCCATCCCTATTTGCAAAGACTTTCTTTCCATTTTTTTCCCTCTTCTCATATTTTTTCATTTCCCTTTTTTACCTTCCCCTACCCCTCCCACTTCCCCTGCTCCTTTAGACTATTATGCAATATCAATTATACATTTTTTAAATTGCAATATCAAGATCTAGGAGACATTACCACAGATTTTACAGAATTTAAAAGGATATAGAAAGCATATTACAAAAATCTTTTTTGAAATAAATTTGACAACTTCTAAGAAGTAACTTAGAAGACAAATTAATGAAACTAACTCTGGAGGAAATATAAAATTTGAATAGCACCTATTAAAGAAAGTATATTTCTAGCTTGAAAACCTACCTATATGAAAACAGCAGGCTCATATATATTTTAACTGACAAATTATATTGAACAATTAAAACAGAAAAAAGAAGGAACACTTCTCCCCTCATTTTAGGAAATCAACATTGTGATGATCCTAAAATTGGATAAAAATAGAAGAAAAAAGTATGAACATAGATAGAAATTTGTTTAACAAAACAAACTATTAGAAGTCAGATCTGGCAGTATGTAGAAAGTGGTTTTATTAGAGGGATGGCAGTGTTGGTTCAGCATTGGAAGATCTACCCCCAAAAGTCATCATTTTAACAGAGGAAAGGAAAAAGCCATATGATCCTGTCACTAGTTGGAGAAAAAGTATTGGACCAGATTCTACAGCTGTTCATGGTAAAAGCTATCAGGAGACTAGAAGTATAACAGAACCTTCTCAACAGATTAAAGACATGTACTCCATACTTCCAGCGAGAATGCCTTACATGAATGGAGAAGACACGATGTCTTCTCCTTAAGGTGGGGAACAAGGGCAGATATGCTTACTCTTTATCTGTCCATTAAACTTTGAAACCTAGTCCCCACCAAAATAGTCTGGCAATAAAATGACACAATTAGGATAGGATTGGCAAGGTAGAAGCAAAACTTTATATGTAGATGAAATGATCATCTACAGAGAAAATAATAAGAAATCTGTAGGAGCCCCTAGAACTTGTATTTGAATTTAGCAGGATGAGAAAACACAGGGTATATATAAAAATTCAGGTCTGTGTATACTTGCTATAAATGAAGAATTGGATTTTGAAATTTAAAAGTTATGTAGGAGTACAAAGGACCTAGAAAAGTTAAAAAAAAACAGTATTGGAAGATGTTTAGTACCTAATTTTAAGACTTCTTCTAAAGCTACAGTAATCAAGGCAGTGTTGGTGTAAGGAAAGACATATAGATCATTGGAATAAAACAGAGAATCTAGAAATAGAACCACACATATATGGTCCACTGAGTTTTGAAAGATTATTTAACATTAGCATTTTATAGATTATAAACTCAATTCAAGAGCTGAGGAAGAGAAAGTGTTTTCAGCAAACGGCACTAGAGCACCTGGTATCCATATATATAAAATTAACCTCAACCCTTTATTTCCATACATGAATATAACTTGAAGGGATCTATGAACCTAAATATCAAAGCCTAAAAGTATAAAACTTTAAGAAGAAATTATAAGGGAAAATGTTTATGAATTCAGGTAGGCAAGAACTACCTAGTATACAAAAGACATGATGTATAAAAGAAAAAAATTGATAAATGAGATTCCATCAAAATTTAGAACTTTAAATGACATCATTGAAATGAAAAGTAGTCCTTAAACAGACCATATTTACAATGCATGTAAACTATGACCAGAATATATAAAGAATTCTTAGAGCTCATTAATAGACAACCCAATTAAAATGTAGACATAAGAAGATGATAAATAGCCAGTATAGCACAAGGAATGGTGTGCAACTCTAGAATCAGAAAAATACTAATCAGTACAATAACATGATTGAATTATACACTCATTAGGAGATGAAGTTAAAAGTTTTAAAAGCCTTGTCATGACTTTTTCTTTTTGTTGGATTCACCCCCTTTGCGTTTAATTTGTCACACCCAATGGATTCATTCTGCTGGGTTTCCTGGGGTTGTGATCCTCATTGTCTTTTCCTAGGGTATTGTCTAAAAATTTTGGAGTGCCAGTTTAGTATTCATGAAGTTCCTGAGGTGCTCTTTATCATGAATGTATCTTATTTCTTCATCTATTTTGAAAGATAGTTTTGCAGAGTACATCAGTCTGGCTTGGAGGCTGTTTTCCTTTAGGGCTTGAAATACATCACTCCAATCTCTTCTTGCCTTGAGGGTTTGGATTGAGAAGTCTGCTGTGATTCTGATGAGCTTTCCTTTGTATGTGATTTGTTTCTTTTCTCTCACTGCTTGTAGAATTTTATTCTTCTGTTGGATTTCTGGAATCCTAACTATTATATGCCTGTGTGTAGATTTGTTTTGATTAAGGCTAGCTGGAGTCCTATATGCCTCACTTATCTGTATGTCAAGTTCTTTCCCCCTCCTTGGGAAGTTTTCTGCCATCACTTCTGTGAAGAGTTTTTTTATGTCATCTGCACTCTCTCCTGTTTCTTCATTGAGTCCAATCAGTCTTATGTTATTCTTCTTTGCATCGTCTAGCAGCTGCTGGATTGATTTCTCGTGTTCCCTTACAATTTTAAAGCAATTTTTCTTTTCCTCCTCACTAATTGCAATCTTTTCTTCTATATGTGAAATTCTCTCCTCACATTGGTTCATTCTGCTGCGCAGACTTTCGATGGAGTTTTTAATCTCCTGGAAATCTGTTTACATGTGTTTTATGAATTCCATTTGTTTCCTATGTTGGGATTCCATCATGTTCCTCAGATCCTCTATTTTTTTTTAATCTGTGTCCTCTCTAGATTTATTAATCATGTCTTGCAGCATGAGCAAAATCTTTGCTGTTATCTGAGTAATTATTTCTGATTTCATTTTTCCCAGATCCTCTTTTGTTGCCAGTTCAGAGTGTCTAGGTAGTTGAGTATCAGATTGTTCCATCTCGTGTCCCTTTGGGGTTGCTGTAGGTGATCCAGAAGTTTGTTTTTGAGGCTTTTTATGTGTCCTCTCATTTCCATGGCGGGGGCGGTGGTGGTTCTGGCACCTGCATGGCTCACCTTCTCTGCCCTAGGAGCTTGGGATAGCGGCGGGGGAGCTTCCTTCCAGGTGCTGGGACTGGCTCAGCTCCTGTGCCCTAGGAGGGTGGGATGGCTATAAACCAAATTCTTAAACTTCCATATTCTCCACTCCCTGAATATTTTCCTCCATATTGTTTATGATTGACTGTAAAATACATTGTGTGACTTAGGGTCTCTCAGAGTCCTGCCCAAGCAGCCTGCAAACAGTCACAAAAGGCTATCTTCTGTGGGGGCTACTAGCAGGGCACTGTGGACATGCACTTTGGCACGATGACACCAGAGTGACTATCATTTTTAATAATCTCACATATACAACCATGTCATGGCAATCACTGAATTTTATTCTAAATATAAAATTGGAAAATTTTGGTTACTTTTTTAGTTGGCCTGATTATTTGTCACTACCGCTTCTAGTTCAGTCTGAAAAAGCCAAATTCTTAGAAACACAAACATCAAATTTGATTCAAGCTGTAAACATTGTTGGCCCAGACAAAATTTAAGGAGAGTTAGAAAATAGATAGCTGTCAAAACCTGCCTTTGGAATCTTCTACTCTTATCTAAAGTTTTAAGATTGTGCTCCAAAAGCTGGTTGCTAGTAGTAGCAGAAGATATGACAACCTCATTCCACTCTCTAAGCCATGATGAAAAGCTAATATGTAGTGAAAATAGTAGCATCTTTCTATTAGCTTCTCAGTAAAAGAAAAAACACATAGGGAAAAAGGAATATCACTTTTTATTAATAGAAGAATGGATATCATTCTTCTATTAATTCAGAACCTAGTGAGTGTAAAGCGTTCTCTGTAATTATGGAAGATGGAGAGGAAGAGTCAATAATGAATAAGATACTCCCTGGCCTTGAGAAATTTATAACCCAATACAAATCTATTATATAGTCAATAGCATAGTTATTATTTTATATATTAATAACTAAATTATGTTTCTGTTTTTCTTTGTTTTTTATGCATGGAATGAGTGATTTAAAGACTTTGGCATTTGAACTGCCTTTGCCCCTGACCAGCTTCTTTGGCCTTGGTGCCACTTTACATCTTTGGAATTCAGTGTCCTCATCTGTAAAATTATAAGATTCAAAGCTCTACTCCTTCCTCCAACATTTGTCAACTACTGTTATAGTACCTGCTAAATACGAGGCACTGATCTAGTCACTGAAGATACCTTAGTGACCTAAACAGTCATATATTTCTGACCTCACCTCCTTCTTCTTTACAGTCTACAGAGGAAGAGACAATGAACAATAAGCATTCTACTAAATAAATGCTATGGTATATTAGAAGGTTATAGTACTATGGAATAAGGAGCAGAATTTAAGAGAATTAGAAGTACAGGATGGAGAGGAGTTGCAAGTTCATGTAGAGCAGTCAGGTTTGCCACTCAGAGACTTGACAATGCTCTATCTAATGCCTCTCAAATTATTTTTTATGTGGCAACAGGGAAGAGTATTAGAGAAGTGCTGGAGCAAGCACCACAGAGATGATGCATCCTTTCTTGCTTTGTTCTTTCCTTGCAACTGAGGTCAGATGAACGTCCCAGATGTCTCTATCCAGTACAGTGGCCCTTAGCCATAAGGAGCTATTGAGCTCTTGAAATGATGCTAGTCTAGATTAAGATATTCTGTAAGTGTGAAGTATAAATAGGATTTCAAAAAAATGTAAAATAGAGCCAAGGATGTAGCTTAGAGGCACTGCACCTGCCTAGCAGGCGCAAGGCTTTGAGTTCAATCCCTGGTACTGGAAAAAAATTAAAAATAATAAAAAATAAATATTAAAAAATGTAAAATGTCTCATTAATGTTTTTTGTATTTGTTTCATGTTGAAGTGAGAATACTGCATATATTGGGGGCTCAATGAAATATATTTCTAAAATTAATTTTATTAATCTATTTTTACTTTTAAATGTAGCTACTATGAAATTTAAAATTATATAGGTAGTATACATGGTATTTCTATTGGGCAGCACATATCTAGAATTTGGAATGAAAATTTTGCTATTAGTATATATGTCAATCTTCTCTTGCTGAGGAAGTCATCTCCCATTTCGCTGGGTGTCTTCCCTTTGGTATTCCTCAAAATCCTTGTCATGTGACCTGTAGATTAAGGCATGTAAGCACAGGGTTCACATTTCTAAAATTTAGGATTCATCAGGGCTATCATTAGGATATAATTTGAGAGAGGCGGGAGAGGAAAGATAATTCAGTATCTGGGATAAAGTGTAAGTTCACAAGGGCATATTTTAGAAGCTATAAAATGAGCTATTTTGATCAAATTGTTTTTCTAATTAAGGTAAATTATTTTTGCCATTGGTCTTTTATTCTGAACTTAATGACAAAATGTTACCTGTCTTAAATGGTAAATGAGGATAATGCTGGTGTGAATCAGGGACCATTTCCTCAAGCCATAGCTAATTATTGATGTCAGCAAGCTTAGAGAGTCAAATATAAATATAGGAGGAAGGCCTACATAAAACACAGATATCTCTTGTTTCATAGAAATTCTAGATATGACATGAGGCCTATTCAACACACAGCTCTAAGCAATTTACATTATAGATTCCTGCATTTACCTGAATCATGTTTTTGAAAGTAGTCAAGAACCAGCGGAGATGCTGAAAGATTGCTCATCTATCTTTCTTTAATCAAGCAAAGAACTAAATCCTCCAGTTCAGGGAGTTTTCTCTTCTCTTTATGATGATTCCCCAAGGGCAGCAATAAATCTTATTTACTGACTACAGATTCCACAATGCCCCTCAGGAGCCTGTTTCAGTATTTCAGTATTTCATCCCTCTGATAGTGAAGAAAGCCTTGCTGCTGCACAACCAAAAGTAATGTCCTTTATTCTAAGCCAATTATGTCTGTCTGTCTGTCTGTCTCTCTCTCTCCTGATGAGCACCAGTTCCTTGAAAATTTTTAAGTATATAAGCAGTTGGAATGCAATCTATTCCTCTTTGTTTCCCTTTTCCAAATCATTACATTAGCTTCAGAGGTCTATACAGTTCCTCACTATTGCTTTTTAGCTTGTATTTGTTTTTATGCTTCTGTCTATAAATCAAGTACCTTGAATTTTCTTTATTAACTCCATCCTATTGTCCTGTTTTCTCATTTATCAAGGTTAATACCAATCTTTTTTCTTTCATCTTACCTTGCCAGGAAGCCATAAACCATGGCGCAACCAAAGTGTGTGTTCTAATAGGGAACTGAAGAACACAGAAGCAAAGAACAAATGATGTGGGACCATGAGGAAGTCAGGAACTTAAAACCAGATGGGTGCCACTCACAACAGAACAGGGATGAGGAAAAGATAGAATTCACTGAAAATAAAATGATTGCTAGGTATCTATATTTAAAGTATATAATCTGGATCATCTCAAATAGTAAATTATTTCAAAGTCCTCTGCTCATCTAGATCAGAACAATACAGTTTGGCCTCTTTTATTCGGAGTGCTTTTCTTTTGAAGAAAAGAAAGTAAATTTTCAGGTCCCAAAGGCACTTTTAGTTTCCTTTTTAGACCAGTGTTCCCACTGGTAAATTATACAGTTTAACTGCAGTTGTCTTTCTGGGAATCAAATAAAATTTTAAGTAGAGAAAATATTACCTTGTTTCATTGGTCAGAGAGATTATTGCTTCAATAAAAATGTAGAATACTCATGAATCAACTCTCTACTGATGAATCAATCATCTTGGGTAAGAGAGGTAGGTCACATGGCATTTTATAACTGTGTGGGTGGAGAACAGCAAGTTCCAGAAAAATAGATGAAAATTCCAGGTGCCTGATGTAATCACAGCAACCTAATTTCTTTGCTGTCTCCTTGACTGCACTGTGAGCAACCTGAGGGTGGTGACAATGTCTTATTGATCTTGGAATCTCCAAGTCTCACTTCAGGGCTCAGAAGGAAGGAAGTATTCAATCAGTAGTTCATCAGTGAATGAATGAATGTTCCAAGTAGTCTATGTACACATGAAGGAAAAAAAAGTGGTAATGCCAATATTTCACAGCAAAAGTATTCATTTATTTCTTCAAAAATAATTAATAATGATATAGTTGGTATATAATCTGACTCAGCAATGGTGATACATTAAAGTAATAAAGTCTTTTCATTTCATATAAATTAGTTTGGAAAATGAAGTAAACTATATTAATATATAAAAGAATTTCATACATACATATATTTATGTATATGTATTTGTAGGTATCTGTCCATCTATCTAATAGTAGATGAAAATAAAAATCAAGGTGATACTCATGTGGCCTGGATTTAATCAAGGAAAGTAACAGGAAAATCGTGAATCTGATTTTAATTGTGTGATAGTCATGAATTGATGGAAAGATAAAATCACTCAGGCAAAAAGAAAAGTCATAAGCAATTAAAAGAATGATCAAATGTTGGGAAAGTGATAAGGGTACAGTTTGATTTTCACCATGCACAGAATATCAAGAAATGAGATAGTACAAAACATGTATCTATTTATTTATTAATAATTGGACCAGTAGGCAGTTGAAAGCAATTAGCATTTTTGATTTGGTTTGGTTTTGCATTTTTTTTAAAGTAATTCTTTTTTATTTATATTTTATTTTACTTTTGTCCCCCATTAACTTTATTGGTACATTTTAGGTATAAAATACAGTTACATTCATCATTGGGATCTTGTACCATTACATGAGTCTCTTGGTTCTTACTTTTTTTCCCCCTTCCGTTGCCCTCCCTTCACCCCCTCCACCCTTCCTTATTTGCAAAGACTTTGTTTCCATTTTTTTCCTCTTCTCATATTTTTTCCTTTCCCTTTCTTCCCTTCCCCTACCCCTCCCAATTCCCCTGCTCTTTTAGACCTTTTCTTCCTGTTACACAATATCAGTTATACATTTTTTAAATTACAATATTAAGATCTAGGAGACATTACCACAGATTTTACAGAATTTAAAAGGATATAGAAAGCATATTACAAAAATCTTTTTTGAAATAAATTTGACAACTTCTAAGAAGTACCTTGGAAGACAAATTAATGAAACTAACTCTGGAGGAAATATAAAATTTGAATAGCACCTATTAAAGAAAGTATATTCCTAGCTTGAAAACCTACCTATATGACAACAGCAGGCTCATAAACATTTTAACTGATAAATTATATCAAACAATTAAAGCAGAAAAAAGAAGGAACACTTCTCCCCTCATTTTAGGAACTCAACATTGTGCTAATCCTAAAATTGGATAAAGATAATAGAAGAAAAAAGTATTAACATAGATAGAAATTTGTTTAACAAAACAAACTATTAGAAGTCAGATCTGGCAGTATGTAGAAAGTGGTTTTATTAGAGGGATGGCAGTGTTGGTTCAGCATTGGAAGATTCATCCCCAAAAGTAATCATTTTAACAGAGGAAAGGAGAAAGCCATATGATCCTGTTACTAGTTGGAGAAAGAGTATTGGACTAAATTCTACAGCTGTTCATGGTAAAAGCTATCAGGAGACTAGAAGTATAACAGAACTTTCTCAACAGATCAAAGAGATGTACTCCATACTTCCAACAAAAACTCCTTCTATGAATGGAGACGATACAATGCTTTCTCCCTAAAGTGGGGAACAAGGGCATATATGCCTACTCTTCATCTGTCCATTAGACTTTGAAACATAGGTCTAAACCAAAATAGTCTGGCAATAAAATGACACAATTAGGATAGGATTGGCATGGCAGAAGCAAAATCGTTATATGTAGATGAAATGATCATCTACAGAGAAAATATTAAGAAATCTCTAGGAGCCCCTAGAACTTGTACTTGAATTTAGCAGGATTAGAAAGCACAAGTTATACATAAAAATTCAGGTCTGTGTATACTTGCTATAAATGAAGAACTGGATATTGAAATTTAAAAATTATGTGGGAGTACAAAGGACCGAAAACCCCAAAACAAAAACAAAAACAGTGTTGGAAGATGTTTAGCACCCAATTTTAAGACTTCTTCTAAAGCTACAGTAATCAAGGCAGTGTTGGTGTAAGGAAAGACATATAGATCATTGGAATAAAACAGAGAATCTAGAAATAGAACCACACATATATGATCCACTGAGTTTTGAAAGATTATTTAACATTAGCATTTTGTAGAATATAAACTCAATTCAAGAGCCGAGGAAGAGATAGTGTCTTCAGCAAATGGCACTAGAACACCTGGTAACCATATATAAAAAATTAACCTCAACCCTTTATTTCCATACATGAAAATAACTTGAAGGGATCTATGAACCTAAATAAGAAAGCCTAAAAGTATAAAACTTTAAGAAGAAGTTATAAGGGAAAATATTTATAAATTCAGGGTAGGCAAGAACTACCTAGGATACAGAAAACATGATGTATAAAAGAAAAAATATTGATAGATGAGATTCCATCAAAATTTAGAACTGTAAATGACATCATTAAAATGAAAAGTAGTCCTTAAACAGACCATATTTACAATGCATGTAAACTATGACCAGAATATATAAAGAACTCTTAGAGCTCATTAATAGACAACCCAATTAAAAAATAGACATAAGAAGATGATAAATAGCCAGTATAGCACAAGGAATGGTGTGCAATACTAGAATCCGAAAAATATTAATCAATGCAATAATAAGATTGAATTATACACTCATTAGGGAGATGAAGTCAAAAGTTTTAAAAGCCTTGTCATGACTTTTTCTTTTTGTTGGATTCTCCCCCTTTGTGTTCAATTTGTCATGCCCAATGAATTCATTCTGCTGGGTTTCCTGGGGTTGTGATCCTCCTTGTCTTTTCCTAGGGTATTGTCTAAAATTTTTTGGAGTGCCGGTTTGATATTCATGAAGTTCCTAAGGTGCTCTTTATCATGAAAGTATCTTATTTCTCCATCCATTTTGAAAGATAGTTTTGCAGGGTACATCAATCTGGGTTGGAGGCTGTTTTCCTTTAGGGCTTGAAATACATCACTCCAATCTCTTCTTGCCTTGAGGGTTTGGATTGAGAAGTCTGCTGTGATTCTGATGGGCTTTCCTTTGTATGTGATTTGTTTCTTTTCTCTCACTGCTTGTAGAATTTTATTCTTCTGTTGGATTTCTGGAATCCTAACTATTATATGCCTGTGTGTAGATTTGTTTTGATTAAGGCTAGCTGGAGTCCTATATGCCTCATTTATCTGTATGTCAAGTTCTTTCCCCCTCCTTGGGAAGTTTTCTGCCATCACTTCTGTGAAGAGTTTTTTTATGTCATCTGCACTCTCTCCTGTTTCTTCATTGAGTCCAATCAGTCTTATGTTATTCTTCTTTGCATCGTCTAGCAGCTGCTGGATTGATTTCTCATGTTCCCTTACAATTTTAAAGCAATTTTTCTTTTCCTCCTCACTAATTGCAATCTTTTCTTCTATATGTGAAATTCTCTCCTCACATTGGTTCATTCTGCTGCGCAGACTTTCGATGGAGTTTTTAATCTCTTGGAAATCTGTTTGTATCTGTTTTATGGATTCCATTTGTTTCCTATGTTGGGATTCCATCATGTTCCTCAGATCCTCTATTTTTTTTATCTGTGTGTTTATTAATCATGTGTTGCACCATGAGCAAAATCTTTGCTGTTACCTGAGTAATTATTTCTGATTTCATTTTTCCCAGATCCTCTTTTGTTGGCAGTTCAAATAGTCCAGGTGGTTGAATATCAGATTGTTCCATCTTGTTTCCCTTTGGGGTTGCTGTAGGTGATCTGGAAGTCTGTTTTTGAGGCTTGTTTATGTGTCTTCTCATTTCCACAGTGGGGGTTGGGTGGGTGCTTCTGGCGCCCACGATGTTCAGCTTCTCTGTCCTAGGAGCTTTGGATTGAGGCAGGGAGCTTCCTTCCGGGTGCTGGGACTGGCTGAGCTTCTCTGTCCTAGGGGCCTAGGATGGAGGCTGGGAGCTTCCTTCCGGGTGCTGGGTGGTTTTGCATTTTTGCAGTGCTGGAGATAGAACCTGGGGCCTCATGCATACTCTTTTAGAGGTAAGTATTCTACCATTGAACTACACTTCCAGTCTCTAGTGGTTCTTTTTCCACTATGTTGCCCAGGCTGACCTTGAACTCCTGGGCTCAAGATATCCTCCTGCCTAAGGCTTCTGAGTAGCTGGGACCACAGTGTTGTGCTACTGTGCTTAGCTTGAATTGATATTTCTAAAGAAAGAGAATGCAAGGTTGTTTTGAAAGCTGTGCAAAGAAGAACTGAGTAGCAAAGGAAGAAAGTCTATCTTGGAGGATATTATGAAGATACAATGGTGAGGTATCTAGGGCCTGTAAAAGAGTGATACTATGCGATTTGATAGAAAAGGGCATATGTGAAAGACATTCATTTAAACAAACCCCAGGACTTTGTACCAAAATATAACACAAAAAGTAAAAAGTAAATTTGAGGCTGTACTTAAGGAGAAATTGAAGATACATGTGTCAATAATAATAGAGAATTTAGAAAAGTGTAATATTTCAAAGGGGACAGTTTTTGATATGTTAACTTTTAGTGTTGTTGAAATAGCTACTTCTGAAACCCACTGGAAGTTTGGGGCCAATTCAGAGTTAATTTCTGAATCTTTCTTTCTCTCAGCCCCATTGCCCTCTACTCCAGAGATGATTTTCCCATTGTTTATTTCTTTGTTTTACTAGGTAGATTTTAGCCAAAGTGGAGCATGCTCCACTTTAGGAAGCTTGTACAAACCCTTGAGCCAAGGGATCCTTTTGTTTATGCATTTATGCAAGTGATATGAATCAAGTACCTTCTCTGTGTCAGAAACAGTGCTTAGTTCTATAGACGCTAAGATGAAAAGACGACCACCAAGTAGTCATGGAAACAAATAATTACAGTAAATATAACTGAGGCGATAGAGGTATCCTTGCTCATTGGTAAATAAATAAGTTTTTAAAATTGAATTTAGGAATGAACAAGTAACCCAGCTGAGGTCATGTAGAGTTCTATAATTCCAGAAATCCCAAATAGGTTTCAAGGCTAACCAGCAATTAAGCATGGTTGGTTCCTTGACCTAGATTTTGCTGAAATCCTTCCTGAGACCATCAGAAGATTAATTGTTGGATTAGCAGACTAAAGATTAATAGTCCCCAGTTCAAATGGTTCATAAAGCTTGTGTAGGGCATTTGTATTCTTTTCATCTCTTGCAAGATTATTCTTTTCACTCTGCTCTGAAGTTATTTTCTGTAGTTTTTGTATATGACTGAAAGGATTGTCACCTATTGATTTATTTTTTCTTTCAGTGCAGTTTAAAAAAAAACAAAACAGTAAAGGTGAGGTTCATGAGATGAACTGGGAGAACAGCCACGCATGATCACTCAATGAAATTCTGCATTACTTTAGAAAGGTTAAATATATGTTTAAACCCTCCTGAAAATGGCATTGAAGATTACTAAGATAATTTTCTGTCAGGGTTGTGAGAGGGGAAAACAGAAATACAGTGTAGGTTTTTACACAACATCCTCAACCTCTTTTCTCAAAAGAAGGCTCCATCATTCTTAGATTATTTAACTTTATTAAATGTTGGCAAAGCAAATAAGCTTAATGCACTTACTGTGAAAGAGGAACATATATGAATGTAGGTAAATGGAGGAAAGAGAAAAGCCATGGCGTGCACAGCAAAAAAGAAGGCTCTTTCCCTGGAGTGTGAAACTATTATCCAAACACACACAAGAAAACTAAAGCCAAGCATGCACAACATGTGATTCTACACCCAGGTGCATTCCACGGAGAAAGGTGCACGCACACACACAGGCACACGTTCACCAAAAAACATGTACTTGAGTGTATACAGAAGCACAATTTATAACAGCCTCAAACTTGAACTAGAAATGTCTAATAATAGAAAGGAAAGACAACTTGTGGTATAGTCACACAATGGCATACTTTCTTGCCATGGAGAATTAAGATTTAAAACTATTCAACAATACAAAAAATAAATTCACAAACATAATATTGATCAAAAGAAAACAGACACAAACATTTATATAATTTTATTTAAATTATATAAAATATGAATATGGGCAAATCTGTAATAAGTATGGGAGTTACCTCTGAAGAGGAAAGTAGGGATAGAAAAGGGGTAGTTGAGTTTGGAGCTTCTTGAATGTTAGCACTATCCATCATCTTGATCCGGTGTTGGTTAAATGGCTATATTCAGTTTGCAAGAATTCATCAAGCTGTATAGTTATATATCTATCTCCCTCTCTCCTTCCTTGATGCCTCTCTGCTTTCTGCTGCAATGCCATGAGCTGTTTCTCTTCTGTGATGCCCCTCTGCCATGCTGCCCTGACTTGGAGCCAGCTGACTAAGGACTGAAACCTCTGCAAACTGAGCCAAAATAAAGTTTTTCTTTTTACAGTTGTGAGTGCCAGGTATGATGTCCCAGCAACAGTACCTCAGACAGACAGCATCTTCCCTCAGTCTATCCACCACAGAATAGTCAAGTTCTACACAATCTGGGGGCTTTGTTAGGAAGACATGGTTGAATGTAGAAAGGAGAAAATAAAAAGAGGAAAGGCTGCAAAGAAGGAAAGGAGGCCTCTAGCTTCAGAAAATGAGTCTTTTTATAAATCACTACCTGCAAACTCTTCTGAAAATTTTCATTTTCTTGTCACTTAACTATTCAATGGTTACTTTGGGAAATGCAGCCAATAAAAAATAAAACATTAGATTATAGTTTTCAAGTCAAACCACTTAAAATAGATAAAAATTCTCTGTTCATCCCCAAATATAAGCAAAAACTTTAAACTTACTTACTCTTCCAATGCTATGAACAAATTTTATCTTTTATCTATTCCAGTGATTAGGAAAGCAAATTGCTTTTGTTCTCAGAAAATTTCAATGGCTACAGGACACAAAACTAAAAATTATTTTCAGACATCTCTTTTGAGTGACTGAAACCTGACCTGGCTGGGGTGAATGAGTTAAGCCACACAATACAAAGACAAGAGTCAAACATTTTAATCCCAGTTATCACTAATGTGCACTATGATTTGTGATGGCTCTTTTCTGCTTCTTGGGCATCCACATAATAACTTATAAGTGAAAAAACTCAGTTGGCTCTTTTATCTACAGTACCAATCTGCAGAAACATCTCGGTGAACCATTTGCCATCTAGAAATAAAGCATTAGTCTAAGCACTGTTACAATTTCCCAATAAGCTGAAAAACAGTCAGAAGTCTAAAAAAGCCAGCTAGCCTGCAGTCCTAGGTGGAAGAAAGTTCTGTGGTACTCTCATGCTAGTTTCTGCCTTTGAGAGATGAAAAGGTAGTCATCATTCCAAGTTACACATAGTTGGTGACTCGAGGCTAGAATGATCCAATTGTTTCATCCCTGGGAAAATATGACATATATTGTATGTTAATTTTAAGAATCTGGTTTCCATTGGAGCTCAGGGCACAGAGAAGTTGAATGTATTTTCAATTGTAGGTATTAAATAATTTTTATAAAACTAGAAGTATAGATTGTAGAATAAATATCCCTTAAAAGCTTCTTCTTTAAACAGTCTTTTCCTACAATAATATTTTCTCTGCTCCTCATCTTTTCTTCCATAAAATTTCTTTATTTTCTTTTCCCAATATTTACCTTTCACTACCTTTTATATTCATTCTTTTTATTTCTAGATTCAACAAGAGGATGATTTTTTAAATAATTACATATGTGAAAATAGTCATATATAAACTTTTCACTAGGACTCAGTTAAAAGAATAGTGAAGTATGAATAAAATTCTGTCTTACATAAAATTGTATTTAAATTCTATTTCTTTTTGAAAAATATTTTGACCCAGGGCATTCTTTTGAATTTTTGAAAATAAGTTATTTCTCTCCTTCATCTTGAATAACTGAAATTAAAAGAATATTTGGTAGTAAAATATTTTTATCTAAGTAAATATTTTATGAAGTTCTTTAAAATGTTGTTATTATTCTCCCTTGGAAAAACTAAAATACCTAAGACCTAGACACTAGGGTGTCATCAGATGATGATACATTTTAGAGTTTAAAAGCTATTATGGCACAAATTACCCTTGCTTGATCTTTATGATAAATAAACAAGAGAAACAATATTACCATTTCACAGATGAGAAGACAAAGGCTAAAAGAGGTAAAGTGATATTTGCACAGTGACATAGCAATTCAGTGGCAAGGAATGACTTGAACTAGATTTTTTGGTCTCTTGAACTCTGTGTGTGTGTGGGAGGGGGTTAATGCTAAAATGCATTAAATGCTGTAGCTGCTACCCTTTTCTTCCTTCACTCCTCTATCGACTGTCCTCCTGAGTCCAGCTGGTGGTTCTTGTCAGGTAAAAGGCCGAAGACCAAGACCAGACCAGGCCACAACAAGCCTTTATTAGGGAAATAGATCTACCGGTCTGTCTCTGAAGAAAGGAGAGACAAAAAGCAATATGGCCAGGGCAGGGAGAGTCTTTTATAGAGACTGGGGTTTGTAGGGGCTGAGGTGGGGTTGAGTGAGGTAGTGACTAGGGAATGGAGGAGCTGGTGATGTCACTAGATGGTAGGAGATGAGCGAGTATTAGGTTACTTTCTAGGCGGGAACAGGGGCATGCTGGGAAGAAGGGTTTATTCTTTGGTGGGAGCAACCATCTTGGCATGACGTCACACAGGGGAGGGGGCAAGGCACGATAGGAAGAGGGCAGCTTCTATACATAATAGCTGCTGAGGTAGTGGGAGACCTATCAGTTCTAAGGTGGACTATTCAGAGAATATACTCAGGAAGACATCTTGAATTAAGAATTCTGGCTATGCAAGCTTCTACCCTCCTATCCCATTGAAAAAATTCTGGCAAGGCCATCTGTTTAGTCAGGCATTTGCCTGATGGCTGTGGAGGATGGACAACTGTACCATCATGGATTCAGGCCCTAGAGAGTAAATATTGAAACGTGTTTGTTTCTGTACATGTGCCTCAGGGCTCAGGGATGGGCACATTTTAAGGATCATGGTGACACTGACAGTCTTAGTATTATTGCAGTACCTGGGGTTCACTTAAAGGAAAGCCTGGTCATTTGCTGAGTATAGCCCCCTCTCCCATATTTACAGTGTCTCCAACCAGGCCCCTGTCATCCCCTTAACCTGACTTAGCTCTCTCCTTCCTACCCCTGTAGACATACTGTTTCTTTTGAAGGGGCCTACTGTATATTTTCATGAGTTCTTAAAAGAGATGCCTAAATTTTTATTTTTTCCTCCTCTATACTTTGGGCTACTTTGTGCACCAATAATAGAAGAATATAAGTCTTCAAGGATTTCATGAGTAGGATATGCATCAGATGTAATGGGAATATACAAAACAAGCAAAAAGTTATTTTATCAAAATTGGTTTGAAAGGGCCAGGGATTTAGCTCAGTGGTTTCGCCACCTGCTGCGCAGGCGCAAGGACCCAAGTTCGATCCCTGGTACCCCCCCCCCAAAAAGAAAAAAAAGATTGGTGTGAAAGATAAATAATGAGATCACCTAAGAGAAACAGGCTTTACCACGGCACTCCAAATATATGTGATGGTATGTATACGACAATGGAGAGACTAGAGGAACATGGTGGAGTTATAAAGATGTGGCATTTAGGAAGAAGAGAAAATGGCGTCAAGTGATGATTTAGGTGGGCTTAGACCCAACAATCTCCATTCCCAAACTATCTCAAATAAAAATGTGGTCCAGTTTCAAAAAGTGAGTGTGCTTTGCAATCTCAGCTTTAAGATAAGCCTAACCACTGCCTCCAGATCAGTTTGCCAAACAATCAAAGTTCCTCATATTTAGAAGTTCTGGGGATATGCTGAGAAGTGAATTTCACAGGAAATGATGCATGCAGCATTTTAGAGAAAAGCTTTGAGATATTTTTCCCAGTTAGAGATAAAAGTTTGTACAAAGCCTATAACAAGTATGGAGGAAAGAGATGTAGCTAAAATGACAGGAAAACCATGCTGGGTTGCAGAGAACAAAAAATGGAGATTGGAAAAGCAAGGTAAATGCTCAGATTCCTGAAGACCAGACTAATGATAGTGACAGCTAACATTTATCAAGCCTCAGTTATATGCTGGGCTCAGTGTTAGGTACAGTACATTCTGCAGTAGAATCCTGAGAAAGAGTACATGGAAGGTCCAGTTTCAAGTCTCTGAATTCCTTAAAGTCTATTCTCATAAGTGATTGATAATTTGACTGTGAATTTAAGGCTAAATTCCTTAGACTTTTGTGGGATCTCCAGTACCTTGCATCTTCCAGTACTGCTATTGAAAAATCCAATGACTTTCAATCCTTTGTGACTTGTTTTGATTTTCAGAATTTTCTATGTATTAAGCTATTATTTTTAAAAGTCTTGGGACCCGAGTCTTTTTCCTGTTCTTTCCCTATATTCATCTCTTTGTCTTTTATCCTCAATTTGAGCACTTTCTATACATCTTTATCTTTCACACCGTCCATCTTTATGATCATATTTTTATTTATCGAAAGTTCTCTCTTAGTCTGTAACTATTCTTCTCTTCCTATTTTTTTTGCTTCTTGGATGCAATAACTTCTCTTTTAACCCATGGATACTAAGTTATGAGTATTTTGTTCTTAGAATAGTACTCTCCCTGTATTTTTACTGTTTTTTATACTTTTTTCTGTTTGCTTTGGTCTGATTTTTATATTGAAGATTGTCTTTAGATGTCTGATAGTTTATGCCTGCTCCTTTATATTTAAGAATGAGAAATTATTAAACTGGATGTTCCTTGCATGAGGACAGTGTATGACAGAACAGTCAGATAGCATCTTCATTGAGTATCCAAATACTTGTATGGATAGTTATGTTTTCTCAGTAGTCGTTCAGATTCTCCAAGAAAAATTCTTCTATTTATCATTTGGGGGCAGCACCCTGGGCTTTGTATGAAAGAGAAAGTGCTTATAGAAAGAGGCACACCAGAAGGAAACAGTGACAGATTTTGTTCCCTGTAAGCAGATGCTAAGATCATTTGGGATTCAAGACAAGAACTCAAAAAATTAGATGCCCCCACATAAAAGACTCAGTCAAAAAATGGGCAAGTAAAATGAATCAACACTCCACAGAAGAAGTACAAATGGCCAATAAATACATGAAGAAATGCTCAACATCTCTGGCCATTAGATAAATGCAAATTAAAACAACATCTTACCCCAGAAAGAATGACCATCATCAAGAAATCAAGTAATAACAAATGCTGGTGAGGCTGCAGGGATAAAAGAACACTTCTACATTGTTGGTGGAAATGTAAACTAGTACAACCACTGTGGAAATCAGTATGGAGATTCCTTAAAAAACTAAAAATAGAATTGCATTTGACACAGCTATTATTCTTCTAAGTATCTTTCTGAAAGATTTAAAGACATCATATATGGTATACTTCATACCCATGATTATAGCAGCACAAGTCATAATAGCTAAATCTTGGAAGCAGCCTGTGTGTCCATCAGTAGATGAATGGATAAAGGAGTACTACTCTGCCACAAATAAAGATAAACTTTAGTCACTTGTATGAAAATGGATGCACTTTGAGACTATAATGTTGTGAAATGAATCAGACATAAAAGCTTAAATATCACACGGTTTCTCTTATATGAGAAACTCAAAATAAGAATCAAGAGCAAAGTACAATTTGTAATAGTTAAAGCTTGGAAACAGCCCAAGTACCCATCAACTGGAAACTGGATAAAGAAGATGTGGTTTTTTAATAAAATGGAATACTACTCAGCCATAAAGAATGAGAAACTAGAGACATTTATAGCTAAATGGATGTATATTGAGGCCATACTCTTAAGTGAATAGGAAAATTATGAGAAAAGAAAACAATGGAAATGAAGTCTATGTAAATAGGGAAAGGTGGAGGGGGTGAAGGGCGCAAAGGTAATGGGGAAAAAATAAGAACCAAGATACATCATGTACAGGTACAAGCACCCAATGATAAATGTAAATGTATTGTATACCTAAAATGTACCAATAAAAGAATTAAAAAAAAAGAATCAAGAGCAAAGTAAAAGTTAGATAATAGGAATCACGGAGATAGAGCTTTCTCAAATTAGAGGGGTTTTAAGAGATGGCAGGAAGGGAAGGGAGGGGAGGGAAAGAAGACGATGAAAGGAATTAAGATGTATATGTACATGGACCAACTCCATATAAGAAATCTATACATTATGTACTTGCAAACATGTACTGAAAACCAAAAAGACTAGAGATCAATACTTGTGAAAGGACAGGAAGAAGAAGCAGGATTGAGTAGGGAAAAAGTCAAACCATGATGCAGATCTGACTCAGCTGCAGCTAACCCAGCAGGGAACTCTGGGGTGAGTAAGGCTAGTCAGAATTATCCTTTCTGCAGCAAAAATGCCTGGCATTTTATTCCCTGGCCTCACTGGTTTTGGGGCTGTTCTGGGAAGGGAGTGACCCCAAGAGTGGAGCTGTGTTTGAGTCTGAAGGAGCTGAAAGCTCTTAGGCTCTATGCTGACTACATTCTTCAGAGATGGGCAGCAAGTCTGGGAGGGAGGCTCTCGGTAGCCATATCTATCATAAGCAGGAAGCTCATCATTGATAAAGCTTACCTTTATGGAGATATAATTTACATATTATACAATTCACCCATGTAAAGTATACAATTCAGTGACTTTTAATATTTCATTGAGTTAAGCATCTATCACCCACTATTCATTTTGGAACATCTTTGTTTCCCTCAAAAGAAACCTTGTTTCCCATACTCACTTTGGCAACACGTATACTAAGAAACCCTACTTCTTTTGTTATCACCCCTCAGTCCCTTTCTCACCCCAATCCTAAGCAACCACTGATCTACTTTCTATACTAAATAAATGGTATCATACAGTAGGTAGCCCTTTAGATTGGCTTTTTTATTTAGTATGATATTTTCAGGATTTGCCAGTGTTGTAGCATATACCGGTTCTGCATTTTTTTCTTATTTCTGAATAACTTTTTATGGTATGACTACTATTTTTGCATTTATCTGTTGACAGCATTTGGATAATTTTTGCTTTTTGGCTATTGTACAAGTTATTATGAGGATATGCTTACATTACTTTTGGATATAAACCTAAGAGATGAAATGCTGGCTTGTATGGTAGTTCTGTTTAACTATTTGGGGACTTTCCAGACTATTTTCAAAGAACCAATCCCATTTTATAATGCCACCAGTAGTTTAAATGAGTTCTAGTTTCTCCATAACTTTGTCAAACTTGGTATTGTCTTTTTTATTATAGCCATTCTAGTGGTGTGAAATGGTCTCTCCTTTCAGTTTTGATTTGCACTTTCTTTTCTTCTTTCTTTCTTTCTCTCTTTCTTTCTTTCTTTTTCTTTCTTTCTTCCTGGTACTGGGAATTGAACTCAGAACCATTCATATGCTAGCCAAGCCTGCTACCACTGAGCTACACCCACAGCCCTTAATTCACATTTTCTTGATAGATAATAACATAAAGCATTTTTTCATGCACTTATTATCCATATATATAACTCTTTGGAGAAATATCTACTCAAATCCTTTTCTAATTTTAAAATTGGATTATTTGTCCTTTTATTATTGAATTCTAACAATTCTTTATAGACGTTACATACAAATATTTTATCATATATATAACATAAATATTTTACCCTATTCTGAGGTTTGTCTTTTTACTTGTGTCCATTGGAGCATAAAATTTAAAAAAAATATGTTCAACTTATTTGTTTTTTGGCTTCATTTTTGGTTTTGGTGTTATACCTAAGAAACTATTCAGTAATCTAAAGTCATGAAGATTTATACCTATGTTTACACTTATAGTTTTAGCTCTTATTTCAAGAATTCAAAAGAATGCTCTATGCTGAAATATTTTTCAAAAAAGATAGATCTGCATACAATTTTGTGTAACACAGAATTTTATTCATACTTTAATATTCTTATAACTGGGTCCTAGTGTAAAGTTTCTATGTGAATATTTTCACATATAATTATTTTGAAAATCACTTCTTTGAGCCATTTTGTATTAATGTTTGTATATGGTATGAAATCCAAGTGGGGAAATCCTGTTGTCCCAACCACCATAAGAAAATGGCTATTAAAGATGCCTTTTTATGAAGCATTATATTAAGCATTATAAGATAAGAGGGCCTTGTATTTCTAGTTATTGTTTTCTAATTCTTATTCACTGTAACATTTACCTTTAAATTTTTTATTTATTTACTTATTGCTAGTGTTACTGTGTTGAACAGGATTATGGACATCCACAGAGTATTTGAAATATGCCATTTAGGAATTCTTGCATAGTTGACTTACTGTCCATTATGTAGTTCACTCTGAAAAGAATTAAGTGCTTATGAATTCAGAAAAACATAGATTGGGTACCTAGTATTTTCCAGACATTGAATTAGATGCCAGAGACACAAAGAAATATAAAACATGCTATTTTTGTCATTGAGCTCTCAGTCTGGTAGGAAAAAGTGACACTTTATATGAAGAAATTTGAACCCACTATTTAAACTATTATTGCATCTCACACCAAATTATGCTGACATTCCAAGAGATTTATTAAAGTCATAATTTGCCTTGCTTTGGATTTTGTTCTTTTAACAGACCTCTAATCTTATTTATTTATTTATTTATTTATTTATTTACTTATTTATTGAGACAGGGTCTCACAATGTAGTTCAGGCTGCCTTGAACTCACTATGTAGCCCAGGCTGACCTTGAATTTGAAGTGATCCTCCTGCCTCAGTCTCCCAAGTGCTGGGATTACAGGCGTGCACCACCACACCTGGCTCAGACCTCTAATCTTAATAAAGAAAATAATTTTTGTTTTATTTTGTTTAGGACCCTATACTGACTCCTGACAGTAATAATTTTTTTTCTATATACACACTATTGTAAGTAAATCTGCTTTAGGCTTTTGACAAGAAGCAGTTTTATATTTGTCCATAATTCCTAGACAATAGAGCTAGACTTTTACCCTGCCACTTTTGTTAATTGGGAAAATGTTGTCCATTCCAATTCAAGATCTTTTACTGACTTCTATGACTTCTAAATGTTTATCCTTAGTGGTTTTGTGAAATTGACTTTTCTTGTTAATTTAAAGTTAGTCAGAAAAAATTTTAACCTTACGTATGAAACTTTTATAGTTTTCATTTCTATCTTAGTAAATGAAATCACTTAACAGTGGACCAAGTAGGGAAGATAAACATATAGTCCAAAACCAAGAACTGTAATTAAGAAGTTACATTATACAGAGTGAAAAAATAACAATTTTTATTAAAAAGACAATGAAGGTACCTCTATAATTTAATGAAATGGGGAAATAAGAAAGAGAATAAAAACCTTGATATAATGTTTAAAGTACAGTATATATTTTTGGTTCTACAGATTTTGGTAAAGTGAGCAAAAATTATGTGTTTCAAATCTCCATATCTTAAAATAAATAAATTTTGGTTTGAGGGCATGGTACAAATTCATATATGTCTTATCTACCTTCTCAAATCCTAGTTTCCTTTGGCTATGTGAATTCAGGGTCTGATTATACCTGATTTCTAGGAGCTGGTGTAACTGGCCTCCTTGATGCCTCACAGAGCAAGCTTCTTTTTGATCCCTTATGGATTCCTTCATTCCTTCCTTCTTTCCTTCCTTCCCTTTTGTTTTTGGTTCAAAATTCCCAGAATTCTTTGAATTCTCGCATTTAACTATAATTTCTCACCTGGAGCACATGCTCTATCTGTAGGTGTGACAGAAGCTATTGATGTATTCCCTTTTTGAGGTCAGATTATTGATTCTCACAACTGGGTAATTTGAGGACATGGAATTAATGTTTCTTTAGAGTTTGAGGATTTTGTAGGATGAGTGAATCTTTCTGATTTTATCTGTCATGTATTATTGCAGATCATGTTCACAACAGAAGTTTACAGTGTTGTGCCAATTCATTACAGACTTCAGAATAGTCTTTAAAGTTATTCCTTTTTTAAAAAAAATTAAACCCATAATGCCCAGTTATATTTTTGTCTTTTGTCTCTTTCTAAAAATATAGAGCCATAGAAAACATCCTCAAGGGAACACTGCTGTAATATTTGGGTGCCTACTAACAGAGTTTTTAATATAACAAGAAAATTAAAGAAATAGGTTTAAAAAAACCCAAGTGATTATAATCTAAATCCATCAATATTTCCAACTCATAACTAGAAAGAAAATATTTTAAGTCTTTCCCTGGATTTTTCTGTACAGTCAAAGAATTGTGTAAGTGATATTTTCTTATTTTTTTATTGTAATTTCACTGTTTATACTGCGCCATGATGAGAGGAGCATTGCATGTGAAATCATTATGAGTTATTGCTGGCAAGAAGAAGAGCAACCAGGATGAGTGATTAAAACAAGAATGAGGCAAGGGTCTGGCAGGGATAGGGTGCAAAGCTGCAGCTGCTACCCCAGCATGAGAACAGAGACCTGTTATGAACAAGGGGGTAACGTGTGGTCTGCTTCCATCTTTGCAGAGCCCCAATTTCTGTTGAATTCTCTGCTGACTCTGGTTCTCAGTCTAGAAGGAATTGGCACAATGTTTACTACCTGGAGGGATCAGAATAAAGATCATACCCCCCTGTGGTGCCTTTGAACAAGTAAGTTTAGAGAGCCACAGAAGGGTAGACAAATTGTTCATAGCAAAGGAAAGTGGATAAGAAGTCTTTTATAGTATGGTCCCGAGGGAATAGTTTTTTCCCTCTTCTGGGTGACGAGGAAAAGTAAAATCTCTGCTAGACAAAAATCTCACTGTGAGAGTAGGAAGTGATTAGAGATACTGGCTCTCTGTTTTTATACTGTTTAGAGGACTGCTGAGGCAAAATGGGCACACAGAAGTAGCAGTTCCTCTGTAGGAAATTACCTCTTGGTGATTTCCTTCCTTTGGCATGGTAAGCTCACTGGCACCTAAACACAAAGCCCCTTGGAATTTCCCCAAGTGCACTTTATGGGACATACCAGGTTCATGGCAGTCATTTGGGATCACAGAACTGGAGAATTAAAGACCCAGAAGGGGCCTTAGAGGTCATCCAGTCAGCTGTGTGTGCCCAACAGACTGAGTGAATCATGAGTTTTCATCAAGTTTGGCATCTGCTTGTGAATTTACATGATGTCACTTCAATGCTGACAAATAAGCAGCCTGGCTAGAGCCAACACTTGCGTGGGATGCTTCATCCACAGGCGTTAGCTGGTTAATTTGATGAGAAATCAGTTTTTTTCTGACTCAGTGGACTGCAGCACAAGCACATACACCTGATCTGAGCTTTATTTTCCTATCATTGTGGCTGTGATCACTGTGTTTAACACTCCTCTTTTCCCCACTTTGCTGCTGCCTTTCTGATGGACTAGCTAACTGAATCATACTTCTCTTCTCTGCCCAGTTCCTGGTACACCACCTTCCTGCAATTTCTCTCCTCCAATCAGGGAAATAAGAGGAACAGAAATCAAGCCTTATGTCTCAGGGTAGGGGTCAGTTGTGCATCTTCTCTCAATCTGAAATTCTTCCCTTTTCTTCTGTGATGACCCCTCTGTTTCTAATTTCTGTTCTCAATAGCTCATGGATAGGAATGCACTGTTTCTAATTTCAGCCTATGGTCTGTGCCTCAGACTAGGCCAGACACAAGAAAGAACTGCAGAGATTTACCCCCAAAGAATAACTTCAAGATGGGTGAAGCTGCAGAAGTCTGCATCCTTAAGGTACAGAAGCAATAAACCAAAAGTGAGAAGGGCTGCAGGCCTTTCTCTTGGACCCACTTAGCCAAAGCCTGTCTCTTGACCACAAGTCATCAGAGAGAGGAACATTGAGAGAAACTGGAGAGGCCATAAGACCAAGATAAACCAAAACAGAAAACAAATTTCACACTGAAGATGAATACAGTGTCTGTCCATTCCATTCCATTTCTTTTTTTTTTTTTGGTACTGGGGATCAAACTTGGGTCCTTGTGCTTGTGCAGCAGGTGGCGAAACCACTGAGCTAAATCCCCAGCCCTCCATTCCATTTCTGAACAAATAAATAGTCCTAAAATTGTCAGAGAAGCTTGAGACTTTTGATAGTTAAACATCTATATTAAATGGTAATAAACCATAAAGTCTAAATCAGTTATTTTTTTCTTGATTTCACACTGGAATCATCCAGGGAGCTGTATTAATCACTTTTCCATTGATGAGACAAAATATCTGACATACACAAAGGAGAAAAGTGTTATTTTGGCTCACAGTTTCACAGGTTTCAGACCCTTGGTCAGTTGGGTCCAAAGCAGAAACATCATGGCAGAAGAGTTCATGGAGGGAAGTTGCCTACTTTGTGGTAACCAGGAAGCATGAAGAGAACCAAAGACACAGGAAGGAGATAAGGACAGGATATACTTTCCCAGTGTATTCCCCCAGTGCCCTGCTTCCTCCAATCAGTTTTTACCTCCTAACAACATATTCAGCCATGAACTCATCAATAGATTAATTCATAGATGATGCTAGTGTCCTATGATTTAATCAACCTTTCAAAAGCCCACCTCTAACACATGAGCCTTTTGGGCGATGTTTTTGGTAACATGAGCTTTACAAATACTGCTGAGTGGGTGCTACTCTCAGAAATTCTGGTTCAATTGGTCTAGGTGCTGGATGGGCATTGGAATCATTAAAATCAAAATGTGTAAATCTAATCCAATAGTCATGGCTGAGAACCACTTTCCTGAAAGGAAATGATCATGTGTAACAGAGTAAGTTTCCAAAGTAAGTTTTTCTTTTTTCTAGGGAGAAGTACTATAAAAGCACCTTGGAATCATCTTAGAGCTATCCTTCAAGGCATGTTACTTTGGAATTTAAAGGTAGTTTCTTTCAGACAGGGTAGTATGCACAGGAGCCTCTTGGAGTCTGAGCTCAACAGTCATTGTCTAGAGAAGAGAAAATATAATTAGATGCTTTGCGTTTTGACAATTTAAAAGAAAAGGCTCTCAACCCTTAGCTGCTGATCCCCAGAGTGAGAAAAGGAATGGTTCGGGGTTCCCTGATGTCCTGGCAGGTGTCTATGACTCCTCTCTTTGTTTTTGCTGCTCTATGCCTGTAATTTTCTTCCTTTTCTTAGCGAGTTTCCAGCTCATATATCAGATCTCCTCCCTGAAGTTTTCCTTGACCACTTTAGGGAAAAATTAATCTTTGTCTTGCATTCTTAGAATACTGTGCGTATATTTCCATTCCTGCTCTTGTCACATTGTATTACAGTTGTTTGTTTACATGCTTATCTTCTTTCCCTACCAGACTCTGAACTTCCGAAGATCAGAATCTTTGCTGTTCATCTTTATGTAATAAATGTTAAGAGTGCCTGACATATGATAGGTGCTGAACAAATGTTTATAGAACTAATCAGAAACAATACATTCTTAGTCCAAAATCCTATTTAATTTACAATTGGAATATATGTACATGTAATGAATGAGAGAAAGGAATTATGTGGAATCATCTGTCTTTAAAGTACTATAAAATTCGCTTAAACATAATCTTAAATAAGAACATAAAATGCAAAATGCAGAAATTGCTCAACACCAGAAAGTGGCAGGTACTTGGATCATTATGTGTTTAGAATGGAAGAGTGGCTGGAGGTGAGGCTGGGAAGACTGATTGGGACTTGTGAGAAGCTGCGTTTGCTCTGGCAGGCATTGGTCTTTATGGTGTTATGAGGCCATAGGAGTCTTCTAAGAAGGGAATGACAAATCAGATTTGTCATTAAGAAAAGGATTAATCTGGTGGCTTTCTGTGGTGGGGGTTATTACAGTGTAGTAAATGGGACGACCAGAAAGGGGACTACAGACAGTTTAGTTAAGAGATGGAAAATGTGTCTTCTGTTTGTAGTTCCAAATAGACTTTATTTATATGGTCAAGAAAAATACAAAAAAGTGTTCAGGGGCTGGTGTTGTGGCTCAGTGGTTGCATGCATGCTTAGCATGGGAGAGGCCCTAGGTTCAATACCCAGCCCTGCCAAAAAATAAAAATAAAAAAATTAAAATTCACTCTTACTTTAAATTGAATAAATACAAGTTAAAACAACAGTAAAAAAATAGACTTACTGATTGTTATAGGCTGAATTATGTCTTCTCCAAATTTCATATATTGAAATCCTGACCTCTAGTACCTCAGAATATGACCATGTTTGGAAACAAGCTAAAGAGACTTCCAGAACTGTGAAAAAACACATTGCTTTTGTTTAAGCCACCTAGACTATGGCACTTTGTTACAGCAGCCTTAGCCCACTATATATCAATAAACTTGCAAGACATAATCAGTTGTTCAGTTATATGCTGCTCTTACATATTATTTTTCATGACCTAAAGCCCTAGGTCTTGGTACAGTTTAGGATCAAAAGAACAGATATTTTATATAGTCTTGGCTAAACTTTAAAATAAGTTAATCTAGAAATGCCCCATAGAAACAGTAAGACAAACAATAAGAAGCTTTCAAAGAACTTGAATAAAAATAATTTTTCATTCATTTTAGATTTCCCTGAATGAATGCATTAAAAATTGATATTTGTTACTTTGTCCTCCACCCCCATAAACCCCAAACATACACACATGTATACTTGAGTATATAGTTGACAGTCTGCAATATATCCCTAGTGGCTCTGTTGGTAGCAGGCAACTGTGTCCCATTTTGCTTGGCTATAGTGACCGTGCGGTGATCATGTGACTCAAAGAGAACCAGTACACAGGCTTAGCTGACCAACCAGATTCACCCTCTTCTCTCTACCCCTTTCTCTCATTTCAACCAAGAAACCTAGAAGTTGAGGACATTGGTAACTGGGTAATGTTTGCGGTAGAAACTGAGGATGAGAATTGCTGTGTGTGTGGGGGGTGTCTCCTGATTAGGTTGATACTTCTAAGGCCTCTTGATTTGTAAGAAATTGGTATCCTTATCATGAGCCCCACAATTCCCTTTATTTGAGCTATTTTAGATTATTCTTCCCTGCAACCATATGTGCTTTATTACAAAAACTAAAATGATTTCTAAAGCTGAGATTAAGTTGTAGAGACTAAAACCATAAACAACCACTGATATATTCCAAAATACATGTAATTCCATATAAACTCTTTTCTTTAGAGTAGAGAATAAAGTCTGTATCACAAAAGGGGGCAGAGTAGAGAAAGGAAAAAGAAAATCAATGGATTAATCCTTTGATAAGTTCATAGCCCAATAGGCTTATTGGAAGTTGGGGCCTAATTGGATGAGGCAGGTCATTGGGTAAATGACTATGAAGGGTACATTTTGTTACCTGCCATTTCCTCTTGGGCTCTAATCCTCTCCCTGCTTCCTGGGTGCCATGAAATGAGTGGGTTTCTTCTACCACACTCTTCTGCCATGATGTTCTGCCTCCCAAAGGCCTAAAGTAATTAAAGTAGCTGACAGTACATGTTGAGGGCCCATTCTACATAATTTTGGGAGAAAATCATTTCATAATTAAATTATGATTAGCCCCAATATCTTCTTGCCCACAAGCTGGCATACATAACTCCATTTTGCCTCTGGTCTCAAGTTGAGACTATGATACTGTGACATTCAAGGGCAAGATTACATCAGCTGAAGACATCCTGGTTCTTTGAGGACCAAGCAATAATTAAAAAAAAGAGAAAGGTTTCATCTGGGGGAAGGACAAATTTCTTACTAGCCTGCTATCTGGCCCCACCTACTATTATAAGAATGCTTTGCCCATCTCACCATCCTCATCAACATAAGACCCTCATCAATCTAAGATCCTCATCAACATAGGTTTACCACTGTCCTCTGAGTCACCTGATACTTACTCCAATTATTGTGTATACCGAATAAAGAGTGGCTAGCTCAGAGTGTCTTTGTCTTTGCCCTCTCTGAGGTGCTGACTCCCAGCCCTCCATGTATTATGAAATTATGTCTCTATTGTTGTTCTTTCTTTAGCCCTTGCTGCTCCCCTTTCTAGGCAGATTGGAGGATTTCTCAGGCTCCAATACATGAACTGAAACTTCTGAAGCTATAAGCCAAAATAACCCTTTCCTCCTTTAAGTTGTTTACATCAGGTATTTTGTTACAGTGACAAAAAGCTGACTAGCACACATATAAACTTTATATTGAATTTTCTCAATTTTTTGTTTTAAAATGATTGAATACATACGTATGAATATTTGCATATGCCAAATGTATGATAAGAATGGACAGTCTTATCTAGGAAATGAAAACAGGCAGAGGATATGAAATTGAAGCATGACATTTCATGATGCACATATCAAACAATCTAAAATCTACTCCATAGTCCTGAAACGTACACATGAAACATGACCATTGAATGTTTTTAAAGAACTCTAAATAGATGTTTATATTTTTCATTTTTTAGCTATTTTAAGTGTTAGAAATAACCAACTGTAAAGCCTCATCTAAACACACACACACACACACACACATATAATTTTTTTTGGTACAGGGGATCAAACTTGGGACCTTGTGCTTGCGAGGCAGGTGGCAGAACCACTGAGCTAAATCCCCAGCTAAACCTATATATTTTGAAATAAGTATAATTTTCATAACTCTCTGAATTGTAATTAAATTCCTATATGTGAGCATTTAAATCATTCTTAATTCTCTGAAAATACTTGTTGAAGTGATTTGAAAGTGTGACTTACTATCCTCTTCTCTCTGACTCAGTTTTCCCATATGAAATTACTTTCTATGGGCATCTCCATAGATCCAGGCTAATGGTGTAGCTTCTGGATATGCAAGTTTTGGGAGGCTTTCTGCATTGTGTGAAACTACATTTCCAGGCAGGGTTCTGTATTCAGTATAAGATGTGAAAATGGAATTCTAAGCTAGGGAGGTATAAACTCCCTGTCTGTCGGACGGAGTGTTTCCCTGTCACTGACCAGGACTGCCTGCCCTGGAGAATAGATTCTGTCTTTCAGTAGGAGGAAAGGTCAGCCAGGCAAGAGGGATCTGGCCTTCCTTTTTCAGTATTTATGATGGAGAAAATGATTGGAAGACAAAGATTGAGTGACCCGCCCATAAAAATGGGCCCAATGGCTCAGAAGATAGAGGGAGCAAAGTAAATAAGATGAGGTACTAACTATATACAGGCAAGAGAGGATGGTCTACTGTTTAGGTGCACAGGTACTGAAGGCAGCCTCCTTGAGCTCAAACCCTAGCCCATTTTTATTTATTGAGTTTCTTAACCTCTTCAACCCCCAATTTTCCCCACATGAATAGACACATGGCAATAAACATACCTACTTCAAACTATTGCTTTGTGAATGAAACATGAAGATATATGTAAAATGATTCTCAGTCTATCTTTTGTCTAACTATGGTTTTATATTTTTAATATAAAGTTTGGCAACCTAGAAAAGGTGCATACAGTGAAGGTGGGCACAGGGCCAGTGCCCACATCTCCTACCACCTTGTTTTCTACCTGCACGTGACACAGAGGAAACCTGTGCTATTCTGGCTGTGCAGCTGCACCAACATGTAACAAAATAAGAGATCTAGAGAGCTCCTATGGAGGCAAAGAAAAGCTGTGCCTTTCTTTTTGTTTCAGTTTATTTTTCCTTCAGCTTATTTTTGCTTCTTGTGAAGACCCCTCTAGCTACTGAGATTTAAAACATCTTCTCTTGACTCTACTCCACCCCAAAATCCCCTCTCCAGTGAACCAAGAGATTTAAATAGCAGCTCCAGTAACAGAATATCTGATTGTCTGGCTCCTGTGTGCTGGCTCCTCTCCATCCCTTCCCATCCTCACCCCGGATTTGGCTTCCCTAGACAGACTTCTCTGCATAGCAGCAGAGGGTGTGCTCAGCAGCTCTACCCAATGACTGACGGACCTGCAGCAGCCCCCAAGGAGGAGGCCAGGCTGTGATTCAGACTTCAGACCACATTTGGAGGATATTTTCTCAGCTGCTGGTGACAGTATTAGATTTCATATTTTGCTAGTGATGGGTTCTCCGTGATCAATTTTCTGATTAATAAGTTTTCTTGCTTACCTAGCCCTTTTCCTAACTTCCTTGCATCTTTATCCCTCTCTTCCATTTCATTCATCTCCTTACTTTTCTGGTCAATAAGTGCATATTTCAATGCCTTTGGATATAAGCTCTTCCTTCACATTTGATATTCACATGAAATTGAATTGTGAATCACTTGGGGAGGATTCCACTTAATAACAAATGAGGCTACTCAGCTTAAAAGCCCAAAACCTGTACAGGGGGAAAAGAGGGACCTCAGCTGGCTTATGTACATCATAAACACTTCATTCAGCCCTTAGGTTTCCAGACTCAGGGACCCCTCAGTGTGATCCTGTGTGCAATCAAACTATTCTTTTCTGAGTCTAGAACCCTGAACCCTTAGGAACCCATCTAGTGTCTTATATTGTGCTATGATAAACTGGGGTTATTTCTGCTCACATACATTGTGGTTTGTGCAACATGATAATTTGCAAAGCATACAGACCTATTGGTTTTTTTAAAACTGTATATCCTTTTATTGGTACATTTTAGGTATACAACATAATGACATTCATAATTGGAAATTTGCACCTTCATATAATCTCTTGGTTCTTATTTTTTCCTCCTTCCCCTGCCCTCCCTTCAACCCCTCCATCCCTCCCTATTTACAAAGACTCTGTTTCCTTTTTTTCACTTTCTCATATTAATTCCATTCCTTTCTTTAATTTCCTCTACCCCTCCCACTTCCCCTTCCCCTTTGCCTCTTTTCTTCCTATTTCACATTATCTACTATACCTTTTAGTCCCTATTTACACTTTCAGTTTCTCACACTAGAGAAACTATTTGGTATTTACACATGTGTGTCCTATTTATTTCACTTAAGAGTATCACCACAATGTGTATCCATTTAGCAATAAATGTCACTAATTTCTCATTTTTTATGGCTAGGTAGTGCTCCATTTTATTAAAAAACCACATTTTTTTAATCCAGTCTCCAGGTAATAGGCAATTGGGCTGCTTCCAACTTTTAGCTATTATAAGCTGTGCTGCTATGAACATGGGTGCACGTATATCACTGTGGTATGATTTTTTTAATTCTTTGGGGAAGATCCCCAGCAGTGGAATAGCAGGGTCAAATGGGACTTCCAGTCCTAGTTCTTTGAGGTATCTTCATACTGATTTCCACAGTGGTTGCAGCAGTCTACACTCCCACCAGCAGTGGAGCAGGGTTCTTCTTTCCACACAGTCCGGCCAGCATTTGTTATTGGTTGATTTCATGATAGCAGCCATTTTTGGGGGGGGGTGAGGTGGAAACTCAGCATTGTTTTCATTTGCATCTCTTGAATGACCAGTGATGTTGAACATATTTTCATGTATTTATTTGCTATTTCTACTTCTTTGTGTGAGAAATGTCTGTTCATTTCAGATGCCCAGTTTTGGATTGGGTCTTCAAATTTGGGAGGTCTGATCTTTTGAAGTTCTTTATAGATTCAAGATATTAGGCCTTTGTCTGAGGAACAGCAGGTGAAGATTTTTTTTACCACATTGTGGGTTGTCTCTTCACACTTCTGGTGGTTTCTCTTGCTGTGCAGAAGCTTTTTAATAAGAAGAGATCCCACTTGTTGATTGTTTGTGCTAGTTCACGGGCAACTGAGGTTTTGTTCATAAAATCTTTTCCTACACCGATGTCTTCATGGGTTCTACCTAACCTCTGTTTCAACTGGTTCAGAGTTCCTATTTTAATATTTAGATCTTTAATCCATTTTGATTTTAGTTTAGTGCATGGCGAGAGATATAGGCCTAGTTTTAATCTTTGGAAAGTTGAAACCCAATTTTTCCAGCACCATTTATTTAAAA
Organism: Heterocephalus glaber; assembly: GCF_053883595.1. Taxonomy (NCBI): domain Eukaryota; kingdom Metazoa; phylum Chordata; class Mammalia; order Rodentia; family Bathyergidae; genus Heterocephalus; species Heterocephalus glaber. Next base: position 70,849,267 of record NW_028258138.1, read on the forward strand.
GGTGAGGGTATTTGGCTCCTTTGTCAAAAATGAGGAGGCTGAGTGTGTCTTGAGTTGTTTCTGCATCTTCTAATCTGTTCCACTGGTCCTCAGGTCTGTTTCTTTGCCAGTACCATGCTGTCTTTATTACAGTAGCTTTGTAGTATAGTTTCAAGTTGGGGGTTGTGATACCCCCTGCCATGTTTCTGCTCCTTAGAATTGCTTTCACTATTCTGGGTCTCTTCTTGTTCAAAATGAATTTTTGGATTGTTTTCTTAAGGTCCATGAAGTATGCTGCTGGGATTTCAATTGGAATTGCATTGAATCTATATAGCAGTTTTGGAAGTATGGCCATTTTCACTATGTTGATCCTTCCTTCCCAGAAGTAGGGGATGTCTTTCCATTTTCTGATATAGTCTTCAATCTCTCTTAGCAAAGTGCTATAGTTTTCAGAGAAGAGGACTTTGATTCTTTTGTTAGGTTGATCCCTAGGTATTTCAGTGTTTTGGATGCTATTGTGAAAGGAATTGTTTGCCCTATTTCTCTCTCAGTGACTCTATTGTTTGTGTAGAGGAAAGCTATTGATTTTTGTGTGTTGAACTTATATCCATCTACATTACTGAATTTGGTTATTCAGTCTAGAAGACTTTTGGTACCATTCTTGGGGTATTCTATATAGAGTATTGTGTCATCTGCAAATAATGACAATTGGACTTCATTTTCTATCTTTTTTAAAAAATTAAATTCTTTTATTGGTACATTGTAGGTATACAACACAATTACCTTTCTCATTGGGAATTATACCTTTACATAATGCATCTTGGTTCTTATTTTTTCCCCATTCCTAGCCCTCCCTTCATGCCCTCCACCCTTCCCTATTTACAAAGACTTTATTTCCATTTTTTCCATTTCTCATCATTTTTCCTTTCCCTTCTTTCCTTTCCCCTGTGCCTCCCACTACCCCTACCCCTTTGGACCTTTTCTTCCTATTTTACATTATCGAATATTCATTCTAATCATTGGTACATTTTATGTATACAATATAATGACATTCATCATTGGAAATTTGCACCTTTACATAGTCTCTCTTGGTTCTTATTTTTCACCCTTGCCCAGCCCTCCCTTCAACCCCTCCAGTCCTCCCTATTTACAAAGATTTTGTTCCTATTTTTCCATTTTCTCATATTAATCCCATTCCCTTCTATCCTTTCCCCTAGCCCTCCCACTTCCTTCCCCTTTGCCCCTTTTCGTCCTATTTCACATTGCCTATTATACATTTCGTCTTTATTTACACTTTCAGTTTCTCACACCAGAGAAACTATTTGGAATTTATTCATGTGTGTCCTATTTATTTCACTTAAGAGTATTGCCTCAATGTGCATCCACTTAGCTATAAATGTCTCTAATTTCTCAATTTTTTATGGCTGAATAGTACTCCATTTTATTAAAAACCCACATTTTCTTTATCCAGTCTCCAGTTGATGGGGATTTGGGCTGTTTCCAAGTTTTAGCTATTGCAAACTGCGCTGCTATGAACATGGGTGCACATATATCACTGTGGTATGATTCTTTTAATACTTTGGGGAAGATCTCCAGTAGTGGAATAGCGGGGTCAAATGGGACTTCCAGTCCTAGTTCTTTGAGGTATCCCCATACTGATTTCCACAGTGCTTGCACCAGTCTACACTCCCACCAGCAGTGGAGCAGGGTTCCTCTTTCCCCACAGCCCCGCCAGCATTTGTTACCTGTTGATTTCATGATAGCAGCCATTCTTTCTGGAGTGAGGTGGAATCTCAGCATTGTTTTCATTTGCATCTCTCAAATGACCAGTGATGTTGAACATTTTTTCATGTATTTATTTGCTATTTCTACTTCTTTGTGTGAGAAATGTCTGTTCATTTCAGATGCCCAGTTTTGGATTGGGTCATTAAACTTGGGAGGTCTGATCTTTTTAAGTTCTTTATAGATTCGAGATAGTAGACCTTTGTCTGAGGAACACCAGGTGAAGAATTTTTCCCACATTGTGGGTTGTCTTTTCACACTGCTGGTGGTTTCTCTTGCTATGCAGAAGCTTTTCAATAAGAAGAGATCCCACTTGTTGATTGTTTGTGCTAGTTCACGGGCAACTGAGGTTTTGTTCATAAAATCTTTTCCTACACTGATGTCTTCATGGGTTTTACCTAACCTCTGTTTCAACTGGTTCAGAGTTCCTATTTTAATATTTAGATCTTTAACCCATTTTGACTTTAGTTTAGTGCATGGTGAGAGATACAGGTCTAGTTTTAATCTTTGGCAAGTTGAAGCCCAATGTTTCCAGCACCATTTATTAAAGAGGCTATCTTTCCTCCAGTGAGGGTGTTTGGCTCCTTTATCGAAGATAAGATGGCTGAGTGTGTCTGGAGTTGTTTCTGCATCTTCTAGTCTGTTCCACTAGTCCTCAGGTCTGTTTCTTTGCCAGTACCATGCTGTTTTTATCACAGTAGCTTTGTAGTAGAGTTGCAGGTTGGAGATTGTGATACCCCCTGCCATGTCTCTGTTACCTAGAATTGCTTTTGCTATTCTGGGTCTCTTCTTGTTCCAAATGAATTTGTGGATTGTTTTCTCGCGGTCTATGAAGTATGCTGCTGGGATGTCAATTGGAATTGCATTAAATCTATATAGCAGTTTTGGAAGTATGGCCATTTTCACTGTATTAATCCTTTCTACCCAGGAGCAGGGGATGTCTGTCCATTTTCTGATATCATCGTCAATATCTCTTTTCAGAGTGCCATAGTTTTCAGAGAAGAGGTCTTTGATTTCTTTTGTTAGGTTGATTCCTAGGTATTTCAGTTTTTTGGATGCTATTGTGAAAGGAATTATTTGCCCTATTTTTCTCCCAGTGAGTCTGTCATTGGTGTAGAGGAAAGCTATTGATTTTTGTGTGTTGACCTTGTAACCAGCTACTTACTTGACTGAATTTGGTTATTAAGTCTAGAAGACTTTTGGTGGAGTTCTTGGGGTCTTCTATATAGAGTATCATGTCATCTGCAAATAATGACATCTTGACTCCTTCTTTACCTATCTTTATTTCTTTTATTTCTTTCTCTTGTCTAATTGCTGTGGCTAATGTTTCCAGAACTATATTGAACAAGAGTGGTGATAGTGGACATCCTTGTCTTGTTCCTGATTTTAGTGTGAAGGCTTTCAGTTTTTGACCATCTAGTATGATATTGGCTGTTGGTTTTTCATAGAAGGCTTTTATCAGATTGAGGTAGAGACCATGTATTCCAATTTTTTTGTAGGTTTTTTGTTATAAATGCATGCTGAATTTTGCCAAATGCTTTTTCTGCATCTATGGAGATGATCATATGGTTTTTGTCCCTGGCTCTATTGATACAGTGTATTACATTGATTGATTTGTGTGTGTTGAACCATCCCTGCATCCCTGGGATGAATCCCACTTGATCAGGGTGTATGATCTTCTTGATGATCTTCTGCATTCTATTTGCCAGTATCTTATGTAGGATTTTTAAAAGCATCTATGTTCATTAGTGAGATTGACCTATAATTCTCTTTTTTGGATGGGTCTCTCTGCTTTGGGGATCAAGGTAATACTTGCTTCCAGGAAAAAATTTGGGAGTATTGCTTCCCGTTCAGTTTCATTGAAGACTTTAAAGAGTAGTGGCAGTAGTTCCTCTCTAAATGTCTTGCAGAATTCAGTGGTGAAGCCATCAAGATTCGGGCTTTTCTTAGTTAGTAAGTTTTTAATTACATTTTGAATTTCATAGATTGATATTGGGTCATTTGGAAATTTTAGGTCATCCTCATTCAACTTTGGTAATTCACAAGTATATCTAGGAATCTGTCCATTTCTTCTGTGTTTTCCATCTTATTGGCATATAGGTTCTCAAAGTAGTATTGATGATCCTCTAGATTTCTTCTGGGTCTCTTGTAGTTTCACCCTTTTCATTCCTAATTGCATGGATTTGGGCCTTTTCTTTCCTTTTTCTGATAAGGTTGGCTAAGGGTTTGTCAATTTTGTTGATTCTTTTGAAGAACCAACTCTTGGCTTCATTAATTTTTTGTGTTGTTCTCTTAGTCTCCATTGCATTGATTTCTGCCCTGATCTTTATAATTTCTTCCTTTCTATGGGCTTTGGGTTTGTCCAGCTCTTCTTTTTCTAGAAGCCTGACGTTCAGAATCAGATTGTTTAATTGGGCTTGCTCTTTTTTCCTAATATGAGTATTCACTGCTATGAATTTCCCTCATAAGACTGCTTTCATTGTATCCCATAGATTCTGATATGTTGTATTGTCATTGTCATTTAATTGAAGGAACTGTCTGATTTCTTCTTTAATTTCCTCTGTGACCCATTAGGTATCCAGAAGTGCGTTGTTCAATTTCCATATGTTTATGAAATTTTTCCAGTTTCTTTTGCTATTGATCTCCAATTTCATCACACTATGGTATGGTAATATACAGGGCATAACTTCAATTCCTTTGCACTTACCTAAATATGTTCTATGAGTGACCATGTCGTCTATTTTGGAGAACGACCCATGTGCAGCTGCAAAGAATGTGTATTCTGATTTTGTGGGGTGGAAGACTCTGTAAACATCTGTTAAGTTCATTTGTTCAAGAGTTTGACTGAGTTCTAGTATTTCATTGCTCATTTTTTTGGCTAGTTGATCTATCTATTTGTGACAGTGGTGTATTGAGGCCCCCCAGTACATTGTATTTGTGTTTATATGATTTTTCATGTCTGTCAGTATTTGTTTTATATATTTGGTGCACTAATGTTTGGTGTGTTGATATTTATAATTGTCATCTCTTCCTTCGGATTGTTCCCTTTACAAGGATGTAGTGTCCTTCTTTGTCTCTCTTAATCAGTGAGGGTTTGAAATCTACTTGGTCTGCAAAGAGGATAGCTATGCCTGCCTTTTTTGGGTTCATATCACATAGAGTATTGTTTTCTACCCTTTAACTTTCAATCTATGAGTTTCTTTTTGAATTAAGTGTGTTTCTTGTATGCAGCATATTGTTGGATCTTGCTTCTTGACCCATTCTTCCAGTCTATTTCTTTTGATTGGTGAATTGAGACCATTAACATTGATGGTTATAGCTGATACATATTGAGTTATTGACAGACCTATTGTTGATTGTGATTGAGGTATTTATAACATAAGGATTAGATCAGAGGACTAAAATTCAACAGAGGCCCCCAGAGACTTCTGGTTCCAGAGATTAAGCTATCAGACTGAACCATTTCACCCCAATTCAGTAGGAGAAATGCTACTTTAGGAGTTCAGCACATTTTGTTTTGCGCTTCATAATCTTGTTGGGCTGTTTAAATCTTTTCTCAGCTCTTCTCCATCTTGCTCTTTGTCTCCATCATGCTGACTTGTCCCCAGGAGGCTGGATTGCATCAAACAGACTTCCTTGTCATCTAGCATTCCATTGTCTGCTGCCAATGGGAGAAGCAGAAGAGATCAGAGAGCAGAAGAGATCAGAGAGCAAAAGAGGGGTGTTAGTTTCTCTGACTCCCTCCTTTGGAGGCAATGATTGGGCAATGGTTGCTTTCCTCTACCAAAGTTCACATCTTTCCTAAAGCTATAGTTTTTTCCACATTCTGATAACCATTCTGGCTCCTCTCTCACCTCTTCAGGCCTAGGTGTGGGAATGCCATTCCCAGCCTCAAGAAACTTCCACCTTTCCTTCCTGGCACCCCTCTACCCCACTCAGACCTTTGCAAATAGTCCCTTCATTAAAGGTTTTTCATTCATCTTCTTTGAGTTTTCCATCTGTCTTTGAATTTGTCATGCTAGCACTGTGACTGCTTCCATCTCCTACTGTATGATTATTTAGTAAAAGATTTCTCTGCTAAATAAAATTTAGAAAACCACTGACATGGAAACACTGTGAGAACAAATGTCACATCCTCTGAGAGTGAATCTCACCCAAGGTAGCTGAAGCAATAACTTAAAAGCAAAACATTAAATTACATGCTCCTTATCAAACATTTTAAAATTTCTATTAGGAAATATATTTAATTCAGTACTAAATTTAGTAACCAAAAAGACACATTTGTTTTCTACATTTTAACCATTTAGGGTTTTTTTCATGTTAAATGCTTGATAACACAGAAGAAAGTTAAGTCCAGCAAACCTTTTCTTAGTCAAATGGGGTCTTGTTTATACCCCCTACACTAAGGTAACCAGGTGCCCCCTCTGCTTGCTTTCCTCTCATCAAAAAAGAGATTGAAAATTAACTTCATAATCCATGGCAGTAAGTTCAAAGTCATTATCAAAAAAAATTAGAATTAAGTCTGAAACAAAATATCTGTGATGGAGGATACACAATATTGAGTGGAAGCATTTTGGAAGAAGAAACTAGTTTTCTGAATTAATGAGAGGAAAGCTTTTACAGGACACTTGTAAATATGTACTATTAAGGGTTCTCACCAATTCTGGATGGCTATTATGTGTGTAGTGGTCAGCTTTCCCATATCTAGTCATAACCCCTGACACTCATAACTTAAAGGAGGAGAGGTTTAACTTGGCTCATGATTTCAGGAGACTTAGTTCATGGTTAACTGACTCCAAGGCAGAAACATTGTGGAAGAAGGTGTGGTGAAGCAAAGATGCTTAGTTCATATTGGCTGGGAAGCAGATCCGGAGAACAATGCCAGAGGGGAAAGAGTCCAGAGACTGTATATAGTATCCAAGGTCACACCTCTGTGACCCACCCAGACACATGAGAAAATATGCTTTGCTAATCTGCTGGATATTTCTTTTTTTCCCCTTAAATTCTTTTATTGGTACATTTTAGGTATACAGTACGTTTACATTTATCATTGGGTGCTTGTACCTGTACATGATGTATCTTGGTTCTTATTTTTTCCCCATTCCCTGTGCTCCTCTCACCCCCTCCACCCCTCCCAATCTACAAAGACCCTGTTTCCATTTTTTCCTTTTCTTTTCCCCCTCCCTTCCCACTTAAAATGATTAAAACAAATAATTGATAATTTGCTGGACATTTCTTAATCCAGTCAGGCTGACATGTCACAATTAATTGGCATCACCTATTTTCTATAGGGTTATGGAGATAAGATGCTCTAACCAGAGGTAGAAATTAGGTTCCATCTTATGGGCCAACTGTGTTTGGTTTTGGTATTGGTTGACTAGAACAGTGTTTCTCAGAATGTGGATCTCCAACCAGCAGCATCAGCAGCACTTGGGAACACTACAAATGCACTTTTCTTTTTTTTTTGGTACCAGGGATCGAACTCGGGACTCACACTTGCGAGGCAGGCAGTGGAACCACTGAGCTAAATCCCCGGCCCCCCAAATGGACACTTTTGATCCTTATTACAACTCTACTACATCAGAAATTCTGAGTTAATTTCTATTTTAGTAAGTCCTCCAGGTGATTCTGATGGATACCAAAGTTTGAAAACAACTGATCTTCAGTACTACAATGAGAATTCTTAATTTATACTAAGTGGGAAAAAAATACAGTAATCCATTAGTGCTATCTGCCATGAATATGAAGAAACATGGCAGTAACTATGCCATGTATTTGTGATCTCACTTCTAGACTGAGATGATAAACATAGTGTAAATGAGCCAAACAAAGTAATAGTTACCTTGAAGTTCTGAAGAACCAAAAGAATAATAGGCCAGCATAAAAAACAAAAGATAGAATGGTACCCACGGACTGCTGGGGAACCATGTGACTCCTCATCCATAAACTGGGCTTTGGAGGAAACTCTAGGAAATATGTGTCACTGTAAATTTGGCAAAATGTGATGGTAATAAACACAATATTTATAGTGACATACACACAAAATAACTCACAAATACCTAGAACTTCTTTTCTCTTGGTCCATAAGAAGAATTATGTGTTTTTTAGCTGAGTTCATGAGTCTTTTTGAGTAGAACCTGTTGGAGAGATGAAGAAGCAAAAAGAAAGGGACCAAGAAAGGAAGGCTTGCTGTACAGCAGTAGAGAAGAGGGAACTAGAGTAATAAAATAATTTGTCCAAAGACTGAAAGAAATGAGATATAAGAGCCACAGTGGTCTGGCTTGGGAAAGAGATTAATTTTGAGTTTTGAGGTGGTTATATGTAGGGAGATGAAGGAAAAAAATTTTAAGAGCTTTTGCTATGCTATGTGTTAGGAAAAAATTCATGTTTGGGCTGGGTGTGGTGGTGCATATCTGTAATTCCAGCACTTGGGAGGCTGAGGCAGGAGAATTTCTGTGAGTTCAAGGCCAGCCTAGGCTACATAGTGAGTTTAAGACCAGCCTTAACTACATAGCAAGACGGTGTGTCAAAAATAAAAATAAATCACATTTGGTATTTTTGAGAGACTTTATGTGTTAAATTGCTTTTTTCTATCATTGCTGTTACATTTTGGTTGTTGAGTTGTTCTTTTTTTCAGTGTTATTGTGCTAAAACTAAGCTTTATTTTGGTTATTTGTATATTTATTTGCTTCTTTGTTTGTCTTCTGTATTCCCTGTAAAGTGATTTATTTAAGGTGGCATAGAGAACAGTAATGTTAATATCTCATATTTATTTAAAATTTTATAATTATAAAACTGTTTTGCTGGGCATAGTGGTGCACACCTGTGATTCCAGCACTCTGGAGGCTGAGATGGGAAGATCGCCCTGAGTTTGAGGCCAGCCTGAGCTACACAGTGAGTTCAAGCCTAGCCTGCACTACATAGTGAGACCCTGTCTCAAAAAACCAAACCAAACCAAAACAAAAATACCCAACCCCCCATTTTGATGTATCATTTTTCTATAGAACATTATGGTGGGGCAGGTAGGGGTGATTGTATCATCCCTTTTTCTCAGATGAGGATATTGAACCTCAGTGAAGTTATACTCTACAGTGTGAGTGAAACAAGCAAATAATGTTTCAAATTCAAACTTGGGTCTTCTAACACTACATTCAACATTCTCTATTACCCAAGTGATAAAAACAAAATGCAAAGGAAAAAGACTCCTATTATTGAAGGTAATTTGTTTTAAACTCTAAATTTACATGATGTCTCATAAGCTATGATTACATATTTAGCCACACCAATTAAGGAATTAGAGTCTCATATGAATGGTAAGAGTGTTAAAGAAATCAATTATCTGATCATTTGGTCCATTTTCTGTTGCTATTAACTAAAAACAATAGACTGGGTAGCATCATAAAGGAAATAAGTTTATTTTGGCTCAAAGTTCTGGAGGTTCAAGGGTGGGGCCATATCTGATGTTGGACTTCTTGCTGGGACAGTCGCAGGGTGGCACAGGGCATCACATAGAAACCAACAGGGAGCATATACATGTGTTTGTCCTTGCTACTGGGGCACTGGAGATTTAGTTCAGTGGTGCTGCTGCCTGCCTCACAAGCTCAAGGTCCTGAGTTCAATCCCTGGTACCAACAAAACAAAAAAAGGTACCACGATTCAGTCAAGGTGGCTCCACCCTAATGACTTTAATCCTAATCACTTTCCAAAGGCTCTACATCTCAACCCCATAGTCAGATTAACTTTCTATCCTTTCAGTTTCAAACACATGGGACATTGGGGAACATACTCAATCCATAGTGGCTAGAAGTTGGAACAATGACAGATTGAAAGCAGAAGTCACCTACTCTATTATAGCTACAGAGAATTTAGAAGAACTTTTGCTGGGATTACAAAGGCCATACTTCTCTTCTGATAGCTGATAGAGATAGAGCACGACAGGGAACAAGTCTATCCCAAAAATCAGGAACCTTTGCCAGGTAAACTGTATTTTTTGTATTCTGTTAATTTCCCCTTTTCATTTCCTATTTAATAGAGTTGTGTTTAAAGGTTTTTTTTTTTTCTTGTACCAGGGATCGAACTCAGGACCTTGCACTTGCCAGGCAGGTGCGGTGCCCCTGAGCTACATCCCTGGCCCTTGTGTTTAAAGTTATATCCTGCCTGTGCCACACCAAAAAAAAGTAAGGAAAGGGATTTTGTTCCTACTTAGGTTAGAGTTTCTCCCTGTAGGCCTCTAAAGATTCAGAAAAGTGGTGTTGGTGGAAGGTAAATACAAAGGAAAAAGAGTTGGAGTAGTGTGGCTTTTCCTACCTAGAGACCCTTTCCTTGGGTTAAATGTTGGAGGAGTGTAATAATTTTTTTAATTTCCTCTCTGAAAGAAGAGAGACTATCTCTGAAGATTGCCAAGGAAGATCACATGTAGGAAAAATGAGATGGGGCAGAAAAATTCAGAATTATTTTCTAAGCATAGAATTAAGAAACGTATATTGAATAGTAAATGCCTGTGATCCTAGCTACTCAGGAGTCTGAGGCAGGAAGATTGCAAATTGGAGGCCAGCCTGAGCATCTTGGCAAAAAAAAAAAAAAAAAAAAAGGCTGGGGCCGGGGATTTAGCTCAGTGGTTTCACCACCTGCTGCGCAAGCGCAAGGACCCGAGTTCAATCCCAGGTATCAAAAAAAAAAAAAAAGGGCTGGAGATGTAGCTCAGTGGTTGAGCACTTGACTGGCATGTGTGAGGTCCTGAATTTGGTCCCTAGTACAAAAGTGTGTGTGTATGTGTGTGTAGAAAATAAAACCATTTAAAAGATTAATTAAATTTTAGAATGCTATTTGTTTCTGTTGGTTTTGGATCTTTGCACCTCCCAAATTCAAAGGACTATTTTTTTATGTAAAACTCTACAGAGTTGTCACTTGACAGACAACACAAGATAGTTCTCAAATATAAGTGTAAAAATTTCAAGATACTCTACCACTTTTTAAAGCTAAGGAGAAGAAATAAGGGATTTATTTCCTTATAGACTTTCTAATTTAAAAGCAGGGAAGTTTTTCAATTTTACTGATTAGGTCTTGAAGCCTTGTGGGTACACAGTGGTTATAACAAACATCTGCCGCCTTAGAGACTAGAATCAAGAACCACATTGCCCTAATTTTCAAACAACAGTGAAGGAGGGAGACAGAGAGAGAGAGAGAGAGAGAGAGAGAGAGAGAGAGAGGAAGACTAGAGATTTAAAGATAAAGATACGACGAATAGAATATAATATGGCTTTTCTTGATCCACAAAATGATTGACAGCACATCACTGACACATGAAAGTTCAAATATATGCATACAACTGAGAATACTAGACTATCTCTCAACAACATTAGCATATTTTCCTAGCCTATATAAATTGTCATTGAAGTCTTATTTATCTAGTGTTATTCTATAATCACCTGCTTGACCTTGACAGTAAAGTGGAGCTTGTAGGACCACACATTTGTTTATATTTAACTCTGGGGTAATCTATCAGTAAATTGGTATATTCTATAAGTTGGCATTTATATGCAAACTAGTCAATTATCTATATTTTTCTTTGTTTCCTCTACAGCAAAATAGTGAAACCAATTTCTTCCATGTGTAATTCTAAGAAGAAATGTAGTGCTAATGAGGGAAAGGCAAGGATTTATATATACTGTCCAACAAACCACAATTCCAGTGCTCTCAGGATCACCAAGTACATTTTTATATTTAAGAAGTATATTTCAGCTTGCTTTTCAAAGAAATCCTTCATGGATACAAGAGGAAGGACCACAACAAACAAAAGACAAGTTGCTTTTCCCACTCTTCTCCCACTAGATGTTCTCCTGTTGCTGTTTCAGTAAAGTGAACAAAGAAAGACAGCCTATTAACTTCCCTGAGTAACCAAATATTTAAAAGAATTGAATACACAGAAGCCTTTCAGCCTTCATTTGTAGGCAAGGTAACCATAGAAAAATCAATAAAAAAAACTGACCAAGCACTTGTAAGAAGAACGTATTTGTCACAAGACTGTGTTGCTCAATGCCAGTGCATCTGACTTGCTTACTGTCCCTGAGTTTCCCAAACCTGAATGGTTCCTTCTCCCCAAATCCAAGTTTTGTTTCCCTGTAGGGCCTTGGATTAGCCTTATCTAATTTGTTGACTTGGGGTTAAATCAGATTTTTTATTGGCCCCTCTCTAACCTTGGTGTCCTATCTGTTCTTGGTAGCTAATCTCATATTTCCTGTCTTCTAATTACACCACTGACTGAGCATCCTGCCAGTTTCTCCAGATCTCATATTCTCCTCTGAAGTTTGTATATGAGTTTTCTAGAGCTCTTATAATGGAGTACTACAGATTTGAACAACATAAATTAATTGTCTCATAGTTTTGGAGGCTAGAAGCTGAAAATTGAAGTGATGCCAGGGTTGGTTTCTTCTGAGGGATGTGAGAAACAGTCTATTCCATGCCTCTCACCTAGTTTCTGGTTACTGGCAATTGCTGACATTCTTTGACTTGTAGATTATTCCTTCATCATCACCTGCTAGATTACTGTCTTTTCTCTACATATGGCATTCTTTTTATAAGGACACCTGTAATATTGGGTTATGACCCCATCCTACTCTATTATAACATCATAGTAACTAATCAACTTATCTTCAGGGACAACATTTCTAAATAAGGTTACATCTGAGATGTTGAAAGTTAATACTTGTATATATAAGTGGGGAGGGTCACAATTCAATACATTAATGACTTATAACTCTTGTTCTAATTTCCAAGTGCAGTCCTGCTTGATTTCTGCCAGCGGCAGTACATGCCTTATGTTTGGTTGTTTATTTCTGCCAATCCTTTGATAAATATCTTGGATTTGATTTGGTCCTTACCTAACTGTACCCTTTTTCTGTTTCCCTTTTTAGGATACTAATGTCCTAGTTATATATCTATTTTGGGATTCATGTTTCATTGTGCCCACCTGTATGTGGTAGGCAGAATAATGGCTCCATCCAAGACCTTTCCCCAGAACCCATGAATATGTTAGGTTCCACAGCAAGGAGGAATTAAGGTTACAGATGGAATTAGGTTTGCTAATCAGGTGATTTTTAAAATAGGGAGATTATTCCAGTTTACTCACATGGAATTAATGTACTACAGACTCTTAAAGTAAAGTAAAGGAAGACAGAAAAAGGCATGTGACAATGGAAGCAGGGTCAAAGATATGCTTGTTGTTGGCTTTGAAGATGAATAAAAGGGGTTGTGAGCCATGGTATGATGGTGGTCTGTATAACTGGAAAAAGCAAGAAAGTAGAATCTCTCTTATAGCCTCCAGGAAGCAACATAGCCCTGCTGGCATTTTGATTTTAGCCCAGTGAGGCCCATGTGGGACTTCTGAAAAATAGGATTATAATAAATTTGAATTGTTTTAAGACACTAAGTTTGTTATGGTAGTGATAGAAAATTAGTTACAATAAATTTTTTTTTTTAAATCCTGCATGTTCCCCGATGCTTAGACCCTAGGCTTTAGTCTGGTCTAAAAGTTCTTTCTGTTCCCCTAGTCTTAGGGTTACTCCAATTAATCATTCAACCACCACTTGGAATTGACATATATTGTATGCTGCATGGTGTAGTGGAGTTTACGTGGGTATTGGAATCAGATTTGACTGCAAATTCTGGTTCTGTCACTTCCTAGCTATATATGACCTTAGATAAATTACGTAACCTTTCTGGGCTTTAGTCTATCTTTCCATTACCTACAAAATGGAAATACTAATACATACTTCTTCCTGGAGGATAAATGATAATAGCAGTAAATGCCTATAATGTAATATATTGTATATGCTAGTTCTTCAGTAAGTGGTGCCTATTATTAAAGAGTTTTAAAACTTTAAGCCTACCATTTCATTTTTCCACTAAAGTCTATATTAATCAAGGTTCACTTGGGATTCAGAATATAAACAAGTAATAGGATCTTGAAAGGAAGAATCAATGAGGCATATCATATAGTACATATTGGTGAATGAATAAATATCTAGAAATAAGAAAACATAAAATTATCAAAAATATATTCATTTTGAGTATTATGTGTCAATTAAAAATTGCTGGACAGAGGTCTGCCCACACCCTACCAAGGTCCTGAGTCATGCAGCACACGCCGAATCAGCCTGTTGCAGACAGGCAGGTCTGTGCATGCCCTACCAAGGTCCCAAGTTGCACAGAACATGCCGAATCAGCCCACTGCAGACAGGCAGGTCTGTGCATGCCCTACCGAGGTCCCGAATTATGGAGAAGATGCCAAATCACCCCGCTGCAGACAGGCAGGTCTGCCCATGCCCTACAGAGGTCCTGAGTCATGTGGAACACGCCAAATCAGCCTGTATCCTGGGAACAATCCACTGGGTCCCCCCTGCCCACTTCTCTGTACAGCCACCTGGTTTCACACTACAAAGATGCAGAGGACGCCAGACCACCAGACCAAGGTACTGAGTCCCGCTGCTCCCGGCCCAGAGGTAGGGGCTTTTCAGCCACTGTCGCACTGCTCCTGATCCAGAGGAAGGGGCTTCCTGGTCACCATCCCTCCCACTGCTCCCAGCCCAGAGGAAAGGGCTTTTGGGCCACCTTCTGTCCCGCTCCTCCTGGCCAAGAGGAAGGGGCTTCCGGGTCACCATCCCTCCCACCGCTCCCGGCCCAGAGGGAGGGGCTTCTGAGCCACCATCCCACTGCTCCTGGTCCAGAGGAAGGGGCTTCCCGGCCACCATCCCTCTGGCTGCTCCCAGCCCACAGGAAAGGGCTTTTGGGTCACCATCCCTACCGCTGCTCCCGGCCCCTGTTCCACCTCACCCAGCTCAGAGGAGGTAATCCATGCAGGTGCTAACAGCCCCTTGCCCCAGTTGAAATGAGAAAACACATAAATAAGTCTCAAAACCAGACTTCCAGATCACCTACAGCAACCCCAAAGGGAAATGAGATGGACCACTCTGATACTCAACCACCTGGACCCACTGAACAGGCAATAAAAGGGGATCTGGAAAAAATGAAATCAGAAATAATTTCTCAAATAAACAGGAGAAATTGTGCCCCTAGTGCAAGACATGATTAATAAATCTAGAGAGGAGCTCAGGAACATGATGGAATCCCAACAGAAGAAACAAATGGAATCCATAAAACAGATGCAAATAGATTTCCAGGAGATCAAAAACTCCACTGAAAGTCTACACAGCAGAATGAGCCAATGTGAGGACAGAATTTCAGATACAGAAGATAAGATTGCACTTAGTGACCAGGAAAAGAAAAATTGTTTCAAAATTATAAGAGAACATGAGAATCAATCCAGCAGCTGCTAGATGATGCAAGGAAGAATAACATAAGACTGATTGGAGTCAATGAAGAAACAGGAGAGAGTGCAGATGACATAAAAAATCTCTTCACAGAAATAATGGCAGAAAACTTCCCAAGCAGGGGAAAAGAGCTTGACATCCAGATAAGTGAGGGATATAGGACTCCAAATAGCCTTGATCAAAAAAAATCTACACATAGGCATATAATTGTTAAGATTCCAGAAACACAACAGAAGAACAAAGTTCTCCAAGCAGTCAGAGAAAAGAAACAAATCACATACAAAGGAAAGCCCATGAGAATCACAGCAGACTTCTCAACACAAACCATCAAGGCAAGAAGAGCTTGGAGTGACATATTCCAAGCCCTAAAAGAAAACAGCCTCCAACACAGATTGATGTACCCTGAAAAACTATCTTTGAAAATGGATGGAGAAATAAGATACTTTCATGACAAAGAGCACCTTAGGAACTTTGTGAATACCAAACCAGCACTCCAAAGAATTTTGCACAATATCCTAGGAACAGATATTGAGGATCACAACCCCAGGAAGCAAAGCAGAATGAACCCATCTGGCATGACAAGAAATTAAATGTAAAGGGGGAGAACCCAAGAAAAAGAAAAAGTCATGGCAATGACAAGTCAATAAGTTTCAGTTATAATCATCAAGGTTAATGGTCTCAATTCACCAATCAAAAGAAATAGACTGGCAGAATGGGTCAAGAAAAAAATCCAACAATATGCTGCATACAAGAAACACACTTAATTCAAAAGGAAACTCATAGACTGAAAGTTAAAGGGTGGAAAACAATATTCCATACAAAAGGAACCCCAAAAAAGCAAGAGTAGCTTTTTCAAACTAACACTGATTAAGAGACAGAGAAGGACACTACATCCTTGTAAAGGGAACAGTCCGAAGGAAGAGATGACAATCACAAGTATATATGCAGCAAACGCTAGTGCACTGAAGTGTATAAAACAAATACTAATGGACATGAAAAGCCATATATGCACTAATGCAATAGTAGTGGGGGGCTTCAACACCCCACTGTCACAAATAGATAGATCCACTAGACTAAAAATAAGTAATGAAATACTAGAATTCAATCATACTCTTGAACAAATGAAGTTAACAGATGTTTACAGAGTCTTCCACCCCACAAAATCAGAATACACATTCTTCTCAGCTGCACATGGGTCATTCTCCAAAATAGACCACATACTCACACATAGAACATGTTTAAGTAAGTGCAAAGGAATTGAAGTTATCCCCTGTATATTATCAGACCATAGTGCGATGAAATTGGAGATCCATAGCAAAAGAAACTGGAAAAATTTCATAAACACGTGGAAATTGAACAACACACTTCTGAATACCTAATGGGTCACAGAGGAAATTAAAGAAAAAAATCAGACAGTTCCTTCAATTAAATGACAATGACAATACAACATATCGGAATCTATGGGACACAATGAAAGCAGTCTTACAAGGGAAATTCATAGCAGTGAATACGCATATTAGGAAAACAGAATGATCCCAATTAAACAACCTGACCCTGAACCTCAAGCTTCTGGAAGAAGAAGAGCAGGACAACCCCAAAGCTCATACAAGGGAGGAAATTATAAAGATCAGAGGAGAAATCAATGCAATGGAGACTAAGAGAATGAAACAAAAAATCAATGAAGCCAAGAGTTGGTTCTTTGAAAGACTCAACAAAATTGACAAACCCTTAGCCAACCTTATCAGAAAAAGGAAACAAAAGGCCCAAATCCATGCAATTAGGAATGAAAAGGGTGAAACTACAACAGACACAGCAGAAATCCAGGGGATCATCAATACCTATTTCCAGAACCTATACGCCAATAAGATGGACAACACAGAAGAAATGGACAGATTCCTAGATACATATGAATTACCAAAGTTGAAGGAAGAAGACCTAAAAATTCTGAACAACCCAATATCAACCAATGAAATTGAAAATTTTAATTAAAAACTTATCAACTAAGAAAAGCCTGGGCCCTCATGGCTTCACTGCTGAATTCTACAAGACATTTAGAGAGGAACTGCTGCCACCACTGTTTAAATTCTTCAGTGAAATTGAAAGGGAAGCAGTACTCCCAAATTCATTCCTGGAAGCAAGCATCACCTTGATCCCCAAAGCAGAGAAAGACCCAACTGAAAAAGAGAGCTATAGGCCAATCTCACTAATGAACATAGATGCAAAAATCCTTAATAAGATACTGGCAAACAGAATGCAGAAGATCATCAAGAAGATCATATACCCTGACCAAGTGTGATTCATCCCAGGGATGCAGGGATGGTTCAATATACGAAAATCAATCAATGTAATACACCATATCAATAGAGCCAAGGACAACAACCATATGATTATCTCCATAGACACGGAAAAAGCATTTGACAAAATCCAACATGCATTTATCATAAAAACCCTACAAAAAATTGGAATGGATGGTCTCTATCTCAAACTGATAGAAGCCATCTATGAAAAACCAACAGCCAATATCATACTAAATGGTCAAAAACTGAAATCCTTCACACTACAATCAGGAACAAGACAAGGATGTCCACTATCACCACTCTTGTTCAATATAGTTCTGGAAACATTAGCCACAGCAATTAGACAAGAGAAAGAAATAAAAGGAATAAAGATAGGAAATGAAGAAGTCAAATTGTCATTATTTGCAGATGACATGATACTCTATATAGAAGACCCCAAGAACTCCACCAAAAGTCTTCTAGACTTAATAACCAAATTCAGTCAAGTAGCTGGTTACAAGGTCAACACACAAAAATCAATAGCTTTCCTCTACACCAATGACAGACTCACTGAGAGAGAAATAGGGCAAATAATTCCTTTCACAATAGCATCCAAAAAACTGAAATACCTAGGAATCATCCTAACAAAAGAAATCAAAGACTTCTTCTCTGAAAACTATGGCACTCTGAAAAGAGATATTGAAGATGATATCAGGAAATGGACAGACATCCCCTGCTCCTGGGTAGGAAGGATTAATATAGTGAAAATGGCCATAGTTCCAAAACTGCCATATAGATTTAATACAATTCCAAATGAGATCCCAGCAGCATACTTCATGGACCTTGAGAAAACAATCCACAAATTCATTTGGAACAAGAAGAGACCCAGAATAGCAAAAGCAATTCTAGGTAACAGAGACATGGCAGGGGGTATCACAATCTCCAACCTGCAACTCTACTACAAAGCTACTGTGATAAAAACAGCATGGTACTGGCAAAGAAACAGACCTGAGGGACAGTGGAACAGATTAGAAGATGCAGAAACAACTCCAGACACACTCACCCATCTCATCTTCAATAAAGGAGCCAAACACCCTCACTGGAGGAAAGATAGCCTCTTTAATAAATGGTGCTGGAAACATTGGGCTTCAACTTGCCAAAGATTAAAACTAGACCTATATTTCTCACCATGCACTAAATTCAAATCAAAATGGATTAAAGATCTAAATATTAAAATAGGAACTCTGAACCAGTTGGAACAGAGGTTAGGTAGAACCCTTGAAGACATCGGTGTAGGAAAAGATTTTATGAACAAAACCTCAGTTGCCCGTGAACTAGCACAAACAATCAACAAGTGGGATCTCTTCTTATTAAAAGGCTTCTGCACAGCAAGAGAAACCACCAGCAGTGTGAAGAGATAACCCACAATGTGGGAAAAATTCTTCACCTGGTGTTCCTCAGACAAAGGTCTACTATCTCGAATCTATAAAGAGCTTTAAAAGATCAGAACTCCCAGATTAAAAGACCCCATCCAAAACTGGGCATCTGAAATGAACAGACATTTTTCACACAAAGAAGTAGAAATAGCAAATAAATACATGAAAAAATGTTCAACATCACTGGTCATTTGAGAGATGCAAATGAAAACAATGCTGAGATTCCACCTCACTCCAGAAAGAATGGCTGCTATCATGAAATCAACCAGTAACAAATGCTGGCGGGTCTGTGGGGAAAGAAGAACCCTGCTCCACTGCTGATGGGAGTGTAGACTGGTGCCACCACTGTGGAAATCAGTATGGGGATACCTCAAAGAACTAGGACTGGAAGTCCCATTTGACCCCGCTACTCCACCAGCTGGGGATCTTCCCAAAAGTATTAAAAGAATCATACCACAGTGATATATGTGCGCCCATGTTCATAGCAGCAGAGTTTGTAATAGCTAAAACTTGGAAACAGTCCAAATGCCCATCAACTGGAGACTGGATCAAGAAAATGTGGTTTTTTAATAAAATGGAGTACTATTCAGCCATTAAAAATTGAGAAATTAGAGACATTTATAGCTAAGTGGATGCACATTGAGGCGTTACTCTTAAGTGAAATAAATAGGACACACATGAATAAATTCCAAATAGTTTCTCTGGTGTGAGAAACTGAAAGTGTAAATAAAGACGAAATGTATAATAGGCAATGTGAAATAGGAAGAAAAGGGGCAAAGGGGAAGGAAGTGTGAGGGCTAGAGGAAAGGATAGAAGGGAATGGGATTAATATGAGAAAATGGAAAACTAGGAACAAAATCTTTGTAAATAGGGAGGAATGGAGGGGTTGAAGGGAGGGCTGGGCAAGGGTGAAAAATAAGAACCAAGAGAGACTATGTAAAGGTGCAAATTTCCAATGATGAATGTCATTGTATTGTATACCTAAAATGTACCAATGATTAGAATGAATAATCGATAATGCAAAATAGGAAGAAAAGGTCTGAAGGGGTAGGGGTAGTGGGAGGGGGAGGGCAAAGGAAAGAAGGGAATGGAAAAATGATGAGAAATGGAAAAAATGGAAATAAAGTCTTTGTAAATAGGGAAGGGTGGAGGGCATGAAGGGAAGGCTAGGAATGGGGAAAAAAAAGAACCAAGATGCATTATGTAAAGGTATAATTCCCAATGAGAAAGGTAATTGTGTTGTATACCTACAATGTACCAATAAAAGAATTTTATAAAAAAAATTTGCTGGACATGGTGGCACATATGTGTAATTTCAGCTACTCAGTAGGCTAGGGCAGGAGGGTCACAAGTTCAAGGCCAGCCTGCCCCATTTGGCAAGGTTGAGATTTTGCCTCAAAATAAAACTTTAAAAGTCCTGGGGTAGGGAATGAGGCACATGAGTGTAATCCCAGCACTTGGGAGGCTGAGGCAGGAGGATCACCACAAGTTCATGGCCAGCCCAACCTATAGAGCTACATAGTGAGTTCAAGACCAGCCTGAATTACATATGAGACCCTGTCTCAAAACACTAAGCAAAAAAAAGGCTGGAGATATAGCTCACTGGTAGAGTGTTCCTAGGTTCAATCTGCAGTAACAATAAATAAATAAACAAAAAACCAATGCATTTTGGGGAGGAGACACCCTGAAACAAAAGGAGATAAAACTCAGCAGACTGAGTTAATTGTTAGGTACATGCCATGATAATGAATGGAAAGATATTCATTTTATTGAACAATAATGTAAGTAACTTGAAAGGACATTTGTTCTTTTTCCTTCCAAAGACTTTTCTGTCCTGTCACTAAATGTCATAATAAAATTGAAAGCAATAAAAAGATTTTTAGAAAAATTGAAATTATAAAGCATCTAGAAACTGTAAAATTGCTAAGAATAATTACTATTTTTAAGTCTCTTTTATTTAGAAAAGAACCAAAAGGGAGGGTGCAAATATTTAAAAAGCGACCCTAAAACACTAGTAAAACTTGATAGAGTGGAGTGGAAATTTCCTTTGAGAGTTAAAAATAATTTCTTCAAGAATCAATAGTTGTTGGGGATCTTACTGTACTCAGAAAAAAAAGGGCAAGACACTCAATATAACTGCAGAGCAAAGGATCATATTCTAAAACCATGATATTTAGCTATTACTGCATCTCAATCAAACAGTGCAGTTTTGTCAGGTTTTGTCACTTAAATCACATAAATCTCAAAACATATTTTGAGATTGTTAATTTCTAAGAATCAATGAATATGAGTAAAGTGCTCCTATTAAGAAACATGAGTAGTTGTTATTAGTCAATTCTTGCTGCTACAAATTTCTTAAATTCTAAATTTAAAAAGAGGAATTTGTGAGATTAGCTCTAGGGTCACATTTTATAGGATTGAAAAACAAGTGGTATGACAGCTGGAGGGACAGATGGGATCTGAAGGATGATTCCAGTTGCAGAACATAAAAGAGATGTCTAGAGGTGAAGCCAGAACAGCAATTTTAAGGCAAAGATCTCCAGAAGGTGGAGGAGCTCCAGATCGGGGTAAAAGCATAGTACCTGGAAGAAATATTTACTTCCATCCTGGGGAGGAGCCAGATGGTGGGTCAGACAGGCTGAAGGTTAGAGTGTGGCACCAGAATATTTGTAGTACACAGGAATGAGTGGCAGTTTTGAGGAATTGAAAGGTACTGGTTATGTCTAAGGGAGAGGAAACAGAAGCCAACAACATGATGCCACTCTGGATCTCTGCTCAGGAGAAGGGTAGGGGGGTTACACCACGGAGTTTCCGAATTCAGCAGAAAGTTACTTCTGATGATGAGCTTGTGAGCATGGCCTAATTTCCACAATGCCAGCCAGAACTTTCTGACTGCTATTCTATATTCCTAAAGTGGTCAGGGCTGGCCAGGTGGACAACAGTATGAGTCTTGGCAAGCAGCATCCTTGTGATTTGATGTTACAAAAACAGAATGTCTTCAGGTGGTAAGTCCTAGAACACAATCTGGGATTCTGCCAAACAAATATGTCCAGAAATATGATGGCAAGGCTTTGCACAGCAAGGATATTGGCACCTCTTGCTTCTTGTCTGACGAAGATGTTCCTGGCTTCTTCACCCAGTGAGAAAATTAAACAATCGCTTCAAACTAAGATACAATCTGATTTGTGATGAGGCAGAGAAACTTGTTTTAACTTAGGTATTTCTGTAATTTTTAGAAGTCTATGAAATGGAAAAAAATGCAATATCAAATGTTGAGTCAATTGGGAATTTCCTAATTCATCACAGTTATTAACTTAAGTAATGATTTCTGGTGAATGGCCTCAAATAAGGAATCTGAGTCCCAAAGTGCATTTATAATTCTAAATGGAATATATTGTGATATCTTGCTCTTTGGGTTGTTAACCTCATTCCAAAGATTTATATATGGGTAGTTATATGGACTAGGAGTGTTTGCTGTAGCACACCTAGGTAAACAAGTAAGTATACCTGGATAAAATACAGATGAACATCTGAAACATTACAGGTTGATGCTACGTACAACCCAAATCTAATCACAAATCATATAATTTCATTTCTACCTCCTAAATTTTTCCCAAATCAATCTTCATTTTTCCTTGTGGCTTTCTATGATGTTTCTTTAGTTCCAGGCCTATCACCTGTATTATTGAAATGTCTTAAGTGACTTCCAGTCTTGCTCTCCCTCATTTACTCCAGTTCCTTTTCCATACAACAGTGATTACTATTTTTCTAAATATCTAAGCTAATAATTTCATTTCCTTGGTTTGAACCTTTAATGGCATCCTACTTCTCTTGATATAAAGCCAACATTGCTTAAAGGGAGTACAATTCCTTAAAAGGGTCTACAAAGATGTTCATGATCTGCTTGTCCTTTGCCTTGCCAATTTGAATTCCCTATTCTGGTCTCACTAAACAATTGTCAGCTTCCAGCCATACTCTCTCACCTCTGGTCTCTCTCCTTTATGTTTCCTCTGCCTGTAACTGTCTTTGTCATCTCTTTCCTACCACTCTCCTTCAAATTTCGTGACTAATTTTTACTCACCTTTCAGGCTTGGGCATGTACTACTTGTGGTCACCAGTATAACCATCTTTCCCTCTTCATTGGTGACACATAGCTAGACTTCATTTCCTAGCCTCCATTGCATTTGGATGTGACCATGTGACTAAATCAAATGTGAGTGGAAGTGACATCCTATTTTTAAGCTTGGCTCATGAAAATATCTGCCAGAAAACAAACCTTGCTCTACTTCTCCATCTACTATCTGGCTGAAAAGGATTCAGAAGTCTTCAAGGAATTCAGAGTCCTAAGGTGAAGGTGCCTGAAAGACTGTACCCTAGTAAGAAATAAATCATTAGAGCATTGAGTTGTGGAAGAGTAGGGAGTGGAGGTTTGTTGTATGTTTCAGCAGCTGGCATTACTTACCTCCAGCAACACAAGGTCTTAGTTAGGGATTTTATTCTAGGAAACTTTTGGCCGAGAGTATCAGTCTTGTCCACTCTATTGTAAGTTCAGTAAGAAGATGGAGTATTATGTTATATACTATTTTATCTTCAGTTCTTATTACAGTGTCCATGTACAATTCACACACAAATTTTACTGAATGTTAATGGCCTTTATATTGAGGCTTAGAAAATTAAAAATAAACATATAGAATTACATTTGGAAAAGTACATTTAATTCTTTTTAGGACACAATGGACTATGAAAAACTGGGAAATTGTCACATCTACACAAGCAAACAACTTAAATGACAAAATCCAGCATCTGGAGATAAGAAAGCTGATACAAAATGAAGTTTACCCCTCACTGTGGCACTCTAACTGGACTTTCCTTTGACTTTATTTACAGTAGAAAACCATTATATCTGTCATCTAGAATGTCAAGGATCTTTTTAAAAATTGAAATAGGCTCTGGTTTTTCTTTGACTTTATAATTCCAGACATTTAAAACCAGTTCAAAGTAATGGAGTTGGAAGACATTGTTATAAGACCAGAATGATTAACAGTCATCTAATGTTATGGTTTAGATCTAAAATATGTGTGGAAGGTGATTGGATCATGGGTGCACTATACACATCAGTAGATTAATCTGGTGATGAATACATAGTTGAATGTGCTATTAGGTGGTGAGACCTGGTTGGAATAGGTGATTCCCTGGGGGTGTTACCTGGAAGGGTAAAGCTCCCACCCTGGCTCCTCTCTTCTCTCTCTGCTTCCTGGCTGTCATGATGTGAGCAGTTTTCCTCCACGAATGCAGGCCTTTCCACCAAGCTCTTTCTGCATTTGAGCCTGGTAAACATGAACTGAAACTTTTGAAACTGTGAGCCAAAATAAACTTCTCCTCCTTTAAGTTATAACTATCTATAATTGTGTCCCAGTAATGAGAAAGCAACTAAGACAGATTTTGATAGTGAGAGTGGGATTGTTGCTGTTGCTTCCTGACCATGTAGTTTAGAAGCCTTTGGAACTGGTTTGTGGGACGAGTTTGGAAAGGTTTGGAGTTCCCAATAAGAGAAGTCCTAGAGTACTATAAACAAAGCCTGACAGGTGATACTGGTTAGAGCTCAGAAGACCAGAATGCTGATAAAAAATGTGGATAATAAAAGCCAGGCTCAGGAGGTAGCAGCTGGAAATAAGGACTCTATTGGCAGAGGCAATATGTGTTCTGCTCTGGAAGAAAATTGTCTACATTTTGCCCATGTCCTGAGAATTTGGGGGAGACTGAGATTAAGGGAAGCAGACTAATTAATTTGGCAGAGAAAATTCCAAAGCAGCTAAACATTCAATCTGTGGCATGGTTAATGCTGGCTGCTTCTAGCCATATCTACTGTGAGAATCAAGATCAAAATGTAGAGCTGAATAATTTGAAAAGTTTTGCTCATGGCCAGAATGGAAGCATATGTAAAGTCATGGCCTGTAAATTTGGGGCTAAGGAGAGCTTGGTTACTGAAAAGAATAGACTTAAAAGAAACCAAATACAGTAGTACCTCAGTTTATGAACTTAATTTGTTTTATGATTTTGGGGCAATTTTTGGCTATATTTGTGTTTGTGTGGGGAAGATTGTTGTTGTTTTGTTACCCAATGCAAAGTTTGCAGATGAAAGCAAGCTTCTCCTTTGGCTCCTCCCTCATTTGTGAACTGAATTGTTTGCAAACATAAGTGTTTGTGAACCAGGGTATTACATCAGGGCTATAGAAAAGATATCTTGAGGGTATCTCAGAAATCAGGAAGACCCCACTCTTCACTGGGTCAGGTGTAAAAGGGTAAAGGTAAACACTTTTGAAAGACTTTGCTTTGAGTAGAGTCCCAGGACATCCTGCTTGAAAAGGGATACCTAGGGAATTGGTTTCTGGGGATTCCTTTCACAATGCTCAGTTGTCCAGTCACTCAGAGACCTCTGGAGCTATAATCCAAAAGGCCTTGGCTACTACTCAAGCTAGTAGCAGACCTTGGCATCATCCTTGTGAAGCTAGTTTTATAGGCATACAGAATGAAAGAGTTGTGGGGCCAAGAAGGGCTTCTAGCCAGATTTCAGAAGAGGACCTGGGAGGCCAGGCAGTGTAACCTTGAGAGGGCAGAGCCTGAAACTGTGAAAGCAAAGCAGAAAGTGTAGTGGAAATCTCAAGAAGTTGAAGAAGTCGGAAATGTGGAACATCTGCTGAGGAAAGCCACAGACAATGAGCAAAGCCAGCCGAAGATAGACGCAATGAGAGCTGCAGGCAGAAATGCCATAGGGGCCAGGCTGCCCAAGCTGTCTGGAGGTCATATTTTGCTGTAACTTGTCCTAGGTGCTGGATGCAGAGCTACAGGATTTAATGTTTGTCGTGCTTGTTTTCAATCTTGCTTTGGTTCCATTCTTTTTCTAGCTTCTTATTTCTCCCTTTTAGAATGAGAATGTTTATCCTGTGCTATTGTATGTCAGCAATGTTTAGCTTTCTTTTTTATTTTTTCAGGAGCTCATAGTCAAGAGTTTACCTTGAGTCTCAGAGGAGAATTTGGAGTTTGATTGTTGAGCAATGTTGGAACATGTTAAGACTTTGATGGTGCTTAGAGATGGACTAAATACATTTTACATAATATGATAGATACAAATCTTTTGGGGACAAGAGACAGAATGTTATGGTTTAAATCTAAACTATCCCCCCAGATTCTCAAGTGTGTGGAAGGTGATTGGATCATAGGGGTGCTGTATTACATAGCTGAATGTGCATGTTAAGAGGTGGGGACTGTCAGAAGAGGTGGTTCACTGGGAGTGTGACCTGAAAGGATATATCTCCCTCCTTGGCTCCTCCCTTCTCTCTCTCTCTCTCTCTCTCTCTCTCTCTCTCTCTCTGCTTCCTTGCAGTCATGATATGAGTAGCTTTCTTTCTACCATGCCATTTCTCCATTTGAACCTGCTTACCATGCACCAAAAGTTCTGAAACTTTAAACAAAAATAAAGTCTCCTCCTTTTAATTGTGGTGGGTGTTGTGTGTTGTCTTAGTTACTTTTTCTCATTGCTGAGACAAAATACTCAATACCTAAAGCTAAGGTTTATTAAGGAGGAAAGGTTTATTTCATCTCACGGTTTGTGGAGGTTTCAGTGTGTAATTGGCTGGCTCCAAGGCAGGGTGGCATGGCAGAGGGGCATCACAGAGGAGAAATAGTTCATAGTAGGCAGAAAGCAGCACATCATTGAAGTAGCAAGCAACAACAGCAGCCCTCTTTCTGCCTAGGCATAATATTCATAATTAACTATGCTTCTATATTTTTCTAAGAATTTATTAAATTCCTGGATCCCCTGTTTGCTTAAGAAGTGCAGAAAATATGGTTCTAGGTGGGTATTTAAAGCAAACATGGTTAATTGTTTTCCTTAAATTTTTGTGTCTTTCTTGTTACAAAACCCTCTTTTCTTTATGTCCAGTACTAAATGATACAGCATGACCAGTAAGCCAATCATGTGATTTTTTTCCTTCCTACTCTTATTCAGCTTAGGGTGGCTATGTGATCTCTTTTTTTTCTATCCAATGAAAAAAATATTATTTTTTTAAAAGTTCAGGTGATTGAAAAAAATGTCATAGGGAAAGGAACACTTATAAGAACATGAATAAAACTAATAGACTGAGGCATGAGATTTTTTTAAATTACCTGTGATTAAGATCATGATCAGTTGTTAAGTCTTAAGCACAGCCAAACACATAGATAATTGTTAAGAAGATGATGATGAGTATGATGATACATATGCCTAGCATGGTGCCTACTATTGGTCAGAAATTAATAATTTCTCTTAATTACTTTCTTGTAACCATCATAGCAGATTCATGAGCATTATCATTCTATAAACATCTCTGGTTGTATTTAGGGAGCAAACAGAAATCCAGGGTTCAATTGCTAGAGTCATGGCAGTGCTATTAGCTAGTACATTTCTGGTAACCCCTCAATGTTCCTGCCAGTGTGAGGCATGCTTTCAGCTCACAGACTCCTGCCACTTTCTGTCAGAGGTTGAGAGATTATTAGTGCAGTAAGAAGAATTTTGCCTTCTTGGATTTTAAAATGAAATAAAATTGTCAGAAAAACCAACATTCACATATCTGACAAGGGCCTAACATTTACTCTTTTAAAATGAGCTTATGAAATAGTTCAGACACATAAAAATTTATGAGAAAAATTCACATACCCATAACTTATTATAAGAAATAAAATGCCAATAACATAATTAAACCCTTTTGGTATTTCTCCTATACTACATCCCAGGTAAACAGTACCTTGAATTTTATTGTCTGTCATGCAATGCATTTCCTTGTATTTTTCTAGGAATCAACATCAATTCTTTTAAAAAAGGAAATTTATTAGATGTATCACAGTTTTCTATCCCAATATTCCTTCTTTATCTCCTGCTTTTTAAAGTTCTTCTGTTTAAAATGAAAGTTTATCCCTATTATATATATTTTTGCCTGCTTAACTCACCTTAGTGGAATATATATGTTATGGTAAAAAAATAAAGGATCAATATGCATTATCTTTACACATTGCAGAATGTTTTTCCTGCTCCTTCCCTCTTCCTGAACCTCTTCCCTCTTTATTTGCATTAGCATATGGACTTCTTGTTCCCACCAAATGAGTCAGTCAAGATAGAACGGATGTCAATGTCTCCTAAAAAAAAAAAAGAAAAAGATACCATACTGTCTTGTAAAGTCACAAAAAGCATTAAGTTTGTGCCAACACTGGAAAAAAAAAACTAGGAAAACACATATAAAAGTCTAGATTTCTAACTTCTTTCAAAAACTAAAATACTGATAACACAGTCCCCACATTCCTACATGAGAAAAATCCATTTGAACCAAGTAGCATCTGCCTCTTTCAGATGGGACATGCTCCATTCTACCATGTTTCTATATTCCTTTTTTTCCTCCCTGAGATTAAGGCCAATGTCAGTTGACATTTATTATCATATTTGGACTGCTGTTTCTCCTTGGGGTAGAGAAAAAATTTTCTTTACCTGTATCAATGCAATCAAAAGTGGTGAAAGACGGGCTGGGGATTTAGCTCAGTGGTTCTGCCACCTGCCTTGCAAGTGCAAGGTCCAGAGTTCGATCCCTGGTACCAAAAAAAAAAAAAAAAAAGTGGTGAAAGAAAAAAAGAAATCAAGAGGGTCAAACACATTATGAAGCCACCCTCAAATAAACACTGAGCCCAGGACAAAACCATGTTCACAATCACAATTTTAAGAAAATCCCCCCTTTTCCCTTATCAACCAGATTACGGTCTCTAATCTTCTATAGAAATTTACTCTGGTCACCCCCCTTCCCAAGCACCACATATCAAGCACTAGCTTCTTAACTTGTCTAGATTAATATATACTTTTAATCTAGACTTAAGGCAATGAAAGTAGAAAATGAGAAAAGAAAAATATAGGATAAATGTCAAAAGATTCAAATCTTAACATAGGAATGAGGGAGTGAAGCACAGAAACTGACACATAATGTATATGATTACTTCCAAAACAATTTCAAGGAGGAGATACATTTTAAATATGATTTATAAAGTGTTGGTGATGAAATTAAGATGTCTGTATTTCCAGCATTTCATCTTCAGCCAATCTAAAATGTGATGGTAAAGGATAAATTCAAACCTTGGAAATTATATTGAAAGGTAAGGCTTCAGTGACAAAACATTTGGTAGACTATTCGAGAATATTAAAAAGGAAGAGTGAAAGTAATTAAATTTTTTAGTTTTTCGCTATTGGAATCCAAGAAGACAGGCACTGTGTGTCTGGCGTGGCAGCTAGACACATGAATTCCAGCCATTAACAAGGCATTGTGTGGACAGAGTAGGCCGAAATCATCCAGCCTTTACATAAATTATTCAAATACCTTCTCTCTGGCTTCATGCATAACAAGAAACTTCTAATTATTATTTTTGGAAGAGATGATGTATGAACATCTGATTTGCAAAAAGCAGATAACCTTAGTGTATATTCTTGGTATTCTTACTATATATGATACCCCTGCTCTTTGTTCTTCTTGTGTAAATCACATGAGAAATGAAGTATAGAGGTTGAAAATAAAATGTAATAGGGGTCTGAAAGTATCAACTCTAGCCTGGGTTTACTACCCCTATAGCAGACCACCCTCCCCACCTCTTCTTCCTGAGCCCCTTCAGCAATTTCTGTCATAGGTGGAGATTCTCAAGGGAAAGCTGCTGACACAGCACAAATATATCCTCCATATCTTTGTGTAGAATTCAGAATTTTTTTTCTATAGAAATAATATAAACTGTGGGTAAATGTAATTGAAGTAGTACCAAGAGTAGCATACTTAATCATGTTTTGTGATAGATCATTTTGAATTAGGCTGAGACTAATTCAAACTAGTTTCAATTTTCATTTGAAATTGAAAGTACTATTTATTATCACACATTACTGCTGATGCTCCTTAGGGTAAATAAAAAGTGTTTTCTTGGGCTGGGGATTTAGCCCAGTGGTTCCACCGCCTGCCTCGCAAGTGCAAGATCCAAATTTCGATCCCCGGTACCAAAAAAAAAAAAGTGTTTTCTTTACCTATATCAATGCTATCAAAAGTGGTGAGACAAAAAAATTCAATTAAAATGTGGAATCCACTCTGAAGCCAGGCTCAAATAAATATAGGGATTGAGTCAAAACTGGAAAAACACTTAAAATAATCTGTGTACAACTAAAGTTTTGAAACAATCTGCTTTTGAAGTTGGGAAATGTCTTTGCTCTACCACTATTATAATATTTCCCATTATTAATTTATAACCACCTTGGTCTCACTATCTTTTCATTTGGAATGGGAAGCATTAATGCTGAGTTAAAATCAAGAGTCCTAAATTGCAGTACTGAAATTGATTCATTTTCTGATATTTGTTGATCATCCGTCATATATCATGCATGGCACTATATTAGTATTTGAGATGCAGAATAATTAAAACAGATGAAATCTTTGCCATCATGAAACTTGAAGCCTAGTAGAGGAGATAGATACTAAACTGTTGACTACAATAATAATCAGCTTTGACTCTACTGAATCCTTTAAGGGAGATTCCAAAAGAAAAGTAGTTTGGGACCTCCTTTAGGAGTTAAGGAAGATTAAGGATGACTAATTTTGGCCAGAAAGAAGTGTAAGAATTAGTAATTAAAACAAGTAAAGAATAAATATCCTAGTTAAAGGGACCAATTTCTGCAAAGACTCTAAGGTGAGAAGCACCTTGGGGTATTGAAAAACATGAGAAGAAGCTGAGCATCTAGAGCACATCAACATGAGTGAAGGCTGAAGTGTTAGGTCAGGGTCAGATAAGAAAGAATGTTGTAGGCCATGTCATAGATTTTAGAGATCACTCTGGTATTAAGAGGAAGCCATCAGAGTATTTTATTCATGGTAATGACATGATTAGATTTAGGTTTAAATCTGGTCTCTGGTCTCTAATAAACCCATTTAGTTGTAGCTGTGCCTACAAAGTGGTCTGTAGCAAATGGATGCCTCAATCCACTATTTTGAAATCATCAGCATTCTCCATAATGCATTTCTAAGTCTATTGTTGGAGTGAGCCCTTAAAATATGGAATCACTGTATTTCACATTGCCTCCCTGAAAATTTCACTATCCCCTCAGCCTGAGAAATAAACATAGTTACTAATGTTTTCTCTATTCAACTTCAATATTTTAAATTATTTATCAGCTTTTCTACCAGCCTGTAAGCTCCTATTTAGAAGTTTGATGGGAGTTCAGACTCTATGTCAGCTCTCAGATCATTAGAAATTCATTTAGGGAATTGAAATGGCAATTTATTAACAAATTAGCAAGGAAACCTATTTTCTAATTTTTTTTTACTTGTTTGTGTATTTGGATCATTCTGCCATGGCCTGAGAGAGTAAATGTAGTGTCCAAATGTATAATAAAACCAATGAGAGATTGTATTAGGAGAATTTGGCTTATTATAAGCTACTTTGTATTGTAAGCATATCTAGTGCTCTTTGGCATCAGTCTCTTCTTAAGAAATTAAATAAATAAAATAACTAAATATTAGTCTAACAAATCCCAGACTTGTGATGTTGTCTTTCTTTCATGTCCTCTCTCTGATTATCTAGAGAGCTCAGCCTGCAGAAGCAGTGTGTGGGGATTAGGTAGATGGAATGAGATTTTGGCCCTCCATTGCAAACTGCAGCCTTTTCAAATGATGCACACATGCTTGGTCCATCTGTCTTCAAGGACTCACCAGAGTAGTCAGTAAAACTTTCTATTTAGTGTTTGAGGCGACATTGCCAAATATTAATAACTCATTTTATTTATAACTGATTCTCCAAAGTAGGAAAAACAGGTGGTACTTATGAAGAACTCAACAGTAGCCAAATTTCAAAGGTCACATATTGCAAGTATGGAATGAGAGAAAGCATTTTGTGATCACACTCTTACAGTATAAATGTTTTCCTGTGGATCATTTCCCCACTCATAATACTACTATTTAAAGCTGTCCAAGATCTCTCTCCAGAGTCATGCCCTCAGCCTCCAGCCAAATCAATATTCTCCTGAAAGTTCCCAGCAGTATAGATTTTGAAAAATGTCCTCATGTTCTTCATTTCCTTCTCACTTGGTCTTGCTTTGATAAATTATGGCCATCTAATCTCACAGATTGATCCCTGGATTGTTTTAGTGATGACAGTTTGGTACTAAACTGTTCCTGGAGTTAATGACTACACAAAACAAAAGCTATAATGTGAAAATTTTCAGCTATGCAACATGTCAGTAGGCAAGATAATTGTGGGCAGGCAGGATCTTTCTCTTGTCAATTTTCTGTGCTGTGATCATAAGAATAGCAACCAATTTCTGAGAAATCATAAAGGAAAGAGATGCCAGGAGACAGCTTAATTAAGTTCAAATTTTCAAAAGAGAATGAATGTTGCATTGTGGGTGTCCACTGTCCTTTCCTTCATTTCATAAGAACACTGATTTTTCCTTTGGAAATTTACCTTTTTCCCTATGGGAGTGGGATATTAATTAGTGTGCCTTGATGTCCCCTAGCCATGCAGTTGGCATGTGATTCAATAGAAATAATACACACCCCTGGATGAGTATCAGATTGGCTCAACCTGTATGGATTTTATTCACACTATAGAGGTACTTTCAAGAGGCCATCCTTTCAATCTATCTGGAGAAATATCCAGAACTACCATGGTTCTTTATCTTTCTGAATCTGATTATTCAGTCTTCTCTTTTTTAGTTCTTTTAATCAATTCCTTTTATTGCTTGAATTAGCTAGAGTAAATTGTTGCTGTTTGCAAACAGAAGTCCTCTGGCAGTTAGAGTGGACTTTCAATTTTATTGGCTTTTGAATCCTCACCAAGGATTGATGGACCACAGTTCTGGGTATATCTGGGTGAGTCATGGAGGCATGGCCTTGGGTACTATGTCTGGTTTCTTGCCCCTTCCACTGTGGCAGTTTTTCCTTGCCTTTCTTCCCCAAAGCCTTTGTTCTATCACAATGTCTGCCTTGGATCCAGCCAATCATGGACTGAAATATTGAGCACAGTAAGCTTCTCCTCCTTTAAGTTATGAGTGTTTGGTATTGTATCTCAACAATGAGAAAGCTAATACAGAAAATTGGTACTAGAGAAGCAGGGTCATAGCTGTGACTCTATCTGATCATGTGGTTTAGAAGCCTTTGGAACTGTTTCATGGGAGAATTTTGGAAGGTTTGCAGATGTCAGTTAAAGAAGCTCTAAATGCTATAAGCAAAGCCTGATTCTAGGGCTGGGGATTTAGCTCAGTGGTTCCACTGCCTGCCTTGGCAAGCACAAGGTCCCAAGTTTGATCCCCGGTACCAAAAAAAGAAAAAAAAGAATAACTTGAATAGACTTTAAAAAAAAAGCCTGATGCTGATCAGAGTTCAGAACATCAGAATGCTGATAGGAATGTGGTCAGTGTAGGCCAGGCACAGGAGGTTTCAATTCGGAACAAGGACTTCATTGGTAATTGGACTACAGGCGATGTGTGTTATGCTTTGGCATAAAAATTTGTCTACATTTTGCCTATGTCCTAAAATTTTGCAGGAGATTGAGACTAATTAATCTGGCAGAGGAAATTTCAAGACAGCCTAATATCCAAGCCATGTCATTGTACTGCTCTCTATTTTTAGGAAAATTTATGGTGAGGGTTAAGGGTAAAAGGCAGAGCAGAATAATGTGAAAATGAAATTTTGGACTAGAAGGAACTGTACATAAAGCTGGGGTCAAAGCAGCTGTGGTTGCTAAAGGGATTAGCACCATTTAAAGTAAAAAACAAATAAACAAACAAAAAACAAGTACTTGGTGCAGGGACAAGAAGATGCCTTGAGGGCATCTCAGAAATCAGCAGCCTCAAGGGTTCAAAACCGTCAAATTTTATTTCAAGAAGAGACTCAAAAGTGATTCCAGCTCAAGAAAGGCTTCCTAGAAAATTGGTTCCCTGGGATTTGTTTCACCAAGCTCAGCCATCCAGGTACTCGAGTTGCTGCAGCCATGGTCCAAGGAGGAATGACTACTACTCCCACTGACAACAGTGAAGTTTCTTTTTATGATGTTCATTTTATTGGGTGCAGAATGCAAGAGTTATAGGGTCAGGAAGGCTTCCAATTAGATTTCCAAGGAAAACCTGAAAGGCAGGATAAGAAGCCCTTAAGAAGGCAGTGCATGAACCTGTAGGAATGAAGTGAAAGTTGAAGTGGAGACCCCAGTAAGTTGGAAATGACAGAAATGTAGAGATCTGCTGTGGAAACCTGCAATCTGTGAATGGAACAGTCCATGAAACAAGACTTGAAGAGCTCCAGTTTTTGCCATTGACATTGGACATGAGTTTCCAATTTCTCCAGCTTTCTAATACAGACATGTACTGGCAACACTACAGTGAGTTTCCAGACCTTTAACCTTGACTGGTGCCACATCCTTGATCCTTCTTATTTTGTAGTTTTCATCTTGTTTGGCTGAACATCTGCTAGATGTTTCAGCTTTCCAGCCTGTAGACAGCCATTGTAGATTCTGCCTCTGACCTCAAAGATGGCCAGATAGATTCTTCCACCTCTGAACCTATAAACCTACCTAGTAAATCCTGTTTCATAATTATACACATATTTTCTATGGATTCTGTTCTTCTAAAGAACCTTAACTAATACAAACCCTAATGGATACAAATATTAATTCTAAACTGGTGAAAATGGTATTATCCTACAGGATTCCAGGAGTATGGATAACCAGCAATATTATTCACCAAATCTTTTCAATTTCCCTACCATTTAATAGTAAGACTACTCTCCCTAATGTGGCTATGTGATTTTCCTTGGCCTGTGAAATGTGGTTGGAAGCAGTATATTGCCTTTCTAGGGGTAAAATTCACAAGCCAGTGTGCAATTTGCCACTGTTCTGGTGTTTAGGGAAGTCTTTCTTAGCATGTGTACCTGAGTGAATCTGATTAACAGAGCTTCTCTGCCGACCAATATTAGACTTGTAGTATGAGGCAGATATAAATTTGGTTAAGTTAGGCTCTTGAGATTTGACTGGAGTGAAAGGCTGAGAGGCTGAAAGTAACTAATAAAAGACTGACTTTAGAGAATATAAAAATGGGTAATTATTTCTGTTTGTCAGCATGGAATCCTAAAAGGACAATGTATGTAGGATTATTTTACACTCTAACTTTTAAATATAAGAGTTGTTAGAATAGAAATATAAGGGAAATGGAAAACATTATTTCTTTGACTTGAGTAATATGTAAGCTCTATTACAGGAAATTGGACATACTATATAGAAATTATTTTCATTTTAATGATAAATATAAATAAAACTATAAACCAAGATCATCCAATATGAATGCCAATAAAACTATAAAATAAATATTATTTAAACTAATTCCATTAATTTTCTGTGACAGTTGATATTGTTTATATGAAATAAAATCACTGTTTCACAATGAGTATGTGGTGCTGACTTTCACGGGTTTGATCTTCTAATTCTACCACATGTATATGATGATTCAGGTCACCCACGTCTTTTCTTTATTTGAAGCACTGCAATATCATGTTTTATAGAGGACACAATGATGTCATTTGGCCTGCTTTTGGTGTGTATGCATCATTTAAGTATCAAGGCATTCCCAAATTTTAAAAACTAGCAATTACAGTAATACTGCTTACCAATGTGAGAATAAATGCAGACTAAGAAACAGCAGCAATGTTGGAGTCCTATTATGTAAGGGTCATCCAAATTTTATTGAACACATTTGTATTGATTTTTTGAACAATATTAAAACAAAATGATGACATCAGAATAATTCTCATTAATGAGGATCTTTGAAAGGAACTTGGGGGGACTACTGAGAATTTGTCTGTGGACTATCAGGGGCTGCATATTCTAGTCTGAAAGATCTTATACTTGATATAGTACCAAAATTTCAGTAAGGTTCACAACACTGGACATCCTCATGTATAGGCAAGATAATAAAATTATTAAACTACAAAGTAAATTAGTAAGATGTTTGTTAATGTGTCAGTATCAACCTAGAGGGAGGTTTCTAGTGGAGTGGCTTAGAGCCTTGGCTTTAATTTTTATTCTATAACTTCATCCAACTCACCAAAAAACTGTAGACTACTGTCAAACAAATGTACTATTTCAAGATAAACTGATGATTAAAACTAGTGTATTGCATGAAGAAGAAATATGCAAAATAATCTCTACTCCATCTTCCTCCCAAGGTTTGATTTTTATACCACAGATGCCTAGTCCACCTACTACCCTTCTTTTTGCAGTTATATACTGACCCGTAGAAGATCACTACTCCTCATTTCTGTCATTCTTTCCAATAACACACCTGTCTTGATTCTTAGTAATTCTTATACACATGGATGATCCTTCCAATTGCCTAAATTTTCAGTATCTTAACTTCCATCTACTTTTCCAATGACCTTATCTTGCACATTCCCTCTGTAGGTCATCTCTTAAACTTTGTGATTATAAGTTACTGGAATCCCTGTATAATCTCAATTAAGTTTTTTACTCAGACTACCATTTCCCCAAATCTTTCCAGTTCATTTATTCCAGTACCTCAATTCCAAAAATCTTTCAAACCCATCAGGACCAATAAAATATCTATCTGACTACCATCAAATCATTCATGATTTTATTTCCTTGTTATTAAGCCTGACTTTTGCGATCCTTATACTAACTGCCTTACCTATACCCTCAGCTTCTTTCCACTCACGCTATATTATTTTCACTTATCTTCAATCATGGTAAAGTATAATTTTATGCCTATTGTGTGCCTACACTTCTTTAGTTGACATGACTGGAGAAAAACACAGAACCATGCTGATTGGTCTCACTTTATATTCATGATCATTAACCTTTAATGGGCTCTTAATGCTGCCTAGCAATTATACTCCTACTCTATTAGACTTAAACAATTATTTCATTCCTCCCCTTTCTCTTTAAACCTCCAACACTTCCTCCCTTATCTTCATTCTTAAGTTATGACCTTGCCTTCTCTTTTCATAAGTGAACAAAAACAATACTTTAAAAACTTCCAAAAGCAACACCACCTTTTCTATCTCCTCTTTGTTGGTAAGTATATATTTTTTAATATATTTTAAGGTATATATTTTTCTCTGGCTATTAAGGAAAAGCTGTAAGTACTCCTAGATAAGGCCCAGTTTTCACATTGTATTCTAAAGTTTTTTTCCTTCTCTTCCACTCAAAAATGTCCTTCAACTGTTCTCCCTATGTCTCATGCATCATTGATTTCCCCATCTCTAATAGATTTTCTCTATAGAGAGAAAACATGTTGTTTTTTATTCTTTCTTTAAAAAACCCAGACAATAACATTTCTCTTGATTTCACTTTGCTTGCAGCTCATAAACCATTTCTCTTCTTCCCTTTCTACCAAGACCTAAGTAAAAGGTGTTTATACACTTCATCTCCAATCGTTTCTTCCTATTTTTCCTTGAATAGGTTTTAAATACATTTTTTCTCTTGTCATTACTCCACAATCACTCTTATCAATATAATCCATAACCTCAAGACCTCATCCTTTTTTTTTAAATGTATTAAATACTTTTATTGGTACATTGTAGGTATACAACACAATTACATTTCTCATTGGGAATTGTACCTTTACATAAGGCATCTTGGTCCTTATTGTTTCCCCATTCCTAGCCCTCCCTTCACCCCCTCCACCCTTCCCTATTTACGAAGACTTTATTTCCATTTTTTCCATTTCTCATCATTTTTCCTTTCCCTTCTTTCCTTTGCCCTCCCCCTCCCACTACCCCTACCCCTTTGGAGGTTTTCTTCCTATTTTGCATTATCTATTATTCATTCTAATCATTGGTACATTTTAGGTGTACAATATAATGACATTCATCACTGGAAATTTGCACCTTTACATAGTCTCTCTTGGTTCTTATTTTTCACCCTTGCCCAGCCCTCCCTTCAACCCCTCCAGCCCTCCCTATTTACAAAAATTTTGTTCCTATTTTTCCATTTTCTCATATTAATCCCATTCCCTTCTATCCTTTCCCCTAGCCCTCCCACTTCCTTCCCATTTGCCCCTTTTCTTCCTATTTCACATTATCTATTATACATTTAGTCCTTATTTACACTTTCAGTTTCTCACACCAGAGAAACTATTCGGTATTTACACATGTGTGTCCTATTTATTTCACTTAAGAGTATTGCCTCAATGTGATCCGCTTAGCTATAAATGTCTCTAATTTCTCATTTTTTATGACTGAGTAGTACTCCATTTGATAAAAAAACCACATTTTCTTTATCCAGTCGCCAGATGATGGGCATTTGGGCTGTTTCCAAGTTTTAGCTATTACAAACTGCACTGCTATGAACATGGGTGCACATATGTCACTGTGGTATGGTTCTTTTAATTCTTTGGGGAAGATCCCCAGCAGTGGAATAGCGGGGTCAAATGGGACTTCTAGTCCTAGTTCTTTGAGGTATCTCCATACTGATTTCTACAGTGCTTGCACGAGTCTACACTCCCACCAGCAGTGGAGCAGGGTTCCTCTTTCCACACAGCCCTGCCAGCATTTGTTATTGGTAGATTTCATGATAGCAGCCATTCTTTCTGGAGTGAGGTGGAATCTCAGCATTGTTTTCATTTGCATCTCTCCAATGACCAGTGATGTTGAACATTTTTTCATGTATTTATTTGCTATTTCTACTTCTTTGTGTGAGAAATGTCTGTTCATTTCAGATGCCCATTTTTGGATTGGGTCTTTAAATTTGGGAGGTCTGATCTCTTTAAGTTCTTTATCGAGTTGAGATAGTAGACCTTTGTCTGAGGAAGAGCAGGTGAAGATTTTTTCCCACATTGTGGGTTGTCTTTTCACACTGCTGGTGGTTTCTCTTGCTGTGCAGAAGCCTTTTAATAAGAAGAGATCCCACTTGTTGATTGTTTGTGCTAGTTCACGGGCAACTGAGGTTTTGTTCATAAAATCTTTTCCTACACCGTTGTCTTCAAGGGTTCTAGCTAACCTCTGTTCCAACTGGTTCAGAGTTTCTATTTTAATATTGAGATCTTTAATCCATTTTGATTTTAGTTTAGTGCATGGTGAGAGATACAGGTCTAGTTTTAATCTTTGGCAACTTGAAACCCAATTTTTCCAGCACCATTTATTAAAGAGGCTATCTTTCCTCCAGTGAGGGTGTTTGGCTCCTTTATCAAAGATGAGATGGCTGAGTATGTCTGGCATTGTTTCTGCATCTTCTAATCTGTTCCACTGGCCCTCAGGGCTGTTTCTTTGCCAGTACCATGCTGTTTTTATCACAGTAGCTTTGTAGTAGAGTTGCAGGTTGGGGATTGTGATACAATCTGCCATGTCTCTGTTACCTAGAATTGCTTTTGCTATTCTGGGTCTCTTCTTGTTCCAGATGAATTTTTGGATTTTTTTCTCGCGGTCTATGAAGTATGCTGCTGGGATCTCAATTGGAATTGCATTAAATCTATATAGCAGTTTTGGAAGTATGGCCATTTTCACTATATTAATCCTTCCTACCCAGGAGCAGGGGATGTCTATCCATTTTCTGATATCATCTTCAATCTTTCTTTTCAGAGTGCCATAATTTTCAGACAAGAGGTCTTTCATTTCCTTCATGGGGTTGATTCCTAGGTATTTCAGTTTTTTGGATGCTATTGTGAAAGGAATTATTTGCCCTATTTTTCTCTCAGTGAGTCTGTCATTGGTGTAGAGGAAAGCTATTGATTTTTGTGTGTTGACCTTGTAACCAGCTACTTGACTGAATTTGGTTATTAAGTCTAGAAGACTTTTAGTGGAGTTCTTGGGGTTTTCTATATAGAGTATCATGTCATCTGCAAATAATGACAATTTGACTTCTTCATTTCCTATCTTTATTCCTTTTACTACTTTCTCTTGTCTAATTGCCATGGCTAATGTTTCCAGAACTATATTGAACAAGAGTGGTGATAGTGGACATCCTTGTCTTGTTCCTGATTTGAGTGTGAAGGATTTCAGGTTTGACCATTTAGTATGATATTGGCTGTTGGTTTTTCATAGATGGCTTCTATCAGTTTGAGGTAGAGACCACCTATTCCAATTTTTTGTAAGGTTTTTATCATAAATGCATGTTGGAATTTGTCAAATGCTTTTTCTGTGTCTATGGAGATAATCATATGGTTTTTGTCCTTGGCTCTATTGATATAATGTATTACATTAATTGATTTTCATATATTGAACCATCCCTGCATCCCTGGGATGAATCCCACTTGATCAGGGTGTATGATCTTCTTGATGATCTTCTGCATTCTGTTTGCAAGAATCTTCTTGAAGATTTTTGCATCTATGTTCATTAGTGAGATTGGCCTATAGTTCTCTTTTTCAGTTGGGTCTTTCTCTGCTTTGGGGATCAAGGTGATGCTTGCTTCCAGGAATGAATTTGGGAGTATTGTTTCCCTTTCAATTTCATTGAAGAGTTTAAACAGTAGTGGCAGCAGTTCCTCTCTACATGTCTTGTAAAATTCAGCAGTGAAGCCATCAGGGCCTGGGCTTTTCTTAGTTGATAAGTTTTTAATTACATTTTCAATTTCATTGGTTGATATTGGGTTGTTCAGAATTTTTAGATCTTCTTTGTTCACCTTTGGTAATTCATATGTATCTAGGAATCTGTCCATTTCTTCTGTGTTGTCCATCTTATTGATGTATAGGTTCTGGAAGTAGGTATTGATGATCCTCTGGATTTCTGCTGTGTCTGTTGTAATTTCACCCTTTTCATTCCTAATTGCATGGATTTGGGCCTTTTGTTTCCTTTTTCTGACAAGGTTGGCTAAAGGTTTGTCAATTTTGTTGATACTTTCAAAGAACCAACTCTTTGCTTCATTGATTTTTTGTATCGTTCTCTTAGTCTCCATTGCATTGATTTCTCCTCTGATCTTTATAATTTCCTCCCTTGTATGAGCTTTGGAGTTGTCCTGCTCTTCTTCTTCCAGAAGCTTGAGGTTCAGCGTCACGTTGTTTAATTGGGATCATTCTGTTTTACAATATGCGTATTCACTGCTATGAATTTCCCTCGTAGGACTGCTTTCATTGTCTCCTATAGATTCCAATATGTTGTATTGTCATTATCATTTAATTGAAGGAACTGTCTGATTTCTTCTTTAATTTCCTCTGTGACCCATTAGGTATTCAGAAGTGTGTTGTTCAATTTCGACGTGTTTATGAAATTTTTCCAGTTTCTTTTGCTATGGATCTCCAATTTCATCACACTATGGTCTGATAATATACAGGGGATAACTTCAATTCCTTTGCACTTACTTAAACATGTTCTATGTGTGAGTATGTGGTCTATTTTGGAGAATGACCCATGTGCAGCTGAGAAGAATGTGTATTCTGATTTTGTGGGGTGGAAGACTCTGTAAACATCTGTTAAGTTCATTTGTTCAAGAGTTCAATTGAGTTCTAGTATTTCATTACTTATTTTTAGTCTAGTTGATGTATCTATTTGTGACAGTGGGGTGTTGAGGTCCCCCACTACAATTGTATTAGTGCATATATGACTTTTCATGTCTGTTAGTATTTGTTTTATGTAGTTGGGCGCAGTAGTGTTTGGTGCATAGATATTTATGATTGTCATCTCTTCCTCTTGGATTCTTCCCTTTACAAGGATGTAGTGTCCTTCTTCATCTCTCTTAATTAGTGTTGGTTTGAAATCTACTTGATCTGCAAAGAGGATAGCTACTCCTGCTTTTTTTTGGGTTCCTGTCACATGGAGTATTGTTTTCCACCCTTTAACTTTCAGTCTATGAGTTTCCTTTTGAATGAAGTGTGTTTCTTGTATGCAGCATATTGTTGGATTTTGCTTCTTGACCCATTCTGCCAGTCTATTTCTTTTGATTGGTGAATTGAGACCATTAACATTGATGGTTATAACTGAAACATATTGACTTATCATTGCCATGACTTTTTCTTTTTGTTGGGTTCTCCCCCTTTCCATTTAATTTCTTGTCATGCCAGATGGGTTCATTGTGCTATGCTTCCTGGGGTTGTGATCCTCAATATCTGTTCCTAGGATATTGTGTAAAATTCTTTGGAGTGCTGGTTTGATATTCATGAAGTTCCTAAGGTGCTCTTTGTCATGAAAGCATCTTATTTCTCCATCAATTTTGAAAGACAGTTTTGCAGGGTACATCAATCTGGATTGGAGACTGTTTTCTTTTAGTGCTTGGAATATGGCACTCCAAGCTCTTCTTGCCTTGATGGTTTGTGTTGAGAAGTCTGCTGTGATTCTCATGGGCTTTCCTTTGTATGTGATTTGTTTCTTTTCTCTGACTGCTTGGAGAATTTTGTTCTTCTGTTGTGTTTCTGGAATCTTAACAATTATATGCCTATGTGTAGATTTTTTTTGATCAAGGCTATTTGGAGTCCTATATCCCTCACTTATCTGTATGTCAAGCTCTTTTCCCCTGCTTGGGAAGTTTTCTGCCATTATTTCTGTGAAGAGTTTTTTTTATGTCATCTGCACTCTCTCCTGTTTCTTCATTGACTCCAGTCAGTCTTATGTTATTCTTTTTTGCATCATCTAGCAGCTGCTGGATTGATTTCTCATGTTCTCTTATAATTTTGAAGCAATTTTTCTTTCCCTGGTCACTAATTGCAATCTTATCTTCTATATCTGAAATTCTGTCCTCACATTGGCTCATTCTGCTGTGTAGACTTTCAGTGGAGTTTTTCATGTCCTGGAAATCTATTTGCTTCTGTTTTATGGATTCCATTTGTTTCTTCTGT
Source organism: Heterocephalus glaber (assembly GCF_053883595.1). Taxonomy (NCBI): domain Eukaryota; kingdom Metazoa; phylum Chordata; class Mammalia; order Rodentia; family Bathyergidae; genus Heterocephalus; species Heterocephalus glaber. The sequence continues at coordinate 70,891,875 of NW_028258138.1, forward strand.
TGGGATTCCGTCATGTTCCTGAGCTCCTCTCTAGATTTGTTAATCCTGTCTTGCACTAGGGGCACAATTTCTCCTGTTATCTGAGAAAGTATTTCTGATTTCATTTTTTCCAGATCCCCTTTTGTTGCCAGTTCAGTGGGTCCAGGTGGTTGAGTATCAGAATGGTCCATCTCATTTCCCTTTGGGGTTGCTGTAGGTGATCTGGAAGTCTGGTTTTGAGACTTATTTACGTGTTTTCTCATTTCAACTGGGGCAAGGGGCTGTTAGCACCTGCACAGATTACCTCCTCTGAGCTGGGTGAGGTGGGACAGGGGCCGGGAGCAGCGGTAGGGATGGTGACCCAAAAGCCCTTTCCTGTGGGCTGGGAGCAGCGGGAGGGATGGTGTCCGGGAAGCCCCTTCCTCTGGACCAGGAGCAGTGGGATGGTGGCTCAGAAGCCCCTCCCTCTGGGCTGGGAGCGGTAGGAGGGACGGTGACCCAGAAGCCTCTTCCTCTTGGCCAGGAGCAGTGGGACAGAAGGTGGCCCAAAAGCCCTTTCCTCTGGGCTGGGAGCAGTGGGAGGGATGGTGACCAGGAAATCCCTTTCTCTGGACCAGGAACAGTGGGACGATGGCTCAGAAGCCCCTACCTCTGGGCCGGGAGCAGCGGGACTCAGTACCTTGGTCTGGTGGTCTGGTGTCCTCTGCATCTTTGTAGTGTGGAACCAGGTGGCTGCCTGTCTGCAGCGGGGTGATTCGGTGTCTTCTGCATTACTCAGGACCTCGATAGGGCGTGCCCAGGCCTGCCTGTCTGCAGTGGGCCAATTCGGCATGTTCTGTGCATCTCAGGACCTTGGTAGATCGTGGGCAGACCTGTCTGTCTGCAGCGGGGTGATTTGGCATCTTCCGCGTGACTCAGAACCTTGGTAGGGCATGATTGGGCTGATTTGGCGTGTTCTGCGTGATTCTCAAGTCCTCATCTTGTGAGACTTTCAGCAGTACCTCCCTTTACTTGGTATGGACCACATACCTTATTGGTTGTTCAGCTACTTCATTGACTGCTTCTTTTCATTTCTTTCCTGTTATTGCTTACTTTATGTTGTTTTTTTCATCTCTCTCTTTTACATATTTACTTATTCCCTTGGTGGTCTGATCCAGTATCATGTCATTAAGTGCTATCTAAATACTGATGACTCACAAGTTAGTATATTTCTAATATTTATAGCTCAGACCTCTCCTTTGAATACTTGACTTAAATAGTCAGCTGACAACTGATAGGCACCAAAATACCAACAGTCAAGAGCTATGTCCTAACCTACCCTTCCTCCAAAATGTTCTCCTTCCTAAATTTTTTCCTGATTTTGGCAACTCCATTCTTTTAATTCTTTTTGCACTAAGAAATTATGGCTTATTTAATGGTTCTTTACATTATTACATTTTCAATTATTGATAAATTACTTATCCCAGTCTTTCAAGTAGGAGAGTATTTTATGTTATCTATGATGAAAAAGGTAATTTCCACAGTTTTGGGAATCATAATTTGACAGGGCTATCATTATACCTATGTAGGCTATTAAGAGGAAAGTGGCCAAGATATTGAGAAAAAGTAAAGCCATGCTTTATGAAAAATAGCTAGATAAAGTGAGGATATATTTAAACTAGAAAATAAAGAAATTGAGGTGGTTATATCTGTTATATATTTCTAGAGTCTTTCATGATTATCATTCTTGGACTCTTCCTCTTCTGGTTTAGATAAGTCATTGGGAATACAACAATGATTTCTTCTGATAGGGATGGACTTGATAATCCACAACAAGAAGAATGTGCTACTACTAGCCTTAAGCTATTTAGTCACTAAGAGAACAGCACCTTGAGATGTTTTACAGTCTTAGTGTATTGTCTGTCTTGGGGACAGCTGCATGATTTTTGCTTTGCAATGTCTCTACTAGAGTATAAAGGAAACTTATCCTTCAGTGTCTTTTTTTTTTTTTTGAGACAAAATCTCACTATGTAGCCCAACCTGGCCTTGAACTCATGGAGATCTTCCTGCCTCAGCCTCCTGAGTGCTGGAATTACAGGCATGCACCACCACACCTGGCTCATTCATTCTCTTAAAACAAAAAGTTTACTTGGATGTTATGATATTTTATCTGAGAAAGAAACAGGCAGCAATCTCATGGATATATTTGCAGTGACTGGGTCTTGTGCAAAGAACCAGATGTCACATAAAGCTTTCTGTTCAATCCTGTTAAGACAAAGGCTTCTCTTCTGCTCAGATGTGCGAAAGTTTACAGAAAGGGAATCTTTCTCTCAAGGGCTGAAAACCAAGTGGGAGTGATATATGATGTGTGTCATTTGTAAGCCTTTCACATGTGCTCTTTAAAAAATCTATTTTTAAGTTTCTGCCTTCTTTTAGGACCAAAAGATGGAAGTTGCAGGGTGACAGATTTTGACTCCCTATAAAAACAGTGTAGTCATTTTTCAGAACATGTTACTTCTAGAGCAGAATTTCTCCATCTTGATTGTATTTGGAATTGTTTTGGAAGGCTATAAAAGCTGATTTCTCAGTCCCACCTGCAGAGATTCTGATTTAGTTGATTTGAATTGTGAGCTCAGCATGGAGATATTTTTGAAGCTCCCACTATTGTTCCATTTGGTAGCCAAGGTTGAAACCCTCTTCTCTGGAGATATTTACTCCTTTTTTCCATTACAGGCATAGATGGGGCTGTGGTGGGGGTAGTGTTTCAAGTATATGGTGAATGACCATAGAGAGCAAATTGTTGTTGAGATGACTTAAACATTAAACAACTGATTGAACTGGATGACCTCTTTTATCTTTGCCAACCTTGAGATTGTATCATTTTGTGTCTACCCACCCCAGCGCACATGTACAAAATCAAAGAAATACATACAAGGACACAGATTCCCCTGAGCCATATAAACCAGGGTGATTTTGCTAATATCACTATATTCCTAGTTGCTGCCTTTTTGGGTGTGTGAACTACTCTTTTACACTGAGTGCTTTTTAGTGCACATGACACAGTTTTATTAGGTTACATTATGCAAAGCATTATTGAGTCACAGTGATGTTATTAGCCCACTAGAAAAAGCTTCTTAACCAGCTGTAAGGGCTTGTTAATATACATTATGATGTTAATTGGGCATATGAATGTGCCTTAGTAGGTGGTAAGGGACATAAATGTAACCCTAATTAAAAATCTGAAAGAGACTGTGGCACATGGGAAAAAAGTGCTCATCGCCACAAGTCTCAATTATTTTTCCTTTTTCAAGGTCAAACTGGCAATTTTTCACAACTCCTACCCACAAATGCCCTTCCTGACTGACTTTTACAGCTAGAAGCTCTCCTTACACCCAGGAGGCAAGCTTGGTTTTTATTATATTAAAAAATGTAAATGCCAAAGTGAAAAGAATACTGGCTTCTGTTTATTTTTATCTAAAAATCAAAACACCATGCAGATTATAAAGCAGTTAATTTTTATTTTAATCTAAGATTTTTTAAAAAAGAAATCTAAATGATTGAAAAAACAATATGCTGAGGAAATTGCTAATTATTCTTTTTCTTTTTTTTTTTTTGAAATTGCTGATTATTCTTGCTGAACCTAAATAAAGTCTTATTATAACATTGCTGGGTGGGACTCTTCCAATTCTTCCTTCCCACTCAATAAAATATGCACTCTGGTGTAGCAAAAGGGAGAAAATCTTTCCTTTACCAAATCTTTACCATTAGTATTGCAGAATGATTAAAAAAATTTAATGGTCACTTTTAACTGTGTAGGATCTTCTTTATGAATATTTTTGTCCTTAAAGTATAGCTTAGAAAATCAGGACAAATGCTCACAATTTTGTATATAGAGATGGTGAGACATTCCTAGAAATTCTTAATTGTCATGCTGTCATAATTGTCATATATATATATATATATATATATATATATGATATATGTGAATATATTACTATATATAGTAATATTACATAATTATTAACTTCCCTTCAAATTCTAATCTACAAGTATTCCCTTTTTTAGTGGCTTAATCTATTAGGTTAAGGGAGCAAATGTGCTCTATTTCTTTAGTATCCAGTAGTATCTAAATTGTAGTATGGCGTATAGAATTGACAAAACACAGGATTTTATCATAAGTAGGCAGTCACCAAGTGAGGGAAGGGAAAGAATCAAGAATAATTGCTGGGGTTCTGGTAGAGGCAATTTAGTTGAGTGACATACTACTGTCTGAAATGGGGAATGGGAATAATTCAGTTTGAGGCATATTTTTTGAAATTTCTGAAATACATCTGTTTTAGTTACTTTCCTTGTCTCAGAGACACAATATCCAACTCACAGCTTTAAGGAGGAGAGGTTTATTTTAGCTCAGTTTGTAGGGCTTTCAGGCCACATAGTCAGGTGGTTCCAAGAAAAGGAGTCATGACAAAGGACAAGACAGAGGAGGCTTGCTTATAGCATGGTGGTTAGGAAGCAGAGAGAATGAAGGGATGAGATAAACCTTTGCAGACCATGGCCCCAGTGACCCACTTCTTCTGACCAAGACTTTACCTCCCATTACATTTAGCTATAACTCATCTGTGGACTAAATCCCTGATAAGTATCATGCTCCCATGATCCAATCACCTCCCCAAAGCTCCACCTTTTTGTACACAAGGGTTGGGGGGAGGGACATACAGATATAAAGAGTTACTACATCAAAATGAAGATATTGACTAGAAAGGTGACTATGGTGTATCTGGAGCTCAGAAAGAGATCTGGGTTAGAGTTATCAATTTGTGGATCATTAGCCTATAGATAGCACTTAAAGCTATGGGACAAGGCATGCCAAAGGATCTGGAAATTACAGTGGAAATTTGAGCTACAACTGGCCTTACATACAAACAACTTGAGTTATGACTAGAATTTTAGTTTTAACTTGCAACAATAGTCTTGAGTTACAACCCAAATTCTGGCCACTTCTGTGGTTGTAAACAGACTCATAATGCCAGAAAACATATGTAAGTGTATGTAACATCAGTCTGAGCCCAGATGCGTGTATTTTGGACATGATGTTGGTCAGTGCTTTATATAATTGCTAAGATTACTACTATCAAAATGGCTCCCAAAACTCTAGAAAAGAGGCAAAGGAGGGAAGGGAAGGTAAAGAAAGCAACCACAATAGAAAGGAAGGAAATTGTGAGATATATGAGAGTGGCTTTGTGTGACCAATCTCACTAATATGTACTGCATGTTGAAATCCACCACCTCAATAATCTTTCAGAGAAAAGATTTGTATAAGGAAGCTAGTGTCACTAAAGTTGTTACTCAAATTAGTAAGGCATGATCAACAGTGTTAGGTGAGGCAGAAAGGCTATTATTAGCATGGATAAATGAAAGGCGGGTGGCAGATTATAGCCTGAGTCTATAATTTTTTAAAAAAACCCCAAACGCCAGGGGTATAAATGCAGATCTCATAAAGGATAATTCATCAATGAGTGATAATAGTGAAACATTTTGTGCCAGTAAGAGGTAGTTTCACAATTTTAAAGCTATAACTGGGATTCATAGCTGAAGTGCACATGGTGAAGCAGCCAGTGCTGATAAAAGGGGTGCTGAAAATTACATACACCACTTCAAAACAATGACACAAAGAAATGGCTTTTGGTCTCATCAAGTTTTCAACTGTAATGAAACTGCCATTTTCTGGAAGAGAATGCCCAGGAAAACATACTTTATTTAGGAAGAGAAGAAAATGGCAGGCCACAAGCCCATGAAAGATAGGCTAACCTTATAGCTATATGCCCATGCAAGTGGTGACCTCAAGACACAGCCTCTCTTAGTTTATCACTCTGAGATCCCTAGAGTGTTCAGGAAACATAGTCATGAAGAATAGGCTAGGAGTCCTGTGGAGATCTAATACAAAAGCCTCGGTAACAAGAGTACTTTTTAAAATTATTATTAATTTTATTAGTACATTTTAGGTATACAATATAATGACATTCATCATTGGAAATTTGCACCTTTACATAATCTCTCTTGGTTCTTATTTTTCCCCCATCCCTATGCCCTCCCTTCAACCCCTCCATCCCTCCCTATTTACAAAGACTTTGTTTTCATTTTTTCATTTTCTCATATTAATTCCATTCCTTCTTTCCTTTCCTCTTCCCCGCCCACTTTCCCTTCCCCTTTGCCTCTTTTCTTCTTATTTCACATTATCTATTATACCTTTTAGTCCTTATTTACACTTTCAGTTTCTCACACTAGAGAAACTATTCGGTATTTAATACTCAGCCATAAAAAATGAGAAATTAGAGACATTTATAGCTAACTGGATGCACATTGAGGTGATACTCTTAAGTGAAATAAATAGGATACACATGTGTAAGAGTACTTTTTCTTGAGTAGATCAGGGAGGATTTCTCTTCTACTGTTAAGAGGTATCTAGAGAACAAAAGTTTACCACTCAATGCTCTCCCCATCGTGGACAATGCTCTTGCTCACTCACAAGATTTGGAAGAATTGGCTGAAGAATTCCCCTGGATCTCAGTCAAGTTCCTCCTATCTAATACAACTCCTCTACTGCAGCCTATGGATCAGCAGGTTATACCTAATTTAAGAAGTTATACACCAAGGAACTGTTCCTGAAGTGCTTCCCAATGGTCTTAGATGCAGTTTTAACACCTAAAGAATTCTGGAAGGAACATTACAACATCTTTTCCTGTGTGTAGTTAATTGAGATATCCTGGGCCAATGTCTCTCTAAGGACACTGAGATCTGCCTGGGAGAAAGTGTGGCCTAAACTTATACAGGAAAGCCTTTGAAGGCTGTATAGAGGAGCTGAAGCCTTCAATTGACCCTGTATTTGATGACATTGTCACTAAAGCAGAGTCCATAGGGTTGCAGGTAGACAGTGGTGATGTTGAGGAACTTGTGGAGGAACATTCAGAGGAATTGTCTACAGAGGAACTTCAGCAACTTCTGGCTGAGCAACAGAGAATGGCAACTGAGGAGCTTCCTGAAGAGGAGGGGGATTATCAGCAATTAGTGCAACAAAGTTCTTCTTCTGAAATAAAGGAAATTCTAACAAAATGGATAGAGCCACATGTGTAAATAAGACCCACCCAGACAAAGAAGGAGCCAATCATTATATTTACTTGCTTAATGCCAATGCCATGTCATACTACAGATCAGTGTTAAAGAAAAGACAGGAACAGCCAACTTTAGACTAGTTTTTAGTTCTGAAAAGCTTGAGATCTAGTGAGCTAGAAGCAGGTGCTAGAGGGCTACAGACTCTCCCAAGGAAAGAAAGGATTCCTGATGTTCTTATGGAAGGGAACTCTTCTTCCAAACAATAACCACCTTCCATTTCATCCTCTTCCTGCAAGCCAAAGATGTCAACTTGAATGGAGAGTACAGTATGAAATTATTGTTTCTGATAAACTAGGCACATTTTATAACTTTTTGGTGAAAATACTAAAAGAATTATTAGTGTTTTTGATAAATTATGCACATTATGCAAACCTTTTTATTGCAAAAATGTTAGTTAAGGGGTGCTTTAGGAGGTTTGGAACACATTATGGATATTTTCCTTATTTCTTATGGGAAAAATAGTCTTGATTACAACCAACTTGAGTTACAACCATCCCTCATGAACCAACTGAGTTTGTAAGTCAAGGGTTCACTATAGAATGTAAAGTGTAAAGAAAGAGGATCTAGATTAAAATCTTGAGGCAGTTCAACTGCATATGTGGAAGGGAAGAGGATCCAGAAACAAGTAGCTAAAAAGTAATGCAACTTGAAGAGCCATAGAAGTCAGAGAAAAGAATATTTTAAAAAGAGATAAGGTCAACTGTGCTGAACAGCTTTGAGAAACCAGATATGAAGGAAATTGAGAATTGTCCATTGGCTTTAAACCTGTTGAACAGAGTCGCACTGAAAACACCAAATCAGCCTGCTGCAGACAGGCAGGTCTGCTGACACGGTCCCAGGTCACCAGTCACGCTGAAAACACTGCATCAGCCCATGCCCCAGCAGCCAACCACTGGACCCCACCCCCCCACTCCTTTGGCCTCTTCTCTGTACAGTCACCTGGCTCCACACTACAGAGACTCAGAGGACACCGGACCACCAGACCACTGTACTGGAGCTAATCAAGTTCTCAGCATTTAAAGAATTCCTCCCCAGAGGTAGGGGCTTCTAAGCTACCATCCCACTGCTCCTGGTCCACAGGAAGGGGCTTCTGGGCCACCAACCATCCCACCACTCCCAGCCCAGAGGAAGACGCTTTCGGGCCACCATCCCTATTGCCACTCCCAGCCCCTGGCCCACCTCTCCCAGCTCAGAGGAGGTGAGCTGTGCGGGTGCCAACAGCACCCCTCCACCTCACCAGTCAAGATGAGAAAACACATAAACAAGTCTCAAAACGAGACTTTAAGATCACCTAGAGCAACCCGAAAGGGAAATGAGATGGACCACTCTGATACTCAACCACCTGGACCCACTGAACAGGCAATAAAAGGGGATCTGGAAAAAATGAAATCAGAAATACTTTCTCAGATAACAGGAGAAATTGTGCCCCTAGTGCAAGACAGGATTAAGAAATCTAGAGAGGAGCTCAGGAACATGATGGAATCTCAACATAGGAAACAAATGGGATCCATGAAATGGATACAAATAGATTTCCAGGAGACAAAAAACACCACTGAATGTCTACACAGCAGAATGAGCCAATGTGAGGACAGAATTTCAGATATAGAATGTAAGATTACAATTAATGACCAGGAAAAGAAAAATTGTTTCAAAATTATAAGGGAACATGAGAAATCAATCCAGCAGCTGCTAGATGATGCAAAGAAGAATAACATAAGACTGATTGAAGTCAATGAAGAAACAGGAGAGAATGCAGATGACATAAAAAAACTCTTTGCAGAAGTAATGGCAGAAAACTTCCCAAGCAGGGGGAAAGAACTTGACATGCAGATAAGTGAGGCATATAGGACTCCAAATAGCCTTGATCAAAAAAAATCTATACATAGGCATATAATTGTTAAGATTTCACAAACTCAACAGAAGAACAAAGTTCTCCAAGCAGTCAGAGAAAAGAAACAAATCACATGCAAAGGAAAGCCCATCAGAATCACAACAGACTTCTCAACACAAACTCTCAAGGCAAGAAGAGCTTGGAGTGACATATTCCAAGCCCTAAAAGAAAACAGCCTCCAACACAGATTGATGTACCCTGAAAAACTATCTTTGAAAATGGATGGAGAAATAAGATACTTTCATGACAAAGAGCACCTTAGGAACTTCGTGAATACCAAACCAGCACTCCAAAGAATTTTACACAAGATCCCAGGAACAGACATTGAGGATCACAACCCCAGGGAGCCTAGCAGAATGAACCCATCTGGCATGACAAGAAATTAAATGGAAAGGGGGAGAACCCAACAAAAAGAAAAAGTTATGGCAATGATAAGTCAATACGTTTCAGTTATAACCATCAATGTTAATGGTCTCAATTCACCAATCAAAAGAAATAGACTGGCAGAATGGGTCAAGAAGCAAAAATCCAACAATATGCTGCATACAAGAAACACACTTCATTCAAAAGGAAACTCATAGACTCAAAGTTAAAGGGTGGAAACCAATACGCCATGCAACACGAACCCGAAAAAAAGCAGGAGTAGCTATCCTCTTGGCAGATCAAGTAGATTTCAAACCAACACTGATTAAGAGAGACGAAGAAGAACACTACATCCTTGTAAAGGGAAGAATCCAAGAGGAAGAGATGACAATCATAAATATCTATGCACCAAACACTACTGCACCCAACTATATAAAACAAATACTAACAGACATGAAAAGTCGTATATGCACTAATACAATTGTAGTGGGGGACCTCAACACCCCACTGTCACAAATAGATAGATCAACTAGACTAAAAATAAGTAATGAAATACTAGAACTCAATCGAACTCTTGCACAAATGAACTTAACAGATGTTTACAGAGTCTTCCACCCCACAAAATCAGAATACACATTCTTCTCAGCTGCATATGGGCCATTCTCCAAAATAGACCACATATTCACACATAGAACATGTTTAAGTAAGTGCAAAGGAATTGAAGTTATCCCCTGTATATTATCAGACCATAGTGCGATGAAATTGGAGATCCATAGCAAAAGAAACTGGAAAAATTTCATAAACACATGGAAATTGAAAGACACACTTCTGAATAACCAATGGGTCACAGAGGAAATTAAAGAAGAAATCAGACAGTTCCTTCTATTAAATGACAATGACAATACAACATATCGGAATCTATGAGACACAATGAAAGCAGACTTATGAGGGAAATTCATAGTAGTGTATACCCATATTAGGAAAATAGAACAAGCCTAATTAAACAACCTGATGCTGAACCTCAAGCTTCTAGAAAAAGAAGAGCAGGACAACCCCAGAGCTCATACGGGGGAAGAAATTATAAAGATTAGAGGAGAAATTAATGCAATGGAGACTAAGAGAATGATACAAAAAATTAATGAAGCCAAGAATTGGTTCTTTGAAAGTATCAACAAATTTGACAAACCCTTAGCCAACCTTATCAGAAAAAGGAAAGAAAAGGCCCAAATCCATGCAATTAGGAATGAAAAGGGTGAAAGTACAACAGACCCAGCAGAAATTCAGATGATCATCAATACCTACTTCCAGAACCTATACGCCAATAAGATGGACAACACAGAAGAAATGGACAGATTCCTAGAAACAAATGAGTTATCATAGTTGAAAGAAGAAGACCTAAAAATTCTGAACAACCCAATATCAACCAATGAAATTGAAAATGTAATTAAAAACTTATCAACTAAGAAAAGCCCAGGCCCTGATGGCTTCACTGCTGAATTCTACAAGACATTTAGAGAGGAACTGCTGCCACTACTGTTTAAACTCTTCAATGAAATTGAAAGGGAAGCAATACTCCCAAATTCATTCCTGGAAGCAAGCATCACCTTGATCCCCAAAGCAGAGAAAGACCCAACTGAAAAAGAGAACTATAGGCCAATCTCACTAATGAACATAGATGCAAAAATCCTTAATAAGATACTGGCAAAGAGAATGCAGAAGATCATCAAGAAGATCATACACCCTGATCAAGTGGGATTCATCCCAGGGATGCAGGGATGGTTCAACACACACAAATCAATCAATGTAATACACTATATCAGTAGAGCCAAGGACAAAAACCATATGATTATCTCCATAGACACAGAAAAAGCATTTGACAAAATGCAACATGCATTTATGATAAAAACCCTACAAAAAATTGGAATAGACAGTCTCTACCACAATCTAATAAAAGCCATCTATGAAAAACCAACAGCCAATATCATACTAAATGGTCAAACCTGAAATCCTTCACACTACAATCAGGAACAAGACAAGGATGTCCACTATCACCACTCTTGTTCAATATAGTTTTGGAAACACTAGCCATGGCAATTAGACAAGAGAAAGAAATAAAAGGAATAAAGATAGGAAATGAAGAAGTCAAATTGTCATTATTTGCAGATGACATGATACTCTATATAGAAGACCCCAAGAACTCTACCAAAAGTCTTCTAGACTTAATAACCAAATTCAGTCAAGTAGCTGGTTACAAGGTCAACACACAAAAATCAATAGCTTTCCTGTACACCAATGACAGACTCACTGAGAGAGAAATAGGGCAAACAATTCCTTTCACAATAGCATCCAAAAAACTGAAATACCTAGGAATTAACCTAACGAAAGAAATGAAAGCCCTTTTCTCTGAAAACTATACCACTCTGAAAAGAGAGATTGAAGATGATATCAGAAAATGGACAGACATCCCCTGCTCCTGGGTAGGAAGGATTAATATAGTGAAAATGGCCATACTTCCAAAAGTTCTATATAGATTTAATGCAATTCCAATTGAGATCCCGGCAGCATACTTCATGGACCTTGAGAAAACAATCCACAAATTCATCTGGAACAAGAAGAGACCCAGAATAGCAAAAGCAATTCTAGGTAACAGAGACATGGCAGATTGTATCACAATCCCCAACCTGCAACTCTACTACAAAGCTACTGTGATAAAAACAGCATGGTACTGGCAAAGAAACAGACCTGAGGACCAGTGGAACAGATTAGAAGATGCAGAAACAATGCCAGACATACTCAGCCATCTCATCTTTGATAAAGAGCCAAACACCCTCACTGGAGGAAAGATAGCCTCTTTAATAAATGGTGCTGGAAAAATTGGGTTTCAAGTTGCCAAAGATTAAAACTAGACCTGTATCTCTCACCATGCACTAAACTAAAATCAAAATGGATTAAAGATCTCAATATTAAAATAGAAATGCTGAACCAGTTGGAACAGAGGTAAGATAGAACCCTTGAAGACATCGGTGTAGGAAAAGATTTTATGAACAAAACCTCAGTTGTCCATGAACTAGCACAAACAATCAACAAGTGGGATCTCTTCTTATTAAAAGGCTTCTGCACAGCAAGAGAAACCACCAGCAGTGGGAAGAGACAACCCACAATGTGGGAAAATACTTCACCTGCTCTTCCTCAGACAAAGGTCTACTATTTCGAATCTATAAAGAGCTTTAAAAGATCAGAACTCCCAGATTAAAAGACCCAATCCAAAAATGGGCATCTGAAATGAACAGACATTTCTCAGACAAAGAAGTAGACATGGCAAATAAACACATGAAAAAATGTTCAACATCACTGGTCATTCAAGAGATGCAAATGAAAACATTGCTGTGATTCCACCTCACTCCAGAAAGAATGGCTGCTATCATGAAATCAACCAATAACAAATGCTGGCAAGGCTGTGGGGAAAGAGGAACCCTTCTCCACTGTTGGTGCGAGTGTAGATCAGTGCAACCACTGTGGAAATCAGTATGGAGATACCTCAAAGAACTAGGACTGGAAGTCCCATTTGACCCCACTATTTCACTGCTGGGGATCTTCCCCAAAGAATTAAAAGAATCATACCACAGTGATATATGTGCACCCATGTTCATAGCAGCACAGTTTGTGATAGCTAAAACTTGGAAACAGCCCAAATGCCCATCAACTGGAGACTGGAGAAAGAAAAAGTGGTTTTTTAATAAAATGGAGTACTACTCAGCCATAAAAAATGAGAAATTGGAGACATTTATTGGTAAATGGATGCACATTGAGGCGATACTCTTAAGTGAAACAAACAAGACACATGTGTAAATACTGAATAGATTCTCTGTTGTGAGAAACTGAAAGTGTAAATAAGGACTAAAAGGTATATTAGATAATGTGAAATAGGAAGAAAAGGGGCAAAGGGGAGGGTGAAGTGGGAGGGGTAGGGGAAAGGAAAGAATGGAATGGAATTAATATGAGAAAATGAAAAAATGGAAACAACGTCTTTGTAAATAGGGAGGGATGGAGGGGTTGAAGTGAGGGCAGGGGAAGGGGTAAAAAAATAAGAACCAGGAGAATATTCCAAGTTGCACATCTCCAACGATGCATGTCATTATTATTTTTTGGGCTCCCATCGCATGAGTATTGTTTTCCACCCTTTAACTTTCAGTCTATGAGTTTCCTTTTGAATTAAGTGTGTTTCTTGTATGCAACATATTGTTCCATCTTGCTTCTTGACCCATTCTGCCAGTCTATTTCTTTTGATTGGTGAATTGAGATCATTAATGTTGATGGCTGTAACTGATACATACTGACTTATCATTGTCACGACTTTTTCTTTTTGTTGGATTCTCCCCCTTTGTATTTAATTTCTTGTCACGCCTGATGGATTCATTCTGCTGGGCTTCCTGGGGTTGTGATCTTCATGATCTTTTCCTAAGATATTGTCTAAAAATTTTTGGAGTGCTGGTTTGGTATTCATGAAGTTCCTAAGGTGCTCTTTGTCATGGAAGTATCTTATTTCTCCAATTTTTGCAGGGTACATCAATCTGGGTTGGAGGCTGTTTTCCTTCAGGGCTTAGAATATGTCACTCCAAGCTCTTCCTGCATTAAGGGTTTGCATGGCTAACTATGATTCTTTGCCACAGCACCAAGATTCAAAAACATTTGTTATTTTAAGAAAGGAGGATGCAGCATAGTTAGTCCAGCAACACAGTTCTCTAGAAGTGTACTCCTGTAATGTTAATGTTACAAAGGCAATCCGAGTGTTGACTTACAGAAAAATTGCAATAATTATGTAACAATGATCATATCAAGCTAAACAGCTACAATGGTATTGCCCTAGACAAATTAGATGTTACCATACCTTAAGAACCAGTTATCCATCCTTATTCCTATGGAGGAAAACATCAATTATGTTGTAAACATTAACCCAACCCAGGTACTGACTTAGAGCTAATACATACTAAATGTACTGCTATATCTCAGCTAATGGTAAAAAGGAATTCAACATTAATTTTACAGAGTTAATTACTAAAAATTAACAAAAGGCTGGGGATTTAGCTCAGTGGTGCCACACCTGCCTTGCAAGCACAAGGTCCTGAGTTCAATGCCCACTAAAAAAAAAGAGAGAATAAAAATTAGCAAAGATTTGTGGTTATACTATTAAAGATTTATGTTTAGGGAATGGAGGATGCAAAAGGAAAACTTTTAAACCTTGAACTCTATAATATGAGAAGAGGGAGAGGAAGTGGTAGAAAGTATCTTATTGACAGGTAAAAGGATATCTATAGAATGAGATAGAGGTGTGACAAAAACCACCAGGAAATAGAAGATAAAAATGTAAAAGGAGAAAAAGAAAAATATTATATGAAGAGGAAAAAAAAGAAAAGTAATTAAGGGGAGAAAATGTTTTTTAAAAAAGTGGAAAAATAGAAAAATAAAAGACGAGATTAGAACAAAGGCTGAAGGACAAAGGGAGATTACCCAAGCCTTGGGAAACCAGGGAAATACAGCAAGGGAGAAAAGAAGAAAAAAATAAATCACAACTCTAACCTAAAAACTATGTTAACAATAAAAAATAAATAAATGAAAATTAAAGAAAAACAAAATGAAAAAAAAAGAAGACCCCAGGAACTCCACCAAAAGTCTTCAAGACTTAATAACCAAACTCAATAAAGTAGCTGGATACAAGGTCAACACACAAAAATCAATACCTTTCCTTTACAGGAACTACAGACTCACTGAGAGAGAAATAAGGCAAACAATTCCTTTCACAATAGCATCCAAGTAACTGAAATACCTAGGAATCAACCTAACAAAAGAAATCAAAGACCTCTTCTCTGAAAACTATAGCACTCTGAAAAGAGAGATTGAAGACGATATCAGAAAATGGACAGATATCCCCTGCTCCTGAGTAGGAAGGATTAATATAGTGAAAATGGCCATACTTCCAAAAGTGCTATATAGATTCAATGCAATTCCAATTGAGATCCTGGCAGCATACTTCATGGACCTTGAGAAAACAATTCAAAAATTCATTTGGAACAAGAAGAGACCTAGAATAGTAAAAGCAATTCTAGGTAACAGAGACATGCCAGGGGGTATCCCAACCCTGAACTTGAAACTCTACTACAAAGCTACTGTGATAAAAACAGCATGGTACTGGCAAAGAAACAGACCTGAGGACGAGTGGAACAGATTAGAAGATGCAGAAACAACTCCAGACACACTCACCCTCCTCATATTTGACAAAAGAGCCAAATACCCTCATGGGAGGAAAGATAGCCTCTTTAATAAATGGTGCTGGAAAAATTGGGTTTCAACTTGCCAAAGATTAAAACCAGACCTATGTCCCTCACCATGCACTAAACTAAAATCAAAATGGATTAAAGATCTAAATATTAAAACAAAAACACTGAACCAGATGGAACAGAGGTTAGGTAGAACTCTTGAAGACACTGGTGTAGGAAAAGATTTTATGAATGAAACTCAGTTGCCCATGCACTAGCACAAACAATCAACAAGTGGGATCTCTTCTTATTAGAAACTTCTGGGTAGTGAGGGAAACCACCAACAGTGTGTAGCGACAACCCACAAGGTGGGAAAAATTTTTCACCTGCTGTTCCTCAGACAAAGGTCTGCTATCTCGAATCTATAAAGAACTTAAAAAAAAAGACCTCCCAGATTTAAAGACCCAATCCAAAAATGGGCATCTGAAATGAACAGACAGTTCTCACACAAAGAATTAGAAATAGCAAATAAACATATGAAAAAATGTTCATCAGCACTGGTCATTTGAGAGATGCAAATGAAAACAATACTGAGATTCCACCTCACTCCAGGAAGAATGGCTGCTATCATGAAATCCATCAATAACAGATGCTGGTGGGGCTTTGGGGAAAGAGGAACCCTTCTCCACTGCTGGTGGGAGTGTAGACTGGTACAACCACTGGGGAAATCAGTATGGAGACACCTGAAAGAACTAGGACTAGAGGTCCCACTTGACCCATCTATTTCCCTGCTGGGTACCTTCCCAAAAGAATTAAAAGAATCATACCACAGTGATATATGTGTACCCATGTTCATAGCTGCACAATTTGGAATAGCTAAAACTTAGAAGCAGCCCAATTGCCCATTAACTGGAGAATGGCCAAAGAAAATGTGGGGTTTTTTAAATAAAATGGAGTACTTCTCCACCCTAAAGTATGAGAAATTAGAGATATTTATAGTTAAATAGATGCACATTGATGCGATACTCTTAAGTGAAATAAATAGGACACATATGTGTAAATAGCGAATAGTTTCCTCTAGTGTGAGAAACTGAAAGTGTAAATAAGAACTAATACGTATACTAGATAATGTGAAATAGGAAGAACAGGGGCAAAGGGGAAAGGGAATTGGGAGGGGTAGGGGAAAGGAAAGAAGAGAATGGAATTAATATGAGAAAATGATAAAATGGAAACAAAATCTTTGTAAATAGTGAGGGATGGAGGGGTTGAAGGGAGGACAGGGGAATGGGGAAAAAATAAGAACCAAAAGAGATTATGTAAAGGTGCAAATTTCCAATCATGAATGTCATTATGTTGTATACCTAAAAGGTACCAATAAAACTAATTAAAAAATAAATAAATAAACAAAGAAGTGATTGGCTCACCCACACCCCCCAAACAAACAAACAAACAAAAAAAGAACTATTTTCACTAATGTCCATATTCCAAGCCCAAGAAAGCCTGTCAGTATTTATAGCATTTTTATCATCTATATCAGCTTAGCAGGGTCAAAGTATCCATGAATCTTTTTTGTTTTTTAAGAATCCATTAATCTTGTTCTCAACTTTACTTTGAATAACAAATTCCAACCGTGCACATCTACTTCCCTAGCCTATAATTGCAAAAACTCAAACTGGCTTTAAAAGTGTCTAATATTCTTTTAAAATTTGATCATTTTCTATGAAATTTTCCTTTTGTAAGTTGATGTCATTCCTTATTCTTTCAGCTCTCTCTGTGGTTGTTTATTCTTTCCTCTTTAAATCACAGTAAATACAACACAGTCGTCATTTTTATTTGCTGATAAAATTGAAGTTTATGTTATCATTGTTCAAACTTTGAAATCAAAGTAATGGATTACTTTTCTTTCTGACCTAAAAGTTTATGTAAACTTTTATAGTTTCTCTCTCTAAACTGAAACCACAAGCAGTCATGTTTTTCTTTGTTATGCTTATCTGTTCTGTTTAGTTGATTATGCTTACTAATTTATCATTTTAAATTTTTCTGTGAATTTTGACAACATCTAAACAAAAAGAAGTCAATGTAGCTGTCACGAGTTTCACTTTACAAAGATTTATTGAAACATCAATTCTCCAAAAGACCTACATTCTTTTTTTTATTCCATTAAGTTTATTGGTACATTTTAGGTATACATTATGATCACATTTATCATTGGAAATTTGTATCTGTACATAATTTTAGCCAGGTTCTTGTTTTTTCCCCATTCCCCTTCCTTCCCTTTCACTTCTCCATGCCTTCCTATTGACAAAATCTTTGTTTCCATTTTTTCCTTCTCTTCTCATATTTTTTCCATTCCTTCCCTTCTCTCTTTCCTCTACCCCTTCCCTAGTTTCCTTCCCTTTTGGATGTTTTCTTCCTATTTTACATTATCTATTATACATTTTGGTTTTCATTCTTGCAATTTCTCACACCAGAGAAACTAGTTGGTATTTACACATGTATCCTATTTATTTCACTTAAGAGTATGGCCCCAATGTGTATCCATTTAGCTATAAATGCCTCTAGTTTATCATTATTTATTTAAAAAATCCCACATCTTCTTTATCCAGTCACCAGTTGATAGGCATTTGGGCTGTTTTAAAGATTTGGCTATTACAAATTGTGCCGCTATAAACATGGGTGATCATGTATTGCTGTGGTTTGATGCTTTTAAATCTTTTGGAAATATGTCCAGCAGATGAATAGCTGAGTCAAATTGGACCTCTAATCCTAGTTCTTTGAGGAATCTCCACACTGATTTCCATAGGGGTTGCATCAGTCTACATTCCCACCAACAGTGGAGAAGGCTTCCTTTCTCCTCACCGCCCCACCAGCATTTGTTGTTGCTTGAGTTTTTGATAGCAGCCATTCCTTCTGGAGTGAGTGGAATCTCAGTGTTGTTTTCATCTGCATCTCTCAAATGACCAGTGATGTTGAACATTTTTTCTTATGTTTATTTGCTCCTTCTACTTCTTCATCTGAGAAATGTCTATTCATTTCAGAAGCCCATTTTTGTATTGAGTCTTTAAATTTGGGGGTCTGATTTTTTAAACTTCTTTATTTATTCTAGATTGTAGTCCTTTGTCTGAGGAACAGCTGGTGAAATTTTTTTTCCCACATTGTAGGTTGCCTTTTCATTCTGTTGGTGGTTTCCCTTTTTTTGCAGAAGCTTTTTAATAAGATGAGATCTCAGTTGTTGATTCTTTGTGCTAGTTCCCATGCGACTGAAGTTTTGTTCATAAAGTCTTTTCCTACACCAATGTCTTCAAGAGTTCTAACTACCTATCTTCCAGCAGGTTTAGTGTTTCTGTTTTTATATTTAGATCCTGCAGCCATTTCGATTTTACTTTAGTGCATGGTGAAGATATGGGTCTAATTTTAATCTTTGGCAAGTTGAGACCCAGTTTTTCCAGCACCATTTATTAAAGAGGCTAATACCTACATTCTTAATGAGGGTGTATGCAACAGTGAAGCTAGGCAGACCTGCAGAGGGGATTGGAGAAGCACAGTTCCAAGTGTGTCTGTGGGGAAATGGAGTACTCCATCTGGTCCCAGGTCCCTTCCCCTTTGGCTTCACTCCTCTGCTCTGCTTCCAAGAAGCCATAAAGTGAGCAGCTTTGCTCCACCATTCCCTTCCATGATGTTCCTGCCTTGGAGCCAGCTGACCATGGACTGTAACCTCTGAAACCATGATCAAAAATAAAGCCTGCCTCTTTTAAGTTGTATATGTTGGAATTTGGTTTCAGTGATGAAAAACTGACTAATAGAGTATACATTCATGGAACTTTTTGAAACTAAAATTTAGAGCTAAATATGAAGGCATATTATTTTGACATAGTATCTCCTGAAACTATAAAATATTTAGTATGAAAGTATTTGGTATAAAAATATTTCCCCATTTTTTATGAGTTATTATTTATGAGTATGAAGTTAGAGATAAGAATGTGGAAATGATTAAATTGTGAATTGATATACATATAATTGAATATGATACTGACATTCAAAAATAGGCACGTCTAAAGAATATTTAATGCAATAGGAAATGGTCACAACAAAAACTGAGTTTAAAAAAACCCAGAAACAAAACAGCACATGATGGACACTTCTAACTCTTTAAAAGTGTCTTGAAAAGGACAAAAATGAATGTCTAGATTTGCTAAACTTTCTATAATAAACATACTTTACACAGACACACACCCATACACAAATAATAAAAACATGATTTCTAGGGTTCTGTAACTGGCAGAAGGATACTTTTGAGGATTCTTGTGTTTCTTGCCAATGATAGACTACAACTTATCTGTGTTGGCAACTGCCTATGTAGGTACCCTTTTAATTACCTTTTCAATGAGACTTTGTACTGTTTAGGGAGAGAAACTGGTTAACCTTGAGTAAACAAATCATATAAAGACAGAATTTTGGAATGGAAAGAACCTTAAAGGTCATCTAGTCCAAACCCTTTTACTCTCCTTCAGTTTCAGCTACAGTCAATCAATCACCAGATGCAAAGGACTTTTGTATTAATAAAAACTAGAAAATAAATTCAAATCTAAGGTCAATTTCTATTAACTATTTCAGAAAAGTGAAAGAATAATGAAACTAAACAATATATTTGTAAGTGGTTTTCTTTTATTTATATATTAATTGGTACATTTTAGGTATACAATACATTTACATTTATCATTGGGTGTTTGTACCTGAACATGATGTATCTTAGTTCTTATTTTTTCCCCATTACCTATGCTCCCTTCACCCCCACCACCCTTCCCGATTTACATAGACTTTGTTTCCATTTTTTTTTTCTTTCTCATAATTTTTCCTTTCCTTTCTTCCCTTCCCCCTTCCCCTCCCACCACCCCTCCACCTTTGGGCCTTTTCCTATTTCAAATTATCAATTATTTGTTTTAATCATTTTCATACTTATTTACACTTGAAATAAATAGGACACACATGTAAGTGGTTTTCTTTCCAGACATCACTTTTACTTAATCTCATTTGTTTCTTATAATCTATATTTGTTCCTGTACACATGGGAAAATTGAGGCTTAGAGGCTCAAGGCACTTGTTAGTACCACTGTTACTAAACTTTCCCCTTCCATTAACACATTAAAGTATGATGGATGAGTATGTAAAAATCTATTTTAGAATATGCACCAAGAACTGATTTTAATTGCATATTTAATAGCAAATATTTGAGTTTTGTCATAGAAGGCATGAGTTCTGTTTGCATTTCTGTTATTGATTGTATGCTCAGCCATATTCTGTATGTTTTGGTTCTATCCTAATGACTTCTGCCTGCTTATTTGAAACCCATGAGAGCTATGACACAATTTAATTAATGCTGTGGTTTCTCCTTTTGTGGGCTTGGACTAAGTTGAATGAGGGATTTTAATGCTAGTTGCTATTTCCTGCCCTATAATGGAAAGCTAGCAATTATCAACCAACACCCCTCCTGAAGGAGGTATAGTAGGGTCAGATGAGTATTTAAGAAGGAAAAATAATTCTCTAATCCTCTTGAAAAATTTTGCAATGAAAGATATGAGTGGAACCTGGTTTTCCAACTGTGATTCCTTAATGAAGTTCTAACTTTTAGACTGGCCAATAAGGATGGTGCTATAACTCAATTGAATAGTCAGAATGGGTGATAAATTAGGTTGCTCAGTCCAGGACCAAGTATCCATAGTAAGAAGGACTGCAAATGTACATACACAATTGCCAGCCTGGCTTTGTGGTGATCACTCTTGTGGCATCACTCTCTCTCCGATCCACATAATCTCCAGCTGCTCTGATACTTTCTCAGACTACAGCCTCTCTGAGAAAATTAGTATTGCCTTGCTATGTCTAACTAGTTATTGAATAACTGTTTTTCTTAGTGGGCACCCCCTGTGACTGACTGTGCTAATATCCTTCAAATTACACTGACATCTCCAAGGGGATAAGAGCCCCCTCCCCATTAGATTGCTATCCTCAATGTTCTTTGCTCTGGTATTCACTGCCTCCTAACTCCCAGATGTCATTTTTAGTACTAGTACTTGAACTTCTAATCAGATATTTTCTGTTTTATCCTAATGTTTGAATTTGGCTATAATTAACTTTTCTAACATCAGGCATTTATACAATGGGATTTTTTCTTTTTTGCGGCTTTTGCTTTCTCTAAAGAGAACTACCAGCATAAGAATGCACTTTGGGATAAAATTTATGAGTCCAGATTCCTGTTACAAAACCTACTAAATGGTGAATTCATTGTATAATTCTTCACATCAATTTGTCATCTGTAAAATGGAGTGATTTATAGCTACCATATACCAGTGGACCCTCAAGTTACAAGTGGTCTGACATAGGAACAACTTGGGTTAATTAGCTTAATGGAAGATTCATCTGCCTCTTGTTATCTATACTGTGTACCCAGGGAAACATCCAGATCTCAGCTGTATTGACTTACAATCAACTTGATTACAACCAGCTGTCAGGAACCAATTAAGTTCCTTAAGTCAAGGGTCTACTGTATGATCATGAGAATTAAATGAGAAACTCACTGTAAATTTTTTAATACAGCCCCAGCTTATAGGTGACTCTCTTCTAAAAATGTTGAATTTGATGATGATATTTTTATGGGAAAAGTTCATATGTTGAAGCCCTAACACTTAGGTATCAATCAGTGCTTACTAGAGAAACAGATTTAATGCAAAATGTACAAATATATAAGAATTTATAAGGCTGGCTTACAATGTCTGCCCACAGTCAGGCCTGGAAGAGTGCAAGGTCTGTCTATGCACTGGAGATCCAAAGGATCCATTTGAAGGCCTGAAGCTCAGTGTAATGTCCAGTTCATGTCCGAAAGGTCTGTGATGGAAGCCCGAGGTCTGCAGTGGAGGCTGAGGAGTCATGGTGGAAGCCAGGAGTTGTTCAAAGTGAAGGTGAAGATGAGAGCTCCTCTGAAGAAACAGAAGTGAGCCTTCCTTCTTCATTTCCCTTTTATTCCATTCTGACAATCATCCCTAGGGTGGGTCTTCCACACCCAGAACTATGCTGAGCCAGTTTTAGTTGGGTGTTTCTTACTCAAATTGACACAATCAGTTAACTAACACAACTCAGTGCCTCAGACAATGATTGTATTTGGAGACAGAACCTTTAAAGAGATGATTAATTTAAAACAAGGCCATTAGAATAGGTTCCAGTACAATCTGATGGATTTTCTTCTAAGATGAGGAAAGTTAGAAATGAAGTGACTCCAGGGATATGACCCAAAGACCATGTAAGGGCACAGAGAGGATAACTGACCACCTGCAAGTCTCTGAGAAGCCACAGAAGAAAGCAAACCTGCTGACATTGATCTTGAACTTCAAGCCTCCAAAACTGCTTGAGAAGAAGTTTTTATTGTTTAAGTCACCCAGCTTGTGTGATTTTGTTATAACAACCCTGGAAAACTATTACATATATATGTCACTCTTTAAGAAAAACTGACCCCCTTCCTTTTTCCTTATTTCGATTATAGTTTGTATTTATTCTTCTACTTAGTAATAGGCAGTGATTAAAGGGCATAATCTTAGAAGTTAGCCTTAGATTTGAAGACTAGATTATCGACTCAAATAACCTTGTGTACATTTTTTAAGGATTTTTAAGCCTCAAATTTCCTCCTCTGTAAAATGGGGGCAATACCTATTTCAAATTAAAAGACATATATATGGTTCAGAGTACTCCAGTGTTTGCCATACAGGTGCTAAATAATTGTTAGAACTTTATATACAATGGACAATTTACATGTATTTTATCAATCTTGCTTAGTTTTCTCTAAGCCTAGTTAATTTGTCAAATTTTCTTTTCTGTGTGAAGTGCCACACATGCATGTATTTTCTGCATTATTTGATTTTTGGAGAAATGGCTTGGATCACCTTTATTGTCAGCTTGAATCCAAGATGACAAGCACTTGCAGTTAAGTTGTAACGTATTTTCAATATATATCCTAAAAATCTTTCTAATATATTAGAGTTTTTTAAATGATTTGATGATTTTGCTGCACAGACCAAGCTATTTTTCTTTCTTGCAATTCCTTATACTTTTATCATAGGAAGAAGTCATGGCTTATGCCAAAACTCTACCTAGGTAATTTCCATGCATCATTCTACAGAGTTGCAGTAGAATGATTAAAGATACTCATCATTATTACCTTACCCAACTCTAATGTTCCTTTTTTTTTTCGGCATCAGGGATCAAACTCAGGACCTTGCGCTTGTGAGGCAGGCATGGTGCCACTGAACTAAATCCCCAGCCCTCCCACATTCTTTCTAAGATATATTTTATGGTCTACCCTCATTCCTGCTTTAAAATAGTTTATAAATGGTTTAACTAAATTGGGATGAAATTTGCTTCCACATGATTCTTTATGATTCTCTCACCTAGTAAAATTTTTAGGTTACAATTGTTTATACTATCCTCCCATATACATGATGTACTCTGCTTCTTGCTCATATTTATCCTTTGCTTATAATCTGTGAATTGGCATCACAATACTTTCTATCCATAGGATCTCCCTCTCTCAGTGATTGCCGTTATCTTAAGATTTTTACTTGCTGTCATTTATTCAAATTAATATTTACAGAGCACTTAGTTTGTGTAAAGCATTATGTTATCCACTGTGGAGAAACACGTATTTAAAATTGTGCCAAAGAGCCCATGTTCTAAAAATTCTAATCATATTTTATTTTTTAAGGCTTCTAATGTTTTTGGAAATACATATTCTAAAGTGACTTTTCTTCTACTTCTCATACCTGTTTGAAGGGACATGTACTGTATCATATCTTAAGCAGGCCATTGAAGTCTCTCCACAGTCCACAAGAAGAGTCCTTGCCAATTTGTTTTATGTATTTTTTCCTTTACAGCTTTTCTTCAAGTTTTAGAACAAAACCCACCACCTAGTTTGTGACAGTATGGGTGCTAGTGATGGGTAGTCTAAGGAATTTTGCTTGCAAATATTACATCTTGCTTTGCTGAACTGTTTATCTTCTTTCTTTGCTCTCATCAAAAGACCAGACCACCACTTGTTATAAGCTTGTCATTTATTTGAGAATTAAGGAGTTTCAGCAGACTTGCTGAAGAAGGGAAAGAGGACATCAAAACCATTATTCTACACAACAATGTCTAGCCCACCAAGACTTAGAACAAACTCCTTTTTCCTTTTAAAATGAACATCCAGACATAAAAAAAGGAAAACAGACTCCTTAGCCTTAATTGGCACCCATACTTGGATGGGAGCAGTCAATGAGGAAGAAGGAAAAAGACAAGAAAAGAGAGTAAAGACAAAGATATATGCAATTAAAGAATCCAATACAAAAATTGGAATCCTACCAGACTTAGCTTACATCAGACACACTATTTTCTACTTCTATTTTTATTCATCCCAAACTTGATATAATTGGGTACTATCTCATAAATCTTTAACTAACAACCATTAATAAACCAACTGCAGAAAATTTTCTAGTTCTTATTACAAGTGAAATGTGCCAAGTGCTAAACAAGCTAGTTGAAATATATAATCCCATGCCTGCCTTTACAAAGGTTACTGTCTAGCTGTGTAGAGTGTCACAAAAAGGATAAAATAGACATTAAGTATTGAAAAATTCAAAATAAGAACTTAAACATTAAGCCGAGGCTCAAAACAAAACAAAAAACCAAGCTTTATTCTATGTCACCATTTCCTTTCCTTGGTATATACTTGACCAAGTCTTCTCTTTTTCAAGTCTCTGTCTTCCTCCCTCTTATCTCTGGCAGTAGGAGCAAGAGATGAAACACAGAGATGAAAGGAGAGAGGAAGACACAAAGGGAGAGGGAGAGAAGGACAGGGAGAGAGGGAGGAGAAAAGGGAGAGAGGGAGAGGGAAAGAGGGAGAAAGAAGGAGGGAAAGCGGGAAAAGGGAGGGAGAGAGAGCGAGGGAGAGCGAGTGAGGGAGAGAGAGGGGGAGAGGAGGAGAGGGGGAGAGGGGGAGAGAGGGAGGGAGAGAGGGAGAGAGGGAGAGAGGGAGAGAGGGAGGGAGAGAAACAGGCCTTAGATTTGTAAGATGTAATGCAATACGCATGTGGAATAATTACTAATGAGCTCTGTTGTTTTGCCCAAATTGAAGTCTATAGTTGGTGATGTTCCCTGAGCTGCCCTTCATTTTTACAGAAGAACAAAGCTAGGTTCAAATTTTCCCTAGTTCAATAGCAAGTCAGGGCTCAAAACTACCTTTTCCTATCCTGATGGCGTGTTCTGTTTTCCAACACTGAATAGTGTATCATCCAAAATGATTATTGACTCAGAGAAAAAGCTTAAAATGTATTCTTATTCTCGACACATTTTACTAAATGAGAGAAATGTGTCTTTTTAAAAATTAAACATCTCTGTATATGTGAAGATGAAGGGAAAGGAGTAATTCTATTTCTTAAGAGTGAACAAGGTAAGTAATCCTTTAGGAACTGGAGGGCTGTACGGTATATTAAACTAAAACTGTTTTGAAATACAATTCATTCTGGCAGAGACAACTGGTTAAAACACTACTAGGTTCAGCAGGGGTTAATTACAAATATAAATTGAGAGCAGGTGGCAGGGAAGTAGACGCACCTGGCCAGAGGGAAGAGGCTTATAGAGGTGAAAAGTTGCAAAACACATGTCTCCTTCACAATGTTGTCTGGAGCAAGACCCAAGACCTAAGGTAACCTTCCTGCATTCTCCGCTCCAGGCGGCTAAGTTCGCAAGCTTCTAGGCATTCTATTGATTCACAATAGCATCCTCTAACAGGTAGCGCCAATTACAGCCCCTAAAGCATGGCGCCGGGGTGTACTGGCCAATACCGCCGTCAATCAAACACCCGGCTTTCTAAATTCTCCCACACTCCTTTCATTGGCTTTTCCTCCAGCCTATCCCCAAACTCCTACCGCGACTCGCGACCGCGGGAATGGCGGCGAGGTGATTCCCGCCCTCGGACGTCACCGAGCGCCCCGCCCCCTTCACCGCCCCTTGCGCTCTGGAGGCGGTGGGCGGAGCGCGAGGCTCAGGGGCGGGGCTTGCTTCCACGGCCGGGGGCGGAGCCTGCGGGGGAGCCCGCCTGCTCGGTTAGGACCTCGGAGAGCGTTCATTGCCGCGACCAGTGAGACCAGAGAAGCGGCTGGAGCCGGGCGGATCTACGCATTCGAGCCCGTCGCCCTCCGCACCCTTCGCTTCCCGGGCTGGCAGGCAGCTAGCGGCCTCTGAGGAAGGTGCATAAGTCAGGGGTCCGATAGTCGTTCGTCGGGGCCGCCGCGGCAGCCGTCCAGCCGCGTTTCGCTCACACCTGCGTGCGTGTGCTTGCGTGTGTGTGTGTGTGTGTGTGTGCGCGCGCGCCCGGGCGAGGGTCTGTGAGGGCGCGCTTGTGTGCGCGTGTGTGTGCTCCCCGGGTGCGCAGCGGTGTGGTAAGGGTATATGTGTGCTCGCGCGGGGTGTTCGGCCTGGGGAGCGACGGCGGACGCCCGGCTCTGCGAGCCCGGCGGGCTGAGGTGGGACTCGGCCGCAGCCGTCGCCACCGCCGCCGCCTCGCGTCCCCTGAGAGCTGCTCCTGTGCTGCGGAGAGAGCGGACGGCGGGCTGGAGAGCGCCGCGACGGCCGCTGGCGGGGGTGGCTTGAGGGTGAGGGCTGAGAGGCTCGGGCGTGAGGCGGCCGGGAACTGGGGGGCCAGGACAAGACGAAGGGCCGGGGACGAGTGGAGGCGGCCGGCGCCGCGCTCTCTCCTCCCGTCGGCTGTGGTGCCAGTCACCTGCAGATGTTTTGGGCTCCGGACTGCTGGGGATGAGGAATGGAATAAAAGGCATCTTTGCCTCCAAAATTTCCTATTGAGAAAAAAAAGGGAGGGTTGAAGATGATGGGGAGGGAGGCAGCGCGGAAGATGGTAGCAGAATAAATTCCAGCACCCCGCCCTCCCATCAGCGTTTTTCTGAAAATAAAATATTCTGAGCTGACCCTTTAGAAAGAAATCCCGCCTTTAAGAGAGACGTAGAGGGTCTTGGTCTTTTGAATTCTGGTTTGATTGTATAATAATGATGATATAATGGTAATGACGAGGATGACACTGCCTTTTATTTTTACCCCAGTGCTGTTCAAGTATAGCTACAGCTGGGGATAAAGCCCTTGAAAATCTGATGTATGAGGAGGAAATACTGTTGCTCTTGGAGTTGTCTTTATTTATTTTATAAAGATATGTTGTTTTAGAATTGAAATTTGACAAAATGAAGAATCTCTTCTTTCCCAGTTTGTAGCCAATGCTCATAAAATGGGTACTGGCTACTCCTGCCTTGACTATTGAAAGATAAATAATTTTACCTGGTATAATTCTATGTAGTAAGTTACCCCATTCTCTTTTCCTTTGAATCTCTCAACAGTGTTTAAAATGAAGAAGTTTAATTTTCGAAAAGTTTTGGATGGCTTTACTGCCTCCTCTCCTGGCAGTGGCAGCAGCGGAGGCAGTAACAGTGGTGGGGCTGGAAGTGGAAGTGGTCCCTTGCATCCCGGAGGGCCTGCAGGAGTTCTCAGAGAGGAAATTCAGGAAACCCTGACTTCAGAGTATTTCCAGATTTGCAAGGTAAGTTTTAATTGCTTGAGACTTACTATTTCTTTATTATATTGGTGTGGAAAAACAAGAAAATAAATAAAACATCACACTAGGAATTTTTGATTGGGAATTGTTGAGATGCCAGCATCTAACACAGTGGTGCAACGAATCCTAAGGATAGGTCAATTTGAGTTAATAAAGATATTTCAGGCATCAACTTTGGCATCAATTTAAATAGCAGTGGTAGTTTAATGGAAGAAATAATCATAAAAAGTAGAATTTGCAGGATAATGTTAAGGCCCCATAGTAGATGAAATATAACATTTACTTATAAGCAGTAAATTAAAGAGAAAATAGTCATTTGGTTTCATATGTTGTCATTCAGAGAAGCTGATTGTTATTCTGTATCACTGTCCAGTATAAAATTAATAGAACTGCTAATGTGTTGCTAGAATTAAATAGATGATGACAAAATAAATATTTTAAAGGGTCCAATGACACTGACTTAAATTCTGAACATAAAAATATCCCTAGCTTCTTCAGCTCTTCATAAGTATGAAAAAAAACAACAAATATATGCTGTGGGGTTCATACTTGTGGAACCTGTAATACTTGTAAGAACTCGAATATAACCAGTGTTACAGTTTACTAAGAAAACATTTTAGGTAATTATGCTTTGATGATGAAATTCTGATAAGCCAAGAAAAGAATTTCTGACAGGAAGAGAAGATGAGAATTTGCAAAACAAGTATGTTAATATATATAGTATCACTTTATGACATGGTTATCTTTATTGTCCTTTTTTTAGTTTCCTCCAAATGTGCTTTTGACATGCTTTATGCAGATAAATATAGTTTTATAAATGTGTTTGAATACATAAGAAAAAATAGTAAGCTTTTGAAATCACAGAAATTAAGTACCAAATATTTTGATGTTTCAACAAGGTTTTTTGAAATTATTAAAATTATTTTTGAGTAGTACACAAATGATGTAGAATGGGATAAGTTTTAATCATTGTCTCAGCCTGTATTCCTAGCAGGATCATAAGAAAAACATTAAGCATATAATTATTAATTTACTTAAAAGCCAAGTTTATTTACAATTACATTAAATAGATTTAACCTATCTTGTGAAATTTGTACACAATAGTGATTTTCCCCTCAACATGAAGTAATAGATATTTCATGAGGTTACGGAAGAACTGAATAGTGATGAGACAAATAGATAACAGTCTTGGTGACCAAATTTGAACAAAGTAGGGAATTATACTCTGATTCTGTAATCTTTGACATATTGTTATTTCCATTCCTAGATTTTGAAAAAATTTCATTTCTACATTCCCTCTATTCATGGATA
This sequence comes from Heterocephalus glaber, assembly GCF_053883595.1. Classification (NCBI taxonomy): domain Eukaryota; kingdom Metazoa; phylum Chordata; class Mammalia; order Rodentia; family Bathyergidae; genus Heterocephalus; species Heterocephalus glaber. The sequence continues at coordinate 70,921,459 of NW_028258138.1, forward strand.
TCATAGTGATGCAGAAGAATTTTACCAGAGATAAAATTGGTATAGGAAGGGTAAACTTGTGAAGCAGACTGGTATTAGGTAGTTAAAGTTATAAAGTTGGTACTGAAGGCTTCTAAATAAAAAGTTTCAGGGAACTGTGCGACTAAAGGAGAAGAAAAGGAAATATACAGCCATCTAGCTATTTATTCAGAAAAGAGATGGTCATGGGACCTTTCAGGAGTTAAATATGCACTACTTTGAAAACATGGCATGTAGGAAGAGCACTAATCTAGGAATAAGAAAATTTGTGCTTTATTTAAAGCTTTACTATTTGCCAGCCAAATTATCTTGGGCCAAACATTTATCTACTTTCTTCCTCGATATTTGATTTTTGGAACAGTAGTGTGGGGATAAATATTTCTGCTTTCCTTATCTAAAAGAAAGGAGGTTATTGGAAGATCAGAAAAGACAAATGGTGAAGGCAATACATAAATTGTAAGGGATGATAAAAACATATTTACATTATTGTCAAAATTTTTTTAAAAAATTGCCTTGTAGTAGAATACATATAACCATTATAGTATAGTATTATATGCTATTATAATAATATTGGGTAATAACTTTCAAATAAATAACAAGAATAACGTGTTAATATTACTGAAGTCTTACTAAATGGAGAAAATACTATGGCATCTTTGAATAAAAATGTAGTTAATTTTAAAAAGTGGTTATATGACTGCATAATAGGTTATCTGGTCTGTAATAAAATATATTAAAATGGGTTAAGGAAATTCCAAAGTTAGAACTGTTATTGCAAAAGGGAATTCATTTAGACACACTGATTACATGTGCAAAAAACATTCTATTCTGAATATTAAGGAGTCTGGGTACTTATACCTTTCAACATAGCTGAAATTAAAGTACTGTGTATCTAGACTCTGCTCTTTTGAAAACCATTGCCCTCTCTACCGTCTAATGAATCATCAACTTCTATTTTATTTCTTTAATGTTTCAGAAGTTTATGCCCCTTTTTCTATGCTGATACTTGTCCATTTCACCATATTTTCTAGCTTGGTCTTCATTTTCTAATTTTCTCATTTTTTGTTTTATCTTATTACACTTAATTTTGTTATAATAATATTGCTTCTGAAATACAATGGTAACCATGTCATTTCTCTGCTAAAAATTCTATATTGGTTTCTTTTGTGCAGTGGTGCTCTACAGAAGTCCTATTTGAAACCCCAGTTAATAACACCTATTAAAATAAATAAATATTGTACTTCATTGGTATATAGTATTGGTTTTATAAGTTATAATAAGCTGTACAGCCAGCCAAGAAAAATTTGTTTTTTATATTTGATTTTTGTTGTATAATACACATGAACAGATTTGTTAGACTTTACAAAACAAAAGGGTAAAGCTGCAGCCTTCATAATCAATAATATATCTGAAAGAGGTTCAAGAACACAAAATTAATGCGTCAGTTTACAATAACGGGTTTTAAGTTTAATATATGTGTATTTGAATGTCCATGTTGTTGAGGTAATTGTGAAATACATGGATGACTTTTCCTGAATATGAATTCCATGCTTTGAAACCACTGCTCTTAAAACTACCTATTCAATTATATATTTACTTTTTGTTTGCTTCTCCCATTAGAATGTAAGTTTCACAAAGGCAGGACTTTATTTTGTTCACATGTGTATCGCTGTTGTATAAAACTGCACGCAACATAGAATGTAGTTAAATATTTATTGAATAAATGAATGAATAGGAGCAAGGAAGATGTTAGTAGTATGTTAAGAAAAAACTGTTACTTTGAACAACTTCTTGGAGAGCAGTTTTATGAAATTTATATTACAGAAAGGGAAAGAAAATGTCAGTGAAAGAGTGACAACACTATGAACATGAAATAATTTTTTAAAAAGATAGAAAAGCTTGCAGATTAAATTTATTTCACTTTTGATTGAAAAGATACTAAGAACATTCTTGTTTCCAAATGGTCATGGAAATAATTGAGAATTGTGAGACTGAGGGTGAGAAATACACATATATTTTAGATCTCTTAGTAAAATAGACAAAAACAAATATATCACGAGTACCAGATAATTAATCACTCTAAATAAACTCTTAAATTAGCTAACTGACTCACTACTCATTAATATTTATTAGCCACTTTTTATAAATGGTCATGATGTCAGAGCCAAGATTGCTAGTATAATTTTTGCAAGGAAATAGATCTGTAATCATGACCCTCATACTACTTGATATAGTATCAGATCTTCACAGATAAATAGGTATAAAATCAGAGACATAGACATGTATTGTAGAGAGTTGTCTTTTTCAGGACTCTGAGAAGCAGAAAGGAGATTAAGTACTCAGATGTTCACATATACTGTTTCTTCCTCAAGATTTCTATTTTCTCCATATTCTTCTGATTTTACATCATTTTATTTGAGTGGTTCTGTAACTGAGAGTGGCAGAAGACCATAATTACAGTTCCATATTTCTGTAGTTTTCATTCAAAAAAGAAATACATTCTTTTTTCCCTATTAAGATTATTGGTACATTTTAGGTATAAAATAGAGTTACATTCATCACTGGGATCTTGTAACTTTACATGAGTATGTTGGTTCTTATTTTTTTTCCCCTTCCCCTGACCTCCCTTCACCCTCTCCACCCTTCCCTGTTTGCAAAGATTTTGTTTCCATTTTTTCCTTTTCTCATATTTTTTCTTTTCCTTTCTTTTCTTTCCCCTACCACTCCCACTTCCACTACTCCTTTAGACCTTTTCTTCCTATTACACAATATCAATTATACAATTTTAAAATTACAATATCAACATCTAGAAGACATTACCACAGATTTTACAGAATCTAAAAGGATATAGAAAGCATATTACAAAGATCTTTTTTGAAATAAATTTGACAACTTCTAAGAAGTACCTTGGAAGACAAATTAATGAAACTAACTCTGGGGGAAATATAAAATTTGAATAGCACCTATTAAAGAAAGTATATTCCTAGCTTGAAAACCTACCTATGTGACAACAGCAGGCTCATATACATTTTAACTGATAAATTATATCAAACATTTAAAGCAGAAAAAAGAAAGAACACTTCTCCCCTCATTTTAGGAACTCAACATTGTGCTAATCCTAAAACTGGATAAAGATAATAGAAGAAAAAAGTATGAACATAGATAGAAATTTGTTTATCAAAAACTGTTAGAAGTCAGATCTGGCAGTATGTAGAAAGTGGTTTTATTAGAGGGATGGCAGTCTTGGTTCAGCATTAGAAGATACACCCCCAAAAGATACACCCCCTCTCATTTTAACAGAGGGAAGGAAAAAGCCATATGATCCTGTCAGTAGTTGGAGAAAAAGTATTGGACTAAATTCTACAGCTGTTCATGGTAAAAGCTATCAGGAGACTAGAAGTAGAACGGAACCTTCTCAACAGATCAAAGACATGTACTCCATACTTCCAGCAAAAATGCCTTATATGAATGGAGAAGATACAATGCTTTCTCCCTAAGGTGGGGAACAAGGATAGATATGCCTGCTCTTCATCTGTCCATTAAACTTTGAAACATAGGCCTAAACCTAAATAGTCTGGCAATGAAATGACACAATTAGGTTAGGATTGGCAAGGTAGAAGTAAGATCTTTATATGTAGATGAAATGATCATCTACAGAGAAAATACTAAGAAATCTCTAGGAGCCCCTAGAGCTTATATTTGAATTTAGCAGGATTAGAAAACACAAGGTATATATATAAAAATTCAGATCTATGTATACTTGCTATAAATGAAGAATTGGATATTGAAATTTAAAAGTTACGTAGGAGGACAAAGGAGCTAGAAAAGTAAAAAAAAAAACCAAAAAAAACCAGTGTTGGAAGACATTTAGTACATAATTTTAAGACTTGCTATAAAGCTACAGTAATCAAGGCAGTGTTGGTGTAAGGAAAGACATATAGATCATTGGAATAAAACAGAGAATCTAGAAATAGAACCACACGTATATGGTCGATTGAGTTTTGAAAGATTATTTAATATTAGCATTTTATAGAACATAAATTCAATTCAAGAACAGAGGAAAAGATAGTGTTTTCAGGAAATGGGACTAGAACACTTGGTATCCATATATAAAAATTAACCTCAACCTTTTATTTCCATACATAAAAATAACTTGAAAGGATCTATGAACCTAAATATGAAAGACTAAAGCTATAAAACTTTAGGAAGAAATTAAAAGAGAAAATGAATTTAGGGTAGGAAAGAACTTCCTAGGATACAAAAAACATGTATAAAAGAAAAAAATTGATAAATGAGATTCCATCAAAATTTAGAACTTTAAATGAAATCATTAAGAAAATGAAAAGTAGTCCATAAACAGACCATATTTATAATGCATATAACCTATGACCAGAGTGTATAAAGAACTCTTACAACTCATTAATAGACAACCCAATTAAAAAGTAGACACAAGAAGATGATAAATAACCAGTACAGCACAAGGAAAGGTGAGCAACACTAGAATCAGACAAATACTAATCAGAACAATTAGAAGATTGGATTATACACTCATTAGGGAGATGAAGTTAAAAGTTTGAAAAGAACAAATGTCAGCTTAGGTGTGAACCAGTTAGAACTTTCTAATACTGCTAATGTGAATGTAAAATGACATAACCCTTTCGGAAAACAATATAGAAATTTCTTGTATTACTGTTAAGAACCAACAGTCCTGTTCTTAAGTTTTTACTTGAGAGGAATGATAACACGTGTTTACAATAGATTTGTACATACAAGTTGAGTATCCCTTATCTGACATTCTTGGGACCAGACTGTTTCAGATTTTCATTTGAAATACACTTGATCTGCAAAGAGGATAGTTACTCCTTTGTTTTTTCAGGTTCCTGTCACATGGAGTATTGTTTTCCACCCTTTAACTTTCAGACTGTGAGCCTCTTTTGAATTAAATGTGTTTCTTATATGCAGCATATTGTTGGATCTTGTTTCTTGACCCATTCTGCCAGTCTATTACTTTTGATTGGTGAATTGAGACCATTACCATTGATGGTTATAACTGATACATATTGACTTATCCTTGTCATGACTTTTTCTGTTTGTTGGGTTCTCACCATTTACATTTAATTTCTTTTCATGCCAGATGGGTTCATTCTGCTTTGCTACCTGGGGTTGTGATCCTCAATATCTGTTCCTAGGATATTGTGTAAAATTCTTTGGAGTGCTGGATTGGTATTCATGAAGTTCCTAAGGTGCTCTTTGTCATGAAAGTATCTTTTTTCTCCATCTATTTTGAAAGATAGTTTTGCAGGGTCCATCAATCTGGGTTGGAGGCTGTTTTCTTTTAGGGCTTGCAACACATCACTCCAAACTCTTCTTGCCTTGAGGGTTTGCATTGAGAAGTCTGCTGTGATTCTGATGGGCTTTATTTTGTATGTGATTTGTTTCTTTTATCTAACTGCGTGTAGAACTTTGTTCTTCTGTAGTGTTTCTGGAATCTTAACAATTATATGCCTATGTGTAGATTTTTTTGATCAAGGCTAGTTGGAGTCCTATATCCCTCACTTATCTGTATGTCAGGTTCTTTTCCCCTCCTTGGGAAGTTTTCTGCCATCACTTCTGTGAATAGCTTTTTTATGTCATCTGCACTCTCTCCTTTTTCTTCATTGACTCCAATCAGTCTTCTTGTGTTCCCTTGCAATTTTAAAGCAATTTTGCTTTTCCTGGTCACTAATTGGAATCTTATCTTCTATATGTGAAATTCTGTCTTCACATTGGCTCATTCTGCTGTGTAGACTTTGAATGGAGTTTTTCATCTCCTGAAAATCTGTTTGCATCTGTTTTATGGGTTCCATTTGTTTCCTGTGTTTGGATTGCATCATGTTCCTGAGCTCCTCTTTAGATTTCTTAATTATATCTTGCACTATGAGTACAATCTCTGCTGTTATCTGAGAAATTATTTCTGATTTCGTTTTTTCCAAATCGTCTTTTTTTCCCACCATTTATTGGTACATTTTAGGTATAAAATACATTTACATACATCATTGGGATCTTGTACCATTACACGGTTATCTTGGTTCTTATTTTTTTCCCCCTTCCCCTGCCCTGCCCACACCCCCTCCTCTGCTCCCCACTTGCAAAGATCCCATTTCCATTTTTTTCCCTTTCTCATATATTTTTTCCCCTTTCCTCTCCGCCTCACCTCCCCCACCCTCCTAGACCTTTACTTCCTATTACACAATATCAATTACACATTTTTAAAATTAAAATATGAAGACATAGACATTACCACAGATTTTATAGAATTTAAAAGGATATAGAAAGCATATCTCAGAAATCTGTTTTGAAATAAATTTCACAACTTCCAAGAAGTACCTTGGAAGACAAATTAATGAAACTAACTCAGGAAGAAATATAAAATTTGAATAGCACCTATTAAAGAAAGTATAGTCCTAGCTTGAAAACCTACTTACATAACAACAACAGGCTCATATACATTTTAACTGATAAATTATACTAAACATTTAAAGCAAAAAAAAAAAGGAACACTTCTCCCCTCATTTTAGGAAATCAACATTGTGCTAATCCTAAAACTGGAAAGAGATAATAGAACAAAAAAGTATGAACATAGATGAAAATTTGTTTAACAAAATAAACTATTAGAAGTCAGATCTGGCAGGATGTAGAAAGTGGTTTTCTTATAGGGATTGCAGTGTTGGTTCAGCATTGGAAGATCCACCCCCAAAAGTCATCTTTTAACAGAGGAAAGGAAAAAGCCATATGATCCTGTCAGTAGTTGGAGAAAAAGTATTGAACTAAATTCTACAGCTGTTCATGGTAAAAGCTATTAGGAGACTAGAAGTAGAACAGAAACTTCTCAACAGATTAAAGACATGTACTCCATACTTCCAGCGAGAACGCCTTATATGAATGGAGAAGATACAATGTTTTCTCCTTAAGGTGGGGAACAAGGGCAGATATGCTTACTCTTTGTCTGTCCATTAAACTTTGAAACATAGGCCTAAACCAAAATAGTCTTACAATAAAATGACATAATTAGAATAGGACTGGCAAAGTAGAAGCAAAATCTTTATATGCAGATGAAATGATCATTTACAGAGAAAATACTAAGAAATCTCTAGGAACCCCGCGAACTTGTATTTGAATTTAGCAGGATTAGAAAACACAAGGTATATATAAAAATTCAGGTCTGTGTATACTTGCTATAAATGAAGAATTGGATGTTGAAATTTAAAAGTTATGTAGGAGTACAAAGGACCCAGAAAAGCCAAAAACAAAAACAAAAACAAAAACAGTGTTGGAAGATGTTTAGTACCTAATTTTAAGACTTTTTCTAAAACTATAGTAATCAAGGCAGTGTTGGTGTAAGGAAAGACATATAGATCATTGGAATAAAACAGAGAATCTAGAAATAGAACCACACATATATGGTCCACTGAGTTTTGAAAGATTATTTAACATTAGCGTTTTATAGACTATAAACTCAATTCAAGAGCCGAGGAAAAGATAGTGTTTTCAGGAAATGGCACTAGAACACCTGGTATCCATATATAAAAAATTAACCTCAACCCTTTATTTCCATACATAAAAATAACTTGAAGGGATCTACGAACCTAAATATGAAAGCCTAAAAGTACAAAACTTTAAGAAGAAAGTATAAGAGAAAATGTTTATGGATTTAGGGTAGGCAAGAAGTACCTAGGATACAAAAAAAAATGATGTATAAAGGAAAAAACTGATAAATGAGATTCCATCAAAATTTAGAACTTTAAATGACATTGTCCTTAAACAGACTAAATATTGTAAAATATTTACAATGCATATAACCTAAGACCAGAATATATAAAGAGCTCTTACAGTTTATTAATAGACCACTCAATTAAAAAGTAGACATAAGAAGATGATAAATAGCCAGTACAGCACAAGGAAAGGTGTGCAACTCTAGAATCAGAAAAATACTAATCAGTACAATAACGAGATTGAATTATACACTCATTAGGGAGATGAAGTTCAAAGTTTTAAAAGCCTTGTCATGACTTTTTCTTTTTGTTGGATTCTCCCCATTTGCGTTTAATTTGTCACACCCAATGGATTCATTCTGCTGGGCTTCCTGGGGTTGTGATTCTCATTGTCTTTTCCTAGGGTATTGTCTAAAATTTTTTGGAATGCTGGTTTGGTTTGCATAAAGTTCCTGCGGTGTTCTTTATCATGAAAGTATCTTATTTCTCCATCCATTTTGAAAGATAGTTTTGCAGGGTACATGAATCTGGGTTGGAGGCTGTTTTCCTTTAGGGCTTGAAATACATCACTCCAAGCTCTTCTTGCCTTGATGTTTTGCTTTGAGAAGTCTGCTGTGATTCTGATGGGCTTTCCTTTATATGTGATTTGTTTCTTTTCTCTCACTGCTTGTAGAATCTTGTTCTTCTGTTGGATTTCTGGAATCCCAGCTATTATATGCCTATGTGTAGATTTATTTTTGATCAAGGCTATTTGGAGTCCTATGTGCCTCACTTATCTGTATGTCAAGTTCTTTCCCCCTCCTTGGGAAGTTTTCTGCCATCACTTCTGTGAAGAGTTTTTTTATGTCATCTGCACTCTCTCCTGTTTCTTCATTGACTGCAATCAGTCTTATGTTATTCTTCTTTGCATCGTCCAGCAGCTGCTAGATTGATTTCTCGTGTTCCCTTACAATTTTAAAGCAATTTTCCTTTTCCTCCTCACTAATTACAATCTTTTCTTCTATATCTGAAATTTTATCCTTACATTGGTTCATTCTGCTGCGCAGACTTTCGATGGAGTTTTTAATCTCCTGGAAATCTATTTGCATCTGTTTTATGGATTTCATTTGTTTCCTATGTTGGGATTCCATCATGTTCCTCAGATCCTCTATTTTTTTTATCTGTGTCCTCTCTAGATTTATTAATCATGTCTTGCAGCATGAGCACAATCTTTGCTGTTATCTGAGTAATTATTTCAGATTTCATTTTTCCCAGATCCTCTTTTGTTGCCAGTTCAGAGAGTCCAGGTGGTTATCAGATTGTTCCATCTTGTTTCCCTTTGGGGTTGCTGCAGGTGATCCAGAAGTCTGCTTTTGATGCTTTTTACGTGTCTTCTCATTTCCACAGCAGGGGTGTGGTGGGGTGGTGGGGGTGGTGGTGGTTCTGGAGGTTCTGGCACCTGCGCAGCTCACCTTCTCTGCCCTAGGAGCATGGAATGGCGGCAGTGGAGCTTCCTTCCAGGGGCTGGGACTGGCTCCTCCAAATCCTCTTTTGTTGCCAGTTCAGGGAATACAGGCGGTTCAGTATCAGAGTGTTCTACCTCATTTCACTTTGGGGTTGCTGCAGGTGATCTGGAAGCCTGGTTTTGAGACTTGTTTACGTGTCTTCTCATTTCAATGGGGGTGGGGGGTTGGGGGTGCGGCTGGCACCCGCACATGTCACTTCCTCTGTGCTGGCGGGTGTGGTACAGTGGCCCGGAAGCCTCCTTTTGTATGCTAGGAGTGGGTCACCTCCTGTGTGCTGGCGGGGGTGGCATGTCGGCCCGGAAGTCCCCTCTTGTGCGCTGGGAGCGGCTCACCTCTGTGCTCAAGAAATACATTCTTAAAATGTGTGAACTTATTTCTATACTTATCAAGTGGTAAAATAAAATGTAGTACAATTGATGTTGTAGTATAACTTATGGATATAGCATCTGACAATGGTTTCATATTCCTATCACTACAAAAAGGACATTAGAGGTTCAACATCTTTAAGAATGGCAATAGAGACAAACCAGGAAAAATTCAGCTACCTCTGATAGGACTAAAATGTTAAGCTTAAAAGCTAAAAATAGTTAAAATAAATATTTGTAATGACCAATAGGCAAAGACAATTTGTTATGTATTCTAGGATCTTTGCTTTCCCTATCTTGAGAGCATAAAAGTGTAGGGAAGTCTTGAGTAAAGGGTTGTACACATGTAGGAAGTAAGTTTAAAATTTTTTAAAGTTACCATAGAAAACAAATACATTTTCACACAAAATGTCCTGTGGTACTGGTGTATTGTTAAGAAATTGTGATGTTGATCTCAATATGGAATTTCTTAAGAGCTAACAGTGCTGTCATCCTTTGTGTGTGTCTCAATATAGAACTAATTAAAATCTTATATAATTTCCAAGTTTGCTTATTGATAGGATTATTACCAATGATTAAATGAAATTCCTGTTTCTTAAAGTTTATTGCATTTCTACATTTGTCTTTTGGCCATCATTTGAAGATGTACCTATGAAAAATCACAGTTAAGGGCTGGGGATTTAGCTCAGTGGTACTGTGCCTGCCTAGCAAGCACAAGGTCCTGAGTTCCATCCCCAGTACCAAGGAGAAAAGAAAAAAAAGAAACAAGAAGGATAGGGTAGAAAGCCACAATGGGAAAAATCAGAGTTAAATTCCATAGTTTATTTTTTAATTTTAGGGCAGTTGCATGGAACTAAGATAATGGTTCTATAAAACCATTTATATACTAGATTAACAGCCATAAGTTTTACTATATCCAATAAGGGAATCAAGTAGAGGCCCTGGTTTATGTTTTTAAATTGAGGGGGTTTTTTGTCCAGAAGAAAAAACTGAGGTTTTTGTTCTCACTGATGTATCAAAATAATAATCCCTATTAAAAACTTGTATTTGTAATAGTAGTTCTTTTTTAATTTAAAAAAGAAGATAACTTTTCTGAAATCTTTTTTAATGTTTGAAAGGCAAATGTTATAAAATATGTAATACATTAATATTTTGCATAAAATATTAATATATTGAGGAATTATTTCTAATTTTCTAGGTAATACTAAGTTTTATTTATAAGGATGTATTGAACATTAATGAATGTTTTAGAAAGCCAAAGATACAAATCATATTTAAAAGATTTGGAGAAGGTAGTTGTATAACAATAGAATATAAGACCTCCAAAAACTGCATATTAGGCTGTGATAGCTGGGGAGAGGGTTAGTTAAATGAAATATTCATAGTCATTGAAGAAATATGGCAAGAAGATATTTTAATATGTTTGTTTAAAACATTATATTTATAAATATGTATTTAATAATAATGAAAATTTAAACCCTTCTTAGCCAGTCAACTGTAATAAGAGTAAAATAATGTTCTTTTTTGATTCATTTATTAGCAAAAATTACCTATGATAGTTTCTGTGCTTATATATGATATTAGAAGAATGATTTCAGTTTTTTTGAAGGGCCAAGTTACTAGCTGGCATTGATGACGTAGAGAGTGATTGTGAACACAGTGATAGTTAATGATGGTATAAATCAATATAGTGAATTTGAAATTGAATGTAAATATAGTACTTAATGTTTTATTTTCAGTTAATTGTTTATAATTGGATTATATATATCCAATAAATATCCCTCAAATTAACAATAGCACAAAACTAACATTTTATTAGGACATATATATTTTATTATAAATAAAGCTAATCAATTTAAAATGCTGGTATTAGATGCAGATTTAATGCCTGGATTTACAAAATAAGAATTGGTAGCTAGAGAAAATCATTGGTTTGTTTCTGTGTTTCTGCTGTTATAAATTACAATGATATTAGAAATCTAATACTTTGCCCAAATGAACACAATATAATTAGTTTACCATCAAGGAAAATTGATTGAACTCCTTAGTGTTCAGTCAAATTTGTTGATTATAAATTGACTAAAAACTATAAGTCTGTAAAATGAGAAAAAGTTTACAAATCATTAGTACTACAGTAAAACTGAGTATTTGAATTGAGAATGGAGGAAATGCTTATAGTGGGTAAACACCTAAGTTGGTGGAGAATGTAAAGTTAGCTGAGGAGCCACAGGAAAATTAAGCAGAATGATATGAGGAAAATTTGAGTACGGGCAGATGATCTGAAGCCTTCTTTATAGAAAAGGAGAAATTCAGCCTTTTTCAGCTTTGCAGAGAGGTCAGGGATGGTAAAAATAAATAACACAGAGCTGTCAGAGACAATTGAAGTAGAACCAGAAGAATTTGAATAGGGTAAATACATTTTTGGTAAGGTGATGGATAGAATTAAAGTCACGTTGTAATAAAGTATTCTAATTGGTAGAATCTGTAATTTTAATATAGAAGGATTTGATTTTACATAAGTGAAAAGTGTTCAGAAAGTAGCAGACATGATATATTCTAATATCATCTTGATACATTATAAAGGTGGTAAATGTTATTAAGCCACAAAAGAAACAACAGATACTACCAGAAAGGGAAGATTAGAGTTGAGGAAGTAGAGGTAAGATTTCCTTTTTATCCTACTTGGAATTTTTTTCTTTACTTGATGAGAGTTTATATTTCATTTGGATTCTCAGTAAAATCTGCACTTTATTTCGTTCTCAGGTAGTTAAAACTGTAATTTTACTAGAAGAGTGTTCTAATTTCCTATTGCTGATTTAACAGTTGCCAAAAACATAGCGAGTTAGACAGTACAAATTTATTACCTTACAGATCTGGAGGTGAGAAGTATGAAATGGGTGTCACTGGGTTAATATCGAGCTGTTGGCAGCACTGCATCCCTTTCGGAAGGTATTAGGTGAGGTTTTGTGTTTTCATTTTTTCCCAGCTATCAGGCACTATTTAGAATTAGTTAACTGGTGACCACCTTTCATCTTCAAAGTTGATTTTTTTTTTTCAGATGTCATCACTATGACAGTGACTTTCCTGCTTCCCTCTCCCATGTTTAATGATGCTTATGGTTCTACTGGACCCACCATGATAATCCAGGTTAATCTCTCCATTGCAGTGATTAGCAACCTTCATTCCATCTGCAGTCTTAATTCCCCTTTGCCATATACCAAACAGATTTATATGGGTTTTTTGGGGGGAAGGGCTGTTATTTACCACAAAGATGCTTTCACCCTCACCTTTTTTTTTGTTTTAGTTTTATGGAAAAATTTAAGTGAACAGGTAACAGTATAATGAATCCCCAGCTTCAACAATTATCAGCTTTGGCAAATCTTGTTCATATTTACTATCATATTTACTACTCTGTCATTTCATTATTTTAATGCAAATCTCACACATGTTACTCTTCTATTTGTATAAACCACAGAGGCCAGACAAGGACCTTCCTTCTTTTTTAATAATAAAATCTCAAATATCACATCTAAAAAAATTAACAGAATTTCTTTATATAATTTAATATGTGGTTAATGTTTAAATTTCCTTAACTGTCCCATATTATTGTTCTGTAACTAGATTGGGATCCCAGGAAAGCTCATGTTGCATTTCCACTTAGCATAAAGTTATCTTTAATTTATGTAAAGGCATAGGGGTTTTAAAAAAATTAATCTATGCTATTGTATATGTTAATAAAACAAAACTATGTCTGATTCCTTTTTGAATTGGAAGGCTATACATAAGGAAGTGGGTAGGTTGTTCAGTGTACTTTAAGATAGCAAGTTGTGCTACACTGACTTTTGAAAGTTGTTTTCTAGACATGCTAACATCCTTTAAGGTGTTGGCAAAAGAATATTGTTAGGCTGAGCAGTTGTACCTTTTTGTGGTAGTACTATGGGGTAGGCTTTTCTGAGAATGTTAGAAAAGAGCAAAGTGTATGTTAAAGTTAATAAAAGTAACATGGATTCTTCAGGTTGCACTCAATGCTATTAACTATTACATATGAAGTAAGTTACTTGGGGGATAAGATTAGATTCAGCTTCACATATGTCTTATGTGAAAGAACAGAATACTTGTGAAGGATCACTTTGTAGTATTTAGAAAAAATTATAAAGCAATAAGCTTAAAATGAAGTGGTCAAAGTCTGTTGTATTTCTAACTCGAATTTTTTCTAAGTTACAGCGTATCCAAGATTCAGGTTAATAGGCCAAATATTCTTGAAGAACTGAATTGAAAAAAGTAAGGGGATCAGAATACTGATGAGGAATTTAATTTATTGAGTTCCATTTATAAATAATCTGTACAATATGTTTATTATTATTTATATAATTTAGAAGATTCCTTTTTCTGACCCTCTGTTGCCTTATGGTAGTTTATTACTTACTCTTTTTTTCCAGTTCCATTCTAACCAAAATTCCATTGATAGGTGGTGTAATGTTTAGTATTCTCATGCTTTGCAGTAGCTACCCAGCTTAATTTGTGATGTCACTTACTATGTAGACATTAAAAACTTATTTTACATATAACTGTATTAGACAATTTTTAATTGGATTACAATTTTTTAGGAATGTTTACAAAGCAAGAACACAATACATAAACCATTTTTATGATTAATAATTTATATCATCTGTGTGCTGTAATTCATTTTTAGAGCTTTTATGAAACTTCCTCTTATAATTTTTAAAATAGATCAGATCCTTTGCTTCCTGTCCCTTCTTTTCTCTTTTAGCATATTTTTGAGTCATTTTATACTTCATCTGCTATTTTTCTCTGTCCATTGGCCAAATTAATTTGTACTTGTATTCTCTTGGCTAAAGAGTTCCTTTATTTTGGAAAATGTTTAAAACATATTTCTTTTGCAACAGTTTCACTCCCCTAGCAAGTCTAATACTCTGCAGGGACTATTAACATACCAAAATAACTTTCAGTCAAAATTTCTATTTTATTCACCAATTTCTTCTGAAAGTGTTGAAAAATATTTAATCTTGCTATGTTCAGTATAATCATAGGGTTATCTTCAAATCATGCTTCTTTGTTCTCTGATAGCTAATACTCTAATTTCTGTCTTCATAAAAAGCATGGTTATACACTTATTGTAACTTCATTTAACATTTTCACAATCAGCATGTGTTTTATTCTGAGGAAGGCTATAGATTTATAAAGCTTGGAACAAAGGATACATATTGAGGTCATAGGGTGTTAAGAGCTGAACATTAGAGAATTGATAACTAAAGACAAAATAAGGAAAGGGAAAGAGGGAAATATTTGAGGTATAATTTGTATGAAATACAATTTATAGATTTTAAGTACTCAGTTTAGTGGATTTTTGACAGTTATTTACATCTGTGTAACTAACCACCAGTCAAAACATAATATAGAATTTCTGAAATTTTCTTAAATTTCTTCCTAACCCTTCTATTTAATTTTCCATCTCTGTCTTCTTAGGAGGAAGCTAAATTCTACTTCAATCACTATATCGTACTCTTGCTTGTTCTTAGACTTCATAGAATCAGACAGTATGCTGAATGTGTATGTGTATGAGTTTTGCCTATGTTGTTAAATGTCTCAGTAATTTTTTCCTTTTTATTGCTGAATAGTAGTCCATCAAATATTTTTATTGAAAAATTGTATTTCCATTATAATCACTGACATGCTTATTACAGAAAACACAGCATGGTAGAGAGAAAAATGCAAATTTCTATACTTCAAACATGCAGATGCAAGCAATAAATTATTGATTTTGGGTATATTTCAGTATTCTTTTATGCTTAGTTTTTTCATTAGATGGAAATAAGCAAAGACCAGCCAAACAAGAAAAGAGCTATTTATCTAGAGCTTGCTGAAGCAAGGGTATTAAATACCATCAGTTGTATTTAGCCCAAGCTGAAAAGCAAATAGTCCAGTGGGAGATCTTTATAATGAAAAAAGGGCAAACTTCAGATATACAATTACTGGAAGTTGTTGGCATGGGAAATTGAAGGTAAGCTAAGTAAAGTTGGGAAATCCTATGTAATTAGTTTGGGAAACATTTGACTTTCATTAGTATTGAGCTGGAAGTATTGTTGGGGAGGAAGCTGCAAAGATTGGAGAATCTGGCAGTCATTGAACAATTACTCATTATTCTGGGCTGATTGCTGCAGAGGTTGTGGTTTGACTTCCTGTACTGGTTCCTGCAGGAACTATAGTATATTTTCGTGAGATGGTTTTTGCAGATTGTGGGTCAGAGTTCTGTTATTATATATGGTCCAGCCATTGCGTATTGTATTGAATGTTCAATTTCTTTGTTATGTTTTGGTATGTCTTACAGATCTTACATAGACTTTTACAACTTAACATTAGAATATATTTTTTTCATGTGAATTATGGAATTTTCCTTTACAAATTATAATGGCTTTATTATAGTCCATCTAGTGGAAGCACTTCCTTTTATTACTGAAAATGTCTCCAGTTTTTCATTCTTAGAATACTATTATGAACATCTGTGAGCATTATGCTTTCACCATATTTAATATTATTTCCCAAAAATAGATTCCTAGACATAAAACAGTTGAGTTATAGGACTTTTATGTATATTTTTTATTTACTTGCTAAAAGTATTCAATTTAAAAACACTCTAATAATATATAACTTCTAGATTAATGATATTTTCACCAGCTGTAGATATTAGAAATCTTTTTTTAATTTAGTAGGTGAAAATAGAATTTCATAGTTGTTTAATTCATATTTTTATTACTAGTGATCTTGATTATTTTCTCATGTATTTGTTTATCAAACCAGTTTAGTTTTTTATTTTTATGAATTGTCTTTTTCTTGGCCCTTACCTTCTCATCTATTGGTTTTTAGTAACATTTATATAAGTTAGTATAAAATCTTTATCTATTAAGTCTATTATTATTTTATCTCATTTTTATAAAGTATTCTCCAGTTCATTATTAGCATCTTTTTTTTTTGTACTGGGGATAGAACTCGGGATGTTGCACTTGCGAGGCAGGTGGCAGCACCACTGAGCTAAATCCCGGGCCCCTCATTATTAGCATCTTTTAATAAATTTTCTAAAATACATAAATTTTTTCATGTGTAGTCAAATCTAGTGATACCTTTCTTAATGACCTCTTCCTCAATAAGAAAATATATCAGCAATCCAGATTTTTTATTGTTCATTTCTATTTTATTGTATATTTTATATTTTAATATTTGTATTCCAAACAATTTGTTTGGTGTACAGTATGACTCTAATGACTTTTTTCTTCAAACAGCCAGTCAGCTGTACCATACTACTTATTAATTTGTTCTTACTGTTTCCACTGGCTCTGATACTCCTTTGTCAGATATTAACTTTTGATGTGTACTATGAATTGTATCTAGGATGACTATGTTCTTCCACCTTTCTGCCTGTTCTTGTGCCAATACCATAATGATTTCATTTTCAGGCTACAGACTGACCAAAATATTTAGTTTGGGTTTTGGAATATTTAGAAAGAAATGAAGTTCCTCTGCTTGTCAGCCAAAGATTGCATACCTGTAGTCAAACATAGTTTTTAAAAACAATTTTATTTTTATTAGTACATGTTTGCATAATTATTACATTCATTGTGGGGAGTTGGTGCACACAGTTTTATTAGAATAAAGGTGACTATACATTATATAGCAAGGGCTTGTTATAGAATTTGCCCCGTGTTAGTGATTTTAGGCCAAATGCAAAGAAGCGAGAATTTAATGTTTTCAGAAAATGGGGACAATTCTATGATTTGGCATCCTAAGAATTTTTATCATGTTCCAGGACATTGGTATTGTAAGGATTTTTTTTTTTTTAACCAGACCTCAAAAGCACAGTAAACAAAGCAAATGAGATTATGTCAAACTAAAAAGTTTTTGCATGCCAAAGGAAAGGACACAATCAACAGAATGCAGAAACAAACTACAGAACAAGAGAAAGTATTTTCAATGTATCTGACAAGGAGTTGAAATCCACAGTATATAAGGAACTCCAAAAATTCAATTGAAAAATTAAATAGTCTTATTTAAAAATGGGCAATAGATCTAAATAGCGTTTCTCAAAAGAGAACATACAGTTGAACAACATGCATATGAAAAAAATGGTGAACATCACTAATCATCAGAGAAATGCAAATCAAAACCACAATATATCATCTCATCCCAGTAAGAATGTCTGTGATCAAAAAGACTGAAGATAACAAGTCCTGGCCAGGATGGGGAGAACAAAGTATCCCTGCACAATGTTGGTGGGGAATGTGAATTTGTACAGCTATTGTGGAAAACAGTATAGATGTTCTTCAAAATTTAAAAATAGAACTGCCCTGTGATCAGCAGTCCTACTACTGGGTATATATCCAAAGGAAATGAAATCAGTATGTCAGAGAGATATCTCCTTTCCACTGAAGCAATATTCACAATAGCCAAGAAATGGAAACATTCTGTATCCATCAGCTGATGAATGGATAAAAGAAATGTGTTACATATGCACAGTGGAATACTATTCAACCATAAAATGAATGAAATCCTGTCATTTGAATGGAACGAGAAATCATCATGTTAAGTGATATATAGTAAGGCACAGAAATAAGTATCATGATCTTACACATATGTGGAATCTAAAAAAAATTCATCTCATGGAAGGTGATTGTTGGATAATGGTAACCAGAGGTCACAGAGTAATGGGGTAAGGGAGGGATAGGGAAAAGTTGAATAATGGATAACTAAGGTACAAGAAGCTCAATGTGTTATTATACAGTGGTGGCTACAGATATTAATAATGTATTATACATTTCGAAAGCTGGAAGAAATGATTTTGAAACTTTTTGCCATAAATGACAAATATTTGAGGACATAAATATATTTAACCTTATTTAAACATTACAAATATATATAGTTTAGGAACATTACATGGAACATTAATCTGTACAATTTTTGTTTTCATGTATCAGTTAAAAAATAAAAAGTAAAAATTTAGGCAAGAGGAATGATATGGGGCTAAAGTTATAATAAAGAAGCAGTTGCTTGTATTAGCTGGGTGAGGGGAATGTTTAATTATTGTGGCTTGTACAATGTTCTTACTGTTATTTGTACCCAGACATGATTCTACAGTGGTCTTATTTTTGTCTTGCTTCATCACAATTATAACATGGCCTTATTTGATGTTAATTTTAGATGAAAATTTTCATATTCAAGAGAGCATCACAGGCTACCTATCAATATCAGACCAACTGTTACATCGCTGTTAGAGATTGTTTTTCCTTTTTTAGCAATTTCTTACTTAACATACTAATGCTATAGTATGTTGTTAAGCAAGTAAGCCTGTTTCAATATCTAGAAAAAAGATATTTTTCCTATTGATCAACAGCCAACAATTTATATTTGCAACTTGCATTTGTTATATAATTGTTGTATAACTTATTTATTACAATTATATACTTAAAATAGTCTTCTTTTTTTTGTACTGGGGATCGAACTCAGGACCTCGCACTTGGCAGGCAGGCGTTGTGCTTCTGAGCTAAATCCGAGGCCCTTGAAATAGTCTTTTTGAAAATGACTCTTCATAATAAGTATACAAGTTTCTTGAGCTTTGTGTTATTTACATTATTTAGATTTTTTTTCTCTCAAATTTAAGAAAATGTTGCAGACTTTATTCCACATAATAGTTGCCGGCAGGTAGCCATTTTTAATTCTAGCATAAAAGATTTAAAGAAACTCTTGTTTTCCTGAGAGTAGTTGAACACAGCAAATAAATTTAGTATTTTTGTTTAGTGTGGTAAATATACAAAATTGTACTTACTATAAAAATGAAAATGAATTTCAAAAACAAATTTACTTATAGAAACTAGTATAGAAAGAAAACTAAGTTTCAAAAATCCTACAGGAAACTGTTGTGTATGTATTAATCTGAGTGAGATAATCTGCCTATAATATTGTGATTTTTTAAGTTGAACTGTGTGACATCTGCAAAAGCAGTTATTTTAAGTAAAATCCAGCAGAGTATTTACTTGAACTACATCACTGCCAACATTTTACACTGCTGGAGTAGTTTTTATTTCTATTTTTCTAACCATTTCTTTTTATTCACTTATATTAGCAAACAAATTATTTGATAAAAGAAAATTATGTGAGGTGAAATAACATCCTTAGCAAATATATATTTCATGAAGAGTATTGCATTTGATAGTAGAATAGCCAGCTGTTGAATGAATCATACACAGAAATTTAACTTCTTGGCTCTGGTGGAGATTGCCTTAGTCACAGAGGGAAATTTCTTTAAAAACTGTATTTACTTGTTTTAGTGAGATCGAATATAGGATGGGATTAATATTTGAGATGAAAACTCCAGATCCTTAAATAGGAAAGAGTGATAGAGAAGAAACTAAATGATACTGGAAAGAACCCATATACTCAAGTTTATCTTGTAGAGCCAGGATTAAAGAACATTAGGGCACCCGAAGTAAAATTAATCTAATACCCAGCCTATTGATTTAGGTTTCTCCATAGCTTTTTCATCTTTTTTGTTTTCATCTTTCATCTTTTTGTTTTTTTGCTGTCTCAATTGTTTGTACTAAATCATACTGTGCCTCTCTTCCCAGATTTAGACTTAATTTCTGGTGCTAAATTGAAATATTTAAAAATTCCTTTTCAGTATCTTTATGATTTATCTTAAGACTTCTTCGAATGACATATTATTTAGAAGTGTTTTGAAATCTGTAATTATTTTGAAGTTTTCTATTTATATTGATAAATTATAATTTACACACATTGTGGTCTGATAGCGCACTTTATATGATTTCTAGTCTTCTAAATTTGTTAAGGGGTGTTTTATGGTCCAGAATGCAGTTTGTCTTGGAGAATGCAGTTTGTCATTCTTGAACTTGAGAAGAATGTATATTTTACTGTTACTGGATAAAATAGTCTATAGACTTCAATTAGATCCAGTTGTTTGACAGTGCTGTTCAGTTCAACTATGGTCTTAATGGTTTTTGGCCTGCTACATCTGGCAATTACTGACAAGTAGGGTCTCCTACTCTAATAAGGAACACATCTCTTTCTTATTATTCTATCAGTTTTTGCCTCACCTATTTTGACACTCTATTGTTAGATATATACATCTTGATGATTGTTATGTCAGATTAGAGATAATCAACACCTTTATGACTATGTAATACCTATCTTTATCCTTGATGATTTTCCTAGCTCTGAATTTGGCTTTGTCTAAAATATAACTAGTCCTGTTCTATTTTATTAGTATTAGTGTGGTGTTTTTCTTCATCTCATTACATACTTTTAATTGATAAGTGTCTTTATACTAAACTGAGTGTCTTGTGGACAATATATAGTTGAAGATGAGTTTTTCAATCCACTTTTATAGTCCATGTCTTCTAATTGGTATAGTCCATGTCATTAGTCCACTGATGATTGTTGATTAACATCTACCATTTTACCTTTTTAGGTTTCTTTTTGTCTTATTTCCTTTTGTTTTATACTCTTTTTCTGTCTTGTCTAATTTTAACTGAGCATTTTGTATGATTCAGTTTTTTCTCTTTTTTTCGTTTATCAATTATCCTTCTTTTTATACTTAATTTGTGGTTGACCTTGAGTTTGCAATATACATTTATAGCAAATCCAAGTCCTCTTTCAAAGAATACTATAGCAACTCATGGATACTGCACATTCCTTATAATGAAGTATTCCCAATTCCTTCTTACTATCCTTTATAATAGTTCGTTATTCATTTCTTTTATTCACAGGTCATAATTACCAAATACATTGTTGGTATTATTCTGATCCATATATTACTTGTTAGCTCAGCTAAGAATAAGAAAAATATTTTACTTCTATTTATTCCTTACATCCTTTCTTTATGTAGATCTTAGTTTCTCACTTATAGCATTTTCCTTCTTTCTGAAGAATATCTTTTAGTATTTCTTGCAAGGCAAGTATATGTGTAACAAAGTTTGCATTTTTATTTTTCTGAGAAACACTTTTTCTCATTCACTTTTCAAGAATACAGTAATTTTCCCAGATATAGAGTTCTAGATTGTTGGGTATGTTATTTTTCTTTCAACAGTTTAAATATTTCAGTCCACTGTCTTATTGCATAACTCCTGAAAACAAGTATGATGTAATGATTTTCTTTGGTCTTCTATAGGTAAGATTTTACTTCTCTGGCCTCTTTCAAGATTTTTCTCTTTGGTTTTCTCTAGTTTGATATAATATCATAGGCATACATTTTTTAGTATTTATCCTGTTTAGTTATCTCCAAGGTCCCCAAAACTTTGGTTTGGCATGTATCATTAGTTTTTGGATATTCTCAGTCTTTATTGCTTCAAGTATTTCTTCTGTTCTTTTCTCTCTTTAGTCTTTCTGATATTTCCATTACATGAATATTACACCTTTCATAATTTTCCCAGCGTTCTTTTATATTTTGTTCTTTGCATTTCAGTTTTGGAAGTTTCTATTGAAATTTCTTCATGCTCACTCATTCTTTCCCTAATTGTATCCAGTCTATAGATGAGCTCACAATGGAATTTTTCATTTTTGTTATAGTGCTTTTGATTTCTAGCATTTCTTCTTGATTCTTAGTGTCCACCCCTGTTTTTAAGTTAGCCACCTGATTTCATACGTTGTCAACTTCTCATAAAAACTCTCAGCATATTAACCATAGTTGTTTTAAATTTTCAGCTGACAATTCAAAAATCCCTACAGATATAGGAGAAATAGAACTGCCAACCTGAAAGATGTCAGTTGTGATGAGTTTGTGTCCCCTGAATTCCAAAGGACAATGGAGATTTAAGAGTAGGAAAGATTTATTGAGGCATAGCTCTTGAGAGATAGAAGGGGGTCCTGAAAGTGGGTTGCCACTGAGGCCTTTTGTCAGGGGTAATTCGTACAGCAAAGTTACAGTGTGGTTACAACATGGGTACAACTATAATCACCCAATAAGTTTACAAGTATAGCTGCTTAGGTAATATTGCTCCAACAGGGAAGCAGGACAAATAGCAAGGGTATATGGCTGACATCATTAACCTTGGCTTAGCTATGACTTCTAAAACAGGAACATTTTTTGGAAGGGATGGGTCTGGATGTTTTGGTTACCCATCTGGGTATCTGATGCATATCTGGACTTAATGGACTGTACAGTAGATACCAGTTACAGTATAATCTCAAATTTCCATTATCCCTTAGGGAAGTATGCAAGTCTGGTCATTGTGACTTTTTTTTTTTTGGTAGCGGGGATTGAACTTGAGACCTTGCGCTTATGAGGCAGGCACCAGAACCACTGAGCTAAATCCCAGGCCCCATGGCCATTGTGACTTTAATCTCCAGAGCCATGCCTTCTTCAGATGTAACTCCACCCACAGTTTTGATATGTTCTCACCTTTTGCATTGATTTCCTCTAGGGCCTGTCTCTGTCTGACTGCCTATTAATTTCTACCTAACTCAGCTGCCTATAATACTACCATGCATGATATTTGCTGTTTTTTCAAACTATATATTCTTTTCTTTTAGTATGTATTATAATTTTTATTGTTGCCAAATGACAGAAATGATCTATTGAGTCAAAGGTATTGAGTAAATAGGCCTTTAGAGTAAGGTTTTATTTATCTGGTTAGGGGTTAGACTATTTGTTGTTTGCTACAGCTGAAGATGTTAGAAACTAAAGTTCCCTCTTTTTTCTTTTTGTTTCCTTTGTTGTCTTTGGGTTTCCCTAGAGAGCCTTTCTTCGGTGAAGTCCGAGATATTCATTTTTTTTTTTAGTTATTTTTCCTGATTATTATTCAGGGGCCCTACTGATGGAGTAGGGAAACATTATATTGTAATTAAGGCTCAATCTTAGTGAGTCTGTGCTTTGGGGCTAGAATTTCACAAATGCTTCTCCAACTGTCTTTCCCCTTAGTTGAGACAGGAAGGTTAGAATTGGTATTTTCCTTCTATCTGGAATGTTTGAGGGAGCTTGAGGTGTGTATTTCCCTTCCCTCAGTTTGATTAGGCTCTGATAAAACTCCAGTTGGATATGCTATAGTAAAATAATTTCTGTTGAGGATAGGCCTTGGGAGGCTGAGGTAGGAGAATCACTGCAAGTTCAAGGCCAGCCTGGGCCACATAGTGAATTCAAGCCCAGCCTGAATTAGAGCAAGACCCAGTCTCAAAAAAAAAAAAAAAAGTAAAATTAATAATAGAATGCTGAACTGGGCATGGTGGTGCATGCCTTTAATCTCAGCACTCAGGAGGCTCAGGCAGGAGGATAACTAGGAGCTTGAGGCCAGCCTGGGGTACACTTGTCACTATAATGTTGCTTGTTATTTATTACAACAATAAATGAATGAATGAAGAATGAATGAATGAATGAATGGAATTCTGAATGTATTTGAAAATGGTACCTTTTCCCTCCCTGTGCTGGAGGCAAGAGGAGATTTTTCTTTGATTTTGACTGTCAGAGCCTGATGGGGCTCCTGCAGGAAAAATTCATAAAAGTATCAAGGCATCCCTAAGACTGAGCCCTCCTGGAGTTTTTAACTCTCAAACTTGCCTATGCATACCCTCTAGCAATTTGTTAAATTCTCTGTAGGGTTTTCTGCCCTGTTACTGATTTTCACACCGAGATAGTTCTGAGGTAGATTGTGATTTTCTGTATCTGCCTGAGTCTCTAGTTTTGGGGTGGCGGTTTGCTGGGTGACCTGAGTTTTCTGAAAGATCTAAGAAAAGTTGTTGGTTTTCCAGTTTGTTTTGTTTTTTCTTGCATGGATGCAATTGATGACTTCTTAGCTCTCATAGGTCAGAAATTATAACTTCAGCATTTCTTTAAACTTTAAACCTTGAAGCCCATATTGAAATTCATTTATATAATTATGTAAAGGTTTTAGCATCATAACAGTGGTAAATAACTCCCACCCAAGTAAAGGAGAACTTCATATCTTTTTTTTTTTGGTACCGGGGATTGAACTCAGGTCCTTGTGCTTGCACAGCAGGCGGCGAAATCTTTGAGCTAAATCCCCAGCCCTAAATATTTACTGCTAACATAAGGAATCATTAATTATTTTCAACTGCTTTCTGGCCCTTTTTCTGTTTCCTTCTATACCTTCTATTATGTATTCATAATACATAATACATAACGTTTAGTTCCCTGATGGCATCCCATAATTCTCATAGGTTGCATTGTTTTATTCTTTTGACTCTTTGCTACTCTAAATAGGTAATTTCTGTTCTTTCAGCTCACTCATTCCTTCTTCTGTTTGGTCAATTCTACAATTGAAGTTTTCTATTGAATTTTTAAATTTCTGTCATATTCTTTAACTCTAGGATGTTTTTCTGGTTCTTTTATATAGCTTCTATTGCTTTATTGATTTTTTTAAAAACTTTTTTCATGGGTTTTCCAAATTTTAGTTAATTTTCTTTCTATATATTCTTATAGTTCACTGAGTACTTTATCAAAATTGTTCTGTCATTTCATAGATTTCCATTTTGGGGGGCATGATTAGAAATTTGCTAATTTTTTTTGCAGGTATCATGATACCATGATTCTTAATAATCCTTTTGTCCTTACATTGATGTTTGTACATTTGAGGAGATAGCTCCATCTTCTGGCCTTTACAGATTTTTTAAAATCTCAGGGATCGAGTTTTACTATTATTGTTTAATTTACCCTGTGATTTGGCTGTGATTCTGAGAGACTCAGCTGGTGGTGACCCTGGGCAGGCAGAGCTTGTGGTGAGTGCTGTAGTTGACTGGGCTGCTGCCTTTGTTCTGATATTGGATGTAGCCAGTAGCTGGGCTTTGCTGACCAGTGAGACCACTGGCTGGGCTCTGATATCAAGTGGCGTTATTAGATGGGTAGCATGATGACTTTTGCTTAGAACTATTACAGAATATATTCCCTGGCTTGACCAGTCCCTATTTAGGATCTTCAGTTGGGCAGGGTAGCAGGCTATAAGGTTAGGTAGAATTGCTATTCTGGACAGGTGCAGCCTAGGGGCTATGCTCCTTAGAAATGCATAATTGAGGATTTTTTTTTTTTTTTTGACTAGGTGGATCCATGGGAGGGGTTTTTACTAAATTAGGTAGCTGTTAGACCACCTGGATCAAGTAGGACTAGCCTGCTTGTTTCTCTAAAAAGCATAGATTTGAGAGACTCCCTGTCTAGATGAGGTCATTGTATTGGTATTTGAGTTATGTGGATCTGCTGTTTGCTTTTCTGTGTGAAGCTTTTCTAACCCCTTTGTCTTTGAAATCTGTGGCAGCAGGAGTTTTCTTACCTGGGTGAGGTCACTGGGGGTGGGATGGCAATCTAGAGTCTCAAGCTATATTTCACTTCCAGCTTTGTGGGTATGCTATAGGTTGGCTGTTATCAAATACTGTAGCTAGCAGGATTGCAGAGGTACCAAGATCTGCACATTGGTCACTGTCTTTGTTTTTACCCAACTTTTAGATGGTCAAGCTTTCCCATTTCTCCTAATGTTCCTAATGAAGTGACGTCAGAGTGGGCTTCTCAAGAAGTGTCTTGTAATGCTAGGGAAGCTGGATGATTGCCTCTAGTTCTCTTTTCCCACTGTAGGAACTGTGAGCCTAGACTAGGGAAATACTCTCCATTTGGTGCTCTGCTGACTTGGGGAAGGGGAGGAGTGGCATGGCTTCAGTGAAACTATTCTTATTATTCTAATTTAGGTTTCATTCAGTTTTGCATACTATACAGGTATCTCAGGCTTGTTTCCAGGTGTTGGGTTTTCAAAAGGCTGTTCTAGTCCAGTGGAGGCAAAGCTATGGCATGCATGCTGCAGTGGGCTGTTAATCATTAAAAGGTTAGCCATCACTGTTTAGTCCATGGATAGTTGTTAGGTGAACTTTATGTAAGGGATGTGTCTCAAGACTTCTTATTCCCTTGAAGTTTGTCCATTTTATTAGTCTTTAAGAAGAACTGGTTTATAGACCTGATATTTATGTAATTAATAATATTTTAACAATTCTCACTAATACAATTTTCTTTAATTTCTATTGTTTGGAATTTGGAGTGTGTGTGTATATGTCTGTATGTAGGTGATGAATCATTATAAATGTTCAATAACAATGGAAAGAAACACTAGAAAGTATATAGAAAATACAAACTTCCTAACATACATTGCTAATTGTATATATAGTGCCTCTATCACCTTGTTTTTGGTTTCTGATCTCTTAATAACAAAAAGATACATTATTCCACATACCTGGTATTTTTCTATTTTTTTTCCTTTTTATTAGTTTCTATTTTGACACAGTGATACTGTGATAAGACATTCTCATATATCTCTACTGTGAACTCTATTCTTTACACAAAATACTTTGTCATATGCAATGCTTTTTGACTTGAATTCTGATCATAATATTGATATAGCACATAATGGGTTACAGAGAGATAGATTTCAGATTCTTGTGTATGTTGAGCAAACATTTGCAAGTGTACACCCAATGGTAAGAGAAAAAGAAGCTACATTTATTGAAGTTAACAGGGAAGGTGTGCTCAGGACATGTGGGTTCATGCCAGCAGAAACAAAAGGGTGACACAAACAGGGAAAGAAGTGGTGCTGGGGCAGTAAGAAGAATAGGAAAAAAAGAAAAGTAGGGCTTTTGGATTTAAAAGATGTATCCCCCACCTAGAGCATCTCTTGTTGGATCTCTCTGAATATGACTGACAGAAATGACTGACAGTGTACTTTGCCATCTCAATAAATTTCTTGGATTGTTGTTATTCTTGTTTCTGCTTCTCTTGGGATGGTGTAAAGAAGATTAACCCTGGGGTGTTGCCCAAGTTCAGGTGGATGGAGGGAGAAATGGTACCAGAGTCCCAATTGTGCTACCTGCGCTATTCCCTACTGAGACACTTGATCCTTTTAAGGGGTGCATAGGGATGAATGTCTGTATTACAGGGCTACTTTCTGCTAAGTAGGGGCACTGACTCTACCTACATAGAGACCAAGAAACTGTTGCCCTGACTAAACTAGGGAGACTAAGAGAGTTGTACTCCTCTGAGAATTTCCTGATGAATCAGATATGGAGGCAGGATTTAATCCTGGGCTTGGGCCATCATCAGTAGTTTAATGGCTATTAAGAAGAAACACATTTAATTAAGATATTAAGTATATAAAAGTAAATAGTAAGGTCAAGAAAAGTATTAATAAAGAATATTGATCTCTGGGGCATGTTTGTGTCCAGTTTGCTAGAAGACACAGGTAGCTAGCATCACAGGAAGAAACATCTCTGATTCTCAAAACAGAAATTTTTTAAAAAAATTTTATTATATTGGTACATTTTAGGTATACAATATAATGACATTCATCATTGGAAATTTGCACCTTTACATAATCTCTCTTGGTTCTTATTTTTTCCCCTTCCCCTGCCTTCCCTTCAACCTCTCCATCCCTTCCTATTTACAAAGACTTTGTTTCCATTTTTCGCTTTTTTCATATTAATTCCATTCCCTTCTTTCCTTTCCCCTACCGCTCCCACTTCCCCTTCCCCTTTGCCCCTTTCCTTCCTATTTCACATTATCTATTATACCTTTTGTTCCTTATTTACACTTTCAGTGTCTCACTAGAGAAACTATTTGGTATTTACATATGTGTGTCCTATTCAGTAAAGAGTATCTCCTCAATGTGCATCCATTTAGCTATAAATGTCTCTAATTTCTAGTTTTTTATGGCTGAGTAGTACTCCATTTTATAAAAACACACACACACATTTTCTTTATCCAGTCCCCAGTTGATGTGCATTTGGGCTATTTCCAAGTTTTAGCTATTACAAATTGTGCTGCTATGAACATGGGTGCACATATATCACTGTGGTATGATTCTTTTAATTCTTTGGGGAAGATGTCCAGCAGGGGAATAGCTGGGTCAAATGGGACTTCCACTCCTACTTTTTTGAGATATCTCCATACTGATTTCCACAGTAGGTGCACCAGTCTACACTCCCACCAGCAGTGAAACAGTGTTCCTCTTTCTCCACTTCTCGGCCAGCATTTGTTATTGATGAATTTCATGATAGCAGCCATTCTTTCTGGGGTGAGGTGAAATGTCAGCATTGTTTTCATTTGCATTTCTCGAAGGACCAGTGATGTTGAACATTTTTTCATATGTTTATTTGCGATTTCTAATTCTTTGTCTGAGAAATGTCTGTTTAATTCAGATGCCTATTTTTGGATTAGGTCTTTAAATTTGAGAGGTCTGATCTTTTTAAGTTCTTTTTTTTTTATTAAATTATTTTATTGGTACATTGTAGGTATACAACACAATTACATTTCTCATTGGGAATTGTACCTTTACATAATGCATCTTGGTTCTTATTTTTACCCTATTGTTAGCCCTCCCTTCACGCCCTCCACCCTTCCCTATTTACAAAGACTTTATTTCCATTTTTTCCATTTCTCATCATTTTTCCATTCCCTTCTTTCCTTTCCCCTGCCCCTCCCACTACCCCTACCCCTTTGGACCTTTGCTTCCTATTTTACATTTTCAATTATTCATTCTAATCATTGGTACATTTTAGGTATATAATATAATGACATTAATCATTGGAAATTTGCACCTTTACATAGCCTCTCTTGGTTCTTGTTTTTCACTCTTGGCCAGCCCTCCCTTCAACCCCTCCATTTCTCCCTATTTACAAAGATTTTGTTCCTAGTTTTCCATTTTCTCATATTAATCCCATTCCCTTCTATCATTTCCTCTAGCCCTCCCACTTCCTTCCCCTTTGCCCCTTTTCTTCCTATTTCACATTACCTATTATACATTTTGTCCTTATTTACACTTTCAGTTTCTCACACCAGAGAAACTATTCGGAATTTATTCATGTGTGTCCTATTTATTTCACTTAAGAGTATTGTCTCAATGTGCATCCACTTAGCTATAAATGTCTCTAATTTCTCATTTTTTATGGCTGAGTAGTACTCCATTTTATAATAAAACCACATTTTCTTTATCCAGTCTCCAGTTGATGGGCATTTGGGCTGTTTCCAAGTTTTAGCTATTACAAACCCTGCTGCTATGAACATGGGTGCACATATATCACTGTGGTATGATTCTTTGAGTTCTTTGGGGAAGATCCCCAGCAGTGGAATAGCGGGGTCAAATGGGACTTCCAATCCTAGTTCTTTGAGGTATCTCCATACTGATTTCCACAGTGGCTGCACCAATCTACACTCCCACCAGCAGTGGAGAAGGGTTCCTCTTTCCCCACAGCCCCGCCAGCATTTGTTATTGGTTGATTTCATGATAGCAGCCATTCTTTCTGGAGTGAAGTGGAATCTCAGCATTGTTTTCATTTGCATCTCTCGAATGACCAGTGATGTTGAACATTTTTTCATGTATTTATTTGCTATTTCTACTTCTTTGTCTGAGAAATGTCTGTTCATTTCAGATGTCCAT
This sequence comes from Heterocephalus glaber, assembly GCF_053883595.1. Classification (NCBI taxonomy): domain Eukaryota; kingdom Metazoa; phylum Chordata; class Mammalia; order Rodentia; family Bathyergidae; genus Heterocephalus; species Heterocephalus glaber. Next base: position 70,951,536 of record NW_028258138.1, read on the forward strand.
TTTTGGATTGGGTCTTTAAATTTGGGAGGTCTGATCTTTTAAAGTTCTTTATAGATTCGAGACAGTAGTCCTTTGTCTGAGGAATAGCAGGTGAAGATTTTTTCCCACATTGTGGGTTGTCTCTACACACTGTTGGTTTCCCTTGCTATGAAAAAGTTTTTTAGTAAGAAGAGGTCCTACTTGTTGATTGTTTGTGCTAGTTCATGGGCAACTGAGGTTTTGTTCATAAAATCTTTTCCTACACCAATGTCTTCAAGAGTTCTTCCTAAAATCTTTTCTAGCCAATTTAGGGTTTCTATTTTAATATTTAGATCTTTAATCCATTTGATTTTAGTTTTGTGCATGGTGAGAGAGATAGGTCTAGTTTTAATCTTTGGCAAGTTGAAACCTAATTTTTCCAACACCATTTATTAAAGAGGCTATCTTTCCTCCAGTGAGGGTGTTTGGCTCCTTTATTGAAGATGAGATGGGTGAGTGTGTCTGGAGTTGTTTCTGCATCTTCTAACCTGTTCCACTGGTCCTCAGGTCTGTTTCTTTGCCAGTACCATGCTGTTTTTATCACAGTAGCTTTGTAGTATAGTTTCAAGTTGGAGGTTGTAATACCCCTTGCCATGTCTCTGTTACCTAGAATTGCTTTTGCTATTCTAGGTCTCTTCTTGTTCCAAATGAATTTTTGGATTCTTTTCTCAAGGTCTGTGATGTATGCTGCTGGGATTTCAACTGGGATTGCATCTATAGAGCAGTTTTATAAGTATGACCATTTTCACTATGTTGATTCTTCCTACCCAGCAGCACAGGATGTCTTTCCATTTTCTGATATCATCTTCAATCTCTCTTTTCAGAGTGCTATAGTTTTCAGAGAAGTCTTTGATTTCTTTTGTTAGGTTGATTCTTAGGTATTTCAGTTGTTTGGATGCTATTGTGAAAGGAATTGTTTGTCCTATTTCTCTCTCAGTGAGTCTGTCATTGGTGTAGAGGAAAGCTATTGACTTTTGTGTGTTGACCTTGTATCCAGCTACTTTACTGAATTTGGTTATTAAGTCTTGAAGACTTTTGGTGGTGTTCTTGGGGTCTTCTATGTAGAGTATCATGTCATCTGCAAATAATGATAATTTGAATTTTTCATTTCCTATCTTTATTCCTTTTATTTCTTTCTCTTGTCTCATTGCTGTGGCTAATGCTTCCAAAACTATATTGAACAACAGTGGTGATAGTGGACATCCTTGTCTTGTTCCTGATTTTAGTGTGAAGGATTTCAATTTTTGACCATTTTTTATGATATCGTGGCTGTTGGTTTTTCATAGAAGGCTTTTATCAGATTGAGGTAGAGACCATGTATTCCAATTTTCTTTAGGGTTTTTATCATAAATGCATGTTGGATTTTGTCAAATGCTTTTTCTGCATCTATTGAGATGATCATATGGTTTTTGTCCCTGGCTCTATTGATACAGTGTATTACATTGATTGATTTGTGTATGTTGAACCATCCCTGCATCCCTGGGATGAATCCCACTTGATCAGGGTGTATGATCTTCTTGCTGATCTTCTGCATTCTATTTGCCAGAATCTTTTTTTTTTTTTATGTTTCCATTAAGTTTATTTGTACATTTTAGGTATAAAATAGTTACATTCATCATTGGGATCTTGTACCTTTACATGAGTATCTGGGTTCTTATTTTTTTCCCCTTTCCCTGACCTCTCTTCCCTGAGTACTTATTTTTTCCCCTTCCCCTGCCCTCCCTTCACCCCCTCCACCCTTTCCTATTTGCAAATTCTTTGTTTCCAGTTTTTTCTTATTCTCATATTTTTTCTTTTTCCTTTCCCCTACCCCTCCCACTTCCCCTACTCCTTTAGACCTTTGCTTCCTATTAAACAATATCAATTATACATTTTTAAAATTACAATATGAAGATCTAGAAGGCATTACCACAGATTTTACAGAATTTAAAAGGATATAGAAAACATATTACAGAAATCTTTTTTGAAATAAATTTGACAACTTCTAAGAAGTACCTTGGAAGACAAATTAATGAAACTAACTCTGGAGGAAATATAAAATTTGAATAGCACCTATTAAGGAAAGTATATTTCTAGCTTGAAAACCTATCCATAGGAAAATAGGCTCATATACATTTTAACTGATAAATTATACCAAACATTTACAGCAGAAGAAAGAAGGAACACATCTCCCCTCATTTTAGGAACTCAACATTGTGCTAATCCTAAAACTGGATAAAGATAATAGAAGAAAAAAGTGTGAACATAGGTAAAAATTTGTTTAACAAAACAAACTATTCGAAGTCAGATCTGGCAGCATGTTGAAAGTGGTTTTATTATAGGGACGGCAGTGTTGATTTAGCATTGGAAGATCCACCCCCAAAAGTCATCGTTTTAACAGAGGAAAGGAAAAAGCCATATGATCCTGTCACTAGTTGGAGAAAAAGTATTGGACTAAATTCTGTAGCTGTTCATGATAATAGCTATCAGGAGACTAGAAGCAGAACAGAACCTTCTCAACAGATCAAAGACATGTACTCCATTCTTCCAGCAAAAATGCCTCATATGAATGGAGAAGATACAATGTTTTCTCCCTAAGGTGAGGAACAAGGGCAGATATGCCTGCTCTTCATCTGTCCATTAAACTTTGAAACATAGGCCTAAGCCAAAATAGTCTGGCAATAAAATGACACAATTAGGATAGGATTGGCAAGGTAGAAGTAAAATCTTTATATGTAGATGAAATGATCATCTACAGAGAAAATACTAAGAAATCTCTAGGAGGCCCTAGAACTTGTATTTGAATATAGCAGCAGAAAACACAAGGTATGTATAAAATTTCAGGTCTATGTATACTTGCTATAAATGAAGAATTGAATATTGAAATTTAAAAGTTATTTAGGAGTGCAAAGGACCTAGAAAAGTAAAAAAAAAAAAAAAAAAGAACAGTGTTTGAAGACATTTAGTACCTAATTTTAAGACTTCCTCTAAAGCTACAGTAATCAAGGCAGTGTTGGTGTAAGGAAAGACATATAGATCAATGGAATAAAACAGAGAATCTAGAAATAGAACCACATATATATGATCTACTGAGTTTTGAAAGATTATTTAACATTAACGTTTTATAGAACATACACTAAATTCAAGAGCAGTGGAAAAGATAGTGTTTTCAGGAAATGGCACTAGAACACCTGGTATCCATATATAAAAATTAACCTCAACCCTTTATTTCCATACATAAAACTAAGTTGAAAGGATCTATGAACCTAAATATGAAAGACTAAAACTATAAAACTTTAAGAAGAAATTATAAGGGAAAATGTTTATGAATTTAGAGTAGGCAAGAACTTCCTAGGATATAAAAAACATGTATAAAAGAAAAAATCAATAAATGAGATTCCATCAAAATTTAGAACTTTAAATGACATTGTTAAGAAAATGAAAAATAGTCCATAAACAGACCATATTTATAATGCATATAACCTATGATCAGAATATATAAAGAAGTCTTACAGCTCATTAATAGACAACCCAATTGAAAAGTAGACACAAGAAGATGATAAATAGCCAGTGCAGCACAAGGAAAGGTGTGCAACACTAGAATCAGACACATCCTAATCAGTACAAGAACAAGATTGAATTATATACTCATTAGGGAGATGGAGATAAAAGTTTTAAAAGCCTTGTCATGACTTTTTCTTTTTGTTGGATTCTCCCTCTTTGCATTTAATTTGTCATGCCCAAGGGATTCATTCTGCTGGGCTTCCTGGAGTTGTGATTCTTGTTGTGTTTTCCTCGAATATTGTCTAAAATTATTTGGAGTGCTGGTTTGGTATTCATTAAGTTGCTAAGGTACTCTTTCTCATGAAAGCATCTTATTTCTCCATCCATTTTGAAAGATAGTTTTGCAGGGTACATGAATCTGGGTTGGAGGCTGTTTTCCTTTAGGGCTTGCAATACATCACTCCAAGCTCTACTTACCTTGAGGGTTTGCATTGAGAAGTCTGCTGTGATTCTGATGGGCTTTCCTTTGTATGTGATTTGTTTCTTTTCTCTCACTGCTTGTAGAATTTTGTTCTTCTGTTGAGTTTCTGGAATCATAACTATTATATGCCTATGTGTAGTTTTTTTTTGATCAAGTCCTATATGCCTCACTTATTTGTATGTCAAGATCTTTTCCCCTGCTTGGGAAGTTTTCTGCCATCCCTTCCGTGAACAGTTTTTTTATGTTATCTGCACTCTTTCCTCTTTATTCATTGACTTGAATCAGTCTTATGTTATTCTTCTTTGCATCATCTAGCAGCTGCTGGATTGATTTCTTGTGTTCCCTTACAATTTTAAAGCAATTTTTCTTTTCCTGGTCACTAATTGCAATCAACTTCTATATCTGAAATTCTGCCTTCACTTTGGCTCATTCTGCTGCATAGACTTTCAGTGGAGTTTTTCATCTCCTGGAAATCTCTTTGTGTCTGTTTTATGGATTCCATTTTTTTCCTATTTGAATTCCATCATGTTACTCAGCTTCTCTATTATTTTTGTTTGGTTCCGGGGATCGAGCTCGGGTCCTTGTGCTTGTGAGGCAAGCGGCAGAACCACTGAGCTAAATCCCTGGCCCAGCTTCTCTATTTTTTTAATCTGTGGCCTCCCTAGATTTATTAATCATGTCTTGCACTATAGGCACAATATCTGCTGTTAGCTGAGAATTTATTTCTGATTTCATTCTTTCCAGATCCTCTTTTGTTGCCAGTTCAGGGAGTCCAGGTGGTTGAGTATCAGATTGTTCCATCTCGTTTCTCTTTGGGGATGCTGTAGGTGATCTGGAAGTCTGTTTTTGAGGCTTGTTTACGTGTCTTCTCATTTCCACAGGGAGGATGGGAGCTGCTGGTGCTCATGCAGCTCACCTCCTCTGCCCTGGGAGCGGTGGAATTGCGGCCTATTTGACAGAATCTTATTAAGGATTTTTGCATCTATGTTCATTATTGAGATTGGCCTATAGTACTCTTTATCCACTGGGTCTTTCTCTGCTTTGGGGATCAAGGTGATGGTTGATTGGAGGAATGAATTTAGGAGTATTGCTTCCGTTTCAATCTCATTGAAGAGTTTAAACAGTAGTGGCAGTGGTTCCTGTCTAAATGTCTTGTAGAATTCAGCAGCGAAGCCTTGAGGACTCTGGCTTTTCTTAGTTATTAAAGTTTTAATTATGCTTTCAATTTTATTCATTGATATTGGGTTGCTTAGAATTTTTAGATCTTCTTCATTCAACTTTGGTAATTCATACCAAATGAAATCTGTCCATTCCAAATGGAATATATCCCTTTCTTATGTGTTTTTCATCTTATTGCCTTAGAGGTTCTTGAACCAGGTATTGATGATCTTCTGGATTTCTGCTGGGTCCATTGTAATTTCATCCTTTTCATTCCTAATTGCATGGATTTGGGCTCTTTCTTTCCTTTTTCTGAAAAGGTTGGCTAAGGGTTTGTCAATTTTGTTTATTCTTTTGAAGAACCAACTCTTGGCTTCGTTGATTTTTTGTATTGTTCTCTTAGTCTCCATTGCATTGATTTCTGCTCTGATCTTTATAATTTCCTCCCTTGTATGAGCTTTGGGTTTGTCCTTCTCTTCTTTTTCTAGAAGCCTGAGGTTCAGCATCATGTTTACTTGGGTCCACTTTGGTTTCCTAATATGTGTATTCACTGCTAAGAATTTCCCTCATAAGACTGCTTTCATTGTGTCCCATAGATTCCAATATGTTGTATTGTCATTGTCATTTAATTGAAGGAACTCTCTGATTTCTTCTTTAATTTCCTCTGTGACCCATTGGTTATTCAGAAATGTGTTGTTCAATTTCCATGTGTTTATGAAATTTTTGCGGTTTCTTTTGCTATTGATCTCCAATTTTTTCTCACTATGGTCTGACAGTATACAGAGGATAACTTCAATTCCTTTACACTTACCTAAATATGTTCTATGAGCAGGTATGTGGTCTATTTTGGAGAATGACCCATATTCTGCTGAAAAGAATGTGTATTCTGATTTGGTAGGGTGGAATGCTCTGTAAACATCTGTTAAGCTCATTTATTCAAGAGCTTGAGTTCTCGTATTTCATTGCTTTTTGTCTAGTTGATGTATCTATTTGTGACAGTGGTGTATTGAGGTCCTCCACTGCTATTGTATTAGGGCTTATATGATTTTTCATGTCCATTAGTATTTGTTTTATATAGTTGGGTGCACTAGTGTTTGGTGCATAGATATTTATGATTGTCATCTCTTCCTCTTGGATTGTTCCCTTCACAAAGTGTAGTGTCCTTCTTCATCTCTCTTAATCAGTGTGGGTTTGAAATCCACTTGATCCGCAAAGAGGATAGCTACTGCTTTTTTTCTGTTTCTTGTTTCATGGAGTATTGTTTTCTAACCTTTAACTTTCAGTCTATGAGATTTTGTTTGAATTAAGTGTATTTCTTGTATGCAGCATATTGTTAGATCTTTCTTCTTGACTCATTCTGCCAGTCTATTTCTTTTGACTGGTGAGTTGAGACCATTAACATTGATGGTTATAACTGATGCATATTGACTTATCATTGTCGTGACTTTTTGTTTTTGTTGGATTCTCCTCCTTTGCTTTTAATTTCTTGTTGTGCCCAATGGATTCATTCTGCTGGGCTTCCTGGTGTTGTGATTCTCATTGTCTTTTCCTAGGATATTGTCTAAAATATTTTGTAGTGCTGGTTTGGTATTCATGAATTTCCTAAGGTGCTCTTTGTTATGAAAGTATCTTATTTCTCCATCAATTTTGAAAGATAGTTTTGCAGGTTACATCAATCTGAGTTTGTGGCTGTTTTCCTTTAGGCCTTGAAATACATCTCTCCAAACTCTTCTTGCCTTGAGGGTTTGTGTTGAGAATCTGGTGTGATTCTGATTTGCTTTCCTTTGTATGTGATTTGTTTCTTTTGTCTAACTGATTGTAGAAATTTGTTCTTCTATTGGGTTTCTGGAATCTTAACAATTATATGCCTATGTGTAGATTTTTTTTGATCAAGGCTAGTTGGTTTCCTATATGCCTCACTTATCTGTATGCCAAGTTCTTTTCCCCTGCTTGGGAAGTTTTCTGCCGTCAGTGCTGTGAACAGTTTTTTTATGTCATCTGCACTCTCTCCTGTTTCTTCATTGACTCCAATCAGTCTTATTTTATTCTTCTTTGCATTTTCTAGCAGCTCCTCAATTGATTTCTTGTTGTTCCTTACAATTTTAAAGCAATTTTTTTTTCCTGGTTACTAATTGCAATCTTATCTTCTATATCTGAAATTCTGTTCTCACATTGGCTCATTCTGCTGTCTAAACTTTCAGTGGAGTTTTTAATATCCTGGAAATCTGTTAGCATCTGTTTTATGGATTCCATTTGTTTCCTATGTTGGGATTCCATCATATTCCTCAGGTTCTCTCTCTCTCTTTTTTTATCTGTGTCCTCTCTAGATGTATTAATTATTTCTTGCACTATGGGTACAGTCTCTGCTGTTATGTGAAAAATTATTTTCCATTTCATTTTTTCCAGACCTTATTTTGTTGCTAGTTAAAGAAGTCCAGGTGGTTGAGTATCAGAGTGTTCCGTCTCATTTCCCTTTGGAGTTGCTGTAGGCGATCTGGAAATCTGGTTCTGAGGCTTGTTTACCTGTCTTCTCATTTTGACAGGGGTGGGGGTGGGGTGGTGGGTAACTCCTTTGTGCTGGGAGCAGTGGTAGGTTGTCCTGGAAGCCTCCTACTCTGCATGGGGCACTGCAGGACATCAACCCAGAAGCCATCTCCTCTGCGCTGGGAGTGGTGGTATGTTGACCCAGAAGCCTCCTCTGTGCTGGTAATGGTGGTAGGTTGGCCTGGAAGCCTCCTGCTCTGCACGGGGTGCTGCATCATGTTGACCTGGAAGCCTCGTCCTCTGCTCTGGGATCTTTGACATATTGACCCAGAAGCCTCCTCTGTGCTTGGAGCAGTGGTAGGCTGGCCAGAAGCTTCCTACTCTTCACAGAGTCCTGCAGCACTTCTACCTGGAAGCTTCCTCCTCTGTGCTGGGAGCTGTGGCATGTCAACCTGAAAGCCTCCTCTGTGCTGGGAAGAAATTATTTTCAATAGTAAAAATATGGGCTAGGCCCAGGGATTTAGCTCAGTGGTACTGCACCTGCCTTGCAAGCACAAGGTTCTGAGTTTGATCCTCAGTACCAAAAAAAATAATAATATGGGTGAGCTGTGGCAAACAAGAGGTTAGCAAAACTAGCTATACAATACATGCAGGGAAGGACCCTATTTCTAGGATGTGGTTAATTCTTCCTTTTATTTAAAATGAACAAAGTAGTTTACCTGTCTAGCTCAACAGATTAGTTGGTATTTTCTTTCCTGAGAAATAACTTGAGCACATTCACTGCTTCACAGATATATGAGGTTAGAAGTCTCCCGTCTTTCTTTTCTTGTTTCAGGTGGCTTGTGTTTCACCCTGGAGATGTGAATCCAACTATGTTATTTATTTCTTTGTACCTTAATGGCAGAAGGTGTGGTTAGGATGGTTGTGTAAGAGTCTTTCCATTTAGGGGTGAGTTGGTCCTGGAGTCCATCTTTCTTCTAGGTCTTGATTGGGAACTGGTCATCAGGATAGACCTTGAGCTGACAATTGTTATTAGTCCCTGGAAGTGGAAGAAACTTATTTCCATATTGCTAGATGGCCTGTTGTAAAGTTCCCAGATGGATGATGTGTTGGACAAGCTGAAAAGTTTTGGTGTCTGTAAGTAGGTCAGATGTCAAAAATTGCCTCTTATAAAGCATCTCAAATGGGCTGAGGTTGAGTTTGGATTGGGGGTAGCCTAAATACTCAATTGGGCAATTGGGAGGAGATCTAGCCATTTGTGGTGGGTTTCTTGACAGTTTGACTGAGATACACTTGAGGTTCTGATATGCTTGTTCAGTCTTTCCTGAGGACTGCGGTCTCCAGGCAGCATGGAGATGACATTTAATTCCCAGGTATTTGGCAACTCCCTGTGTGATTTTGGATGTGAAGGAGGGCCTATTATCACTCTGGATAGAACTAGGCAGCCGAGACCTAGGAATCACTTCTTTAATAGCTTTTACTACCTCCAAAGCTTGTTCTGAAAGGGAAGGCCAATATTCACTCAGTAAAGGTATTGATGCACACCAAGAGATGCATGTACCCCTTACATGTAGGCATGTGGATAAAATCTGTTTGCCAGTCTTCCCCAGGGCAGGACCCTTGCCATTGTATTGGTTCAGGCAATTGAGGTGGATCACTTTGTGAATTATGGAGGGCAGAGACAGGACATACCTTACCGACCTGGAATACAATGTTAAAGACTCTAGGCTCTATATACAATCCATGTGCCGTAGCAGTGGTAGTGTCCTGCCCTAGGTGGAAGCATCATCTGGAGATTTAATGACTCTGCTGTGCTCATTGACCCATGTTTTATTGGTGACTAGCAGCTAGTCAAAAGGTCCCTTTCTCTCTAGATGGCTGCATGCACGTGCAAGACCAGAAAGGCATATTTGGAGTCATTGTGCATATATGCACGGGTGCACACACATACACCCTTGGCCTGGGCAAGTTCGAGAGCCTGAGTTAGGGCAGTAAGTTCTGCCTTTTGAGCAGAGGTTTCAGGAGGAATACCTCTTGCTCCAGTGACTGGTGTTGGGCTGACTATGGCATAACCTGCCCTCCTAATACCATCCTTTGTGAAGCTGCTGCCATTAGTGAACCATGTGCTAGTCATCCCTGTCAATGGCTAGTCCCTCAGATCAGGGTGGCTGGCACAATTCTGGGCAATGGTTTTTTCACCCTCATGTTTTACCTATTGATTAGTTGGTTAGTTGGGAGGAGAGTAGCTGGGTTTAGAGCTGTACAATACTAAAGAGAAACATCTATAATGATGTCTCATGAGCCTTTCTCCAGTCATCCACAAATGCTCCTTGAGTTCTAATAGCACCTTAATCTGGTGCAGGGTTAGAACTGAAAGCTTTTTATCCCAATGTTATCTTAAGGGTACCATATGGCTATTGCTTGTAAGCAGCTGGACCAGTCCTGTGTCATCCAGCTAGTCATTTAGAAAAGTAGGTAACTGGTTGGTTTTCCTGGCTCAATGCTGGGTTAGCTCTCCAGTGTCTATACCCTGTTTTTCAGCCAAGAGGAGAGAAAAAGGCTTAGTTAGGTTTAGAATTCCTAATGCCTGAGCCTACATTAGGGAATGGTTGTGGGCCTGCTTCAGAGCCTGTTTTAGGGCCTGGAAGTCTTGCTGAGTAGCTGTTGTCCATTTCAAGGGTTCGGTTTCTGGTCCTTGGAATACCTCATAGAAGGCTATTACTCCAAAATGGGGTATTCATATGTGGCAGAAGCCAGACATTCCCAAGAAAGCCCTCAGCTGCTTTTTAGGCTGTGGAGGACACAGTCAAGAAATTGCCTCTGTTCTCCATGAGGACAGTTGTCTCTGTTCTGGTGTTAAAACATACACCAGATAAGTCACTTTTTATTGAGAAATCTGGGCCTTATGTTGAGACAGCTTGTGACTCCTTTTTAAAATATTGATAGTCTTCACAGTGTTTTTATAAGGTAACTCCTCAGTGGGGCCACAATTGAAGTCTTCTATATACCGTAATAGGCCTTCACTTTTAAATTTTAAGTCCCTTAGGTCTCAAGTGAAGGCCTGCATAAACAGGTGGGGGCTATTTCTAAAACCTTGAAGTGGGACAATCCAGGTATAGTACTGGCAAAGTCTTCTTTGGGAATCTTCCCATTCAAAGGCAAACAAGTATTGGGAGCCAAGATCCATAGTTACAGAAAAGAAGGCATCTTTGAGATGGAGGACAGAGAACCAATTAGTGTCTCTTAGGATCTGTGATAGATGGGTGATAGGTTTGCTACTAATGAGTGAATTGGTACCACTGCCTCATTGATGCCTCACTGATGGCTCTGAGATCTAGTACTAGGCAATATTCTCCCAATGGCTTGACTATTGATAAAACAGGTGTGTTTCATGGGAATTGGCATGCCACTGATATAGGATATATGAAATAGGACCTCAGATAATATAAGGGAAATTAACTCCCAATCTGCTAGATATCTGAAACACTGAGTTCATGTTCTCTAAAATCAAAGAATGAATACTAGGAACAACAGAGGTTAAGAGTAGGAAGAATTTATTGAGAGATAGCTTCTGTCTGAGAGAGAGATAGAAGGGAGACTGAAAAGTGGGTTTTTCCAACCCTGCTTCTCAAGGGTGTTTTATTGAGCAAAGAAAGAAACTAGGATGAATTGGACATCTCATTAGGTAGGACAAAAAGCCAGTGTTAGTGTTGGGAATCTGTCAGAAAACTTTTCAGGATCCTCAGAAAATTTACCTCAGAAAATTTAGTTTCTGTTTGCATTGCTGAATATCCATAACTGAAAAAGGACTTTAACCTGGGTGGTGCTATCTGTTCTTTCCACTTGTCAAAGGGGGTAGAATGGTAGCAGGCTTACATGTTGAGTTCCCTGTGAGTCCAAGGCTGTATGGTAGGCAGACCTGGACGTGGTATGGGTTGGGTTCAGGAGGTGATCTTTATCTCCTGGGGGTACTGACTGTTCAAGATGGTAAAGAGGTAGCCTGTGAGGAGGAGGACCTGACAAGAGGGAGTCCTCATCAGCATCGGCTCCTGAGGAAGAATTAGTTCTAGGGCAAAGATCAGGCCTTTGGTAAAGGACCATGAATGCTTGAATGTAAGGTACCTCTGATCATTTTCCCTGTTTCTTACAAAAAAGATCTAATTAAAATATAGTGTTATATTTTAGGCACCCATGGGGTAGCCATGACTCTTTTTCCTCTTGTGAGGCCATGCCTTGTTACACAGGAATATAAGATGTTCTTTCTTGAGAGTATGAGGGCTGAATTTTTCCCAGTGTCTGAGAAGCCTTCCAAGTGGGGAATCAAATGGAATAGATAATGTATTTCCTATATTGGGTCTCTAAACAAGAGGAGTAAGAATTACATCATGGGAACCTTACAGGACTTTTCTTGGGTAGTACCTGATGTGTTAGGACCTTACAGGGCATCTCCTGGCTCAGTCTTAGACCCATTCATCCCCAGACCTGGTAAAGTCGAATTCCATGGGTTCCAGATATTTCTGGCCTTGATACCACTTCCTGTGGACCTTTAGATCCCCACCTTTGGCTACAACCCATCATCCTGGACAAGGAGTCTGGAACTAGGATTCCCTATAGGCTGCACACCTTTAGCCAATTATAAAACCACCTAATGTCACAGTATGCTGTCTAAGGAAGGGTAGTAAGTGCTTCCCCCAATAAAACCCTGATAATTTTCCTACATACATGCCTCTTGGGGACCCTGGCTGACAGATGTGAGAAATTTGACCAATTGTCTTCAATCATGACTCACTATGTATCTGAGAGAATGAAGCCTCTGGGTCCATACAAGTTTTTCCCTAACCATTGTAAGTAAGGCAGTTACAGTTTGATTGTCTGCAAAGGGCTGAGGAAAATCTAATCGATAAGGATTCCAGTAAGTGACAATCTAGGAACTGATGATAGGACATGTCCCTGAGGAAAAATAACCAGACTTGTTTGACCTATAGTAGTTTGACCTACTGTTTGACCCACTTTGCCTGTTTATACTAAAATTTTGGAGTTTGTTCTAGATCTTTACCTTGAGAAAATAGTTTTGTCTTTAAAAACCCTAATATCGTGTCTTTTTCTTGATAATATATGTCTATGCAAAATGTTTAACAGTTCCTCTCCCAAGAGGCAACCAATATTAGTAAGACATATGAGCACTGTTTCAGATACTGTTTTTGCATATACATGTAAAAATATTTTCATCTTACAACACAGTTATACCATATTATATATGCTTCTGCACCTTACATTTTTACCTTAACTACAATAATATTTTTTACCTTAAAAATTTTCCTATCTGGTGTACCATGCTATGTAGTTCTATCTCATTCAATTTTATGATTGTCCCATAATTTATCCTACCCGTCCACTGTAGACATTTAAATTTTAAAAGGCATTCCCTATATGTGCATTCATAGAAATGAAGTTGCTAAGTCAAAGGATATACACATTTTAAATTATATTTTAGTATGTAAAATTTTCTTTTCTTTTTTTTTTTTTTTTTAACCAAGGATTGAACTCAGGACCTTGTGCTTGCAAGGCAGGCACAGTGCCACTGAGCTAAATCCCCAGCCCTGGAAAATTTTCTTAATTTATATTTAGTGTTATAGGTGATTTACTTTTTCAAATTTATTTTATATGTTTTAATATATTTTATTGAGGTATAACCCACATACCATAAAATCTGCCAATTGAAGTATAGAGTTTAATGACTTTTAGTATACTCATGGAATTGTACATCATCACCATTATCAATTTTAGAACCTTTTACATTATCCCCAAAAGATAGTTATCACTCCCTCCCTCCAATACTCCTGCTCTTCCCTTCTACCCTAGGAAAATTTTGATCTGTTTTGCTGTCTCAATGGATTTGACTGTTCTGAATATTTTATATAATGGACTTATACAATATGAATTTAGAAATAGTATTTTACTTTTGCATTATTTTGTGACCAGTTTATTTAAATTAAGTTTAAATAATTAAATTTGAATAAATATAAAATTTTGTTTATTTTTATAGTTTCAGTGCTCATAAATCATTTTTTATAACAAGACTTCTCTAATAAATGTTTTTGGATAATATACTTTCTGAAAATTTTGTATGAAAACATATCTCTGTTTTCCTACTACATGAATAAAAATTTGGGTGGTTAAAATTCCTCATTATATATGTTCCCCTCAAACTTTGTATTACTCTATTTTCTTTCAAATATTTTGAGCAGCAGAACTTTAAGACCAGCCTGTGACATTACTTGAAATAAGAACTTAAATGTCTTAGAGTGATTAATAAAAATAAAGTAAACTTGTAATCTTTTTCCATTGAATTTTTTTTATATCATAAAAGATTCAAGAAGTCTTGTGGCATGGGAAGCATTTACCTGTGTTCAAGCTTTTTCTGATAACTTAATGTCACTGAAGAATTCCTTTTGATATAAACTCTATCTAACATCCTTTAGAACTAGTATTTTAGTGTTCTAATACATTGGAAAATAATGATTTAGTATATTTTCCCTAGAATTATGTAACCTTCTCATGCAAGGGATTATTGAGAATGTAAGCACATAAATTGAATTCAGGACTTTTCTACTTTGCTGAGGTGGTTAGGATGCAGACTGAAAATTTCCAAATCTTGGGAATACTGTTAAGGACCTAGGAAATAACTTTAAATCTTTAGGAAGAGAATTTAGAGATAATCAAATCTAACATGCCTTCTATCACTGTAGATATCAATCTCAAACACATTAACATTACTGAGTTAATTATCTTCATATTTTTGCTAGGTTTTGTAAGGGAAAATAGCCCCCTCTAATGTTCTTAAATTACAGGTATAGCTCAAACTCTCTTTTAGTAAATAGCTCATAATGTTTAATTTAATATAAATTGAATTCAATTAATTGCAGTTTTCTGTTATTATTCCTGTTAATGTTAAATCTCTTCATCTTGAGTCTAATTTTTTTCTTTTTGGTGCTAGGAATCAAACCTAGAAACTTGAGCATGGTAGGTTAGTACTCTACCTCTTAGCCCTGGAATACTAATATCTATCCCACAAATGCTTTTGTGTATCCCTTTGCCTTTAGCCAATTGCTTAGTAGCTATACTTTTATTATATCATTTTTATGTTCAACAACTTTATTTTGGAATAATTGTATAATGTTTAAAATCTTTAAAAAGCTATAATGTGTTTTTCAAAATTCTTTTTTTTCCTTAAATTCTTTTATTGGTACATTTAGGTATACAGTACATTTACATTTCTCATTAGGAACTTGTACCTTTACATGGTGTATCTTGGTTCTTATTTTTTCCCCATTCCCTGCCCTCCCTTCACTCCCCCCACCCTTCCCTATTTACATACATTTTGTTTCCATTTTTTCCATTTCTCATCATTTTTCCTTTCCCTTCTTTCCTTTCCCCTGCCCCTCCCACTTTCCCTACACCTTTGGACCATTTCTTCCTATTTTGCATTATTGATTATTCATTTTAATCATTAGTACATTTTAGGTATACAATATAATGACATTCATCATTGGAAATTTGTACCTTTACATAATCTCTCTTGGTTCTTATTTTTCACCCTTCCCCTGCCCTCCCTTCAACCCCTTCATCCCTTCCTATTTACAAAGACTTTGTTTACATTTTTCCATTTTCTCATATTAATTCCATTCTCTTCTTTCTTTTCCCCTACCACTCCCACTTCCCCTTCCCCTTTGCCCCCTTTCTTCCCATTTCACACTATCCATTATACTTTTTAGTCCTTATTTACACTTTCAGTTACTTACACTAGAGGAAACTATTCGGTATTTACACGTATGTGTCCTATTTATTTCACTTAAGAGTATTGCCTCAATGTGCATCCACTTAGCTATAAATGTCTCTAATTTCTCATTTTTTATGGCTGAGTAGTACTCCATTTTATAAAAAAACCACATTTTCTTTATCCAGTCTCCAGTTGATGGGCATCTGGGCTGCTTCCAAGTTTTAGCTATTACAAATTGTGCTGCTATAAATATGGGCACACATATATCACTGTGGTATGATTCTGTTAATTCTTTGGGGAAGATACCTAGCAGAGGAATAGCTGGGTCAAATGGGATACCACTCCTAGTTCTTTGAGGTATCTCCATACTGATTTCCATAGTGGTTGCACCAGTCTACACTCCTACCAGCAGTGGAGAAGGGTTCCTCTTTCCCCACAGCCCCGCTAGCATTTGTTATTGGTTGATTTCATGATAGCAGCTATTCTTTCTGGAGTGAGGTGGAATCTCAGTGTTGTTTTCATTTGCATCTCTCGAATGACCAGTGATGTTGAACATTTTTTCATATGTTTATTTGCTATTTCTACTTCTTTTTCTGAGAAATGTCTGTTCATTTCAGATGCCCATTTTTGGATTGGGTCTTTAAATTTGGGAGGTCTGATCTTTTTAAGTTCTTTATAGATTCGAGATAGTAGACCTTTGTCTGAGGAAGAGCAGGTGAAGATTTTTTTCCCACATTGTGGTTTGTCACTTCACACTGCTGGTGGTTTCTCTTGCTGTGCAGAAACATTTTCTTAAGAAGAGATCCCACTTGTTGATTATTTGTGCTAGTTCACAGGCAACTGAAGTTTTGTTCATAAAATCTTTTCCTACACCAATGTCTTTAAGAGTTCTACTTAAACTCTATTCCAGCCAGTTTAACATTTCTATTTTAATATTTAGATCTTTAACCCATTTCAATTTTAGTTTAGTGCATGGCGAGAGATATGGGTCTAGTTTTAATTTTTGGCAAGTTGAAACCCAAAAGAGGCTATCTTTCCTCCAGTGCACATGTTTGATGAAGATGAGATGGCTGAGTGAGTCTGGAGTTGTTTTGGCATCTTCAAATTTCTTCCACTGGTCCTCAGGTCTGTTTCTTTGCCAGTACCATGCTGTTTTTATCACAGTAGCTTTGTAGTATAGTTTCAAGTTGGGGATTGTGATACCCCCTGCCATGCCTCTGTTACCCAGAATTACTTTTGCTATTCTAGGTCTCTTCTTGGTCCAAATGAATTTTTGGATTGTTTTCTCAAGGTCCGTGAAGTATGCTGCTGGGATTTCAATTGGGATTGTGTTGAATCTATATAGCAGTTTTGGAAGTATGGCCATTTTCACTATATTGATCCTTCCTACCCAGGAGCATGGAATGTCTTTCCATTTTCTGATATCATCTTCAAATGCTTTTTTCAGAGTGCTATAGTTTTCAGAGAAGAAGTTTTTGATTTCTTTTGTTAGGTTGATTCCTAGGTATTTCAGTTTTTTGGATGCTATTATGAAAGGAATTGTTTGCCCTATTTCTCTCTCAGTGACTCTGTTGTTCATATAGAGGAAAGCTATTAATTTTTGTGTGTTAACCTTATCCAGCTACTCTACTGAATTTGGTTATTAAGTCTAGAAGACTTTTGGTGGCGTTCTTGGGGTCTTCTATGTACAGTATCATCTCATCTGCAAATAATGACAATTTGACTTATTTCCCATCTTTATTCCTTTTATTTCTTTCTCTTGTCTAATTGTTGTGGCTAATGTTTCTAAAACTACATTGAATAGGAGTGGTGATAGTGGACATCCTTGTCTTGTTCCTGATTTTAGTGTGAAGGATTTCAGTTTTTGACCATTTAGTATGATGTTGGCTGTTGGTTTTTCATAGATGGCTTCTATCAGTTTGAGGTAGAGACCATCTATTCCAATTTTTTGTAATGTTTTTATCATAAATGCATGTTGGATTTTGTCAAATGCTTTTTCTGTGTCTATGGAGATAATCATATGGTTTTTGTCCTTGGCTCTAATGATATAGTGTATTACATTGATTGATTTGCATATATTGAACCATCCCTGCATCCCTGGGATGAATCCCACTTGATCAGGGTGTATGATCTTTTTGATGACCTTCTGCATTCTGTTTGCCATTATCTTATTAAGGATTTTTGCATCTATGTTCATTAGTGAGATTGGCCTATAGTTCTCTTTTTCTGTTGGGTCTTTCTCTGCTTTGGGGATCAAGGTGATGCTTGCTTCCAGGAATGAATTTGGGAGTATTGTTTCCCTTTCAATTTCATTGAAGAGTTTAAACAGTAGTGGCAGTACTTCCTCTCTAAATGTCTTATAGAATTCAGCAGTGAAGCCATGAGGACCTGGGCTTTTCTTAGTTGACAAGTTTTTAATTACATTTTCAATTTCATTGGTTGATATTGGGTTGTTCAGAATTTTTAGGTCTTCTTCGTTCAACTTCAGTAATTCATATGTATCTAGGAATCTTTCCATTTCTTCTGTGTTTTCCATCTTATTGGTGTATAGGTTCTTGAAGTAGGTATTGATGATCCTCTGGATTTCTGCTGGGTCTGTTCCTAATTGCATGGATTTGGGCCTTTTTTTTTCCTTTTTCTGATAAGGTTGGCTAAGGGTTTGTCAATTTTGTTTATTCTTTCAGAGAACCAACTCTTGGCTTCAATGATTTTTTGTTTTGTTCTCTTTGTCTCCATTGAATTGATTTCTCCTCTGATCTTTATAATTTCCTCCCTTGTATGAGCTTTGGGTTTGTCCTGCTCTTCTTTTTCTAGAAGCTTGAGGTTCAGCATCAGGTTGCTCTATTGGACTCACTCTGTTTTCCTAATGTGTGTATTCACCGCTATGAATTTCCCTCATAAGACTGCTTTCATTGTGTCCCATAGATTCTGATATGTTGTATTGTCATTATCATTTAATTGTACGAACTGTCTGATTTTTTCTTTAATTTCCTCTGTGACCCATTGGTTATTCAGAAGTGTGATGTTCAATTTCCACGTGTTTATGAAATTTTTTGAGTTTCTTTTGCTACTGATCTCCAATTTCATCGCACTATGGTCTGATAATATACAGGGGATAACTTCAACTCCTTTGCATTTAAACATGTTCTGTGAGCGAGTATGTCATCTGTTTTGGAGAATGACCCACGTGCAGCTATTCAAAATTCTTTTAACAGTGTAAGGAATTCTTTTTCTTTTAAAATTACAAGATAGTGTGTTGGGGTACTTACCTCATCATTTTGGTAAAATTTCTGCTCTGTAGATATTATATAACCTTATTCAGAATAGAATTTATTGGATTTTACAGGGGAAAAATCTTTGATTTGGACGAATTAACTTGACACCCAGTTTTTGACTGGGTTCATTATTAAGTATGTTTTTATCAAATATGTTGATTTAGGTGAGTGGTTTAGGAAAATGACATTTGAAATGTTTTTTAAGGTATTTGAAGTGAAGTGAGAGCAGGGAAAATAAGTTGAACATAAGCTGAAACTTGTATTGTTTAGGTTTATTGTGACAAGTCAAATTTAATTTTTTTATTTACTTTTTAGTTTTCATTATAAATGAGCAACTGATGATTATTTTACAAATAAATCAATTATCACTTAGTTTTTATATTTGGAATTGGTCCTGGAACGAAAAGTAGATGGTCCCTTCTTAGTCTGCTTTACAGAAGATATAGGCAAGATTTAGTTTTTTGGAATTTAGAGCCTGAATATTTGGTGAAGAAGTTCCATTCCTAGTTTATAACCTGGAAAAGGTAGAAAGACCTTATAAGTAAACCCAGTTAGATCTGTAAGTGCTTTAGGAGGGATTGGCAAACTTGAAGTTGCCTTTGGGGAAAATCTCGATGGTTTTGAACCCTCTATGTAAATTTTCACGTTTGTTTCCTTGGAATGATTCTTATGTTTCTGGACTCAGTGATAAATGGGGTACTCAAGAAATGATAAAGGAATATTAGAGGTTCTCTGGTTTGGAAGAAAGGATCCTTGGTTACACTATGAAGTACTATATGATAATAGGAAGCACTAGAAGTACTTAATGCAGCAATTTAAAAAGTAATTTGAATGAGTTTTAGCTGTTTGTTATTTTATTAAGCTCACAGTTGCTACTCTGATACCACCTCATTTTTTGGCTCCTGTGTTGGCATTGAGTCAAAACAACTTCTAAAAGTGAAATACACCATATTATTCCCCAAGATGTTAATAAAATAACACTGTGAAAACACTTTCTTCTACTTTATCTTACATTGCCTTTGAATGCGCATTAGTGGGAAACCCTTCTGTTACCAGAACAATCCTTTATATATCATCTTTCTTACCACCACTCATTTGAAAAGCAATACTAAAAGTAAGCACAGGAATTCCCTTTTACATAGTATACCATTATACAATTATTTTAATAAGGTTTTTGGAGTTTTTTGAATTGTTAAAAGGTATTTCAATTTTATTTCAGATTCCTTTAAAGAATAGTACAAATGTGATTGTTAGAATATGCAATATTCCAGGGGTCCTTTGTCCTTGAGATGGACAAAGAAATTGAAAGGCAATAAAAGCCTTTCTGCTCTGATCTATCCATTTGGCCAACTGAGAATTTTTCTAAAACATTTAAAAGTGGAAAATTTTAAACACAAAAATATAATAGTACAAAAAACTACATATAACCATCACCCAGTTTCTGTAATATCACATTTTGCTGCTTTTTTTTTTCATCTGTTCATCTCATCTCCTTGGACATGTAACTTTTCAATAATGGGGATAGTTTACTTTAGTAGCTTTCCTTTTTGAAATAATTTCATACTTACAGAATGGTTGCAAAAATAGTAGAAAGAATTCCATGCACCTAAGTTCTATCAGTATAGATATTTTACCACATTAACCACATTTATTTTATTTTATTTTTTTGGTACCAGGGATCGAACTCAGGACCTTGCGCTTATGAACCAGGCGGCAGCACCACTGAGCTAAATCCCTGGCCCTATTCTTTATTTTCTCAACTGTTTGAGAACAATTCTAACATGATGCCTCTTTGCCTCTAAATACATAAATTTTTATTTTCCTGAAATAAAGGCTTAAAAAATAAAACTACAGTACAACTATCAAATCAGGAAATTTACATTTGGATATTTAGTCTTTTTAACTCTAACTCTTTCCACTCCATCTAACACAAATGACTTGCTCTACTTCTGGTCATAAAGTTGTTAGGATAATATTGAAGGATTATTTTTCATTAGTTTTCTATTTTTACAGCAACATAATTATTGGGGATTCATTTACTTTATCTGACCTATAGTGATTTATTTTTCTATACCCTTCTGCTGCTACTATAAAGGGATCTTGAAATATTACTTTTGATATTAGTGTGAAACATGAAAAATGAAAAACAACATGAAAAATACCTCTACTCATAGCTTCTGCCTCAGTAGATGAGGTTGGTCTTCAGCCTCCAGTCTTCTCTTTCTTAACTTTTTCTTGATCACTATATTTACTTCTCCACCTCTTCTTTTAGGAGTGAAATCACTGCTACTCATTGAGATGGCCCATTGTAAAAAAATTTTAGTCATTGTCTCTCCCAGTTGCTCTTTCCCAAGTATTTGATTTGAATTTTTGCCACTGTAAACTAAAAAAGTCTTATCCTTGAATTTTGGGCAGCAAGACTTAGAGGGTGTATGGGATCAAAAGTCATTTATGTTTCTCGTGAAATTCTACTTTTTCATGTCCTGTCACATTGATGACTAGAGCATATATCATCAAAAGAAATAGCTGACATTTTCCTGCCTGAGGCATTCACCTGCTTGTCAATTATTATCCTGTTCTCTGTGTAGGACACAGTTGACAGAAGCTTACAGTTGATAGGATAGTAGCCACAACTTGAGAATGTAGGTGGTTCTAAAAGAGCTCAGAGTCATTAGCTTATTATTCTTTAATTTCTTTTAGTAACTTTTAGTACCCCCCCCCCCTTTTTGTTGTTTTGGAGACAGCGTCTCACTATGTAGTTCAAGCTGGCCTTGAACTCACTGTATAGCCAAGGTTGGCCTTGAACTCATGGTGATCCCCTTGCCTCAGCCTCCTGAGTGCTGGGATGACAGATGTGTGCTAACATGGTTCGCTTTCCTTTCTCTTCTGGGTATCAATCTTATTCTACCCTTGTCCTCTTGTAGTATCTCTCCCATTCCCTAGTAATCCTATTCTACTTCTGTTTTGCTGTAGATGACAAAATTTCATTCTTTATGGCTAAATAATACTTGTGTCTGTGTATGTTTTATTTTCTATATCTATCTGTTAATGGGCATCTAGACTGATTCTGTATCTTAAGTATTGTGAATAGTGCTGCAATAAACAGACATGAACTTAACTCTTTTATATGCCAACTTCAATTTCTCTGGCTATATAACCAGGAATGGGATAGCTGGATTACATAATAGTTCTGTTTTTAGTTTTTTGAGGAAACACCATACTGTTTTCCATAGTGATAGTACTAATTTATATTCTCACCAACAATATATAAGCATTCCATGTTCTTCCAGTATTTTAAAAAAAATTTTGGTAATAGCCATTTTGTCTGGCCATCTTGTTAGCTAAGTGAACCAGACTGGTCTCCACCTCATGATCCTCTTGCCTCAGACTCCCGACTAGCTGGAATTACTGGCATGTGCCACTGTGGCTGGTTTTTCATTGCTTTGATTCTTTTACTGTGCAGATGCTTTTAAGTTTGATGTAATCCCGTATGTCAGTTTTGTCTTTTGTTTTCTGTGCTTTTAGGACCAATACAGAAAATCATTGCCTGTACCAATATCTTGAAGTGTTTCTCCTGTGTTTTCATCTAGTAGTTTTAGAGTTTGAGGCCTTATATTAAAGTCTTTGATCCATGTTGAGTTGATCTTTGTACAGGGTGAGAGGAAGGAGTCATTTCAATATTCTGCATGTACTTACCCAGTTTTCCCAGCACTGTCTAAAAGGTTGTCCTTTCTCAATGTATGATTTGGGGACGTTTGTGACAGTCAGTTGGCTATAGATGTGTGGGTTTATTTCTGGGTTCACTGTTCTGTTTCATTGGTCTAGGTTCCTATTTTTTTATGCCAGAATTTTGCTGTTTTTTGTTATTATGGCTCTATGTCTTGAAATCTAGTATTCTGATACTCAAGCTTTGCTCTCTTTTTTTTTTTTTTTCCAAGACTGCTTTGGCTATTGGGGACTTTTATACTTCCATATAAATTTTAGGAGATGTTTTTTCTAATTCTGTGAAGAATGTCATTCCCATATTGGTGGGGCATGCATTGAATCTGTGTGTCACTTTGGGTAATGTGAGTGTTTAAGCAATATTTTCTAATTTGTGAACACAGGAAGTCTTTCTATGTTGTTGTATCTTTTTTTCTGCACTATTTTATAATTTTCAATGCAGAGTTCATCCTTGGTTAAGTTTATTCGTAGGTGTGTTTTTTGTAGCTATTGTGAATGAGACTGCCATTATGATTTCTTTCTCAGTGAGTTCATTATTGGTGTATAGAAAAATACTCATTTTTGTATCCTGAAATTTTACTGAAATTATTTATCAGGTTTAATAGTCTTGCTTGAGTTATTAGGTTTTTCTAAGTATAGAATCATGTCATCTGCAAACTAGTATAAATTGACTTCCTCCTTTCCTATTGGTGTGCTTTTTATTTCTTTCTCTTGCCTAATTTCTGTGGCTAAAACTTTTAGTGATATATTGAATAAAAGCTGTGAGAGGAGACATCCTTCTCTTGTTCCTGATCTTAAAGGAAATGCTTTCGGTTTTTCCTCATTCAGTATGGCTATGAGTTTGTTATATATAAACCTTTATTATGTCAAGCCATATCATTATATACCTAATTTACTCAGGGTCTTTTATCATGAATGCATGTTAGATTTTCTTCATCTATTGAAATGATCATATTTTACCCTTAAATTTATTTGCATGTTATGTTTATTGATTTGTTTGTACATGTTGGACCGTCCTTGTATACTTGAAATTAAACCAACTTGATCAACTATATTAGTGTTTAATCTTTTTGATGTACTGTTGAATTCAATTTACAAGTATTTTATTGAGGAGTTTGCCCTCTATGTCATCAGGGATGTTGGTGTACAGTTATCATTTTGTGTCCTTGTCAGGTTGTGTGGCAACAGGGTAATGATTTTCTAATATAATGTGTTTGGAAGGATTCCCTCGTTCAGTTCTATGGAATTTTTGAAAACATTGGCATTAGTTCTTCTCTAAAAATCTGGCAGTGAAGCTACTTGGCTCTGAAATTTTCTTTGTTGTTGTTGGAAGGCTTTTTATTACTGATTCTTATTATTTATTATTGGTCTATTCAGTTGTTTTCTGCCTCAGTTCAATTTTGCTAGGTCATATTTTTCCTGAAATTTGTTTATTTCTTGTAGAGTTTCCAATTTGTTAGCATATAGTTTTGCAAAACAGTCACTAGTAATCCTTTCAATTTCTGTGATACTACTTGTAATCTCTCCTTTTTCATCTTTAATTTTGTTTATTTGGGCTTTCTCACACACACTCCTGCTTAGTCTGGCTAAAGGTTTCTTAATTTTATTTATCTTGAGAAAAAAACACCACCTCTTTGTTTCACTGATACTGTTTTTTTCAACTCTTTCATTTTGGGCCGGGGATTTAGCTCAGTGGTTTCGCTGCCTGCTGTGCATGCACAAGGACCTGAGTTTGATCCCCGGTACCAAAACAGACAAACAAAAAAAAACCAGTAGGTGCTCAACTTTCATTTATTTCTCTATTTTATTTATTTCTGTTCATTAATATTTCTTTCCATCTACTAATTTTGAGTATTTTTTCTTGCATCATTAACTTGTTTGAAATCTTTCTAGTTTTTTGATGTAGGGATGCATTGCTATAAACTTTTGTTGCATCCCACGGTTTTGGTATGTTGTGTTACCATTTTGTTTCAAGACAGTTTTTAGCTTATCTTCTGACTTCCTCAGTGACCTACAGTTTCTTAGAAAGTATGTTATTCACTTGCCATGTATTTGGATACTTTCTAAAATTCCCCTTTTGATTTCTAATTTTATTCCAGTATAATCAGAAAAGATACAGAATATGATTTCATTTAAAAAAATATTTGTTTTTCATGGCCTAATATATGGTCTGTTCTAGAGAAGGTTCTATATATTCTGAAGCTGTTTGATGGAGTATTCTGTAATTGTTTTTAATTCCATTCAATCCACAGTGTAATTTAACTGTGATGTTTCTATGTTGATTCTTTTTTTGTCTAAATGATGATAAATTGATGAGAGTAGGCTATTGAAATTTTCCCACTATTATTATTTTGGATCTCTCCCTGTATGTCTAATAGTGTTTGTTATATAAAATTGGATTCTCTGATATTATAGGCATATAGATTTATAATCATTATAGCTTCTCGATAAATTGATCCCTTAATAATTATATAGTCACCTTCTAGATCTTGTAGGTTTTATCTTAAATTCTCTCTCTCTATTTTTACTAAATTTTATTTTTTTATTCTATTGCCCTCCTCAAGCTCTCTCCCCTCTCTATGTACAAAAGCTTTGTTTCAAAGTCTTTGTAAATAGGGAGGGATGGAGGGATTGAAGGGAGGGCAGGGGAAGGGGGAAAAACAAGAGAGATTATGTAAAGGTGCAAATTTCCAATGATGAATGTCATTATATTGTATACCTAAAATGTACCAATGATTGGAATGAATAATTGATAATGCAAAATAGGAAGAAAAGGTCCAGTGGGGTAGGGGAAGAGGGAAGGGCAGGGGAAAGGAAAGAAGGGAAAGGAAAAATTATGAGAAATAGAAAAAATGGAAACAAAGTCTTTGTAAATAGGGAAGGGTGGGCTAGGAATGGGGAAAAAATAAGAACCAATATGTATCATGTAAAGGTACAAGTTCCCAATGAGAAATGTAAATGTGTTGTATACCTAAAATGTACCAATAAAATAATTTTTTTAAAAAAGCTTTGTTTCCATTTTTTCCTTCTATTTTCACTTTTTTTCTTGTCCCTTCCTTTCTTCCTCCCTGCTCCCTTGTCCCCCTTCACATTTGAAGACTTTTTCCCCATTTCCCAATACCTGTTATACAGTTCAATCCTCATTTCACTTTCAGTTTCGCACAACAGAGTAAGAATGCGATATTTAAACATGTGTGTCCGATTTATTTCACTTAAGAGTATGCTCTCAAGTTTCATCCATTTAGCTATAAATGTCTGAAGCTCATCCTTCTTCATGGAAGAGTAGTACTCCATTGTATAAAAAACCCACATCTTCTAATTTAGGATTGTTTTCTTAATTCTCTAAGGTATGCTATTGGTATTTTGATTGGGATTGCATTGAATCTGTTTAACAATTTTGGAAGTATGGCCATTTTCACTATATTGGTTCTTCCTATCCAAAAACAAGGGATTTCTTTCCCTTTTTTGGGGGGACCAGGGATCGAACTTGGGACCTTGTGCTTGCTTGTGAGGCAGATGGTGGAACCACTGAGCTAAATACCTGGCCCGTCCATTTTCTGATATCCACTTTAATCTCCTTTTTCAGAGTACTGTAGTTTTTAATGTAGAGGTCTTTTGCTTCCTTCGTTGGATGGATTCCCAGGTATTCATTTTTTTTGGATGCTATTGTGAAAGGGATTATTTCTCCAATTTCTCTCTCTGTGAGTTCATTATTCATGTATAGGAAGGCTATTGACTTTTGAATGTTGATTTTGTATTCTGCTACACCACTGAATTTGGTTATCAACTCTAAAAATCTTTTGGTGGAGTTTTTGGGGTTTTCTATGTAGAGTATCTGCAAATAATGAGCTCCTTTGTATTTTTATCTGTATCTTTCATTCTGGTCACCATCCTGTAGTTATCTGGGAAATTATTTCTGCTTTGATTTTTTTTCTAGAGCCTTATTCATCTGCTTTGTTACTTCTGCTGTTACCACTTCAGAGAGTCCAGGTGGGTGGCTTTCAGACTGTTCTACTTCATTGCCCCTGGGGTTTGTGTTTGGTGAGCTAAATGTCTGTGGGGGTTGCATCTAAAGTGTCTTCTCAGTTTTTGTTTTTTTCAAGTTTGATTCCCGAGGTGATGCTTGTAAATTGATTATGGTGAGTAGCTTTATTGCCAGTATTTAGAATCCTTAGGAAATTACTACTTCTCAGAAATGTCTTCCAAGTGTAGCTAGCTTTTGGGTTTTGAGACTGTTGCAGGATCCTACTTCTTCAATTTATTGGAGATGAGAAGTTTCTGCCTACGTGGCCTATAGTTTCCTTTTCTTTTTTTAAAGACCCTTAGTCTCAGTCTTGGTATACCAGGAAGAACAATTGATTAGCACAGTTTTGTCACCTTGGCTAAAGTAGTACAATCAGCAATAACAATAGTATCAAATAAAGCCTAGAATGACAAGTTATAGCCCTTAATATGGCATTTTTACCCTTAGGAGAAAAGATTTAAAAGGAGTTGGGGGTAAAAAACACAAATAAAAGAAGAGGAAGTGTTCAGAAGCAAGGCTGGAGGACGGACTTTAGGAAACTGGTGAAGCAGACTGTCAGATAAAAGGGCTGAAGACCAAGACCAGACCAGGCCACAACAAGCCTTTATTAAGGGAATAGATCTGCTGGGCTGTCTCTGAACAAAGGAGAGACAAAAAGCAACATGGCTGGGGCAGGGAGAGTCTTTTATAGAGACGGGGTGGGGCTTGTAGGGGCTGAGGTAGGGTTGAGTGAGGTAGTGATCAGGGAGTAGAGGAGCTGGTGACATCACTAAGTGGTAGGAGGTGAGTGAGTATTAGGTTACTCTCTAGGTGGGACCAGGGGCATGCTGGGAAGAAGGGTTTGTTCTTTGGTGGGAGCAACCATCTTGGCATGACATCACACAGGGGAGGGGGCAAGGCACCATAGGAAGAGGGCAGCTACTATACATAATAGCTGCTGAGGTAGTGGGAGACCTATCACAGATAGGTGGGAAAAAGAAAAGGAAAAAATAAAAAGAACAGAATAGACCACCAACAACAAAAAATTAGAAACTGTTCAAACAGTAGAGAAAAAAACTAAACAGAACAAAACAACTAGAAAGGAGGAAAGAAAGCAAGAAAAAAGAAAATGGAAAAGGAAAAAAAAATTTAAAAACCCAGAAATGTCCATTCAAGGGGTGTCTCTGCTGTCACTGTTAGGCAAACAGAGTCCAGAGCCAAACTGATTAATCCCAGCAAGCTAGCTGCAGCTTCACAGTAGGTTAGTGGATAATCCCAGCCAGCCTGCCCCTTTAGTTCCTCTGAAGTTCAGGCTGGTTTCTGGCTGAACCAGATTCCTTGAGCCTACAGCAGTCTGTGTGTCTCCTGCCAGTTTGAACTTTGCTCCCTGACACCGCTGCACCAGGAGCCACTAGATGGAGTCTGCCTGCAGCTGTTCTAATTTCCAAACTCAGTAGGCCCTTCTCCAAGATGGCTACCAGCCAATCACCTTCTTCTGGGTAAAGTCTGAACCTGGATAACTCACCCAGCTGCTGCAGTCTGGTTTGTCCTCTGCTCTGTTCCACTGGTGTGCTTCCTGTGGAGGCCTCTGGGGTCATCAGTAGTCACTGTGCATCTGTAGGTTCAGCCCACCTTTCCCTCTCGGAGAGTCCAGGCTCTGGGAGAGAGCGCTGCTTGGTACCTCCCTCCTCTTTGTTTAAGTCTCTCTCTTCACTCTCCCTCTAGACTTCAATTCTCGCCTTAGATCCTTACTGGGCTCCGTGGACCCACTTCCCTCCTCCTTCTCACACTGCTATATTCCAGTCAGGGCACCAAACCTCAGAGGGGCTTTTCCTCTGCTGCTTACCACTCCACCGTCTTCCTGGAAGTCTTAAAGTCTGTATTGTCAGAAGTAAATATAGCTGTGCTGTTTGTTTTCAGATATCGGTACTTGGAATTTTGTTTTCTATCCTTTTACATACTTTCAACCTGTGTGTGTGTTCTTACTGGTGAGGTGAGCTTTTCTGCAGTACATTGTTTGGTCTTACTCCTTAGTCCATTCAGCCAGTCCAAATCTTTTAAATAGATAATTCACAGTATTTACATTCTATTATTATTTTACTGAATAGGTTTTTATTCTCCCTTTTTTCCCTTTCCCTCTAGGTATGTTGATGATGAGGAGCATTTGATTTTTAATGGTATCACAAAGATCTTGTATGTTATTGACATTCTTTTTGTCGTTGTTGTTTATTTCTGTCTGAATGTGATATTTTGGAAAACCTTTCTCTAAGTTCCAATATTCTTTCTCCTGCTTGATCTAGTCTGTTATTGAAGCTTTAACCTGAATTTTTTTGTCTGGTTTATAGACATCTTTATTTTCAAGATTTCTGATAATTTTTCAGAATCTCTGTTTGTTGAATTTCTCATTCAAATCCTGGATTATCTTCCTAATTTCACTTAATTATTTATCAGTATTTTCTTGAAAGTCATTGATCTTTTAAAAAAATCATTCTTTGGAATTCTCATTGTGGCATTTCACTAACTGAAATAACTCTACAAAGCGCTATTTCTCATGTGTCTCAAAAGTCTACCATGATTTCTTATGCAAGTATTTGTTCTAGTAGCATTGATTGAAAGAGATCTTTAAATAATATAGTTTACTCTTATTTTATGGATGATGAAACTGAGAGTTTAATCAATATGTACAGTTTAGATAGTCAATGACAGAAATCCTACCTAAAATTAGTCCTCTGATATCCTTCCGTGTTGCTTTCTTTTAAATGTAGTTTTTACCCCATAGCCAAAATATTTTTCTATGACTAATAATTTCTATATATGTCATATAACAATGAGAAAGATCTTCAAGTTCAGAGAAACTTGTTTGATATCTATATAGACAAATAAAATAGATTCAACAAAAGTGGTATTTATTTCTTTCAGGCATGATGCTGAGTTGCAGTGTGTTGAGATGTTAGTCCGAGGAAAGAAGATAGTGTAGACAGGAGGAAAATAAACTTTTACACAAGTAGGAAAGTTTAAGTGGAATTATTAGGGAGAAAGAGTGAAAGCGATGACAAGAAAAGATGTGATTGAACAGAATGCCACATTTAAGCTCTTGAAAAGGTCTAAAAACGATGATGAGACTGTTCATTTGAGTACATAGTGAGAGACATGGGTATAGATTCAGTTTTCTGCATGTGGGTAGCCATTTTTCCCAGCATTTGTTAAAGAGGGTATCACTTAACTGTGATGGCTTACAATCTTAGCAAATATTTCAGGCAGCAAAGAGGCCTTGACCTAAAATTTGAGAAATAGATGAATATTTTTTTGTCTAAAAATGTTGAAAATTTAGATTTCATTTGTTTGTCACTATGTATAAGTAATTTTTCACTATTACATTTTTAAAGATACTTTGGCAAGAGATGCTTTCTGCAGCTTTAATCACCAAACCATAATAAAAGATTCTTTAGGAACATAAATAAATTATTACTTCTTGAAAATTAAATTCTGGTGGAATTTTGTCACAGCTACAGTAGAAATTATTGACATCAGCTCTATATTTCTAAAAGAATTCTAATAATAACTTCTATACTATTACATAAACCTTAAAATATGTGAATATTATCTTGCTATATGAGAAGTATGAAAACAGATTGCATTTCAAAGTAATCAAAAATATTTTGTATCCCTCACCACTTCATATACTAGAAAGTATAATCAATTACACTAAATAAAACATTTGTTTTAAAATTTTTAACAAAGTTGACAAATTTCAAATTCACAACCAGAAATGTGAGGATTTCCTGATAATTTCATTGGTGATTTGTTTTGGCACAATAGACAACACTTCCTTATTTTTGTTTGCTTACCTTGAACCTATACAACTTCATTCTTTTATGTCTAAAATATTTTAGTATTTTAAATTTTTTTGTATTTTCTATATGTATCATTTTATTTTAGGTCTACTGAATAAGCTTGAATCTATAAAGCAAAATATAATAATATGTATGTCATATTCCTGATTTGAATGGAAATGATTATAGATTTTGCTATTTAATATGTTTTTATTTTGTTATTGTTAATATTTATAATTTTTAGTTAATTTTATTCTTCCCTAATTTTACATAAGATGTTTACTTATATTATCTGCTAAATTTTATCAGATACTTTTCCAGAATATATAGATATAATCATGTTTTTAATTCTGTAATTTGTTGATTTAATAGTAAAGTTATTACATATTCTGATGCTAAACTGTTCTATATTATTTTAAATAAGATTAGGCAGTCAAAATTTTTGTTTTAAGCCAACAGAGATGTACTTTAAAATTTTTATTTTCCCTTCCATGCAAGAAAAAAGTGCCAATGATCTTCTTTGGTTTTATATAGAAAGCTCATTTATATTTTCTCAAAATGCTTGTTCAGTTTAAATACTGTCAGGGGAACACATTAGGTAAAGCAACCAGTCAGAATTACAAGTTCCTTAGAGACTAAAGATTACATTCATAAGCGGATGAAGAATACTGTATTACTCACTTTTCTGCATCTTACCAAGATTTATTTTGTAAATAGAAGTTCCTACACTTTGAGGGTTGGGCTTATAGGGTTCACCTTTTAACTTAAGGAAATGAAATGAGTGAGATAAGTTAGTAACACAGTGACTTCATAAGTTAGTATGACATCCATACTTATATTTCTGGAAAAAACTTCATTTCGTCATGATTTGTCATTGGATCCATTACTGGATTTGATTTACTAGTATCTTATGTAGTATTTTGCACCTATATTCTTGTCTTTTTTGCTTCATAATGCTTAAAACAATCTACAATTATATATACTGTACAAAGGGATGAGGTTTTTTTTGTGAAATCAATACCACATTCAACATAGAGAATGCAGAGAGCCAGGTGTGGTGGCACATGCCTGTAATCTAAGCACTTGGGAGGCCGAAGCAGGAAAATTGCCATGAGTTTGAAGCCAGCCTGGGATACAGTGAGCTTGAGGCCAGCCTGGACTACATAGCAATACTCTTTTTCAAAAAACCAAAAGAAAAAAAATAGCAAACATTTTCATCCTGTGTAGTCTTTGCAACAATAGCCCATTTGACTTTTTGGTCCTCTACCTAGGAAATTACTGATTAGCGCTTTTTTTTGTCACTATGAATTATTTGCATTTTATATAAGTATCCCTCTCACACTCTAAACTTATATACTATACTTCCATTTTTCAGGCTGATGAGTAATGCTAGGGAACACTCCGGATAAATTAACTTGGTGGCCTAATAAATATTTGCCCCCTTTTAGAAATGAATGGTTAGTATATGTATTAGGATGAGATTTAGGCTATTATTAACAGCCCATAACAACTGTGGCTTAAACAGTGTAGAAACCTGATTCTCATTTATAAGTCTGTCTAAGCATAAACAATTCAGAACTGATTTAATGGCTCTATGGTATCAAGAATGTAACATAATCTATCTTGGGGTTTTTTTTGCCATCATTTACGTATATGTATTGAGCAGTGTTCCTGTTGCTGGGAAAAAATACCTGACATCCATAACTTAAAGAAGCAGAGGTTTATTTGGCTCACAGTTTTAGAGGGGTCAGTCTACAGTCATCTGGCTTCAAGGCAGAAATGGCATGGCAGAAGGGCACAGAGGAGGAAAGCTGATCAACCTATAGTAGCCAGAAAGCAGGGAGAAAAAGATCCAGGTTGAGAGCACCTTGTAATAGCATATTCAGCTATGAACTAATTCATCAGTGGTGAGTATAGTGTCTCCATGATCAATCACTCTGAAACTCCAACCTCTGAACACAAGAGATCTTGGGAGACATTTTAGATATAAACCATAACATTCTGCCCTTGGACCCCAAAAGGCTCATGTCCATCTCATTGTGAAAAATACATTTGGTTCATATCCAGCAGTTGCCAATCCTCACAGTTCCCGTATTGTTCAACAAAGTCCAAGTTGGAAATTTCCTCTGAGACTCAAGGCAAAATATTAGCAGTGAGCCACTATAGAAATAAAAAAGGAGGCTAAATACTTCCAATAAACAGTGGCACAGTATAAATATTTCCATTCCAAAAGAGAGGAATAGGAGAATAGAAACAAATAGGACCACAGTAAGATAAAAACCAAGTGGGGCAAACATTATAGTTCTATGAACAGCATCTGAAGCACATGGAAATATGGGCTTCAAAGGGCTTTGGCAGCACTGCCATGGATTTATAACTTAATGTACAATGATTGTAGCCCCCATGGCATATTTGGGCTGGCTTTGCTCACTGCTATGGCTTTCCTTGGCATGTGTTCCATGTTCCTGGCATCTCTAATTTCCTTAGGTGTCCACTGCACCTTCAGCTTCACTCTCACAGCTTCATGCATCACCCTCTCACAGGTCCATCACCTGGCTTTTCAGCCCTTCCCTTAAAATCTGGGTGAAATCCTCCATGACTCTTACACCCTACATGCCAGACAAACCAACACCACATGAATAGCACCAAGCTCAGGAAGTACAGTGGCCTCTGAGTGCCTGACAGCTGAACTGGAATACTCTTCCCTATGTGACCCTGAATGATGGGGCACTCTGAGGCTTTCTTCTCAAAGCAAATACTTTCACTAGGTGTAGAGTCTGGCCTTTTCCTGAGATGCCCTCAAGCCATTTTTTATGTTGTTCCCATGTAAATTACTTGACTTCCTTTTAATGACATTAGTCTTTTCAGCAACCTTGTCCTTGGTCCCATCTTTACATATGCTTGCTTTCTTGCCAAAACTCCAACATTTTCACATCTTTCAGTCCTGCGTGTTGCTTTTGATTCTTATTGTAGGTTTGGCTAAAAGCAGCCAGCAGGATCAGTACCACAGCCTGAATGGGATGCCTTCAAATTTTTTCTGCAAGATTGATTAGCATGCTTTCTTTAAATTCAGCTTCACACAATCTTAGAATGTGGACAAAACATAGAAAAATTATTTTCAATGAAACATGCATGGCCTGTAGTCCAATTTCAAATAGAATCTTCTCTTTTACCTGAAAACTCATGATCCTAGCCTCTAAAAATTAAAAAAAATTTTTTTAATACATGTTTGCAGTATATAATGATCACATTCATCATGAGGGATTTGTACATGTACATAATACATCTTAATTCTTTTTATGGTCCCTTGCGTCTCCCCATTAACAAAAGCTCTCATTTTTTTCTCTTCAGCTTTTTTCATTAAATCCCTTTTCCCTTCCTTCCCTCCCTTCCCTCCCCCTCCCCCAATCTCCTGTTCCCTTTTTTTTGGGTACCTGGATCAAACTCGGGACCTTGTGCTTGGGAGGCAGGTAGTAGAACCACTGAGCCCCCTCCCTTTCCCATTTGAACAAGTTCTTTCTACTTCCTAGTACCATGATACCTTGGTTCACGAATTTAATTCATTCTGATTTTGGGGAAGATGGCTCCATTTGTGTTGATAACAGGGAAGATGGCCATGGTTGTTTTCATCATCTGAAGTGGAGTTTGCAAATGGAAGCAAATTTTTTGCTGAATGCTTCTGTTCTTGAACTGAATTGTTCAAGAAAGGGAGCATTCATGAGCTGAGGTATTACTGTATTTATCCTCCATTTTGATCATGATTTATACTTTTCTCACACAGGAGCGACACTGTTTGGCAGAGTAATACTCCATTGTATAGAAATACCACATTTTCTTTCTCTGTTCATCTGTTGATGGACATATGAGCCCTTCCCAAGATTTAGCTATTAAAAATTGTGCTGCTATAAACATAGGTATGCATGTATCCCTGTGGTATGATAACTTTAACTTTTTTTGAGACGATACCTAGAAGGGAATAGTTGGGTCAAATGGAATCTCTAGTTTTAGTTTTTTTGAGGAATCTCGATACTGCTTTTCATAGTGATTGTACCAATTTACACTCCCACCAACAATGGAGAAGAGCTCCATTTTCCCTAAAGCCTTGGTACATTTGTTTTTGGTTGATTTCTCAATGATAGTCATTCTTTCTGGCATGAAATGGAATCTCGTTGTTTTAATATGCATTTCTCAAATGGCCAGTGATATTGAGCATTTTTTCATGTATTTATTAGCTATTTACACGTCTTCACCTAAGAAGTGTCTATTCATTTCCGATGCCCATTTTTGGATTGGGTCTTTAAATTTTGGGGAGTCTAGTTTTTTTGAATTTTTAAAAATATATTCTAGATATTAGTCCTCTGAGGAATACCGGGCAAAGTTTTGTCCCCATTCTGTGGGTTGTGTCTTTATTCTGTTAATGTTTTCCTTTGCTGTGCAGAAACTTTTTAATTTGATGGGATTCCATTTGTTGATTCTTTATAATGTACACTTTGTGACCAGCATTTTGTTCATAAAGTCTTTGCCTACACCTATATCTTTAAGTTTTACCTAGTCTATCTTCCAGCAGAATAAATGTTTCTGTTTTAATATTTAGGTCTTTGATCTATCCCTACTTTAGTGCACAGTGAGAGATATGTGTCTAGGTTCAATCTTTGGCATGTGGAAAGCTAGTTTTTCCAGCACCATTTGTTAAAGAAACTATCTTTCATACAGTGAAGGTGTTTGGCCCTTTTATCAAAGATAAGGTACCTCAAGGATAATGTACCTGAGTGTGCCTGAAGTTTTTTCTACATCTTCTACTGTGTTGCATTGATCCATGTCTGGTTTTTTTGTTTGTTTGTTTTTGGTAATACCATGCTGTTTTTATAATTGTAACTTTGTAGTGTAACATAAAGTCTGGGATTGTTATGGTGCCTGCTTTGCCCTTGTTGTCAAGAATTGCTTTTGCTATTCTAGGTCTCTTCTGGTTCTGTATGATTTTTTTTTTTGTACTGGAGATTGAATGGTTCTGTATGAATTTTAAGATCTAATTTTTCTTGATGCTATTCTGTAAGGTATTATTTCCCTAATTTCTCAGTAAATTTGTTATTGGTGTATAGGAACACTATTGATTTTTGAGTGTTGATTTGTGTCCTGTTATGCTACCAAATTTGGTTATTAATTTTAGGAGTCTTTTAGTGGAGTATTTGGGGTCTTCTATGTAGAGCAACATGTCATCAGCAAATAATGATAATTTAACTGCTTTCTTCCCTATCCATATCCCTTTTATTTCTTTCTCTTGTCTAATTGCTGTAGTTAATGTTTTGAGAAGTATATTTGAGAACAGGAGTGGTGATAGTGGGCACCCTTGTCTTGTTCCTGATTTTAGCATGAAAGCATTTAGGTTATCTCCATTTTGTATGATGTTGGCTTTTGGTTTGTCATAGATGGCTTTTATCAAGTTGAGATAAAGACCAACTATTCCAATTTTATGCAGTATTTCTATCATGGATGGATGTTGGATTTTGTCAAATGCTTTTTCTGCATGTATTGAGAAGATAATGTGGCTTTTGTCCTTGCTCCTGTTAATGTGATATATTATGTTTACTGATTTGCATATGTTAAACCATCCCTGCATCCCTGGGATGAATTATATTTCATCATGTTGTATAAACTTTTTGATGATTTGGTGCATTCTGTTTGCCAGTATTTTATTGAGGATTTTTGCATCTACGTTCATTAAGGAGATTGGCCTGTAGTTTTATTTTTTTTCTTTTGGTTGGATCCTTTTCTGGTTTTAGAATCAGGGTAATACTTCTTTGGGAGTACTGCTTCCCTTTAAATTTAGTTAAAGAGTTTCAGGAGTAGTGGCAGTAGAACTCTAAAATTCTTGTAGAATTCTGGAGTAAATTTGTCAGAACTAAGTTTTTCTTAGTTTGTAATTTTTTATTACTCTAATTGTATTGAGTGATAATTGGGTTATTCAGGATTTTTATATCTTCTTGATTCAGTTTTAGTAATACATATGAATCTAGAAATCTATCAATTTCTTCTGAATTTTTCATGAGTAGTTACTGATGATCTGAATTTCTGCAGAATCTGTTGTGATTTTACTCTTTTTATTGTAAATAGCTAAGTTAATTAGAAACATTATAAGCAGTCAGGCAGGGCTGGCCCCTCAACTGTGACTGGAGGCACATTGACTAAAGGCCAGGCTTCAAAGAATAGAGGACAGACTATATCCACATACTTCCCCTAGGGATAAACAGCAGTGATTGATATTCTAAATAGGCATCAATCACCTTGAGGGGGAATCAAAACTTTGACTATTCCTTCCTGAAAAATTCTTGTTTATTCCATGTAGGCTTGCTAGGTGACTTGCTTCCCCCATTTGATCATTATTCAATCAATATTACCTAAGTGACTATACTTGTAATCTTATTGGTTGACTCACCTCATACCCACCTTGTGATTTCCCATTGGATCAATATTACCTAAATGACTGTACTTTTAATCATATTAGTTGACTATAGTTTTGTTCCACCTTGAATCTGACTCACCTTGTGGCTTTGTTCAATAAAACACCCTTGAGAAGCGAGGTTGGGGCAGCCCACTTTTCAGTCCCACTTCTGTCTCTCTATCTTTCTCTCAATAAATTCTTCTTACTCTTAACTTCTGTTGTTTCTAGAATTCATTCTTTGATTTTAAAGAATACGAACTTGGAGTTTCAGACATCTAGCAGGTTGGGAGGTAATAATTTCCTTACATTTTCATTTCTAAGTCTAATGGATTTTGGTCTTTTCTTTTTTCATAAGATTAGCTAAGGTTTATCTTATTCAATTTTTCGAAGAACCAGCTCTTCAATTCATTGAATTTTTGTCTTTTTTTAAAGTCTCAGTTGCATTCATTTCTGCTCTGATGTTTATATTTTCCTTCCTTGTTCTAGCTTTGGGTTTGACCTGTTCTTGTTTTTCTAGAACCTGGAGAGTCATTGTTATGTTATTTATTTCCACTTATTCTGTTTTTCTGTTGTGGGAATTCACTGCTCTAAACTTCCCTCTTAGGACTGCTTTCATTGCATCCCATAGGTTCAGTATGTCATACTAGCAATTTTCTTTAATTGTAGGAACTACCTAAAGTCTTTTTTGGGGGGTGGGGCATACCTGGGATCTAACTCAGGCCCTTGCAATTGTGAGGCAGGCAGCAGCACCACTGAGCTAAATCCCTGGCCCCCTAATGTCTTTTTTAATTTCATCTATGACCCTTTGATTATTCAAGCAGGTATTATTCAATTTTCATGTTTGTGTAGTTTTTGTGGTGTCCTTGATTGTTGATTTCTAGTTTCATTGCACTATGATCTGATAGTATGTATGAGATACTTTTGATTTCTTTGCATTTACTTAAGTATGTTATATGGGCTGGTATGTGGTGTATTTTGCAGAGAGTCCCATGTGTGCTGAGAAGATCTATTTTGTTGTTGGGTGGTACTCTCTGTAGATACCAATGAAATTTATTGGTTCAGAGGTTTATACTCTGATATTTCTTTGTTGATTTTTTTTGTCTGGTTGATCTGTATATTTGTGACAGTGGAGTATTGAGGTCCTCCATTACACTTGTATTGATGCTTATCTGATTTTTCATGTCTGGTAGTATTTTTTACTGAAGTTGGGTGCATTGATATTTGTTGTGTATATATTTATGATTGCTACATCTTCTTGGTAAATTGTTCCCTTAACCAGTATGTCTCTTTGTCTCTTCTGATTAGTCTTGGCTTGAAATTCATTTTGTGTGCAATTATAATAGTTACTCTTGCTTTTTTCTTTGTTCCTGTTATGCAGAGTATTGTTTTCCATCCTTTGACTTTCAGTCTGTGAATTTCTTTTTTTTTCCCATTAAATTAATTGGTACATTTTCGGTATAAAATACAGTTACATTCATCATTGGGATCTTGTACCTTTACATGAGTATCTTGGTTCTTATTTTTTTCCCCTTCCCTTGCCCTCCATTCATCCTCTCCACCCCTCCCTATTTGCAAAGACCTTGTTTCCATTTTTTTTCCTCTTCGCATATTTTTTCCTTTCCCTTTTTTCCCTTCCCTTACCCCTCCCAATTTCCCTGCTCTTTTAGACCTTTTCTTCTTGTTACACAATATCAGTTATACATTTTTTAAAATAAAATATTAAGGTCTAGGAGACATTACCACAGATTTTACAGAATTTAAAAGGATATAGAAAGCATATTACAAAAATCTTTTTTGAAATAAATTTGACAACTTCTAAGAAGTACCTTGGAAGACAAATTAATGAAACTAACTCTGGAGGAAATATAAAATTTGAATAGCACCTATTAAAGAAAGTATATTCCTAGCTTGAAAACCTACCTATATGACAACAGCAGGCTCATAAACATTTTAACTGATAAAATATATTAAACAATTAAAGCAGAAAAAAGAAGGAACACTTCGCTCATTTTAGGAAATCAACATTGTGCTAATCCTAAAACTGGATAAAGATAATAGAAGAAAAAAGTATGAACATAGATAGAAATTTGTTTAACAAAACAAACTATTAGAAGTCAGATCTGGCAGTATGTAGAAAGTGGTTTTGTTATAGGTATGGCAGTGTTGGTTCAGCATTGGAAGATCCACCCCCAAAAGTCATCATTTTGACAGAGGAAAGGAAAAAGCCATATGATCTTGTCACTAGTTGGAGAAAAAGTATTGAACTAAATTCTAGAGTTTTTCATGGTGAAAGCTATCAGGAGACTAGAAGTAGAACAGAAACTTCTCAACAGATCAGAGACATGTACTCCATACTTCCAGCAAGAATGCCTTATATGAATGGAGAAGATACAATGCTTTCTCCTTAAGGTGGGGAACAAGGGCAGATGTGCTTACTCTTTATCTGTCCATTAAACTTTGAAACCTAGTCCCCACCAAAATAGTCTGGCAATAAAATGACACAACTAGGATAGGATTGGCATGGCAGAAGCAAAATCTTTATATGTAGATGAAATGATCATCTACAGAGAAAATACTAAGAAATCTCTAGGAGCCCCTAGAACTTGTATTTGAATTTAGCAGGATTAGAAAACACAAGGTATATATAAAAATTCAGATCTGTGTATACTTGGTATAAATGAAGAACTGGATATTGAAATTTAAAAGTTATGTAGGAGTACAAAGGACCCAGAAAAGCCAAAAACAAAAACAAAAATAAAAATCAGTGTTGGAAGACGTTTAGCACCCAATTTTGAGACTACTTCTAAAGCTACAGTAATCAAGGCAGTATTGGTGTACGAAAGACATATAGATCATTTGAATAAACAGAGAATCTAGAAATAGAACCACACATATATGGTCCACTGAGTTTTGAAAGATTATTTGACATTAGCATTTTATAGAATATAAACTCAATTCAAGAGCCAAGGAAGAGATAGTGTTTTCAGCAAATGGCACTAGAACAGCTGGTATCTGTATATAAAAAATTAACCTCAACCCTTTTTTTCCATACATGAAAATAACTTGAAGGGATCTATGAACCTAAATAAGAAAGCCTAAAGGTATAAAATTTTAAGAAGAAATTATAATGGAAAATATTTATGAATTCAGGGTAGGCAAGAACTACCTAGGATACAAAAAACATGATATATAAAAGAAAAAAATTGATAAATGAGATTCCATCAAAATTTAGAACTTTAAATGACATAATTAAAATGAAAAGTAGTCCTTAAACAGACCATATTTACAATACATATAACTTATGACCACAATATATAAAGAATTCTTAGAGCTCATTAATAGACAACCCAATTAAAATGTAGAGGTAAGAAGATGATAAATAGCCAGTACAGCACAAGGAATGGTGTGCAACTCTAGAATCAGAAAAATACTAATCAGTACAATAATAAGATTGAATTATACACTCATTAGGGAGATGAAGTTAAAAGTTTTAAAAGCCTTGTCATGACTTTTTCTTTTTGTTGTATTCTCCTCCTTTGTGTTTAATTTGTCATGCCCAATGGATTCATTCTGCTGGGTTTCCTGGGGTTGTGATCCTCATGTCTTTTCCTAGGGTATTGTCTAAAATTTTTTGGAGTGCCAGTTTTGCTCTTTGTCATGAAAGTATCTTATTTCTCCATCCATTTTGAAAGATAGTTTTGCAGGGTACATGAATCTGGGTTGGAGGCTGTTTTCCTTTAGGGCTTGAAATACATCACTCCAAGCTCTTCTTGACTTGAGGATTTGCATTGAGAAGTCTGCTGTGATTCTGATGGGCTTTCCTTTGTATGTGATTTGTTTCTTTTCTCTCACTGCTTGTAGAATTTTGTTCTTCTGTTGGATTTCTGGAATCCTAACTATTATATTCCTATGTGTAGATTTTTTTTGATTAAGGCTAACTGGAGTCCTATATGCCTCACTTATCTGTATGTCAAGATCTTTTCCCCTGTTTGGGAAGTTTTCTGCCATCACTTCTGTGAACAGTTTTTTTTTATGTCATCTGCACTTTCTCCTTTTTCTTCATTGACTCCAATCAGTCTTATGTTATTCTTCTTTGCATCGTCTAGCAGCTGCTGGATTGATTTCTCATGTTCTCTTACAATTTTAAGCAATTTTTCTTTTCTTCCTCACTAATTCCAATCTTTTCTTCTATATCTGAAATTCTATCCTTACATTGGTTCATTCTGCTGCACAGACTTTCAATGAAGTTTTTAATCTCTTAGAAATCTGTTTGTATCTGTTTTATGGATTCCATTTGTTTCCTATGTTGGGATTCCATTATGTTCCTCAGATCCTCTATTTTTAATCTGTGTCCTCTCTAGATTTATTAGTCATGTCTTGCACTATGAGCACAATCTCTGCTGTTATCTGAGAAATTAGTTCTGATTTCATTTTTTCCAGATCCTCTTTTGTTGCCAGGTCAGGGAGTCCAGGTTGTTGAGTATCAGATTGTTCCATCTCGTTTCCCTTTGGGGTTGCTGTAGGTGATCCAGAAGTCTGTTTTTGAGACTTGTTTACGTGTCTTCTCATTTCCATGGGAGGGGGTGCTTCTGGCGCCCACGCGGCTCACCTTCTCTGCCTTAGGAGCTTGTGATGGCAGCGGGGGAGCTTCCTTCTGGGTTCTGGGACTGGCTCACCTTCTCTGCCCTAGGAGCCTGGGATAGAGGTGCGGAGCTTCCTTCTGAGTGCTGGGACTAGCTCACCTCAGTCTGTGAATTTCTTTTTGGGTAAAATGTGTTGCTTGTATGAAGCATATTGTTGGATCTTGCTTCTTGGTCCATTCTGCTAATCTATTTCTTTTCATTGGTG
Organism: Heterocephalus glaber; assembly: GCF_053883595.1. Taxonomy (NCBI): domain Eukaryota; kingdom Metazoa; phylum Chordata; class Mammalia; order Rodentia; family Bathyergidae; genus Heterocephalus; species Heterocephalus glaber. The sequence goes on from NW_028258138.1 coordinate 70,993,061, forward strand.
AATTGAGACCATTCATATTGACAATTATAACTGTTAGATATTGACATCCATGTCGATATATTATTGTCATGCTGTTAGTTCCCTTTCTTTCCCTTCTATTTAATTGCTTGCCTTGCTTGGTAGATTCATTATATTGGACTTTTTGGCATTGTTATTTTATTGTCTCTTTCTAGAATATCCTTGAGAATTTTTTTGAGTACTGGTTTGGTGGTTATAAATTTCCTTAGGTGCTCTTTATTATGGAAGTAATCTTATTTCTCCATCAATTTTGAAAGATAATTTTGCAGAATACCTCAATCTGAATTAGAGGTTGTTTTCTTGTAGGGCTTGAAATACTTCACTCCAAGCTCTTCTTGACTTTAGAGTTTATGTTGAGAAGTTTTCTGTAATTCTGATGGATTTTTCTTTATAGATGATTTGTTTCTTTTCTCTAACAGCCTTTAAGATTTTGTTCTTGTGTTGACTCTCAGCTGTCTTGACTATTATATGTCATGGTGCAATTCTTTTCTGATCATAACTACAGTAATACCTTGGTTCCCAAATGCCTCTATTTGGCAATAATCCAGTTTGCAAACAAAATGTTTGGCAAAATTTTGTTTCCATTTGCAAACTCCACATTGTGTGACAAACAGGACTATGGCCATCTTCCCCACACAAACAGAAATGCAGCCATCTTTAAAATTGTAAAACAAATTAAGTTCATAAATGGAAATACCACTGTATTTGGAGTGCTATATCCCTCACTCATCAGAATGTCAAATTATTTTTCCATATTTGAAAAGTTTTTTGCTATTGTTCTATAACTTGTTTTTATGTCCTTTGTGCTATCCTTTGATTTTTCTTTGAATCGAATTAATCTAAGATTAGCCTTCTTCACATCATCTGGCAGGTGCTGGATTGAATTTTCATAATCTTTGCTATTTTTAAGGTATCTCTTATTAGTTGATCACCACCTACAACCCTGTCTTCTAGGTCTGATATTTTATGCTCACATTGATTGATTCTGCTTCATATACTTTTAGTAGTGTTTTTAATTTCCTGGATTTCTGTTTGAGACTGTTTTATGGACTCCAGTTCTTTTCTATGTTGGGCATTTATTGTTTGCATATCTTTATTTAGCTCCTCTATTTTTTAATCTGTATTTTCTGTGGACTCACTAATCATTTGTTTTACTAGGGCCATTACTTCATTATTTCTGCTTTGAATTTGCCAAGCATTTTATTGATCTGTTGTGTTACCTCTATTGCTACCATTTCAGATATTTCAGCTGTTTTACTTTTGTCTTTTCCCCCCTTGCTGTTCTCTGGCTTTGCTTTGGGGAGTTGGGAGCTTCTGGGGACATGTTGCTTCCATGTATTCTCATTTTGTATTTATTTGTTTTCTGTGCTGAGGGTTGCAAATTGCTTATGGTGGATAGCTTTATTGCCAGTATCAAGACCTCTCTAGGTAGTAAGTGATTATCAGATCTGTCCTCTAGGTGTAGCTAGTTTTTACCTTTTGGGTTTGTTCCCAGATCCAACTACCTCCATTAGGGAAGGAAGGTTGCAGCCTATTTGGCCCAGTACCCAGCTTTTCAGTAATGGGCTGCAGTATTATTTATGACCCCCAGGCAATCTAGATGTTGACATATGAGAAAAAAAATTGATAGCAACAACTATGTAATCTTGGTTAAAGTAGTAAAATCACCAACAACAATAGTGTCAAATACAAAATGAATGACAAAGTAAAATAACTAATACTGTACCACCTGTAACCATAGAAATGAGATCTGTATTAATAGTACAAACTCTAAGACAAACGATATATTTTTTAAAATTTTTTCTTATTAAATTCTTTTATTGGTACATTGTAGGTATAAAACACAATTACATTTCTCACTGGGAATTGTACCTTTGCATAATGCATCTTGGTTCTTTTTTTTCCCCCATTCCTAGACCTCTCTTCACCCCCTCCACCCTTCCCTATTTACAAAGACTTTATTTCCATTTTTTCTATTTCTCATCATTTTTCCTTTCCCTTCTTTTCTTTCTGCTGCTCCTCCCACTACCCCTACCCCTTTGAACCTTTTCTTCCTATTTTACATTTTCAATTATTCATTCTAATCATTGGTACATTTTAGGTATACAATACAATGACATTCATCATTGGAAATTTGCAACTTTACATAGCCTCTCTTGGTTCTTATTTTTCACCCTTGTCCAGCCCTCCCTTCAACCCCTCCAGTCCTCCCTATTTACAAAGATTTTGTTCCTAGCTTTCCATTTTCTCATATTAATCCCATTCCCTTCTATCATTTCCTCTAGCCCTCCCACTTCCTTCCCCTTTGCCCCTTTCTTCCTATTTCACATGACCTATTATACATTTAGTCCTTATTTACACTTTCAGTTTCTCACACCAGAGAAACTATCCAGAATTTATTCATGTGTGTCCTATTTATTTCACTTAAGAGTATTGCCTCAATGTGCATGCACTTAGCTATAAATGTCTCTAATTTCTCATTTCTTATGTCTGAGTAGTACTCCATTTTATTTTAAAAAACCCACATTTTCTTTATCCAGTCTCCAGGTGATGGGCATTTGGGCTGTTTCCAAGTTTTAGCTATTACAAACTGTGCTGCTATGAACATGGGTGCACATATATCACTGTGGTATGATTCTTTGAATTCTTTGGGGAAGATTCCCAGCAGTGGAATAGCAGGGTCAAATGGGACTTCCAGTCCTAGTTCTTTGATGTATCTCCATACTGATTTCCACAGTGGTTGCATCAGTCTACACTCCCACCAGCAGTGGAGCAGGGTTCCTCTTTCCCCATAGCCCTGCCAGCATTTTATTGGTTGATTTCATGATAGCAGCCATTCTTTCTGGAGTGAAGTGGAATCTCAGCATTGTTTTCATTTGCATCTCTCGAATGACCAGTGATGTTGAACATTTTTTCATGTATTTATTTGCTATTTCTACTTCTTTGTGTGAGAAATGTCTGTTCATTTCAGATGCCCATTTTTGGATTGGGTCTTTAAATTTGGGAGGTCAGATCTTTTTAAGGTCTTTATAGATTCCAGATAGTAGACCTTTGTCTGAAGAAGAGCAGGTGAAGATTTTTTCCCACTTTGGGGATTGTCTCTTCACACTTCTGGTGGTTTCTCTTGCTGTGCAGAAGCCTTTTAATAAGAAGAGATCCCACTTGTTGATTGTTTATGCTAGTTCACAGGCAACTGAGGTTTTGTTCATAAAATCTTTTCCTACACCGTTGTCTTCAAGGGTTCTAGCTAACCTCTGTTCCAACTGGTTCAGAGTTCCTATTTTAATATTGAGATCTTTAATCCATTTTGATTTTAGTTTAGTGCATGGTGAGAGATATAGGTCTAGTTTTAATCTTTGGCAAGTTGAAGCCCAATTTTTCCAGCACCATTTATTAAAGAGGCTATCTTTCCTCCAGTGAGGGTATTTGGCTCCTTTGTCGAAGATGAGGTGGCTGAATGTGTCTGCATCTTCTAATCTGTTCCACTGATCCTCAAGTCTGTTTCTTTGCCAGTACCATGCTGTTTTTATCACAGTAGCTTTGTAGTAGAGTTGCAGGTTGGGGATTGTGATATCCCCTGCCATGTCTCTGTTACCTAGAATTGCTTTTGCTATTCTGGGTCTCTTCTTGTTCCAAATGAATTTGTGGATCGTTTTCTCAAGGTCCATGAAGTATGCTTCTGGGATCTCATTTGGAATTGTATTAAATCTATATAGCAGTTTTGGAAGTATGGCCATTTTCACTCTATTAATCCTTCCTACCCAGGAGCAGGGGATGTCTATCCATTTTCTGATATCATCTTCAATCTCTCTTTTCAGAGTGCCATAGTTTTCAGAGAAGAGGTCTTTGATTTCTTTCGTTGGGATGATTCCTAGGTATTTCAATTTTTTGGATGCTATGGTGAAAGGAATTATTTGCCCTATTTCTCTCTCAGTGAGTCTGTCATTGGTGTAGAGGAAAGCTATTGATTTTTGTGTGTTAACCTTGTAACCAGCTACTTGACTGAATTTTGTTATTAAGTCTAGAACACTTTTAGTGGAGTTCTTGGGGTCTTCTATATAGAGTATCATGTCATCTGCAAATAATGACAGTTTGACTTCTTCATTACCTATCTTTATTCTTTTTATTTCTTTCTCTTGTCTAATTGCCATGGCTAATGTTTCCAGAACTATATTGAACAAGAGTGGTGATAGTGGACATCCTTGTCTTGTTCCTGATTGTAGTGTGAAGGATTTCAGTTTTTGACCATTTAGTATGATATTGGCTGTTGGTTTTTCATAGATGGCTTTTATTAGATTGTGGTAGAGACCGTCTATTCCAATTTTTTGTAGGGTTTTTATCATAAATGCATGTTGCATTTTGTCAAATGCTTTTTCTGTGTCTATGGAGATAATCATATGGTTTTTGTCCTTGGCTCTATTGATATAGTGTATTACCTTGTTTGATTTTCATATATTGAACCATCCCTGCATCCCTGGGATGAATCCCACTTGATCAGGGTGTATGATCTTCTTGATGATCTTCTGCATTGTTTGCCATTATCTTATTAAGGATTTTTGCATCTATGTTCATTAGTGAGATTGGCCTATAGTTCTCTTTTTCAGTTGGGTCTTTCTCTGCTTTGGGGATCAAGGTGATACTTGCTTCCAGGAATGAATTTGGGAGTATTGCTTCCCTTTCAATTTCATTGAAGAGTTTAAACAGTAGTGGCAGCAATTCCTCTCTAAAAGACAAACTTGATATTAATATATAGTAAATATCTACCCAGTAGAGCAATTTTACCTGTATTAACAATAGAACAGTGTTCAACTATAGTAAGATATATTTAACTAGAGATTCATAAGGAGTAGTGGTTATACTACTGCAGTAAGATTAGCAGTTGTGGAGAATGGGAGGATAAAAAATAGAATTAAAATGAAGCAATGGAAGATGAGAAAAAGGTGATAACACTTATATAAAATGTCCTATTAAGGAGTAAAAGAAAATTAATAGTATAAAATAACAGTAATAGACAAAACTTAGAAGGTAAAGGATAAATAAAAAGGAATCAAGGTTAGACTAGAGTAGTGGTAACATTTATGCCACAGTCTGCTATTTGTATCATTGAAAGCTCTAAGAGGTTTGAAATCACTGGACTAGAGGGAAAAAATGGTAAAATAATAAGGAAACAAGTTGAAAGAGACTGTGAAAAGAAGAGAGAGGGGTAGAAAAGAGGACTTAATCAAACAAATAATACAAAGTAATATTAAAAAAAGCTGAACAAGAAAATGTGTGATAGAATTCCAAACTCTACCAAAATTTTATTTAAAACTTTTAAAAAATGCCAATAGAGGAGACAAAAATTGGGTAGAAGGGAGTAGGTAAGATATAGAATAGTCAAAGGAAAAATATGGTGAGGATTGTTGATACAAGAGAAGATAGTGACAGAGAGCAGAATATGGCAAATTAGGAACTTGAGAAATTAATATACTGTTAATATTCTTTCTGAACAAGAATTGGGAAATAGAATTGCTGTGGGCTCTTGAGGGTAGACGAGAAAAGGTAGCAACCCAAATACCAACCAAGTCAAAACAAATAGAAGAAAAAATTAACAAAAATAAAAACCAACCAAGCAAACAAACAAAATCCTAAAACAAAACAAAGCAAAAAAAAAAAAAAAAAGCAATCAACCAGTGCCAAACCAAAACAGTACAACACAAAATATAGAAAAGTCCAAAGTTATCTGATGGGAACTGTTTAAACGCTCCAACAAGAGAGTGTATATGTGAATCATTTGTAGCCCCACTGGCAGATGGCAATGACTAACATGTAACCAGATCCTCATTTTATGAATTCTGCAGTTTCCTTAGTTGTGTGCTCATCTGCTGGATTCCTCATACCCTGCAGCTCTGCTTGGTGTATAGGTGTGTGTGTGGGGGGGTCCCTAGCCTTCAGTGAATACTGTTGTATCCTTTTAAAGAAAATAAAGTTATGCGATGAATTCTAATAGTTTTTCAAGGTATTAGTTTTAGGTTAAGTACAGACTGTGGTTTATCTTTTTGCTTTTAAATACTGAGAATGCAATATTTTAATTAAGATATGCTTACGAAAAACAGTTTTTGAAGCACTAAAAATTTGGCTGAAATAAATATAGAATCTCTTTTTGTGACCTGTTTTCTATTCTTTGAAAAATTATAGCATGTTTCAAATTGAAGTTAATTCTTGTCTAACATTGCCTCTTTTCATGTTAGTTTTTTCTCATTAATGAGATAATGAACTTTTTATATCTTTTTCTTTTTTTATTGTGTTATTATGAAAACTTTCAAATATACAGAAAAGTTGCAAGAACTTATATTGTAAAATCATATGTATATTATCACCTAGATTTGACAGTTAGCATTTTGCTATATTCACTTTATCACATATTTATTATTCTTTCCTCTTGTCTACATTATTTTTAGATGCATTTTTAAGTTGCACATGCCAGTATACTTGAACACTGCAGAATGCAAAATATTAAGAGTTCAGTGTTTGTTTGTAATCCTTTTTCTTTACTTAATTTGCAGTATGGTTTACATTCAAAAAAAATTACGAATTTTACTGCGCCATGGTGAATTTTGACTAATTTATACACCTTTGTAATCCAAACCTTTGTTGATGTATATATCTCTGTGTGTGTATATATTTTTCCCCCTCAATAAAATATTTTCATACTCCTTCACAGTCAGTTGTCCTCAAAGTAATTATTATTCTAATTTTCTAATTTTATTCTCTATAGATTAGTTTTGCTTATTCAAAGCATATTACAAAATGTGAACATAGTGTGTGAACTCTTTTATGTTTTTTTCCTTAGCAAGCTTTTGCAAATCATCACATTTTTTAATCTATCAGTAGTTTATATCTTAATTTTAAAGAAGTATTTCATTGTATAACTAACTATACTAGTTTTTAAAAATTCTCTCATTGCAGGGCACTTGGATTATGTTCAGTTTTTTACTGTTATAAATAAAGCTGATTAAAGTATAATAAAGCAAATCATTTTTGTAAACTTATGTTTTTAATATTCATAGGTGCAGACATAGGAGTGGAATTTCTAGGTTAGTTATATTTTTAGTTTTATACAAAACTGTAAGACACTTTCCAAAGTGGTTATAAAATGACATGTTTAAGACTCTCACCAACAACGTATGAGAGTTTAAGTTACTCCATATCCTTGTTAGCATTTAGTTGTAATATACTTTCAATGAAATAACTTTGGTCATCTAGTAGCTGTGTTATGATTTTAATTTTTACTTTCCTGATGACTATTTGCACTGTTTTCTCTCTTTCAGACAGTTCGGCATGGTTTTCCTTACCAGCCTACAGCTTTAGCCTTTGATCCAGTTCAGAAAATCTTGGCCATTGGGACAAGAACAGGTGCTATACGAATGTATCCTTGATTTTTTGTTCACTATTCCCTATATTAATACTAATTAAATTTCTTTAAAAAGTCAGGTAAGTAAAACATTTATGGGCACATACAGTATATTGTTTCTTTAGAAATAAGTAACCATTGTGAGAATATACTCTGTCCTATTTATTGGCATATGCTTTTTGTTCCCCCATTAAGTTTATTGGTACATTTTAGGTATAAAATAAAGTTACATATATCACTGGGATCTTGTACCATTACATGAGTATCTTGGTTCTTACTTTTTTCCCCTTCCCCTGCCCTCCCTTCACCCTCTCCACCCTTCCCTGTTTGCAAAGATTTTGTTTCCATGTTTTTCCTTTTCTCATATGTTTTCTTTTCCCTTCTTTCTTTCTTTTCCTTCTTTTCCTTCTTTCCTTTGCCCTACCCCTCCCATTTCCCCTGCTCCTTTAGACCTTTTATTCCTGTTACACAATATCAATTATACTTTTTTTTTCTTTTTTTGGTACCGGGGATCGAACTCAGGTCCTTGCGCTTGTGCAGCAGGAGGCAAAACCACTGAGCTAAATCCCTGGCCCTCAATTATACATTTTTTCAATTACAATATCAAGATCTAGGAGACATTATCACAGATTTTACAGAATTTAAAAGGATATAGAAAGCATATTACAAAAATCTGTTTTGAAATAAATTTGACAACTTCTAAGAAGTACCTTGGAAGACAAATTAATGAAACTAACTCTGGAGGAAATATAAAATTTGAATAGCACCTATTAAAGAAAGTATAGTCCTAGCTTGAAAACCTACCTATATGGCAACAACAGGCTCATATACATTTTAACTGATAAATTATATCAAACATTTAAAGCAGATAAAAATGGAACACTTCTCCCCTCATTTTAGGAAATTAACATTGTGCTAATCCTAAAACTGGATAAACACAATAGAAGAAAAAAGTATGAACATAGATAGAAAGTTGTTTAACAAAACAGATTATTAGAAGTCAGATGTGGCAGTATGCAGAAAGTGGTTTTATTATAGGGATGGCAGTGTTGGTTCAGCATTGGAAGATCCACCCCCAAAAGTCATCGTTTTAACAGAGGAAAGGAAAAAGCCATATGATCCTGTCACTAGTTGGAGAAAAAGTATTGGAGTAAATTCTACAGCTGTTCATGGTAAAAGCTATCAGGAGACTAGAAGTAGAACAAAAACTTCTCAACAGATCAAAGACATGTACTCCATACTTCCAGCAAAAATGCCTTATATGAATGGAGAAGATACAATGCTTTCTCCTTAAGGTGGGGAACAAGGGCAGATATGCCTACTCTTCATCTGTCCATTAAACTTTGAAACATAGGCCTAAACTAAAATATCCTTGCAATAAAATGACACAATTAGGATAGGATTGGCAAGGTAAAAACAAAATCTTTATATGTAGATGAAATGATCATCTACAGAGAAAATACTAAGAAATCTCTAGGAGCCCCTATAACTGGTATTTGAATTTAGCAGGATTAGAAAACACAAGGTATATATAAAAAGTCAAGTCTGTGTATACTTGTTATAAATGAAGAATTAGATATTGAAATTTCAAAGTTATGTAGGAGTACAAAGGACCTAGAAAGTAAAAAAGGAAAACAAAAACAAAAAAAAACACTGTTGGAAGAAATTTAGTACCTAATTTTAAGACATTCTCTAAAGCTACAGTAATCAAGGCAGTGTTGATGTAAGGAAAAACATATAGATCATTGGAATAAACAGAGAATCTAGAAATAGAACCACACATATACGGTCCACTGAGTTTTGAAAGATTATTTAACATTAACATTTTATAGAATATAAACTCAATTCAAGAGCCAAGGAAAAGATAGTGTTTTCAGCAAATGGCACTAGAACACCTGGTATCTGTATATAAAAAACCTCAACCCTTTATTCCCATAAATAAAAATAACTTAAAAGGTTCTATGAACCGAAATATGAAAGTCTAAAACTATATAACTTTAAGAAGAAATTATAAGGAAAAATGTTTATGAATTTAGGGTAGGCAAGAATTTCCTAGGATACAAAAAACAAGATGTATAAAAGGAAAAAATTGATAAATGAGATTCCATCAAAATTTAGAACTTTAAATGACATCATTAAGAAAATGAAAAGCAGTCCATAAACAGACCATCCTTACAATTCATATAACCTATGACCAGAATATATAAAGAACTCTTACAGCTCATTAATATACAACCCAATTGAAAAGTAGACACAAGAAGATGATAGATAGCCAGTACAGCACAAGGAAAGGTGTGCAACACTAGAATCAGACAAATCCTAATCAGTACAAGAACAAGATTGAATTATACACTCATTAGGGAGATGGAGATAAAAGTTTTAAAAGCCTTGTCATGACTTTTTCTTTTTGTTGGATGCTCCCCCTTTCCATTTAATTTGTCATGCCCAATGGATTCATTCTCCTGGGCTTCCTGGGGTTGTGATCCTCATTGTCTTTTCCTAAGATATTGTCCAAAATTTTTTGGAGGGCTGGTTTGGTATTCATGAAGTTCCTAAGGTTCTCCTTATCATGAAAGTATCTTATTTCTCCATCAATTTTGAAAGATAGTTTTGCGCATTACATGAATCTGGGTTAGAGGCTGCTTTCCTTTAGGGCTTGAAATACATCACTCCGAGCTCCTCTTGCCTTGAGGATTTACATTGAGAAGTCTGCTGTGATTCTGATGGGCTTTTCTTTGTATGTGATTTTTTAAATTATTATTAAATTCTTTTATTGGTACATTGTAGGTATACAACACAATTACATTTCTCATTGGGAATTGTACCTTTATATAATGTATCTTGGTTCTTATTTTTTCCCCATTCCTAGGCCTCCATTCACGCCCTCCACCCTTCCCTATTTACAAAGACTTTTTTTCCATTATTTTCCATTTCTCATCATTTTTTCCTTTCCCTTCTTTCCTTTCCCCTGCTCCTCCCACTACCCCTATCCCTTTGGACCTTTTCTTCCTATTTCACATTATCGATTATTCATTCTAATCATTGGTACATTTCAGGCATACAATATAATGACATTCATCATTAGAAATTTGCACCTTTACATAGTCTCTCTTGGTTCTTATTTTTCACCCTTGCCCAGCCCTCCCTTCAACCCCTCCATTCCTCCCTATTTACAAAGATTTTGTTCCTATTTTTCCATTTTCTCATATTAATCCCATTCCCTTCTATCATTTCCCCTAGCCCTCCCACGTCCTTCCCGTTTCCCCTTTTCTTCCTATTTCACATTACCTATTATACATTTAGTCCTTATTTACACTTTCAGTTTCTCACACCAGAGAAACTATTTGGTGTTTACACATGTGTGTCCTATTTATTTCACTTAAGAGTATCGCCTCAATGTGCATCCACTTAGCTATAAATATCTCCAATTTCTCATTTTTTATGGCTGAGTAGTACTCCTTTTTGTAAAAAAAACCACATTTTCTTGATCCAGTCTCCAGTTGATGGGCATTTGGGCTGTTTCCAAGTTTTAGCTATTACAAACTCTGCTGCTATGAACATGGGTGCACATATATCACTGTGGTATGATTCTTTGAATTCTTTGGGGAAGATCCCCAGCAGTGGAATAGCAGGGTCAAATGGGACTTCCAGTCCTAGTTCTTTGAGGTATCTCCATACTGATTTCCACAGTGGTTGCATCAGTCTACACTCCCACCAGCAGTGGAGCAGGGTTCCTCTTTCCCCGTAGCCCTGCCAGCATTTGTTATTGGTTGATTTCATGATAGCAGCCATTCTTTCTGGAGTGAAGTGGAATCTCAGCATTGTTTTCATTTGCATCTCTCGAATGACCAGTGATGTTGAACATTTTTTCATGTATTTATTTGCTATTTCTACTTCTTTGTGTGAGAAATGTCTGTTCATTTCAGATGCCCACTTTTGGACTGGGTCTTCAAATTTGGGAGGTCTGATCTCTTTAAGTTCTTTATAGATTCGAGATAGTAGACCTTTGTCTGAGGAAGAGCAGGTGAAGATTTTTTCCCACTTTGGGGATTGTCTCTTCACACTTCTGGTGGTTTCTCTTGCTGTGCAGAAGCCTTTTAATAAGAAGAGATCCCATTGGTTGATTGTTTATGCTAGTTCACAGGCAACTGAGTTTTTGTTCATAAAATCTTTTCCTACACCGATCCCTTCAAGGGTTCTAGCTAACCTCTGTTCCAACTGGTTCAGAGTTCCTATTTTAATATTGAGATCTTTAATCCATTTCGATTTTAGTTTAGTGCATGGTGAGAGATGTAGGTCTAGTTTTAATCTTTAGCAAGTTGAAGCCCAATTTTTCCAACACCATTTATTAAAGAGGCTATCTTTCTCCAATGTGGGTTTTTGGCTCCTTTGTCAAAGATGAGATGGCTGAGTGTGTCTGGTGTTGTTTCTGTATCTTCTAATCTGTTCCACTAGTCCTCAGGTCTGTTTCTTTGCCAGTACCATGCTGTTTTTATCACAGTAGCTTTGTAGTATAGTTGCAGGTTGGGGATTGTGATACCCCCTGCCATGTCTCTGTTACCTAGAATTGCTTTTGCTATTCTGGGTCTCTTCTTGTTCCAAATGAATTTTTGGATTGTTTTCCCAAGGTCCATGAAGCATGCTGCTGGGATGTCAATTGGAATTGCATTAAATCTATATAGCAGTTTTGGAACTATGGCCATTTTCACTCTATTAATCCTTCCTACCCAGGAGCAGAGGATGTCTATCCATTTTCTGATATCATCTTCAATCTCTCTTTTCAGAGTGCCATAGTTTTCAGAGAAGAGGTCTTTGATTTCTTTCATTAGGATGATTCCTAGGTATTTCAGTTTTTTGGATGCTATTGTGAAAGGAATTATTTGTCCTATTTCTCTCTCAGTGAGTCTGTCATTGGTGTAGAGGAAAGCTATTGATTTTTGTGTGTTGACCTTGTAACCAGCTACTTGACTGAATTTGGTTATTAAGTCTAGAAGACTTTTAGTGGAGTTTTTGGGGTCTTCTATATAGAGTATCATGTCATCTGCAAATAATGACAGTTTGACTTCTTCATTACTTATCTTTATTCCTTTTATTTCTTTCTCTTGTCTAATTGCTGTGGCTAATGTTTCCAGAACTATATTGAACAAGAGTGGTGATAGTGGACATCCTTGTCTTGTTCCTGATTTGAGTGTGAAGGATTTCAGTTTTTGACCATTTAGTATGATATTGGCTGTTGGTTTTTCATAGATGGCTTCTATCAGTTTGAGGTAGAGACCATCTATTCCAATTTTTTGTAGGGTTTTTATGATAAATGCATGTTGGATTTTGTCAAATGCTTTTTCTGCGTCTATGGAGATAATGATATGGTTTTTGTCCTTGGCTCTATGGATATAGTGTATTACATTAATTGATTTCATATATTGAACCATCCCTGCATCCCTGGGATCAATCCCACTTGATCAGGGTGTACGATCTTCTTGGTGATCTTCTGCATTCTGTTTGCCAGTATCTTATTAAGGATTTTTGCATCTATGTTCCTTAGTGAGATTGGCCTATAGTTCTCTTTTTCAGTTGGGTCTTTCTCTGCTTTGGGGATCAAGGTGATGCTTGCTTCCAGGAATGAATTTGGAAGTATTGCTTCCCTTTCAATTTCACTGAAGAGTTTAAACAGTAGTGGCAGCAGTTCCACTCTAAATGTCTTGTAGAATTCAGCAGTGAAGCCATCAGGGCCTGGGCTTTTCTTAGTTGATAAGTTTTTAATTACATTTTCAATTTCATTGGTTGATATTGGGTTGTTCAGAATTTTTAGGTCTTCTTCGTTCAACTTTGGTAATTCATATGTATCTAGGAATCTGTCCATTTCTCCTGTGTTGCCCATCTTATTGGCGTATAGGTTCTGGAAGTAGGTATTGATGATCCTCTGGATTTCTGCTGGGTCTGTTGTCATTTCACCCTTTTCATTCCTAATTGCATGGATTTGGGCCTTTTCTTTCCTTTTTCTGACAAGGTTGGCTAAGGGTTTGTCACTTTTGTTGATTCTTTCAAAGAACCAACTCTTGACTTCATTGATTTTTTTGTATCGTTCTCTTAGTCTTCATTGCATTGATTTCTCCTCTGATCTTTATAATTTCCTCCCTTGTATGAGCTCTGGGCTTTTTCTATTCTTCTTTTTCTAGAAGCTTGAGGTTCAGCATCAGGTTGTTTAATTGGGATCATTCTGTTTTCCTAATATGCATATTCACTGCTATGAATTTCCCTCATAAGACTGCTTTCATTGTGTCCCATAGATTCCAATATGATGTATTGTCATTGTCATTTAATTGCAGGAACTGTCTGATTTCTTCTTTAATTTCCTCTGTGACCCATTGGTTATTCACAAGTGTGTTGTTCAATTTCTACATGTTTGTGAAATTTTTCCAGTTTCTTTTGCTATGAATCTCCAATTTCATCACACTATGGTCTGATAATATAAAGGGGATAACTTCAGTTCCTTTGCACTTACTTAAACATGTTCTATGTGTGAGTATGTGGTCTATTTTGGAGAATGACCCATGTGCAGCTGAGAAGAATGTGTATTCTGATTTTGTGGGGTGGAAGACTCTGTAAACATCTGTTAACTTCATTTGTTGAAGAGTTCAATTGAGTTCTAGTATTTCATTACCTATTTTTATTCTAGTTGATCTATCTATTTGTGACAGTGGGGTGTTGAGGTCCCCCACTGCAATTGTATTAGTGCATATATGACTTTTCATGTCTGTTAGTATTTGTTTTATATAGTTGGGTGCCCTAGTGTTTGGTGCATAGATATTTATGATTGTCATCTCTTCCTCTTGGATTCTTCCCTTTACAAGGATGTAGTGTCCTTCTTCGTCTCTCTTAATCAGTGTTGGTTTGAAATCTACTTGATCTGCCAAGAGGATAGCTACTCCTGCTTTTTTTTGGGGTTCCTGTCTCATGGAGTATTGTTTTCTACCCTTTAACTTTGAGTTTCCTTTGGAATTAAGTGTGTTTCTTGTATGCAGCATATTGTTGGATTTTGCTTCTTGACCCATTCTGCCAGTCTATTTCTTTTGATTGGTGAATTGAGACCATTAACATTGATGGTTATAACTGAAACGTATTGACATGTCATTGCCACAATTTTTTCTTTTTGTTGGGTTCTCCCCCTTTCCATTTAATTTCTTGTCATGCCAGATGGGTTCATTCTGCTTTGCTTCCTGGGGTTGTGATCCTCAGTGTCTGTTCCTAGGATATTGTGTAAAATTCTTTGGAGTGCTGGTTTTGTATTCACGGAGTTCCTAAGGTGCTCTTTGTCATGAAATTATCTTATTTCTCCATCAATTTTGAAAAATAGTTTTGCAGGTTACATCAATCTGGGTTGGAGGCTGTTTTCTTTTAGGGCTTGGAATATGTCACTCCAAGCTCTTCTTGCCTTGATGGTTTGTGTTGAGAAGCCTACTGTGATTCTGATGGGCTTTCCTTTGTATGTGATTTGTTTCTTTTATCTAACTGCTTGTAGAACTTTGTTCTTCTGTTGAGTTTCTGTAATGTTAACAATTATATGCATATTTGTAGATTTTTTTTTGATTAAGGCTATTTGGAGTCCTATATGCCTCATTTATCTGTATGTCAAGCTCTTTTCCCCTGCTTGGGAAGTTTTCTGCCATTATTTCTGTGAAGAGATTTTTTTATGTCATCTGCACTCTCTCCTGTTTCTTCATTGATTCCAATAAGTCTTATGTTATTCTTCTTTGGATCATCTAGTAGCTGCTGGATTGATTTCTCATGTTCCCTTATAATTTGAAGCAGTTTTTCTTTTCCTTGTCACTAATTGCAATCTTATCTTCTGTATCTTAAATTCTGTCCTCACATTGGCTCATTCTGCTGTGTAGACTTTGAATGGAGCTTTTAATCTCCTGGAAATCTGTTTACATCTGTTTTATAGATTCCATTTGTTTCCTATGTTCGGATTCCATCATGTTCCTCAGCTCCTCTCTAGATTTGTTAATCATGTCTTGCACTGGGGGTACAATTTCTCCTGTTATCTCAGAAATTATTTCTGATTTCATATTTTCCAGATCCCCTTTTGTTGCCAGTTCAGTGGGTCCAGGTGGTTGAGTATCAGAGTGTTCCATCTCATTTCCCTTTGGGGTTGCTCTAGGTGATCTGCAAGTCTAGTTTTGAGACTTACTTTCGTGTTTTCTCATTTCAACTGGGGGGGGGTGGAGGGAGTGCTTGTGGTGCCCACAGGGATCACCTCCTCTGACCTCGGATAGGTGGGACAGGGGCTGGGAGCATCAGTAGACGTGGTGGCCCAGAAGCCCCTTCCTCTGGGCCAGGAGTGGCAAGACAGAAGGCCACCCAATATCCCTTTCCTCTGGGGTAAGGGCAGCAGGAAGGATGATGGCCAGGAAGCCCCTTCCTCTGGACCAGGATCAGTAGGATTGCAGCTCAGAAGCCCCTACCTCTGGGCTGGGAGTAGCAGGAGGGATGGTGGCCCAGAAGCCCCTTCCTCTGGGCAGAGAAGAGCAGGAGGGATGGTGGCCAGGAAGCCCCTTCCTCTGTACCAGGAGCAGTGGTATGTTGGCTCAGAAGCCCCTACCTCTGGGCCAGGAGCGGTGGGACCCAGCACCGTGGTCTGGCGGTCCGGTGTCTTCCGTGTCTTTGTAGTGTGGAACCAGGTGGCTGTACAGAGGAGCGATGGTGAGGGAGTGTCTAGTGGATTGCTTCTGGGGCGTGCGCTGATTTGACGTGTTCCGTGTGACTCAGGACCTTGGTAGGGCGTGCACAGACCTGCCTGTCTGCAGCGGGCTGATTCAGTGTGTTCTGCACAACTCGGGACCTTGGTAGGGCATGCACAGACCTGCCTGTCTGCAGCAGGCTGATTAGCCCTCTTCTGCGTGACTCGAGACCTTGGTAGGGTGTCTGCAGACCTGCCTGTGTGCAGCCGGCTGACCTGGCATGTTCCATGCGACTCAGGACCTCAGTAGGGCATGGGCAGACCTGCCTGTCTGCAGTAGGATGATTCTTCATGTTCAGCACAACTCGCGACCTCCGTAGGGCATGCCAGACCTCTGTGATTTGTTTCTTTTCTCTCACTGCTTATAGAATTTGTTCTTCTGTTGGGTTTCAGGATTCTTAACTATTATATGCCTATGTGTAGATTTTTTTTTATCAAGGCTAGCTGGAGTCCTATATGCCTCACTTACCAGTATGTCAAGTTCTTTTCCCCTGCTTCGGAAGTTTTCTGCCATCACTTCTGTGAACAGTTTTTTTTATGTCATCTGTACTCTCTCCTGTTTCTTCATTGACTCTAGTCAGTCTTATATTCTTCTTCTTTGCATCAT
The DNA here is from genome assembly GCF_053883595.1 of Heterocephalus glaber. Classification (NCBI taxonomy): domain Eukaryota; kingdom Metazoa; phylum Chordata; class Mammalia; order Rodentia; family Bathyergidae; genus Heterocephalus; species Heterocephalus glaber. The sequence goes on from NW_028258138.1 coordinate 71,009,819, forward strand.
CTAGCAGCTGTTGAATTGCTTTCTCATGGTCCCATACAATTTTAAAGCAATTTTTCTTTTCCTGGTCACTAATTGCAATCTTATCTTCTGTATCTGAAATTCTGTCCTCACATTGGTTCATTCTGCTGTGTAGACTTTCAATGAAGTTTTTAATCTCCTGGAAATCTGTTTGCATCTGTTTTGTGGATTCCATTTATTTCCTATGTTGGGATTCCATTATGTTCCTCAGATCCTCTTTTTTTTATCTGTGTTCTCTCTACTTTTAATAATCATGTCTTGCACTATGGGCACAATCTTTGCTCTAATCTGAGAAATTATTTCTGATTACATTTTTTCCAGATCCTCTTTTGTTGCCAGTTCAGGGAGTCCAGGTATATGAGTACCAGATTGTTCCATCTCATTTCCCTTTGGGGTTGCTGTAGGTGATCTGGAAGTCTGTTTTTGAGGCTTGTTTATGTGTCTTCTCATTTCCTTGGGAGGTGGCATGCTGCTGGCATCTGCGCTGCTCACCTCCTCTGCCCTTGGGACAGTGGAATGGTGGTGGGGGAGCCTCCTCCTGGGCGCTGGGATTGGCTCACCTCCTCTGCCCTAGGAGCGGTGGAATGGTGGTGGGGATCCTCTACCAGGGTGCTGGGATTGGCTCCTATTGGCATATGTTTAACTTGATATCTTTGAGGTATTGATGTCACTTCTTCAATTTCTATTATTTGTCCTTTGTCCTTTTTCCTGATAAATCTTGCTAGAAGTATCTCAATTGTACAGATCCCCCAGAAATGTTCAAATACTCAGGTTTGTTGTAGAAAAAGATATATTTTTACACATATTCTATATACTTTAATCTCTGGTTACTGATAATGCTTACTGCATGGAAATGGTTTGTAAACTGTGATTATATTTTCAAGTAATAATGACAGGAAAAAAGTCTGTACATGTTCATTACAGAAAATTTTTCTTTTCCAAATATTTTCAATCCATAGTTCCTTGAATCTGGATGTGAATTTCATGAATATGGAGGGCTGACTACATATCTGTAGTTCATTTCTTTTTTTTTTTCTTCTGCTGACTACTGTTTTAGTCAGCATACCTGTGACAGAATACCTGACATAAATGACTTAAAAGAAGAAAGATTTATTTTAGCTCATAGTTTGAGCAATTTTAATCAATGGTTAGCTGATTCTACTGCTATGGGCCGAAGGCAAGGCAGAATATCCTATGGGGAGGACAAGGTGGAAGAAATCTGCTTACCTCAGCCAGTAATCAGAGAAAAAATAAAAGAGCTAGAGATGAAAAGGTTAGGAACAAAATATACCCTTCAAAGCTATGCCCCTGATTTCTTGCTGCATCCAAGTAAGCTCCACCTCTTTATAAGTCAATTCAGCCAATGAACTCAATGGATTAATTCACTTAATTAAATTAGAGCCCTTGTGATCCAATCACTTACCCTAAGATTCATCATGAGTTTTGGGGGACATTTCAAATCCAAGCCATAATAATATTCTATGATATGAATACAGTGTAAACGTTTGAGTTATTTCCAGGTTTTGGGTATTATTACTAACACAATTATATTTCATGAATACAAACATCCAAGAAGCTCCACAAACTCCCTATGATAAACTCAGAGACACACACCAAGGCACATAATAATCAAACTTTCAAAAACAAAGAGAAAATCTAGAAAGCATGTTTAGATTTATAAGAAGATCTCCAACTATGTTTCATACACATTGTACTATTTTACACTCCTACCAGCAGTAATCTTACCAGCAACAATCCTGCTCTGTCTTGCCATAGTTTCAGTGTATTATAGTATTGATATTTAGTCATCTTAGCCATTTTGAACATTTTGTAGTAAAAGCTAATTAAAAATTTCAGTTTTAATGGTGGGTAATGACCTAACATCTCTATTTGTCATCTATATATTCTCTTCATTGAATTATCTCTTGTCTTTCTGCACTGTTATATTTGAATGGCTTGATTTTCAAATGTTGGATTTTAAGAGTCCTTGTATATTCTAGAAACTAGTTCTTTATTGGATATATGCTTTGCACTAATTTTGTCCCATTCCTTGTATTTTACTCTCTTAGTTTAATAGGGTCTTTAACAGACTATTTTACCAGTATTTCCTTTGTAATCATGCTTTTGTTATTATCTCTTAGAACTGTTTGCCTAATCCTGGATCTTAATGAATTTCTTTTTTTCAAAAAATGTTATTGGTCTATATTTTATACTAAGCATGGGTTCCATTTAAAAATTGTTTTAAAATTTTTATTGACGTTTATTATTTGGCTGGGTAATATTAGCTTCATTAAATGAATTGGGACATATCTCCTCTTCTATTTCTGGAGACATTATGGAAGAAGTGTTAATTCTTTACATGTGTTTTTATAGAATTCTTTAGTGAAACCACCTAAATATAGAGATTATCTTATGAGAGATTTCATATTATAAATTTCAATATTTTTAGTGATTAGAGGATTATTTTGGTTCTGTTTCATCTTGCTTTAGTTTTTTGGTAGTTCATATGGCCAATCTTACTGGTGGTTTGTAAGTTTTATTATTTTGAAAAACTAGTTTTTTATTTTCTCATTTTTTTGTTGTTTTTTTCCTGTTCTGTATTATTTCTTCCCTTTCCTGCTCTGAGTTAAATTTGTTCTTTTTTGTACTCTGTTTTCTTGAAGTAAGAACATAGATTATTGATTTTGTACTTCTCTCTTATAAAGTATCCATTTAATATTGTTAGTTTTCATCACAGTATTGCTTTAACTGTGCTTTCATTTTCTTTCAGGTATATATAGTTTTAAAATTTTCCTTTGAGAGTTCTTTGAACCGCGAATTACTTGGAATTACTTTTAATTTGCAAGTGTTTGGAAATTTTATCTTTTTGTTATTGATTTCCAATTTGATTCTGTTCTTTCAGAAAACAGTAATTACAATTTTAAAAAATTTTTGTTTAGGTTTATTTTATGATTTAGGAATGGTCCCATCTTAGTGAATGATCAGTGAACTCTGGAAAAACACATGTGTTCTTCTCTTGTTGGGTAGTTTATTCTTTATTTGTGAGCTAGTTACTGTTGGTTGTCTGTGTTGTTGGTAATTCTTGCTAATTTTTTATCTTGTAGTTTTATCAGATACTGAGAGTGGAATAAATCAGGCTTTTCAACTCTATCCCTCTAGCTACCTTAATTAGTTTTAGTTTTCAAGTTGTTTGGTTTACTGTGCACACATTTAAGATTATTTTATTTTACTGGTGAAGGGATCCTTTTTCATTATGTAATATTTTTATCTCTAGTAATTTTCTTTACTCTAACATCTTCTCACATCAGTAAAGTAACTCCTGTTTTCAAAAAATTAATGTTTGCATGATACTCAGTTTTCTATCTTTTTGTTTTAAATTTAAATTTGTTTATGTCGTATTTGAAGTGAGTTTACTGTAGAGAGCATATTTTTGGATTATTTTTCTTTTTACTCTGTCAGTCTATTCCTTTTAATTGACATATTAATACCATTTACTGTTCACATAATTATTTATACTTTACGGCTTGTCTTAGTCACTTTCCTCGTCATTGAGATGTAATACCTGATACCTCCAACTTAAAAGAGAAGTTTATTTTACCTCATTGTTTCAGAAGTTTCAGTCCATGGTTGACAGGCTCAGATGCAGAAATGACAAGGTAGAAGGGTCTGCTGTAGAAGAAGTTGCCCATGTCATGGTGAGCAGGAAACAGAGAGATAAAGATGAGCTAGGGAGGGAGATATACCCCTCTAGGTTATTCTCTCAGTGAACCATCTGTTCTCCCCAGACTCTACCCTCTAACAGCAAGTAAGATGTAACCATAATTCAATCACCTTCCAAACACATGATTCATGGGGCTCTTTTAGATCCAAACTGTAATGCAACTTAAGTCTGCCATTTTACTCTGTTTTCTGTTTCCAATATTTCTTGTTCTTCTACTTCTTTCTTGTGTTTCTGTGGGCTATGTGAACCTTTTTTACAATTTAGTCTGTATGTATTTATATATTTTTTACATATATTGCTTTGTAGGATTTTCTTTTATTTTCTTTTTTTTAATTCATTAAATTTATTGGTACATTTTAGGTGTACAATATGATGACATTAATCATTGGGAATTTGTTACATGATATATCTTGGTTCTTATTTTTTCCCCATTCCTCTGCCCTCCCAGAATTAAAATATTCATACCACAGTGATATATGAACACCAATGTTTATAGCAGCACAGTTGGTAGGATTTTCTTAATTATGTAGTGTAAATGATTAGGTAGTATACATGTATAATTATCACAACCCACCAGTATTAATACTTCTCACTCCTAGTGAAGCATAGAATCTTTATTACCACATTTAGTTTTATTACCCCAAAACGTTATATAATTTTCTTAAATGTTTCATTTACATCCATTGAATACTATATGAAATGGTGCTACAATTTTGGCTTCAACCATCAAATATGATTTAAGAAATTAATATGAAGTAAAATAGTTAATATGTTTGCTGTATTTACATTTAAAATATGTATTTCTTGGGCCAGGGATTTAGCTCAGTTGTTCTGGCACCTGCCTTGCAAGTGCAAGGTCCAGAGTTTGATCCCCAGTACCAAAAAAAAAAAAAGTAAAATATTATTTCTTATATATATTAATGGAGTTAAACTTGATATTTCAACAGATGTGTGTAATGGGCACTGATCAAAGCAGGATAATTAGCATTTTCCTCTGTTTATCCTTTCTTTCTATTTGGAGCCTTTGAGCTCTTCTTTTCCAGATATTCATATGATTTACAATAGGATATCATGAACTATAGTTATCCTACTCTGCTGTGTTGTACCAGAACTTATTTCTTCTTATTATTTTATTTTAATTTTTTATTTTATGAGTACATGTTTGCAGATCATGTAGTTAACAATCATCTTGGGGAGTAGTTACATGTACATATCACAGCTTTTTTCTTTTTTAATCCTCTTTCACTTCCCTCCCACTCTCTTCCTCCTCCTTTGATTCCTATATCTCATTTTTCATTCTTGTTCATATTATTAATCTTGGATCATGTTATGGTATGTAATGTTTACATTAATTGTGGTTATTAGGTTCCTGTACATGGCATACCTTTATTCTACTTATTTCATCTTTCCCTTCTCCTCACCCCTTGGACCATTTACCTATTGCAAGAGATCCATCTCCTTCTCCCCTTCTATTCATCCATATTCTCTTTTTGCTTTGTTTCAAGTGAGAGATACTATATGGTATTTAGGCTTGTGTATCTAGTTTATTTTACTCAACATTGTACAGTGGTACTTGAGTTCATGAACATAATTTGTTCCATGATTTTGGAAAAGATGGTCACATTTGTGTTTGTGCAGGAAAGATGGCTGTGGTTGTGTTTGCCACCTGATGTAGAGTTTGCAAACAAAAACAAAATTTTGTCAAATGCTTTTGTTTTTGTACCAAATTGTTTCCCAAAAAAATATACACTGGGGGAACAATAAATAGCCTCCTTAATAAATGGTCTTGGGAAAACTGGCTATCCAAATGCAGAAGATTGAGTTTGATCCATATGTTTCACCATGAGCCAAACTAAAATCAAAATGGATCAAAGAGCCAAATGTTAAAATAGAAACAACCTGCTAGAAGATAAAATAGGTAAAACTCTTGAAAGTTATAGGCATAAGCAAGGGCTTTCCAAACAAAGAGCACACATGTAATAATACTGAGAATCAACAAAGGGGATCATATCAAATTAAAAAGCTTCTGCATAGCACAAGAAACAACCAATAGGGTGAAGAGACAACCTACAGAATAGGAAAAAATTTTTGCTAGCTATTCCTCAGACAAAAGCCTCATATCTAGAAAATGTAAAGGACTCAAAAAAATTAAACCCCGAAAATAAGACTCAATCAAAAAAATTGGGAAGTGAAGTGAATAGAGAAGTACAAGTGGCCAATAAATACATGAAGAAATTCTCAAGAGCACTGGCCTGTAAAAGAATGCAAATTAAAATAACACTGAGTTTCCATCTTACCCAGAAAGAATAGCCATCATCAAGAAATCAAATAATAAATGCTGGTGAGGCTGAGGGAAAAAAAGAAAATTTCTACATTGTTGGTGGGAATGTAAACTAGTATAAACACTGTGGATTCAGCATAGATATTCTAAAACTAGGTTTCTTCTCAAAAGAATTTAAGATATATTACAATCATATATGCAAATTCATGTTTATAGCAGCACAACTTATAGCTAAATCTTGGAAGCAGCCTTGATGTACATCAACAGATGAATGGATAATGAAAATATGGTATTTATACATAGTGAAGTATTATTGTAACATAAGATAAATGGGTCATTTGTAGGAAAACGGATGCACCTTGAGACCATAATATAGTATTAAGTAAAATAAACCACACATATAAGCTTTCATATTGCATGGTTTTTCTCATGAGAAACCAAAGTATAAATAGCAATATAAGAGGGATTTAAACATTCTGTACTGTAAATATGTACTAATAAAATTATTTGATTAACTTAAAGAAAAATGTCATCTTCAGATACATTTAATGGAATCTCTCACCACATATATTTTTAGATTTATATATTATTTGTTTTGTATTTTTATATTGCAGATGGGTTTTTAAAAATATGACAGTTAAATACATCTAAAAAAGCATAGTTACAGACAAATAAACATGATATAATGATTTGCTTAAAAACTGTTAAAATGCTAAATTTGGAGGTAGCTTCAGACTAATTCATTGCTGGTAATTACTTGTTTATTTCTTTTAAGAAAAAGCTTCTGTATATTCTTTTTTTTCCATCTTTATAAAAAAATTTTTTCCGGTACTGGGTATTGAACTCAGGACCTTGCACTTACCAGGCAGGAGCTGAGCTACATCCCCAGCCCAGTCTCTGTATATTCTTAATACTGTGTTCTTTTATATTAAAGTTTAGATTAAGCCCTAAAACAATAGAAATGTATATAGAACTATTAGTTCTTACATGATTATATTAAATACATGAATTTAGCTTTAACTTTTATGTAGGTAAGTGCCATTGTTACTTTTCTCACTGCTGAGACAAAAATACCAGACATCCAAAGTTAAAGGAGGAAAGGTTTATTTTGACCCACATTTTGTAGCGGTTTCAGTCTATATTTGGTTTGTTGCAAGGTAGGGTGGCATGGCAGAGGGGAATCACAGAGGAGAAGCAGTCCATGGTAAAGCAGGCAGGAGACAGCAAGGCAGTAAGCAGGAGCAGTAAGCCTGCCATCCCTTTCTCCCTTTATATTCCATCCAGACTACTGTAAGCCTCTTGATTGGTGGGGCTTCCAATCAGGGAGGGCCTTCCATTATCCACCCCCAGAACAATGGTAATTCCAATTAGTGGACTAATTTTGTACCACATACCCTTAATCCTGGTATTACATGCCCTAGATCCAGCTGGCTCTGCAAAGGCCTACCTATCAGCAGTGTGGCTCTGGGGGACATCTAGATATAAGCTATAAGAGTAAGCTATCCATTTTTGTCCATTTTACTGTTGTTAAGATAACATCCCTCTCCTGCATGCTCTTTTCTTGACCCAAATGAAATATAGAGTAATAACCTGAGGTCAAGATGAGAAGAAAGTACAACTAAGATGAAAGTCTTTACTAAAGTATCAATAAATTTGTCAAAAAAAATATAGATCTGCTTTCTCATGGCCCTCCTGGAATAAAGGAGGATGTCAGAAATTACAGTCTTTTCAATCTCCACACTTCTTCAGGTGACTGTACAGTACGCCCTAGATGACTCCCAGTGTCTGCCTAACTGCCTTTTACTTTGAACAGCTCAGATAAGAATTTCCTCAGATAAGAATTTCTCAGATAAGAACTTGCTTTTACAGTGCTGGCTTCTGGATGTTGAAAGTTTAGTTCCTGCCTTTCATCAATGTCTCTATAATTTGATAAATACAACATCACTATACAGTTTCTAGATGTTGAAAACACAAAAGTGAAAAAGACACTGTCCCTGATCTACTTAGCTCATAGACTAGAAGGGGAGACAGGCATATGCATAACTCACTAGCAGAATGTGGCCAGAAAAATAATAAAGGAATGAGAAAATGCTTTGGGAACAAGAGAAAAAGAGTTGAAAGTTACCATTGAGCTGGGCATCATAGCGTATGCCTGTAATCCTAGCACTCCAGAAGTCCGAGGCAAGAGGATCGCGGTGTGAGCCCAGCCTGGTCAACTTAGAGGTTTAACAAAACCCTGTCTCAAAAATAAATGAAATAAAATAGGCTAGGCTTGTAGCTCAGTGTAAAATGAGGCCTTAGTTTCAATTGCCAATAATGGGAAAAGAAAAATGAAGGGAAGTGGGAGGGAGAGGGAGAGGAAAGAAAGAGAAGAGCGGGTAAGGAGAAAAGAAAAAGCAACCATTATAATCTGCCTTCAGTCTTTTAAAAATTTATAAAATTGTATTTAATTAGTACATGTTTGCAGTTCATGCAGTTTACAATTGCCTTGCATGTACATACCACAACTTGTTTCTTTTTTAATCCTCTTCTATTCTATCCCATTTTTCATTCTTCTTGATATTATTAATCTTAGCTTGTTATGGCATATAGTAATTACATTAATTGAGGTTATTAGGTTACTGTAATTGACATATCTTTATCCTACTTATTCATGAATCCCTTTTATTTTCAAAGTTCTTTCTTTGATTTTTGGGACTGGGCAGTTTATGACAATAAATTCCTTTCTGTAACTAAATTAGCTTGAGTTTTTTCCGTTGCTTTCAACCCAAGAAGTCTGGCTCATGTGTCCTCCAGTGTTAAAATTTCTTGTAGCAATTTAATAGGAAATTTGGGTAAATTGAACTCAAAAGTTTTGATCCTGAAATTTTATATAACCATCATTTAAATTTTTTTGTTTTTATTGGTATGTGTTAGTACAATATGATTACATTGATCATAGAGAGTTGGTACATGTTAGTACAAAATGATTGCATTGATCATAGAGAGTTGGTACATGTATATAACAATCTGATTCTTCTTTTCTTCCCCTCCCTTCCCCTTCCCCCCTCATATCCCCTCCCTCCATCTCTCTATGCTGTCAGTATATTTATGATGAACTTGACAATGGTAGATTCTAGAATAAGTATCCTAGAAGTAAAGAGACTGCTCATTTGCCTTCAACATCCAAGTTACCTAGATGGATAACTTAAACTGGGCAAGCATCTTTTCCTATAGAAGGCTTTTATGGGTTTTTGGATGTACTTTTCCCTTTCTACTTTCAACTCTGTCTTTTCCTCTCATTCTCTTCTCTCCACTTCCCTTCCCTCCCTTTTCCTCCCTTCCCTTCAACTTCCTTACCCTTCCCCATCCTAATCCTGCCAGTGATAGCAAGAGATACTTATCAGTTTTGTTACTTAGAGTAAATGTAGACACTTATCTTTATTGTCTTAAAATATCCAAAGAGGACTACCATGGAGACATCTAAAATAATGATCAAGAAACTGACAAATATGTTCCACCCTTCAGGTGGAGTCAGGCTACAAGATGACACCTCCTCTGGAGCACATAGAAAATTAATGGTTTCCTCCATGGAAGAAGAAATTCAAATAGGAAAATAGAGACTGTGAACACTCCTTAAGGGGAACTATGCAAAAGACAAATTAGCCAGACATGTAATTGCAGGCACTGAAGTTGCTGTAAGAATAATTGACAAAACTTTGATGACTCCATTGACTCTAGAAGCTGCATGGAAGAAGTAAAAATAAGGAAGATTTAAAAAATCATACAAATATAGTACAGTTGTTTGAAGTCACCAAAAATAAAAAACCACTCTAATAATGGAATGTGCAAAAGATGTAAAATGTTTGGTTACCAATGGAAAAATGGATGAAAAAGAAGTAAGAGCTAATTTTCGACAGATCCTCTCTGCAGTAAAATACTGCCACAATAAAGGGATAGCCCACACTGATAATAGATTGTTAGCTGAGGATATAAACATTAAAATAGCAAATTTTAATTTTAGTACTGAATTTACAGGAAACTATACACATACTGTGGCTGTCTTGCATATGCAGCCCCAGAGATCCTCTTGGGCAAGGAGTACCAGGGGCTGGAAATTGATGCCTGGAGTCTCGGCATGGTTTTATATAATCTAGTTAGTGGGTCGCTCCCCTTTGATGGACAAAATCTAAAGCAAGTGAGAGAAAGAGTGTTCACAGAGAGATATAGAATCCTTTTCTATCCACCAACAGATGGTGAAAAGTTTCTTAAACAGTTACTTGTCATAAACCAGAAGTGTGGCACTGTAGGTCAGATCATGTTGAAGTGGATAAATGAAGGGCATGAGGGAGATGAACTTCGACCATTCATTGAACAAAACTAAACATTCAAGACCAGAAGTGAATAAATATGAAAATTTCCATGGGATTCTCACAAAATGAAATTCATGAATCCCTTTTAGAAAGGAAATATGATGAAAAGTTGCCTACATTTTTTGCTGGGAAGAAAATCTGTGCTGGACTCTCATCACTCCAGTGCTAGCAGGCTCCTTTCACTTGTGAAGGTATGACCATGTAGTGACCTTAGTAAAAGCACTGGCTCATCTCCTGGCCACAAAGTACAGGGAAGCATGTCTTGCAGCAAGACTCAGAGACCACACACTGACCATGCTGGACCAGCTATTCCTTCAGCTGTTTCCCATCTGAAGAAGAGTCAGAGGAGCACTGCAAATAGTGACCTCAAGGAAATGAAGTTCTAAATCTGCAAGAAGACCTGTCAAGGGCAAGAAAATTGTTATAACCAGTTCCATACTTGGGGACCCAAGTAATCCTGACAAAGTAGATATTTTGGTTGCTAGCAAAGGTCTGCCATGCCCTATAGTGACCTGACAGCACAGCATTGGTTGGAACAATGGGACGAAACCCTTTCGTGATGAGAAACCTACTATAGACAGGTGCTTGGTGATTCATAATGTGAAAGACAGGAGCACCATTTCTGATAGGAGAACACCAGTTGCTTCAACTCACATTATTAAGAGTGCAACCACCCAGGCTGGCATCCACTTAGCAAGAGGCAGTACCAATGGTAGCACTTTGTACTACCAGCCCCAGGAGGTAGGAACTGCAACATACAGTGGCCCACCTCTTATCACCTAGCCTTTCCCAAGAAGATGTACCACTGTTCCAGACTCAGTGTCAAGGTTCCACTGATCTTTTCAGTAAATTAACTTCAAGAATCATAAGGTCTCATGATGTATCTGCCAAACAAGAGTATGAAAAGAAAGAAGCAAAACCTCGGGCCCTCCACTTCAGTTGGAGAATGAAAACCACTAGTTCCATGAATTCTGTGAATATGCTGAGGGAGATCCAAAGAATCTTGGATGCAAATAACTTCAACTATAAGCAGAGGGAGCACTTCTGTCTCTTCTGCATCAAAGGTGACAGACCTGGCAAGAAACCTGTGCAATGGGAGATGGAAGTTTGTAGACTGCCAACACTGTCTCCGAATGAGGCCTGTTTTAAGTGAAAAGCAAGCACATCTGCAGCATTCAGAGTTTCCTATTCTAGGCCCTTGGTGTAAAAAAGATTCATCTTGTGATCTCTCATGGCATCTAGGTCAGGCTGGCATGGGATAGATGTTTTGTAAATGTTAGGACTTTAATGGACTTGAATAACTTTCCAGTGAGTGGTAAGTTAAACAGTAGATGTGGTGGAAGCCAGGGTGACACATGTATCGCAGTCACCACCTATGGTCTGGAACTGCTGTAGAAGTCTAATGCCTCAGCTGTCAAGCATGGGGATTGGCAGGTGCACTCAGGTACCTAGCAAGCATTGGCCCTAGGTCTACACCCACAGGAACAGGGCACAAGCCAGGGGATCTGACCCACTACAATGCTGACAGAGACAGCTCTTTTTGTCCAATAAGTGTTTTTAAGGTGTATTTCTGTAACCTTTCACTGATCAGGCAATACTGAAGCTGAAGAAAATGGGCCATCTCACTTGGCAGGTGGGGGATACTCACCAGTGTTCAGGAGTTGCTCAGAAGTCCAGCCGCTAGTTATTAAAAACCATTAATCAGCAGCCAAGATTAATGCCTTTGGAAGAAGACTGGTAAGAACAAGAAGGAGCATGAAGATGCCAAATTTTACTGGTAATGAGAATAACAGGGCTGAGCTAACAGGTATTTACTGATTAGAGATGCTCACTACTTCCTATCTGAGTCTGGCTTGTTTTTAGAAGTGTGGGTAAGTCTGGACATAAGATGGCCTTTGCTGTGGGCAAGAAGGCAGAGGCTGGAAACAGATCAGATGAGGGTTTTCTCTGGTGTGTTTTTTTTTTTCCTTTCCTCCCATGCCAGTTGTTTTCATTGGTTGCGAATAACTTTTAAACTTTTTCTGTATTTTAATATCCATTTAGACAGGCTGTTACAGAGTTGTTATTAGCTGCTATTGAAACAAAAGTTTCTGTGGGGAATCAAACATAACTGTGGCCCAGGTAAATGATATATGTACATTAATTCATATTCTGAAGCAACCAGAACTTCATAAACTATCTTTCATTTTATATATTTGAGGCTGGATTTTTAGGCACCTACAAGTTTGTAATGACTTATCTTCCTTATAAGTTATTCTAATTTTTAAATAAGGTTGTAGGTTTTCTTTATTCTTTTATAATCATTTTGCCTTAGTGTTTTTTTTCTGATGCTAGTGTAGCTGTGGTGCTTTCTTTTGATTTATGGCTCTTTGGTATAACTTATTTGGCTTATTTCGAGCCTGTCTATATCCTCATATTTTAAATATGTGTAGAGTAAATAGCATGTAGCTGATTTTTTAAAATTATAAATTGACATTTATCAATAATTGATAATTTCATTACATTGACCATTATTACTCATACATAAGAATCCTTCCTATCATTTTATTTTTGAGCTAATAGACTACTTATGTTTTTCTCCCCTTCTAACTTCATTTGAACTGAGTTTTAGGTTCATTTTTCCTTCTACAGGCTTGGGAGTCATACATTTTATTTCCTTTAAATATTATCCTTAGCATTTTAATATACACATGGGACCAAAAAATTTATTTCTTCCTATTTGAAAAATACAAAGTGAGTAGAAATTTCTAATTTCAGTAACTTCTATCATTTTTTTTTATTAGTACATGTTTACAATTCGTGGATTTTACAGTCATCTTGGGGGGTGGTTACATGTACATATTACAGCTTCTTTTTATTAACCCCTTCCCCTTCTGTTCTATGATAGATAAGGCTCTAGTTTCATTCTTAGAAGATAAGTCTCATCATCTTAGAGATAAGGCTCTACTTTCATTCTTCTGCAAACAGAGACCCAGTTTTTCCAATAACATTTGTTGAATAGACTATTTTGGCTACAACATATGCTTTTGGCCCCTTTGTCAAAAATCAAATAGTTGAATGTCTGTGGAGGTTTCTATATCCTTTGTTCTGTCCCATTGGTCTGTGTGTCTGTTGTTGTTCCAGTACTGTGCCATTTTTATCACTATTGCTTTGTAGTGTAGCTTGGAGGTGGTATTGCTGTGCAGCCTTCTTTGCTCTTATTGCCCAAAATTACTTTTGCTATTCTGAGTCTCTTCTGGCTCCATATGAAATTTAGGATTGTTTTCTCTAGATCTATAAAGTAGGCTGGTGGTATTTTGATTGGGATTGCATTGAATCTGTATAACAGTTTTGAGCAATATGCATATTGATTTCTATAGTGATTGTATTAATTTATATTACCTCCAATAGTGTGTAGAGTTGTTTTTTTGCATTGACAGCTAGTTTTTATAAATGTGACATATGCAGTAGGACTAGTGAATTGTCATTATGTGCCATTGGTTGCACATCTTTCATTGTCAACTGAGACTTCTGATTGAAGGCAACTTTATATGTTATATCATGATGATAAATCACTATTTGTCTAATACCAAGGAAAACCCATACTCGGAATTAAGTAACAATCCTAGTAAATAAAATCTGTTCTCTTCCCTAGGATGGAATGGGTTTCCTATGGTTTTTTATATAATTAAATTTCTACTAATTTTATGGTCTTATTGAGAGATGATACAGTATTGATGGCTTAGCATTGGTCTGTGCATCGGACAACTCGGACATTCAGCAAAGATAAGCTTTAGATCAGCTGTAATGACAGGGACCCCACAATATTGGGTTAGTGCATAGCCTCCTTTTTTGCCACCCAGTTGTTCTATTTCCCATTATGAAAGCAGAGGAGTGGCTGAGGACAGAGAATGATTTACCATAAAATAATCATTCTACCTCTGTATTTTCAGTGTCTCTTCACTGGTAGATGCACTACAGAAAGTATTGGCCTGAGAAAAATCCATATATCTTATATGCACTTTCATAAGTTCACCCACATGCTTTTCCCTCCAAGATCTCTTTGTCTTTCATTTTCCACCTTATCTTTTTATAGGCTCCTGAGCAACCAGTCAGGCCATTTGTTACTTTGAAACAGTCTGTATTTATCCTTCTTCAGCCTACTTTTCTGGCCATTCCCAGTTTATGACTAAGTGTACTGCTTGAAGCCTTCCTTACTAGTTGGAATTCCTTTCATTATTGTTTTATTAGGGCTTTGTGTGTGTGTGTGTTGCAGCACTTCATTTATACTCTGTACTACTTTATAGAACTGACATATCCATTTACAAGGCTCATTTTATTCCTCCTTTTGGTGTGGCCTCAAGGAAGCACCACCTGCTTACAGTTGTGAGCTTTGGGAGTAAAATGGTTAGATTAGAAGAAAATGAAATGAAATGTATATCCTTGGGCTTTATTCTCAACGTTCCATTTCCATCATGTTTTTGGTATTGTACCAAGTCTTTATTTTTTGGTAGGTCAAAATATATAAAGTCACTTGATGTCCCATGGTCATCTACTCAGTGTTTGATAAGTCCTAGTATCATGTCTGGTTACTTTTTGAATAGTAAATAGTTCTGTATGCAGACAGCAAGGTCTTGTTCAGGAACTTAGGTGGCAACTACTCCTTAGGAATGGGATGTTTTCAACAGAGCAGTAATTGTGAACCTCATGATAGAGACTGTGTTGACATATTCTAGCAAAGGTGCCACATCTGACATCACAAATGTGATTGAAATATTATTTAGTTAAGTTTCTAGGAATCAGCATCATCTCTTATGATTCACTTGATTTTTAAGTGGTCAAATCTATTGGTAAAATGAGGGTATTGATATATTTATATATTAGCTGTGGTTCTTAGTTTTTCATAACTGAACTGACTGATTAATTAGAAAACATTTATTAAAGTGATACTATGTCACTCAATGAAAAAATGGAAAAAATGGTTCCAGGCAAGCTTCAAAAGCCACATTGCAAACCCAAGGTTGATTATACTGGTGCTCTTAAAGTGACATCTCTATTTGTATGTCAGAAGAATTTAGGGAGCTGAAAGTCTGAATGATAAGCAGCGACCAGCTCATTAAAGACTCCATAAACTATGTGACTAAGACCACATAAGGAATTTGGATATTCTCATGGAAGTGAACTTATAAACAGGAATAACATTGTAAGAATTTCATGTAGAAAATTGACTCAGGATGCATTGTGGAGAATAGATTGGAAAAAAGATATATTAATCAGGGCTTTCCAGAGAAACACAAGCAATAGGATGTATATGTATGCATGTATATGTATTGATTATCCATCTATTACAGCAACAGAGGCCTCCTTCCTTTCAGCCTAGCCTTCATGCCTAATTTCCCTCTGCCAGGCCCCCTGACCTTACTTCACCTACCACATTTTCATAAACCTCTCAGGCTCCAGACAAGCAGTGCTGCCCACAGTGGAGCCTGATTAAGGAAAATACTGAGGGCTTACTGGCGACTATACTGAGGACCTACTATACTCACTATCCTTCTAAACTCTCTACACACTTTCTGTGGTGCCCCAGCCAACTGGAAACCCTATTTATCTATTAATCAACTATCTAGATTTTTATTGGTGGTACTGAGAATTGAACCTAGGGCCTTCATACTGAACTACATCCCAGATATAGGGTCTCACTAAGTTGCTAGGTTGCCTAGGCTTGGCTAGAAATTGTAACTCTTCTGCCTCAGTCTCCCAGAGTCTTGGGATTACATGTGTGTGCCACCATGCCTCAGTTTATTCACATGATTGTAGGGGCTGGAAAATCCAGAAATCACGGTATAAAAGAGTTGACCCAAGAAAAGCAATCTGAAGCCAGAATTTCTGCATTGTCCAGGACCTTAAATCTTTTCTCTAAGGCTTTCAGTGGATTATATGAGGCTGATCCACATTATAGAAGTAACCTACTGTACTCCTAGTTTAATGATTTAGATACTAATCACATCTAAAACGTGCTGTCCTAACAATAGGTAGACTGATGTTTGAGGAAAATCTAGATACGATGACTTATCTAAATTGATACCTAAAATTAACCATCCACACAAGGAAACCAATGAAGACTAGGTTGCAGTGTGAAATGATAGTAGCATAAAAATGGACAAAAAGAGATGCATTCAAGTAATATTTGAGGAGAATTGACTAATATGACATGTTAGTATTTAAGTAGAATCAAAGATAACAGTCAAGCCTGACCATCTTGGTGGATGATACTGCCTCTCACTGAGACAGGACACAGAGAAAGCAAACAGGATTTGGTGGGGATTGTCACTTTAGTTTGATACATGCTACTTGTAAGATTTTTGTGGTAAATGCAAATGCAGTGATTTACAAGGCAATTCAATATATTTTCTGAAACATGGAAGATAATTTTATGCTATAGATAAAAATTGGGTAATTATCAACATATAATGGTAATTGAAGCCTAAAATGACCCTGGAAGAGTGAATAAGGTATAAAAAGAAGTATGTCTAGGAATGAACCTAGGAAAACCTAAAAGAAGCAGAGACAAGTAGAGATGGGAGAGTATAGTTGTTATAAAAACGCGGGGAAGAATGGTACTCAAGAAAGGTTTGATCATAAAGTGAAATACTGCAATAGTAGTTTGAGTCCAAGAAAGATTGAAAAGTGATGTTAATTTAGCTACTAGAAGGTTACTGGTGACCTTATTAACCACTAGATAATGAATTCATGTGATTTTTTGAAGAATATTTACCCACTTGGTGTTAAATTTACTCACTTTCTTTGTTGCTGGGTCAAAATCCTTGGCATTTTTATCTTTAAAGGAAGAAAAAATTTCAGAAGTTTCAGTCTATAGTTGGCCAGCTCCAGGTAGAAGTGGAAGGGACTGGGTTGAAAGTTGTTCACATCAGGAAGCAGGGAGATATACCTTTCCAGGTCACACCCTAGAGACCCAGCTCCCAATAGCAAGTCAGCTATATTGACTCCCACTCCCTCACATATGAGTGCATGAGGGCTTTGGGGGACATTCTCATTCTAATACAATATATTGCCAAGTACTTTATACTTGTCATTCTAACTTGAACATTAATTATTATACTTTCATGTAACTAAAATTTTTTTTTTTTTGGTACTGGGGATTGAACTTGGGTCCTTAGCTTGTGAGGCAGGCGGTGGAACCACTGAGCTAAATCCTCGGCCCAATGTAACTAAAACTTTAATAGTTGGAGATAAATTGTAGATGTTTATGTAAAGTTCTGCACTTTGAATCTCATGAAAATTTGTTAACATATGTGAATTAAAAGTTATCATTGAAATATATAAAGCAGATTGTGAAAATAATTAAAATGAATAACAAATTATTGCTTTAAGACATAAGATCTTGAAATATTTTCTCATTAAAAAGAATATTTTTTTCATGCCATTTCTGTGTTTCTAAAACTTGATTCTAGGCAAGTCTTTCAGTGAATGCTAAAATAACACTAGGAAATTTAGTTTTGGATATTACATAAAAATGAGCACCTATAAAATGCCACTTTCTATTTAGGTAGCAAATGAAGGCTAGTGGTGTGGGCAAAGGCAAAATAATAATTGTTTTGCTCTTAAATTTTTACTAAATGATACTGTTATACAGCATACCTCTTATATTTCCCCATTACCCCTTTTTAAGGTAATGTGCACACTTTTTTGGACAAGATTTTTGAGTAGTCAGGCTCTTCCTTGTAGCTATACATTACTCAAGTGGGAGACTAATTTAGTTACTTTTCTCATTGCTGAGATAAAATACTTGACACCCAAAGTTAAAGAAAGGAAGAGAGGTTTGTTGTAGATCACAGTTTGTAGAGGTTTCAGTCCATAGTAAGCTGGCTCTAAGGAAGGGTGGCATTTCAGGGGGGCATCACAGAGGAGAAACAATTCATGGCAGGTAGAAGGCAGCAAGCAGCAAGACAGAAGCCTCTCCTTTTTATTCCTTCCAGGCTACCTGCTTTTTGAGTGGTGGCTCCCACACCCAGACTGGGCTTTCCCATTATCCACACTGAAAACTATACTTAGCCAATCAGTGGACTAATTTAGTAATCACACACCCTTAACCCTAGCATTGCACAACTTAATCCCAGTCACCTCTGAAATGCTCCACCCATGAGTGCTTAAGGCTTGTGTGGGCGGCGGGGGGGGGGGGGGGGGAATCTTGATAAAAGCCCTAACAGAGACTGAATTTCATAACTCCAGAAAAGTAATTTGTAGGCCTAATGTTGAAAATACTTAATATTTCCTACAGTTTGTGGACAGTTCACATTTTTGTCAGCTAATAGGGAGATTGTCACTCAGCAGCAGAGTGGATTTACTTTATGTAAGGTTAAATTGATTATATGGTCACCTGTCTCATCCAAACTTCAATTCTGACATTGAAACTGATGACATCTCATATATCACGCAGGACATGAAAATATTTATTTCTTACAAATTTTAGAGAATAAGACAAATCTTTCAAGCAGGTCCAAGATGGCTTCAGAGAACGAAAAGAGATGGGTATAAGTTTTACTGTGGTTGTAGGTGGGACTATTGTAAGAGTTCCTCTGCCAAAGCAAGCTCTTACATGATTTGAATTTACTGATGGGACCAAACAACAAATAAGCCAGGTTTTTTATTAGTTTGTTCTGATTTGGGCACATAGAAAATAGGAAGATAGAGTGAGGTTTAAAAGTTCTTAATGATCAGAACTTAAAAATTGTATTCAGAATTCTCATTACATTGGCTTCTTTCTCTATATCTAAAAAGAAGCATCAATCTGTGCAGATGAAAGCAATTGTTCAGAATAAAAATTTCCTCCTTGGGGATAGCTTATGCATCTCCACATTTTGATTTAATGGAACAATTTTTCAGCTGCTAACTTTGTTGAAAGTAGGGCTATTAGGATTTTATTTTAAGTTTAATGAATCTAGATCCATTCACGGAAGATTGCCATATTAATGCCAAATCATTTATGAATATGGCACATACGTCTATTTGGGTTCTTTTTAATGTATCTTTATAATATTTTATTGCTTTTAATAAAAAGATCATAAAATATCTTTTATTAAACTTATTCAAAAGTAATTTCACTGCTATTATAAGTGCAGTTTAAAAAATATAACTATTCTTTCTAGTAGAAAAAATAATATATTTTAAAGTTTCTATCTTGCATTTTGCAACCTTATCTAATTCACTTATTTATTTGTGATGCCTTTGTTTTAGTACCAAGAAGTACTGTCTTCATAGAACAAGTCTGAAAGTATTCATTCTGCTCAATTTTCCCCAAGAATTTGGTAAAATTGATAATTTTTAAAATATAAATGCTTTATAAATTTCACCACTAATTTTCTTCTAGGACTGGAGTTTTTTTTGAAGAAAGGATTTTAAATGAGTATACGCTCAGATTTACCTTGTTGTGCTGTATTAGCTGCAGCCCGTACTTTTGATATATTTTCATTATTCTATTAAAAGTGTATCCTAAGTACTCTTATTGTTTATTTTTTTACTAGTCCTTATTTAGTAGTTGTAACTTAATGTAAAACATTAGAAGAATTTTCTGGTTGTTACCAATTTCTAACATTGATATCTCTGACAATCAGAGAACACACTTTTTAGATTTACAGTACTTTTAAATGTTTTGAAGCTTTTTCTTATACCCCTAAGTATTCCTTTCTTAGTAATTGTTCCTATAATACTTCAGGAGAATATGTATTTTGTTATTTTTGAGTTGTATGTTCTATAAATGTTAATTAGATCAAGTTGACTGATAGTGTGTTATATGAGTCTTCATTATTACTGTTTTCTGTCTTCTATCAGTTATGAGAGGTATAGAAAATTCCACTATTTTTATTTTTCAGTACTGGGTTCTGAACCCAGAGGGTTCTCACTGAGCTACATTCCTAAAGCTTTTCAAAATTTTCTTGAGTACAAAGGAGGTGAGCGGCTCCCAGCACACAAGAGGAGGCCTTTGGGCCACCGTACCACACCTGCCAGCACACAGGAGGTGAGCCACTCCCAGTGCATAAGAGGAGGCCTCCGGGCTGCCGTACCACCACCACCAGCACACAGGAGGTAAGTCATGCAGGCACCAGCAGCACCCTCCCCCACTGTTGAAATGAGAAGACACATAAACAAGTCTCAAAACCAGACTTCCAGATCACCTACAGCAACTCCAAAGGGAAACAAGATGGAACAATCTGATACTCAACCACCTGGACTCCCTGAACTGGCAATAAAAGAGGATCTGGAAAAAATCAAATCAGAAATAATTTCTCAGATAACAGCAGAGATGGTGTTCATAGTGCAAAACATGATTAAGAAATCTAGAGAGGAGCTAAGGAACATGATGGAATTCCAATATAGGAAACAAATGGAATCCATAAAACAGATGCAAACAGATTTCCAGGAGATGAAAAACTCCATTGAAAGTCTACACAGCAGAATGAGCCAATGTGAAGACAGAATTTCACATATAGAAGATAAGATTGCAAGTAGTGACCAGGAAAAGAAAAATTGTTTCAAAATTATAAGGGAACATGAGAAATCAATCCAGCAGCTGCTAGACAATGCAAAAAAGAATAACATAAGACTGATTGGACTCAATGAAGAAACATCGAAGAGAGTACAGGTGACATAAAGAAACTTCACAGAAGTGATGGCAGAAAACTTCCCAAGGAGGGGAAAAGAACTTGACATACAGATAAGCAAGGCATATAGGACTCCAACTAGCTTTGATCAAAAAAAAAAAATCTACACTTAGGCATATAATTGTTAAGATTCCAGAAACCCAATAGAAGAACAAAATTCTACAAGCAGTGAGAGAAAAGAAACAAATCACATACAAAGGAAAGCTCATCAGAATCACAGCAGACTTCTCAGTGCAAACCCTCAAGGCAAGAAGAGCTTGGAGTGATGTATTGCAAGCCCTAAAAGAAAACAGCCTCCAACCCAGATTGATGTACCCTGCAAAACTCTTTCAAAATTGATGGAGAAATAAGATACTTTCATGACAAAGAGTACCTTAGGAACTTCATGAATACCAAACCAGCACTCCAAAAAATTTTACACAGTATCCTAGGAAAAGATGAAGATCAGAACCCCAGGAAGCCCAGCAGGATGAATCCATTGGGCGTGACAAGAAATTAAACACAAAGTGGTGAATCCAACAAACAGAAAAAGTCATAACAATGATAAGTCAATATGTATCAGTTATAATCATCAATGTTAATGGTCTCAACTCACCAATCAAAAGAAATAGACTGACAGAATGGGTCAAGAAACAAGACCCAACAATATGCTGCATATAAGAAACACATTTAATCCAAAAAGAAACTCATAGTCTGAAAGTTAAAGGGTGGAAAACAATACTCCATGTGACAGGAAACCCCCACAAAAGCAGGATTAGCTATCCTCTTTGCAGATCAAGTGGATTTCAAATGAAAATCTGAAACAGTCTGGTCCCAAGAATGTCAAATAAGGGATACTCAACTTGTATGTACAAATCTATTGTGAACATGTGTTTTCATTCCTCTCAAGTAAAAACTTAAGAACAGAACAGTTGGTTCTTAACAATAATACAAGAAATTTCTATATTGTTTTCCAAAATAGTTTTATCATTTTACATTCACATTAGCAGTATTAGAAAGTTCTAACTGGTTCACACCTAAGGTGACATTTGTTCTTTTAAAACTTTTAACTTCATCTCCCTAATGAGTGTATAACCCAATCTTCTAATTGTTCTGATTAGTATTTGTCCGATTCTAGTGTTGCACACCTTTCCTTGTGCTGTACTGGCTGTTTATCATCTTCTTGTGTCTACTTTTTAATTGGGTTGTCTGTTAATGAGCTGTAAGAGTTCTTTATATATTCTGGTCATAGGTTATATGCATTATAAATATGGTCTGTTTAAGGACTACTTTTCATTTTCTTAACAATGTCATTTAAAGTTCTAAATTTTGATGGACTCTCATTTATCAATTTTTTTCTTTTATACATCATGTTTTTTGTACCCTAGGAGATTCTCACGTACCCTAAATTCATAAATATTTTCCCTTATAATTTCTTCTTAAAGTTTTATAGTTTTAGTCCTTCATATTTAAGTTCATAGATCCTTTCAAGTTATTTTTATGTATGGAAATAAAGGGTTGAGGTTAATTTTTTATATATGGATACCAGGTGTTCTAGTGCCACTTGCTGAAAACACTATCTTTTCCTCTGCTCTTGAATTGAGTTTATGTTGTATGAAATGTTAATGTTAAATAATCTTTCAAAACTCATTGGACCATATATGTGTGGTTCTATTTCTAGATTCTCTGTTTTATTCCAGTGATCTATATCTCTTTCCTTACACCAACACTGCCTTGATTACTGTAGCTTTAGAGGAAGTCTTAAAATTAGGTACTAAATGCCTTCCAACACTGGGTTTTTTTCCTTTTTCCTTTTCTAGGTCCTTTGTACTCCTACATAACTTTTAAATCTCAATATCCAATTCTTCATTTATAGCAAGTATACATAGATCTGAATTTTTATATATATACCTTGTGTTTTCTAATCCTGCTAAATTCAAATACAAGTTCTAGGACCTCTTAGAGATATTTTCTCTGTAGATGATCATTTCATCTACATATAAAGATTTTACTTCTACCTTGCCAATCCTATCCTAATTGTGTCATTTTATTGCCAGACTATTTTGGTTTATGTCTGTGTTTCAAATTTTAATGGACAGATGAAGAGTAGGCATATCTGCCCTTGTTCCCCACCTTAGAGAGAAAGCATTGTATCTTCTCCATTCATATGAGGTGTTTTTGCTGGAAGTATGGAGTATCTGTCTTTGATGTGTTGAGAAGATTCTGTTCTACTTCTAGTCTCCTGATAGATTTTACCATGAACAGCTGTAGAATTTAGTCCAATACTTTTTCCCCAACTAGTTACAGGATCATATGGCTTTTTCCTTTCCTCTGTTAAAATGATGACTTCTGGTGGTGGATCTTCCAATGCTGAACCAACACTGCCATCCCTATAATAAAACCATTTTCTACATACTGCCAGATCTGACTTTTTAATAGTTTGTTTTGTTAAACAAATTTCTATCTATTTTCATACTTTTTTCTTCTATTGTCTGTCCAGTTTTTGGATTAGCACAATGTTGATTTCCTAAAATGAGGGGAGAAGTGTTCCTTTTTTTTCCCTGCTTTAAACGTTTGATAAAATTTATTAGTTAAAATGTTTATGAGCCTGCTGTTGTCATATAGGTAGGTTTTCAAGCTAGAAATATACTTTCTTTAATAGGTGCTATTCAAATTTTATATTTCCCCCAGAGTTAGTTTCATTAATTTGTCTTCCAAGGTGCTTCTTAAAAGTTGTCAAATTTATTTCAAAACAGATTTTTGTAATATGCTTTCTATATCCTTTTAAATTCTGTAAAATCTGTGGTAATGTCTCCTAGATCTTGATATTATAATTTTAAAAATGTATAATTGATATTGTGTAATAGGAAAAAAGGTCTAAAGGAACAGGGGAAGTGGGAGGGGTAGGGGAAAGGAAAGAAGGGAAAAGAAAAAATATGAGAAAAGGAAAAAAATGGAAACAAGGTCTTTGCAAATAGGAAAGGGTGGAGGGGGTGAAGGGAGGGCAGGGGAAGTGGAAAAAAATAAGAATGAAGATACTCATGTAAAGGTACAAAATCCCAATGATGAATGTAACTGTATTTTATACCTAAAATGTACCAATAAACTTAATGGGGAAAAAAATTTATTTTGAGACAGGGTCTCACAAAGTCACTACATTGCCCTGGTGGGGCTCAGGTCAAACTTTCTATTATTTTTGCATCATGTATTTTTAAGCTTTCTTATTAGGTACATAGATGTCTATGCTTTTTATGTCCTTACGATGAATTGCCTATTATTTGTGAAGTGACCATCTTAAATCTTGGTAATATACTGTGTTCTCCAGTGTAACTTGTTTGATATTATTATCTTTCTATATATGTTTTGATTAGTGTTTTACATGGAATATGATTTCCTAAGTTTTTGCTTTAAACTTATTTGTGTATATTTAAAAGGAGTTTCTATAGGCATCATATAGCTTAGCCTTGCTGTTTTCTAAATCTGATATTGACAGTAATATTTTAATTGGGATGTAAATACTATATATTTAGTATGGTATTGATGTGGTTGGGTTTAAATCTACCATCTTGCAGTTTGTTTTCTAGTTATCTTACTAGTTCTTATTTTACCCCCTCTTTTCTCTCATTTTGTGTTGCATTTTTTATGATTCTTTTTTTCATTTCTTAGGTTATTAACTATAGTTTTATTTTTAAGTAGCAATTGCCTTCTGGTTTATACTTTATAATACACATCTTTAACTTTCCACAGTTCATCTTCAATTAATTTTATACTACTTTATAGTATAAGAACTGTACCAAAGTATGTTTTCATTTCTGCTCTTACTGGGCTTTGTGTGTTGTTGACATCATTAAGCCATAAATGCATTATTATTTTTACTTATGTCATTACCTTTTAAATATAAATTTTAACATATTTTATATTTATCCATATGTTTATCATTTCTAGTGTTTTTTTCTTTGTGTACCTAGATTTATGTTTGTATAACCAGATACCATCCAATATCATTTCCTTCTAGTTAAAAGTCTTTCTTTAGCATTCTTTTTAGTGCAGGTCTTTTTGTGATGAATAAATGCCTTTATTTTACTTTCATTTTTGTAAATAAATTTTGAGCAGTATTGACATATTTTCTTCTACCCCATTTCTTCAATTCCAACTATAACAGGCCATTTGACATTGATCCACAGCTCAATAATTTACTATTTTGCCTCCTCCCAGTCTTTTTTTTTTCATTATAATTTGGATGTTTCCATTGATGTGTCCAAGTTTGCTAATCTTTCATGAATTTTTAAAAATCTTTAAATGTTCTATTTGAGATAGATAATATCTTTCATATAATAATATATCATATTATCATTTCATATTATCTTTCATATTCATATGAAAGAAATCTTTCACATATCTACTTAAATGTGCTCAGTATTTACCTTTTTCAACATATACAAAATAGGATTATAAACGTCTTAATATATTATGCTTTCTATTCTATTTCTGATTTTATCTTTATTAATTGACTTCTCATGAGTTTTTTCTTTTTGCTTACCTGCATGTTTGATTGTGATACCTTTTAAGTTTACCTTTTTGGGGTCTAGAGTTTTTTGTGATTTTATAATTATTCTTAATCTTTGCTCTGAATGTAGTTCAGTTATATGGAATAGTCTGATTTTTTTTCTTTTGTGGCCTTTTTTTAAAGCATTATAAGCAGGACAAAAGCAGCCTTTATCCAAGAGATGAATTTTTTTCAGTATGACAACAGTGATTCTTTGAGTGCTTTGCATGATGTCCTGTGAATTTTGAGAGTTTCCATTCAAAATGATAGAAAAATTTCTGGCTTTGTCTGAACATTTCTTTTTTCTTGGTTCATTTTTTAATTTATTATTTTAAAAGGAATCTGTTTTAATATTGGTTTATTCTTCAGGAAAGATCTTATTTCCTTCTTGGCTTGTTTTTTTCTTCAGTTTATAGTTTTATCGAACCTGTTCTCTGATCAGTACTTAGCTAAAGAGCCTTTCTTAGATCGCTAGAGTTCTTTTTTTGTGTTACTGTTTCTTGTTTACTATTCTGCCTCGTGAACTCTAATTGTTCTTGGCCTCCTCAGTCTTAATTCTGTTGCCTCAACTCAAGAGAACTTGGTAGATTCCTGAGTTCCCATCCCCATGCTTTGGCCTAGAAACTCTCTAGGCAGTAAGGTGGGGCAATAATATTCACTACATATTTAAAAAAAATCTCTTTCAGTAGTTACTGTCATTGCTCACCTGATATGCAATGTCTAAAAACTATAGTTCTATAAATTTTTTCTATACAGTAAAACCTTGGATTACAAGTAACTTGTTCTGTGAGTGTTCTGAAAGATGAGCAGACATTTCTAACCAATTTTAACTTGATAAATGAACCATATTTTGCAATGGGAGTAGTATGTGATGCAGAATGTCACATGATCACAACTGAGCCAGTGATTCTCTCTGCCACCCTCCTCCTTCCTCTCCTTCCCCTCCCTCCCTCTCTCTCCCCCTCTCTCCCCCTCTCTCCCTCTCTCCCTCTTTCCCTCTCTCCCTCTCTCCCTCTCTCTCTCTGATAGCGCGTGATAGTCTCCAAACAGCAGGAGGTTATGTAGGAGATCTCTTTTGCAGAGGAGGAAGAGAAGCAGGCAGAGGAATCTCTCATTTCAAATGAGATTAGGGAAATGTGTAAAATGCAGGGTATAGTGCAAAATTTTATAGAAAAGCACCACCCAAATAGGCTGTAGCAGTGCAAGCAATGAATCTGTTTAATGACACACACAAAAAAATCACATTTCTATAAAATCCTCAAAAGGAGGCAAAACCAAGTGGCATTGGATAGGTTCCTTTGAAAAGTTTCACAAAAAATATGATTCCATTGAACCAATAGATAGAAGTGATTCTGATAGTGGTAGTAAAAGTTGTCCTACACAATAAGCCTCCTTTCTTGACTCCCTCAAACCAGCCAGGAAAGTTTTCAAAAGTAAGTGCAGGTTAATTTGTTTATTTTTCTTTATGCTTTGTTTTATTATTATTTTGTATTATGCTTATGAACCTAGGTTTTACTGTACTCTTTAGTTGTTTAGGTGAAAGGGTAAAACTGATGCTGGTTTCTTCATTATCACTGGGAAGGGAAACTGTCATGAAGTTTATATCAGAAACAAATGATAATGCAGAAACACAGAAATACATATAATTTGGTACAAGATATATTAATAAATGTTGTTTTATAATGTTTTCTGATTCTCCTTCCTTCCTTCCATATTCCCTACTTTTCTTTTTCTCTTTGATATTAACTTTCTTAATATAGTGACTCCTAATATATTACTAGTTATTTCCTAGTATTTCCATTTTAAAAAATCTTTATGGTGATCTTTTTATATTTTATATTTTAATGTAGTCAAATATTTCTTTAGGCTTTATGAGTTTTAAATTATGATTAGGAGATTTCTGTATATATCAAGATTATCAGCATACTTAAATATTTTGCTAGTTGTATTGTTTCACTTGTTACATTAAAATATTTGGCTCATCTTGAGCTTATTTTAGGGAAAGAAGTGTTTAGTCAGTTAAATCTGAAATTAAATGAGATGGATGTAAAATCATAATTTCTATTTTACTTTATGGGAAGGAAACTGCTACCTTTCAATTTTTTTTTACTTATTCTTTTTGCAAACTACTAGAATATGAAACATCTGTGCTATATAATTTGTGTAAACTAAGATTTTTCAATACTTCATTTTTTAAAAAAGATTAACTAAAATGCAAGATCTTTGTTTTTTAATGTTAGTTTTTACTCTACTCTTTGATTTCTATGCTAATTAAAATTCAGAATCCTTAACTTTTATTATGTTAGACTTGGGAGACCTGGTGTCGATTGTTACTGCCAACATGAAAGTGGTGCAGCTGTCTTGCAGCTCCAATTCTTGGTTAATGAGGTAAGAATTTTTTTTGACTATTTGAAATTCATAATACACTGCTTTCTTTTAAAACATCTACACACACAAACACACAGACACTCATACCAAATAGCAGGTTGAGTATCCCTTATTTGAAATGTTTAGGACCATGAATGTTTTAGATTTTATTTTTGTGTTTTTTTCTTTTTGGATTTTGGAACATTTGCATAAACATATAATGAGTTATATTGGAAATGAGATCCAAGTTACATGAAATTTATTTATATGTCATGTGTACCTTATACACATAGTCTGAAGGTAATTTTATAAAATATTTTCAATGTGCTTGCATTTTGACTGCAACCCATCACATGAAGTCAGGTTTGGAATTTTACTCTTGTTGCATCATATTGGCACTCAACAAATTTCAGATTTTGGAGCATCTGGTATTTTAGATTTTTGGATTAGGAATGTTCAATCTGTAAGTGATACATTCTTTTAAAATTATGTTTCTATATGTTTGAAAGTATATGTATGCAATATTATTCATGGTCACATTTTTCATAAAAGAGTATACTTATATGTTTATCAATTTATTAAATTTTAAAGGAAAATTTTTTATGTACAAAAAGATGCTGTTGTTGCAACTATATAGCATAATATAGATTAATTTTTTTCTTTAAACTTAAAGGCCTTTAATTTCTTTACTGGCCATTAAACTTTCCTTCTATCTGCTCTTTTCTTACAACTTAAATTTTATAATCCAGCCCTAACCGTGTGTGTTGCTTTTATCTTTAATAGTCTTTTTCAAAATTTTATTAGGACATGTGTATAGTGCATAATATTTACATTCCTTGTGTGAAGTTGGTACATGTACATAACACATACCAATTCCTTTTTTTCATAGCTTTTCTCCTTCCTTCCCTTTCCTTTCCACCCACCTTTTGACCCCCTTTCTTTTTATTTTGCATGTTTTTAGATACTTTGTGTAGAGTTGGTACATGTAAATAACACATCTTAATTTCTTTTTTATCCCCAATTCTTCCTTTCTCGCCCCCCTCCTCCACTCTTGTCTTCCTCTTTGAGAAAGATCTATCTCTCTACTTCCTATTTCCTTTTATTTTGCTCTTTATTTTTACTTTTGGTTTCTCATATAAGAGAAACCATGCAATATTTAAACTTGTGTGTCTGATTCATTTCACTTAACATTATAGTCTGAACTTGGCACCTATTTTCCTATGAATGACTCAAGCTTATCTTTCTTTATAGCAGAGTAGTACTCCATTGTGTGTAAATACTACATTTTCTTTATCCATTTATCTGTTGATAGGCATATAGACCATTACCACAATTTAGCTATTATAAATTGAAGTGGTATAATCATAGGTATGCATGTATCTTTAACTCTTTCTAGAAGATACCTAGAAGGATAGTAGCTGGGTCAATTGAAATTTCTGTCTTCAGTTTTTTCAGGAATCTCCACGCTGATTTCCATAGTGGTTGTATATTTTATATTTCCACCAAATATGTAGAAAGGTTTCTTTTTCTCAGCAGCCTTGTCACCATTTGTTATTATTTGATTTCTTGATGATGGCCATTCTCCCTGGGGTATTTTTACTTTGCATATCTCTATGATTAGCATTTGTTTATGTATTTATTGGCTGTGCTTCTTCTTTTGAGTATTGTCTATTCATTTTAAGTGCTCTTTTTTGATCAGGTCTTTTATTTTGGGAGTCTAATTATGTTGAGTTCTTTATTCTAGATACTAGTCCTCTGTCTGAGGAATAGTTGGCAATTTTTTTTTTCCATCCTGTAGGTTGTCTTTTCACTGTATTTGTTGTTTCTTTTGCTTTTCAGAAGCTTTTAAATTTAATATGATCCCATTTGTTGATTCCTGGTACTATTTCTTTACAACTAGGGTTCTGTTCAGAAAGTCCTTTCCTATGGCTATGACTTCAAGAGTTTTACTCATTTTGTCATGTATGTTTTATTAATTCTATAGGACATATTCTATTCCACCATATACCAAGTGTTCTACATCTCTTGAGAAATGAGATTAGTATGTTTTTATCTCAAAAATTTAATTGTAGTTCATCAAGTATTTTCAAGAAATTCTAATAGCTTTTTAGTTTATGTATAGGAAGCATATGTACAGTTTTCAAATAAAACATGCAAGCAAACAGAAGAATATTTAGGACATGTATAGGGTATCTCTTACTGCATAATATGAAATTATGAATTCATGTTTAAATACATATCAATGTATGTATCTTTGGACATGTATATTTATGTATATGTAAACATAAACATTTAATTTTTATGGATACACTTTCTGTGTTTTATTTAAATAAAGTTATTCCTCTTTGAAACTAAAATCACAGGTCCATAAAGAGAAACATCATTGGTACAGGAATGTTTTGAGATTAGGAATTGTTTCAGAAAGAAATTTGTATTCCTATCTGCTCTCATCTAACTCCTAAAGAAGAAATAAGTGCTTGGAGTTCCAGTATAGTTCTTTCTGGCATATTAATGAGATAATCATTGTTATATCTGTGACTGATGTTGTGAACTGTGAAAGGTTATTTGTAACACAGTATTTTGGAAAATAGGTAAAGAATTTTTAAGAATTCAAGATCGCCATGGTTCTACTGGATAACTGTTAGAAAATGGTCAATACTCTATTGGAGCTTTAATCACTATCATACAGCAAGAATTTTCTATAACTATTCTGTTAAAACTTCTGATATTTTAAGATGATCGTAACACACTGAAATACTGTCTGTCTGTCTATCTGTCTGTCTATCTAATGTGGCAGCTAGTTGCCTGTCCATATGCTTGTAGCCATGATAAGAAGTAAAAAAAATTGTATTCTATTGTATTTGAAGTAGGATTCATTTGTATCAGGTGATGTTGGATAACATTGGTATTATTTTTACAGTTATACTGAATCTAGTTGAAATCTAGAAAAAAATATTTTCTTTTATTACAGATATTTTTGTTTGTATTAGGTGAACCTTCCTGGGCTATCAGAAGCAGATTAAATTAAAGCAAATATATATTTTTAATAAAAATGTATTTTTCAACTATAAGAAAATTCTTTTGAAGGAGAATTTTTATATGTTGTATATTTGATTTATAAAACTGAGTTAGGGAGCCAGGGATTTAGCTCAATGGTTCTGCTGCTTGCCTTGTAAGACCCGAGTTCGATCCCTGGTACCAAAAATCAAAAACAAAAACAAAAAAACTTGAGTTGGATATTTGCTTCTGTGTAAAGGTATATAGTATATATGTGAAGAGTAAGAACAAAAGAAGTTTAAATTCCATATTTCCTAAAGGAGAAAGAGAAATTGTTTTAAATAGTCGCTGTGATGTTACATCAATCATTTCTCTCTACTAGTAAATGGATATTCATTGAACTAATCATCCCGATTACTCGTATGACATAAGTTACTTGCCTGTTCCACTCAGCATTTTTAACCTTTCTATTGAAGGATATGTAGTTATGCTTCCTTATATTTGCCGATTATATGAACACAAATACCTGTTCAAGCAATGAAAAATTCAGTAAATTAGCTTGCTAATTTTGCTTTCTTAAATTAAGGAAAGCACACACTAACATTGTCTTCTTTTTGTTACAGGGTGCTTTGGTCAGTGCAAGTTCAGATGATACACTTCATTTGTGGAACCTTAGACAAAAAAGACCAGCTATCCTTCATTCTCTTAAATTTAACCGAGAACGGTAAGAACATATGAATTAAACAACTCCAGTGTACAAAAAAATTATTCATTGAGCAAGTTTCATGTTAACTTGACAGACTTTTTTCATTATCTCAACAACTAGAAATAATTTGTTCATTCTTGCTTGTATAACAGTTTCTTTTATTAGAGAATGAATAATTGATGTCACCTATTAATAGGGAATACCTCCTAATTGTCTTCTTCTAGCTTTAAACCAACATTTCACCAATAACATGTTCTTTTCTCTGGAACATGTTACTGAAAACCCAGATCTGAAATTTAAAACTCAAGTATACAATAAATATATTTCTATACCTTTTATCTATCAGTTAATTCCTGTGCTTTAACCTTTGCCTTTTGGGGCCGGGGATTTAGCTCAGTGGTTCCGCTGCCTGCTCTGCAAACCTTTGCCTTTTGGTTAAATATGTTTTTACATTTAAAAAACATTGAAAAAAGTTTCAGATATCCAAAATATGTTGCTACTAACTTCAGAGCAACACTAAACATCTAAGATGAATGTTATCCAAGATGATAATTTGATCAGAATTAAAATTCCTCCACTGCAGAATTAAGTATTAATCAAAAGAGGAAATTATATGGGAAAGTTACTAGATTTTTTTATAATAAACTTTTTAATAGATTTTATAATAAACTTTTTAATGTCTCTAATATTGGATTGAGTCAGACCTAGAAAAAAATGCACATCTGTTTAACTGATAATCCACCAAGAGGTGAAGTGAAACTTGTAATGTACTTTAACTCTATAAAATAGTCTGATATTTATTTATTCCTTGGGAAACAATGAAACACTTTGCTATGCCTGGGAAGGAATATCACAGGAAAATTTGATATTAATGACAGGAAGAGAAATCTCTGAGAAGTAATTTATTCAGATGAGCAAATACTATTCAAATGAAGGAAGGTAAATAATGGAGGCAAGCTTCATTGGCCCTGGGCCCAAGATACTACTCTCTTTATTTTATTGAATGCTAGTAACTGATTATGAATGACTGCAATATGGATAGAGGTTAACGAAGTATACCATTTTTATAGATAAGATGAGAAAAAGGAAGAAAGATATATAGACATTCTTTATTATACTTTATATCATCAACTTTCCATTGCTGGGACAAAAATTCTTGAAATACAGAACTCAAAGGAGAAAAAGTTTATTGTACTTATGGTTTCAAAGGTTTCAGTCCATGGTTGGGTGAAACATTATGGTGGAAGGTCAGGGTCAACCAAAACTACTCACTTCATGGAAGCTGAGAAGGAAAGAAAAGGAAAGAGCCAGAGAGATATGAAGGGGTGGGGAATAGTATATACTTTCAAAGGCACATCACAGTGACCTATTTTTCCAACTGGACCCCACCTTCTAATAGCCTACTTTGCTATGAATTTATCAATCCTTTAATTGGTTGTGAGATTAGTGCCTTCAATATATGAGTCTTTTGGGGATACTTCATATTTTACCCATAACACACTTCTAGCCTTTCTCTTCTCTTTTTACATACATAATATGCTATCTAAATCATTAGCGTCCAGTATTCTGAGTAATGTTCATGAGTATACATCACAGTATTATAGGATGCACCATCAGGAAAGATTTTTATATCCAGAATTTTTCATGAAGATGGGAATTTATATTTTAGACATTTGTAAAACTAGACAGTACTTCTTTCTTTAGATTAGACTTACTTTTTGCTATTTTATTGTAAATTTAAAGTAAGTTGTTTGGCAGAAATTTCAGGCTATTAAAAATTTTTAATTTTAGTCCAAATCTGTTATACTGTTTCTTTAACATTAAAAATATTAATATTCCAATTATGATGCTGATTTTATCTCTATCTGCTGTTAAGATTTTTTTCTTTAATGTTTTGAATACATCTGACCCTACACTTTTGTGGGAATGAAAAGAAAATTTTTTTCTTCATAATTGTAGTGTTAAAAGGAATGTTCTAGTCACTTTTGTGGCCCTTTTAGGAGGAGGAAATGATTGGTCATGATTTGTAATTTTAATATCTCAATTGAAGTAGATTAATTGGTAGGAACATAAAAGAACAAGCTGACAAATTTAGGATAAGTTTAGATCCTAAGAACTTTGAATCATTTTATTATTTATAAAATGTAATATTTATTGTTTTAGAAAGACATATACATTTCATCTTGCAACTTAAGAATGTTCACTAACTTGTCACACTTTATTAGTCCCCTGCAGCAGAGGAAAGCAATGTTTTAATTTCTGTTTTTCAGAGATTGATAACTGACATACTGTCATAGAGAATGGCAATATTAATCATTCAAACTGTGACTGTATACTTAAGGTCTTCTTTGATTATCGCAATCTTAGTGGTTTAAAATAATATTCATTATTTCTTAGTTCAGTGGAATAGAAGACTAGGCATAGTGTAGCTGAATTTTTTGTTTCAGAATCTCACAGCTGTTAAGTTGGCTGTGGCTCAACTGGGGAAGAATCCATTTTCACACTGACATGTTGGTAGCATACACAAGGTCTGATCAAATTACACGGTAAATGTCAAAATTTTTAAAAAGGTTTTATGGAAAATTATTACAGACACATTGTCACTAATCCTCCTCAAAATATTTCCCCTCACTTAGAACACTCTTGTCTTATCATTCTTGCTAGTTTCTAAAACAGTTCAGGAAATTGACCTTATGAGGTATGATAAAAAGTACAATGAATTTTGCCAGTGAGTGCTGTCTAGTGGAAAGGCAGGCTGGTAAAAACACAGTGTGATCTCATCCACCTTATTCACCAGATCTGGCACTGTGTGACTTCTGGTTCTTCTCCAAAGTCAAAATGACCCTGAAAGGTAAATGTTTCTCATCAATTTGGGACATAACAGTACAACAAAAGACACTCAACTCACAAAAGAGGACTTCCAGAAGTGCTTCAGAAAGTGGCAAGAATGATGAAAAAAATGTGTTTGAAATGAGGTGGAGTAATTTGAGGGGGGATTTATGGCAATATGTGTTTTACTGTAACAAATTAAAAATTCTTGAACATTCACTATGTTTTTTGATCATGCCTCGTAGTCTTCTTGCAGGTTGTATGATTGATGGCCTCAGCTTCCAGATGGCTTTTGGCACAACAATGTCTCTCTGTTGTGTGCCATGTGATCCTCTCTATAGGTCAGCTCACAACAGAGCAGCTTGTGAGGGAGAGAGCCTTCCTATAAGATGAGAGACATAATCATATGTAACTTAATCACAAAAGCCTGTAAATTTCTTTTGATTTCTCCTTCAATTCTTTTTTAATATTAATTTTATTAGTACATTTTGTACATATTTGTACTTTTACTTAATCTATCTTGGTTCTTATTTTTTTTCCCATTCGCCTCCCCTCACTTCAACTCCTCCACCCCTCCCTATTTACAAAGATTTTGTTCCCATTTTTTCATTTTCTCATATTAATTCCATTCCCTGTATATTAACCTTACAAAATGAATGGGGAGATGTTTTTTCTTGCCTGTATTCTAAAAATATTTGTGAAAGACTGATATTCTTTCTTAAAAATTGGAAAATTTTACTAGTTAAGCAATCCAGGTCCGGGTTTTTTGTTTGGTTTTTTTTGGTACTGGGGATTGAACTCAGATCCTTGTGCTTGAGAGGCAGGCGGCGAAACCACTGAGCTAAATCCCCAGCCTAGGCCTGAGTGTTTATCAGTAGGATGATTTTAAATTACATATTCAATTTCCTCAATATTTAGTCTAGTAATTTTCATATATTCTGTTTCTTCTTGAGTCTGTTTTGGCAATATTTTTGAAGATATTTGTTCTGTTTATCTAAATTTTCAAAGTTTTCTTAACAGTAGGATTACAGTAATTTCCTGTTTTCCATTCTTATTATTGGTGATTTGTGAGTTAATCCTGTTTATCTTTTATCAATCTTCTGTGTATTTATAATTTTTGTCAATCTTTCAAAGAAAGTCTTACAGATTTCCCAAATTACTCAATTGTATATATTATTCTAGCTGTTTGATTTCTACTTTTTGCCACTTTCATTGAGATTGATTTATTTTTAACTAGATTCTTAAGATAAAAACTTACATTATTGATTTTAGAATTTTTATAATATATTAAGACTATATTTTCCCCTCTAAATACTGTTTAGCTGCGTTTCACAAATATACATTAATGTACAGCTAAAATTTTTTATGATTTTTTCTCTGATTTCTTCTTTGAACCTTGTGCTGCTTAGAAATGAATTAACTTATAAGCAGTTGAAAGTTTTCTATTCATCACTTATTGCTACTAAACAATAGAATTACACCATGGAGAGATCATAGTCTATATAATTTCAAATTTTTGATATTTGTTGATACTTGTTTTATGATGCTTTATGATACTTGTTTTATGATCCATAGACAGTTTTGATAAATGTGCACAAACTTGTACTCATGTGTTTTGGAGTTCAATGTTCTATGTATGTGAATTGAACCAAGATTATTGACTCTAAATTCTTAATATTTTCTTTGTATTGCTCTAATTGAAAGTGAAATGCTAAAATCTCCCTATGATTGTAAATTTGACTATTTCTCTTTTTAATAGTAATGAGTTATGTATTTTGAAGTTAATTTGTTAGATATGTACAGTTATTTTGTGTTCTTTATATACATTAAAATATACATTGATGAACTTGTATATCTGTCCCAGCTATTTTTAGTTAGTATTTTCATGGCATATAGTTCACATTATTATATTGTCAACATCTCTATATTCTTTTTTTTTTTTTTTCTTTTTTTGTTGCTGGGGATCGAACTCGGGCCCTTGCACTTGCGCAGCAGGTGGCGAAACCACTGAGCCAAATCCCTGGCCCTCTATATTCTTTTTTAAACATATAATTTAAAAAATCAGTCTTGTATTGTTACATTTATTATAGTCTACTGATATATCTAGGCGTTTTTATCTAGTGTCTTACTGGTTTTTAAACATCACTCATTTTTGTTTTAAAATTTCCCTGACCTTCTTTTAACTTAATCAAACTTTTTATTATCACACCTTTCTTAGATGTAGTTAGTATGCATTTTATTACTCTTTCTGAGGTGTTACCTTAGAGATTTCAACATGAGTTCTTTGCTTATTTTGTTTTTAATTTTTTTCTTTTGTTTTTTTTTTAAGACAGGGTCTCACTATTCAGTTTAGGATGGCCTTGAACTCACTATTTAGCCAAGGCTGGCCTTGAACTCTCAGTGATCCTCCTGCCTCAGCCTCCTGAGTGCTGGGATTACAGGCCACCATGCCCAGCCCTTCTTTACTTATTTTATTCTAAAATAGAATATTTCTTTTACCACTTTTTGGATAATGACAGAAACTTGAGCTTTCCCTTCATTTACTATCTTTCATGCTTTTTTATTGCTTTTATATTTTTATTTCTACATCTATTTTAAATCCTATAGTGAATTAATATAGCTTAATTAATATATAATGCTTTCTTTTGAACCTCATTTCTTGCTATAATTCTAGAGATCCTTCTTGGTAATTCCGATAAACTCATAAATTAAATATGTCATAAGTCAAAAATGCATTTCATACATTCAACCTACTGATCATCATAGCTTAGCAACTCAGTACACTGTAGAATTTCAGTTACACACCCTCAGTAGCACCTGACTGAATGGGAGGTACAGTTCACTGCTAATGCCCAGTATCAAAAGAATGTATTCTATTGCATATCACTATCCTGAAAAGGATAATTCAAAATTGCAAGTATGGTTGTTACTTAATGCCTGCCATTTTCATACCATTTTAAAGCTAAAAAATTGTAAGTTGATACATCAAAGGTCAGGACCCATTTGTATTTGTGGCAGTTTCCTTCTTCCTGAAGAATTTTCTTTATTTTTAATTTTACTACAGTGTTGTTGGATGAATTCTCTTTTTTTTGTTATTGTTTCAAAATACCATTCAAAAACTTTTTTGTGATAAATGTAGATTTGGAGGAAGTTGCAGAAAACAGCACAGAGAGATTTCTTGTTCTATTCATCTGGTTTCCCCCAATAATAATATCTTACATATATTTTTGTGCATATGTATGTATAGTTGAATATGCGTAATTATATGTGATTTTATCATGTGTGCACTTATATATCTACCACCATAATCAGGACACAAAACTATCCTATCACCATAAAGATCTTACCCATCCTGCCTCTTTATATTCACTCTGACTTCCTTTCCAACCTGTTCTGTTCTTACCCATAGGAATCCACTAATCTATTCTCCATCTCTATAATTTTGTCCTTCATAAATGTTATATAAATTGAATCTTATAGCATATAATCTTTGATATTGGATATTTACCAAGCATAATTCCCATGATTCATCCACATTGTGTGTATTGATAATTCATTTCCTTTTATTTCTGAGTAATACCTGACAGAGGATATCTGGGTTGTTTCTCTTCTTGGCTATAACAAATGAAACTGTACTGCAAATTTGCATATAGATATTTTTGTGAACATAAGTTTTTATTTCTAAGGAATAATCACTTGTCTGAGAGCATAATTGCTAGGTTGTGTAGTGTTCATTTACCTTTAAAAGAATATATAAAAGTATTTCCCAGAATGGCTGTATCATTCTATATTCCTATAAGAAATTTATGAGGTCGTTTCTCCACATAATAACTGGAATTTAATATTTTCTTTTATTTAATTTTTCTTTTATTGTTTTTTTGAAATAGGGTCTTGCTATGTATTTCAGGCTGGCCTTGATCTCACTATGTATCCCAAGTTAGTCTTGAAGTTGAAGTGATCCTCCTGCCTTAGCCTTTCAAATGCTAGGATTACAGGCATGTACCATCACACCTGGCTTGCAATTTGATTTTTTTTTTTTTAGTTCTTTTCTGGTACATTTTAGGAATACAATTTGTTTACATTTATCATTGGGTGTTTGTACCTGTACATGATATATCTTGGTTCTTATTTTTTTCCCCATTACCTGTGCGGCCTTCACCCCCTCCACCCTTCCCTATTTACATAGATTTCATTTCCATTTTTTTTTTTCTTTTCTCATAGATTTTCTTTTCCCACTTTTCCTTTCCCCTTCCCCTCCCTTCACTCCTTCCTCTTTGTACCTTTTTTCCTATTTCAAATTATCAATTATTCATTTTAATCATTTTAACCCTTGTTTACACTATCAGTTTCTCACACTAGAGAAACTATTCGGTATTTACACAAGTGTCCTATTTATTTCACTTAAGAGTATGGCCTTGATATGCATCCATTTAGCTATAAATGACTCTAGTTTTTCATTCTTTATGGCTTAGTAGTACTCCATTTTATTAAAAAAAAACACATTTTCTTTATCCAGTTTCCAGTTGATGGGCACTTGGGCTGTTTCAAAGCTTTAGCTATTACAAAATGTGGCGCTATGAACATGGGTGCACATATATCACAGTGGTATGATTCTTTTAATTCTTTTGGGAAGATACCCAGCAGGGGAATAGCTGGGTCAAATGGGACCTCTAGTCCTAGTTCTTTGCATTATCTCCATACTGACTTCCACAGTGGTTGTACCAGTCTGCACTCCCACCAACAATGGAGAAGAGTTCCTTTCTCCCCACAACTCTGCCAGCATTTATTATTTGTTGATTTCTTCACAGCAGCCATTCTTTCTGGGGTGAGGTGGAATCTCAATGTTGTTTTCATCTGCATCTCTCAAATGACCAGTGATGTTGAACATTTTTTCATATATTTGTTTGCTGCTTTTACTTCTTTGTCTGAGAAATGTCTGTTCATTTCAGCTGCCCATTTTTGAATTGGGTCTTTGAATTTGGGGGGGGGGGGTCTGATTTTTTTTCAGTTCTTTCTATATTCTAGATAGTAGTCCTTTGTCTGAGGTACAGCTGTTAAAAATTTTTTCCAATATTGTAGGTTGTCTGTTAGCTCTGTTGGTGGTTTCTTTTGCAGTGCAGAAGCTTTTTAATAAGATGAGATCCCATTTGTTGATTCTTTCTGCTAGTTGCCATGCTGCTGAGGTTTTGTTCATGAAGTCTTTTCCTATGCCAAGTTCATTAAGAGTTCTACCTAACTTATTTTCCAGCAAGTTTAGTGTTTCTCTCTTAATATTTAGCTCGTTGCTCCACTTCGATCTTAGTTTAGTGCATGGTGATAGGTATGGGTCTAGTTTTAGTCTTTGGCAGGTTGAAATCCAGTTTTTCCAACACCATTTATTAAATAGGCTATCTTTCCTCCAATGATTGTGGTTGGCTCCTTTGTCAAAGATGAGGTGGCTGAGCATGTCTGGAGTTGTTTCTGGATCTTCCAATCTATTCCACTGATCCTCAAGTCTGTTCCTTTGCCAGTACCATGCTGATTTTATCACAGTAGCTTTGTAGTATAGTTTCAAGTTGGGGATTATGATACCCTCAGCCATGTCTCTGCTGCTTAGAATTGCTTTAGCTATTCTAGGTCTCTTCTGGTTCCAAATGAATTTTTGGATTGTTTTCTCTAGTTCTGTGAAGTATATTGTTGGGATTTCAATTGGCATTGCATTGAATCTATATAGTAGTTTTGGACGTATGGCCATTTTCACTATATTGGTTCTTCCTACCCAGGAGCAAGGGATGTCTTTCCATTTTCTTGTATCCTCTTTGATCTCTTTTTTCAGAGTGCTGTAGTTTTCAGTGTAGAGGTCTTTTGCTTCCTTTGTTAGATTGATTCCTAGATATTTCATTTTTTCGGATGCTATTGTAAAAGGAATTATTTCCCTAATTTCTTTCTCAGTGAGTCTGTTATTTGTGTACAAGAAGGCTATTGTTTTTTGAATGTTGACCTTATATCCAGCTACTCTACTGAATCTGTCAATTAAGTCTAGAAGTCTTCTGGCTGAGTTTTTTGGGTCTTCTATGTAAAGTATCATATCGTCAGCAAATAATGACAGTTTCACTTCTTCTTTTCCTATCTTTATTCCTTTTATTTCTTTCTGTTTTCTAATTGCTGTGGCTAATGTTTCAAGAACTATATTGAGCAGGAGTGGTGACAGTGGGCATCCTTGTCTTGTTCCTGATTTTAGTGTGAAAGTTTTCAGTTTTTGACCATTTAGTATGATGTTGGCTGTTGGTTTTTCATAGATAGCTTTAATCAGGTTAAGATAAAGACCTTCTATTCCAATTTTCTGTAGCATTTTTATCATGAATGGGTTTTGGATTTTGTCAAATGCTTTTTCTGCATCTATTGAGATGATCATGTGGTTTTTTTCCTTGACTCTGTTAATAAAGTGTATTACCTTTATTGATTTATGTATGCTGAACCATCCTTGCATCCCTGGGATAAATCCGACTTGGTCAGGGTGTACAATCTTCTTGATGACACTCTGTATTCTGTTTGCCAGTATCTTGCTGAGGATTTTTGTGTCTATGTTCATTAGGGAGATTGGTCTGTTGTTCTCTTTTTGGGTTGGGTCTTTTCCTGATTTTGGAATCAAAGTAACACTTGCTTCCAGGAATGAATTTGGAAGCCTTGCTTCCCTTTCAATTTCCTTGAGGAGTTTAAAGAGTAATGGAGATAGTTCTTTAAATGTCTTGTAGAATTCAGCAGTGAACCCATCAGGACCTGAGCTTTTCTTTCTTGGTAAGTTTTTTATTACATTTTCAATTTCACTCATTGTTATTGGGGTGTTTAGAATTTCTATATCATCTTCATTTAATTTTTATCAGTTTGTATGCATCTAGGAATCTGTCCATTTCTTCTGTTTTCCATTTTATTGGGGTAAAGGTTCTCAAAGTAGTTATTGATGATCCTCTGGATTTCTGTTGGATCTGTTGTGACTTCACATTTTTCCTTCTTAATTGCATGTATTTGTGCCTTTTCTTTCCTTTTTTTGATAAGGTTGTCTAAAGTTTTATCAATTTTATTTATTCTTTAAAAAAACCCAACTCTTTGATTCATTGATTTTTTTGTATTGTTCTCTTAGTCTCCATTGCATTGATTTCTGCCCTGATCTTTATAGTTTCCTCTCTTGTATGAGCTTTGGATTCATTATGCTCTTCTTTTTCTAGGAGTTTGAAGGTTCTGCATTAAGTTATTTATCTGAGTTTTCTCTGTTTTCCTAAT
The DNA here is from genome assembly GCF_053883595.1 of Heterocephalus glaber. NCBI lineage: Eukaryota > Metazoa > Chordata > Mammalia > Rodentia > Bathyergidae > Heterocephalus > Heterocephalus glaber. The sequence goes on from NW_028258138.1 coordinate 71,051,533, forward strand.
ATGGGCATTCACTGCTATGAATTTCCCACATAGAACTGCTTTCATTGTGTCCCATAGATTCCTGTATGTTGTACTGGCATTTTCATTTACTTGTAGAAACTGTTTAATTTCTTCTTTAATTACTTCTGTGACCCATTGGTTGTTCAAGGGGGTGTTATTCAGTTTCCATGTGTTTGGTGGGGTTTTGCGGTTTCTTATGTTATTGATCTCTAATTTTATTGCACTATGGTCTAATAATATACAGGGGGTAACTTCGATTCTTTTACATTTACTTAGACATGTGCTATGAGCTAGCATGTGGTCTATTCTGGAGAATGACCTGTGTGGAGCCGAAAAGAATGTGTATTCTAATTTTGTGGAGTGGAACACTCTGTAAACATCTGTTAAGTCTATTTGTTCAATAACTTGGTTCAGTTCTAGAATTTCCTTGTTAACTTTTTGTCTAGATGATCTGTCTATTTGTGATAGTGGGGTATTGAGGTCCCCCACTACAATTGTGTTAGTGTTTATTTGGTTTTTCATGTCTATTAATATTTGTTTTGTATAGTTGGGGGCATTCGTATTTGGTGTATATATATTTAGGATTGTCATCTCTTCCTCTTGGATTGTTCCCTTCACAAGGATGTAGTGACCATCTTTGTCTCTCTTAATTAGTTTTGGTTTGAAATCTACTTTGTCTGCAAATAAGATTGCTACCCCTGCTTTCTTCTGGGTTCCTGTGGCATGGAGAACTGTTTTCCATCCTTTTACTTTCAGTCTATGAGTTTCTTTTTGAGTTAGGTGTGTTTCTTGTATAGAGCATATTGTTGCATTTTCCTTTTTAATCCATTCTGCCAGTCTGTTTCTTTTGATTGGTGAATTGAGGCCATTAACATTAAGGGTTATAATTGATAGATATTGATTTATCCTTGTCATGATGTTTTACTTTTGTTGGCTCTTTTATTTCTTATTTTTTCCCCCTTTCCCTTTAGTGTCTTACCTTGCCTGGTGGCTTCCCTCTTTTGGGCCTCATGGAGTTGTGACCTTCACTGCTTTTTTCTAGGATATTGTTTAGAATTGCTTGTAGTGCTGGTTTGGTGTTCATGAAATTTCTCAGGTGTTCTTTGTTGTGGAAGTATCTAATTTCCCCATCGATTTTGAAAGATAATTTTGCAGGATACAACAGTCTAGGTTGGAAGTTATTTTCTTTTAGGGCTTGAAATACTTCACTCCAGGCTCTCCTTGATTTGAGGATTTGTGTTGAGAAGTCTGCTGTGATTGTGATGGGCTTTCCTTTGTAGGTGATTTGTTTCTTTTCTCTAACTGCTTGTAGGATTTTTTTTTCTGTTGGGTTACTGGGATCTTGACTATTATATGTCTAGATGTAGATTTTTTTTTTGATCATGGCTAGTTGGAGTTCTGCATGCCTCACTTATCTGTATGTCCAATTCTCTACCTCTGTCTGGAAAGTTTTCCACTATTACTTCTGTGAGCAGTTTTTTTACATCAATTGTGCTTTCTCCTGTTTTTTCATGGACTCCTATCAGTCTTATGTTATTATTCTTTTCATCGTCTAGCAATTGTTGGATTGATTTCTTGTGGTCCCTTACTATTTTGAAGAAATCTCTGTTTTCATGGTCTCTAACTGCGATCCTGTCTTCTATATCTGATATTCTATCTTCAGATTATCTTAATTGGCTGTGGATACTTTCAGTGGAGTTTTTGATCCCCTGAATATCTATTTGAATCTGTTTCATGGATTCCATTTCCTTCTTATGTTGGATGATCATGGTTTCCATTTCTTTCTGATGCTTGGTATTCATGGCTTCCAGCATGTTTCTGAGCTCATCTATTTTTTTTATCTGTTTCTGTTCTAGATCCTCTAATCATGTCTTTCACTCTGCTCACCATCTCTGTAGCTATCTGGGAGATTATTTCTGCTTTGAAATTTTCTAGAGCCTCATTCATCTGTTTTGTTACTTCCTGTGCTATCAGTTCAGGGTATCCAGGTTGTTGGTTATGGGACTTTTCCATCTCATTTCCCCCAGGATTTACCCTTGGTGGGGTGGAAGTCTGAGTTTGTGCCTTGCTTAAATGTCTTCTCATTTTTGTTTCTGGTACTGTCCTTGGCTTAACTCCTGGGTTGATAGTTTGAAATTGCTTATTGTAGGTATCTTTGTTCCTTCTAATTAGAACCCTTATGGAATGATTGCTTCTCAGAGGTGTCTTCCAGATATAGCTGGTCTTTAAGTTTTGAGTCTCTAATGACTTTAAGGCTATCTCATTTTCCTTATACTAGGAAGGTTCATTGACCAGATCAATAACAACACCTTAGCCCAAGTGATACAATCAGCAACACCATTACATCAAGTACATCTTCAAAAATGACATTTTGTGGTAGTTATTAATCTATTACCTTTAGCTGTGTGAATTAAATCAAGATTGAGGAACAACCCTACATATAGTGAATAAACTCTTCAATATAACAACTTTACCCTTTGGGAAGGGGAGTTGGAAGGGGTTGGGGAGGGAGGGACTGATGGGAAGAAGGATAGGGTAAGGTTAGCAGTGTGGCCAGAGGACACAGGTGAGAAGGAAAAAGAGAATAATAGGAAATTAAAGAAGAACTTCAAATGAGGATCAAAACAGGGACAAAAAGGGAAGATGAACAATGTGGAAGAGCAAGAGAGTGAGTGTAAGGGAGGGAGATAGGAAAGAGAAAAGAAAGAAGAAAAAAAGAGAGAAAAACAAACATTTGCAAAGAGTAGGAAAAAAATTAAAGATAAGAGGAGCAAAAGAAAAGAAAAGAAAAAAAACTAATAATACTAATTTTGGCAAAAAAATAACAATGAAGATAAAGGGCCTCTTTTAAGTATGTGTCTGCTGTCACAATAGACAATGTGGGTAGCAGTGTGCAGATTTAAGTCAATGAGTCTGAGCAAGCTAGTCACAGACCCATGAGATTCAGGCCGATTTCTGGCTGCAAGTCCCAAGTTGAGCTCCCTGTCCTCCTGTAGGGTTGAACTCTGCAGAGTTGTATTCCAGGTTCCAGCTGCCCTTCCCCTGAAGATAGTCCAGGTCCTGATGGGAGGTGAAGATGACTCCAACTTAACCAGTACAGCGGTCTGGCGGTCCGGTGCCCTCTGCGTCTTTGTAGTGTGGAGCAGGTGGCTGTACAGAGAAGAGGCCAGAGGAATGGGGTGGGGGTGTCCAGTGGATTGCTGCTGGGGCACAGGCTGATTTGGCGTGTTCTGCGGGACTCACAACCTTGGTACGGCATCCGCAGACCTGCCTGTCTGCAGCGGGCTCGCAATTTGATTTTTTAATTATTTTTTGTTTTAGCTATTTTGATGGTAAAATAGTGATATCTCATTCTGAATTTAATTTGCATTACCTAATGGGTTATAGTGTGGTTCTTTTTTACTATGGTTATCTATCTATTTAAAGAAGCATATGTTTATTTCTACTTTTTTCTTTTTCTTTTTTTGGTAGCGGGTATCGAAATTCGGATCCTGGGCTTTTGAGGCAGGTGCAGCATCGTTGAGCTAAATCCCCAACCCTTACTTTCAGTTTTCTAATTGGAGTATTGTGCATTTATTGTTTCATTGTGAATCCTCCTTATATGTTCTAGATGTGACTGCTTTATGTGTAAATGTTTTTTCTGTTTGTAATTTTGTCTTTTTATTGTCTTAACAAGGTCTTTCATAGGGAAAACCTTAATGTTAATAAATTCTAATTATCTTTTTTTTCTTTTCTTTCAATAAATGTTTTGGTGACATGTCTATCTCATGTCTAGGTTGCTTAGGTATCAATGATTTTCTCCTAATATTTCTAAAAGGTTTTAGTTTTACGTTTAAGTCATTTTAAGTTATATTTTGTTGAAGACATGACACATAGAAGATTTTTTTAACCTATTCATGATCAGTTACTCCCACACTGTTTGTTGAAAGGAATATTCTTTCTTTATATGGTTGCTCCTGCAACTTTGTAAGAAACAGGTAGCAATTTTTTTCCCTTCTGTAGGTTGTTTCTTCACTCTGTTGGTTGTTTCCTTTGATGTGCAGAAGCTTTTTAATTTGATATGATCTCATTTGTTGATTCTTGGGATTATTTCTTATGCATTTGGGGCTTTGTTTAGGAAATCCTTGCCTATGATTTCAAGAGTTTTACCTATTTTATCTTTTGACAGATTTAGTATTTCTGTTTTAACATTTGGATCTTTGATCCATTTTGATTTTTATTCAGTACATAGTGAGATATATGGGTCTAGATTCAATCTTCTGCAAGTGGATAGCCAGTTTTCCAACACTATTTATTAAAGAGGACATCTTTCCTCCATTGTATGTTTTTGGCCTCTTTTTCAAAGATCAAATAGTTGAATATGCCTGGGTTTTTCCTGCATCCTCTGTTCTTTTCCACTGATCCGTGTGTGTGTGTTTTCTGCCAGTATCATGATGTTTTTGTAACTGTAGCTTTGTAGTATAACAGGAAGCTTGTTACCCAAGATCACTTTTGCTATTCTAAATCTGAGTATCAGAATTATTAATACTCCTGTGGCAAACAACTTTATCTACTATAATATAGTTTTTCTGTGTAATTCCTTTTGCATTTAATCTTACAGACTTTACTCATTTTCAAAATGATTTAGGTCAGCACATTTTTATTATCTTTAGTGAAATTGTTTCATAATTTGTGATATGTTTACATTATTATATTAGTCACCTTTCCACTGATGGGACAAAATACCTGACATATGCAACTTAAAAGATGAAAGGTTTATTTTGACTCATGGTCCAAAGGTTTTAGTCCATGGTTGACAGGCTACAAGGCAAAAACTTCATGGCAGAATAGCATGGTGGAGGAAAACTAGTCACCTCATGGCAGCAAGAAGGAGAAACAGAAGGGAATAGCATGAGAAAAGTCATACCTTATAATGTCACACCTCCATGCCACACCTCCAACTAGGTCCTACTGTGTAATAGACCATTCAGGCATGAACTCATCAGTAATCCACTGATGATGCTAGCTTTCTCACAATCCAGTCATCTCTAGGTATCTCTTAATCCAATCAAGTTGCCAATCAAGATTCACTGTCATGAGTCTACCTTTTATCAAATTGGCACCTAGTTTTATCTCCTTAAACCATACTTAATATCCAAATAAGCATTACATGATCATAGTTCCACCTATCATGATGCAACTATTGATAGTTGTACTATTATGTAAAACTGACATTGCACTAAATCTCCTTTGAGACTGAAGGGAAATAGCATTTCCAAAATACAATGGCACAATATTTGAAAGATAAATATTTCCTTTCAAAAAAGTAAGAATAAGGGAATAGAACAACATTAGACCAAAGCAAGACTAAAATTCAACAGGAGTAGCATTAAGTCCTGTAGCTCTTTGCCTGGTGTTATGGTTTGTGTCTAAATGTACCCCCAGAGACTCTTGCAGTCATACGGCTTGTTCAGAGGTGGCCGATTCTAGAGGTGTGATGCTACAATTAAAGATGTGTGATTACTAAATCAGTTCATTGATTAGTTTGGCACTTCCCTAATCCAGGTAGTCTGGATAAGATAAAAGAGGCAGAAAGACACTGTCAAGGTCCCTTGTTGTTTTGCTATCTTCAGTCTTCCATGAACTATTACCCCTCTGCCATGTGCCACCCTGCCTTGGAGATAGCCTATTATGGACTGAAGCTTCTACAAACTGTGAGCTAAATAAACTTTTCCCCTTTCAACTTGGAGTGTTGGGTATTTTGTCTCAGCAATGAGAAAAGTGACCAAGACATCTACCTTTACCACACTTCATTTTCTGGCCAAACTGCAAGTTTTCTTTCTTTAAAAAATTAATTTTATTGGTACAGTTTAAATATGCATAACGATCACATTCATCAAAGGGAATTTGTACCTGTACATGATATATCTCGATTCCTCTTTTTCTCCCAGTCCCCACCATACTCTTCAACTCCCTCTTATTTACAAAAGCTTTGTTTCCATTTTTTCCTTCTTTTCTCATTTTCCCCCTTTCCCTTCCTTTCCCCCCTCTCTTCTTCACAGTTTCCCTTTCCTTTTGAATAGTTTCTTCCTATTTCATATTATCAGTTATACATTTTAGTCCTTATTTACACTTACAATTTCTCACACGAGAGAGACAATGGGATATTTACACATATGTGTCCAATTTATTTCACTTAAGACAATACTCTCAAGTTGCATCCATTTAGTTATAAATGTCTCAAGTTTATCTTTTTGGTTGAGTAGTACTTCATCATATAAAAAACCACATCTTTTTTATACATTCTTCGGCTGATGGACATTTGGGTTGTTTCCAAGACTTACAAACTGTGTCACTATGAACGTGGATGCCCATATATCATTGTGGTATGATGTTTTTAATTCTTTTGTAAAGATACCCAGCACTGGAATAACTGGGTCAAATGGAACCTCTAATCCTAGTTTTTTCAAAGAATCTCCACGCTGATTTCCACAATGGTTGCACCAGTCTGCATTCCCAACAACAGTGAAGAAATGTTCCTTTTTCCCCACAGCCTTTCCTGCTTTTGTTGTTGGTTGATTTCTTTCTGGAGTGAAATAGAATCTCAGCATTGTTTTAATTTGCATTTTCTTGGATGACCAGGGATGTTGAACATTTTTTCATATATTTGTTTGCCATTTCTACTTCTTCATGTAAGAAGTGTTTATTCATTTCAGATGCCCATTTTTGGATTGGGACTTTAAATTTGGGAATTCTGATTTTTTTCAATTCTTTGTATATTCTAGACATTAGTGCTTCATCCAAGAGACTACTAGCTAAAATTTTTTCCCATTCTATGGATTGTCTCTTCACTGTGTTGATTTTTATTTGCAGTACAAAAACTTTTTAATAGGATGAGATCCTGCTTGTTCATTCTTTGCACTATGTCCCATACAGTAAGGGTTTTGTTCGTGAATTCTTTGTCTACCCCATGTCCTCAAGAGTTCCAAGTTATTCTAGTCTCTCTTCCAGTAGATTTTTTTAATATTTAGATGTTTGATCCATTTTGATTTTTGTTTAGTGCATGGTGAGAGACATGTATCTAGTTTTAGTCTTCACTTTGAACAAAGACAGTTTTTCCAGTACCACTTATTAAAGAGGCTATCTTTCCTCCAATGAAAGTGTTTGGCCCCTTAGCCAAGGATAAGTTGGCTGAGTATGTTTGTTATTTCTACCTCTTCTAGCCTATTCCATTGATGATCAGATCTGTTTGTTTGCCATTAGCATGCTGTTTTATTATTGTAGCTCTGTAGCATAATTTCAAGTCAGAGATTGTGATTCCCCCTGCCTTGCATTTGTTGCTCATTGTATTTGCTATTCTAGGTTTCTTCTGCTTCCAAATGAATTTTAGGAATGTTTTCTCTAGTTCTGTGAGGTATGGTAATGGTAATTTTATTGGGATTGCATTAAATCTTTACAGTAATTTTGGGACTATGGACATTTTCACTATGATGGTTCTTCCTACCCAAGAGCAGGTGATTTCTTTCTATTTTCTGATATCCTCTTTGATCTCCTTTTTCAGAATACTGTAATTTTCTAACTGTAGATATTTTATTTCCTTTGTTAGATTGATTCCTAAGTATTTCATTTTTTTTGATGCTGTTGTCAAAGGTGTTGTTTCCATGATTTCTTTTTCAGTGAGTTTATTTGTGTACAGAAAAGCTATTGATTTTTGAGTGTTCATTTTCTGTGCAGCTATGCTACTGAATTTGGTTATTAAATCTAGAAGTCTTTTGGTGGAGGTTTTGGGGTCTTCTATGCGGAGAATCCATGTCATCCACAAATAATGATAATTTAACTTCTTCCTTTCCTATCTTTATTCCTTTTATTTCTTTCTGTTGTCTAATGGCTCTAGCTAATGTTTCCAGAACTGTGTTGACTAGGAGTGATGACAGTAGACATCCTTGTCTTGTTCCTGATTTTAGTTTCAAATCTTTCAATTTTTGACTGTTAAATATAATGTTGGCTGTTGGTTTTTCATAGATGAGTTTTATCAGACTGAGGTAAAGACCATCTATGCCCAGTTTCAGTAAGGTTGTTTTTTTTTTATCATGAATGGATATTGGACTTTGTAAAATGCTTTCTCTGTCTGTTGCAATAATCATGTGATATGTGTCTTTGGCTCTGTTGATATGTTGTATTATATTTCTTGACTTGCATATGTTGAACCATCCCTGCATCCCTGGGCTGAATTCTATTTGGTCATGGTGTATAATCTTCTTGATGATTTGTTGCATTCTTTTTGCTAGTATCTTATTGAGGATTTTTGCATCTATGTTCATTTGGGAGATTGGCCTGTAGCTTTCTTTTCTGGTTGGGTCCTTCTCTGGCTTTAGTATCAGGGTAATACTTGCTTCCAGGAATGATTTTGAGAGTATTGCTTCCCTTTCTATTTTATTAAAGAGTTTGAGGAGTAGTGGCAGTAGGTCTTCTCCAAATTTCTTGTAGAATTGAGCAGTGAATCTATCTAGACTGGGCTTTTCTTTGTTGGTAAGTTTTGATTACACTTTCAATTTCTTTGACTGATATTGGGTTGTTTAGAATTTTTATATCTTTTTAATTCAGCTTTGACAATTTATATGTATGTAGGAATGTGCCCATTTCTTCTGTTTTTTCATCTTATTAGAGTACAGGTTCTCAAAGTAGGTATTGATGATCCTCTGGATTTCCACAAGATCTGTTGTAATTTCACCCTTTTTATTCCTAATTGCATGAATTTGAGTTTTTTCTTTCTTTTTTATAAGGTTGGCTAAGGGTTTATCAGTTTTATTTAATCTTTCAGAGAACCAATTCTTCCAAGCATTGATTCTTTGTATTGTTTTCTTAGTCTCAGTTGCATTAATTTCTGCTCTGATCTTTGTAATTTCCTCTCTTGTGAGAGCCTTGGGGTTGATTTGTTCTTCTTTTTCTAGAAGTTTGAGATTCAACATTAGGTTTTATTTTTTTATTTTTTTAATCTTTTTTTCGGTACCAGGGATCAAACTTGGGTGCTTCAGCTTGTGGGGTAGGCAGCGGAACCACTGAACTAAATCCCTGGCCCAACATTAGGTTTTATATTTGAGCTTATTTTGTTTTCCTGATGTGAGACTTCACTGCTATAAACTTCCCTTATAGGAAGACTGCTTTCATTGTGTCCTATAAGTTGCAGTATGTTGTGTTGACATTGTCACTTAATTGTAGATTTTAATTTCTTCTTTAATTTCATCTGTGACCCATTATTTGCTCGGGAGTGTGTTACTTAATTTCCATGTGTTTATGGAATGTTTGCGGTTTCTTTTCCATTTTCCATTGCTTTTCATTTTCCTTGCACTATGGTCAGATATTAGGCATGGGATAATTTCACTTCCTTTGCACATGCTTAAGTATATTTTATGTGGTCTATTTTGGAGAATGTTCCATGTGCAGCTAAAAAGAATGTGTATTCTGATGTTTTGGGGTGGAACACTCTGTAGACATCTACTAAGTCCATTTGTTCACAAGTCCATTTCTTTGTTGATTTTTTGTCTAGATAATATATTTGTGGCAGTGGGTTATTAAGGTCCCCCATTACAATTGTATTAGTGCTTATTAGATTTCTCATGTTTGTTAATTTTGCTTTATATAATTGGGTGCACCAATATTTGGTGCATAAATATTTATAATTGTTATCTCTTCTTCTTGTATTTTTCCTTTAACAAGTATGTAGTAAACTTCTTTATCTCTTTTGATCAGAGGAAGTTCACATTGTCTGCACATAGAATAGCTACCCCTGGTTTTTTCTAGGTTCTGATTGCACGGAATATTGTTTTCCATCCTTTGACTTTCAATCTATGAATTTATGTTTAAGTTAAATGTGTTTCTTGTATGCAGCATATTGTTAGATCTTGTTTCTTGATCCATTCTGCCAGATTGTTTCTTTTGATTTTTGAGTTGAGACTATTTACATTATTGTTGTAAGTGATATGTATTGGTTTATCCTTGTTCTATTATTTTCCTGCTGTTGGTTCCTTGTCTTTCCCCATTGTTTGTTTGCTTTGCCTAGTGGTGTCTTTCTATTGGTGTTCTTGGAATTGTGATTTTCATTTTCTCTTTCTAAAATGCCCTTCAGAACATTTTGTAGAGCTAGTTTGTTGGTCATGAATTTCTTAAGTTGTTCTTTGTCATGGAAATATGTTCTTCATTGATTTTTAAAGATAGTCTTGCAGAGTACATCAATCTAGGTTGGAAGTTGTTATCTTTTAGGGCTTTGAATACTTCACTCCATGGTGTCCTTGCCTTCATAGTTTGTATTGAGATGTCTGCTGTAATTCAGATGGGCTTTCCTTTATAGGTGATTTGGTTTTTTTCTCTAACAGCTTTCAATATTCTGTTCTTGTGCTGAATTTTTGGGATTTTGATTATTATATGCCTTGGTGTAGATTTATTTTGGTCATGGGTATTTGGAGTCTTGTATGCCTTAATTATTTGTATGCCCAATTCTTTTTTCATGGTTGGAAAGTTTTCTGCCATTACATCTGTGAACAGGTTTTTTATGACAATTGTACTGTTATAGTTTATGTTTGGACATCCCCTCAAAACCTCATGTGGATGAGGTGGGACTTTCTTCTTCAGAGGCAGTTGAATCTGGAATGTGTGATGTGGGGCTTAAGGGCCTACTAAACCACTACATGTGAGTGATTAGTTAGGCACCACCCTAATCCTGGTAGTCTGAATTAAAGGGGCAGAAAGATGCAATTAAACTCTTGTTGCCTTTGTTACCTTGTGCATTCCATGTTGTTTTTCTTCTGTAATGCTTGTTTGCTATCCCAGACTCAGAGCCAGCTGATTATGGACTGAAGCCTCTATGAAGTATAAGCCAAATAAACTCTTTTCCCTTCAACTTTGAATGTCAGGTATTTTGTCTCAGCAATGAGAGAAAAGTAACTAACACATATACTTTCTCCTCTTTCATAGACTGTGATCAGTCTTATATTGCTTTTCTTTGCATTGTGATGCAATTGTTGGATTGCTTTTTCATGACTTCTTGTTTTTAAGATATCTTTCTTTTCATGGTCAGTACTTGCAATTGTGTCTTCTAGGTCTGAAATTCTGTCTTCACCCTGGTTTAAACAATTGCCTATACTTTCAATGAAGTCTTTAATCTCCTTGGTATCTCTTTGAATCTGTTTCATTTATTCCATCTCTTTCCTGTATTGGGTGTTCATGGTTTCCATCATTTTCCTAAGTTCCTCTATTTTTTAAATCTATTTCTATTCTAGTTCTGTTGAGCATGTCCTTCATTTTGATTGCCACTTCTTTTTTTACTTGGAGGATTATTTTCTCTATAGCCTCTTCTCTTTACTTACTTTTGCATCTGTCATTTCAGAAAGTTCAGGTAGGTTGCTTCCAATTGCCTCTATCTCATTGTCCTCTGTACTTGTCCTGGGTGGGCTGGACATCTGGGGTTGCATTTTTCTTCTAAATCTTGTTATTTTCTATTTTTTTAATTTTATTTTGTTTTCTGAGTTGTTGCTTGTAGCTTTGTTATGGTAGATAGCTTTATCACTTTTATCAAGGCTTCTCTAGGAAATGCCTGTTCCTCAGAGATGTCTTCTAGGTCTAGGTGGTTCTTGATCTTTGTGTTTATTCCAAGATTCTACCTTTTCAATTTGTTGAGGATGAAATGTTGCTATGTATTTAGCTCAGCACCCAGTTCTTTGGTACTGGAATATGGTGGTGGTGGTGAGCCCAGACAGTTGCGGTTTTGGCAGAGACTGGAGAACAACTAATTACAACAGGTATGATATTCTGGCTAAAGTAGTACAATTAGCAATATCTATATCATCTAACACAGTCTACCAACTGACAAACTGATCCCTATTAATTTGGTACCTTAGCCACATACATGAGCAAGCTCTACCATTGTACAACAAAGTCTTAACTTAAATCAGGAGCTTGTAGTCAGTGAGTTTCCCTTTAGTAGAGTGATTTTTTTCCTGTGGGAGGGAAATTTAAGAGGGATAGGGGATGAAACGCAGAGATAAATGAAAAGAAATGTAGTAGAGGCAAGGCTGGAGGACAAAGGATGGACAGGCAAGCTTTGGGATATTGGAAGAGAGGAAAGGAGAAAAAGCATGAAGAAGGAAGCAAAGGAATACTGAAGCAAACCAGAAAGATGAGAGACACTGTTCACTCACATAAAAGTTTCATAAAATCAAGAGAGATAGTTGAGGGAAAGAGACAAGATGAACAGAATAGAACAGTTATAAATGTATAAAACCTAAACAACAACAGCAACAGGAAAAAAAAGGAAAAACAAAACAAAAAACCCAAACCCAACCAGACTGAAGTAGGGAAAGGAACCAAGCAAACAAGGAAAAAGATCATTAAAATACTAAAATTCTGCTTATGTCCACAGTTCTATGTTAGTTGTCTAGACGGAGCCCATAAATGCACTGGGAAGCCCTATCACGTCTATAGTAAGATCAGTGTTAAACACAGGGCTGTTTCTGACTTCTGGGGTTGAGAGCTGAGGTCCTTCTTGTCAGCAGTCTTTCCAATATCACTTGTCCAAATCTCCCCTCTGTGATCCTGTCTGCACAGCTCTCTCAGCCACTGTGGTGTTCTCTGCTAGAGCCATCCTGAGGCTATGCTCAGGTCTGTGTGGTGTTGGCCCATCCTAGGTCTTGAATTGTCTCCTCTGTTCCACACCTTACATTATTTTCACATTCTAGCTCAAGAGGGAGGGAGGGTGGGCTTCTTTGTCCAGTTATTGGCTAAGGTCATTTGTTCGTGTCCATGGTCGCAATGCAGGGGGGAGTGTCCTCTTCCTGCCAGCATCCAAGGCTGCTTGCTGGCCTGTGTCTCTGGTCACAGAGTAGAGGGGATGCCTCCAGCTCTTTGTAGCCTGGGCCAGTTTTAGTGGCCCTGGGTGGTCTTTGGTGCGGAGTTTGGCTGGCCCTGGTCTCTACTTCTCAACATAAATTCCCTCAGTCTGATGACCAATGGTTGGAAGTCCACTGTGGCTGGATGGCTCTTCTTTCTCTCAGGGCAGCAAAGCAGCCCTGGAAAAAAAAAAGGAAAAATAAGCGGGGCTGTTCAGCTATCAGAGTTCAAGTGCAGGCCTCTCTGCGCAAAATGGCAGCCCTTCACGCTTTCTGCTAATTGCTCAAGCTTCTCTTACCAACTTTTTTCCCTCCAGAGTGAGAATTCAGGAATATTGTCTCACACTTTTCCTGGTGCTTCCAGCTGTACAAGACTCTCCCAATCCAGATCCAGTCTCTGTCAGTGAGCAGCAGAGTTGTTTTTGCTGATCCCCACTGGGGCAAGTATACTGCCAATCTGCTGGGTTGAGTGTTCTTTGATCTGTGTCAGTGATCCATTTCTTCTGTAGCAATGGATCCTATTTTCTTTTCCTCTGTTAGTTCCCTCGATCAGTTTTTCTTCTCTGTTGGTTCTCTGGTGTCCTCTACACCCTTGTTTTGGTCTTCAGGCTATTGATTTCCAGGATCCAGGCACCTTGTCCTGGAGAGGCTGTGCTGCTAGCACTTTCCATTCCACCGTTTTCTAAAATCCACAAGCTGCAAGTTTATAAAATTTTTATATTCTGTTTTTGTTCCTGATTCTCTTAATCTGGCTAAAGCAACCAGCAGTTATCATCTTAACACTTGAATGTTCTGCTGCCTTGAAATTTCCTCTGCCAGATTAACTAGTCCATCACGTTTAAATTCAGCCTCCCACAATGTCTTAAGCCATAGACAAAATGTAGACAAGTTCTTTGCCAGAATGTAATACTAATAATGACCTCTAGATCAATTTATATTAAAGTCCTCATTCCCATCTGAACCATATGAGCACATTCTTTATTGTCTGCATTTCTGTCTGAATTCTGGCCCTTTGAGCCCTCACCAGAATTGTCTATTAAGCTCTGTTTGCAACATTCCAGGACTTCTCTGGCCTACATCTCCAAACCTTTTGAAACTTATCTGCAGTCCACTTCCAAAGGTCCTGAACCATATGTTTAGGTACAGTCACAGCACCAGCCCTACCTCAAAATATTTTTCTGTTTGTCACCTTGTCATTGGTGAGGCAAAATAACATGACAGTCATATGTACCTGACATACCCAAGTTAAAGGATGAAAGGTTTATTTTGGCTTTAGAGATTTTGGTTCATGGTTGGCTGCTGCAGAGCCAAAACATCATGGTGGAAGGGCATGGTGGAAGAATCTTGCTCACCTCTTGCTATCCTGGAAACAGAGACAGAGAAGAAAGGGTCCGGGGATAAGGTATACAAAAAGCCCTTACTTTCCCCAGCTAAGCCCCAGCTCCTAATAGCCCATTCAGCTAGGAACTCAACAAATGAATCCATTCATGTAGTTAACTAGTGCTCTCATGACCAAAACACCATGTCTGAAAATATGAGACTTTTGGGGAGACATTTTAAATATAAACCATAACAATTATCTTGTAATATTATATTCCTTTTTTAGATTGTAAAATCAAAATGATTTATAGAAACGTGACTGAAAAGGTAGACAGTTATTCTATTTCTTCTTTGGAGCAAAGATTTTGTCACTGATATATCATGAGAAAAACTCTATATTGTCCTTCCCGTAGTGAGGATGAGTTTGCAATGAACCTTACATGTGTTATTACCCACATGTTTTGTGACAATACCATATTTGAGGTGGGCACACTGTGTACAATTTAGTGGTTTAGTTTCATAGTGATTTAGTAGAGCAATTTGTAGCATTCCTTTCTTATTTATTTAATTTATTTTTAATTTATCTTTGTACCATTTAAAGTGTTTTCTGTAGACATTTATTTTCTGTTTTGGGGTTTTACCAGTTTGAAATGCAGAGACCATTCCTTTCTATATCTTTTTACTTTTCTCGCTTATAGTAAATTAAAAAAATTTTCCAGTATGTCATGATTTGTCCTTTATTTCTGAGGGATATTTTTGCTGAATATAGAATTCTATTATTCATGGAATTATATTCTACTTTCTTATGGTCTCCATGGTTTCTGATGAGAAATCTCTTGTCATTGGAACTTTCCTCCTGGTGTTTTCTCTTGCTACTTTCCAGATTCTTCTCTTCTCCTCTCCCCCACCCCCCCCCTTTTTTTTTACTTTCCTCTCCCTCCACTCCCCCTCTCTTCCCCTCTTTTTTATTCTCCCTCTCAAATTTTCATGTTTGACTATGATCTATGTGGATTTTTTTCCTTTGATTTAGTATGTTTGATTTTGCCCAGCTTTTTCTGTCTTTTGAGTTATAGCTTTTGCCCATTTAGGTGAGTTTGGGAACATTATTTCTTTCAATATGTTTTTAGTCTCACCTTCCTTTACTCTCTTTTGGTACCCTGACAATATGATTGCTAGATCTTTTAGTTTTGTCCCACAGGTTTCTGAGACTGACTTTTTTTTAAAATCTATTTTCTACTTGTTGAGACTGAACAATTTATATTGTTTCATCTTCAAGTTCACTGGCTCTTTATTCTGTCTTCTTCATTCTTCTATTTAGCCTTGTCTTAGTTATTTTTTTTGTTGCTCAGATAAAATACCCATTACCTAAAAATAAAAGAGACAAGGTTTATTTATTTGGCTCACACTTTGTAGAAGTTTCAGTTCATAATTGGCTGGCTCCAAGGCAGGGTGACATGTCGGAAGAAAACTGCAGAGGACAACCAGTTCATGGCAGGCAGAAGGCAGCAAACAACAATAGCAGCTTCTTTCTGTCCTTTTATGTTCTATCTAGGCTACCTGCCCTACAATGGGTAGCACTCACACCCAGAACTATGCCAAACCAATTAGTGGACAGATCTGGTAATCACATAACTTTAATCCCAACATCACACACTTTAGATCCAGCCACCTCTGGAAAAGCCCCACCTATGACTGCATGAGGCTTTGAAGGAACAGCTAGACACAAAGCATAACAAGTTTATGCATAGTTTTTAATTTTCTTTATCATATTTTTTCAGCAGTAAAATTTGCATTTGATACTTCTTTTTATCTCCCATTTCTTTATTGATAAGTTATATTATCATTTATTTCAAGTGTGTTCATAATTGCTCATTCAAACATTTTTGTAATCATTCCTTTTAAATATTTGTTAGTGAATTCAAACATCTATGTCAGCTCGCCATAGATACATATTTTTCATTTTTGTTCTGATTGAGATTTGCCTATTTCTTTATATGACAGTAATTTTAAAATTTAAACCTGGAGAACTTACGTATTATGCTTTGAGGTCCTAGGTCTTATTTCAACCTACCTTGTGTGGGTTTTAACATTTCTCTGACAGTGGAAGGACAGATGTCATCTTATTACTGGTGGGTGAGAATGAAAGACTCGTTCCTCACTTGGACTCAGTGACACTTGAGACAGGAAGAGGCACTTTGTATTGCTAGATAGGGTGGGATTTATGACTGCCTAGTATGCCTCTATTTTGGGGGGGGTTTTTTGGTACCAGGGGTTGAACTCCGGTCCTTGCGCTTGCAAGGCAAGCAGCAGAAGCACTGAG
Source organism: Heterocephalus glaber (assembly GCF_053883595.1). NCBI lineage: Eukaryota > Metazoa > Chordata > Mammalia > Rodentia > Bathyergidae > Heterocephalus > Heterocephalus glaber. The sequence continues at coordinate 71,068,033 of NW_028258138.1, forward strand.
CTAAATCCCCGGCCCCAGTATGCCTCTATTTAAACACCCTTACCAAGAGGAATAGGAAGGCCTCACTACTGCTCCCCTAATGACCCAATTCTCTGATTCAGAAGAACTTTGTTTAAATGAAAGTGGAATATTTACTTCTTTTTTTGTTGTTTGTTTTTTGTTTTTTCTGTTTTTTGGTACTGGGGACCCTCGCGCTTGCGCAGCAGGCAGCGAAACCACTGAGCTAAATCCCTGGCCCTATTTACTTCTTTTTGTAGAAGCATGAAAATAAATTTTCTCATATCACCTCTGCCACAAATTGTGTTTTTCCCTGTATTAATGAAAGAAAACCAATTTGTTTAATTATAAAGTACCTGCAAATCTTTAAAGAGGGGATGCATTAATTGTATGAAGATTTTTGTAAATAAATGAAATTGCTTTCTTACTGTTTATCTGTACTAGTAATAACTTCATAGTTATAATAACCTACTTTATAGTTTTCTTTCACTGCAACATAATTAGTGCCTCAAATAGTGTGAGATTTTACTTGAAACCCATAGAATCTCTGAATTTGAGAAATGGAAATACTCTGGAAGTCATCTATTATAACCTGCATCTAAATGTAAAAACATGAGTAAAAATATCTCACAAATTATCCTGTTATTTTTTTAAAACTAATTTTTGAAGTTTCATTTTTGATCAAAAGTTACTTTTTGTACCTTTCTTGTGCAGTACTCCCACTTCTATTGTCTATAACTACTATAGAAAATAGCTAATTTCTTTCCAAAACAATACATTTCAAATTGCCAGTTAATCAAGTTGCTCCTCAGTTTATATCACTTAAGAATCTAAGCTTCTGTGCTATGATTTTCAAACATGTCACTATTGCAGTCACCATTTCCTTAATGTAACTCAGATTTGTCAGTATCTTTAAAATTCATGTAAAATTGAACAAATGGAAATGTGATATACTTCAGTGGATGCCTAAGTAAATGTACAATACTGCACATTATGTTTAATTTTGTAATTTGTGATTATTGAGTATCTGCTGACTTATAATGAATTTAAGGCCAAGAAAATTCCTTTTTATTTAAAATATTGTAAGTACAACTTCCCCTAATCATATGCTTCAGCTGATTTTTAAAACAAAATTTTAGAATCTCTATCAACACATTTTTTTCAACCCATGGTATTGATATCAAAATAGGTACAGGCTAAATTATATTTTAATATTCTTTTTCAAGTAGATGAGACAATCACTTAATAATGTTTTAATCCTATGGCTACTATTTCTCAGGAGAAAGGAATAGAATTAAGAGTTCTTAAATTTGGGTAAGAAAAACTAAAGCTTAGTAAGTATGGCATTAAGTGATTGCCCTAAAAATGACTTATTTTGGTTAAGAGAAAAGTTAGAGAACATTAGATGATTAGATAATTACTTCAAGAACACATGAAGAAAATCAATTAACAGTCTCCTTTGTTTTTTGTAGTACTGAGGATTGAGCCAAGGGCTCTTACTGAGCTTCATCCCTAGCCCTTTTTAGTTGTTTTTTTTTCTTCTTTTTTTGAGGTAGGGTCTTGTGAAGTAACTGATTTGCCCAGACAAGCCTCTATTTGTGCTCTTTTTGACTCAGCTTCCCAGAGTGTTAGGATTACAGGCATTCATTACTATGCCCATCAAGTAATAATCTTTAACACAGAGCTCTTGTCTTTTGCTATTTAAATTTTGGGGGGGCGGGGTACTGAGGATTGAACTCAGGACCCTGCACTTACAAGACAGGCTGCAGAACCACTGAGCTAAATCCCGGGCCCTGCTATTTAAATTTTAATGAGGATATAAGTTTGGGTAGTTAGTGTGGGAAGTGTTTCAAATTTTATTTTACATAAGTGAACTAAAATAATAAATTTTCATCATTCAGTTTTACCAAATGACTTTCTAAATTCTAAATTTCCAAAAGGCTAGGTATGTACCTTGCAAGTTTGGTGTCTTTGGTATTGGATGCTGGTACATAGTACCTGTGAAATGTTTGTTATGTTAATGAATGTCACTATTTTAATCATTACTTCTACTACATTATTTGACAATGTGTATTGAAAATCCATGACTCATTTTAACATATGTATTTCTTGCTTCCTCTAAGCAATGTTGTAGTAAACATTAAGATTATTCCTAATAAGAAAGTAAACTATTGTTAGCAGTTCTCCTGAGACTCTCAGCTAATAAATTTTTGTGGATAGAATGTGAGAAAAATGCATTTCCAGAGATATTACTTATTCCAAAGACTAAATTTTTTTGCCATAACTTAGAGTTTTTATTGTGACTATACATGATGATCACCCCCAAGTATTTTTAAAAACAGTATTGTTAGGTATTATCTCAGACCTACAGATCATCATCTCTGATATTTTCATTTTCCACATATAGAAACATTATACATTATGTACCTGAATTTGAGTGTAACCAAGTTAGCAGGTACAATTATAAATATTATATTAAGGAATGGTGTCTTCGTTGAATTACCAGAGTCATTGTTTTTGGAATTCAAGAGTTCATCTGGAATCTAGACCAAAAAAAAATAGGCCTAATCAAACTATGTCAGAACTATTTCGATAAGGGGAAACCAGAGACCCCTCCAGTGGGTTCTGATCTCCTTTTTAGTGCTATGACACAAAGCTAGAAGAAAAACATAGAGACAGAGTTAAAGAGTGAGAGAGATATGGGGAATCAGGATGACCAGTGCTCCTGCAAGCAAGGCTGATCAAGCAACAGCTCTGAACACCCACAGCTGTCAATATTTATTGGTGACATCATCGTTAGATTGAGGTAAAGGGGCTATGTGGATGGACCACCTGGAGTTGCTATGGATATGTTGCTAATGCATGCAAGGCTTGTAAAGCATGAAGCAAAGCATTCTTGAATTAGGAACAGAGCAGAGAAAATATAGGTTGTGGTTAATAATTAACTTGTCTTTTTAGTAAAGAAGGTTTTAACTCTGGAAATGGAATTTGGATGCGAGTGACTCTTACAGATCATAGAGGTTTTAGTCCATAATTGGCTGGCTCCAAGGGAGGGTGGCAGAGGGGCAATAGTTCATGGCTACAGAAGACACCAAAAGCAACCAAGGAAGGGAGAGGGGCCCTTTCTGCCCCTTTTATCTTATGCAGACACTTAGGGCACATCCTCAATCCTAGTACGCTTGAACCTAGGATTACACCATGAATCAGTTCCAGAAAAAGCCCCAACTATGACTGCATGAGGATTTGGGGGGATATCAAGACAAAAGCCATAACACTATCTGTTGACAGGCCTATAGGTCATTTCCAGAATTTAGCTATTATAAGCTATGCTGCTATAAACATGGGCATGCATTATCACTATAATATGATGTCCTTAATGCTTTTGAGAAGATACCCACAAGATAACTTGGTCAAATTTCATTTTCAGTCAAATTTTATTTTTAAAAAAACAGCGGATCAACATTACAATGCAGCCACTCCAACAATCCCAGCCGAGAGGTAGGGCCTTCTGGGCTGCCGTTCCAGCACACCCAGCCCAGAGGAAGGGGATTCCAGGCCACAGTTCCAGTGCTCCCAGTCCAGAGGAAGGGGTTTCTGGGCCACCATTCCACCACTCCCAGCTCAGAAGAGGTGAGCCGTGCAAGCACTGTCACGCTCCCCATCAAAATGAGAATACACATAAACAAGTCTCGAAACCGAACGTCCAGATCACCCAGAGCAACCCCAAAGAGAAATGAGATGGAACACTCTGATACTCAACCACCTGGACTCTGACCTGGCAACAAAAGAGGATCTGGAAAAAATGAAATCAGAAATAATTTCTCAGATAACAGCAGAGATTGTGCTCATAGTGCAAGATATGATTAATAAATGTAGAGAAGAAGCTGAGTAACATGATGGAATCCCAACATAGGAAACAAATGGAATCCATAAAACAGATGCAAACAGATTTCCAGGAGATTAAAAACTTCACTGAAAGTCTACACAGCAGAATGAGCCAATGTGAGGACAGAATTTCAGATATAGAAGATAAGATTGCAATTAGCGACCAGGAAAAGAAAAAATGCTTCAAAATTGCAAGGGACCATGAGAAATCAATCCAGCATTGGCTACATGATGAAACAAAGAATAACATAAGACTGACTGGAGTCAATGAAGAAAGAGGAGAGAGTACAGATGACATAAAAAAAATGTTCCCAGAAGTGATGGCACAAAACTTCCCAAGCAGGGGAAAAGAACTTGACATACAGATAAGTGAGGCATATAGGACTCCAACTAGCCTTGATTAAAAAAAAACTACACATGGGCATATAATTGTTATGATTCCAGAAACCCAAGAGAAGAATAAAGTTCTGCAAGCAGTTAGAGAAAAGAAACAAATCAAATACAAAGGAAAACCCATCAGAATCACAGCAGACTTCTCAATGCAAACAAGCAAGGCAAGAAGAGCTTGGAGTGACATATTCCAAGCCCTAAAGGAAAAGAGCCTCCAACCCAGATTGATGTACCCTTCAAAGCTATCTTGCAAAACGGATGGAGAAATAAGATACATTCATGAAAAAGAGCAACTTAGGAACTTCATGAATACCAAACTGGCACTCCAAAAATTTTAGACAATATCCTAGGAACAGACAATGAGGATCACAACCCCAGGAAGCACAGCAGAAGGAACCCATCGGGTGTGACAAGAAATTAAATGTAAAGGCGGAGAACCCAACAAAAAGAAAAAGTCAAGGCAATGACAAGTCAATACATTTCAGTTATAACCATCAACGTTAATGGTCTCAATTCACCAATCAAAAGAAATAGACTGGCAGAATGGGTCAAGAAGCAAAATCCAACAATATGCTGCATACAAGAAACACACTTACTTCAAAATGAAACTCATAGACTGACAGTTAAAGGGTGGAAAACAATATTCCATGTGAAGGGAACCGGAAAAAAAACAGGAATGGCTATCCTCTTGGCAGATCAAGTAGATTTCAAACCAACACTGATTAAGAGAGACGAAGAAGGACACTACATCCTTGTAAAGGGAACAATCCAAGAGGAAGAGATGACAATCATAAATATCTATGCACCAAACACTGGTGCACCCAACTATATAAAACAAATACTAACAGACATGAAAAGTCATATATGCACTAATACAATTGTAGTGGGGGACCTCAGTACCCCACTGTCACAAATAGATCATCTAGCCAAAAAATAAGTTATGAAGTACTAGAACTCAATCAAACTTTTGAACAAATGAACTTAACAGATGTTTACAGAGCATTCCACCCCACCAAATCGGAATACACATTCTTTTCAGCTGCACATGGGTCGTTTTCCAAAATAGACCACATACTCGCTCACAGAACATGTTTAAGTAAGTATAAAGGAATTGAAGTTATCCCCTGTATATTATCAGAACATAGTGAGATGAAATTGGAGATCAATAACAAAAGAAACCGGGAAAATGTCATAAACACCTGGAAATTGAACAACACACTTGTGAATAACCAATGGGTCACAGAGGAAATGAAAGAAGAAATGAGACAGTTCCTTCAATTAAATGACAATGGCAATACAACATATCAGAATCTATGGAACACAATGCAAGCAGACGTGTGAGGAAAATTCATAGCAGTGAATACACATATTAGGAAAACAGAGCATGAGCCCAATTAAACAAGCTGATGCTGAACCTCAAGCTTCTAGAAAAAGAGGAGCAGGACAAACCCAAAGCCCATAGAAAGGAAATTATAAAGGTCAGGACAGAAATCAATGCAATGGACACTAAGAGAACAATACAAAAAAATCAATGAAACCAACTGTTGGTTCTTCAAAAGAGTAAACAAAATTGACAAACCCTTAGCCAACCTTGTCAGAAAAAGGGGGAAAAAAAGCCCAAATCCATGCAATTAAGAATGAAAAGGGTGAAATTACAAAGGACCCACCAAAAATCCAGAGGATCATCAATACAACTTTGAGAACCTATATGCCAATAAGACAGAAAGCATAGAAGAAATGGACAGATTCCTAGATACATATGAATTACCAATGTTGAACGAAGAAGACCTAAAAATTCTAAACAACCCAATGTCAATCAATGAAATTGAAAACATAATTAAAAACATACCAACTAAGAAAAGCCCAGGTTATGATGTCTTCACTGCTGAATTCTACAAAACATTTAGAGAGGAACTGTTGCCACTACTGTTTAAACTCTTCAATGAAATTGAAAGGGAAGCAATACTTCCAAATTCATTCCTGGAAGCAAGCATCACCTTGATCCCCAAAGCAGAGAAAGACCCAACTGAAAAAGAGATCTATAGGCCAATCTCACTAATGAACATAGATGCAAAAATCCTCAACAAGATGCTGGCAAATAGAATGTGGAAGATCATCAAGAAGATCACACACCCTGACCAAGTAGGATTCATCCCAGGGATGCAGGGATGGTTCAACATATGCAAATCCATCAATGTAATATACTATATCAATAGAGACAGATCATAATCATATGGTCATCTCAATAGATGCAGAAAAAGCATTTGACACAGTCCAACATGCATTTATGATAAAAACCCTACAAAAAATCGGAATAGACAGTCTGTACCTCAATCTGGTAAAGGCCTTCTATGAAAAACCAACAGCCAATATCATACTAAATGGTCAAAAATTGAAATCCTTCACACTCAAATCAGGAACAAGACAAGGATGTGCACTATCACCACTCTTCTTCAATATAGTTTTAGAAACATTAGCCACAGCAATTAGACAAGAGAAAGAAATAAAAGGAATAAAGATAGGAAATGAAGTCAAATTGTCATTATTGAAGATGACATGGCACTCTATATAGAAGACCCTGAGAACACCACCAGAAGTCTTCGAGACATTATAAGCAAATTCAGCCGAATAGCTGGATACAGGATTAACACAGAAAAATCAATAGCTTTCCTCTATACGAACAATAGAGTCACTGAGAGAGAAACAGGGCACACAATTCCTTTCACAATAGCATCCAAAAAGCTGAAATACCTAGGAATCAACCTAATGAAAGAAATCAAAGACCTCTTCTCTGAAAAATATAGCACTTTGAAAAGAGAGATTGAAGACGATCTCAGAGAATGGAAAGACATCCCCTACTCCTGGGTAGGAAGGATCAACATAGTCAAAATAGGCATACTTCCAAAACTGCTATATAGATTCAATCCAATCCCAGTTGAAATCCCAGCAGCATACTTCATGGACCTTGAGAAAACAATCCAAAAATTCATTTGGAATAAGAAGAGACCTAGAATAGCGAAAGCAATTCTGGGTAACAGAGGCATGGCAGGGGGTATCACAATCTCCAACCTGCAACTCTACTACAAAGCTACTGTGATAAAAACAGCATGGTACTGGCAAAGAAACAGACCTGAGGGCCAGTGGAACAGATTAGAAGATGCAGAAACAACTCCAGACACACTCAGCCATCTCTTTGATAAAGGAGCCAAACACCCTCGCTGGAGGAAACATAGCCTCTTTAATAAATGGTGCTGGAAAAATTGGGTTTCAACTTGCCAAAGATTAAAACTAGACCTATATCTCTCAACATGCACTAAACTAAAATCAAAATGGATGAAAGATCAAAATATTAAAATAGAAAACGCTGAACCAGCTGGAACAGAGATTAGGCAGAACTCTTGAAGATATTTGTGTACGAAAAGATTTTACAAACAAAACTTCAGTTGCCCATGAACTAGCACAAACATGAAGTAAGAGCTCTTCTTATTAAAAAGCTACTGTACAGCAAGAGAAACCACCAGCACTGTGAAGAGATAAACCACAATGTGGGAAAAAAATCTTCACCTGGTGTTCCTCAGACAGAGGCCTACTATCTCGAATCTATAAAGAACTTAAAAAGATCAGACCTCCCAAATTTAAAGACCCATTCCAAAAATGGCCATCTGAAATGAACAGACATTTCTCCGACAAAGAAGTATGAATAGCAAATAAACATATGAAAAAATGTTCAACATCACTGGTCATTTGAAAGATACAAATGAAAACAACACTGAGATTCCACCTCACTCCAGAAAGAATGGCTGCTATCATGAAATCAACCAATATCAAATGCTGGCGGGGCTGTGGGGAAAGAGGAACACTTCTCCACTGCTGGTGGGAGTGTAGACTGGTGCAAGCACTGTGGAAATCAGTATGGAGATACCTCAAAGAACTAGGAGTGGTATCCCATTTGATCCAGCTAATCCCCTGCTAGGTATCTTCCCCAAAGTATTAAAAGAGTCAAACCACAGTGATATGTGTCCACCCATGTTCCTAGCAGCACAATCTGTAATACCTAAAACTAGGAAGCAGCCCAGATAACCATCAACCGGAGACTGGATAAAGAAAATGTGGGTTTTTTTCATAAGATGGAGTACTACTCAAACGTAAAGAATGAGAAGTTAGAGACATTTATAGTTAAATGGATGCACACTGACGTAATACTCTTTTTTTTCCCCACTAAGTTTATTGGTACATTTTCAGTATAAAATAGTTACATTCATCATTGGGGTCTTGTACCATTACATGAGTATATTGGTTCTTATTTTTTCCCCTTCCTTGCCCTCCCTTCACCCCCTCCACCCTTCCCTATTTGCAAAGACTTTATTTCAATTTTTTTCCTTTTCTCATATTTTTTCTTTTCCCTTTTCTCCTTTCCCCTACCCCTCCCACTTCCCCTGCACCTTTATAACTTTTCTTCCTGTTACACAATATCAATTATACATTTTTAAAATTACAATATCAAGATATAGGAGACATTACCACAAATTTTACAGAATTTAAAAGGATATAGAAAGCATATTTCAAAAATTTGTTTTGAAATAAGTTTGACAACTTCTAAGAAGTACCTTGGAAACAAATTAATGAAACTAACTCTGGAGGAAATATAAACTTTGAATAACACCAATTAAAGAAAGTATATTCCTAGCTTGAAAACCTACCTATCTGACAACAGCAGGCTCATATGCATTTTAACTGATAAAATATATCAAACAGTTAAAGCAGAAAAAAGAAGGAACACTTCTCCCCTTATTTTATAAACTCAACATGTGCTAATACTAAAACTGGATAAAGATAATAGAAGAAAAAAGTATGAACATAGATAGAAATTTGTTTAACAAAACGAACTATTCAAAGTCAGATATGGCAGTATGTAGAAAGTGGTTTTATTATAGGGATGACAGTGTTGATTCAGCATTGGAAGATGCACCCCCAAAAGTCATCATTTTAACAGAGGAAAGGAAAAAGCCATGTGATCCTGTCAGTAGTTGGAGAAAAAGTATTGGACTAAATTCTACAGCTGTTCATGGTAAAAGCTATCAGGAACCTAGAAGTAGAACAGAACCTTCTCAACAGATTAAAGACATGTACTCCATACTTCCAGAGAGAATGCCTTATATAAATGGAGAAGATACAATGTTTTATCCTTAAGGTGGGGAACAAGGGCAGATATGCTTATTCTTTATCTGTCCATTAAACTTTCAAACCTAGTCCTCACCAAAATAGTCTGGCAATAAAATGACACAACTAGGTTAGGATTGGCATGGCAGAAGCAAAACTTTATATGTAGATGAAATGATCATCTACAGAGAAAATACTAAGAAATCTCTAGGAGCCCCTAGAACTTGTATTTGAATTTAGCAGGAATAGAAAATACAAGGTATATATAAAAATTCAGGTCTATGTATACTTGCTATAAATGAAGAATTAGATATTGAAATTTAAAAGTTATTTAGGAGTACAAAGGACCTAGAAAAGTTAAAAAACAAAAAGAAAAACAAAAACATTGTTGGAAGAAGTTTAGTACATAATTTTAAGGCTTCTTCTAAAGCTACAGTAATCAAGGCAGTGTTGGTGTAAGGAAAGACATATAGATCATTGGAATAAAACAGAGAATCTAGAAACAGAACCACACATACATGGTCCACTGAGTTTTGAAAGATTATTTGACATTAGCATTTTATAGAATATAAACTCAATTCAAGAGCCAAGGAAGAGATAGTGTTTTCAGCAAACAGCACGAGAACACCGCGTATCCATACATAGAAAATTAACCTCAACCCTTTATTTCCATACATGAAAATAATTTAAAGTGCTCTACAAACCTAAATATGAAAGCCTAAAAGTATAAAACTTTAAGAAGAAAGTATAAGGGAAAATGTTTATGAATTCAAGGTGTGCAGAAACTACCTAGTATACAAAAGACATGATGTATAAAAGAAAAAAATTGATAAATGAGATTCCATCAAAATTTAGAACTTTAAATGACCTCATTAAAATGAAAAGTCCTTAAACAGACCATATTTACAATGCATATGACCTATGACCAGAATATATAAAGAATTCTTAGAGCTCATTAATAGACAACCCAATTAAAATTTAGACATAAGATGATAAATAGCCAGTATAGCACAAGGAAAGGTGTGCAACTCTAGAATCAGAAAAATACTAATCAGTACAATAACAAGATTGAACTATACACTCATTAGGGAGATGAAGTTAAAAGTTTTAAAAATCTTTTCATGACTTTTTCTTTTTGTTGGATTCTCCCCCTTTGCATTTAATTTGTGACGCCCAATGGATTCATTCTGCTGGGCTTCCTGGGGTTGTGCTCCTCATTGTCTTTTCCTAGGGTATTGTCTAAAATTTTTTGGAGTGCTGATTTGATATTCATGAAGTTGCTGAGGTGCTCTTTATCATGAAAGTATCTTATTTCTCCATCCATTTTGAAAGATAGTTTTGCAGGGTACATGAATCTGGGTTGGAGGCTGTTTTCCTTTAGGGCTTGAAATACATCACTCCAAGCTCTCCTTGCCTTGAGGGTTTGCATTAAGACGTCTGCTGTGATTCTGATGGGCTTTCCTTTGTATGTGATTTGTTTCTTTTCTCTCACTGCATGTAGAATTTTGTTCTTCTGTTGGGTTTCTGGAATCCTAACTATTATATGCCTATGTGTAGATTTTTTTTGATCAAGGCTAGCTGGATTCCTATATGCCTCACTTATCTGTATGTCAAGTTCTTTTCCCCTCCTTGGGAAGTTTTCTGCCATCACTTCTGTGAACAGTTTTTTTATGTCATCTGTATTCTCTTTTTCTTCATTGACTCCAATCAGTCTTATGTTATTCTTCTTTGCATCGTCTAGCAGCTGCTGGATGGATTTCTCATGTTCCTTTACAATTTTAAAGCAATTTTTCTTTTCCTGGTCACAAATTGCAATCTTTTTTTCTATATGTGAAATTCTTTCCTTACATTGGTTCATTCTGCTGTGCAGACTTTCAATGGAGTTTTTAATCTCCTGGAAATCTGTTTGCATCTGTTTTATGGATTCCATTTTTTTCCTATGTTTGGATTCCGTCATGTTCTTCAGATCCTGTATTTTTTTATCTGTGTCCTTTCTAGATTTACTAATCATGTCTTGCACCATGAGCAAAATCTTTACTGTTATTTGAGAAATTATTTCTGATTTCCTTTTTACCAGATCCTCTTTTGTTGGCAGTTCAGAGAGTCCAAGTGGTTGTGTATCAGATTGTTCTATCTCATTTCCCTTTGGGGTTGCTGTAGGTGATCCAGAAGTCTGTTTTTGAGTTTTGTTTATGTGTCTTCCCATTTCCACAAGGGGCATGGGTGCTTCTGGCACCCACACGGCTCACCTCTTCTGCCCTAGGAGCTTGGGATGGCAGTGGGGGAGCTTCCTTCCAGGTGCTGGGACAGCTCACCTTCTCTGCCCTAGGAGCTTGGGATGGCGGTGTGGGAGCTTCTTTCCGGGTGCTGGGACCGGCTCAGCTTCTCTGCCCGAGGAGCTTGGGATGACTGCAGGGGAGCTTCCTTCCGGGTTCTGGGATGGCTCAGCTTCTCTGCCCTAGGAGCTTGGGATGGCGGCAGAGGAGCTTCCTTCCAGGTGCTGGGACTGGCTCACCTTCTCTGCCCTAGGAGCTTTGGATGGCAGTGGAGGAGCTTCTTTCCGCTGATTCAGTGTTTTCAGTGCAACTTGAGGCAATACTCTTAACTGAAATAAATAGGACATGCATGTGTAGATATCAAATAGTTTCTCTAGTGTGAGAAACTGAAAGTGTAAATAAGAACTAAAAGGTATAATGGATTGTGTGAAATGGGAAGAAAAGTGGCAAAGGGGAAGTGGGAGGGGTAGGGGAAGGAAAGAAAGGAATAGAATTGATATCAGAAAATGAAAACATAGAAACAAAGTCTTTGTAAATAGGGAGGTATGGAAGGGTTGAAGGGAGGGCAGGGGAAGAAGGAAAAATAACCAAGAGAGGGCTGGGGATTTAGCTCAGTGGTTTCACTCCCTGCTGTGCAAGTGCAAGGACTCAATCCCCGGTACCAAAAAAAAAAAAAAAAAAAAAGAACCAAGAGAGATTATGTAAAAGTGAAAATTTCCAATGATGAATGTCATTATATTGTATACCTATAATGTACTGATGATTAAAATGAATAATTGATAATAAAAAATAGGAAGTAAAGGTCCAAAGGTTTAGGAGAATTCGGAGGGGCAGGAGAAAGGAAAGAAGGGAAAGGAAAAATTATGAACAATGGAAAAAAATGGAAACAAAGTCTTTGTAAATGGGGAAGGGTGGGGGTTGAAGGGAGGGCAGGGAAGGGGGAAAAAAAGAAGAAACAAGATACATCATGTAGTGGTACAAGTTCCCAATGAGAAATGTAAATGTATTGTATACCTAAAGTGTACCAATAAAAGAATTTAAGGGGGGGAAAAATTACAATTCAAGAATCTAATCTAAGTATCCACTTGACAATGAAGTACATCTGAGTATGGAGTGAAAATCGTTTTCAAAAAAACCATCAAATGTTTTCCCCAAATACCCAAATAATAAAATGCTTCTATAAGCCTTTTGTTAAGTGGAATCATAAAGAACCAAAAATTTATGGCTAGGAAAACAAATTTGTAATACAGTAGTAGGAATCTTGGGTATTAAGCATAATCTGTTGAATCAAGTTAAGTTGTCGTGGAAAGAAATTTGTTGTGTGTGTGTGTGCACACGTATGTGTATGAGACAAAGGGGAGAGACAGATTATAAGCCAATTGACCCAAGAGAAACTGAAATATTTAACTTGTTCAGTTGAGGCCAGACACCATCGTGTTAATTGTCCATTTTTAGAAGGCAATTAAAAGGGCCGGGGATTTAGCTCAGTGGTTCTGGGGCCTGCCTTGCAAGTGCAAGGTCCCAAGTTCTATCTCCAGTACCAAAAAAAAAAAAGAAGGTAATTAATAATTACAATTCCAATAGCCCACAAACCAAATAAAAAAATGTTGTAGAAATTAAAACTATGTTATTGGAGCATTTTTGCCAGCTCATTTTCAGCACCCCAAGAAAAATAAAAACATCCATGACTATCACAGATGAAAACAAAATGAATGTCGTTGAAGTCAGGTATTTTTCCTCACTGAGGTATAAAATCTATATAGAAATTTGACACTATACCATAACAAATTGTACTTCTCATAGTTCTGTTGTAATTTTCTTTAAACCCTGTTTAATATATTTTTAAAAAATTGTTGTAAAAATGTTGTTTGCATGATTGTGAATCTGGTTCCAGTTCTTTTTCATCTATTTGTATTGCAATAGCTAATATACTGGCTACTAGTTCTAATCAAGAAAAAAAATCTTGGAAATAGCTTTATTATGACAGCACATTCAGCACAAATTGCTGATGTGCAAGCAAACCATGAAAGGTGCACTTCTTCAAAAAGCACATTTTGTTGATTAAGTTTTGTTGTCTGAATATTCTTTCCCATGTCTCTCTTTTTTTTTTTTTTAAGGGTTGGGGATATATCTATTTTTTTATATTCCCCATATTTCCCCATTTATTAATTTTTTTATTTATATATTTATTGGTACATTTTAGGTATGCCATACATTTACATTTATCATTGGGTGCTTGTACTTGAACATGATGTATCTTTGTTCTTAATTTTTCCCCCATTACCTATGAACCCTTCACACCCACCATCCATCCCTATTTACATAGAATTTGTTTCCATTTTTTTTTCTTTCTCATAATTTTTCCTTTCCCTTTTTCCCTTTCTCCTTCCCCTCCCAACACCCCTACACCTTTGGACCTTTTCCTATTTCATATTACCAATTATTCATTTTAATCATTTTTATCCTTATTTACACTCACACTAGAGAAACTATTTGGTATTTACATGTGTGTGTCCTATTTATTTCACTTAAGAGGATGGCCACAATGTGCATCCATTTAGCTATAAATGGCTCTAGTTTCTCATTCTTTATAGTTGAGCAGTACTCCATTTTATAGAAAAAAACACATCTTCTTTATCCAGTTTCCAGTTGATGGGCACTTGGGCTGTTTCCAAGCTTTAGCTATTACAAACTGTGCCACTATAAACATAGATGCACATATATCACTGTGGTATGATTCTTTTAATTCTTTGGGGAAGATAACCAGTAGGGGAATAACCGGGTCAAATGGGACCTCTAGTCCTAGTTCTTTGAGGTATCTCTATACTGATTTCCACAGTGATTGCACCAGTCTGCACTCCCACCAACAGTGGAAAAGGGTTCCTTTCTCTCCACACCCCCACCAACATTTGTTACTTGTTGATTTCTTAATAGCAGCCATTCTTTCTGGGGTGAGGTGGAATCTCAGTGTTGTTTTCATCTGCATCTCTCAAATGACCAGTGATGTTGAACATTTTTTCATATATTTATTTGCTGCTTTTACTTCTTTGTCTGAGAAATGTCTGTTCATTGCGGATGCTTATTTTTGAATTGAATCTTTGAATTCGGGGGGTCTGATTTTTTTCAAATCTTTGTATATTCTCGATAGTAGACCTTTGTCTGAGGTACAGGTGCTAAAAATTTCTTCCCATATTGTAGGTTGTCTCTGAGTTCTGTTGGTATTTTCTCTTGCAGTGTAGAAGCTTTTTAACAAGATGAGATCCCAGTTGTTGATTCTTTATGCTAGCTCCCGTGCTACTGAGAATTTGTCCATAAAGCCTTTTCCTATGCCAAGGTCATTAAGAGTTCTACCTAACTTATCTTCCAACAAGCTTAGTGTTTCTCTCTTAATATTTAGCTCTTTGCTCCACTTCAATCTTAGTTTAGTGCATGGTGATAGGTATGGGTCTAGTTTTAATCTTTGGCAGGTTGAAATCCAGTTTTTACAATACCATTTATTAAATAGGCTATCTTTCCTCCAATGAGGGTACTTGGCTCCTTTGTCAAAGATGACATGGCTGAGTATGTCTGGAGTTGTTTCTGCATCTTCTAATCTATTCCACTGATCTTCGGGTCTGTTTCTTTGTCAGTACCATGCTGTTTTATCACAGTAGCTTTGTAGTATAGTTTCAAGTTGGAGATTCGTGATACCCCCAGCCATGTCTCTGTTCTAGAGATATGGAGATTGGCCTGTAGTTCTCTTTTTGAGTTGGGTCTTTCCCTGGTTTTGCTTCTAGGAATGAATTTGGAAGTGTTGCTTCCCTTTCAGTATCCTTGATGAGTTTAAAGAGTAATGGCGACAGTTCTTCTTTAAATGTCTTGTAGAATTCAGCAGTGAAGCCATCAGGACCTGTGCTTTTCTTTGTGGTAGATTTTTTTATTACATTTTCAATTTCACTCATTGTATTTAGGGTGTTTAGAATTTCTATATGGCCTTCATTTAACTTTGACAATTCATATGTATCTAGGAATCTGTCCGTTTCTTCTGCCTTTTCCATTTTATTAGAGTACAGGTTTTCAAAGTTGGTAGTGATGATCCTCTGGATTTCTGCTGGGTCTGTTGTGGCTTCACCTTTATCATTCTTAATTGCATGGATTTGAGCCTTTTCTTTCCTTTTTTTTTACTAAAGTGGGCTAAAGATTTATTGATTTTATTTATTCTTTCAAAAAAACAACTCTTTGATTCATTGATTTTTTGTATCATTCTCTTAGTCTGCATTGCATTGATTTGTGCTAGAATCTTTATAATTTCCTTTCTTGTATGAGCTTTGGGTTTGTTATGCCCTTCTTTTTCTAGGAGCTTGAGGATCTGCATTAGGTTATTTAACTGAGTTCTCTCTGTTGTCCTAATATGGGCATTCACTGCTGTGAATTTCCTGCATAGAACTGCTTTCATTGTTTCCCACAGATTCCTGTATGTTGTACTGACATTTTCATTTACTTATAGAAGCTAATTTCTTCTTTAATTTCCCCTGTCACCCATTGGTTGTTCAGGAGGGTGTTATTCAATTTCCCTGTGTTTGTGGGTGTTTTGCGGTTTCTTATGTTATTGATCTCCAATTTTATTGCACTATGGTCTGATAATATACAGGGGATAACTTGAATTCTTTTATATTTACTTACATATATCCTATGAGCTATCATGTGATCTATTTTGGAGAATGACCCATGAGCAGCTGAAAAGAATGTGTATTCTGATTTTGTGGGGTGGAACACTATAAACATCTGTTAAGTCCATTTGTTCAATAGCTTGGTTCAGTTCTAGAATTTCATTGTTAATTTTTTTTCTAGATGATCTGTCTATTTGTGATAGAGGGGAGTTGAGCTCCGCCATTAAAATTGTGTTAGTGTTTATTTGGTTTTTCATATCCATTAATTTTTTTTGTATACTTGGGGGCATTCATATTTGGTGCATATATATTTAGGATTGTCATCTCTTCCTCTTGGATTGTTCCCATCACAAAGATGTAGTGACCATCTTTGTCTCTCTTAATTAGTTTTGGTTTGAAATCTACTTTGTCTGCAAATACAATTGCTACAGCTGCTTTTTCTGGGTTCCTATCACATGGAGAACTATTTTCCATCCTTTTACATTCAGTCTACAAATTTCATTTTGAGTTCGATGTGTTTCTTGTATACAGCATATTGCTGAGTTTTACTTTTTTTTTTTTAATTTCCTGGGGTTCTTTTTGTTGTTGTTGTTGTTAAATTCTTTTATTGGTACATTTTAGTTATAAAACACAGTTACATCTCTCATTGGGATTTGTACCTTTACATAAATGCATCTTGGTTCTTATTTTTTCCCCATTTCTAGCCCTCCCTTCACCCTTTCCACCCTTCCTTATTTACAAAGACTTTATTTCCATTTTTTCCATTTCTCAGCATTTTTCCTTTCCCTTCTTTACTCTCCCCTGCCCCTCCCACTGCTCCTACCCCTTTGGACCTCTTCTTCCTATTTTGCATTATCGATTACTCATTCTAATCATTGGTACATTTTAGGTATACAATATAATGGCATTCATCATTGGATATTTGAACCTTAACATAATCTCTCTTGGTTCTTATTTTCACCCTTGCCCTGCCTTCCCTTCAACCCCTCCATTCCTCCCTATTTACAAAGATTTTGTTCCTAGTTTTCCATTTTCTCATATTAATCCCATTCCCTTCTATCCTTTCCCCTAGCCCTCACACTTCCCCTTCCGCTTTGCCCCTTTTCTTCCTATTTCACATTACTTATACATTTTAGTCCTTATTTACACTTTCAGTTTCTCACACCAGAGAAACTATTTGGTATGTATACATGTGTGTCCTATTTATTTCACTTAAGAATATCGCCTCAATGTGCATCCGTTTAGCTATAAATGTCCCTAATTTCTCACTTTTTATGGCTGAGTAGTACTCCATTTTATTGAAAAAAATCACATTTTCTTTATCTAGTCTCCAGTTGATGGGCATTTGGGCTGTTTCCAAGTTTTAGCTAACACAAACTGTGCTGGTATGAACATGGGTGCACATATATCACTGTGGTATGATTCTTTTATTTCTTTGGGGAAGATCCCCAGCAATGGAATAGTAGGGTCAAATGGGATTTCCAGTCCTAGTTCTTTGAGGTATATCCATACTGATTTCCATAGTGGTTGCATCAGTCTACATTCCCACCAGCAGTGGAGCAGGGTTCCTCTTTCCCCACAGCCCCGCCAGCCTTTGTTATTGGTTGATTTCATGATAGTAGCCATTCTTTCTGGAGTGAGGTGGAATCTCAGCATTGTTTTCATTTGCATCTCTCAAATGACCAGTGATGTTGAACATTTTTTCATATATTTATTTGCTATTTCTACTTCTTTGTGTGAAAAATGTCTGTTCATTTCAGATGCCCATTTTCAGATTGGGTCATTAAACTTGGGAGGTCTGATCTTTTGAAGTTCTTTATAGATTTGAGATAGTAGACCTTTGTCTGAGGAACACCAGGTGAAGAATTTTTCCCACATTGTAGGTTGTCTTTTCACACTGCTGGTGGTTTCTCTTGCTATGCAGAAGCTTTTCAATAAGAAGAGATCCCACTTGTTGATTGTTTGTGCTAGTTCACGGGCAACTGAGGTTTTGTTCATAAAATCTTTTCCTACATCGATGTCTTCAAGGGTTCTAGCTAACCTCTGTTGCAACTGGTTCAGAGTTTCTATTTTAATATTGAGATCTTTAATCCATTTTGATTTTAGTTTAGTGCATGGTGAGAGATATAGGTCTAGTTTTAATCTTTGGCAAGTTGAAACCCAATTTTTCCAGCACCATTTATTAAAGAGGCTATCTTTCCTCCAGTAAGGCTCTTTGACTCCTTTGTCGAAGATGAGATGGCTGAGTGTGTCTGGCGTTGTTTCTGCATCTTCTAATCTGTTCCGCTGGTCCTCAAGTCTGTTTCTTTGCCTATACCATGCTGTTTTTATCACAATAGCTTTGTAGTAGAGTTGCAGGTTGGGGATTGTGATACCTCGTGCCATGTCTCTGTTACCTAGAATTGCTTTTGTTATTCTGGGTCTCTTATTGTTCCAGATGAATTTTTGGATTGTTTTCTCAAGGTCCATGAATTATGCTGTTGAGATCTCAATTGGAATTGCATTAAATCTATATAGCAGTTTTGGAAGTATGGCCATTTTCACTATATTAATCCTTCCTACCCAGAAGCAGCTGATGTCTTTCCATTTTCTGATATCATCTTCAATGTCTCTTTTCGAAGTGTTATGGTTTTCAGAGGTCTTTGATTTCTTTCGTTAGGTTGATTCCTAGGTATTTCAGTTTTTTGGATGCTATTGTGAAAGGAATTATTTGCTCTATTTCTCTCTCAGTGAGTCTGTCATTGGTGTAGAGGAAAGCTATTGATTTTTGTGTGTTGACCTTGTAACCAGCTACTTGGCTGAGTTTGGTTATTAAGTCTAGAAGACTTTTGGTGGAGTTCTTGGGGTCCTCTATATAGAGTATCATGTCATCTGCAAATAATGACAATTTGACTTCTTCCTTTCCTATCTTTATTCCTTTTATTTCTTTCTCTTGTCTAATTGTCATGGCTAATGTTTCCAGAACTATATTGAACAACAGTGGTGATAGTGGACATCCTTGTCTTGTTCCTGATTTGAGTGTGAAGAATTTCAGTTTTTGACCATTTAGTATGATATTCGCTGTTAGTTTTTCATAGATGGCTTTTATCAGTTTGAGGTAGAGACCATCTATTCCAATTTTTTGTAGGGTTTGTATCATAAATGCATGTTGGATTTTGTCAAATGCTTTTTCTGTGTCTATGGGGATAATCTTATGGTTTTTGTCCTTGGCTCTATTGATATAGTGTATTACATTGATTGATTTGCATATGTTGAACCATCCCTGCATCCCTGGGATGAATCACACTTGGTCAGGGTGTAAGATCTTCTTGATGATCTTCTGCATTCTGTTTGCCAGTATCTTATTAAGGATTTTTGCATCTATGTTCATTAGTGAGATTGGCCTATTGTTCTGCTTTTGATTGGGTCTTTTTCTGCTTTGGGGATCAAGGTGATGCTTCCTTCCAGGAATGAATTTGGGAGTACTGCTTCCCTTTCAATTTCATTGAAGAGTTTAAACAGTAGTGGCAGCAGTTCCTCTCTAAATGTCTTGTAGAATTCAGTAGTGAAGCCATCAGGGCCAAGGCTCTTCTTAGTTGATAAGTTTTTAATTACATTTTCAATTTCATTGGTTGATATTGGGTTGTTCAGAATTTTTAGGTGTTCTTCATTCAACTTTGGTAATTCATATGTATCTAGGAATCTATCCATTTCTTCTGTGTTGTCCATCTTATTGGGGTATAGGTTCTGGAAGTAAGTATTGATGATCTTCTGGATTTCTGCTGGTTCTGTTGTAATTTCACCCTTTTCATTCCTAATTGCATGGATTTGGGCCTTTTCTTTCCTTTTTCTGACAAGGTTGGCTAAGGGTTTGTCAATTTTGTTGATTCTTTTGAAGAACCAACTCTTGGCTTCATTGATTTTTTTGTATCATTCTCTTAGTCTCCATTGCATTGATTTCTCCTCTGATCTTTATAATTCCGTCCCTTGTATGAGCTCTGATGTTGTCCTGTTCTTCTTTTTCTAGAAGCTTGAGGTGCAGGATCAGGTTAATTGGGCTCGTTCTGTTTTCCTAATATGCATATTCAGTGGTATGAATTTCCCTCATAAGACTGCTTTCCTTGTGTTGCATATATTCCGATATGTTTTATTGTCATTGTTATTTAATTGAAGGAACTATCTGATTTCTTCTTTAATTTCCTCTGTGACCCATTGGTTATTCACAAGTGTGTTTTTCAGTTTCCATGTGTTTATGAAATTTTTCCAGTTTCTTTTGCTGTTGATCTTCAATTTCATTGCACTATGGTCTGATAGTATACAAGGGATAACTTCTATTCCTTTGCACTTACTTAAACATGTTCTATGTGTGAGTATATCGTCTATTTTGGAGAATGACCCATGTGCAGCTGAGAAGAACGTGTATTCTGATTTTGTGGTGTGGAAGACTCTGTAAACATCTGTTAAGTTCATTTGTTCAAGAGCTCAATTGAGTTCTAGTATTTCATTACTTATTTTTAGTTTAGTTGATCTATCTATTTGTGACGCTGGGGTGTTGAGGTCCCCCACTACAATTGTGTTAGTGCATATATGACTTTTCATGTCCGTTAGTATTTGTTTTATATAGTTGGGTGCCCTAGTGTTTGGTGCATAGATATTTATGATTGTCATCTCTTCCTCTTGGATTCTTCCCTTTACAAGGATGTAGTGTTCTTCTTCATCTCCCTTAATCAGTGTTGGTTTGAAATCTACTTGATCTACAAAGAGGATAGCTACTCCTGCTTTTTGGGGGGTTCCTGTCACATGGAGTATTGTTTTCCACCCTTTAACTTTCAGTCTGTGAGTTTCCTTTGGAATGAAGTGTGTTTCTTGTATGCAGCATATTATTGGATTTTGCTTCTTGACCCATTCTGCCAGTCTGTTTCTTTTGATTGGTGAATTGAGACCATTAACATTGATGGTTATAACTGAAACGTATTGACTTGTCATTGCCATGACTTTTTCTTTTTGTTGGGCTCTCCCCCTTTCCATTTAATTTCTTGTCATGCCAGATGGGTTCATTCTGCTTTGCTTCCTGGGGTTGTGATCCTCAATGTCTGTTCCTAGGATATTGTGTAAAATTCTTTGGAGTGCTGATTTGGTATTCACGAAGTTCCTCAGGTGCTCTTTGTCATGAAAGTATCTTATTTCTCCATCCATATTGAAAGATAGTTTTGCAGGGTACATCAATCTGGGTTGGAGGCTGTTTTCTTTTAGGGCTTGGAATATGTCACTCCAAGCTCTTCTTGCCTTCCTGGTTTATGTTGCGGTGTCTGTTGTGATTCTGATGGGCTTTCCTTTGTATGTGATTTGTTTCTTTTCTCTGTCTGCTTGTAGAACTTTGTTTTTCTGTTGTGTTTCTGGTATCTTAACAATTATATGCCTATGTGTAGATTTTTTTTGATCAAGGCTATTTGGAGTCCTATATGCCTCATTTATCTGTATGTCCAGATCTTTTCCCCTGCTTGGGAAGTTTTCTGTCATTATTTCTGTGAAGAGATTTTTTATGTCATCTGCACTCTCTCCTGTTTCTTCATTGAGCCCAATCAGTCTTATGTTATTCTTCTTTGCATCATCTAGCAGCTACTGGATTGATTTCTCATGTTCCCTTATAATTTTGAAGCTATTTTTCTTTTCCTGGTCACTAATTGCAATCTTATCTTCTATATCTGAAATTCTGTCCTCACATTGGCTCATTCTGCTGTGTAGACTTTCAGTGGAGTTTTTCATGTCCTGGAAATCTATTTGCATCTGTTTTATGGATTCCATTTGTTTCCTATGTTGGGATTCCGTCATGTTCCTGAGCTCCTCTCTAGATTTATTAATCATGTCTTGCACTAGGGGCACAATTTCTCCTGTTATCTGAGAAATTATTTCTGATTTCATTTTTTCCAGATCCCCTTTTGTTGCCAGTTCAGTGGGTCCAGGTGGTTGAATATCAGAGTGTTCCATCTCATTTCCCTTTGGGGTTGCTGTAGGTGATCTGGAAGTCTGGTTTTGAGACTTATTTATGTGTTTTCTCATTTTGACTGGGGCAGCGGGCTGTTAGCACCTGCACGGATTACCTCCTCTGAGCTGGGAGAGCTGGGACAGGGCCCGGGAGCAGTGGTAGGGATGGTGACCCAAAAGCCCTTTCGTGTGTGCTGGGAGCAGCAGAGGGATGGTGACCAGGAAGCCCCTTCCTCTGGACCAGGAGCAGTGGGAAGGTGTCTCAGAAGCCCCTACCTCTGGGCCAGGAGCAGCGGGACTCAGTACCTTGTTCTGGTGGTCTGGTGTCCTCTGTGTCTTTTTAGTGTGGAATCAGGTGGCTGCCTGACTGTGCCGGGGTGATTTGGTATCTTCCGCACGACTCAGTACCTCGATAGGGCATGCACAGACCTGCCTGTCTGCAGTGGGCTGATTCGACTTGTTCTGTGAGACTCAGCCAGTTGCCCATTTTTTGATTGGGTGTTCTTTGGAGGTCAAATTTTTTTTTTCAGTTCTTCATATTCTATATATAAGGTCTCTGTCCAAAAAAAGCCAGCAACATTTTTTTCCTCATTGTATAGGTTGTCTCTTCACTCTGTTGTTTGTTTTCTTTGCTGTGAAGTTTTTAATTTGATATATATAATCCCAGCTGTTGATTCTTGGTATTATTTCTTTTTCAGTTGAGGTTCTGTGCAGGAAGTCTACCTATTACTATGTCTTCAAAAGTTTTACCTATTTTAACTTTTGCAGATTCACTATTTTAGTATCTAGGTCTTTGATCCCTTTTGATTTGTCTATTCTGTATCTCTTCTGGCTTCATATGAATATTAGTATTGTTTTCTCTAGTTCTGTGAGGAATACAATTGATATTTTTATTTATTTTTTATTTTTTTGGTACCAAGGATCAAACTTGGGACCTTGCACTTACACGGCAGGCGACAGAACCACTGAGCTAAATCCCCAACCCCTACAATTGATATTTTGATTGGAATTGCATTAAATCTATCACTTTTGGTAGTATGTCCATTTTGACAATATTTTTTCTGCCTATCTAGGGTTGTGTTTATACTTTCTAATGTTCTTTCAATCTCTTTTTCTCAGATTGCTGTACTCTTATACAAGAGGCCTTGATTAGGAATTCCTGGGTATTTAATTTTTTTGAGGTTACCATGAATAGGATTGTTTTCCTAATATCTCTCTTTACTGGTGCATCACTGGTGTAAAGGAATGTTTTTGATTTTTGTATATTGATTTTTGTATCCTGTTACTTTGCTGAACTTATTAGTTCTGAGAGTCTTCTGTTGGAGATTTTTGGGTCTTCCTTGTAAAGTTTCATGTCATCTGTGAATGTGGATACTTTGACTTTGTCCTTTGCTATATGTGTCCTTTTTATATCTTTCTTTGCCTATTTTCTTTGGCTAAAGTTTTGAATACTATATTGAACAAAGTGCTTATAGTGCACACTTTTTATATAAGTCAATATACTTTTACATTGTTTATAGTTACATCTCTCATTAGTATTCTCTTTTAGAGAAAAGCAGTGTGTATGTGTGTAGTAATATAGGAAAATGCTTTTTATAAGGAATTTTTACTGGAGATTGAAGAGACGAATACATGAAGAATGGCTTCTTATGGAAGAATGATAGTCAATTTGTATATATACAGTTTTTTGAGACAGGGTCTTGCTTTGTAGTTCAGGCTGTCTCTAAACTCAATATGTTGTCCAGGTTGGCCTCAAACCCATGGCAATCCTCCTGCCTCAGCCTCCCAAGTGCTGATATTACAGGCATGCAGTCAGTTTGTATATTAAAATAAGATTTTTTTCTAAGGCTCATTTGAGCAGAAAAAAGAAATCTTCCTTTAGCTAGTGTGATAGGGGTAGAAATAACTGATAAAGATGTAGCTATTAAATACAAAAAATTAATTTGTATGAGTGTGTCATTTACTTTACTTATTAGTAAATCTATATAGCACGAGCGTAGTCATGTCCTCTCCCTCGCCTATGTCAATCCTTCTAAGTTAAAATACATTGCTCTTTTTTATGGGATTTTGATAAAGTCTGGAAATCTTAACTAGTTATTATAAACACTATACATTGGTTGGATATCGAATAAAAGATGAAACCTTTTTGTTATCAAGGCTCTAGTTTCTTAATGAAGATCCGAAAAAAGGTAGTTATTAGTTCAATGACTAGTTCCAATTTCAGTTATACCCTTCATATATTTCATTGTTTGTATATTATAAAGTCTATTTAGATTGGAATTTTACCTCTTGCATTATGTTTCATCACTGAAACATGGCAGTTCTCAGTCTTTTCTTCTTAACCCCTATAATGAATATGTAATATTAAAATTTCTTCTTTGCCTATTTGACCCTATATATTTGTGTCTTTGTGGAATTAGTGTCTACTCTCCCTGTGACTCAGAAAGGTATATCTTAAATCTTTAAAATGAGTTTTCTCTGATCTAATTCACACAGTTAAAGGTGATAGATTAATAGCTACCACAAATTGTCATTTTCTAAGAGTACTTGATGGTATTGTGTTGCTGATTGTATCACTTGGGCTAAGGTATTGTGATTGAACCAATCAGTTGTCCTTCCTGGTATAATGAAAATGAGATAGCCTCAGAGCCATTAGAGACTCAAAACCTAAAGACCAGCTATATCTAGAAGACACCTCTGAGAAGCAATCATTCCATAAGGGTTCTAACTACATCAACAAAGATACTTATAATAAGCAACTTCAATGTATCAACCCAGGGACTAAACCAAGGACAGTACCAAAAACAAAAATGAGAAGACATTTAAGTAAGGCACAAAGTCAGACTTCCACCCCACCAAAGGTAAATTTTGGGGGAAACGAGGTGGAAAACTCCAATAATCAACCACCTAGACACCCTGAACTGATACCACAGGAAGTAACAAAACAGATGAATGAGGCTCTAGGAAAATTCAGAACAGAAATAATTTCTCAGATAACTACAGAGATGGTGAACAGAGTGAAAGACATGATTAGAGGATCTAGAACAGAAACAGATAAAAAAAAAAAATAGATGAGCTCAGAAATATGCTGGAAGCCATGAATTCCCAGCATAAGAAAGAAATGAAAACCATGATCACCCAGTATAAAAAAGAAATGGAATCCATGAAACAGATTCAAACAGATATTCAGGAGATTAAAAACTCCATTGAAAGCATGCAGAGCTGATTAAGGGAGTCTGAAGATAGAAGATCAGATATAGAACACAGGATTGCAGTTAAGGACCATGAAAACAAAGAATTCTTAAAAATAGTAAGGGACCACGAGAAATCAATCCAGCAGCTGCTAGATGATGCAAACAAGAATAACATAAGACTGATAGGAGTCCATGAGAAAACAGGAGAAAGCACAATTGACATTAAAAAAACTGTTGACAGAAGTAATAGTAGAAAACTTCCCAGACAGAGGTAGAGAATTGGACATACAGATAAGTGAGGCATATAGAACTCCAACTAGCCACGATCAAAAAAATCTACATCTAGACATAAAATAGTCAAGATCCCAGAAACCCAATAGAAGAACAAAATCCTGCAGGCAGTGAGAGAAAAGAAACAAATCACCTACAAAGGAATGCCCATCAGAATCACGGCAGACTTCTCAACACAAATCCTCAAATCAAGGAGAGCCTGGAGTGAAGTATTTCAAGCCCTAAAAGAAAATAACTTCCAACCTAAACTGTTGTATCTGGCAAAATTATCTTTCAAAATCGATGGCAAAATTAGATACTTACACGACAAAGAACACCTGAGAAATTTCATGAACACCAAACCAACACTCCAAACAATTCTAAGCAATATCCTAGAAAAACACAATGAAGGTCACAATTCCATGAGGCCCAAAAGAGGGAAGCTACCAGGCAAGATAAGACACTAAAGGGAAAGGGGGAAAAATAAGAAATAAAATAGTCAACAACAGTAAAACATCATGACAAGGATGAGTCAGTATCTCTCAATTATAACTATTAATGTTAATGGAGTCAACTCAAGCAAAAGAAATAGGCTGACAGAATGGATTAAGAAGCAAAATCCAGCAATATGCTGTATATAAGAAACAACCCTAACTCAAAAGGAAATTCATAGACTGAAAGTAAAAGGATGGAAAGCAGTTCTCAATGCCACAGGAACCCAGAAAAAAGCAGGTGTAGCAATCTTATTTCCAGACAAAGTAGATTTCAAACCAAAACTAATTAAGAGAGACAAAGATGATCACTACATCCTTGTGAAGGGAACAATCAAAGAGGAAGAGGTGACAATCCTAAATATATATGCACCAAATACGAATGCCCCAACTATACAAAACAAAAATTAATGGACATGAAAAACCAAATAGGCAGTAATACAATTGTAGTGGGGGACGTCAATAACCCACTATCAAAAATAGACAGATCATCTAGACAAAAAATTAACAAAATTCTAGAACTGAACCAAGCTATTGAACAAATGGGTTTAATAGATGTTTACAGAGTGTTCCACCCCACAAAATCAGAGTACACATTCTTTTCAGCTGCACACGGGTTATACTCCAAAATACACCACATGCTAGCTCATAGGACATGTCTAAGTAAATGTAAAAGAATTGAAGTTACCCCCTGTATATTATCAGACCATAGTGCAATAAAATTGGAGATCAATAACATAAGAAACCGGAAAACTTCCCACAAACACATGGAAATTGAATAACACCCTCCTGAAAAACCAATGGGTCACAGAGAAAATTAAAGACGAAATTAGACAGTTTCTGCAAGTAAATGATAATGCCAGTACAACATATAGGAATGTATGGGACACAATGAAAGCAGTTCTATGTCAGAAATACATAGCAATGAATGCCCATGTTGGGAAAACAGAGAGAACTCAGATAAATAACCTAGTGCAGAACCTCAAGCTCCTAGAAAAAGGGCACAACAAACCCAAAGCTCATACAAGAGAGGAAATTATAAGGATCAGAGTAGAAATCAATGCAGTGGAGGCTAAGAGAATGATACAGGAAAGCAATGAATCAGAGTTGGTTTTTTTGAAAGAATAAATAAAATCAATAAACCTATAGCCAACCTTATCAAAAAAAGGAAAGAAAAGGCTCAAATCCATGCAATTAAGAATGAAAAAAGTGATGCCACAACAGACCCAGCAGAAATCCAGAGGATCATCAGTACCTACTTTGAGAACCTGTGCTCTAATAAAATGGAAAACACAGAAGAAATGGATAGATTCCTAGATATATATGAATTGCCAAGGTTAAATGAAGATGATATAGAAATTCTAAACACCCCAATTACAAAGAGTGAAATTGAAAATGTAATAAAAAATTTGCCAACAAAGAAAAGCCCAGGTCCGATGGGTTCACTGTGGAATTGTACAAGACATTTAAAGAAGAACTATCACCATTTCTCTTTAAACTCATCAAGGAAATTGAAAGAGAAGCAAGGCTTCAAATTCATTCCTGGAAGCAAGTGTTACTTTGATTCCAAAACCAGGGAAAGACCCAACCAAAAAAGAGAACTACAGGCCAATCTCCCTAATGAACATAGATGCAAAAATCCTCAACAAGATACTGGCAAACAGAATACAGAGGGTCGTCAAGAAGATCATACACCCTGACCAAGTCGGATTTATCCCAGGGATGCAAGGATGGTTCATCATTCGTAAATCAATAAATGTAATACAGTATATTAACAGAGCCAAGGACGAAAACCATATGATCATCTCAATAGATGCAGCAAAAGCATTGGACAAAATCCAACACCCATTCGTGATAAAAACGCTACAGAAAATTGGAATAGAAAGTCTTTATCTTAACCTGATATCTATGAAAAACCAACAGCCAACATCATACTAAATGGTCAAAAACTGAAAACTTTCAGTTTCAGCTAAAATCAGGAACAAGACAAGGATGTCCACTATCATCACTCCTGTTCAATAAGTTCTGGAAACATTAGCCACAGCAATTAGAAAAGAAAAAGAAATAAAAGGAATAATGATAGGAAAGAAAGAAGTGAAACTGTCATTATTTGCTGATGGTATGATACTTTACATAGAAGACCCAAAAGACTTCTAGACTTAATTGACAGATTTAGTAGAGTAGCTGGATCAAAGGTCCACACTCAAAAAACAATAGCCTTCTTATACACAAATAACAGACTCACTGAGAAAGAAGTTAGGGAAATAATTCCTTTTACAATAGCATCCGAAAAAAAGAAATATCTAGGAATCAATCTAACAAAGGAATCAAAAGACCTCTATGCTGAAAACTACAGCACGGTGAAAAAAGAGATAAAAGAGGATATAAGAAAATGGAAAGATATCCCTTGTTCCTGGGTAGGAAGAACTAATATGGTGAAAATGGCCATACTTCCAAATCTACCATATAGATTTAATGCAATGCCAATTGAAATTCCAACAATATACTTCACAGAACTAGAGAAAACAATCCAAAAATTCATTTGGAACCAGAAGAGACCTAGAATAGCAATTGCAAGAAGCAATTCTCAGCAACAGAAACATGGCTGGGGGTATCACAGTCCCCAACTTGAAACTATACTACAAAGCTACTGTGATAAAAACAGCATGGTACTGGCAAAGGAGCAGACCTGAGGATCAGAGGAATAGATTAGAAGATGCAGAAACAACTCCAGACATACTCAACCATCTCATCTTTGACAAAGGAGCCAACCACCCTCATTGGAGGAAAGATAGCCTATATAATAAATGGTATTGGAAAAACTAGATTTCAACCTGCCAAAGATTAAAACTAGACCCATATCTACCACCATGCACTAAACTAAGACCGAAGTGGTTTAAAGATCTAAATATTAAAACAGAAACATTAACTTATGGAAAAGTAAGTTAGGTAGAACTCTTAATGACCTTGGCATAGGAAAAAACTTTATGAACAAAACCTCAGTAGCAGGGGAACTAGCAAAAAGAATCAACAACTGGGATCTCATTGTATTAAAAAGTTTCTGCACTCCAAAAGAAACCACTGACAGAGCTAAGAGACAACCTACAATGTGGGAAAAAAATTTTAGCAGCTGTACCTCAGACAAAGGACTGCTATCTACAATATATAAAGAAATGAAAAAAAATCAGACCACCCAAATTCAAAGACCCATTTCAAAAATGGGCATCTGAAATGAACAGATATTTCTCAGATATAGAAGTAAAAGCAGCAAATAATCATGTGAAAAAATGTTCAACATCACTGGTCATTCGAGAGATGCAGATGAAAACAACACTGAGATTTCACCTTACCCCAGAAAGAATGGCTGCTGTCAAGAAATCAACCAATATCAAATGCTGGCAGGGGTGTGAGGAGAAAGGAACCGTTCTCCATTGTTGGTGGGAGTGCAGACTGGTGCAAGCACTGTGGAAATCAGTATGGAGATACCTCAAACAACTAGGACTAGAGGTCCCATTTGACCCAGCTCTTCTCCTGCTGGGCATCTTCCCAAAATAATTAAAAGAATCATACCACAGCGATGTATGTGTACCCATGTTTGTAGCAGCACAGTACATAATAGCTAAAGCTTGGAAACAGCCCAAGTGCCCATCAACTGGAAACTGGATAAATAAGATGTGCTTTTTTTATAAAATGGAGTACTACTCAGCCGTAAGGAATGAGAAACCATAGACATTTATAGCTAAATGGATGCATATTGAGGCCATACTCATAAGTGAAATAGGACACACATGTTTAAATACCAAATAGTTTCTCTAGTATTGGAAACTGAAAGTGTAAATAAGAATTAAAATGATTAAAATGAATAATTAAAAGTTTTCTCTTTCAACTGAAAATCGAATTGAAAATTAATCTTCCATTGCCTAGAAACATGTGTATTAAGTTATTTCCTGTGTAACATTATTAAATATCCCTTGGAGACAGCAATTCTTGACTTTTAGGTTTTAATCACAGTTGTTCAGCATCATATACATCGCACATTAATTAGACTGTCAATAACTGTAATTGCTTATGTTTTAATTTTTATTTTTTGGATGTGGTATGCAGGGTGCTTTCAGCAGTATACTTTGAGGAGATGAAATTTTGTTTCGAGAGGTGGGCTATTAAAAATCTCAATAAACTAGACTGAGAAAATACATTAGAATTGCTGGATATTCACTTTTTAAATAGTTACAAGTTGGAATCTTGTTGAAAATTTATGATTCATGGTTTCTTTTTCTTGTTCTTGTTGGTCTGTCTGCCTACAACATTATTATTTTTTTTTTTTGGCTCTTTAAGAAATTTAATAGCTCCTCTTCTAGGTAAAGTTGAAAAACTTTCATAACTAGTAAAGTTCTAGTAAATCTGTGAATTTATCCTCATTCTCTTTTGGTTAAAGAGAATTGGCTCATGGCTAAAAAGCATGAGGCCAATCTAGAGAGGCTGATGTAAATAGAAGACTTTGGTAAATTCCCTTATGTCATATGAGAGTGTAAGTCACTTCTCACTAACAAGGCCCAGAGCTGGTTAGAAAGCCCATTTTGAAGATTCAAGCAGAACAATAAAACTAAAGGAAGAAAAATAAGTATCTCTGACTTTAAGTTTTCTTTCTTATTACCACATTTATTCTAAGCATCTGAAGAAATAATCTGTCATCTCATATAGATAATGAACTACCACTTCTCTGTTAACTCTGAAATGTATGTTGTATCTAACAACATAAGTTATCATCCACTTGTGTATCATACACTTGTATCTAACTTATACTTAAGTGAATTATATATGAACAAAGAACAAACCTTAATGGAAAGGTGCAACCAAACAAAAAGATTTTAATCCTAGTTTTTAGTTGTTGGTCTTAGGCAAGTAAAAAATAAACAGAAATATAGCCTCAATTTCCTGTTTGTAAATATACATACATGAGCATGCTGTTTTGAGAATTTGAAACGATAATTGCTGGTCTTATACAGCTGAGTAGATTGTTGGTTACTAGAGGCCAGGGACAGAACGAGTGAACTTGTAGGGATGGAGAAAGGTTGATTAATGGGTATTAAGTTACAGTTACATAGGAGCAAGAAGCTCTGGGGCACTGTTACACAGAATAGTAACTATAGATAACAATAATGTATTGTACATTTTAAGAAACTAAAAGAAAGAATTTTGAAATGAAATAAGTGTTTGAGAAAAATATTTTAACCTGATTTAAACATTATGCAGTGTATACATGTATTGAGCATTACATGGTACTTCATTAATATGTACAACTTTCATTTATTTATTTTGTGTTGTGCACATTCCTGGGATTGAATCTAGACACTGGCATATACTAGGCAAGTGCTCTACCCCTGAGCTTTATTCTCATTTCAACATTTATGCTTTTATCTATTAGTTAAAAATTTTTTAAAAATCAGAAGTAATGTAAATTGATGCTTACATAGACAACAATAGTGATGTTCATCAGTTTTATTTATCTTATACACTCATTAATATCTAAATGCTATTTAAGCATATAGTAGTTTTATTTGTATATAGCTGTCACTATATGTGTAAAGAAAATATAATTCTGAACAGATATAAAACTTAGATATTTTAATTGTAACTTTCTTTCTTTCAGAATTACTTACTGTCACCTACCTTTCCAGAGTAAATGGCTCTATGTTGGAACAGAAAGAGGAAATACACATATTGTAAATATTGAATCTTTCATTCTTTCCGGATATGTTATCATGTGGAACAAAGCAATTGAACTGTAAGTTTGAACTTGAATATCACTTTATTGGGCTTAAATATTTTGTATAATTATGTAACATATACAGTACATTAAATTATAGTTATAGATGGGACGTCTGTGGTTAGACAGTTGAATGAACATGGAAATCCTCATAGGCTATTGTTTTAGTAATTATCCACATTATTTTTTTGAATAAACATTTATTTATTAACAAAGTATCTGATCTTCGGTATTATTTTGAACAATTTCTTCCCATTTCACAACATTTACTATACATTTTAGTCTTATTTACACTTTCACCAGAGAGATTATGTGATATTTACTTGTGTCTGATTTATTTCACTTAAGAAAATTGTCTCAAGGTGCACCCATTTAGCTATAAAGGTCTCAAGTTTATCCTTCTATATGGCTGAGTAGTACTCTATTATATAAAACCTATTTTTTTATCCATTTTTCGGTTCATGGGAATCTGGGTTGTTTCCAAGATTTAGCTATTACAAACTGTGCCATTATAACTATGGGTGTGGATATATCACTTTTCTTTGATGCTTTTAATTCTTTTGGGAAGATACTCATCAGGGTAGCTGGGTTAAATGGGACCTCTAATCCTAGTTTTTAAGGAATCTCTACACTGATTTCCACAGTGGCTGCACCAGTCTGCACTTCTACCAACAGTGGAGAAGGGTTCCTTTTTCCCCACAGCCTCCCCTGCATTTGTTATTGATTTTTTGATAATAGCCATTGCATCGCTCAGATGACCAGTGATGTTGGACAGTTTTTCACATATTTATTTGTTGTTTCTACTTCTTCATCTGAGATGAGTATTAATCTCAGATACCTATTTTTGGATTGGGTCTTCAAATTTAGGGGATCTGATATTTTTCAATTCTTTATATGTTCTAGATATTAGTCCTTTATCTGAGGGACTACTGGCTAAAATTTTTTCCTACTCTGTGGGTTGTCTCTTCAGCATGTTGGTGATTTCTTTAGTGGTGCAAAAACTTTTTAATAGGATGAGACCCTGCTTGTTGATTCTTTGCACTGTTTCCCACACAGTATGGGTTTTGTTCATGAATTTGTTGCCTACCTCTATGTCCTCAAAAGTTGTACCTATTCTCTCTTCCAGCAGATTTAGTGTTTCTGTGTTAATATTTAGATCTTTGATCCATTTTTAGTTTAGTGCATGGTGAGAGACATGGGTCTAGTTTTAGTCTTTGGCATGTAGGAAGCCAGTTTTTCCAGCACCATTTATTAAAGAGTCTATCTTTCTTCCAGTGTATGTGTTTAGACCCTTTGTCAAAGATAAGGTGGCTGAGCATGTTTGGGGTTGTTTTGCCATCTTCTAATCTGTTCCACTGATCCTTAGGTATGGTTTTTCTGGGTTTTGCCAGCACCATACTGTTTTTATCACAATAGCTGGCTCTCTGGTGTAATTTTAAGTCAAGGATTGTGATGCCCCCACCTTTCCTTTGTTGCTCAGAATTTATTTTGCTATTCTAGGTCTTTCTGGTTCCACATGAATTTTAAAATGTTTTTTTCTAGTTCTGTGAGGTATGCTAATGGTATTTTAATTGGGATTGCATTTAATCTGTATAATAATTTTGGGAGTATGGCCATTTTCACTACTTTGGTTCTTCCTTTCCAAGAGCAAGGGATATCTTTCCATTTTCAGATATCCTGTTTGATCTCCTTTTTCGGAGTACTGTAATTTTCAGTGTAAACTTCTTCTACTTCTTTAGACTGATTCCTAAGTATTTCACTTTTTTCCTCATTTTTTTGTTATTATTGTGAAGGGTGTTGTTTCCCTAATTTTTCTCTCAGTGAGTTTGTTACTTGTGTACAGGAATGCTATTAATTTTTGAGTATTCACTTTATGCTACTGTACTTGGATTTTACAAGTAGAAGTATTTTGGTGGAGTTTTGAGGGTCTTCTCTGTAGAGAATCATGTCATCCACAAATAATGATAATTTAACTTCTACCTTTCTTCTCTTTACTTCTTTTATTTCTCTTTTTATCTAATTACTATGGGTAATGTTTCCAGAACTATGTTAAATAAGAGTGGTGATAGTAGATATCCTTGTCTTGTTCCTGATTTTAGAGGGAAAGCTTTCATTTTTTGACCATTTACTAAGATGTTTGCTGTTGGTTTTTCATAGATAGGTTTTATCAGATTGAGGTAAAGACCATCTATTCCAAGTTTCAGTAGGGCTTTTATTATGAATGCGTGTTGGACTTTATCAAATGCTTTTTCTGTCTATTGAGATAATCATGTAATTTGTCTTTGGCTTTGTTGATATGGTGTATTACCTTTATTAATTTGCATATGTTGAACCATCCCTGCATCCCCGAGATGAATCCTATTTGGTCATGGTGTGTAATCTTCTTGATGATTTGTTGCATTCTTTTTGCCAGTAACTTATTGAGGATTTTTGCAACTATCTTTTTTTTATTTGGGAGATTGGCTTTTAATTCTATTTTTTGGTTGGGTCCTTCTCTGGTTTTGCTATCGGGGTAATACTTGCTTCCAGGAATGATTTTGGGAATGTTGTTTTCCTTTGAATTTCTTTAAAGAGTTTCAAAAGTGGTGGCATTTGATCTTTAAATTTCTTATAGAAATTCAGCAGTGAAACCACCAGGGCCTAGGCTTTTCTTTGCTGGTAAGTTTTTAATTACATTTTCAATTCATTAATTGATATCCAGTTATTTAGAATTTTAATATCTTCTTGTTTCAGCTTTGGTAATTCATATGTATATAAGAATCTGTCCATTTCTTTTGTTTTTTCCATCTTATTAGGTACAAGTTCTCAAAGTAGTTATTAATGATCTGGATTTCCACATGATCCATTGCGATTTCACACTTTTCATTCCTAATTGCATGATTTTGCATCTCTTCTTCTTTTGATAAGGTTGGCTAAGGTTTTATCAATTTTATTTAGTCTTTCATAAAACCAACTCTTTGATTCATTGATTCTTTGTATTTGTTTTTAGTCTCAATTACATTAATTTCTCCTTTGATCTTTATAATTTTCACCATCATATGAGCTTTGGGCTTGTCTTGTTTTTCTTTTTCAGGACATCTGAGATTCAACATTAGGTTTTATATTTGAGCTTATTCTCTTTTCCTGATGTGAGAATTCACTGCTATAAATTTCCCTTGTAGGACTGCTTTCTTTGCATTGAATAAGTTCCAGTATGTTGTATAGGCATTCTTTAATTGTAGATACTGTTTAATTTCTTCTTTAATTTCATGTATGACTCATTGGTTACTCAGGAGGGTGTTTTTTAATTTCCATGTGTTTATGGAGGGTTTATGGTTTCTTATGGCATTGATTTCCATTTTTCTTGCACTATGTTTAGGTAATAAGTGTGGGATAATTTCAGTACCTTTGCATTTGCTTAAGTATATTCTATGGGCTTGTATGTGGTCTATTTTGGAGAACATCCCATGTGCAGCTAAGAATGTGTACTCTGATGTTTTGGGATGGAACACTCTGTATGCATCTACTAAGTTCATTCATTTACAAGTTTGGTTCAGTTCTGATATTTCATTGTCGATGCATTATTTATACAATCTATACTTTATGATTTCAGGACTAATGAAAAGCTTAAAATGTGTATGAAGAAGGCTAAAATTAGGAGAAGTTAAACAGATAAAATGAGATTTTTATTTTTGTAGTATGATTTTATACATATGATCCATTGAATGAAGAACATTCATCATTTTGTTTATAGACCCTGTATTTTATAAGAGTTGTTCAAGCCTCTGGAAATGCCTTTGGAATATCTTTAAGAAATTACGGGGCCAGGGATTTAGCTCAGTGGTTCTGTGGCCTGCCTTGCAAGCACAAGGTCCCTAGTTTGATATCTGGTACCAAAAAATTACTAATAGACAATGTGTTGTTACTTCTGAAGGTCTCTTGGTTTATTTTGACCAGATTTCCCAAGTGTGTTCATTGGAATTGTAATTCCCCTGTGATAGATAAAATTGTGAATGTCAACTTTCAGTTTCCAAAAATTGTCTTTTAATTGTTTTCTACTTCTTGAGATACATTAGGAAATGCATTACACTTCCTATTAATATGTATTTAATGTATGGGACAATAATAAAATATGCTTTATTAAGAACCATTTTATAAATATAACTTTAAACAATATATTTTCTGGGTATGAAAAATGCAAGAATTGCCTTTAAAAGATATTTAAGATTATTCCTATTTTATGTCCTTACTTAGATACTTTTCATTCAGTATTTATTTTTCTGTTTATGTTTCTAAAATTATATATTGGTGATTTTGAGTCTGAAATACATTTTGTATTGAAAGAGTGATGGTGTC
Organism: Heterocephalus glaber; assembly: GCF_053883595.1. Lineage (NCBI taxonomy): Eukaryota > Metazoa > Chordata > Mammalia > Rodentia > Bathyergidae > Heterocephalus > Heterocephalus glaber. Next base: position 71,104,411 of record NW_028258138.1, read on the forward strand.
GCCTCTCAGCCTTTTGACTAAAATCAGGTGCGAAAGAGTGATGACTACAGAATACCACATAAAGTAGCAATACAAACTAAACTGTCATTAAAAATATTTCTGTGGGAAAATGTATTAAAGGATATAGAACAGAAATTGTTATTTCTTATGGAGTACATCTAGTATTTCTAAAAATATAAACTTTTCTACATATGATTAAATTTTGATCATGACAGTTTGGAATTAATTCTTAAGTAGGTTTGCTTTTATTCAAACCAATTTATTATTATTATTTGAAAAAAGAAAATTAAATAAAAATACAATTACATGTGGGAAATATATTTTGGCAATTCTATAAGAAGTTCACATGACATAAACCTCAGAGAAGTACTTGTGAAGGAAATTACATCTATGCTGAGATCTGAAGGATGAGCTTCAGATAAGTGAAGAATCAGGACTAGGATGACAATGTTCCAGGTAGAGAGAACAGAACATACAAAGGATACAGTCTAAGAAAATTTTATGTTCCATGACTAGAAATATGTTTGGGTTTTGATTGGTTTGAATGGCTGAGGAAGAAGATGACAAGAGATAAATCTACTACAGAGCTACTGTGAGAAAAACAATGTGGTGCTGGCAAAAAAACAAACAAACAAAAAAAACAACAGGCTTCAAGATCAGTGGAACAGACAAGAAGAGGCGGAAACAACAAACACATCTTATCTTTGACAAAGGGGCCAAACACCTTCATTGAAGGAAAGATAGCCTCTTTAATAAGTGGTACTGGAAAAACTGGCTTTCTACATGCCAAAGATTAAAACTAGACTCATGTCTCTGACCATGCCCTAAACTAAAGTAAAAATAGATCAAAGATCGAATTTGGGACCTTGCACTTGCAAGGTAGGAGGCAGCACCACTGAGCAAAATACCTGCCCCTCAATAGCTAGAACTCTTGACATAGAGTAGGCAACAAATTCATGAACAAAACTCATACTGTGTGGGAAATAGTTCAAAGAATCGACAAGCGGGATCTCATCCTATTAAAAAGTTTTTGCACCACTAAAGAAATCACCAACATGCTGAAGAGACAACCCACAGAGTAGGAAAAAATTTTAGCCAGTAGTCCCTCAGATAAAGGACTAATATCTAGAACATATAAAGAATTGAAAAATATCAGATCCCCTAAATCTGAAGACCCAATCCAAAAATAGGCATCTGAGATTAATACTCATCTCAGATGAAGAAGTAGAAACAACAAATAAATATGTGAAAAACTGTTCAACATCACTGGTCATCTGAGCGATGCAATGGCTATTATCAAAAAATCAATAACAAATGCAGGGGAGGCTGTGGGGAAAAAGGAACCCTTCTCCACTGTTGGTGGAAGTGCAGACTGGTGCAACCATTGTGGAAATCAGTGTAGAGATTCCTCAAAAAATTAGAATTAGAGCTCCCATTTGACCCAGCTATTCCCCTCCTGGGTATGTTCTCAAAAGAATTAAAAGCATAATTCCACAATGATATATGTGCACTCATGGTTATAGCGATATAGTTTGTAATCTTGGAAAGAACCCAAATGTCAACCAAAAATGGATAAGAAAATAGGTTTTATATAATAGAGTACTACTCAGCCATATAGAAGGATAGACTTGAGACCTTTATAGCTAAATGAGTGCACCTTGAGACTATTTTCTTAAGTGAAATAAATCAGACGTGTAAATATCACATTGTCTCTCTGGTGTGAGAAACTGAAAGTGTAAATAAGGACCAAAATTTATAATAGATAATATGAAAAAGAAAGAAACTGTTCAAAATGAAAGGGAAACTGTGAAGGAGGAGGGAGGGAAATAGGAAGGGAAAAGGAAAAAAACAAGAAAAGAAGCAAAGCAATGGAAACAAAGCTTTTATATACAAGGAAGGAAGGGGGTGTTGAGGGGAGAGTGGGGATTGGGAGAAACAGAGGAATCAAGATGTACCATGTACAGGTACAAATTCCTTTTGATGAATGTGATTGTTATGTATACTTAAATTGTACCAATAAAATTAATTTTTAAAAATCTGGGAAAGTAATCAGGGTGTATAACATATATGGTCTCATAAACCAGATTGAGTAGTTTCAACTTTAAGGCCAATAGCAAGCTAGATTTTAAATGGTTTTAGACAAAGATTTGATTTGATTAAATTTTAATTTTAAAAAGAATATACTGAAGTCAGGAATGGGGAGAGGAAAAAGTGTACTCTTGAAAAAAATTATATTATTTTAGAGTAGAGTTAAGCTGATGTATTAAAAAAAATAGAAGATTAAAGAGGCACAAATAATAGAGAAAAGTCATAGACATCTTGATGAACTGTATTAACAATAGTGCTCTTTAGTGAAAGATAGCCAAAGATTTAATAGGTTTGGAGTAAATCAGTGTTCAATTTTAGGTATGTTGAGTTGTAAATGTTAATTATTTTCAAATGGCAATTAAAACTGGCAATAGTAAAAACAGAAATTTAGATTCTTAGTTTGCAGTGAAAGAATTCATGATGAAATTATCCTACTCTAGCATTCTTGCATGGCAGAAATCAAATGGAGCTGAGTAGTAGTTTTGGTGCTGTAGGTGGGTAATGTGCTATCTAGTATGTCACAGTTCTTATTCAGCCTTTTAAACTCATAGCATACCTGCCTGATTCCTGTGGACTTTTAAATTCATGATATTCATAATAAATTCATAATATTCACATATTACATGGGATTAGATGGTATTCTAGGTCAGAATACAAAGCAGTATCAATATTTAAGATAGGAAAATATTGAAAGATCAACAAACAGACTTCAGATTCAAATATTTTGTATTGTTTTGGGCAGAATATTTCATGGCTTTCAAACCATTATGGTGAATGGGAGGAAGAGAAATGAAGTGGGATAACCAGAAGAAATACTGAGCATTGTGTAGATGCTGTTATATGAATTTAAGTTCACTGATTATTCTAAATTAATTTTTTGAAATTTTTATAATCCAGAGTAATATTTTTCTATATCCTGAAAAATTCATTATACATAACAGAAATTTAATCCTTGTAAACATAATCCTACATTATTTTTCTGAACTAGTGAATTTTATAGTCTAAGGATCTAAGCGGATGAGTCTTGCATATAGTTTCATTTCCTAAACCATATTTCAATGATTCTCTTAATATGATAAATGAAAAAAGATTTCAGTAGACTAACAAGTTCAGAAAATATTGATTTGTGATAACTTTTTGCATAGAATCAATTCTAAGAAGTTTTGTAAGAAAATATATTTAACTTTGTTTAATTCAGTTTCCCAAACTTTAAGAACATGAATCGCCCTTTGTGTGAAATGTCTTATGTCTCCATTAGTTTAAAATGGAGTAAAAGTAGTTCAATCAAACCTGAGAGACAGAGGTTTATTTTTGGCTTATTGACTATTGTTAGTTACTAAAGGGTAACTTAAAGACATCCTTTATTGAAAGTATTTATATCTTTATGAAAGCTCCATTTATGTAGCTGTAGTATATATAAGTCAGTTTCAAATTTTTAGAGGTTCCTATATTTAGCAAGTAATGATAAATCTGATTTTTATGTGGAACTTTGTTCTTAAAACTGATTTTTAAAGATTGCAGTTTCTTTAGTGTCAATAGAGGAAAGGAAAAAAATCATAAAGAAAACCAAAAATTCACATGAATTTGAGCTTAACTCCTTAATTTCTTTACTTCAGTCTCTAACAGGAAGGTAATTTAATGTTTACTTTTCAATTACTGCTTTGAATTGATTTAACAGGTCCACCAAGACTCATCCAGGTCCAGTTGTACATTTAAGTGATAGTCCAAGAGATGAAGGGAAAGTGAGTATCATAATATCATTATACTTGCTTTTATTTTACTCATTCTTGAAAAAAGGTAATTCTCTTCCTCTCCCCTGTGCCCCCTTCTTCCTCTTTCTCTTCTTTTCCTCCTCTTTATTATTATTATTATTATTATTATTATTATTATTATTATATACTAACCAGCTCGCTCTGTTCAAAGCATTCAGTGTCATATGAAAATTAAAATTTGAATATATGAGTGAGAAAATGAGTAAAGGGATGAATTGCTGTTGCTTATAATAGTCCCTAACTAAATATTCAGTATCAACTGAAGCTAAATTTGATATTTAATTTGAATCTAGAGGAAGTTAACATGTAGAACAGTTTTTATTATCTAACATTTTAAGCTTGAATTTCATAATGTGATATCAGTATCATTAATCATTTGTCTTTGTTGTTTGGTTTTCATAGTGATAAATGGTCAATATTAAATAACATAAATTAGCCAATCTTATAAAAATGTACTAATATATAAAATGTTAACAGAGTACAGAAATAATCCTTATTCACTTTAATTATTTCATAATTGGTCTTTGATGGGGAGGAAACAAAAATGATAACATGAAGAGATCTAAAGAATCACTACCATAGGGCCGGGGATTTAGCTCAGTGGTTCCGCCGCTTGCCTCACAAGCTCAAGGATCCAAGTTCTATCCCCAGTACCAAAAAAAAAAAAAGAATCACTACCATAGATGTGTTATGTACATGTACCAACTCTGAATAATGAACGTAATCAATATGTACTGCAAACATGATAGAAATAAAAAATTACTATCGTAAATAATGTCTCTTCAGGTATATAATTTTTGCTAAGCACTGTAGAAAACATTAATAAATTATTTTGGTTCTTTATTATTTCTGTATAGAAACTGAGTTAGTCTAACAAAAATTAAACCTGAAAGGCAAGTCCACATGATGGAACAACATTGGATTCCTTCCCATTGATCCATAAATGGAATGTATTTCCAATAAGGTGCCATCAAAATTTATCTATTATTAAAGAATTCAGAAGCCAATTTTGAAACTGACTAGAGAAAGAAAAAGTTTAAGAATAGCCAAGACATTCTCGAAAAAGAAATGGTGTGGGATATTGTTTCAAAGTTTTCAAGAATACTAAATAAATAAATATTTGGAGAAATTTTGTATATTTTAGAAAAGATATTTTAGCACATGATTAACTTATTGAATAAATGGTAATGAACAATTTGCTACCCATTTTGGAAAAAAATAGCAAGATCTCTACTTTACGCCTTTCCCAAAAATAAATTCCAGAGTAGAAAATACATAAACATTAAAATCACAACTCAGAAAGTATTTGCAAACTTAATTTGTTTTTGTGCAATAGGGGCACAGGGAGAACATAAAACCTAACCTGTAAGAAGTGTAAAACATAGCAAAATGACCATAATATTTGCTACAAATATTATTACAAATATTATTACAATATTTGCTACAGTTAACAGGTAAATAATGAACATTAAGAATACATAAAACAATCTTTTGTAAAAAAAATTTAATAGATGGCATGTAATAAATCAGGAAAAGGCAATATAAATATATTTACAAATGTCAACATTAGTACTAGAGAAAGCAATTTTAAGAGTTGAAGATGTAATTGTCTTTTACCTCTAAAGAGCAGCGTCTGGGAGTGAGGAAGGAATAGCCTCACAGCTAATTACCAATATACCACTATTGGTATATTTCAATATACCTATTTTCCTCATCATACTGGCAAAATAATAAAAATTTTAAAAACTGGCAGTGCCGGATAATGAAAGATTCTGTTACATGGGCATGTAGATATAGGTGTATATGTCAGTATGGGAAATTTAACATTATCTACATTTAAAAAAATTCATTATGACTTAGAAAATCAACTTCAGATATACTATATATCTATATATATACTATTTGTGTGGTAATAGGGCAAGAGTTTTAAGATGGTCTAAATGTCTATTTAATTTTCAATAAAATTGAACAAATGAATGCTAATAACATGTACACTGAAAAGTTCCTTCAGGTGTACAATATTTTTTTAAAGGAAAAGTTGTAAAGCAGTAAGGTATGAAATAACTGGAACAATGTGTTTATATTTGTATGTATACATTCACATCCCCTGTATAAAAGGCCTGAAAGAATATATGCAAATCTGGGAAGGATATTGGAGTTTAGAATTGGGAAAAAAAGTGAAAGTTATTCCTATTTTCCTTGTGCTGTTCAGACTTTTTGCATGAATATAATATGTGGTAATTGTATAATTACAATCAAAGGAATGCAAAATAAATGGATATTGGCATCAGAAAACTAAGTTGTGGCTCTACTACTTAGTAGCATATAACCTTGAACAAATTAATTTTCTTCTTGTAGACCAGTTTTTCCTAGCCTTATATATCTTTTGCTAGCTTATTTCTGTATACTGATTGTCCTTTGACTTAATTTTCTTAAAGCTAGTTTGATAATAGTAGATTACTATTAGTAAGACAATATTGATTTTTTAAATTTACATCATTAAATGTTTTTTTTATAGCTGTCCTTAGATTTTCTGGCATAGTTGTGTATTAAAGCATAATAAATGTAGACAAATTTTATTTCTTCCTTTCTAATATTTATAGATGTATATGTACAGTATATTTTATTGTTTTATTAGCTATGACTCTGTGACATTGAATATAATGGTCTTAATGGATACTTGTTTGTTTTTAGTCACAAGGATATGCTTCCAAGATTTCAGCATTAAGGAAGATATTTGCTGCAGGCCTTTGGGTTATTGATTTTATGAAATTAAAAAGCTTTCACCTATTTACAGAATTGTAAGAGTTTTAAATTGTGAATGGCGTTGAATTTTATTGAATGCTCTTTATGTATACAATCTAAATGATTATTCCTTGATTTGTTCGTTGAAATATGTTAATAGATTTTTCTATTTTTAAACAATTTTATATTTCTGGGATTATTCAGTTTCAAAGGGGAAAGCTTCCCTTGGAGATTTGCTGGTAAAGTAAAAGAAAAATCAAAGTACTGCAGCTAAGATTCTACAGAAGCAGAATAGTATCATAAAATCATAAGATAGGGGGCCGGAGATTTAGCTCAGTGGTTTCGCTGCCTGCTGCTCAAGTTCAAGGACCTGAGTTCGATCCTCAGTACCAAAAAAAACACAAAAACAATCAGAAGATAGGACATCTTTCAAGATTTCATTTACAAAGAAAATGCACATTGGTCTATCAAACAGAAAGGTGTGCTCTTGAACTATACCTGAATTGGATATAGTAATGAGTTCATCTCTTCATATTCTCAGCTTTGCTCCCCAACCCTTGGCTGTTGCTTTACCCGAGCTTTTGCAGAGTTAATTTCATATAGTACTGCTTCCTGAAGTTGAATGGCTATGCCTAGAGTCTCTGGCTCCTCTTATGAATTCCAGATTCTGAGGATGTGCCATAACATAGGACCTTCGATCTGGCTTCTCTAGCAAGATAAAAGAAAATTTTCTTCCCTTTTACTGAGTAATGGGAGTCCCTATTCTGAGCTAGTTTATTTTTTCTTACTTGTTCGTTTGTTGTTTAACATAAACTGTTTAAAAACATGCTACAAGTTTCATATCAATGAAACAACTGCTAAATGACTAGATATATCTCTTCTGCTTCTCCATATGAAGAAGTGGTTAGTGGGATAATGAATCATCTTACTTCTTGTTCTTTATTTCCCTTTCCCTTATTATTATAACCCTGAGATTGTACTGTTTCATAAAACATTAGCACTTACCTTGACACAGGATTTTTTCTATAGAACTGGATTTAAATAATATATATCACAGTTGTTCTAGATCAGGAATTAGACTACAGGCCATGAGCCAAATCAGGCCTGCTGTCTGTTTTTATAAAATGTTTTATTGGAACACAGCCATGTTCATTCCTTAACATACTGTTTGGGGGTGCTTTCTTTCTATAACAGCAAAGCAGAGCATTTGTAACAGAGATTCTGTGGCTTTCAAAGCCTGAAATATTTACTATATGCCTCTCTAAATGAAATATTTGCTGACTCCTAGACAATAAACCCCAGCATGGGATTTTGGAGTTGGATTGTCTCCTTTCTAAAATCAAAGAATCTGTTGAAGGTGCCATGTGGGGAGGTATTAAACCTTGCCATACAGTCACATCCCAATTACTTGGACATCCTTTTATGATTAATTGGGATAACAGGCTGCTGGAAAGATAAGACAATGAGAGGTGCTTAATTTATATGGGGCAATGATAAGTATAATGATGATGGTAAAAATAGCTTCATTTGGTGGCATTTGCATTATTCTGTTACATAAATGATTACAAATTTAGCTGAAAACAAGTTTATTACAATTTTGTAGGCTAGAAGTGTAACACAGGTTTCACTGAACTAAAATCGAGGCATTAGCAATTTTGCATTTCTTTAGGTAACTAAAGAGTCTGATTTCTGGCCTTTTCGGGGTCTGTACACATTCTTCAGATTGTAGCTTCCTTTCTCCAGCTTGAATCCCAACAATGTAGCATCTGCCTTTGTCCATCATTACATCTTGTTCTGACCACATGTGGGAAATATTTTCCACTCTGAAGGACTCAGGTGATTGGTTTTTATCCACTTAGGTAACCCAGGATAATCCCTTTACATCAAGCTCTAATCCTTAAATATATGTGAAAAGTCTTTTTCTCATATAAAAAAATTTGTGTGGTGTTGGGGATCAAACCCAGAGCTGTATTCATCATAAGCACACACTCTACAACTGAACTGTACCCACAGCCCATTTGGAATAGTATATTTGAAAATTTTTACTGTGAAGGATTACTGTGTTGGCCTTTTTGGAAGTTCTTTTTCTGTTGAAGTCATACTGATATAGGGGGAAGAGATATAACCCCCAAACCTGCTAGATAATCCAAAATGCGAGTTCCTGTTCTCTAAAATCGAAGAATGAATTCTACGAACAATGGAGGTTAAGAGTAGGAAAAATTTATTGGGAGAAAGCAAGCTTCTGCCTAAGAGAGACAGAAGGGAGACTGGAAAGTGGGTTGCCTGCTCACCCCACTTTTCAAAGATGTTTTATACAGCAAAGCCATGTGGTGAGGTGGGTAGAGAGTGGTACAAAACTATAAGACCCAATGGAAATTTACAAGGTGGGCATGAGGTGGGACAAAACCATAACCAACCAATAAAATTACAAGTACAGTCACCCAGGTAGTATTGATTAAATGGGGATCAAATGGGAAGACAAGTCACATACAAGGAATTTCCCATTTAGAATATCAATCACTACTATCTATCTCTAGGGGAAGTAGTAGTTCTTTTTCTTTTTATAATGCTAACCAGTGAATGTGCCTCAATTGTTCTCCATGTGGGTTCCTTGCTGTGTTGGCTCCTGGAGGGCTGTCCCCTTAAGGGAGGCCCTGTCTACCTGCCAACAAGATATCTAATTAACTTACCTATCTATAATAATACTAGAAGTTAATTACTGATTTACTTCATCCCAAAGGCTCTGTGAGATAGCTTTAAATGAACTCTTATTTCCTTTATCCCTGGGCCCAGTATCTGTTTATAAAGAGACCCAATACATAGCTTTGATAGGTATTATTTGTTATAGTCTGAGCCCAGATGAAGAGAGTCTGATCCTAACATCTTGTTTATTAGTTTTCTTGGGATACCATAACAAATTACCACAAACTAGGTGACTTCAAACAAAAATTTAGTTTTTCATAGTTCTGGAGGCCAGAAGTCTGAAATCAAGGTGTTGGTTAAGCCATCCGGCCTCTGAAGGCTCTATGGGAGAATCTTCCCTTGCCTCTTGTGGCTCAGATATTCTTTGACTTGTAAGAATTTAATTCCAATCTCCATGTTTATATAGCCATCTTCTCTGTGTCCTTTATTCTTATAAAGAGAACAGTCATTAAACTTAAGGGCCACCAAGTCCAGGATGATTTTATTTTATTCTTAACTAATTTTCTCTCCATATATATTATTTTCAAATAATGTCACTGTTGTGCCCAGATCTCGAAGTCCCCAAAGACCACCAAGGGGCCGATTCCGATGCAAATGCACGAGGGTCGTTTATTCAAGCTCCAGCAGGGACTCACAACCATCACCGGCACAGCGGATCAGGATTGAGAGCCCCGAATTTCAAATTAGCGGGGTTTTTATAGAGGTTACAGCAAGGTTTGGAGATTTTCCACTTAGCAGTTACATGATTGGTTAACATTTAGCAAGCATGAAGTGTACATTTCTGATTGGCTAGGCCCATCGGGGCGTGGGGGGGCGGGTTGAGAGGCGGTTACATGTAGGTTTTACGGGGTAAAAGAGGGACAAAGGTTAGTGGTCGACTGTCATGTACTGATGGTCAGCAAACACACTGACTAATAGTCACGACCATTACGTACTGACAGTACATCTACAGATTGTTCTATGGATAGGGGGCCTGGAACGTTCTTTTCCTAGGCAAACAGATGGTTGAGTAATTAACTTAGGAACTTTGCTTCGGTACAGATTGTGTCTTTTGTCCCAGAGCATGCACATTTTAACCATTAATTTGTGAGAGGCTAGGGGAATGGTGGATTTTAGCAAAATGGAGTCGCTTTGGTCTCAGTCACATTCTGAAGTTCTGGATAAGCATGTCTTTTTGAGGATGCTAGCCACATACTATAGCCGGAATAGGTAAATGTGTATACATAAGCCTAAGAATATTATAACTTCCCTCAGAACACTCTGCAGCTTTTCTGAACCCTCCAGGCTAGCATATGTACCACTTTCATATTTCAAGGGGAGAAGAGTTTCTCATTTTTAGGAGAGTTTATAATGGCCTCACTTGAGATAGTTGAATTGGATGATGTTTATATTCACAAGACTACTTCCAGTATCATTACTTCCAGCCCATAACCAGAATTAGAATCAGATTTCAGCACAGCAAAGGCATAAAAGTGTAAGTTTTCCTCTATAAAGAAATGGACCACACATGAAGAAAATAGAGCACCTACCAAAGGAAATGAGGACCTCTTTAATATTCTCATTTTCCAAGGGAATGTGTCTGGGAGTAGTTTTAAAGGAATTGAATAGGGAAATGTTCATTTACGTAGGGAACTCACCCAATATTTGGTGTTTAATGCTTTGGTTAGGACACTTAAATCTGGTTTCTGGGATGGCTTTTTGAAGCCTGGACTCAACAAAGGCACATGATTAATAAAGATAGCAATGACTTTTGAGATAGCATTAAAAAATAACACAGAAAATTATAGGAGATAAAATGCTAAAATGAATATGTATTGCTTGGCCTGGTAAGTCACCTCCTAATTTTGTACCCTTTGGTACCTGAAGGACATGATCTCCACTTAACCTAACAAGTAATATGCTAGAAAGGCAGATAGGAACATACTGGAGAAGCTTTGTAGTGACTATCCTTTTTTAGGCCTTTGTTGACAGTAGAAAGTGATGGCAGAGAGCCAGTCTCCATAATATCTATGAAGATTAAATATCGTGGATTGGTAGAGACCAGATGGCAATATTTAACCATATGGCAGTATGGACATAAATTACTATAATAAGCAGCAGGTAGCAGTACAGAAATCCTTGGTAATAGGTAATATATTATGTTTCTAGGAGTAAAATTAGGTGGGCAACTTACTGAGATATTTTGTGATTTGCATCAGCAGAAAATATCAAGAATAGTTTTTGATAGTCACCACCAAAATGGAAAAAATCACAGTATCTCATCAGATTTCCAGATAAGTTCACAGATGCAGAATCCATTCATTAAAAGAGAAGCCAGATGCCCCTTAAGAAGAATCCTGAAATACCCCATAAGTACATACAGTAATTATAGGAACATCTGTGGTCATTTGCGAGAGTAACTACTTGTTTTTCCCCTCTGGGTCAATTATATATCATGTCAGAGCAGAGATTGATACTGAGAGATCCAAAAAGCAATTAGAGGCAAAGTGTATTCAACTAAGTGACCAGGTGATAGTTATGGCCTAAAATAAAGCTGAGAGTAGATCCATTGGGTATACAAATATACCTATTTTTCCTAGATGTATAATTTGGATACTTTTATTCATATTGGTTTCCCGCAATTGTAATTAGAGGCATAGTAGGAATAAAAAATGGTAATTCCTGAAGCTATCTCCTGCCAAGATTGTAATCAGAAATAATGCTTTGTTTCTGAAGGAGTTGCAGAGAATAGTAAATTGGATTTCAATGATAGAATGGTAATGGTCACCAATACATCCTTGTTGAATTCCATGGTCTGGAGTACAAAAAACAAGATGGATCAAACTTTGTAATAGTAAATCACTATAAAATTAACCAAGTTATAACTTCAACCACCAATCCCTTGCTGTTGATATTTCATGGGTGCACAATTACCCAGTGTGGTACTCGATATATAGTTACTGATTTAGGGAAATCTCTTTCTCACATCTATCAGCAGAGAAGATAAAAAGCAACTTGATTTTATAAGAATACCTGTATAACTTCATAATCTTTTCCCGTATTATCTTATTTTTCCTACTCTCTGTCATAATACAATCCTCAGGAATGTTGATTATACATTGTTTAGAAAGGATTCACTTTGTTGGTTGTGTAATAAAAATTGGAACTGGTGAGTAGAAATGTTAATGTCTACATAACTCATAAGAATTATGTATCAGAGGGTGGGAAGGAAATTGCACAAAGATCAGGGACCTGCTCAATACGAGTTAATTATGAGAATGTTATGGGCTGGGAGATACAGTGGACATTTCCTTTAAATTGAAACATAAGGTATTATACTTCTACTTACCAAGAATGTCACATCATTAGTGGACCTTATTGGATTTGGAGAATAGTATATAATTCTTCTGCAAATTTCTTTTGCAAAAAATTTTTAGGTCACCCAAGCATCGACCATTTTAAACTGGGGCCTAGAAAAAAACAGGACTCTTCGCTAACTGACAGCTGCTTTGTAAGCTACCTATCCCAGATCCACCCAGAATCAATGATCTGATAGCTTATCAATGATTGGAGCTTAGTGTATCTTCTATATAAGACTATCTTATTGGAAAGCCCAACAGAAGGGCCACAGCACCTACTTTCCATTTTCAGAGCAACCTCTGGGTGCTACAAGACCCTTGGTGAGGCTGAACCATGGGATATCAAATGACTATGCAATCTAAGCTATTTTTTATGAATAAGATGTTACTATATTCATTAAGTCGTGCTGGGTTGGAAAAGTCGTATTTCAGGAGGTAAGTAGAGCTTTCCAGATAAAGTAGATGTGTAGAGCACAGAATTTAATCTGTTGCAAAAGTGTCTCTCTTGGCCTGTATATATGATTTCATTGGGTGGGAAGGGAATATCTAAACTGACAAAGGAAGAAAGAAAACAGATGTGCTTCACAGACAGATGTGCTTCACAGACAGGTAGTTGACACTAGCTAAATATAGTTCAATTATGTCCCTACATAGGATGACTCTGAATGACCATGGTACAGAAAATTCTTACAATGGACAGAGCCACAGCAGTACACCTGATTGTGCATTTCATATGGAGAGTGATAAAATAATTAATCCAAAAGAAAAAATACTCTTCAACTTGGAAATTTAAAAACTCTTCATTAAACAAATATTAAGGCAAATGTAAAGAATAAATCAAAATTGAATGTATAAACTATCAAAAATGAAATAGTTTATTGCAGTCCATATAGTCAGGAAAGCTTAAAACATTTACTATATATCTCATTACAAGAATTGTTAACCAAATCCGGTACTGAGTATAATAGCAAATAAAGAAATTTACAAATTGTTGGAATTAACAATTTGTAGGAACTTCCTACAAAGTAGAAAACTTGGACCTTCTTTCTACCCACAAACACAACTGATTAAGCTACAATTAATGTATAGATTCCCTTGGTGATAAACCACTTCAAAGTTTTCTGTACCATAGTAGAACATGATACTAGATCAAAGGCAATAAGGAGATTTAGAGTATACCCACTCATCTGAGATCCTGTCCCAGATATAGTGCTATAATGATTAGGAATAAATCTACCATGTTTCCCTGAAAATAAGACTGGGTCTAAAAAAAATAAAAATAAAGGCAAATGCATGCCATTTAACAAAATTAGATAAAATACAGTGGACCCTCAAGTTACGACTGGCCTGACATACAAACAACTTGGGTTAATTAGGTTAGTGGAAGATTCATTTACCTCTTGTTATCTATAGTGAGTCCCCAGATAAACATCCAGATTTCAGCTGTATTGACTTACAACCAACTTGAGATACAACTAGCCCTCAGGAACTGATTGAGTTCATAAGTCAAGAGTTCACTGTAATTGGAAGTTTGAAAATTCAAATGAAGTTTTGATCATAGTATCCTACTCTACAAATAATTATGATGTCTATTTTGCTACCTGTACACAAAGTTCTTCCTTAACTGCCTTTCTGAGACATCTAGTTACAAGAAGATGTATTTTTCACCCTCTCTACCATCAAATATATATTTTTGAAAATTGAAAAGAAAAATGATTTTGTAATCATGTCCTTTTTCCCCATCTAGAAAACACTGCCTGTTTAAAATTATTTAAATAAACTGTCAAAATCAATACAAAAAAAAAAAAAAGACTGGGTCTTATATGTATTTATACTCCAAAGAAAACAATAAGGCTTGTTTTCAGAGAATGTCGTATTTTTTCAACAATCTACATTTATTCATGTACAAAAATCTGCATTTATTCAAATACAGTTATGTCATCTTCTGAAACACCATCATAAAAACACCCAAAACCTCAAATTCTGGCCTGAATTTTTTGTGACTCCATTTCCTGTAGAACCATTCACTCCAATCTCTCATGTTAACAAGAGTGCTGTCCTTCACTGAGGACTTCTTGTCCGTATACCCTGTTTATAGTGCCCTGACAACACAGCTGTCAGTGACTTTATCCCATAAATTCTTCACTCAAGTCACGACCTGCAGTCTAGGCTTAAAAGCTTCTATTAAAAGTCTGTTAAAGTCTTCAAAATGTTATTTGAAGACTTACAAGACCAGAGTAGCAACAAAAATGATGACAGTTAAAAATGATGGTACACACAAAAGTGATGAAAAATTGCAGCCACGAAAATTCAGAAAATACTTATTTCACACAAGTGTGTTAAGTATGTCTATTACAACATACAATGTATTGAATTATGAAGATTCACGTTAGGCACAACCATGTCTATTCATTATCAAGTGTGCATGTTTTTTGTGTAGTGTCTGTACTCTGAATAGTCATTCATCAATAAGTCTCAAATTTATCTGTTTACATAGGCATTTACCTTTTACCCAAAGGTGTCTGGTGGAGTATTTACAAATACTTATGATTTATATTATTTAAAGTATTGTCAATATTTAGCTACATATTTTATAATTTAGTACGTCCATCATGTGTTGCAACAGACATACTAAATGCATCCATCTGTTTGATGGGGCTTATTTTGGGGGTAGGCCTTATAGTATAAGCATCCTGAAAAATCATGCTAGGGCTTATTTTCCAGTTAGGTCTTATGTACAAAGAAATATGGTAGTCCTCAGCTTCACCCAAGCGAGGTAAGAGCTTCTTTGACCATACATAAGCACCTCAAGTTTTTCAAAAGGAATCCCCAGAGGACTGGCTTCTATCTTTCCAGTCTTGGAGCACTGACAGGCCTGATATAATCCAGCATCCCAGGAGAAAATGGAGGCAGCAACTTGAGCTGGTAAGCACCACTGATTACTATCTGTCTCACCTACTCCCCACTCCTCAGCATAAAAACAAAACAAAACAAAATTCTAGCTCTCAGCTTGCCCCTCAGGATGGAAAGAGTTGATTTGTGTATTTGGTGCCCCAACTTCTTTGGACATACCTAAGGATTTAGCATTTTCTCACCCAATTTGAATCTCTGATGGATCTGGTACAACCTGGCTGCCTGGGAAGAACAAATGTGGCTTGGGCTGGTAGATACCATAACTACCGAACAAAAGTATTTAGAAGATTCAAAAGTTACACAAAAGAGAAAGTATTTCAATTAAAAAAATCAAAAGCAGAAAAGAACATTGCAAGAAAAGATAGGCAAAAATATTTATATGTTGTGTACAAGAAAATCACTTCAAAAACACACAAAAGTTGAAAGTGAAGATGGAAAAAAGGGGTCCCAGCACCTGGAAGGAAGCTCCCCTGCCACTATCCCATGCTTCTAGGGCAGAGAAGCTAAGATGGTCCCAGAACCCAGAAGGAAGCTCCCTTGCTGCCATCCCAAGCTCCTAGGGCAGAGAAGGTGAGCCAGTCCCAGCACCCAGAAGGAAGCTCCCTTGCCACCATCCCAAGTTCCTAGGGCAGAGAAGGTGAGCTGAGTGGGAGCCAGAAGCACCCCCCACCTCGTGGAAATGAGAAGATACATAAACAAGCCTCAAAAACAGACTTCTGGATCATCTACAGCAACCCCAAAGGGAAATGAGATGGAACACTCTGATACTCAACCACCTGGACTCTCTGAACTGCCAACAAAAGAGGATCTGGGAAAAATGAAATCAGAAATAATTACTCAGATAATAGCAAAGATTTTGCTCATGGTGCAAGACATGATTAATAAATCTGGAGAGGACACAGATAAAAAAAATAGAAGATCTGAGGAACATGATGGAATCCCAACATAGGAAACAAATGGAATCCATAAAACAGATGCAAACAGATTTCCAGGAGATTAAAAACTGCATCAAAAGTCTGCACAGCAGAATGAACCAATGTGAGAATAGAATTTCAGATATAGAAGAAAAGATTGCAATTAGTGACCAGGAAAAAAATTGCTTTAAAATTGTAAAGGAACACAAGAAATCAATCCAGCAGCTGCTAGATGATGCAAAGAAGAATAACATAAGACTGATTGGAGTCAATGAAGAAAGAGGAGAGAGTGCAGATGACATAAAAAAACTGTTCACAGAAGTGATGGCAGAAAACTTCCGAAGCAGGGGAAAAGAACTTGACATACAGATAAGTGAGGCATATAGGACTCCAGCTAGCCTTGATCAAAAAAAAAAATCTACACATAGGCATATAATAGTTAGGATTCCAGAAACCCAACAGAAGAACAAAGTTCTATAAGCAGTGAGAGAAAAGAAACAAATCACATACAAAGGAAAGCCCATCAGAATCACAGCAGACTTCTTAATGCAATCCATTAAGGCAAGAAGAGCTTGGAGTGATGTATTTCAAGCCCTAAAGGAAAACAGCCTCCAACCCAGATTCATGTACCCTGCAAAACTATCTTTCAAAATTGATGGAGAAATAAGATACTTTCATGATAAAGAGCACCTCAGGAACTTCATGAATATCAAACCAGCACTCCAAAAATTTTAGACAATACCCTAGGAAAAGACAATGAAGATCACAACCCCAGGAAACCTAGCAGAATGAATCCATTGAGTGTGACAAACACAAAGGGGGAGAATCTTTTAAACTTTTGACTTCATCTCCCTAATGAGTGTATAGTTCAATCTTGTTATTGTACTGATTAGTATTTTTCTGATTCTAGAGTTGCACACCTTTCCTTGTGCTATACTGGCTATTTATCATCTTCTTATGTGTACTTTTTAATTGGGTTGTCTATTAATGAGCTCTAAGAATTCTTTATGTATTCTGCTCATAGGTTATATGCATTGTAA
Source organism: Heterocephalus glaber (assembly GCF_053883595.1). Lineage (NCBI taxonomy): Eukaryota > Metazoa > Chordata > Mammalia > Rodentia > Bathyergidae > Heterocephalus > Heterocephalus glaber. The sequence goes on from NW_028258138.1 coordinate 71,121,924, forward strand.
ATATGGTCTGTTTAAGGACTACTTTTCATTTTAATGAGGTCATTTAAAGTTCTAAATTTTGATGGAATCTCATTTATCAATTTTTTTTCTTTTATACATCATGTCTTTTGTATCCTAGGTAGTTCTTGCCTACCCTGAATTCATAAACATTTTCCCTTATAATTTCTTCTTAAAATTTTATACTTTCAGGCTTTCATATTTAGGTTCATAGATCCCTTCAAGTTATTTTCATGTATGGAAATAAAGAGTTGAGGTTAATTTTTTATATACAGATACCAAGTTCTAGTGCTGTTTGCTGAAAATATTATCTCTTCCTCAGCTCTTGAATTGAGTTTATATTCTATAGCATGCTAATGTTAAATAATCTTTCCAAAACTCAGTGGACCATATATGTGTGATTCTATTTCTAGATTCTCTGTTTTATTCCAATGATCTATATGTCTTTCCTTACACCAACACTGCCTTGATTACTGTAGCTTTAGAAGAAGTCTTAAAATTAGGTACGAAACGTCTTCCAACACTGTTTTTGTTTTATTGGATTTTTTGTTTTTGTTTTTGTTTTTTTAACTTTTCTAGGTCCGAGAAGGTTCTGTTCTACTTCTGGTCTCCCGATAGCTTTTACCATGAACAGCTGTAGAATTTAGTCCAATACTTTTTCTCCAACTACTGACAGGATCATGTGGCTTTTTCCTTTCCTCTGTTAAAACGATGACTTTTGGGGGTGGATCTTCTAAAGCTGAACCAACACTGCCATCCCTCTAATAAAACCACTTTCTACATACTGCCACATCTGACCTCTAATAGTTTGTTTTGTTAAAGACATTTCTATCTATGTTCATACTTTTTTCTCCTATTATCTTTATCCGGTTTTAGGATTAGCACAATGTTGAGTTCCTAAAATAAGGGAGAAGTATTCCTTCTTTTTTCTGCTTTAATTGTTTGATATAATTTATCAATTAAAATGTATATGATCCTGCTATTGTCATATAGGTAGGTTTTCAAGCTAGGAATATACTTTCTTTAATAGGTGCTATTCAAATTTTATATTTCCTCCAGAGTTAGTTTCATTAATTTGTCTTCCAAGGTACTTCTTAGAAGTTGTCAAATTTCTTTCAAAAAAGATTTTTGTAAAATGCTCTCTATATCCTTTTAAATTCTGTAAAATCTGTGGTAATGTCTCCTAGATCTTGATATTATAATTTTAAAAATGTATAATTGATATTGTGTAACAGGAAGAAAAGGTCTAAAGGAGCAGGGGAAGTGGGAGGGGTAGGGGAAAGGAAAAAAAAGGGAAAGAAAAACTATGAGAAAAGGAAAAAATGGGAACAAAGTCTTTGCAAATAAGGAAGAGTGGAGGGGGCAAAGGGGGGAGGGTAAGGGAAGGGGAAAAAAAATAACCAAGATACTCATGTAATGGTACAATATCCCAATGATGAATGTAATTGTATTTTATGCATTAAATGTACCAATAAACTTAATGGGAAAAAATATTTAAAAAAATAAGATGGAAAAAGGTATATTATGAAAAAATATGGAAGACAAAAAAAAAAAAAACCTGCTTGCTTCTTTGTAGGGAACAGGGGAAGAGGACATTACCAGAACCTCTGCGGTGAGTCCTGGTCTCCTGCGAGCCACAGCAGCACACGGCGAATTACAGGAAAGGTAGAAAAATGACACTGAAAAGAAGCTGAGCTTTGGGTCTGATCAGTGCTGCTCTGGGCAGCAAAGACAAAAGCCCTCAGTTTACTACACCTTTTATTCAGTACATCGGGAGAAACAAATGTAACAAATGACTTGCAGAGCGTTCAGTACATCCTGGGTAAATAAGATGTTAACAGTCCAAGAACAATGAGGAACTGAGTAGATGTTTGTTCTCCCAGGATGTTTTCAGCTCCCAGGATGTTTTTTGTCCTGGAGAATCACAGCATCACTGGATCATTGAGGTCTCAGTTGTGACCGGAGACCAAATTGGAGTTATTCTGTAGCTGGGCTGTAGGCAAGAGAACTAGGATAACCAAATGATTTTACCCTAAAATTTTGTAGCATTGCTCCCAACACTTCTTCACATGAAAAGAGTTGGTAGAGACTCAGTCACTAGCCAGGCTGTTTGGTGGGGCACTTCTGCATGAGCTCCTTACACAAGACTGGGAGTTCTGCTTTCTTCATCTAATGCATGGTCACTAACATAGAAACTAAAGAAGTGAAAAATCTAGTAAAGATATTCTATACAAATGAACAATATAAAACAGATTACCTGACAACTAATAAAAATAACTCTCATAGGGCTGGAGATTTAGCTCAGTGGTTTCACTGCCTGCTGCACAATGCAAGGACTCGAGCTCGATCCCCGGTACCTAAAAAACTAAATAAAAAATAACTCTCATAAAGATACTCATTGATGTCAAGAAAACAATGTAGGTACCATTTGAGGATTTCAACAGAGAAAATATGTAAAAATATCAAATAAAAATCACAAATGATGAAAATAATTAAAAAACTTCATAAGAAGGATCAGTATCAGACTAAAATAGAAGAAAGAATCTGAAAATTCGAAGCTTGCTGGAAATAATTCAGTCAGAATCAAAAGGAAAAAAATGAAAAACAATGAAGATAGATTGAGACATGAGATGCCACCAAGTATACCAATACATGTGTTATAGAAGTCTCAGAAAAGAAGTAAAGAATCCGTTTTTCAAAGAAAAATGACTGAAAACCTCCCGAATCTGGAGAAGAAACTGGATATCCATATCTAAGAAGCCCAAAGAACCTCAAATCCTAAAGAAATCTACCTTGAGGCACATTATTACTAAACAAAGGTCAGAAACAATGTTGAAAGCAATAGGAAAAAACCCAAAACTTTCTATATACAAGAGATTTCTCATAAAATTACCATTTTTTTAAGGTAAGAAAATTACAAGCCAGAAGGGAGTGGATTGATATCATCAAAGTGCTGAAAGAAAAGGGGGAAAAAAACCTGCCAAACAAGAATACCATACCCAGCAAAACTATCCTTCAGAAATGTGAGATTAAAAAAAATGTGAGATAAAGATTTTTCTAGGTAAACAAAAGCTGAGGAAACTTATCTGTACTAAATCTGCCTTGTAAGAAATAATAAAGAGGTTTTTTAAAAAATTGAAACAAAAGGATGTGTTTGCAACACAATAGAAGAAAATATACTCCTTCATAAGGATAAATATATAGACATATCCAAAATACTATGCTTTAATATTGGTAAATTGATCACTTTTTTTTCTCATTTCAAGTTTATTAAAACTTTAGCAGTACAAATTATCCAGGTTGCAGATTATCAAAAGATCAACTCAATGAAGTCCACATTAAAAAAAAAAAACAACAAAAACAGGACATAAAGTAACCCCAAAAATACTGAAAACAACATAAAGGATATTCACCAGCATGTCTCTAAAACTTAAATTTTGAGATAGAAAGGAAATAAATTCATACAACTCACTCACCCAATTTTTTTTAGTTTTTTTTTTTTTCGGTACCGGGGATCGTCACTCATCCAGTTTTGTCTTCATGTGTTCTAGGGCTAGATTCATGATCAAAATTTTTGTTTTTATCATGTACATGGTCATTCTCTGCAGCCTTTGATTTTTGGTTTTGGTTTTCCACTGAGGATCAGGTCTTCTCATCATTCCTTAGTTTATGATGTGGAGGACTTTAATTCAGTCTTGGCTTTGTTTTATTTTTGAGAATGGACTTTGATCTCTGTCAGCCTTTTTTTTTCCCTGTTACTACTTGAGCTATTATGTTGATCACACATTCTTATATAAAAGTTAAAATATATTAAAAATAACTAACTAAACTATACAATATGAATAGGAGAAAATTGACAAAATATTAAATTGTGTTGAGATTAATGTGTAAAGTTTTTGTATACTATTGAAAGTCAGTTATTATTATGAGACTTGTATTTTATGTAACCACAAAATATGCTTTCAGAAGTTACACAAAAAAAGGAATCAAAATATTTGGGTTTTTTAAAGCCCCCAAAATTACAGGAAGAGAGACAAAAAGATTTATACGTCATCTACAAGAAACTCACTTTAAATTTAAGGACACACAAAGACTGAAAATGAAGAGGGGAAAAAGGTATATCATGCAAAAGAGAGGAGAGTTAGCTATAGTTACTTTAGATAGACAAAGTTAAAAATCACCACAAGCGACAAAAAAGGACATTATATAAAAGCAGAGTCCACTGTTGGAAGATAATAATTATAAATACCAGTAAAACCTTGGATTGTAACTTATCCTGTGAGTGTTCCACAAGACAAGCAAACATTTCTGATAAATTTTACCTTGATGAACAAGTGATGTCTTGTAATATGCGTGGCATGGGATGTGGAATGTCACATGACCACAACTGAGCCAGTGGCTCTTCTCTCTCTCACTGTGGGATTGTGGTTCATTGTCTCTCTACAGCAATAAGTTATGGAAGGGCCTCTGGAGAAGAGGAGGAGAAAAGGTGAAGAAATTCTCACTTCAAATTAGATTAGGGAGATGTGTAAAATGTGGGAAACTTTATAAAAAATTGAAATTTTATAGAAAAGCACCACCCAAATAAGGCTGTATCAGTTGAGCAATGAATCTGTTTAATGATAATGCAATGTCATATTTCTGCAAAATCCTCAAAAGGCAAAACCAAGTGTTATTGGATAGGTTGCTTGTTAAAGTTGCACACAAAGAAAAAGGTTCCATTGAACCAATAAATAGCAGTGATTCCCTTGCTAGTGAAAGTTCGATGCAGTAACATTCCTCTCTCTCGACACTCTCACACCAGCCATGAGGGTTTTCAAAGGTAAACACAGGTTAATTTATTTTTCTTTATGCTTTATATTTTCCTTATTATTTTATGTTAACAGTATTATAATCATTTTTATATAAATATTTTTGGTTCTGGAACAAATCATCTGAGTTTGCATTATTTCTTATGGGAAAATTCACTTTGATATACAAGTTCTTTGGATTACAAGCATGTTTCCAGAACAAATTATGTTTGCAAACCAAAGATTTACTGTAAGTGTGCAACCAACATGAGAATACCTAATTAACAAAGTAAACATTGACTGAATTAAACAGAGAAATAAGCCGGGTGTGCTGGCCCACACCTGAAATCCCAGCACTCTGGAGGCTGAGGCAGGAGGATACTGTGAGTTTGAGGCCAGCCAGGCCTACATAATGAGTCTAAGGCCAGCCTGAACTACACAGTGAGACTCTCAAAAAAAAATAGTTGGCAATATAATAGTAATAGGAAATTTCAGTATCCCACTTTTAATAGTGAACAGATTATTCAGATAGAAGATTAAATGGATTGCAAGGAGTAACAATACAAATGCAATGGATTTAACAGATATGTATTGAAATTGCTGCCCAACTGCAGCAGAACACTCATTGTTCTCAAGCACACATGGAACATTTTCCATTACAGATAACGTGTGAGCCCACAAGTCTTCACAAATTTATGAAGATTGAAATCATACTATGTATGCTTTCTGATCAACAAGAAATGAAACTAGAAATCAATTACAAATAGAAACTTTAAAATTCATAAATATATGGAAATTTAAAAACTAGAAATAAGTAATAAAAAATTTTGTGACAAAAAACACTATCAAAAATGGTGAGATGCAATAAAAGCAATATTAAGAGGAAAGTCCTAGCAATACAAGTCTGCATTAAAGTTATGGATGATCCTAAACAACCTAAATTAACTTTTCTTTCAAGGAACTAGAAAAAGAGAATCAAACTAACCCTAATGTGGCAGAAAGGAAGTAAAGATGACAGCAGAAATAAAAACAATAGAAAAAGTCAAAATTGTATTTTTTACACTATCAATGAAGTTGACAATTGTGGTGGATTAACAAACGGTCAACTTATAAAACCCAGCTGAACTGAATCAGTGTGGTCTGGGCATGGAAGACCCACCTAACGATTGTTGCCAGTAGCATAAAAAGAACTGGAGGGGAAGATCAGGGGCTGTTGATTTCCTAGGAGAAGCTTGCTAAGGTTGGTTTTCCTGAGGTGAACTTGGCTGTTCTCATAGGAGGAGCTTGGTTCCTCACTGTCACTGGGAATGGCTGCTGTTCTTGTCAAGGAAGCTCTGATTGTCACCATGGACATCACTTCATGGCTCCAATGTAGATCCCTCAGCCTGGTGGCATAAATCCTTCACCCCATTGGTGCAGGTTTTCTGGCTTCTACCACTGGCCTTTGGGACTTCTAGGTGCAGATCCTCTATACAAACAAGCATGAGACATTGCTGTGAGCCCTAGGCCACTGGCTGGACTCATGGAGAACATTGCCTTGGACTTTAGGCCTTCAGCTGGACTTGGGCAGGACATTGCTGTGGGATCGAGGCCATTAGCTGGATTCTTTGGGTCTCTAGTGTGCAGCTAGATCTCTTGCACTGCTCTGGATTTGACTTTTTGGGTGAATATTATGATCCTATATGTTATATGTTCTGTATTAAATCTATTTCCCTTGCAATCCCAGACAGCAGCAACAAGACTTTACCTAGATTAAGAAAAAGAAAAAACTCAATCAGAAATGAAAGAAGGAATTTATAACTGATGCCACAGAAATAAAAAAGATGAGACTATTATGAGCAACTATATATACACCAACAAACTGAATAATCTAGAAATGGAAAAATTCCTACAAACATACAACCTACTGAAACAGATAATAAAGAAATAGAAAGTCTAAACATATCTCTAATATAGAGACAGAATTAGTAATCAAAAACCAAAGAAAAATCCAGAACCAGATGATGTCACCATTGAATTTTATCATTTAAATAAGACACTAATACTTCTCAAATTTTTCCAAAAAAATTGAAAATGAAAGAAAACTATTTTCTTATTTCAAGAGGTAAGCATTACTGTGACTCCCAAAAGCAAAACATGTGCACACACATGAAAAGAAAATGCAGATGAGTACCTATGGTAAATGCAGATGTAAAAATACTCAAAATATTAGCAAAGTGAATCTGACATCACACTAAAAGATTCATAAACCATGAGCAAGTGGGATTTATCTCTGGGATGTAAAAATGATTCAACATGTGAAAATCGTGCTTTCTGATTTCAAAATATGTTACAAGACTACAGTAATCCAAGCAGTATCCTTCTGGCATAAAAACAGTCGTATAGACCAACAGAGCATAATAAAGAGCCAAGAAATAAATCCATACATATGAAGTCAACTAATGTTGGGTAAAGATCCCAAAAATACACAATAACAAAAGAATTCTCTGGTGAATAGATGGGTTGGAAAAATGAGCAGCAACGTGTAAAAGACTGTAATTGTTCCCATATATTTTCAGAAATCACAAACAGATTGAATACTTAAACATAATAATACCTTAAATTGTAAAATAGAAGGAAACATAAGAAAAAAGCTTCATGACATTGATCTCGGCAATGACCTCATGAATATTATGCCATAAACATAGGAAACATAAGTGGGGTTATAGCCAACTAAAAATCCTCTTAACTGCAAAGAAAGAGTGAAAAGGCAATGCACAAAATGGGGAAAAGATTTTGTAGGCCATATGTATGATAAAAAATTAATTTCCAGAATATATAAAAATCTCCTAAACAGCTCAAATGCCCATCAACTGGAGACTGGATAAAGAAAATGTGGTTTTTTTATAAAACGGAGTACTACTCAGCCATAAAAAAGGAGAAATTAGAGATATTTATAGCTAAGTGCATGCACATTGAGGCAATACTCTTAAGTGAAATAAATAGGACACAGATGTGTAAATACCGAATGGTTTCTCTGGTGTGAGAAACTGAAAGTGTAAAGAAGGACTAAATGTATAATAGGTCATGTGAAATAGGAAGAAAAGGGGCAAAGGGGAAGGAAGTGGGAGGGCTAGAGGAAAGGATAGAAGGGAATGGGATTAATATGAGAAAATGGAAAAATAGGTACAAAATTTTTGTAAATAGGGAGGGCTGGGGGGGTTGAAGGGAGGGCTGGGCAAGGGTGAAAAACAAGAACCAAGAGAGACTATGTAAAGGTGCAAATTTCCAATGGTGAATGTCATTATATTGTATACCTAAAATGTACCAATTATTAGAATGAATAATTGATAGTGTAAAATAGGAAGAAAAGATCCAAAGGGGTAGGGGTAGTGGGAGGCACAGGGGAAAGGAAAAAATGATGAGAAATGGAAAAAATGGAAATAAAGTCTTTGTAAATAGGGAAGGGTGGAGGGCGTGAAGGGAGGGCCAGGAATGGGGAAAAAATAAGAACCAAGATGCATTATATAAAGGTACAATTCCCAATGAGAAATGTAATTGTGTTGTATACCTACAATGTACCAATAAAAGAATTTAATACAAAAAAATAAAAAATAAATAAATAAACTGAAAAAAAAAAAAAAAGAAACTACGTAAAACATTACAGGAATTTGAAGAAGCATTTTATTAACAAAATGGAAGGAATGCCCAGAAAGAGGATTGTGTTCCAGTGTTTGAGGAATACAGGGAGTACAGGAAAATTAAAGCTAAGCTTAGGCTTCTTGAAGTTCTTATCAGCAAACAGAATTCTTCAAAATCCATATAAAATATGCTCCTTGAAAATTCACATCATAAAATCAGTTGTAGGGCCGGGGATTTAGCTCAGTGGGTTCGCCGCCTGCTGCGCAAGGGCAAGGACCCGAGTTCGATCCCCGGTACCAAAAAAAAAAAAAAAAAAATCAATTGTATTCCGTGACGTTGTCATCATGTGTACTTGACTGGTCCGTGAGTTCATTTTGTCAGGCATTCAGAGAGTCTCATTTTGTGCTTGGTTGTGGTGCAACTAAGAAAGTGAAGGGAAGGTAAATTGGCCCTCTCGGGGAACATAAGTGATGTTCCATGTTGACCACAGACTGTCCTCTTCACCTTTAGCAAACATACAGTCTCCTTCATTGTTTTCTACTACCAACACATCCTGTTACCAAAAGACTAGAATTTTATCCTTTCAATTTCAAGAACTTTGCAAATACAAAGCTTTTTGTTAATTACCTTTTTTTCCCCATTGCTGAGGAAAATTGAGAGGAAAAGCTTCATATTCAACTCTTCGGTTGCCTTTTTCTTACAGAATGACTGAAAATTTGAAAGAAAAACCTATAGAAGTGCACATATGCAACTGTGTTCTGTTTTCCTAGAAAACCAAAATCAAACTGAGATTACAAGTCCTACTGTGAAACACTTTTCTGTTTAATTTCCAAAGTGACACCTCCTCACAGGTAAAATATTAACAAAATTTTGCAATTCAGTGGTCACATAGCTTGGATGAAGATAATAGCAGCTACACCAAAAAGTGACCTTGTTTAGCCTATTGAAAACATATATCACACATCACACACAGAACTGAATCATACCATGTGCTGCCTATGGGACTTAAATTACTGTCTGTTCCTAAGTTACAGATTATCAGCTGATGATGCATTTGTCTGGAATGTGTTCTGGCCTATTCCCCCTACCCACCTCCAGATAATGTGAGAAAACAACCATGTCAGTATGTAGGAACTTGATGGTGCTCAGATTATTATGTTTAATCAAATTAAATTGGCAAGGTAATCATTATACCTAAGTAAATCTCATAACAAGGGCTATACCACTGCATTTTTACATGAACTTCAGGGGGCTGCATCTTTTTTTTTCTTTTCCTCTTTAAATCAGTAAAATCTGTACAATGAAACACCCTCTAAAAGAGGCCACCTTTTCCTTAATCATATTCTGTTAAAGCAGCCATTTACAGTATGTGTAGTGGTATGCCCCTTGTTATACACTCTTAGCATCTTTTGTTCTTTGGCTTTGCATGGCTTTTCTTCAGGTACTCTTGGTATCATTCAGCTAATCACTTTTATGAAATGGTGACTTCATTTGTGTTAACAATACAGTGGGCTTAATCTAAGTGTTAATTTCTTTTTCCTAGTGCTTTTGGGTTGATGAGTGCCTCACTTTGTGCCCATGTTTTGCATGCAGCAACTCATGCATGGTTTTCTTAACTAGCTAATATTAAAAGTTTGTTTCATACAAAAATGGAATTTTGTAACATTAATAAGGTGAGGGAAACATGAACCTCAAACTTCTGGCACTATTACATAAGTAAGCACATGAAATAGCTTGATAATAAATAAATGTTTCTAGTACTTCATATTTCACTGGTGTGTGCAATGCCTTTTTTAGGAGGGGAAGCAATCCAATGGTAGTGAATGTGTAATGGGAAAATTAAAAAAGCACTAAATCCAAAAAAAAGATGCACTACAGATTCAAAGCAGGCTTAATTAAAAAGAGAAAAATCTTCAAACATAATATGAGAAAGAAAAAATAAACCTAACAGAAGATATATTAATGTAAAAATAGGAATTGAGCGAAATAATGTCAAGGATGCTAGGGAAGAAAGCAACTGCCTGAGCAGAATTCTGTATTTAGAACAAAAATATCCTTGAAAAGATGTCATCAAATTAAAGTGTCTTCAACAAAGAAAAAATTTAAAAACTCTAACAGGAAATCTTCACTAAGGAAAAAAACTAAAAGATCTGTAAGAAGTGAAATTCATCTGTGATACTGTACAAGAACAGAGATGAAAGAAGAAAAATGAATCACAAACATTCCCATGGTTAAACCAAGGGAATATTTCAGAGTAAATTAAATGTCTTTGAGAATGAAATATTTTGAAAATTGAAATACTAGAGAAAATAGATAAAAAGTTGAGAAGAAGTCCATTAAATTTCATTTTCAAATTTCTTGAAATGGTTAATTGTATGTGTCAAATTGTCTGGGTTAAGTAATGCCCAGTTAGATGATAAAACATTGTTTCTGGGCTGAGGATGTAGCTCAGTGGTACAGTGTTTGCCTAGCATATGCAAGAGTCCCTAGCACTGAGAACAAAGAAAAGAAAAACAGAAAAACATTGTTTTCTCAGTGTTCAAAGGGTTTCAGGATGAAGAATATCTGCCTTCACCAATGTAAGTGGATGGAATCCAATCCATTGAGGGCTCAGGAGAAGGGAAAGTTGAATTCACTCTTATCCATTTCTTTCTGCTTTTGAACATCAAAGCTTAATGTTGATAAGTATTCATGTACTTAGACTTATACAGTTTTCCTCAGATTCCCTGGTTCTCAGCCTTTCAGACTCAGACTAAATTACTATCTCATTAGTTTCTTTGTAGACAGCATATTGTGGAACTTCTTAGCCTCCATAATTGTGTGAGCCAATTTCCATGATAAATCTTATACTATTGATTGTTTCTCTGTGGAGAATCCTAATATAAACCTTAGAATTTCCAGAAAATAGGACAGGTACTAACCTATGTTACACTTTGATATGTCTCGAAAACATTTCCATCCTTGTAGGTAACATTAACAAAATAATAAATCAATAAATGCACATATATTAGATAATTGAGTAGAAAATAGATAAACTATTACTGAACATTTTCTTTCTCCCTCTCTTGTGAAGGAAAAAATAAAAGGGAAAAAATTCAATAGGAGAAATAATAATTCTAAATTGATATATACCTAATGGCATATCTTTAATGTACAGGCAGCACTTTCTAAGCATTCATATCTCAACCACCTTTTCACTTTGCCTGCTTCCTTGCTGTGTGAATGTGTCTGTAAATTGATAGAGCTTAAAAAAAGCAAACGGAACAAAACTAAAGTGAAAAATATTCAAATCCACAATTGTAATTGGAGGTTTTAACACACCTCTCTTTTCTCAGTGAAGAAAAGAAGCAGAGAAAATTACTAAGAATAAAGATAATGTGAACCACAAGATTAATCAACATACACTGTAGTGCATTACATCCCACACTTATAAAATACACAGTATTTTCATGTGCATATATTTACCAAAGGTATATATTTGCTGAATAATGTATTTCAATAAATTTCACAGGATTAAAATACTACACAGTATATTCTCTAACCACAAGATAATTAAGATTATCAATAAGAGAAAAATAGAAAATGCTACAAATGGTTCATGATAAATGGTTATACTTTTTTTTTTTTTGGTACCAGGGATTGAACTCTGGTCCTTGTGCTTGTGCAGCAGGCAGTGAAATCACTGAGCTAAATCCCCAGCACTAAACGGTTATACTTCTGAACAGCTTATTTGTCAATGAAAAAATCTGAGGGCTGGGGAAGTATTTCAGTGGTGCTGCACCTGCCTGGCAATTGCAAGGTCCTGAGTTTGATACCCAGTACCAGAAAAAAAAATCTGTATAAAAATTGGAATATATTTTAAACTGAATTACAAAACTATTGTGTGTCAAACTTACGTAGAATTTATACCTGTGCCTAGTATGGAATTTATGTTTTACTTCATATTAAAAAGTAAAGAAAAGCTGAAACCTCATGGTGTTAGTGTCCTTTAAGAGACATTATCGAAGACCCCAGCAGTGGGCCTACAAAACAGCATGACATCCATGAGATAGGAAAGAGAGAACAAAAGATACAGAGGCAGAAACTTGAGAGAAGCTTGGTCTTGGGTCAATCTAAGATGCTCTGGGCAACAAAGACATCAGGAATATCCAATGTTTATTCATTACAAGCATGGGAAGGAGGGAAGCTGGACAAGCCTTAGGACACTTGCATATAGTGGTTATCAGAGGCAGGACTGTAGAATGAGGGCACTAGCATAACAGAAGAGGACAAACAGTTAATTCAGAGGGGAAGAATTTCATTGGAGTCAAATTGACCTTAGCTGAAAGTGAACTCAGCCAAACCCTGATACTTCACAGACTAGGATTAAGTCTAAGTAGCAGCCATTAGCAAAGCAGCAGTACTAGCCCAACTGTGCTATCTGACATGCCCATTTAAGTCATGTAAAACTTTGGTCAGAATCACAGCAGACTTCTCAGTGTAAACCCTCAAGGCAAGAAGAGCTTGGAGTGATGTATTTCAAGCCCTAAAGGAAAACAGCCTCCAACCCATATTGATGTACCCTGCAAAACTATCTTTCAATATTGATGGAGATATAAGATACTTTCATGACAAAGAGCACCTTAGGAACTTTGTGAATACCAAACCAGCACTCCAAAAAATTTTAGACAAAATCCTAGGAAAAAACCATGAGGATCACAACCCCAGGAAGCCCAGCAGAATGAATCTGTCGAGCATGACAAGAAATTAAACACAAAGGGGGAGAATCCAACAAAAAGAAAAAGTCATGACAAGGATAAGTCAATATGTATCAGTTATAACCATCAATGGTAATGGTCTCAATTCACCAATCAAAAGAAATAGACTGGCAGAATGGGTCAAGAAGCAAGATCCAATAATATGCTGCATACAAGAAACACAATTCAAAAAGAAACTCAGACTGAAAGTTCAAGGGTGGAAAACAATACTCCATGTGACAGGAGCCTGAAAAAAAGCAGGAGTAGCTATCCTCTTTGCAGATCAAGTAGATTTCAAACCAAACTCTGAAACACTTCTGGTCCCAAGAATTTCAGATAAGGGATAGTCAATTTGTATGTACAAATCTATTGTGAACATGTGTTTTCATTTCTCTTAAGTAAAAACTTAAGAACAGAACTGTTGGTTCTTAACAGTAATACAAGAAATTTCTGTATTGTTTTCCAAAAGGGTTTCATCAATTTACATTCATATTAACAATATTAGAAAGTTTTAACTGGTTTACACCTAAGGTGACATTTGTTCTTTTAAAACTTTTAACTTAATCTCCCTAATGAGTGTATTATATTATCTTGTTATTGTACTGATTAGTATTTGTCTGATTCTGGTGTTGCACAACTTTCCTTGTGCTGTACTGACTATTTATCATCTTCTTGTGTTTACTTTTTAATTGTGTTGTCTATTAATGAGCTGTAGGTGTTCTTTATATATTCTGGTTATATGTATTATGTGTATCATAAGTTATATGTATTATAAACATGTTGTTTTTAGGGACTACTTTTCATTTTCTTAAAGATGTCTTTTAAAGTTCAAAATTTTGATGGAATCTCATTTATCAATTTTCTTCTTTTATACATCATATTTTTTGTATCCTAGGAAATTCTTGTGCACCCTAAATTCATGAACATTTCCCCTTATAACTTCTTCTTAAAGTTTTATAGTTTTAGTCTTTCATACTTAGGTTCATAGATGTTTTCAAGCTGTTTTTATGTATGAAAATAAAGGGTTGAGGTTAATTGTTTACATACCGATACCAGGTGTTCTAGTACCATTTGTTGAAAACACTATCTTTTCCTCTGCTCTTGAGTTGAATTTATGTTCTATAAAATGTTAATGTTAAATAATCTTTCAAAAATTAATGGACCATTTATGTGTGGTTCTAGTTCTAGATTCTCTATTTTAGTCCATTGATCTATATTGTCTTTCCTTACACCAACATTGCCTTGATAACTGTAGCTTTAGAGGAAGTCTTAAAATTAAGTAATAAATATCTTCCAATACTGTTAATAAAAAGGAATAAATGAGAAGACACAAAGATCAGAACAAAGCAATATAGTTGGTTTAAATTTTAAAAATTAATGTAATTCATGCATTAACAGAAATAAGGAGAAATACATGAACATAAAAATACATAAGCATTAATGAAATCTGACAGCTTCTTATGATAAAAATTTTTTTATTCTCTCAGAAAAGATAGGAAGGTCATGAATCTGAACTTTGTTAAATTTAACCAAAGTTATGAAAAATCTTTCTTAATGGTAAATCAATAAAAGTTTTCCTGTTGAGAAAAAAGATGTCTGCTATGTGTCTTTTCTGTTAAACACTGTACTGATGTTGCCAATATTAGTAATTAGAGAAAATAGGAAGGATTTAGAATTCTCATATTCAGCTTGGGGAAATGAAAATTGGTACAGCCACTTTAAAACTTGGCAGCATCTATTAAAATTGGATAGTCACACAATGACCATTTAATGACAGAAATGCATAACCTGTTCACCAATGGATATGTGTATTTGTTCATGGCAACATTATATTAGTCACAAAATGAATACATTAATTGTGGTAGCATCAAAACAAACTTTGGAATATGATTTCAGTATTGAAATTAAATGAACTCCTTCAACAAATGAAATAGAAGCAAGACAAAATAATATGTAATGCATAATTTCATTTATATAAAATTCAAAAATATGTAACAGTAGCCTATAGTAGTAGAAATCAGGATAGTGGTTAGTTTTGGAGAAGAATGAGGATAATGACCCAGTAAGGGAAATTGGCTTCTGAATCTTTTGTTTTATTTTTCTTGAATTGTCTTTTCATTTTAATTCTTGACTTGGATAGTAATTTCATGGGTATGTTTCCTTCATCATAATTCATACATAATAAATATGTATTTAAAAATAAAGCACCAAATAAGAGAAAGTTATAAACTATGAATCAAATGAATCAATCCATCTCTTCCTCTTCTTTCCTTCCTTTTTTTCCTTCACTTCCCTTTCTTCTTCTCTTCCTGCCTACTCCCCCTTTGCCTTCTCCTACTCTTTTTCTCTCAATATTGAAGGCATTGTCACTGAAGTCAGAAGGAAGGCAAGAATGCTCACCTTCTCCACCACTTTTAACTTTATAGGATGTTTTATCAATGCAATTAGGCAAATACAACAAGAGGCATAAAATTGGAAAGGAAGAAATAAAAGTCTATATTTTAGATTATATGATAACCCTGGAATAACTAAGGGAATCCATGTTGAAACAAATATAAATAATGAATTTAGAACGTTGCTTACTAAAATCCAACTATAGAAATTATAATCTTTTAGAAATAATGAAGAGATGAACCCATATAAAATAGGAAAATTTTTAAACTTCCTGAAAGATATAAAAGAATACTTGAATAAATGGAGCACATCTTTTATTCTTGCTTTAGGTATCTAATTAGTTTTCCTCTTTCTCAAGCTTGCTTTTTTCTTGACTTTTAAAAATAAAATGTTTATATCATGAAACACTTGAAAATTTTATTTCCATATGTATTTAAGATCATCTGCCTCCCACAAGTTTCAATATGAAGCATTTTTCCCGTTTTATTTCATACATTTCATTAAGATTGTTTCTTTGCCCATTATTTAAATAGAACTGTTTTAGTTTCTAAAATATTTTTTCAGTGACCTTTAATTATCACTGTGATTAGAATCTAGTATGTACAATTTTGATTCTTTGTTATTGAATAATATTTAACAAATACCTACTTCAGACATAATTTCAGATCCTGATGACATAATGAACAAGTTACCCTACTTCTTTGTCTTTTTGTTACTTAAATTATATTGTGAGAGTCATTTTTTTAAAACTTCATGCAAATATAATTGTGGCTTGGCATAGTAAACATTTTGGTGATATGATTGCTAAGTGGTTTTGTTTTGGTCTTGATCCCTCATTATTACAGAGTGACCTTATCTAATGTCTCCTGAATGTCAGGGGCTACTTATCTCTTGCTTCATTCTGTAAGTGATTTTAATGTCAGATTTCCTGTATTACAGTATTATCTGGTTATCTCTTTATGATATTCTGATGCTCAGTATTTTGTGATTTACCCAGATTATTACTAATAATGTTTTATAGACAATTTTTATCATTCCCACATTCATTTTGAAAAAGTATTTTAGAATAAGACTTTATGACATAGGGCTCAAAGTTTGAAAAATTATATTATTCATTTTCTTGCCTAATGATATTTCCAAATTTAGACTAACAGAGTTTCTTTTCCTTAGTTTCCTATGTGCAACAGAAATTGGTCTTATTTTCTCTGATATGTACAAAAGAATAGATTGAAGTTAAAATGTATCTTACTGTACTTTATATGACTTTATATGAATTTTATTTTAATAAGTATTTAAATATATATTATTTTGACATTTATGTAACAAAAATTTAAGTTAGTTTGTAAAGAAGTTCAATTTTTGTCAAATTAATTTTAAAATTATTGTGTATAGCTTAATAACTAAGTATATGTTGTAGGGCTGAGGATTTAGCTCAGTGGCACTGCGCCTGCCTCGCAAGCACAAGGTCCTGAGTTTGATCCCCAGTACCCAAAAAAAAAAAAAAAGTAAGTATACGTTGTAGCATAAAAATTGCTTTAATGACAATATTAAAATTTTATCTGTTCTCAAATTCTTGTGTAATATTTTAAAATTACCATAATTATTAACTTTAAAACAAACATCAATCATTGTTCATAATGTGAATCTCTTGGAAAACTTTATAAATTTGGAGGGTTTATAAACTGTCAGTTTAAAATATTTAAATCAATAAGAAAATAGGATTTGATGTAAAGAAGTTTGAAGCCAAATTTTTTACCATATATTTCAAGTGAATAAGACTGAACTGGTGTATTAATAGTTGATTAAACATTCCTTTTCATCCTCATTTTCTATCCCATTAATCTTTTCCTCCAATTTTCACACTTATTTTTATAGTGTCATATATATTCATGTTTCCCTAATTCTTCTTTAGAATTAGCATTCATTTAGTAAATGTTTTTATTGAAGCAAAATTTACTTGCTATTTTAATTGTCCATAAAATATATACATATTTATAGGTTACCATGTGATATTTTGATAGGGCATATATGTTGCCTCAATTTCTTTGTGATGAAAACATCTTAATGTAGGAAACTTATATTGAAGCTCTAGAAAAATAAGTATTATAAGTAAAGTTATCATGACTTTTTTATTTGAGCCTTGTTAATCTAATATCAAAACTAAGAAAACTATTGTTTTAATATTTTTCAGCTGCTAATAGGTTATGAAAATGGTACTGTAGTATTCTGGGACTTGAAATCTAAAAGAGCAGAACTGAGAGTTTATTATGATGAGGTAAGTGACTTCTAAAATACTTAAAAAGAGTTTTGTCATTTTGTGTCATTTTTTTGTTTTAAAATTTGTACTTTACCAGCATTTTTTATCATTGGAAAACTACTTGGTTCTGATACAGTGACTCTCATTCTCTTCTGTTGTTCACATACGTTTCTACTCTGGATTATTCTCCTGGGTGGGAATTTTGCCTTGGCTGCCAATTTTTGTTTTGTTTTGCTTTTGCAGTTCATGTACTTTGAATCCTGCAGTATCCTTTATTCCTACTTCTGTCTCAACTCCTTTTCTTTCCTGTAGGTTCCCTGCTTATCTGTTGCCTTATGGTCATTACAGTCTTAAAACACTGTTTTCACATTCCTTAGAAAATTTATTTTCTATGGCAAAAAGGTTAAGTTAGGTTGAAATGCCATATTTTCTAATACTTAACCTCAGAATAAAGTGAGATTTTATAAATGGGAACACTCAATACATAACTGTAAGATCTTGAAATTTTATTGTCCATAACTAAGACCTGATTAAGCTTTCACTTAGGAGAAGCAGCAAACGCTCATTTAAAAGAATAGTCTCCTGGTTGACACTTTCAGTTCAGACATTAATTCCAGGCAATTAATTATTTCCCTTTTCAGAAGACGCTAATATGAAGACAGTGAAGTAAAGGTAAAAGATGAAAAGGGGAATTATTTCTTATGGGTGTTGAAATAAAAGTGATCATGTATACTATGAAATTTGAAAAATGGTGGGAGTGGAGAGTGATAGTGATGAGTAATATCCACTCTTACATGGTAAGAATGCCAAATAATTTTAAGGCAGCACTTAAATAAATAGAAAACATAACATACACACAAGCATAACCATACTCATTCTTTTGTTTCACTTCCATTGGGAAAAAAAACGTCACCAGATGAGCCTGTTATTGCCCTAGCATATTTTGCATGTTTTTCCCCATCCCTTTATATCAGCTAATTTTTTGAAGTTTGGGTGATTAAAGAAATAAAAGATTTCATAAACTCAATAATTCAATTCTTAGTGATGGTCTCAAATTAATATTTTATGGTATATGTAAAATAGTAGGATAGTGAAGACCTCAGAAGTAAATGATATAACATATAGGTAATTTGGCGAGTGTGTTCTTCATATCAATTTTTAGGGCATCTGAAATCCTAAGGAAAGAAGACCTTTTAGGGCTAAGCTAGCATTTTTGTTGTTGTTGTTGTTGTTAAATACACAAAAATAAAGAGTATGGATACTATTCCCTTTCTCAAAAGTAGCAGCTATGGGCTGGGGATTTAGCTCAGTGGTGCCGCTGGCTGCCTTGCAAGCGCAAGGTCCCGAATTTGGTCTCCAGTACCCCACCCCTAAATGAATAAAAATGTACCAGCTAGACAAAAGTCCAAATACCACCTGAATATTTATCCAAGTGGAATTAAGGTAGACCAGGCTAATAAGAAACCTGGAGGAAAATGCTGAATTACCTAGTTTTTCTGTGGCATAGAAAGTGTGGAAGTTTTCCAACTTTAAAAAGTGATTAAAAGTAATTTTCTAATGAAATTTTAAAATGATTAGTAACAACCTATGTTAGTACAGTATAATAATATACCTAATTTATGTCTAGGGATTAATTTAAATATTGACTTCTATGTATATAAATCTATCATCTATTTGACTACTTTAATGGAGACTTCTATGTCTTGTTATTTTAATCTTGATATTGAGAAACTTTAGTGTAAAAACTTTTAATTTTTGTAGTACTTTGCCTCTCATATCTAGAAACGTTCCATAATAATAATAATAATTATTATTATATTTTATTTTATTTTTATTTTTGGTACCAGGGATTGAACTTGGGTCCTTGTGTTTGCTCAGCAGGCGGCGAAACCACTGAGCTAAATCCCCGGCCCCGTAATTATTATTTTAAATGGCTTCTCATAAGTACCCAATCCTCTCCTCAATATTATCTACAGTGACTCCTTCTGGATCTTTAAGTTCCTCATTAAACCTGTAGTTTTAGTTTACCGTTTTCTTAAAATTGCTTCTCTGCTTCTCTGTTTCTGTCTTATTTATCATGGCTCTTTTCTCTATTACTGAGTGTTTCCTTAGCTTTCTTTTATATTATAGATCATCAAGCTGAATTCAGTGATGCATGCCTATAGTTCCAGCTGCTCAAGAGGCTGGGGTGGGAGGATCACTTGAGCTTAGGAGTTTGAGGCCAGCCTGGAAACTATAGTGAGACTCTGTTTCAAAATAAGTAAATAAAAATTATATATAATCTTCAGGTTACTATGCTTTCATTCTTTTTTCTTCTCTCTTCCAATTTGTATTTATATTTGTTTCTTCTTCCATCATTTCAAATACTACCTATATGCTTATAAATTTGACATCTGTACATCTCTAGTCCTTTTCTTTCTTGAGATCTCTGTATAAATCTCTAACACTCTATTCTATAAGTTCAGATAAATATCAATTTAGTACTGAATTTACTTTTTAAGACCTGAACCTTCTTCTGTGTTCTCCTTCAGTTTTTAATTTTGTATTAATTATTTTGGAACCTTAAGAATAACATTTGATTCTTCATATATTATATGTAATCAGTTTTGCAGACTTTTTGATTCTGTCTAATTCTGCCTGGGTGACTATAGGAAACTTTTAACTAATTGTCTTTCCTGTGACATCTTACCTTCTCAGTATATCTTACCTTCTCCTTTGCTAACAGGAATATATTTTAAAATATAGATCATGTCATCTCTTCCTTGGAATCTTTGAAAGACTACCAGTTGTCAACAAAGTTCATATTCACTGATACAAGATTTAAGGTCTTGGTGCTTTTTCCTTTAGTTTAATTTACTTCATCCTTTTACATACTTCCCACATTTCAGACCTAGTATTCAACTTTCTCCTAAACATACCAATTATTTTTTTACTTCCAAGCCTTTGCTCCAACTAATTCCTCATCGTGTTTCCTCCTTGCCTCCTCAGTTAGTTAAAATTTTAATTCCACAGACACTATAAAGTAATGGACTAGCTAGGCCCTTATTGAATACTCACTGATGGGTTGAGATTTTTGTTTCAGAAACCCAAGATTATTTTCAGAAATAATAAACTGTGAGAGATTACTTCCACTTTAGCTGTGAAATTTTTGTTTCGTTATGTGAATATTTCTTCAATAATGTCTCACAGAGAAATTTTTCATAGTTTGGTATAAGGAAAACTTTTTATTTCTTTGAGGAAATCTGCATTTCCTTCTTCAGATTGTTATCTAGATTTTTGGGTTTCCTTTTTTGTTTGCTTGTTTTTCTCTTTTCCATTTTCCAGAAAAGGCACAGCCACCTAATTGGCTAAATATGACTAGTGTGTGACCTTTCAAACTCTGTTACCTATTATAAAACTTTTTCTTAATTTAATTTAAAATTTTTAGACTAGTTGTATAATTTTTGGTTTTTAGTAAATCCATTAAGACCTTCTTTAAAGAAAGGAGTATAATCAAATAAATAAAATACCTATCAAGTCAGTTCAAATGCTAGCTCCGCAGATAGGTACTATTTGGCATCCTGATCTCTTAACAACAAACTGGTTCTACATGCCTACTCTTCTGTCTCACATTATACTTCATCTATAGTAATACTTATTTTGGTTTTATTGTACTTATAAATTTTATACCTGTCCTCTCCAGTGGATAGAAATTCAGTGGGATAGGACAAAGCTTTAGAGTTGGGGATGCTTTCTCTTTCTTTGCTTTTGATGGCAATGCAGTCTGAGAAACTTTACAATGGCTGTTATAGAAGTTAACAGATAAGGAAAAGGCAGCGATATTTCCTATGAACCACATACAGAAGGGAGAAAGAAATAAGCAGAGGAAAAAACAGTGAAGAGTGTTTTCCTTCTAAATGCCTGTGCTGGAGACTGACAAACAAGTTTTCTTTGTATAATACCAAAGGCCAGGGTAAGAGAAAACACAAGTCCAGTATTTAATGTTGCCTTTTCTATTCAATCAAATCTTACTTTCTTTTTTTTTTTTTTCCTGATACCGGGGATCGAACTCCGGTCCTTGCTCTTGTGAGGCAGGTGGCAGAACCATTGAGCTAAATCCCTGGCCAAATCTTACTTTCTTTTGAGACATAGATTACATCTTATATTCTTTATCGTACTTTTTTTTTTTTTTGGTACCGGGAATTGAACTCGGAACCTTGCATTTGTGAGGCAGGCGCTGGAACCACTGAGCTAAATCCCTGGCCCTCTTTATGGTATGTTTAATGATTACTTTAGCCATCAATTATCTGTAACTCTAGTAATACTTATTGTTTAGAACTTTTCTTACACAAAAACACTCATACACAAATATGCATATACATATGTATATATGTGTTTGTCAACATTTCCAAATAATAATTATGATAAGTATTCATATACATCAGTCTTCCCTGTATTGAAATTCCATTAAGGAAAAGATGTTGAAAATATCTGTTCTGCTTTTTTGTCTACTAGAACTTCTCTCATTGTACTTAGCACATTATCCAAGTTTTGTTAATTTACTTATTAGAAAGAATACCAAGGGTTTAGAAATGTGTGTGTATGACATTTACACTTATTCATTCAATAGATATTTGTTGAATATATACTTTATGTAACATACCATGCTAGCACTGGGAATATACTAACTTGCATATATAGAATAATTACTTTTGAATCTTATCTAATTTGAAACTATTGAATATACATTACCATGGAGTCTGGCACATAGGTTGCCTGTAGATGGTAGCTATTATTTATATAATTTTATATATTTATAATTTTATATTATTTATATAATTTTTTCAATAAGTGGAAATAGGCCTCTAGCTTACAAGAAATTATTTTCAGTAATTGTGGTTTTACTTTTATGTAAACAAATTTTCAAACAAGTATCACAATATGCAGGAAGGACATAGAATTGCAATGAACTAATGATATTAGAAAACTAATGTAAATTAATGTAAACTAATGTAATATAAACTAATGATATTAGAAAATTTATTTTTTTTTATCTTAAGAGATGAGTTTAGTAGCCTCTTATAAGTTTGTAGAGTTGAAGCCAAAGACAGTTTGATTGGGATCAGAAAAAATTTTTCTTAAATGTTATTCAAATAAGAATTTTATGTTAAAATATTTTTCTTTTGGAATGTAGAGTGATATAACATATCTACTTTCCTCCCCTATTCTACTTGTTTTTAATTATTATTTTATTAGGCTATTCATTCAATTGATTGGCATCATGAAGGCAAACAGTTCATGTGCAGCCATTCAGATGGTAGCTTGACTTTATGGAACCTGAAAAGCCCAAGTCGCCCTTTCCAGACCACAATTCCACATGGTAAGATATATGCTTTCCAAAGAAATAAGACACTAGAGATACAGTGCCTTGACTTGAAATAAGGGTGGTGGTATCAGTATATATAATAGAAAAAGGTTTTTGATTCTAAATATTTTTTCTGCCAACTCACTTCACTTTGTAAGCTATCCTTAGAGGCTGTCTCAACCAAAAATTAGATAATGCATGGTTGATAATGGATCTCTTCTAAGGTAGAAGTGATAATATATAGGAAATTAGGACAGTTTCAAGGGTTGAATAGGAATTGAGAGAACAGAAGTATACTGATCTGACTTTCAAAACTAATTCTTGTACTAATTGTACTGTCTTGTTTTCTAGATTCTTCCATTTATTTCCATTCTTGCCATTTTATTCTACTAAAATATGAGAACTGTAGTTGTAATTATATGTTTTATTTATCTTTTTATCTTCTATAATGAAAAGATGATTTTAATCCAAAGAAAGGATTTACATTTGATAAGTATATTGAGGAGATCAAAAATTCCATGTTTGCCTCATACCTTTGGTTATTTGTAAGCAGGGAGAGGTCAAAACCTAACAGTTAATTACACATTCTGCTTTATAGTTTCTGAGCATATCACTCACTATCACATAATCTGCTTTACTAAGTGATTCCTCTACATTTAGATGCCTACTTAAAATGCTTTTTTTAGAGGTTGCCATTATAAGAAACCTTAAGTAGGTATTTGCTATACATGCCACTCGGGATTAATTATTTGCTTCTAAGATAAGTTCCCTGCACTCCCTTTCCCTTATTTCCCTGATTTATCATGCCTTTTATATGTAAATGTATCACATGATATATTTATAAATTTTCTTTTTAATTCCATGTAATATCAAAATTCAGTTTTGTTTTGGTTTTTTTAGCTCAACTGAACATTTAACACTTTCATGTGTTGACCACATTCATCTTTGCTTTATCAGTTTGGGTTGTTTTCTATAATTCTTCTTTCCTGTTGAAATAAAGCTCTATTCACAGATTGTTGAAAACATCAACATCTGTGTCTTTCATAACATATAAATCAGATTAAATCCCTACTGCATCACCATCTCATAGATAAGAAGCAAGTACCAGTAATTTTGATACTAGAAAC
Source organism: Heterocephalus glaber (assembly GCF_053883595.1). Classification (NCBI taxonomy): domain Eukaryota; kingdom Metazoa; phylum Chordata; class Mammalia; order Rodentia; family Bathyergidae; genus Heterocephalus; species Heterocephalus glaber. The sequence goes on from NW_028258138.1 coordinate 71,146,190, forward strand.
ATCCAATATGTATCTATCTACATTCTGTAGGTTTATTTTGTTCCTTTTTGTATTAGTCATTTTTATTTTGTAAAATAAAATATTCTCTAAATGCCATTTTAGTTGTATCTTATGCTCTTACATATAATTTCATTAATGTTATAAAATTTTTATTAATATTAAATTTAAGGATTTTTTCCTTTTCCTATTATAATTCTCCTTTGACACATGAGTTATTTAGATATATGTTTTCAAGTATCTAAACATTTTTTGTGTGTGATGGATTCTAAGAGTGTAACCAGAGAATGTAATGTGATACTAGATCTATAAAATTTACTGAGATTTGCTTTATAATTAAAGCATAGCCAGTTGTCCTCAACATTCCAAGTGTTCTTGGGAAGAACATACATTTCTTTCTTTTTTTTTTTTTTAGAACATACATTTCTTAACTGCCTTATGAAGGTCAAATTTAAAGTTGGATTTGTGTAGATTAAATTTTTGCCAATTTTTAGTTTGATATTTAAATTTCAAGAAAGGTGAGTTATATTTTTATTATAATGGATTTTTTGTCATTCTGTTCACTTCTGATTTATATTTATTAAAAATCAAATAGGGAAAGGTGATTGAGAGCACTTATTCAATTTTATGTGATCTTACTGATACTTGTCTAGTGCTACCAAATATTGAGATAGTAGCATTAAAATTTTTTAACATAATTATAGATTTGCCTGTTTCTAACATTTTTCTGCCCATTTTTGCTTAATGTATTTTGAGGTTTTGTTATTGGGCATCTATTAGGTTTCTGATAGAGTGCATATAGTTGAGTCTGGTGTTTTTATCCAGTCTTAGTGTTAGAATGTTTAGTTCATTAATGTTAAATGTAATTACTGACAATTTTGAATATAGGCCTACTGTTTCATTACTTGTCTTCTATTGGTTCTATCATATTGTTATTGTTTTTCTTTTTACCCTTTCTGTATTCTTTTGAATTATTTGAATATTTTAAATAAAATTCCATCTGAGTTTATACATTTTTTTATCTTCACTTTTTACTTGGTTGCTCCAGAGATTACAGTATAGTTCCTTAAATACTCAAGGTCTTTTAGAGCTAACATTATAACAATTCACATAAAATATGGAAAGCTTGTAACCATTTAGATCTCTTTGTCTTACTCCACTGTCTTTTATGCTGTAGTTATCACTTGATATGCCTAAATTTATTGTCATGGCTTTTGCTTTTAATATTCATGTGTATTATTTAATTAAGAAAAAGTCTCTTGTATTCCTATTATTTTATTTTGAATATTTTTTAGAATTTCATGTATGTCTAGAGGAAATTAATTCAATTAGCTTTCTTAATCTAAATATCATCTTTTTTCTGAATTCCTTTTTTCTTTTATAAAAGTGTTTTATTACATAAAAATTTAAATAGCTGACATAAATTGAATAGTATATCTCATTCAACTTCAACGTCAATTAATCATGTGCAATTTTAGCATATATTAGAATGAGTTTCATTTTGACATATTTGTACATGCATATTTATTTAGGTTGGCATGATGCATTTTCCTATAAATGGAATAATTTTGTGCTTTATTGCTGAATAATACCCTATTGTGTGATCCCAAGCTGTTTCATGTCTTAACTCTTTTGAATTGTACTGTAAAAAAAAAAAAGACTATAGTGACTGTACTAATTTACATTTCCACCAACAGAGTCTGGGTGCTCCTTTTCCATACATCTTCTTCAGCATTTATCGTTATTGTATTCTTCACAATGGCCATTATAATTGACATGAGATGGACCTTCGATGTAGTTTTGATTTGTGTTTCTCTAATTTGTCTTCATTCTTAAAGGCTATTTTTGGTACATTTGGATTTCTGAGCTGACTTTTTGTGTTTTTTGTGCATTGTTTTTACATTTTATTAGTGTAATTTTACAAAATATTGGACTTTTCTGTGGTATTCTCACTCATGCATATAAAATATGTTGATCATATCCAACCCCTCATTACCTTCCCTTATATATGTCTTCCTTTTCTCCCTGACCCCCTTCCTCTTGTCTAATAGTCTCTCTTATGTCATCTTTCTTTTCTAAATTGCACATATTAGGGAAAATATGTGATACTTGCTTCTCGGAGTCTGGCTTATTTCACTTAACATGATGATCTCCAGTTCCATTGATTCTTCTACAAATGTCATGATTTTGTTCTTTGACTCAATAGTAATCCATTTAGTTTTTTAAAATAATGAAGTTTTGTCTAGCTTCCATATGTTGTGAGTGAAGAATCTTCTATGGTTTCAATATTGCTTTACCTGTACATAATGTGTTATTTCTCTTCTGGTTGTTTCCAACCAATATTTTATATCTCTTATTTTCGGCAGGTTAGTGGTGTTTTACCTAACCTTGGCTTCTTCAACTTTATTATTCTGTGATGAGTTTTACTGAACTTTGTTTTTCTGGTACTGAGAATTGGTCCCAGAGCTTTCATACTGAGATGAATCTCCAGCCCTTTTCATTTTTTAATTTTTTAGTTTTATTTTGATATTGTCTCACTAAGTCACTGAGTTGCCAAGGCTGAGCACAAAACTTGCAGTCTTCCTGCCTTAGTATCCCAGAATGCCTGGATTACAGGCATGCACCAGCACACCTGGCTCTAAACTTCTTAAACCTAAAAATTTATGTTTTTCATAAAAATTGGAAATTTTTTAGTTATTTCTTTCCTTAAATACGCTTTTTTCTCCTTCATTGTCTTTCTATGATATCATCATTTGTCTATTGGAACTTTTAGTGTTATATATCTGTCAACCTGTTCACTTATTTATGTCAATATATTTTTCCTCTGAATTTCAGATTGGGTAATTGTTATTGACCTGTCTTTAGTTTACCTGTCCCTCGCATCTTAATTCTGCTGTTAAGACAATCAGTTATTTTTTATTTCAATTTTTCCATTGATACTTTTTATGTTTTTCTCTGCTGAGATTTCCTTTTCTTATTCATTATGAGGATTACTTTCTTTTAAGCATTGAACTCAGTCATAATATATCTTTTTTAAAATTCTTTTAGTGGTACATTATGGGTATACAATACATTTACATGTCTCTTAATCTTTTATCCGATAATACCAACATCCACTTTACCTTAAGGTTGGCCTCTGTTCCCAAATGGTTGATATTTTCCTGCTTCTTTATATTTTGATTATATTTTACATAATGTAGATATTATGTTGTGTTGCCCTAGAATATGTTTTTGTTTCCCTCCCCTCCTTTGTCATTGTCTCTCCTAAAATTAGAAAGCATAAGGAGAAGCACTTCATTATTTTCTAGAAATCAAATTTTTCTATCCTGAAAAAGATACATTGTCTGAAGCTCAGGTTGTTAGACAATGGTGGGCTAAAAGGAAAAGTACAACCTATGAGGCTGGATTCTTCTGTTTGAATTGAGATTAACACTGTGATGGCATTACTTTTATAGCTGGTTCCTCAGACATTGACTTTCTTTCACAGTAAAAGTTTTGAATATATAATCTTCACTCACAATACCCTTAATTAAACTCACAGACACATACACACATACGTGCAGCATATTTTTACATATATGACATTATATCAGATCCTATAAAAATAATAATGAAACTGTTACTCAGAAAGTCATTTCCATAGTAACTACTTTTATGTAACCTTTTTCTGGAAATACTAGCTAATATAATTAGACCTCAAAAATGGGTTATGAAGTTTAAAATTTTGGGAAGAAAATTTGAAATTTTAGTAGCTTTTTGATAGTGTAATTTCACAATTGAAAATAAAAACTAATTAGGGAAATTATTATGTATGACATTAGAATTCTGTATACAATACAAACAAAATATGATGGATGAATAAATAACACTGAAATAGTTTTAAGTAAGAGCACACACATGAATACCTTGGAGTAAACATTAAAGTAAGTTTCAAGTATTATTTCTATTATGGGACGTAAACAGGAGACTTGAATAAATGAAAAACCTACACTTTGTGTGCATAGGATAGACTCAATATTGTAAGAATGTTATTTACCTGTATAACGCTTCACAAATTCAGCTTGTTGCCAAGGAAAGTAATAGTGTTTTTTTTTAATTAGATGAGCTAAAATGCAGAAAAAATAAATTTAAAATAGGTGAAGTATTTAGATAGGGATTAAAGGTCAATTATAGGTCATTTAGGGAGTTAGATATCCTTAACAGTTTTTAACAAATTAGAAAAATATTGAATACATAGGTTCTTACATTTTTTTTAGAAAGCAGTCTTATTTACAATACTACCAAAAGTACATAGGAATAAATTTAGCCAAGAAAATGAATGACCTCTACAATGAAAATTACAAAATGCTGATGAAACAAATTGGAGAAGACAACAGAAAATGGAAGACCTCCCATGTTCATGGTTTGGAAGAATTAATATTGTTAAAATGTCCACACTATCTAAACTGATTTACAGAATCAGTGCAAATACCTATCAAAATACTAATGACATTCTTCCTAGAAGTAGAAAAAGAAATCTTAAAATTTGTATGGAAGCAAAAAAGACCCCAAAATAGATAAAGCAATCTTGGACAAAAAGAACAAAGAGGAATCACAATAACTGTTCTCAAAGCATACTACAAATGAGAGACTTCTGGGAAGATTGCCAAATGGTAAGCAACAATTCAGCCTCTCCAAGATTCAGAATCCAGACACTGGAAAATAAAAACTTGTGGAGGAAAGGAGGTAGGGCAGGTGAATCCCTGAGACCCAGGAAAGAGCTAGTGAGGAAAAATGGAGCCTATGGTAAAATTGGAGAGACAGATCACAGCACAAGGAAGAGGCAATCTGCACTTTCTTCAGGGCTTTTGGTTCATGGTTCATGAGAAAGGAAGGCAAATCTAAAGAGATGAAAGCAGGGAACTCCAGAGGCCTTCAGGGAGAAACACAGTGGTGGAACAGATCAGTGATGCTGTGTACTTTTAACAGCTGGTAAGTGACTGCAATCCAAGCATCTGCCATATCCCCTGGAAGACAGTGCTTGGTTGGATGCTATTTTAGGGAGGGGCCAAATGAACCCAGGACTCAGAGCAGCCATAGGTTGACTTCATTTCAGGGCTCCCAGTGTTATCTTCCTACCATGACTGGGTGAGGGACAGCCATAGGAGGTGTCCATGGTCAGGCAGCTGTAGTCAGGCTGGCAAGAGACACCCAGAATGTTTTAAACTAAATGGCCCAGGTCCCACCCTCATGACCAGAGGCCAGGTTCAGCCTGAATCTCCTTGGATTTCAAAGCCCCAGAATTGGTACCCTCCCATAATCCTACTACCTTTTTGCTGGTGACTTTATCTGGCACAGATCTGGGCTCTGACTGCTTTCTTTGTCTATCAGCAAGAGCAAGAACATGTCTTGAACTGGACACTATCCCAAAACTATAGGTCCTGGAAGATAACCACAAGGTTGAAATCACAGAGAATTTTTTTTTCTTTTTGTTTTTGTTCATTTGGTTGGGTTTGTTCTGTGATTGTGAGCATTGTTTTTAGCTTTTTTTGTTTTTATTTTCTTTTTCTCTTCTTTCCTTCCCTTCTGTCTTTACCAGGTTCCTGAAACTTGGGTAATCCTTCTTTGTCCTTCTGCCTTGTTTGTAATCTTTCTTTTTTTATTTCTCTATTTTTCCACTTCTTTCTTTTACATTTTTCCCCTTATTCCTTATTTTTTACTCTCTATGTAGTCTCTTCCTTTTTCCCCTTTTTTTCTTCTATTTTTTGCCAGTAGTTGTCATACCTTTACCTTATTCTGTAAACATCCTTCTATTCCCAAATAGAAGAATTCCCTTTATTACTACTTCTCTTTCTCGCTTCTCATACCATAGAGTTTAAGGCTTTGAAGTTTTCCTTTTGCATCTCCCTCATTCCCAAACCCTAAATCTTTAATAGTGTGACCATAATCATTGTTATTCTTTTGATAATTGACTCTGTAAAATTACTGTTGAATTCTTATCCACCATTAGTGAAAATATAGCTGCAGTATTTAATACAAATTAGCTATGAGTCAATACTTGGGTGATATTTACAACATAATTGCCAGTTTCTTTATGATTAAGGGTGATACATAACTGGTTCTTATGATATGTTAATATCTAATTTGTCTTGGGTGATACTACTGAAGCTAATTTACTTGATACTGACAGGGTCCCATAACTGTCACTATTTCTCTGCAAGCCCACAGCCAGATTGTTTTTGTGACATTAACAATACTAGAGTACATTCCTAGAGAACCTTGTTCCTGGGCTAACTACACTGCATTCGTCACTCCCAAATTAATAAAAGTGGTTGGATTTTTGGGGTGGTGGCAAAGGATTATAGTTAGGGGGGCCAGGGATTTAGCTCAGTTGTTACACCGCCTGTCTCGAAAGCACAGGGACCCAAGTTCAATCCCCATTATCAAAAAAAAAAAAAAAAAAAAGGATTATAGTTAGGGATACCCAAAGCAAATGACTGCAAATCAATGAAAGAAATCAGATCTTTATACTAGCATCAAAGTCTTTAGACTATAGGCATCCACAAATTTAAGCACAAAAACAATAGAAACATGGGAAGAAAAGTCAACAAAATGCCTCCCAAAACTTCAGTTCTCCTGAAGCCAAACCAGGGAGCACTGAGGTTTAAATCACAGACCTGAATTACTTGAAAGGTTAACGGAGGTTAGAAAACAACTCAAAGAGCTATTTGATGGGATTGGAAAATATATAAGTAAATAGATAATGAAAGTAATAGCCCAAAAGATACAAGAGCTCTCAGAAGACACTAATAAAAAAATAAGTGAGCTAAACAAAATGGTACAAAACATAACCAGTTTACCACAGAATTAAGAGACCATGTAAAAGTTTTGATCAGAAATCTAGGAGATAAAAATCATATTGAAAGTATAGGCAGTAGTACAGAGCAATGTGAGGACAGAACTTCAGAACTGGAAAGCAGTGATGGCTTCAGAGACATCCAACAACTGCTAGAAAATTCAAAGAAGATTAACAAGTATAACTGGTATTGCCTTTTTTTCTCCACACTTAAGTCACTTTCTCCTTTCATCTTTGAGTCCTTCTTTCCCTTCACCCTCATTTTCCTTCATCCTTCTTCCTGTTCCTGCTATCATTCTACCTTCTTCAATAAATGTACTACTTAAAACATACTACACACTACTACTACTACTACTACTACTAATAATAATAATAATAATAATAATTGGGGTAAGTAAAAAACCAGAAGACAACACAAATGGCATAAAAAGCCTATTCACAGAAATAATGGCACAAAACTTCCCAAATATAGGGAAAAAATAAACATGTAGATAAGTGAGGCATATAGAACCCCAAAGAGCCATAACCAAAAGAACCTCTCCACTGCACATTATACTCAACATTCCAGAAGTACATCACAGAAACAAAATCTTAAAACATGTTAGAGAAAGGCAATGAATCACATACAAAGGTAAACTCATTGAAGTTGTTATTCCTAATTTCAAACAAAGTGAATTTCAGTATTAGACAAAGCTAATAACTGATCAGAAGTCACAAAGAAAGCCACTACATATTGGCTAAGAGAACAATTCAACAGGAAGAGTGAACGTTTACCACACCCAACTTCAAAAAACAAACACTGATGGACATGAAAAACACCAATACAGATAAACACCAATACAATTGTAATGGAGGATGTCAATGTCCCACTGTCATAAATGGACAGATCAACTAGACAAAAAATCAACAACAACAAAAAAATCAAACCTTTTTGATTCAAATCTTTGAACAAATGAATTTAAGAGATATCTACAGAGTGTTCATCCAACAACTACAGAATATACATTCTTCTCAGCAGCATGAAACTTTCTCCAAATTAGACCATATACTAGCAAATAACTCATGCTTAAGTAAATGCAAAAGAATCAAAATTACCCCATGCATATTATCAAACCACAGTGCAATGAAACTAGAAATCAATGGCCAAAGACAACACAAAAGCTATGCAAACATATGAAAAAGTATACACTCTTGAATAATCAGTGGGCCACAAATGAAATCTGTAATCTACAATCAAATGATAATGTCAGTATGAAATATTGGAACCTATAGGACACAATGCAGTTACAAGAGGGAAGTTTATAACAGTGAATTCTTACATCAGAAAATTAAAATGAACTCAAATAAATAAGCTAACGGTGCACCTCAAGGTCCTAGAACAATGATGGCAAAGTTACAACATCATTGACCACTCTAAAGAGTTCACCATCACTGTCCTAGAAAATCAAGAACAGTTGAAACCCAAAGCTAGTATGAGGAAGGAAATTATACAGATCAGGGCAAGCATTAATGAAATTAAGACTAAAAAATAATACAAAGAATCAATGAATCAAAGTGTTGATTCTTTGAAAGATTAAACAAAGTGGACAAATTCTTACCCAGTCTTAGCAAAATAAGGAAAGAATAGTCCCAGATCCTTGGAATTAGAAAAGGAAAAGGCAAAACCACAATGAATTCTGCTGTAATCCATATTATGAATAACTGTTCTGAGAATCTGTAGTGTAATAAAATGGAAAATTTGGAAGATATGAATAAATTCCTAGATACATATGAATTACTAAAGCTGAACCAAGAAGATATAAAATCCTGATTAATCCAACATCAGTCTGTGAAGCTGAAGTAGTAATAATAATTTATTTAAAATACTGCTAACTAAAAGATGCTCTGGTTCTAACTGATTCACTTCCAAATTCTACAAGAATCTTTAAAGATCTAATGCCAGTACTCCTCACACTTTTGAGTGAAATTAAGAGGGAAGCAGTGACCTCAAAGACGTTCCTGGAAACAAGAATTACCTAGATATGAAAATTAGAAAAGGACCCAACCAAAAAACAGAACTGCAGGCCAATGTCAAAGAACATAGGTGCAAAAGTCCTTAATAAGATACTGGCGAGCAGAATCCAGCAAATCAACAAAAGATCTACATCATGACCAAGTTAGATTCATTCCAGGGATGAAGGATGGTTCAACAAATGCAAATCAGTAAACATAATACACCACATAAACAGAACCAAGGACAAAAATCACATGATCATCTCAGTAGATGGAGAAAAAGCATTTAACAAAATCCAATATCCATTCATCATAAAAGCACTGAAGAAAATAGGAATAGAAGGCTTTTATCTCAATCTGATAAGAGCCATCAATAACAAACCAACTGCTACCATCATACCAAATGAAGAGAAGCTGAAAGCTTTCTAAAATCAGGAAAAAGACAAGGATGTCTGCTATTCCCACTCTTGTTCAAATAGTTCTCAAATTTAGCTAATGCTAGAGCAATTAGACGAGAAAAAATAGAGTATTGATAGGGAAGGAAGAAGTTAAATTATCATTATTTGCTGATGATGTAATATTCTACATAGAAGACCCCCAAAATACCACTAAAAGACTCCTAGAACTAATAACCAAATTCAGTAGCATAGCAGGTTACAAAATCAGCACTCATATTCAATGGCATTTCTGTACACCACTAACAAACTCAAGAAGGAAATTAGGGAAATAATACCTTTCACAATAGCATCAAGAAAAATGAAATGGTTTAGAATTAACCTAACCAAGGCAGTGAAAGACCTCTACAATGAAAACTATAATACTGTGAAAAAGACTGAAGAGGATATCAGAAAATGGAAAGATATCCCCTGTTCCTGGATAGACAGTACCAATATAGTTTAAATGGCCGTATTTCCAAAACTGTTACATAGATTTAGTGAAGTCCCAATCAAAATTCTAACAATATTCCTTACAAAACTGGGAAAAGCAACCCTAAAATTCATATGGAACCAGAAGAGACTGAGAATAGCAAAAACATTTCTGGACAATAAGGGCATAGCAGTAGGCATCAAAATCTTGGACTTCAAGTTACATTATAAAGCTACTGTGACAACAATCCCATGGTACTGCATGAAAAAAAACAGACTTGTGGATCAATGAAACAGAATAAAAGATACAGAAAAAATTCCAGGCACACTTAGTTACCTTATCTTTGACAAAGGGGCCAAACACTTTCATTGGAGGAAAGATAGCCTCTTTAACATAATGCAAACTTGCTGGATACCATGTGCTGAAGGTTGAACCTAAACCCATACTTCTTAGCATGCACTATACAAAAATCAAAATGAATCTATATCTAAATATTAGAACAAAAACTCTGCTGGAAGACAAAATAGGTAAAATTCTTGAACATGTAGATGTAGGCAAAGACTTCCTGAACAAAATCCTCATTGCACAAGAATACCACGAATCAATAAATGGGATCACATCAAATTAAAAAGATTATGCACAGCAAAAGAAACTACCAATAGAGTGAAAAGACAACCTACAGAATGGGAAAAAAAAACTTTGCTAGCTGCTCCTCAGAGTATTAATATTTAGAAGAAATAAAGAACTCCAAAGAATTAGACTCGCCAAATTTAAAGACAATAAAAAAAGACAACTGAAAGGAATAGACACTTCTCAGAAATGACCAGTACAAATGACCAATAAATTCATGAAAAATGTTCAATGTCACTGTACATTCAAGAAATGAAAAATAAAACAGCAATGAGATTCCATCTCACTTCAGCAAGAATGGCTGTCATCAAGAAATCAACCATGAACAAATGCTCACAACTCCGTGGGGAGAAAGGAACCCTTCATTGTTGGTACAAGTGGAAAGTGATGCCACCACTAAAGAAATAAGTATGAAGATTTTTTCAAAAAATGAAAAAGAGAAATTTCATTTGACCCAGGGTATCCCCCTTCTAGATACAGTCTCAAAGAGTTAAAGACATGATACCACACTGATTTATGCATACCCATATTTATAGCACCACAATTCATAATAGCTATATCTTGTAAACAACCTATATGTTCATAAATGAATGAATAGAGAAAATGTGACATTTATACACAATGGAATACTACTCTGCCATAAAGAAGGATAAACCTGTAGGAAAATGGATGTACCTTGAGCCATAATGTTAACATAATTCAGACAAAAGCTTTAATATTACATAGTTTCTCTCATATGAAACTCAATTTATATATAAAGCATGAAATAAATAGGAAAAAAGTGAGAGAAATTTATTGCTGTCTAGTGAGGACAATGCATGTAAAAGTGTACTTTAATACAATTACATGTGTTTTACATTTTTTGGCGTATTAGTCTTATTTTTAATATGTATATATGATGATTAACTTTGTGAAATGTTAAAAGATAAATGAATCTGATGCTGGCAAAATTAAAGAGAGGTAGAAGGAGGAAGAAAACAATTGAAATTTGTTATTTACATATACCAGTTCTCTGCAATGAATGTAATCATTATGTGCTGCAAACATGTACTAATAAAAATCTCCCCCCCCAAAAAGTAACCAAGATAGAGCTAAAGTAACCAAGTCAGGATGGTACTTGTATAAAAACTGACATAGACCAGTAGAAGAGATAAAATATAGATTCCAGAAATGAATCTGCATTACCAACAGTCTACTGATTCTTGACAAAGTCTCAAAAAACATAATGGAAATGGACAACCTCTTCTGTAAATGGTGCTGGGAAAATGGATGTTCATGTGAAGAAAACTGAAACAACTAATATTTCTTATTACATACAAAAACTCAATGGATCAAAGACCTAAATATAAAAACTAAAACTCTAACATTACTCATGGAAAACATAAATGGAGCACTTCAAGACATTCATATAGCCAATTATTTTATAAATGAGATCCCAAAAGCACAGAGAACAAAAGCAAAAATAAATGGGATTATATCTCATTATGAAACTACTGTACAGCACAAGAAATAGCAGAAATGAGACAACATACAAAATGAGAGAAAATATTTGCAAACTGTTCACATGACAGTATAAGTATGTAGAATGTATAAGGGGCTCAAAATTCACCTCAGTAAAACCAATAAATATAATTTTTAAAATTGATAAATGAACTGAATGGATAATAATCAAAAGAAGTAATACTAATATCCTATCAGTACATGAAAACTTGTTCCACATCACTAGGCATCAGAGAAGTGCAAATGAAAACTCACACTTCACTAAGAATGGCTATTACTAAAAAAGCAAAATATAGCTAAGTGGTGGGTAGAGCACGGAAAAAAGCTGGGCTGGGGATTTAGCTCAGTGGTTCTGCTGCCTGCCTTGTAAGCACAAGGTCTCAAGTTTGATCCCCAGTACCAAAAAAAAAGAAAAGAAAAGAAAGAAAGAAAAAAGCAATGCTTAAAAACTGCTGGCAGGAATGTAAAATAGTGTGACTATTAATCACGATATGTTCACTTAACTGGATTACAAAATTCATAGCAAATTAGTAAATCACTGTTTAGGTTGCATTTGTGGGGTGTTTTCAGAGAGGAGGGAACCCCTGCCCATGTGGGTAGTACAAACCATTGGGTTTGTATTCTGGATGGAAGGAAAAGAAAATAAGCAGAAAGGTGACAAGCATTTTAAGGAGCTCTATTTCACTGGAGTGTGTGTGTCTTCTGTTGCCAGTCATCTGTAAACATCTGATTCAAGCTTCTTCAGCTTTCCAGTGAAGAATCTTACCAGACACTCTCCAGGAAGCTTCCAAGCCTTTGCTCTTGAAGTGGTGCTGTATCTTTGATCCCTCTTGTTCTGTGGCTTCTAGCTTTTTGAACTGTGTGCTAAATTGGATCTTCTGGCTCTCTAGTGTGCAGCTGGCTATTGTGGACCATTCCTGCATCTAATCTTTAAGCTTACCAAATAAATTTCCACTTATATAAATTCTATGGGCCGGGTATTTAGCTCAGTGATTTCACCACCTGCTGTGCAAGCACAAGGACCCGAGTTCAATCCCCAGTACCCCCCCAAAAAAGTAAATTCTATATATTTTTTCTAAATACTATATATTATGTATTCTCTCTCCATGTATATGTGTATATATGTATATATATATGTATATGTATACATATGTATGTGTGTGTGTGTAATCTACCAACTTCCTCTAGAGAACCTTAACAGTACAATTAGTGTAGCCATTATGGTGAACAATATGGAGGTTCCTCAGAAATCTAGAAGTAGATGTACATAAGCTCTTACTTTTCTGAGTATACAAATATTTAAAGGAAATGAAATCAGCACATCAAAGATATAACTTGTGCTCCCAAGGTTATTGTAAAATATTTAAAAATTGACTATTAAGATCACAAAGAAAATCTTAAATTTTTTAAAGTAGGAGTAATGAAAGTATTCTTTGATGGCATTGGAGTGAAATTGAATTAATTTAAAAAGTAAATATTCTTCTAGTGAGATTGGAATAGCATTCAAACCAAATGGGAAATAAATATAAAATTGTACAACATGGGAAATTTATTGAAAATACAATATCCTCAAACTAAGGAGATCATTTGTGAGAAGGATTATAGGAAAACACAAAACATAGATTTCCACTCAAAAGTTAGAAAAGAACAGGCGGGATGCGCTGGTGTTGTGGAGAGGAAACTCGTGCTCTGCTCCCTGCCGCAGAGCCGGCCCGCGCCGGGAAGTTGTACATGCTCCCGCATCTCCACAACAGCTGGCAGGTGGATCGAGCCATCCTCTCGGAGGAGGACCGAGTTGTGCTCATTGAGTTCGGACACTACTGAGATCCTACCTGCATGAAGATGGATGAGGTTCTGTACAGCATAGCCAAAAAGCAATAGCAGATGATGGAGGAATCTTCCTCCTCTTGTTACAAGCCTTGTTTGGATATCTCAGGTGTTTTAAAGTTAAAAATTTTGCAGTTATTTATCTCATGGATATTACCGGAGTACCTGGCTTCAACAAAATGTATGAGTTATATGATCTATGTACTGTCATGTTTTCCTTCGGGAACAAGCACATCATGATTGACTTGGGCACTGGCAACAACAAGATTAATTCTGCCATGGAAGACAAGCAAGAAATGGTTGACATAATAGAGACTGTGTAGCGTGGTGCCCGTAAAGGCCCCAGCCTGGTGGTGTCTCCCAAGGACTATTCCAGAAAATACAGATATTGAAGTGCTGTCGTCATAATCTGTGCAGATAAATGCTGTGGAGATATTTGCATGTGGAAATAATTTCTTTTTTTTCCCCATTAAGTTTATTGGTACATTTTAGGTATAAAATATAGTTACATTCATCATTGGGATCTTGTACCATTACATGAGTATCTTGCTTCTTATTTTTTCCCCTTCCCTTGCTCTCCCTTCGCCCCCTCCACCCTTCTCTATTTGCAAAGACTTTGTTTCCATTTTTTTCCTTTTCTCATATTTTTTCTTTCCCTTTTTTCCTTTCCCCTACCCCTCCCACTTCCCCTGCTCCTTTAGACCTTTTCTTCCTGTTACACAATATCAATTATACATTTTTTAAATTACAATATCAAGATCTAGGAGACATTACCACAGATTTTACAGAATTTAAAAAGATATAGAAAGCATATTACAAAAATCTGATTTGAAATAATTTTGACAACTTCTACGAAGTACCTTGGAAGACAAATTAATGAAACTAACTCTGGAGGAAATATAAAATTTGAATAGCACCTATTAAAGAAAGTATATTCCTAGCTTGAAAACCTACCTATATGACAACAGCAGGCTCATATACATTTTAACTGATAAATTATGTCAAACAATTAAAGCAGAAAAAAGAAGGAACACTTCTCCCCACATTTTAGGAACTCAACATTGTGCTAATCCTAAAACTGGATAAAGATAATAGAAGAAAAAAGTATGAACATAGATAGAAATTTGTTTAACACAACAAACTATTAGGAGTCAGATATGGCAGTATGTAGAAAGTGGTTTTGTTATAGGGATGGCAGTGTTGGTTCAGCATTGGAAGATCCACCCGAAAAGTCATCATTTTAACAGAGGAAAGGAAAAAGCCATATGATCCTGTCACTAGTTGGAGAAAAAGTATTGAACTAAATTCTACAGCTGTTCATGGTAAAATCTATCAGGAGACTAGAAGAAGAACAGAACCTTCTCAAGAGATAAAAGACATGCACTCCATACTTCCAGCGAGAAAGCCTTGTATGAATGGAGAAGATACAATGCTTTCTCCTTAAGGTGGGGAACAAGGGCAGACATGCTTACTCTTTATCTGTCCATTAAACTTTGAAACCTAGGCCCAACCAAAATAGTCTGGCAATAAAATGACACAATTAGGATAGGATTGGCAAAGTAGAAGCAAAATCTTTATATGTAGATGAAATGATCATCTACAGAGAAAATACTAAGAAATCTCTAGAAGCCCTTAGAACTTGTACTTGAATTTAGCAGGATTAGAAAACACAAGGTATATATAAAAATTCAGGTCTGTGAATACTTGCTATAAATGAAGAATTGGATATTGAAATTTAAAAGTTATGTAGGAGTACAAAGGACCTAGAAAAGTTAAAAAAAAACAAAAATAAAAATCAGTGTTGGAAGACATTTAGTACCTAATTTTAAGACTTCTTCTAAAGCTACAGTAATCAAGGCAGTGTTGGTGTAAGGAAAGACATATAGATCATTGGAATAAAACAGAGAATCTAGAAATAGAACCACACATATATGGTTCGCTGAGTTTTGGAAGATTACTTAACATTATCATTTTATAGAATATAAACTCAATTCAAGAGCCGAGGAAGAGATAGTGTTTTCAGCAAATGGCACTAGAACACCTAGTATCCGTATATAAAAAATTAACCTCAACTCTTTATTTCCATACATAAAAATGACTTGAAGGGATCTATGAACCTAAATATGAAAGCCTAAAAGTATAAAACTTTAAGAAGTAATTATAAGGGAAAATATTTATGAATTCAGGGTAGGCTAGAACCACCTAGGATACAAAAGACATGATGTGTAAAAGAAAAAAATTGATAAATGAGATTCCATCAAAATTTAGAACTTTAAATGACATCATTGAAATGAAAAGTAGTCCTTAAACAGACCATATTTACAATGCATATAACCTATGATCAGAATATATAAAGAATTCTTAGAGCTCATTAATAGACAACCCAATTAAAAAGTAGACATAAAAAGATGATAAATAGCCAGTATAGCACAAGGAATGGTGTGCAACTCTAGAATCAGAAAAATACTAATCAGTACAATAACATGATTGAATTATACACTCATTAGGAGATGAAGTTAAAAGTTTTAAAAGCCTTGTCATGACTTTTTCTTTTTGTTGGATTCTCCCCCTTTGTGTTTAATTTGTCATGCCCAATGGATTCATTCTGCTGGGTTTCCTGGGGTTGTGATCCTCATTGTCTTTTCCTAGGGTATTGTTTAAAATTTGTTGGAGTGCCAGTTTGGTATTCATGAAGTTCCTGAGGTCCTCTTTATCATGAAAGTATCTTATTTCTCCATCCATTTTGAAAGATAGTTTTGCAGGGTACATGAATCTGGGTTGGAGGTTGTTTTCCTTTAGGGCTTGAAATACATCACTCCAAGCTCTTCTTGGCTTGAGGGTTTGCATTGAGAAGTCTGCTGTGATTCTGATGGGCTTTCTTTTGTATGTGATTTGTTTCTTTTCTCTCACTGCTTGTAGAATTTTGTTCTTCCGTTGGATTTCTGGAATCCTAACTATTATATGCCTATGTGTAAATTTTTTTTGATTAAGGCTAGCTGGAGTCCTATATGCCTCCCTTATCTGTATGTCAAGTTCTTTTCCCCTCCTTGGGAAGTTTTCTGCCATCACTTCTGTGAACAGGTTTTTTTTATGTCATCTGCACTTTCTCCTTTTTCTTCATTGACTCCAACCAGTCTTATGTTATTCTTCTTTGGATCATCTAGCAGCTGCTGGATTGATTTCTTGTGTTCCTTTACAATTTTAAAGCAATTTTTCTTTTCCTCCTCACTAATTGCAATCTTTTCTTCTATATCTGAAATTCTCTCCTCACATTGGTTCATTCTGCTGTGCAGACTTTTGATGGAGTTTTTAATCTCCTGGAAATCTGTTTGCATCTGTTTTATGGATTCCATTTGTTTCCTATGTTGGGATTCCATCATGTTCCTCAGCTCCTCTGTTTTTTTATCTGTGTCCTCTCTAGATTTATGAATCATGTCTTGCAGCATGAGCACAATCTTTGCTGTTATCTGAGTAATTATTTCTGATTTCATTTTTCCCAGATCCTCTTTTGTTGGCAGTTCAGAGAGTCCAGGTGGTTGAGTATCAGAGTGTTCCATCTCGTTTCCCTTTGGGGTTGCTGTAGGTGATCCAGAAGTCTGTTTTTGAGGCTTGTTTACGTGTCTTCTCATTTCCCCAGGCAGGGAGGTATGCTTCTGGCACCCACATCGCTTACCTCCTCTGCCCTAGGAACTTGGGATGGCGGTAGGGGAGCTTCCCTCTGGGTGCTGGGACTGGCTCACCTTGTGTGCCCTAGGAGCTTGGGATGGTGGCAGTGGAGCTTCCCTGGAAATAATTTCAAATGTTAAGCCTTTGAAAAATTATATGGATCTCAGGGGCTGGAGGGTCCTTGAGTAAGGGTTGCATACCTTAACTAATTGAAGCAAATAAACACATGATGAAGGAACAGTCACAGTTGTTAAGAAATTGTATGGATTATGGATTTTGATAGTCAAAAATTATTTCCTTTTAGACTAAAATCAAGGTGTTTGTCCTGTGTGGATGTTAAGTTTTGCATACTTGGCTTAGTTCTCAGGTTATGCCATCAAAGGACCCCAAATAAAATGGCCTCAACAACAGAAATTTATGGTTTCACAGTTCTAGAGGCAAGAAATCTGAAAAATTGTTGGTGGGGTTAGTTCCATCCAAGATTGTAGGGGAAAATCTATCCCCAGACTCTGCTGGCTTCTAGGCCTTGTTGGAGATTGCTGGAAGTCAGTGACTGTAGATGCTTCACCTCGGTCTCTACCTCTGCACAGGTAGTTTCCTGGTGTGTGTGTGTGTGTGTGTGTGTGTGTGTGTGTGTGTCTATGTCTATCTCCACATTCTCTCTTTTTATAAAGACACCAATCACATTGGATTAGGACCCACCCCACTGCAGCATCATCTCAACTAATTACATCTGCAAAGACGCGTTCCAGATAAGGTCACAGGCTGATTTTGGGATAACATATTCAATCCATAACAGAATCCAAAGTCTCAATCTTATTCTCATTATAAAAATGATATAATACTGATTGTTTGAACCTTTCCTTTAAGGAGTAGAACTTTTTTACTTTCCTAAGATTTTTTTTTTTGAGACAGCATCTCACTGTGTAGTTTAGCATTTCATTATGTAGTTCAGGCTGGCCTTGAACTCAAGGCAATCCTCTTGCCTCAGTCTCCTGAGTACTGGGATTACAGACATACACCCCACATCCGACCTACTTTCTTGAGCTTCTGTCTGATGTATTTGAACACATTATGTTCCTGTGGAAACCATGACCCTTCAGTCCACCCAGTGACAAATCTCTTTATTACACTCCGATCTTATTTCTCTATCTCTTATCAGGCAGGGGGTAGAGTGGTTGGAGCCTCCCTGTCACCTCTTGGTGCACATCTTTTGTCTGATATAAAGTGAGTGAATGGAGTGGGGTGCAGGATATCAACACACCTAGAGCAGTCTTCAGAGCTGTTTGCTGCCTGCTGAGTGACCCTGGGGAGTCACTTTGTTGTTGCTGTTTCTCACCTGAAAAGGGAGAGTCTTGTCTGCCTTGTGCACACATGTTGATAAGTGGGAAGCACAAGGCACCTGCTAGACATGTGGTGGAGTGAAAGTGCTCACTGCTGTTATAGTAGTTCGTTGTTAAAATATAAGTGAACTTAGAAAAGAGTGAAACATTTCTTACACATACGAGTGCATTTTAAATGGATTTAAAATTCATAAGCAGCACCTAGTATACAAGAATCCCTCAGTTCAATCCCAAGCACTGAAAAAAAATCAAATGCAAATCTATAATCACTATCATTAATTTTCCCTTTTATGAAATAGAATAAAGCCATATCACAGTGTTATAAGATCCTGGTGAAAAAAATCTGTTCCTCTTATGTCCCTGACATTTCTCTGAAGATGAGAAAACAGCTAGAATGCACATGTGCAGATGCCCAGCATCACAGTTTATGAAGAAAATGCAATCAGAACCACAGTGAGCCATCACTTCACACCACAAGGATGCTAGATTCAGAATGTCAGACCAGCAAGGATTGGTGAAGATGTGGAAAGATTGGAGACCTTATAAACTGCTAGCAGGGATACAAAGTGATATGGCCACTGTGAAAAGCAAGCAAGCACATACTAAGAAATATAAACATGTTGTTGCCACTCAACCCAGCCATACTATTCCTAGGTATCTACCCAAGAGACCTGAACAAAGGTCCACAGAGAAACCACAAAATGGTTATTCACAGTAGCCACAATGTGGAAACCAAATGTCTGTCAATGGATGACTGGATAACAGAATGTGCTACATCCATACAGTGGAATATTCTGTCATTTAAAACATGAAGTGCTGATTCATACTGCAATGTGGACAAACTTTGAAAGCACGACTGAGAGGCCAGCCACTGCACAGTGTGTGGTCCTGTGAATGTAAAATGTGCCCAAGAGCCAAGCTCATGCATATAGTGCATTGGTGGTAGCTTAATCCTGGGAGGGGTAGGAGTAATGGGAAAAGGACAGCAAATGGGGGCAGAATTTCATTTGAGATGATAAATGTCTTCTAAAATTGTGATGGTTGAATAATGTATGTCTTGTTTTGTTTTGTTTTTTTGAGACAGTGTCTTGCTATATATTTCTGGCCTTCAACTCCCTATGTAGCCTAGGCTGGCTTTGAACTCACAGTGATCCTCCTGCCTCAGCCTCCCAAGTGCTGGGATTACAGGTGTGCAGCACTATGCCCAGCTAAAATCATTTAGTTTTATACTTTGAATTGTGTAATATATGATTTACTTCTCTTGCTGGTAACAGCTTTATTAACCATTACAAGCAAAAAGTTTACATTCCAAAAAAAAGTTAGAAAAGAACAAAAAACACAAGAAAAAGAAATCATAAAGATAACACAAAATTTAATGAATTTAGAAAAGTAAAATAGAACAAATGAATAACAATGCTGAAGTATTGTTAATGAAAGAAAACTGACATCTTTAGCTAACCTATGAATACAGAAAGAAAACATGAAATGCACCCTGTGGCAGAAATCACCTTTGAAATGGAGGAATTTAAAAAACTCATAAAAGTGTGTTTTGTACAATTGTGCAAATAGGCTTGAGAACTTGGATGAAATGGATAACCTCCAAGGAAAATACAATTTATCAAAACAGCTGTATGGATAGAAATTGGAATCATATAAGTTTCCTTCAAAAAATTATCAAATTTTTAGTGGTAAAACATCATACACAGTTGATTTTAGGAAGTTTACCAAATTGTCAAAGGTAAAATGGTCAAATATTAGATGAAATTCTATATATGTTGCTCTAGAACATAGAAAAAGAAAAATACAAAATTACACTCTATGGATACACATCTAGGTGATACTCTTTAAGTGAAATAAACAGGACAAACATGTAAATACCGCATAGTTTCTCTAGTGTGAGAAACTGAAAGTGTAAATAAGGACTAAAAGGTATAATAGATAATGTGAAATAGGAAGAAAAGGGGCAAAGAGGAGGGTGAAGTGGGAGGGGTAGGGGAAAGGAAAGAAGGGAATGGAATTAATATGAGAAAACGAAAAAATGGAAACAAAGTCTTTGTAAATAGGAAGGGATGGAGGGGTTAAAGGGAGGGCAGGGGAAGGGAGAAAAATAAGAACCAAGAGAGATCATTTAAAGGTGTAAATTTCCAATGATGAATGTCATTAGGTTGTATACCTAAAATGTACGGATAAAATAAAATTTAAAAAACAAAATTACACTCTATCTCATTATGAATATTAATGCCAACATTGTAAATAAATTTAATTTTCAAATTCTAAATAAAATATTTACAAATGAAATCCATCATCAAATGGATGAAATCATCTAATCTGAAATCCATCGTCAAATCCATATTGTTATTATACTAACAATATAATCACCAAGTGGATTTAATTTAGTAATTGAAAGATTACTAATTGTTATAAAATCCATTAAGAAAATCCCCTAACTAATAAAGCTTAGTAGAATCAATGATTGCCTCTAAAAATGGTGTAAAAGACTTCAACAAAAATCAAACCAATTTCTGATAATGATGTATGATCAATTTGAAATGTTTAATTTTAGTAACTTCCTAATTGAGATAAAATTTATATAATGTATAATTCATCCATTTTAAAGTATTCATCAGTTTTAGTATGTTTAAAGAATTGTGTGATTATCACCACAATTAAAATTAGAACATTTCTAGTACAACAAACCTATACCTATTTCTAGTTACTCCTCTTTCATCTATAATCTCCCAACCCTAAGTATTGTTGTTGATTTATCTACTAAGAGCATTTCGTGGAAATAAAACCATAAAATATGTGGTCTTCTGTCATTGTCTTCTTTCAATGTAGCAGAATTCTTTTAAGATCGAAGTTGTACCATGTTTTGGTATTTTATTCCTTTTTGGTTAAAAAATTACATTTTGTGGATATAACATTTATCCATTCATCAGTTGATAGCCACTTTGGTTGTTTCCACTTTGAGGATATTAGAAATATTTTAGCTATGAACATTCATATACATATTTTTGTGGGGGCAAGTATGGTATTCAATGTTGGTGTATATAGCTATGATTGGAGTTGTTGTGTCATATATCAAAACTCTGTTGAACATTTTGAGAACATGAAAGACTGCTTTGAAAATTGACTGTACCATTCTACATCTCCATCAACAGTGTATTGAGTCTCCAGTTTTTTTATGTTCTTGCCAGTGTTTGTTATCTGACTTTCTGAGTATAGCTATGTATGGGTGTATGAAGTGATATCTCATTGTGGTTTTTATTGGCATTTTATTAGTGAGAAGTGATGTTGAACAACCTTTCATGAACTTACTGCCCATCTATATATCTTTTTCAAAATATTCAAATCCTTTGCTCATATAGAAATTTTTCCTTAATTTCTGTTTTAGGTTGCTTATTGATACTGTACATGTGCAAATAATTGGTCATAAATTGATTTTTAACTCTGCATTCTTATGTATTAGTTCTAATAGTTTAAAAAATAAAGCAACTGAGGAATTATAATAGTTTAGTAGGCTCCTTAATGAAGTCTATACATGTAGCATATTATATGCAAGAATGGTTTTACTTTTTTTGATAACTGAATGCTGTTTACTTATTTTTCTTGTATAATTCCTTTAGCTAAAACTTCAAGTACCATGTTAGCTATAGATGTCAAGAGTAAATAGCTTTCTCTCCTTTATTGTGGAAGAAAAGCTTTTTTTTTCATTAAGTATGATAATAGCCCTTGGTTTTTCATTGGTCTTTTTTCAGGTTGAGGGTTTCTAAACCACATTTACATTCCAGAGAAAAATCTCACTTCTTCATTGTGATATTTTTGCCTTATCTTATCTAGGATTAATAGTGGCCTCATAAAATGGATGATGGCTTCATGCAATGAGTTGGAAAATGTTTTCTTCTCTTATTTTTTTAAGAGTTTGTAAGATACTAATATTTCAATGGTCTTTAGAATTCAACAGTGAAGCCACCTGGGCCTGGGCTGTTCTTTATGAAAAGTGGCTCCAATTACTAATTCATATTTTGTGATTCTTGAGTTTTGATAGTTTATATCTTTCTAGGAATTTATTGATTTTGTCTAGGTTACCTAACTTGCTGACATATTATTATTCATAGTACTCCATTATAATCATAATTCTATGAAGTTGATAATGGTTCCATTTCACTCTTAATTTTAACAATTTGGGTCTTTTTCTTTTTTCATGGCCATCCTAGCTACAGGTTTGTCAATTTTCTTGATCTTTTCAAAGAACCATCCTTTCTTCCAACATTATTGAGGATGATAAAAATTGTATATTCAACGTATATAACTCAATGTTTTCATATAAAGTAACATACTCATCACATCATATCACATAATTTATTCTCTATCTCTATCTCTTGACAACACTTAAAATCGACCCTCTTATGAAATTTGAAGTACATATTATGATATTGTTAACTTAGTCACATTGTGTGTTACGTGTCCAGGTTTTATTCATTTTGAACAATTGAAAGTTTCTGCTCTTAACATCTCTCTAATACCTCATTTCCTCAGGCCCTGCAACAGTCAGTCTACTTTCTATTTCTATGAGTATATTATAGGTTCTCCATGTAAGTGACAACATGCAGTATTTGTGTCTGTGTCTGGGTTCCTTCACTGAGCATAATATCCTCCAACTTCATTCATATTGTCATATCTTTTTAAAATTCTGGTGTGTATGTGTGTGTGTGTATGTGTCATATTTTCTAGATCTATTCATATGTATGCAATTGGTTTATGTATCTTGGCTATTGTAAATAATGCTGCAATTAATACAGTAATGCAAGTATCTCTCTTAAATACAGTACTAATTTCATTTCCTTAAGAAAGTATATCCAGAAACAGTATTGCTGGATTATGTGGAAGTTATATGCTTAATATTTTGAGAAATTATCATACTGTTTTTTATAATGGCTGTACCAGTTTACTTTCCTACCAACAATGCATAAAACTTTCTTTTTCTCTGCATCCTCATCGTCATTTGTTGTCTTTCTTTTTTTTATAATAGGTATTGTAAGAGAACTGCTATCTCATTGTGATTTTGATTTGCATTTTTCTCAGGATTAATGATGTTAAATACCTTTTCATGTGCCTGTTACCCCTCTTTAAATGGTCTTTGAGAAATATCTCTTTGCCCATGACATTTTTAACTAGATTATTTATTTTTTTCCTACTGGGTTGTTGAATTTCTTATGTAATCTGGATATTGACCCTTTATCAAGTATAAGGTTTGTAAGGTTAGGGATGTAGCTTAGTGGCACTGCACCTGCCTGTCAAGTGAAAGTTCTGAGTTCAATCCCCAGTACTGGAAAAAAAAAGTATAAGGTTTGTAAATACATTCTCTAATTCTATTAATTGTCTTTTCATTCTTTTGATTGTTTTCTTTGCTGCACAAAGGTTTTTTTTTTATTTTGATGCCATGACATTTGTCTATTTTTCTTTTTATTGCCTGTGGTTTTAGTATAATATCCACAAAATAATTGTTCAGATCAATATGAAAAAGGTTTTTTTCCTGTTTTCATCTAACCATTTTATAGTTAGGGTTCTACACTTAATTGTCTGGTACATTTTTAATTGATTTTTGGACATTCTATGAGATAAAAGTCTAATTTCATTATTATGGATACAGGTAACCAGTTTTCCCAACACCATTTATTGATAAGACTATCTTTTCCCCATTTTGTATTTTTGGAATGCTTCTTGAAGATAAACTGACCAAAGATGAATAGATTTGCTTCTGGGCTCTCTCCTATTTAGTTGGTCGGTACATGTTTTTATTCCAGTACTATACTTTTTTGAGGGTTTTTTTTTTTTTTTGGTACCAGGGATTGAACTCAAGACTTTGAGCTTGCGAGGCAGACACTGGAACCACGAGCTGAATTCCTGGCCCTGTTTTTGTTTTTTGAGATAGGATCTCTCTTTGTAGTTTAGGCTTGAATTCACTGTGTAGGCTCAGCTGGCCCCACATTTGCAATTCTGTCACCTCAATCTTCCAAGAACTGGAATTACAAGCATGCACCACTGTGCTCAGCTCAACCATGCTGTTTTGATGATGATACCTTCATAATATATTTTGAAATCAATGAGTGTGATAACCTCTACCTTTCACATTGCTGTGCCTTCTTGGGGTCTTTTGAAGTTCCATATGAATTTTAGAAGTGGTTCCCCCCCCCCGCCTTTCTGTAATTCCATTGGGATTTTGATAAGGATCTCATTGAATCTGTAGATCACCCTGCATAGCATGAGAATTTTAATAATTTTTAATTCTTTCATTCCATGAATGCAGGTGTCTTTCCATTTTCTTTTAAGTAACCAACTTTCGTGTTTCCCATTTTAGTTTAGTAATTTCTGCTCTAATCATTATCATTTCCTTCTTTCTGCTTGCTTAACTTTAGTTTACTCTTCTTTATTCTGTGTCTTCACCTGGACTTTTAGGTCATTCAGTTGGGGGTCTTTCTTTTGTAAATGTATATGATTATCGAATTAAATTCCCTTCTCAGCACTACTTTAGCTACATCTGGGAAGTCTGGATATGTTCTATCTTCATTTAATTTTTCTGAAAGTTATTGTTGTTTATTCTTCAACTCATTTTTCTGATATTTATGTATACAACTGAAGCTTTCTTATGGCTACCATTTGTATGATATATTCTTCCTCTCATTTCATTTTCAACCTATTTGTATCTTTGACCTAAAGCATATCTCCTGTAAAGAGCATTTAGTTGGATATTGTTTGTTTTTACACAGACAGTATTCAGTTGTTTAATCTATTCACAACTTATTATTATTGATATTTTGGAGTGTTATGTACAATTTTAATTTTTTTCTTTATATGACAAATTTTTCATTTCTAGTCTTTCACATTAAGTGAATATTTTCCAGTGTAATATTTTAATTTCTTTAATTTTTTTTACTTTTTTAGTCGTTTTCTTGATGAATGTTTTATGTTTTACATTAGATGGCCTAATTTGAATCTACTTCAGATTTATACTATATGAATTTTAGTGTGATATAGATATGTTTATCCTATGTACCTCTATTTTTTCCCCTTTTTGCTGTCATTGTTACACATGTT
Organism: Heterocephalus glaber; assembly: GCF_053883595.1. Classification (NCBI taxonomy): domain Eukaryota; kingdom Metazoa; phylum Chordata; class Mammalia; order Rodentia; family Bathyergidae; genus Heterocephalus; species Heterocephalus glaber. Next base: position 71,171,945 of record NW_028258138.1, read on the forward strand.
ATATGTCTATGTGTTACAAATCCAATATATATTATAATTACCACTTTATAATAATTATATATCTTTCAAAGAAATTTACAAATAAAACAAATATGTATTTATGGAATTTATTACATTAAATTTTGTGTTTCTCATTTGTGGTTTTGTTTGTTCCTGTGGATTCAAATTATTGATGGTTTCTCTTCCCTGTTCCAGTACACCTTTGTTCCTATCCATCTCCTTTGTGTTGTTTTCCACAAGTATATTATAGATCCCACAATATAATTATGTACATAGCATTTTACATAATTGTTTTTAAAATCATTTTTTAAAATTAGGAGAAACATGCAATTGTACTATCTTTTGTGATTATCTACATAGTTCCATTTATTGCCACTTTTTAAAAACTGTGAGTTTAAATCAGGAATCACTTTCAGCCTGAAAAAATTCCTTTAATATTTTTGTAAGATAGTTCTGCTAAGACCAAGTTCTCTCAGTTTTTGTTTCTCTGGAAATACAGTAATACCTCAGCTCACAAATGCGTCTCTTTGCAAACAATTCAGTTCATAAACAAAAATGTTTGGCAAAATTTTGCTTCCATTCACAAACTCTGCATCAAGTGACAAACATGACTATGGCATTGTCTTAGTTACTTTTTGCATTGCTGAGACAAAATATCCAACACCCAAAGTTAAAGGATAAAAGGTTTATTTTGGCTCACAGTTTGTAGAGGTTTCAGTTCATAGTTGGCTGGCTCTAAGGGAGAGTGATATGGCAGAGGGACATTGCAGAGGAGAAAAAGTTCATGGTGGTCAGATGGCAACAAGGTAGCAAAGAAGCACCAGCAGCCCTCTTTCTGTCCCTTATATTCCATCCAGGTTACCTGCTGGAAGGGCACCCTTAATCCCAGCATCACACAATCCCAGCATCACACACCCTAGAACCAGCCACATTTGAAAAGCACCCCTATAACTGCGTGAGGATTTGGGGGAACATCTAGATACAAGCTATAACAGCCATCTTCCCAACACAAACACAAACATAGCTATCTTTCTCAAAATTGTAAAACAAATTAAGTTCATAAACTGAGGTACTGCTCTATCTCTGTTTGACTTCATTTTTGAAAAATAATTGTGCTCAATGAAAGATTCTTATTTCACAGCTTGTATTTTTCCATACCTTAAATGTTATTCCATTACCTTTTGGCCACTACTGTTTCTAAAGGTTAGCTATCAACCTTATTGTCTTAGTTACTTTTCTGGTTGCTTAGACAAAATAACCAAAACCCACAAGTTAAGGGAGGAAAGGGCTATTGCAGATCACATTTCCAATAGTTGGCTGGTTCCAAGGTAGGGTGGCATGGCAGAGAGGCATCACAGAGGAGAAATAGTCCCTGGCAGAACAGGCAGGAAGAAAGAGCATCAAAGCAAAGAAGAAATCCTTTTTTTTCTCCTTTACCCTATCCAAGCTACACGTCTTTGGGGTAATGACCCCCACACCCAGGGTGTGGCTTCCCATTACCCACTCCCAGAACAATGCTAAACCAATCAGTGGACTAATCAATTTATCCCACCCCTAATCTGTATTCATACACTCTTAATCCACATTCCCATACCATAGATCCAGTCATCTCTGAAAACTCCACCTATGATCACATGAGACTTTGGGGGGACATCTAGATACAAACCATAACACTTATTGGCATTCTTTCACTAGTATACACAATGAGTCATTATTTTTCTCTTGTTACTTTCATGATTTTCTTTTTGGCTTTCAACATTTTGGATTGGCTGGGCTGTAGATTTCTTTGCTTTTATCCTAGATGTCCCCCCAAAGCCTCATGTGGTCATAGGTGGGGCTTTTTCAGAGGTGGCTGAATCTAGAGTATGTGATGCTAGGATTAAGGATGTGTAATTACTAAATTAATCCACTGATTGATTTGGCATAGTTTCTGGGTAGAATTAAGGGTGCCCCATCCTGGGTGTGAGTGCTACCTGCCCTAAGGATGGGTAGCCTGGATAAGAGATAAGGGACAGAAAGAGGATCACCACTTGTCCCTTGTCACTTGCTGCCTTCTGTCTGCCATGAACTGTTTCTTCTCTATGATGCCCCTCTGCCATGCCACCCTGCCTTGGAGCCAGCCAATTATGGACTGAACCCTCAGCAAACTGTGAACCAAAATAAACCTTTGCTCCTTTAAATTTGGATGTTGAGTATTTTGTCTCAGGAACAAGAGAAATAGCTGGGACAGAGTTCACTGAACATTTGAAAATGAATAGAAAATGTTTTCCTTCAATATAATGCTGTATTTTCAGACATTATTTCTTTGGATAGTTTTTTGCTCCTTTCCTCACCTTTTGGTACTACCATTATGCATATGTTGGTACAATTAATGATATTTCAAATTTTTTGAGACTGCTCATTTTTCTTCATTCCTTTTTATGTATTTTACTATGTCTTATACAATAATCTCCTTTTTGCATTTTCTGCAACTGTCTCTTATACTCTCAAAATTCCTCTATTAAATGACACTATATTAGTGTTTTAAAAATTGCTTTACACACATCACTCTCCAGTTTTAAAGCTTCCAATGACTCTGCACTGTTTATATCAAAAATCATTTGCATAGGCTGCCTTCGTTGGCTCTTTTCATCATAATTTCTACTGCTCCCTTATTCTTTTCTTTTCATCTAGCCAAATTAGCCTACCCATAAAATCACAGTTTTAATTTCAATTGCTATAGTACTTTATGTCTGTCACTTATTCTAAGCATCTTAGAGTTTATTTCTTTATATGCTTCACTTAATGTATTACTCTGAACATAAAGAACAGAAATAAGTGAAATAATTTTATACAATATGACACTTCACCTTGTTTAAATTGATAACAAGCAATGAATATAATCAAAGCAGTCATCTTCACCCAAAAGTAAATTGTTGGAGTTAGAAATTGAAGTAGAACATTAATTAATTAATTATATAATTTTCTTTTCTACTAAAATTGTTTTATGGCACAGATGTGTCTTGATTGAAAAATAATATTTGGTTCCATTTACAGTAATACCTCAGTTCATTAATGTATCTGTTTGCAAAAAGTTCAGTTTACAAACAAAAATTGCCACAAATTTTTGCTTCTGTTCACAGACTCCACATTAGGTGACAAGCACTTACCACAGCCATCTTTCCCACACAAACACAAACACAGCCATCTTCCCCCAAATCATAAAACAAATTAAGTTTGTAAACAGTGGTACCACTCTATATAAACAACTGCACATATACTATTTTTTGTTTAATTAATGCCTTGGTAATTTAGAGAAGTAGTGGATGAAAACAAAAAAGAAAACTATGTAAACTAAAGTGAATGCATCTGTATCCTGGCTGTGTCATTTCTTTCAATCCTTTCTAGTATTCCCACTTCATTATCAAAATGAATAATCTTCAACCACTCAATCTTAAGCCCACTGTTCTGATGGAGTCCCTTAGCAAAAGCTTTCTAAGACATCATGATCTACATATATCTGTAATTCCATTTTATACAGTATAAATGCTTATCTTTTTTTACAGTGTGAATGATCATGACCAATTTTTATATTATTGATTGCTTTTTAAAAATTTGACATAGAGTAAATGAAAAAAGGCAATTTTAGAAAGCATGCCATGGGGAAAATAAAGGTTTATTGTATGCTGATTTCCCCCCCTTTAACAAGTTGAGTAAAACCATCTTGACATTCTATTTGGATTTGGTTATGCTGGTCTATTTTTTCTTTATTAGTACAAATTTGCAGCACATAATGATCACACTTCTCATAGGGTATTGGTACATGTACATAACATATCTTTATTCTTTTTTTCATCTTTTTCCTATCTTCTCTTCCCCTCCCTGCTTCCCCTCCTCCCTCCATCCTTGGTCCCCTTCCTTTTTGCAAAAGATTTATGACTTGTATCCTATTATCTTCTGTTTTGTTCTATAATTTATTTATATTTTGCGTTTTTCATATAAGAAAAATCTTATGATATTTAAGCTTGTGTATCTGATTTATTTCATTTAACATTATGGTCTCAAGGTGTATCCATTTTCTTACAAATGACTGAAGTCTATCACTCTTTACAGCAAAGGTCTATTCCATGGTTGTGCCACTCTTACACTATGCTGAAAATTTAAACATACAAGCATGTAAATATTTTTCTATATAATAGGTATATCTATAAATTTTAGCAATGCAAGAATATGTAAGGGTACTTACTAAAAATAACAAAGCAGAATTTCAAAAAACATGCCAATTTTATCAAAATGAGTTAAACTGACAGCATAACTAGAAAGATAAGTATATTAATGCAGTAGTTGCTTTATTTCCATTTCCTTTTCTCTTTATTTTATTCAAAACAACATGAAATTTGAAAAAACCAAAGCCTTCCCAAATGAGAAATGGTTGTTTTTATTCATGCAAATAGAATACATCATTAAAATCATTTTTAAATTACAAAATACATCATCTATATTCAGCATCTAGTTGACTTTCTTTGAAATTAATTGGATAGATATGGAATAATTTTGAATATTATCATATGATTTACATTGAAAATTTTCCTGCATATGAAAGGAGTTTGCTTGTATTTTAGATAAAATATTGAGCCTAGTATGAATTTTTGTTGTAATATATTTCATTGTGCAGATAGGTATGTATGCATGTGTCTTCAATTCTAAATTCATTCATTTTATCTTCAAGAATAAAACAACTAACCTTTACAAGAAACTAGATTTATATGTGGAAAATTAAAGCAATTAAAGGTGGATAATTTTACAAATACTGATTATATTGCAGATAATTGTTACAAGTCTAAAACTTGTTTATAAGTTTGATAAAAATATTAGGATATGTAAACTTTATCTTATTTTGATAAATAATTTATTATTATTCCTTTTTAAATCTTTTTAGTCAAATTTTACAATTCATTGGATGAATACAATTTAATTACATTTAATAAAATTGTTTTTTCCCTTAGGAAAAAGTCAAAGAGAAGGAAGAAAATCCGAATCTTGTAAACCAATTCTTAAAGTAGAGTACAAGACCTGCAGAAACAGGTATGTATTTTTTGCTTTGGTGAATATGAGAAGAGATGTAAGGAACAGAGACAAGAAAGGCAGATAACTTTTACTGTTAATATATTGTTTAAACTTTCACATAACTATAAAGTTAAATCCTCTACCTTTATTATAACTGATTTTTTATTTAATAGTATATCTAAGTGATCGACATTATGAATATTGAAAATAATAGGAATTAGTTATTTTAAAGTTATTTGTATAAGTGTTATATGCATTAGTATTAGAAACAGAACTTCTGGTCATGCACATTAAAAGTAAAAATACTGAGCTTTCCCCTGTGAAATTTATTTCATATTACAAAATCTCTTTTTTATCTCTTAGAGATTTGAGGCCCCACATGATAACTAGTTCATGGGATACTGTAATATTACCTAATATTATACTAAAAGTGATTTAGAGTTTTGAAACTAGCTAATGTGTTAAGATGTCTTAATGGATGGAGGAACAAAGGATGGGGGAGGGAGGAGAGTAAGGGGATGGGAAAAAAAAGAATTGAAAAAAAAGATGAAAATAGAGCTTTTGCTAATTGAAGGGGACCAAGATTTGAAAGAAGCAGGAAGGGACAGGGGACCAAAAAAAATGAAGATGTATCATGTACATGTACCAACTCCCCATGATAAATGTAATCATTTTGTTCTGCAAATGTATACTAATAAAAAAAATTATTTGAAGAGTCAGTGAACAAGCACTTCCACTTCCCTCCAAGCTCATACCTTACTCCCAACAGCTTTAGAGTTACCCATTTTCTGATGGCCACAGTGTATATCCCCAGAAAGGGAAATGGTGAAATATAGGTGATTATGTGAGAAATTTTGGATTAGGAAACCTTTCACTGTTAAATATCTTTGTATATAATTCTCATTGAATTTTGTCTTTAAACCTTAGTGCTTGGACTTTTTGTCATCTTAAGGGACTTCTCAATTTTACTAACATTTTTCTTATATAGTGAACCATTCATAATATTTTCTGGTGGACTGTCCTATGACAAAGCTTGCAGAAGACCAAGTTTAACCATTATGCATGGAAAAGCAATTACAGTACTTGAAATGGATCATCCTATTGTTGAATTTCTAACTTTATGTGAAACACCTTATCCAAATGGTGAGTAACTAAAATGAAACTTTTAATGTTGAAAAAATCATTTTTGAAATGACAAGTTTCTAACAAAATTAAGGTTAAATATTTTCAGTTTTGGCAACAGAGATCAACTGGGGTACACTGTGAACTACAGGTGCTGGAACAGGTTCTGCAATTGTACCTACTTGACAAACTGGAAGTAAGACAGATGTAGTGCAGCAGTGCTGGCGTTTCAGGTTCTAATGTCAGGTAAGTGCTTTAAACTTTGATAAGGATGGTGGAAGCTGAGCTGGGAGGGTCCGATAGGGGTCCAGGGTGAAATCACTTGGGGAAACTGAGGTCTCCTAATAGTCTCTCCTTGACCAGCTCCACCCATCCTATCCCAATGCCAATCAAAGTTAAAGCACTTACCTGATATCAGTGATCTGTAACTCTGGTGGTGCTGCATCTGTTTCACATCTGGTTTTGCTTCAGATGCAACTGCAGCATCTCTAATTACTGTAGGATTGCTGATGTGTGGTTAGTGATTCATTTCAATTTTTAGCAAATTAGATCTTCAGGAGGAAAGATGCATGTATATTTTTATCGTTATGAATACAAAAACTTTATAAACATGAAAAGTACTCTTTTTTAAATAAAAACTACTCTAAATGCTTGCAAATGAATGAAATCCAGTTTTGATAAAAATATGTGTATGAACTTTAAAAAGTGGGAATGAAAACATAAATAAAAGGAAATAAGGAGTTTAGAAGGGAAATAAGAGTTTAGGAAAAAAGAAAAGGAAATAAGAGTTTAGAGTTGAAATGGCATAGTATGTGTGTACCTTACTACATTTTCAAGAGGAAACATGTAGATGCAGGGGAAAGAGCACTGGACTTGGGGAAAGAACATTTGGGTTTATGATTTAGTTCTGCCACTTAACTAGTTATGTAACCCCAAGCAAGACATTTCACACTTTGGAGTTTTAGTTAACATTTATAAAAATTCAATAATTATCATGTCTCTACATTATTATTGGAAGATAAATAAATAACATACTTTATAAACTATGAAGATATCTATATTGTGAGTTTTAATATAAAATGTATTAATTTAAAATTTAGTTTCATATTTAAAAGATGGAATAACATTAAATGTACCACTTTATTTCCAGAGTTACTAGAAGAAATTGCCTGTGTTTCAATTAATCAGTAAATATCTATTCAATGCTTATATGGTCTCGGTTTTACAAGGACTTATTGAATGTACTGATGAAATATGAAACTGATCCCTGAGGCCTAATTGCTAAAATTTGATCAGCGAGATAATTATGATTTGTTAAACTGAAGTAATGTAAGAATTCAAGTACTGAGTTACATGGTTCAGAGTTTTAAAAACATGAATTTATAGGCTGGTTACATTGTTAATAATTGAAATAGTCATGCAAAGCTTCACAGAAAAATAGAATTTAGGTAGATTTTAAAAGGGATATTAAATAATGGTTTTAGAAATTGTTAGGTTCCCTAGGGTGTTATCAATGTAGAATGAAAACCTGAAAGCCTTTAATAGATGTTTGAAAACAGAAAGCAACAGAAGAATTTTGGGGAAATATTAAGATGATATAAACCACTAAGTTTAGTAAGATTTGCCCAAAAAGAATGTGTAGGTTTAAAGAGACTCTGAAATCTGAAATTCCAGATTCCAACTAAGAAATTTTTATAAAAATGCATATTTAAAACAAGGCCTGAAATAGGGTGCCTGAAGGAATGGAATGAGGAAAAGAAGTAAACCTCTGATTATGGAAAACAACTGGATTGGGAAGTGACATGATAGATGAGTCAGAGATAACTACACTTTTTAAGAATAATGACTTCATGAACAATAATAGCAGTTTTGGAAAGAGATTAAGGTAAGACTGAGTAAAATTGTCTAGAGAACAGAAAAAGAGTCTTCCAATATTTGTTCATGAGTCATCAGAATGTAAATATTCTTTGGAGTTATCAGAATTAATGGTGAAGGATATTGGGAGAAAGAATAAAAGACTAAAAGCTGAAGTTAGGAAATACTTTCTATTTAGAGTCTTGAGAAAGATGTGCCAGCAATAAAAACAGGATATGTAATTGCAAAGACCAAACCCTGTATGTCTATGTGTACATAAATTTCTGCTCATCAATAGAAATGTTAGAACAATTTCTAATGATGGTTAATAAAGTGTAAATGTACTGCATCCAGGCCTATTCACTTCCAACCCATATATTAAATCTTTGCTTTTCAGAAATCTGGCAATAAGGATTGTACTTTTTATTTGTCAGGAGATAGAAGTACTTTGACTTTACTCAGTGAAATTTAAATGTATCTTTTTAACTATTTAGATGTTATTGACTGCTAAAGCAGTTAATACATCAAGATGGCAATTTTTTTTTTGGTGCCTGGGATCGAACCCAGGACCTTGTGCTTGTGAGGCAGGCGCCGGAACCACTGAGCTAAATCCCCGGTCAAGATGACAATTTTTAAATGCCCACAAAATACGGCAGTATATAATGAAAAGTTTCTCACTATCCTTCAAGAGGCAACCAATATTAGTTTCTTCTATATTCTTCCCCAAATAACCTATGCATATGTATATATGTATTCATTTATTTAAACATGTAATCCTTTTTGTACAGATGAAAGAATATATAATATCCTGTATCATACTTCTACAATGGGCAATAATTTTAAGCATTATTTCATATTAACAAATACAGAATTTCAGTCCTTTTTGCAGCCACATAATGATAAATATCATGTACAGGTTAAACAGTTATTAACTACTTTTAATTTGGCTGAATCATTTATGACATCTGACAGTTCAACTTGTTTATCAAAAAACATGAATGCTTTAATGTTGTTTTCTTAAGGAGTATTGCCTAGAGTTATTAACCAAAAATAATCAGAATTTTCCAGCTTCATATATAAAGTTAGCTTTATCCAGTCCTCTCCAATCCCCAAAATAATGTGTTTTCTCTTTAGAGGAGTCATAATTATGATAGAGCTTTTCACCATGTTGGGGGCTAAAATTAAAAAACTGAAATAAAACAATCTAATGAAGTAATACATTTATCTACTAAAGTACACCTACAGTGTGCCAGGCTTTGCATTAAACATCTTCATATATATTTCTTCATCCAATCTTCATGACCATCTAATGTAGTTATTATGCTCTTTCAGTGAGTACAGGAATTTAATTTAAAAATAAATTAATAATTTAATAATTTTCCCAAGGTCACATTTGTAATAAATAATAGATACAGAATCGAACCCAACATTGACTCCCATGGAGGTCTTTTGTTCATTGATTATAACAGAACACAAGGTATTTCTATAAAAATGAAATGTCTTCTTCCAGTTTTTGTTACTAGGAACAATAATAATCTAAACCATCTATAACTACCTAAAATTATAATTTATTAATAATTGATTCATATATGCCAATGTATCAGCTATTTTATTTCTATAGCACTTGCTTCCTAACCAATGATGTTCCTAAGGAAAGAAGGCAAAGATGAAATAATCATATATAACCCTACTATTCTTGTAACTGAAAAGTAAAACATATGAAAACAACATTGAAAAACTTAAAACAACTTTAAAGATAAGAGAGAAGGGGGAAAGTGTCAGTTTGAGAACAGTAGCAAGCAGTATGTGATTGCTTACACAAGCACCAATGCAGGGAGACTCATATTTTCATTGTTTTGTTTGCATGTTTTAAAGTTTTTCTCTCATATGCATGTGAATTACAAACATAAACCTGAATTGACTCCAGCTTCTTAGGTTTAGAAGTATTGTAAAGGCTGTCTTCTCCAGTATTTTAATTCCCATCCAAGACTTAAATCCACTGGACAAAATTCCTACCAAGTGATTGTGAAGTTTAGGATTGAATACTTCCCAAACTAGTGAGTAGAAATGGCTGGTATAATAAAACCAAGATGGAATTTAAAATCAGAAGGCCTGGGTTTAAGTTTTAGCTCAATCCTTCACTAGTTGTATAACCAGTCTCTTCACTTTTTTGGACCTCAGTTTTCTCTATAAAATGTAAAAAAAAAATACAGTACCTCTTCTAGCTACTGAGAATCAAATGTCATATACATATCATATATACAAAATATGTTTATGAATGACTTCCTTAAATTGAGAATGATTCTTTCACTATAGTATTTCCTTACTAGTCCTTTATTATAAGTAGAAAGCAGTATTTGTAATTAAATTAGGACCCCCTCCTACAAAAACAAATCATTTTATGCAATTACCTTTATTGTTTTTTTCCATAGCTCATATTACTTCCTGAATTCTTCTAATTCCTTTGCTTGTTTGTGGACTATAAAACATCCCTATAATGTGAACTCTCTGAGAAACAGTACTTTGTCAGTATTATTCTTAAGACAATTTCTGGAGCATATTGGAGGAAGGAAGAAAGGAAGAGAGAGAAGAAAGGAGGGAGTATATGATTTTTCTAGGCATGTAGTACCAGGCACATACTAGGCAATCTATATGCTAAATTACATTGAACTGCAAGTAATAGTAGTAGTACTGTCACAGAGAAGTGAATATGTGTCATTACTCCAGAATAGCAGAGTTACTATTTCCTTAGGACATCTACTTAGAGACGTGAAGATGGAGCTATTAAAATACTAAGCTTATAAAAGGGTAAGATAAATGCTTATAAGTTAGAGGTGATAGTCTCACTTTTCACTCAGTACACTTCTAGTGTGAATATTAAGATGAATTTAGCTCTGTGTTATGTAACTTCTCATGTTTTCCTTCTCTATAGTGATCTTAGTTTTAAAAGTAAGAAACAAGGCATGTATTTTATTAAAGTGTTCCTTGTTACATGGACTCATATTTTGGTCTTCTCAAATTATTTAAATTACATAGTAGGTAAAGAAAATGCAGTTTCAGTGATTTTTAATAAAATATGCATATAAAAACTTTTCAACTTTTTATTTTTACTTGTAGAATTTCAAGAACCTTATGCTGTTGCGGTACTACTGGAGAAAGATCTTATTGTAGTTGACCTGACACAGAGCAAGTAAGTTTTTCATGGACAGATAAATTACAATGATTTTTAAATTCTAATTATTACAATTAAAATGCAGGAGCACATTTAAGATGATTGACATTAATATTCTTTACATAGTAAGTCCCTTATGTGAAAATTGTTCTGCTAAAACTACAGAAATGAAATTTTGTTAAATGATGAAAACTAAACCAGGAGAGTTTGGATAACTGTAAGACATCTTAAAGGCACCTGATGTTTGAACAGAAGCATTTGTAGACTAATGGATGCAAAATGGATCATATTTCTGCCATTTCCATAAAAGTAATTGTAAGCAAGATTTACACAGTATAATAGCTGGCCATCTGCTAGTCTACTGACTGAAGGAAAATTGGCTAAAGGAAAATAACACTTAATAAAAGTATTATTAGACTCCTGTAGCAGATGATACAAAAGACCAGAATCTTTGTGATGAAAAGATGAAGAACTGCTTTCCTTTTCTTTTCCTTTACAGTACATTGTGGGCAATTGAAACAAATATGGAATGCCATTGCTACAGTGATGGTCTCTTACAGTGGCACTCTTTTATACTGACAGTAAAAGTGGACTTGAAATTGACATCTTCTGGCTACATCTTTTCATTATAAATTTTAATAGACATGAATCAAATTTTCCTTCATTATATGTTTAAATTGATCTTTTAGCCCCATTTTTCTGCAGCAGAATTTTATACATTATTTTTCCTCTTCCTAGAATAATCTCTTTCTTTTTCCCCTGGTGAACATCTTAAGAATCTCAATTCAGGTATCAGTTTCTCATTAAAAAGAAATCTTTCCGGGCCGGGGATTTAGCTCATTGGTTCTGCCGCCTGCCTTGCAAGTGCAAGGACCCAAGTTCGATCCCCGGTGCAAAACAAAAACAAACAAACAAAAAGAAATCTTTCCATATCTGTATTATATGGTCAAGTGCCTCTTGTGAGCTCTCAGAGCCCTGCCCCCCATCTTCACTTTAAACCTTTGACACAGATAGAACTTTTCCATTTGTCCTTGTTTAAAGATTGTCTTCCTTTTAAATATAGGCCCCATAATGGATGGGGATGTTGTTTTCTTCTTGATACATTTTTGTTAAGAAGAATTACAGTCTGGGGCTGGGGATTTGGCTCAGTGATGCCACTGCCTGCTTCGCAAGGGCAAGGTCCCAAGTTCGGTAACCGGTACCAAAAAAAAAAAAAAGAGGAAAATTAGTCTGTATGCTTTCCACATCATGTGTATTAAGGGAGCATTCTTTGTTATACTAATTTGCAACATATAATATGTCAGTATTTTGAGTAAGATGTAGGATGTGGACTATAAAGATCAAAGCTATGAATTCTGCCTAGTTGCCCTACTTATCAACTTTAAACTTGATTAATTTTATGTATAGGTAAAGATTTGTGCTTCTTCATCTAGGAAGTTCTAAAACAAAATTTATTAAAGTCTATTCTTATGATCTTACTGCTGCTCAACTCTTCTTTGTTCTTCATATTTGTTGGTTCCTCAGACCTTGTCTGTGTCTAATATTCTCCAAGGTCTACTGTACTTTACCTTTAATACTGTACTGTATTTCTTCAGTATATATTTATGCTTTTATTTAAATTGTTTATTGCAGTAAAATGTGTATAACATAAAAATTACTATTTTATACATTTGCTCTTTTGCTGCTTATTATACTAAATATGTAAAGTGACATTTTCTGTGCAAGTCTTTATGTAACATTTTACTTTTTTTAGCACCAAGTTTTAAAGTTTACATGATATTCCAATTTCATTGGCTATTCATGAAATTTAACATATCAAAATTGATTAAATTCTCTTTCTTGTCAAATACATAATAGTTACTTCTTAGCCATGTTGAAAGTTACACAAGTTGTACATTTTCAATCCTTTTAAAGTATCTTTTTTTTCCTTCTTTACATTTAATCCTCAATTTGAAGGAGAGCATTAGGGTGTACGCATTTTTCTTCTTAAGTTTCTTGGATTCATATCTTCAGTTCCATTTCAACAGCAACCAGTTTATACTTTTACATTTAAATATTGCAATAAATTTTTAGTTATTGTTTCCTCATCTATATTATTATGCCTACTCTTTGCTAATATACTAAAATAATTTTCCCAAATATTTTTCATATACTGTTCACATTGTTAGGAGGCTGACATTGTTACTTCTTGCTATTATCAAATTCTAAGATGTAGGTTTGATATTCAAGGTGATTTATTCATTTTACTTCTTACTTTTCAATCGCACACATTAATAATTTGTACCCTAAAACAGAGAATTTCTGATCCCTGCAGTTTTACCTACTTTTAATTTCCTAAACATGACTTCTCCTTTCCACTTAATTTTGCATGTTGTACTATCCTTATCTGTGATACCATACCCCCTGCAACATTTCAAATTGGTAAAAAGAGAATTCCTTCCAGCACATACCACCACACAAGCTGTATTCTCTGGAGATTGAATTAATGTCCTAATTCCTAATTAAGTTATTAATAATATCACGAGAAAATTATTTTTAGCATTCTCCTCTCCAATCATAAATATTTCATCAGAAGTAGCATTATCAGAAATATGTTGCATAAAATACTATTCATTTCCTTGTCATTACATGAGTTCTCAATATATTATATCCACAATACTTTTTTCATTGATTCTGTATTCATGCCCTTTTTAAAGTTATTGTAGACTTAAGAAAATTTACTGTATCCATAAAACTTCATGCCAACTATTTACTCTCTATATAGGAAATCATCTTTAAAACATACACCATCTGGCCGGGGATTTAGCTCAATGGTTTTGCCGCCTGCTGCGCAAGTGCAAGGACCTGAGTTCAATCCCGGGTACCAAAAAAAAAAAAAAAAAAACATACACCATCACACACTCATACACACATATTTTTCAGTTACTCCTATAAAAAATTAAGTATTTGCCTGTTTTACTTCCTTTTGAAAAAATACCAAAATATACTAACATTTAAATATTTGTGACTACATTATATTTTAGATAAAATAGCTAATATAATTTTTAATAAATAGGCTAAACTTGTTGCATGTTTTCAATTTAATGTAATTCATTGTATTCACAGTAGCATAGCAGTGCCACTGTAGAATGCTGGAATTTTTGGAAGAAAATAAATTTGAGTACATTTTTAGCATTAGTAAAATTATATTTTGTATATAACTATTTTTAAAATGACTAGTTGTTTTATGCTTTTTGCTTTTTGTTTTATGTTTCTGAAAACAAGTAAAGTTTATAAAGAGTGTTTAGAAACATTTTAGGGCTTAATATTAAAATTATTCCGTATTTGTATGTTTGTAAAATGACACTGATACATTGTCTTTATCCATTAGTTTTCCAATCTTTGAAAATCCATATCCCATGGACATTCATGAGTCACCAGTTACATGCACAGCATATTTTGCCGACTGCCCTCCAGATTTGATTCTAGTACTCTATTCTATAGGAGTCAAGCATAAAAAACAAGGATACAGTAATAAGGTAAAAGTAGAAATCACAAATAATTTTTGTTGTATTCATAGTATATTGTCATACTTTTCCCTCTTATTTTATTTTCTGACTTTCCATATAAGAAAACCTAAGTTAAATTCATTTAAAGTTATATGCTAGTATCATTCAAAGCTAGAACCTCTGAAAATCAAATTTCCTAAATGGCACAAAGTTTTAAGCCTACAAGAATATAAACTTCTTAAGCACTAAATATATAATTTTATACTAAAATATACTATCTTTCATGTACATTTGTATACTAAATATACATACATATATATATATATACTTAAGCTAACATGTTAAATTTTAAAATGTAACCTTTAGTATCACAAGCATATACTAATAAAAACTAGGAAAATAGATGTAACCTTAATTATTTTAGATGAAAGATTATGCTTTAAGAAATGTAAATCTATTCTTCTTAGTTTTTCGTTTGTTAATCCATAGTTTAGAAAACATGATTATTAAATGTAATTTGTTTATAACATCCCACAATATCTTTTTGCTTTTACTACAATATCAAATGTTTACAATTTTCACTGATCATCTATTATGGTTTCTGTTATTTGTCCAGGTCTATTAGAATGGACAACTCCAAGAGATCATTTACATAGTATTCTTTTCAAATAACTCTATAGTAATTTGGTGATGCACAGACTATGTGACTCACTTAGCAACATTGTCTTTGTACAATTAAAAATTCTTCTTTGGCTAGTTTATATGAATGGTAATATTAGTTAAAAATCTATTTTTAATAGATGGAGAATTGTGCATTTAGAGAGGTGTTTGTTCAATGAAAGAGTTAAAAGATAACTACACACTTCATCCTTGATTATTTTATAGCTATTCAATGTTAAGTGAACCTTTTATCATTATTTTAAAATATTTTCACTCAAAGTTTCTAAGTCATTCAAACTAAAAAATATAAAATTTGTATATATTCTTTCTGGATAATCTATTTAGGAGTGGCCAATCAGTGGAGGCACTTGGAATCTTGGAGCACAAACATATCCAGAAATTATTATTACTGGGTAAGTGGAATGTTTTGTAAGTTACCAGTTTATTAACAAAGATGTATTTTTTGAGTTTTGACACTTTTCTGTAATTGTACTCTATGCTGACTAGTGGTTTGAGCAAATGTAAAATTATAAGACATAGTTTTAATCTAAAGATTCTAATCTTGATGGAAGATAGAACCAAACTATATAAAACAGAAAGAATTATGTATAGATTATATATACAAAAGAAAGTCAAAGAAGATAAATTGTGAGAAATGAGTCAGGGAAAGTTTTGTGTTCAAATGACAGATTAACTTTAGAAAGACCCTTCCAACATCTCCTGATTCCTGCCAAGTCCAGAAATTGCTGCTGTATATCACTATCAAATGATTATTTAAAATGTGCTTCAAAACTTATAGCACTAAAAAGACCATTACTTTGTATAGTAAGCCACTTCATGTTCTAATATTAGGAATGAAGAGAGACTTAGTTAAAGATAAACATGAAAGAAGTTCTATTAAGGGGAAGATAGAGTAAATAGACTTTTTCCTAATCTTCTTAATTACAGCTACAAATCCTTGTGTTATATATAAGACAAACATAAGCTAGATGGAAAGAATGGGAAGACATTACATTGGCTAGGGCCCTCGAGTTCCAAAGAATGGCACAGTAGTTGGTTCCTTAGGTTTTTGTTCTGTCAGATTTATCCCAGAAATGGAGTTGAAAAAGCTGGTAAATTGAATCTGTGAATAGGCATAGAACAAACAAAAGCAAGTTAAGTTTAGCCAAAGGATGAGGAAAAGGACACTGTACCAAGAAACAAAACTTTCACAAAATAATCTTTCTACTTGATTTAAGCAGTGCACAGCACACACATACACATACATGCACACACACACTATAGCCCCACTCCAACCCATTCTAGCAAAGGCCAAGTGGGAAGCCCAGACTTTCACCTCATCAGGTTGAAATTCATTATTCCAACTTCCTGAGAGTTTCAGAAAAGGGAGAGCAAAGGGCTGGATTTTCAACTCCATTAGGAAAAAGTTCTCCCTGGTGGTGTCAGTGGAGACCACATGGGAGCCAAAATTAGCAAGACTGCCCAGCATTAATGAGGAGCAACTACTTTTCACCCCTTGTGTCTGTGGAAATAAAATGAGATAGGATAGAAAAAAGAGAGTAAGGGGGAGACATCCAGGTTCGTGCGTCACGGCTCCCAGGCAGGAGGAGACTTCCAGGTAGGTGTGCCATGGCTCCCAACCCAGAGGGGACTTCCAGGTCAGCATGCCAAGGCTCCCACCCCAGAGGAGACTTCCAGGTCGGCACACCATGGCTCCCAGGAAGGAGGGGGCTTCCAGGTAGGCATGCCATGGCTGCCAGGCAGGAGGAGGCTTCCAGGTAGGTGTGCCACAGCTTCCAGCATAGAGGAGGCTTCCGGGTCAGACTGCCAAGGCTCTGGGCACAGAGGAGGCCTCCAGGTCTGTGTGCCATAGCTCCCATTCCATAGGGGACTTTCAGGTAGGCATGCCATGGTTCCTAGCCCAGAGGAGACTTCTAGGTCAGCACACCATGGCTCCCAGCCAGGAGGAGGCTTCTGCATAGGTGTACCATGACTCCCAGCATAGAGGAGGCTTCTGGGTAGGCATGCCATGGCTCCCAGCACAGAGGAGGTGAGCTGCACAGGCGCCAGGAACATCCCCTCACCCCCCACTCCCCCATGTCAAAATGAGAAGACAGGTAAACGAGCCTCAGAATCAGACTTCTAGATCACCTACAGCAACCCCAAAGGGAAAAGAGATGAAACACTCTCAGATACTCAACAACCTGGACTCCCCGATCTAGAAATGAAAGAGGATCTGGAAAAAATGAAATCAGAAACAATTTCTCACATAATAGCAAAGATTGTGCCCATAGTGCAAGACATGATTAATCTAGAGAGGATACAGAAAAAAAAATAGAGGAGCTGAGGATCATGATGGAATACCAACATAGGAAACAAAGTGAATCCATAAAACAGATGCAAACAGATTTCCAGGAGATTAAAAACTCCATTGAAAGTCTATGCAGCACAGTGAGCCAATGTGAAGACAGAATTTGAGATATAGAAGATAGGATTGCAATTAGTGACCAGGAAAAGAAAAATTGCTTTAAAATTTTAAGGGACCATGAGAAATCAATCCAGCAGCTGCGAGATGATGCAAAGAAAAATAACAAAAGACTGATTGGAGTCAATGAAGAAACAGGAGAGGGTACAGATGACATAAAAAAACTGTTTACAGAAGTGATGGCAGAAAACTTCCCAAGCAGGGGAAAAGAACTTGACATACAGATAAGGGAGACATATAGGTCTCCAACTAGCCATGATCAAAAAAAATCTACACATAGGCATATAATTGTTAAGATTCCAGAAACCCCACAGAAGAACAAAATTCTACAAGTAGCTAGAGAAAAGAAACAAATCACATACAAAGGAAAGCCCATCAGAATCACAGCAGACTTCTCAGTGCAAACCCTCAACGCAAGAAGAGCTTGAAGTGATGTATTTCAAGCCCTAAAGGAAAGCAGCCTCCAATCCAGATTGATGTACCCTGCAAAATAATCTTTCAAAATTGGAGAAATCAGATACTTTCATGACAAATAGCACCTTAGGAACTTCATGAATACCAAACCCAGCACTCCAAAAAATTTTAGACAAAATCCTAGGAAAAGACAATGAGGATCACAACCCCAGGAAGCCTAGCAGAATGAATCGACTGGGCATGACAAGAAATTAAAAGCAAAAGGGGAGGATCAAACAAAAAGAAAAAGTCATGACAATGATAACTCAGTACATATCAGTTATAACCATCAACGTTAATGGTCTCAACTCACCAATCAAAAGAAATTGACTGGCAGACTGGGTCAACAAGCAAGATCCAACAATATGGTGCATACAAGAAACACACTTAATTCAAGAAGAAGCTCATAGACTGAAAGTTAAAGGGAGGAAAACAATACTCCATGGGGCAGGAACCTGAAAAAAAGCAGGAATAGCTATCCTCTTTGCAGATCAAGCAGATTTCAAACCCACACTGATTAAGAGAGACAAACAAGGACACTATATCCTTGTAAAGGGAACGATCCAAGAGGAAGAGATGACAATCATAAATATCTATGCACCAAACACTAGTGCGACCAACTATATAAAACAAGTACTAATGGACATGAAAAACCATATATGCACTAATACAGTAGTAGTGGAGGACCTCAATACCCCATTGTCACAAATAGATAGATCAACTAGACAAAAATAAGCAACGAAATACTAGAACTCAATGAAACTCTTGAACATATGAACTTAACATGTTTACAGAATGTTCCCCACACAAAATCAGAATATACATTCTTTTCAGCTGCACATGGGTCATTCTCCAAAGTAGCCCACATACTCACACATAGAACATGTTTAAGTAAGTGCAAAGGAATTGAAGTTATCCCCTGTATATTATCAGACCATAGTGTAATGAAATTGGAGATCCATAGCAAAAGAAACTGCAAAAAACTTCATAAACACATGGAAATTGAACAACACATTTCTGAATAACCAATGGGTCAGAGAGAAAATTTAAAAAATCAGAAAGTTCCTTCAAATAAAAGACAATGACAATACAACATATCGGAATCTATGGGACACAATGAAAGCATTCTTATGAGGGAAATTCATAGCAGTAAATACTCATATTAGGAAAACAGAATGAGCCCAAATAAACAAACTGATGCTGAACCTCAGGCTTCTAGAAAGATAAAAGCATGACAAACCCAAAGCTCATACAAGGATGGAAATTATAAAGATCAGGGCAGAATTCAATGCAATGGAGACAAAGAAAACAATACAAAAAAATCAATGAAGCCAAGAGTTGGTTCTTCCAAACAATAAACAAAATTGACAAACCCCTAGCCAACCTTATCAGAAAAAGGAAAGAAAAGGCCCAAATCCAGGCAGTTAGGAATGAAAAAGGTGAAATTACAACAGATCCAGCAGAAATCCAGATGATCATCAATACCTACTTCAAGAACCTATATGCCAATAAGGTGGAAAACATAGAAGAAATGGACAGATTCCTAGACACGTATGAATTACCAAATTTGAATGAAGAAAACCTAAAAATTCTAAACAACACAATGTCAATCAATGAAATTGAAAACGTAATTAAAAACTTACCAACCAAGAAAAGCCCAGGTCCTGATGCTTTCACCACTGAATTCTACAAGACATTTAGAGAGGAACTGCTGCCACTACTGTTTAAACTCTTCAAAGAAATTGAAAGGGAAGCAATACTCCCAAATTCATTCCTGGAAGCAAGCATCACCTTGATCCCCAAAGCAGAGAAAGACCCAAGTGAAAAGGAGAACTATAGGCCAATCTCACTAATGAACATAGATGCAAAAATCCTTAATAAGATACTGGCAAGCAGAATGCAGAAGATCATCAAGAAGATCATACACCCTGACCAAGTGGGATTCATCTCAGGGATGCAGGGATGGTTCAATATACGAAAACCAATCAGTGTAATACACGATATCAATAGAGCCAAGGACAAAAACCATATGATTATCTCCATAGACACAGAAAAGGCATTTGACAAAATCCAACATGCATTTATGATAAAAAACCCTACAAAAAATTGGAATAGATGGTCTCTACCTCAAACTGATAGAAGCCATCTATGAAAAACCAACAGCCAATATCATACTAAATGGTCAAAAACTGAAATCCTTCACACTCAAATCAGGAACAAGACAAGGATGTCCACTATCACCACTCTTGTTCAATATAGTTCTGGAAACATTAGCCATGGCAATTAGACAAGAGAAAGAAATAAAAGGAATAAAGATAGGTAATGAAGAAGTCAAATTGTCATTATTTGCAGATGACATGATACTCTATATAGAAGACCCCAAGAACTCCACCAAAAGTCTTCTAGACTTAATAACCAAATTCAGTCAAGTAGCTGGTTACAAGGTCAACACACAAAAATCAATAGCTTTCCTCTACACCAATGACAGACTCACTGAGAAAGAAATAGGGCAAATAATTCCTTTCCCAATAGCATCCAAAGAACTGAAATACCTAGGAATCATCCTAACAAAAGAAATCAAAGACCTCTTCTCTGAAAACTATGGCACTCTGAAAAGAGAGATTGAAGATGATATCAGAAAATGGACAGACATCCCCTGCTCCTGGGTAGGAAGGATTAATAGAGTGAAAATGGCCATACTTCCAAAACTGCTATATAGATTTAATGCAATTCCAATTAAGATCCCAGCAGCATACTTCACAGACCTTGAGAAAACAATCCAAAAATTCATTTGGAACAAGAAGAGACCCAGAATAACAAAAGCAATTCTAGGTAACAGAGACATGGCAGGGGATATCACAATCCCCAACCTGCAACTCTACTACAAAGCTACTGTGATGAAAACATCATGGTACTGGCAAAGAAACAGGCTTGAGGACCAGTGGAACAGATTAGAAGATGCAGAAACAACACCAGACACACTCACCCATCTCATCTTCGATAAAGGAGCCAAACACCCTCACTGGAGGAAAGATAGCCTCTTTAATAAATGGTGCTGGAAAAATTGGGCTTCAACTTGCCAAAGGTTAAAACTAGACCTATATCTCTCACCATGCACTAAACTAAAATCAAAATGGATTAAAGATCTCAATATTAAAATAGGAACTCTGAACCAGGTAGAACAGAGATTAGGTAGAACCCTTGAAGACATCAGTGTAGGAAAAGATTTTATGAACAAAACCTCAGTTGCCCGTGAACTAGCACAAACAATCAACAAGTGGGATCTCTTCTTATTAAAAAGCTTCTGCACAGCAAGAGAATCCACCAGCAGTGTGAAGAGACAACCCACAATGTGGGAAAAAATCTTCACCTGCTCTTCCTCAGACAAAGGTCTACTATCTTAAATCTATAAAGAACTTCAAAAGATCAGACCTCCCAAATTTAAAGACCCAATCCAAAAATGGGCATCTGAAATGAACAGACATTTCTCACACAAAGAAGTAGAAATAGCAAATAAATACATGAAAAAATGTTCAACATCACTGGTCATTCAAGAGATGCAAATGAAAACAATGCTGAGATTCCACTTCACTCCAGAAAGAATGGCTGCTATCATGAAATCAACCAATAACAAATGCTGGCAGGGCTATGGGGAAAGAGGAACCCTGCTCCACTGCTGGTGGGAGTGTAGACTGATGCAACCAATGTGGAAATCAGTATGGAGATACCTCAAAGAACTAGGACTGGAAATCCCATTTGACCCTGCTATTCCACTGCTGGGGATCTTCCCCAAAGAATTCAAAGAATCATACCACAGTGATATATGTGCACCCATGTTCATAGCAGCAGAGTTTGTAATAGCTAAAACTTGGAAACAGCCCAAATGCCCATCATCTGGAGACTGGATAAAGAAAATGTGGTTTTTTTATAAAATGGAGCACTACTCAGCCATAAGAAATGAGAAATTAGAGACATTTATAGCTAAGTGGATGCACATTGAGGCAATACTCTTAAGTGAAATAAATAGGACACACATGTGTATACACTGAATAGTTTCTCTGGTGTGAGAAACTGAAAGTGTAAATAAGGACTAAAATGTATAATAGGTAATGTGAAATAGGAAGAAAAGGGGCAAAGGGGAAGGAAGTGGGAGGGCTAGGGGAAAGGATAGAAGGGAATGGGATTAATATGAGAAAATGGAAAAATAGGAACAAAATCTTTGTAAATAGGGAGGACTGGAGGGGTTGAAGGGAGGGCTGGGCAAGGGTGAAAAATAAGAACCAAGAGAGACTATGTAAAGATGCAAATTTCCAATGATGAATGTCATTATATTGTATACCTAAAATGTACCAATGATTAGAATGAGTAATCGATAATGTAAAATAGGAAGCAAAGGTCCAAAGGGGTAGGGGTAGTGGGAGGGGCAGGGGAAAGGAAAGAAGGGAAAGGAAAAATGCTGAGAAATGGAAAAAATGGAAATAAAGTCTTTGTAAATAGGGAAGGGTGGAGGGGTGAAGGGAGGGCTAGGAATGGGGAAAAAATAAGAACCAAGATGCATTATGTAAAGGTACAATTCCCAATAAGAAATGTAATTGTGTTGTATACCTACAATGTACCAATAAAAGAATTTAATAAAAAAAAAAAAAGGAGAGAAAAATAATGGAAACAAAGTCTATGTAAATAGGGAAGGGTGGAGCAGGTGAAGGGTGTACAGGTAATGGGGAAAAAATAACCAAGACACATTATGTACAGGTACAAGCTCCCAATGATAAATGTAAGTGTAGTATATACCTAAAATGTACCAATAAAAGAATTTAAGCAAAAAAAGTATCAATCTAGAGATGCAGTGCGATCCTCATCAAGACACCAATGTCATTCTTTACAGAACTAGAAAACAAATTAATATGCATCCTGAAAAACTGCAGATAGCTAAAGCAATATAGGAAAAGAGAACAAAGCAGAACAACTTAACTTCAAAAGAAACTATAAAGCTGTAGCAATCAAAACAACATGCCCTTGATAATTAAACAGATATATAGATCAGTGGAATATATCAAGAGCCTAGAAGTAAACCTATACATTCACAACCATCTGATTTTCAACAAAGGTGCTAAGAATATGCATTTGAAAATGAGCAATCTTTTCAATAAATAGTGCTCATTAAATTAGATATACATATGCATTGCTATCTCTGAGCAATACAAAAATTGACTGAGAATGGATCAAAGGTAAAATTGTAAGACCTGAAGTTGTAGAAGTACTAAAAGAAAACAAAGAGGGACATGCTTCAGAACATTGACATGGGCAAGGATTTTTCTTTGGACAGACCTTCAAAGGACAGAAAATAAGAGCAAATTAGACTAACAAAATTGCATCAAACTAAAAGCTTCTACACAGCACAGGGAACAACAAATTGAAATTACAATCTACAGAAAGGGAGAGAATATTTGCAACTATAAATCTGACTAGTAGTTAATACCTAAAATATATAAAATATTTTGAAAACTCAATAGCAAATGAAAATAATTAAATATTAAAATAATTTAACAATTAAAAATGGAAAGCAGATCTGAACAGACATTTGTCAAAAGAAGATTTAATAATACAAATGGAAAGCAAATATTTGAAAAAACTTATCACTATCATTAGCCATCAGGGAAACGCAAAAAAATAATACAGTGAGATATCATCTAACCCCAGTAAAAATGAGGATTATCAAAAAGAAGAAAGATAACAAGTGCTAGAAAGGATATTCAGAAAAGGGAAACTTTGCACATGGTTGGTGGGAATATAGATCAGTATAACCATTATGGAAGACAATGTAGAAGTGCTTCTGAAAAATAAAGTAAGACTTCCAGATTAACAATCTCAGTACTTGGTATATTTCTTTATTATCATTATTATTATTGTTATTATTTGGTACTGGGGATTGAACTTGGGACCTTGCGCTTGTGAGGCAGGCAACGGGAACCACTGAGCTAAATCCCCAGCCCTTCTTGGTATATTTCTAAAGGAAATAAACTTAAGATGTTGAAAAGACATCTGCACACCCATGTTTATTTTAGAAGTATCCACAATAGCTAAGAAATAAAAATAACCAAAATGTTCAACAGCTTTTAAATGGATAAAGATAATGCAGCACATATCAACAGTGAAATACCATTTAAAATAGGATCTCTTGTTGTATGTGAAAATGTTGGTGGAACTGGAAATCCCTAGGGTAAGTAAAATAAGTCAGGCACAGAAAAATAAATACCACTATGGAATCTAACATAGTTTATCTCAAAGAACTTGAGAGTAGAATAATGGTTACCAGAGTTGAAGAGAAGGTGGAAGGAAAAAGAAATGATAAGTATGTACTAAGTTACAGTGTGGAGTAAAAAGTGTGGTATTGCACAGTATTATGACTATATAGAATGAGATACTGTATATTACAGAAAGTTAGAAGAAAGGATTTTGAATATTTTTAGCATCAGGATATAGTAATAATTGAAGGAGATTGATATATTTACCCTGATTTAAATATTTTAATTAATTTTCTTGCTACATTTTAGATATATATAATGATCATATTCATCATAGAGAATTTATACCAGTATGTAATATATCTTGATTCTTTTTTCCCCAACCCTCTCCCCTCAGCCCTTCTTCCCCTCCTTATTTACAAAAGCTTTGTTTCGATTTTTTCCCTTTTATTTTTTCATTTCCATTCCTTCCTTTCCTCCTCCCCCTCTTTTGTTCCTTTTCTTTTTTGAACACTTCCCAATATCTATTATACATTTTGGTCCTTATTTACACTTTTGGTTTTCCACACCAGAGAACGTGATATTTAAACGTGTGTCTGATTTTTTCACTTAAGAATATGGTCTCAAGGTGCATCTATTTATCTAGAAATGTCTCAAGTTTATTTTTCTTTATGGCAAAGTATTACTCCATTGTATTAAAAAAAACACATTTTCTTTATCCATTCATCAGTTGATGGGCATTTGGGCTGTTTAAGATGTAGCTATTATAAACTACACCGCTATAAACATGGGTCTACATATATTGCTGTGGTATGATGCTTTTAATTCTTTTGGGAAGATACCAAGAAGGGGAATAGCTAAGTTGAATGGAACTTCTAGTTTTAGTTCTTTGAGGATTCTCCACACTGATTTCCCCAGTTGTTGCACTAGTCTGTCTACACTCCCACCAACAGTGAAGGAGGGTTCCTTTTTCCCCCACAGCCCCACTAGCACTTGTTATTGGTTGATTTCTTGATAACATTCATTCTTTGGAGTGAGATGGAATCTCAGTGGTGTTTAATTTACATTCCTCTACTGGCCAGTGATGTTGAAAATTTTTTTCAGTATTTATATGCTGTTTGTACTTTTTCATCTAAGAAGTGTCTATTCAGATATTTTTTTTTTTGTATTGGGTCATCAAATTTGAGGACTTGATTTTTTTTGAGTTCTCTATATAATCTAGATAACTAGTCCTTTGTCTGAGGAACAGCTGGCAAATTTTTTCCCACTCTGTGCATTATCTCTTTACTCTGTTGGTGATTTCTTTTGCTATGCAAAAGCTTTTTAATAAGATGAGATCCCAGTTGTTGATTCTTTGAAATATTTCCTGTGTGATCAGGGTTCTGCACATAAAGTCTTTGCCTACACCTATGTCTTCAAGAGTTCTGCGTATTCTCTCTTCCAGCAGATTTAGTGTTTCTGTTTTAATATTTGAAAGTTTGATCCATTTCAGTTTTATTTTGGTGCATTGAAAAAGATATGAGTGTAGGTTTAATCTTTAGCATATGGAAAACCAGTTTTTTCAGCACCATTTATTAAAGAGCCTTTCTTCCAGTGAATGTGTTTGGCCCCTTTGTCAAAGATAAGGTGGCTGAGTGTGTTTGGGGCTGTTTCTGCCTCTTCTAATTTGTTCCATTGATCCTTGGGTCTGTTTTTTTTTTTTTTTTTTTTTTTCAGTACCATCCTGTTTTTATCATAGTAACACTGTAGTATAATTTGAGGTTAGGAATTGTGATGGCCCTTGCCTTCCCTTTGCTGCCCAGCATTGGTTTTGTTATTCCAGGTCTCTTCTGATTCCAAATGAATTTTAGGATAGTTTTCTTAATTTTGAAAGGTATGTTATTGGTATTTTAATAAGGATTGCATTAAATCTGTATAAAAATCTGCCTATCCAAGAACAAAGGATATCTTTTTATTTTCTGATATTCTCTTATGAATCCTTTTTTAGATTACTGTAATTTTCAATGTAAAACTCCTTTATTTCCTTTGTTAGGTGGATTGCTAAGTATTTTATTTTTACGATATTATAAGAGGTGAGATTTTACTAATGTCTCTCTCACTGAGTTTATTATTTCTGTAGAAGAATTCTATTCTTTTTGAATGTCGACTTTGTATCCACCTATATACTACTGAATTTGGTTATTAAATCTAGCAGTCTTTCAGTGGATTTTTTGGTCTTCTATGTAGAGTATCACATCATTTGCAAATAATGATAATTTAACTTCTTCCATTCCAATCCTATTCCTTTTATTTTCTCCTCTTGTCTAATTGTTGTGGCTAATGTTTCCAGAAGTATATTGAATAGGAGTGGTGATAGTGGACATCCTTGTCTTCTTCCTGATTTTAGAGTGAAAGCTTTCAGTTATTGACCATTTAGTATGATGTTGCCTATTGTTTTGTCATAGAAGGCTTTTATCAGATTGAGATAAAAACCATCTATTCCAATTTTCTGTAGGGTTCTTATCTTGAATGAGTGTTGGACTTTGTCAAATGCTTTTTCTACATCTATTGAGATGATCATATACTTTTTGTCCTTGCTTCTGTTAATATGGCATATTACATTTATTGATTTGCATTGGTTGTACTTTCCCTGCATCCCTGGGATAAATCCTACTTGGTCGTGGTGTATAATCCTCTTGATGATTTGCTGCATTCTGTTTGCCTATACTTATTGAGGATTTTTTGCATCTATGTTTATTAGGGAGATTGGCTTGTAGTTCTTTTTTTTTGGTTGAATCCTTTTCTGGTTTTGATATTAGGGTAATGCTTACTGCTAGAAATGATTTTGGGAGTATTGCTTCCTTTCAATATTATTAAAGAGTTTGGGGAGCAGTGACATTAGATCCTTTGTAAATTTCTTGCAGACTCAAGCAGTTAATCCATCAGGACTTGGGCTTTTCTTTGTTGGTAGGTTTTTAATTACATCTTTAATTTCCTTAACTGATACTGGTTTATTTAGAATTTTTATATCTTCTTGATTCAGCTTTGGTAATTGGTATGTATCTAGGAATCTGTCCAATTTTTCTGTATTTTCCATCTTATTAGAATGCAGGTTCTCAAAGTAGGTATTAATAATCTTCTGAATTTCTACAGGATTTGTTGTGATTTCACCCCTTTCACTCCTAATTTCATGGATTTGAGTCTTTCCTTTTCATGATAAAGTTGACTAAGGGTTTCTCTATTTTATTTAATCTTTCAAAGAACTAACTATTCAAAGCATTGATTCTTTCAATTGTTTTCTTAGTCTCAGTTACATGTTTTGCTATAATTTTTATAATTTTCTCCTTTGTACAGGCTTTGGGTTTACCTTACACTTCTTTTTCTAAAACCTTGAGGTTCAACATTAGGTTTCATATTTGAGCTCCCTCTGTTTTTCTGATATGGGAATTCACTGCTATAAATTTCCCTTGTAGGACTGGTTTCATTGCATCCATATGTTCTAGCATATTGTTTTGACATTATTATTTAAGTATAGATCCTGTCTAATTTCTTCTTTAATTTCATCTGTGACCCATTGCTTGTTCAAAGTGTTACTTAATTTCCATGTGTTTATGCAATTTTTGTGGTTTCTTTTGCCATTGAGTTCCAGTTTCAATGCTCTGTGGTCAGATAATATGCATGGGATAATTTCAATTCCATTGCATTTACTTAAGCATGTTCTATGAGTTAGTGTGTGGTCTATTTTGGAGAATATCTCATGTGCAGCTGAGAAGAGTGGGGTGGAACACTCTGTGACAACTAGTAAGTTCATTTGTTCAAAATTTGATTTAGTTCTGATATTTCTTTGTTGATTTTTAGACAGATCCTAGTTAACCAATTTGTGACAGTGGGGTATTGAAGTTGCCCATTCCAATTCTATAAGTGCTTATTTGATTTTCCGTGTCCTTTAGTATGTGTTTTGTATAGTTGGGTGCACTGGTATTTGGTACCTATATGTTTATGATTGTTATTTCTTTCTCTTGGATTTTTCCCTTTACAAGTATGTAGTGAACTTATTTGTCTCTTTTGACCAGTCTTAGCTTGAAATCTACTTTGTCTGCAAATAGAATCACTACTCCTGGTTTTTTTCCAGGTTCCTGTCACATGGAGTATTGTTTTCCATCCTTTGACTTTCAGTCTATGAATTTTTTAAAGTTAAATGTGTTTCTTGTGTGCAGCATATTGTTGGATCTTCTTGATCTATTCTGCTAATCTGTTTCTTTTGATTGGTGAATTAAGACCATTTACATTGATGGTTATAATTAATATGCATTGACTTATCCTTCTCTTATAATTTTCCTGTTGTTGGTTCCCTTTCTTTTCCCTTAGATTATTTGCTTGCTTGGTGGATTCATTTTATTGGGGTTCATGGAATTGCAGTCTTTGTTATCTCTTTTTTGAATACTGCTCAGAACATTTTGGAGAGGTTGTGAATTTCTTCAGGTGTTCTTTATCATGGAACTATCTTATTTCTCTGTCAATTTTGAAATATAGTTTTGTGAGATACATCAATATTGGTTAGAGGTTGTTTTCCTTTAGGGCTTGAAATCCTTCACTCCAAGTCACCCTTGACTTAAGGGTTTGACTGAGAAGTCTGCTGTGATTCTTATGGTCTTTATAGGTGTTGTGTTTCTTTTCTCACAGCTTTTAATATTCTATTCTATGAATTTAAAAAAATGTCATTCTAGTGTTGAATTTCTGGGATCTTGACAATTATATGCCTTGGTAAAAAACATTGTTGATCATGGCTAACTGGGTCTATATGCCTCACTTATCTGTGTGTCAAATTCTTTTTCCATGCTTGGGATGTTTTCATCACTTCTTCTGTGAACATGTTTTTTGGTTAATCTTCTTTGTATCATCTAGCATCTTTTGGATTGATTTTTCATTATCCCTTGTTATTTTTAAGAAATCTTTCTTTTCATGATTGCTATCTGCAAACCTATCTTTTAGATCCAACATTCTGTCCTCCCATTGGTTGATTCTGCTTCGTATACTTTCAATAGAATTTTTAATCTCTGAATATCTTGTTTGAGTCTGTTTCATGGATTCCACTTCTTTCCTTTGTTGGGCATTCATGGTTTCCATCATGTTCCTAAGTTCCTCTCTATTTTTTTTATCTGTACCTACTCTAGATTCACTAATCGTGTCCTTTATTATGGCCATCATCCCTTTAAGTTGTCTGATAAATTATTTTTAATTTGCTTTTACCTAGAAAACTTACATGGTTTCACTTTAAAAATTAGGGAAATTAGAAAATGCAAATTAAAACCATAATGAGATATCATTTTTATATTCAACATCTATTGAAGAAAATTCAGAAGTTTGTTAGAAACAAGTGTTGCAAAGTGTATGGTTCAATGAAAATTCTATATTGTAAATAGAAACATAAATTTGTAAATCTGGAACAATTTAACATTAACTTGTAAATTTGTTTATTTTCATTCTCTAAGATCTACCAAGTCTACTTTTGTGCATAAATAACAAGCATTGTGTGTATATATAGCTGTACTATTTATATTATCAAAAGAAAGAGAATAAAGTCATAATTGCCCAAGTACCAACAAATATCTAAATTGGGCAGACTGTTCTATATTAAAGCACTAACAATGAATGATTTACAAGCAAAAATGTGTATGAATTCATAAATCTGATATGGGAAAAATCTTTTTCTTTATATACATCCTAATTACATTATTATAAAGTTTTTAAATGAAGCAAACGTGAACAATATATTGATTTGGAGGTGACCGCTGTGCTGACCAAACTTCTCTCAGTCACCTTGCTGTGCTTCCCCTACAACCATGTCTAACACACCCAAGAAATTTCATAGGTAAAAGTGAAGATAAACTCAAGAGAAAAATCTTCTGCCTTCAAGAGAAATGACTGAATAGGAGAAGCAGAAATGTAATGATGTGAGTGCTGCCAATATGCACCATACATTCCATAAGCATTGTCTTGTTTTACTTTACCTGTTTAATGTTAGTTTAAATAACTGTGTTGCCCTTTTCCTGTCAAAGAACTACTGACAACACAGATGGCTGCTTCTCTCATCTGCTTTTCTGGGGAGCAAGGAAATAAAAAGAATGTGCATGTGAATGAAGCAAGAAGCTGGATTGGATGATAATGGAATCTAGAGTAAAATCCAAGCTACTCCAAGGTGTCTTGCGGGCTATAAAATGCAGTTTAGTCAATGTGCCTTTTTATGTTCAAATGATTTTAAAATTAATTGGGCTGCCAAAAAATTAATATGCAGTAGGGAGTTTCAGTGTTGCAAGAAGAAAGAGTTCTGGAGATCTTTTGCACAACAGTGTGAATATATTTACCGCCATTCAAAAAAATATACAAAAAGTTTTAAACCTGAAAAACTCAGTATATTGTTTATAGTTTATACATATAATTGATAATATTGTAAAAAAAAGATGATTTTAAAAGATTTCAGGGTAATGGCAACTTCTTCTTGCAAAGAAATCAGGAAGGTGGAATCAAGAAGAGCACATAAGACTCAACTTATTACTAATGTTAGTTCTTTGGTTGAGTAGTTTCAATACAATTATATTTTATATCTTAAATCTGTGTTACGTACATTGTTTTATTCAAATCAAATATTACATTGTGAAAACAAAATTAAAGTTTGATAGGTTGTGTAAGGTCTCCTACCACATCCTGCAGAATGTTTCAGAAATAACGTTTTAAAATCTATGTATAAGTGTATGATTAAATATATAAACATACAAAGTAATTCATAGCATCTTTATTTTCACTAACCCAAAGTTGAAAACAATCCGAATGTCCATTAATGGTCAGTGGATAGATGAAGTATATCCATAAAATAGGATACTATTAAGCAATAAAGAGAATTTACAGATGTATGTAATAATAATTATCCTCACAAACATGCTAAGTAAAAGGTGCATACATAAAAGAGTAAATATTATGTTTATTTCACATAATATTATATTTGTTAATTAAAATTCTAATAAAAAGAATCTATACTGGCAGAAATTAAATCACTGGAAATCTACCAGGATGCTTGAGCATTATATATTAGAATAAAGTAATTTTGGGGGGTGATGAAACTGTGCTAAAACTAGATGATTGTGTCATTGTCACAGACACATAAATTTACTAAAATTGTCAATCTGTATACTTACATTGGGTGAATGTTGGGGTATGTAAATTATGTCTCAGTAAATCTGTTAAAAGAAACCACATTGCTTTATCTGTGACTGATCCCCCTTTAAAAAAGTTAGTTGACCATATATATGTGGATTCACATCTGGACTCTCCAATAATATTGTTCCATTAATATATGTGTCCATTTATCATTAATAGCATAATAATTATATGGTGGCTTTTAGTGGGAGACTTAATGCTAGGTAGTTTGAGTCTTCCAACTGTTTATTGTTTTTCAAAATTATTTTGATGATTATAGTTTCTTTACCTTTCTCTGTATATTTTAGAATCATTTTATTTCTGCATGAACTTTTTTGGCATATTTCAATTGGGATTACATTGAATGTACATATCATTTTGGGAAAACGGAGACCTAATATTTTACAGTAATCAGGAACATATTTTATTAATATATTTTGTTATTTGTTTGATCAGCATTTTGTAGTTTTCACCATACAAATTTATATTCATTTACACTGAACTATCTTATGTTTATTTTTTGCTTTTGTAAATGATATTTTGTAAATCAACTTTTAAGTGGTCTTGCTATTATATAGAAATACAACTGAATTTTGCCTCTTGGCATTTTTTCTTAACAATTATCTTAAACTCATATGAGTTCTAGTATTCCTTTTAATCTTTGGAATTTTCGGAATACCAACTTTTACATCATGTGATCTGCAAATAGAAACAGTTTTATCTCTTTTCAGTTGTACATTTTCTGTTTATTTTTCTATTGCAGTGATGAACTCCAATATCATGTGAGAGTGAACATTTTTTGCTTCATTTCTGATCTTAGGAGGAAACATTTGGTCTTTTACTATTGTGTATGGGTTAAGGCGCTATCTGTAAATTGTTTCTAGATTCCTTCTAAGAGGCTGAAGCTTCCTCTATTTCTAATTTACTGTTTGTTTGTTTTTACAAATGGGTGGTGAATTTTTGTTACGTGCTTTTTCTACATCTATCAAAATGATCATATGGCTTTTCTTCTTTGACACTGTGGGTGCATTACAACATAATTTTTTAAAAATTATTTAACCGACTTTCCACTCCTAAGACAAACCTCAATTATGATGAATTATCCCTTTCATATCTTATGTGACTTGATCTGATAATACTTTGTTGACAATTTTTATGCCTATGCTCATGAGTGATATCGGTGTTTAATTTTCATGTATTTTTTTTCTGGTTTTGAAGATAATGCTGATTTCATCAAATATGTTGAGAAACGTTCTATCCTCTTCTATTTTGTAAATGAGTTTTTATAGAATTAACATTAGCTTATTTATTTTTAAAATCATGACAACTTTATTTGGGTTTAGGGATTTTATATATATATATAAATTTTTTTTTTGGTATCAGGGTTTGAACTCGAGACCTTGCGCTTACAAGACAGGCGGCGGAACCACTGAGCTAAATCCTCAGCCCATTTATTTTATATTTTAATAATGTCAAGATCATGTTATCTTTTTCATTAAATACCCAAAATTTTACCTAAGGAATTTTGCTTATTTTCCATGGGCTAGTTTTCACTGTACCACATAAAGTCTTACAGTAAAATCTAAGGAATTGGTCTTTTTATAATCTTCAAATTTTAGGGTATTAAGGAACAAGCCAGTGTTTTAAGTTTTAAAATGTTTTATCATACATTAGTTTTCATTAGAGTGGTATTTTTGAATCAAAATTAAAAACATTAACTCAAGTTTTATACATTTTGGAGTGATTTTTTATTCGATGTACTTTAATACTAATCTGTTTTTCATCTAGTCATGCAGATGGATCAATAAAATTTTGGGATGCTTCTGCAAGTAAGTTTAAAGTTTATCCCTGTAAACAATCAACACTTGGGTAATGTTGAGTCATGGCCATCCATTACATTTTAGTTTTGGCAGTTAATATTTTATTTTGATAAATGTATTGCTATTACAAATTCCATATCTCATATTGTTAAACCAGTTTAAAGTTTCTTTTTTGTACTTATCTTCTGTAATATAGAACAAACAAGACAAAGTCTGTCTGTCAGCAACCCATTTTGTCTTCAAGATGTGGTATGTCAGAAATAGTACTAGACTTTGTCAAATTAACAGTGTTCAAGGAATTTTCTTTGCCTCCTAGCTATGCAGTCTTCAACAAATGCTTTTATCGCTATAATCTTGACTTTTCTTCTCACTCACCTAAGTCATGTGAAGATCAAAAGAAATTATTTGATAGCAAAAAATTCTTATTACATTTTAAAGAATTATTTAATTTATGGAATAAATAAGTATTCTTCTCAATGTTGAAGGACACACAAAAATAATTAAATCTTCCTTATACCCATAAATGTTTTCAGAAGATTTAACAGTCACTAGAAAAAGAAATGCACATCTGTCACTACCAGGCAAACAATATGATAAGAATTCTAAATGTAATACAATAAAAATTCTATTTATTTTCAGAAATAGTATTTGGACTCAGAAAGGATATTTTAATAGTCTAAGTGTGAGTTTAGTTAAAGATTTTAACAATGGGAAGAGAACAAGTTAGCAACAACACTAAATTTCTGAAGATATATAACTGGGAAGATGAAGTGAACTCTTTTGTAAATAAGGAATACAAGAGAGTTTTGAACTTTATAGAAATACCAGAAATTTCAAATAAAAATGTCCAGCAGGTAGACAGAACAATTGGGAATGGAAACTAATGAAGAAACAATACAAAAGTGATATTTGAAGCTATGGAAGTGAATAGTTTCTGAGGGAGACTATAATAAACAGAAAAGCAGAAGAAAAGATTGACTTTTTTAAAAAATTGACTCTCGATGATACTCTTCTATCACAAGTTAGGGTCCTCAGCAATCAAGAAAAACTTCAACATGAGAAAAAGATTTAAAGGCTTAGAATCTAAGGCCCCTTTCCTGACCTTATATATTAGTCTCTGTTTTTGCTGGCCAAAATACCTGACCTATACAGCTTAAAGGAGAAAAGCTTATTTTGGCACATTTTTAGAAGTTTTGGTCCAGGTTGGGCTGGCTCCAGTGTAGAAGCATCACGGCAGAAGAGAATAGCAGAGGAAAACTGCTCACCTCATAGCAGCCAGTGGGAAGGAGTCAGAGAAGAGGCTGGGCACAAGACATACCCTTCAAAGGCACCCTCCCCCAGACTTCCTTCCTTCTGCTGGGCCTACCTCCTAGTAATCCATTCAACTATGAATACATCAATGGATTAGTCCACTGATGAGGTGAGTGCCCTCATGATTCAGTCACTTCTGAACCAGTGAGCATTTGGGGGATATTTCAAATCAAACCATAACAAGTTTCATCTATTAAAGAGTAAATGATTAAGAAACTCAAAAAAGCAACAGATTTTCTTTTGATGGATCTCTGCATACAAATATAAGCTTGTTTCTAGAACAAAATTAACGCATACTGATATCATTGTTATTTTCCCACCACCTCAGAGTCACTTCTTTCTTCTAAAGTATGAGAGGACACTTTAACAATTCTAATTATTGGAGTGCAAGGGCTGGAGATTTAGCTCAGTGGTTCCGCTGCCTGCTTTGCAAGCACAAGGTCCTGAGTTTGATCCCTGGTACCAAAAAAAAAAAAAAAAGCCATCTAATTATTGGAATATACAAAACCCCTTAGGATGCATAACAATGTTTTAAGAAGCTAATTTTTAATTAACACAATGTTTTATCACATTCACAACATAAATTGCAAAGAATGGCCCTGCCTTTAATTCAATTACAAGGGCACATCTTCAATATAATGAATGTCACTAAAGAACCCCAGTTGCTAATTTTGTGAAACAATGTCTAAGAAATGAAAAGTTGAATTTATAGTATGTATTAGTTTTCTAATGCTAGTAATAGATTATCACAATTTAACAATTGAAACAAAACCTCTTTATTACCTTATAGTTCCTATGTGCTAGAAATCTCATTACTTCCTAACTGAATCCTTTGCTCAGAGTCTCACAAGAGTATATTCAAAATATTGACTGAGTTTGCAGTTTCCTTTGAGGCTCAGAGGTCTCTTTCAAGCTCATATGTAGTTGCTAGCAAACTTAATTTTCTCGCATCTTTAGAACCCATGGTGGCTTACTGCTTCAAGGCCAGTACAAAAGTTATGTTTCCCTTTAGAGAGCACCCTAATCCCTTTTTTAGAGGGCTCACCTAATTATAACAAGCCTATTAAGCATAATCTCTATATTGATTAACTCAGTCACCTAATTAGGGTTCTTAATTATTATGCAAAATCTTTTTGTCATTGTTATGTAACATGCAAAGGCATCCCATATGACCGCAGAAGTCCAACTATTGCACTTAATACAATGTCTTGCCCATTTAAGAGCTATTTTAGTTTGACATAATTTCAGGCTTTCAGAAAAAATTAGGGGAAAAAAGGCACTGTAAAACATATAGCTTTCAACCAGATTCCCCAAATTTCAATATGTACTACATTTGTTTCCCTCTCTTGTTTTCTCTCCCTTACCCTCTCTCTCTTCCTCCTCTCTCTCTCTCCATCCCCCTCCCTCTCCCTCTTCTCTTGTCTTCTCCTTCCTCCCTCACCCTCCTATCATATTTCCTTTCCTTTATCTTCCCTAGTCTTTCCTCCCTTCTCCTGATAGTCTCTCACACCAATGTGAACACATATGCACAAAATATGTACATGTAGACATAGTTTTTTAAGCCATTTGAGAATGAGTTACAGGCACAGATAT
Organism: Heterocephalus glaber; assembly: GCF_053883595.1. Classification (NCBI taxonomy): domain Eukaryota; kingdom Metazoa; phylum Chordata; class Mammalia; order Rodentia; family Bathyergidae; genus Heterocephalus; species Heterocephalus glaber. The sequence goes on from NW_028258138.1 coordinate 71,208,367, forward strand.
AATGTTCCTTTAATACTTTATATTAACTACTTCAATGTATATATCCTACAATCAAGAGTACTCATATACAACCTAAACATAGTTATCAAAACCAGGAGATTGTTAATACAAAACTGTTTTCTAAATCTCCAGATCTTATTTAGCTTTTGCCAATTGTCTCAGTAATATTTTTTATAACAAAAGAAAATCTAGGATGATTTATTGTATTTAGTCATTATATCCAATGACTTTTTAAAATTCTAGAACAATTCTGAATATTTCATGTCATTGCCATTTTTTAGGAATTCAGGTCAGTTATTTTGTAGAATCACCTTCAATTTTGGGTTTCACTAATGCTTCTGATGATTAAATTTAGTTTTTGAACTTTTGGCAAGAACTGATTTTTGAAACTTTTCTCAAACAGTGTTTATAGAATCAGAACTCCTTTGTAGGGGAGTTAGTGTAATCATGATCTCAAATGGAAAAAATACTACCCCAAATTAATATTCTTGAAAACAGTTCACAAACTTAGTTTTTGTTGTTTTTGTTGTTGCTGTTGTTGTTGTTTTTGGTACCAGGGATCGAACTCAGGACCTTGCACTTGTGAGGCAAGCACGGTACCACTGAGCTAAATCTCTGGCCCACAAACTCAGTTTTATAAGACTTTTTCTCACCTTTTCTTCACACAGCCAATCAGAATAGATCTTTATTAAAAGAATTATTCTTGGCTCCCAATATTGTTAGCTGGTAAATTACAATGTTTCTTATCCAAAGGAGTGTCTAAAATTTTTTTGAGAGAAGTTAACCTGAGGATAGTGTCACAGACCTATCAATCAAAGGAGTACATTATGAAAAAACATTGAGGGATCTCCCCTAGGACAGAATCATGTCATATTTCTATTGTATACTTTCTGAGCCCCAGTGTTTCCATCAAACAAGAACAAAAATATAGGACTTTTCTCAAGATCACATGAGGAAATAAATACATATTCAATGGCATATATGTTCAATAATTGTTTATTTTTTCTTTCTAGTCTTCATCTCAGTACTATACTGAAATAAGACCATGATATTAAGTGATTACTAGTTCCATGTATTCTTCTGTACTTGTGTTTTACTTTTGTGGTCTAAAAAATACATTGAGAAAGTTTTAACAACATCTAAACATTAGTTCAAATTAGAAGATAACTGTTTCAGTGTCTCATAGCAACTCTGCAGATGCTGTACAAACTAAAAACTTCAAAAGTCTTTGAAAAACAAAAGGTGGGAGAAGGCAAACAGTCGTGTGAAATGGTAGAAGATGATCCATATGCCATTCAGATGATTTATTGGTGTCCAGAGAGCAGAATATTTTGTATATCAGGAGTCTCTGCATATGTCATTATTTATAAATTCAGCAGACATGAAGTTACAACAGAAATAGTGGTAAGTTATTTAAAATTTAATTTTTACACTTACAGATAAAAGAAACCAATTATAGATTTGGGCCACTAATTGGTATGGTTTTAAGCCAACAAAAATGCAGTATATGGCCAGTGATATAATTCATAGGATTTTAAATTATTATTGTAACAATACATATATTAAAAATGGTTTGGTTTAACATGAGATGAACAATTCTCTATTAAAACTTAGTATTTTCTGTCAATGTCAAAATGAGCTTGCTGTTTTAAGTTAATCTTGCTACAAGTTAAACATTTTTTTCATTTTTCTCTTTGATATATACAAGATTTTTCTATCCCTTTTATATTGCATCTTTGTGGCCAAAATGACTCAATTTCTTCTGAATACTGATTGCTAATATTAGAAGTTTAGCATTTATAATTATTTATTCACTTTTATAACAAAGGAAATTATAGAATATATTTTGAAATATGTGTGCATTATGGAATGTACCTACACTTACATACATATATATGTACCAGTTGTATATAATTGTTGATTTATGTATGTCACATTAGCACAAGTTTTGTTCTGTATTTATATTTTAAGCTTAACTGGTTTTTGTTTTCTAGTCAATTAATTGTTTTAAGTGATTATTTCTCAGCTACAATAAGGTTACTTTTAATTATTGTTTTATAGCAATGTGGATAATTATTCTATTCGAACCTATTACCAGAAGATAAAGGTTCATTACTAGCCTTTGTGTATTTTTACTTCAACAGCTAAAATCAGCATCACCCTTTTACAGTACATCAGAACCCCAAGCTTTGAAGTCAGTTATAACTAGGTTTTAATTCTACCTTTACCATTGAATGCCGTGTGACTATGAGCAACTCAAAAGGCTGCTAGCTAGTAGCAGAATCTGGATATCATTCACTTTCATCACCTACATAATTTTCTGGGTAAATGGAAAATAAAAGTAAACTACAAATACTAATATCAATTTCATAAGGTTTTATGCTGATTATATAAAGACATTATTAGCATGGTGCCTAAGTATAGTAAATGTTCGATAATTGATAATCATTGCCACTAGAGTTACACAGAATTACATAGTTTTAATGTTGTTATGGCAATCACCTTGGCAATATTGCTATATTAAACACCCCTTATCATCATTTTTTTGTAAGCAGCTATTTTCAATTCTAAAAATATACATTTTACATTGTGGAACAAATATTTGTTATAAAATCACTTTTAATTAAAGTATTTAATGCATGTATAGGCATTATTTTTATACATTTTTAGTTTTAGAAAAGGCTTGGGGTCACCTTTTTATTTCTATATAAATCAACTCAATAATATCATTATTCATTAAGTAGTTCTGATCAAGGCAATGAAATTAAACAAGTAAAAACTAAGTAAACAAAACAAAGAACAAAAAAATGTGAAATTTTCTTGGAAAAATTTTCTAAATTAGTGCAAAGCCAAGATTCAATGAGTTGAGTTTTTTTAAGTAAAAGACTTTGAACAGATAATACAAACTTGTACATACAGTTTCATTTCTTTCATTGGAATAGTAATGATCAGTTCTTTAAATCTTTTTATTTTATCATATATCAAATTATAGCTTATACTGTATCTTAAGGAATATTTAGCATGTATAAACTTTACTGGTATTTTCTTATAACTGTAAAGAATTAAAAATTTGTCTTTTGTGATTGCCATTGAGTATTCCATATAATTGACAATTTAATTCAGTTTGACATACTTCTCAACATTAATATAAGTTCAAATTGAATTTACTAATCAGAAAAAATTGTGAATAATTACTGAAAAGTTATCAGATATATTAATGTATTTGTTTTTATGATGTAGATTAAATTAAAACTTGATTTTTTAAGTCATTAGAGGTACGACTTCAGTACGATGTTGAAGATATTATTACCCCTGAACCAGAAACAAGTCCTCCGTTTCCAGATGTCTCATCCCAGCTTCCTTCTTCAAGGAGTCTTTCTGGGAGCACTAATACTGTGGCTAGTGAAGGAATAACAAAGGACAGTATTCCATGCCTGAAGTAAGGGTTCATACCAAATTTTAAAACAATTGTATATATTAATCATATAATTCTTGGACATTGTGACAAATAAAATCACTCTTCTAAGTTGTTGTCAAGAGATTTATAATAGACCAAAGGGTATTCTGGTATTTTCTTCAAACATACACAAAAAAGGCACATATCCTCATCTTTCATTTACTGATTTATATATTTCTTTCCCAGAAAGATCTAAAAGAAAACATAGCTTTTAGGGGATTTAGCTCAGTGGCACCATGTCTGCCTCACATGCACAAGGTCCTGAGTTCGATCCCCGGTACCAAAAAAAAATATTTTGTTTTTTAATTTGTTTTTAAATTAAAAAATAAAATGAAATAAAAGAAGTGACTTCATTTAGGGCTGGGGATTTAGCTCAATGTTTCCGCTGCCTGTCTCACAAGCGCAAGGTCCTGAGTTTGATCCCTGGTACCAAAAAAAGAAAGAAAGAAAGAAAAGAAAACATAGCTTTAGGGCCAGGGATTTAGCTCAGTGGGGCCACACCTGTCTTGCAAATGCAAGGTCCTGAGTTTGATTCCTGGTACCGAAAAAAAGAAAAGAGAGAGAGAAAACATAGCTGTGAAAGAATGAGAACTTTGGCAAGGCAAAAACTTGGCAACTTGCTTGGTACTTTTCAATTGAAAACATGTTTATAAAACATCTTCAGCTATCTTAGAATTAAAAACAAAACCAAGCTTACTATCTATCAGAAGTATATTCTATTAGAAAAAATTTTTCTTATATTGTTACTCATACTTTTCTTTTTTCTAACTTGCTAGTTATAGTGTTCAATGTAAACAAAGTTTAGCAACATAATCTAATAAAATCTAAAGTTAATAAAGCCCATTGTAATATCTGAATTTTTTTATGGTTTGTATTATAGGGTGTAAATTATTATTTCTACATTGTCAAAACAAACATTTCTAGCAGGAACTGGTTGGAGAAATAAGAAATTTCTCTGAATCCCATTTGAAAATATCCACATCGGCTACTTGAAATATAAATTGCTAATTTCCTCATTTCTTATGAAAAGACTAATAGAAAACTTAAAGATAAGATTGCAGCAACAGAGCATGGCTTGGTAGTGCACCCCTGTAATCTCACCACTTGCAAGGCTGAGGCAGTAGGATCATCGCAAATTCAAAGGCAGCCTGGGCTACATAGTCAATCCAAGGCCAGTGTAAACTACACAGCAAGACTATGACTCAAAAAACCACCAACCAACAGAGATTTCAGGAACAAAATCTGTATAATTAGTACTAGTACCAATCCTTAAGTTTTGTCCCCAAACAATTTTGTGAAGTTTTAAAAAATGTAAATATAAACATATTAATAGGAAAACAATCTAAAAATGGAAAAATCACCATAAAATTTTTGCTGTTATGATTTTGATACATCAGACAACTTCTCTCTTTGTTTTGCTTTGTAGTTTGGGGTGTTTTGGTACCAGGGATTGAACTCAGGACCTTGTGCTTGCGAGTCAGGCAATGGCACCACTGAACTGAATCCCTAGCCCTAGCTGTTATGATTTTATACATTTAATTGTCATTCATATCAATTTGCTTTAATTTATTTCTATTAAAATGAAAACTAGAAAAAGAACAAAAAGTTCAAGAAAGACCTGAAGATTTCTTTATTAAGAAAACCTATCATTAAAGCATGAGTCTTCTACATACCTAATGTTTTTCTATATAATAAAAAAAAAATTAAGATAAGAATGAGAGAAAAAAACACATGATGGCAACAAAGACTTGGTAGTGGAAATGAAGTAACCAGTAACAATTTTCGAACTGTAATTGAAGGATTGATTTGAAAAATATAGTGGGAATATTCTTCATAATTAATAGAACCATGGATTTTAAAATATAATACAGTCCTATACTATGTAGTTAGTGTCTAGGGACCAAGCAGCAAAACTGATCTAATATTATTCTGTGAATTATAAGTGGTTCTTGGGTTGTATATAATCCACACTACATTACTACATTTATGTCCGCATCATCTCTAGGTTGCTTTCCTTTGCTAAACTTAGATTCCTAGATACATTAAGTAATAAATAAACATTTCAACTAGCCAATTTCAGTTTTTAGCACTAATTATCAATATATGCATGTATTTGTGCAACTATTTGAATTTTTTTGCCTTTGAATGAAAAATGAGTGGTCATGAAAGGCCTCATTAAGAAGGTAAGACTTAAAGACTAACTTGAAGAAAGTGAAAGAATTAGCCAAAGATTATCAGTAGAGCAGTTTTAGAAGAAATGAATAGGGATAAAGGTATTGGAAATGTTGATCTCTTTAGACGGGTGGTCATTCTTTTTATTGTTATGCTTTATAACTTACATATATTTAACCACATAAGGAAAAATAATAGGATAATAAAAATAATCCAACAGACTGTCCGCAAAAGAAAAAAAGGAAGTGATGAAGAAAAATTGAAATTATGTACTTAACTGAAAAGTTGCTAAAAGTGGGTTGTTATATTTTGGGAAACTGGAGAACACTCTCCACCTACATGCTGCACCAATGCCCAGTGTTGCATATTTCTTTAGGATACTTCCATGTAATTTCTTAACACAAGCCAGATTAGGTAAAAGAGGACCAACTGTAGGCCATCATAAGGGCAAAATCATTAACATGCTTTTTTAAACTGCACATGATAGAAATACTTTGTATTTTTTCTTTTTTTTTTCTAGTGTGAAGACACGACCAGTGAGAATGCCTCCAGGATATCAAGCAGAACTTGTTATTCACTTGGTATGGGTAGATGGTGAACCTCCTCAACAAATTACCAGTCTTGCTGTAAGCTCAGCATATGGAATGTAAGTAATTAAACTTACTTATTGATTTGTATTATTTAATACTACTTTTTAATAATTTAGATATTTCTCTTAAAATACTTAATTGAAATCTTAAAAATTAGAAGCCTTTACTACAATTTTTTTGACTGAAAATAATATACGAAAAATGATAATTTAAACTGAAATTATACTAAATGTTCTGTCTCAAGGTCAAACATAGAATGGTGTTCCCACAGCTGATGTTAGGATGCTATTACATTTGTACTTTTTGTTTGACTGATTTTGTATTTTCTAGGTCTTTTCTTCTTATGCTTCATTATAAATATTTTCTTTTGCCTTGACTTTCATAGGCCATCAGTACTCTCCTCAACTGAGTCTAATCTAATGGTAGATCTACAATGGAGTTTAATTTTAGTTTTCTTTTTCATTTCAAATATTTTATTTGATTCTTAACACTTCCTGTTCTTTTCTTAAATTATCACACTTGTCCTTTATTTCCTTGAAAGTTTTGAATGTACTTACATTAAATACATGGGCTACTGTAAAAAAATTATTTATTTATTTATTTTAACTATATATCCTTTTATTGGTACATTTTAGGTGTACAACATAATGACATTCATCATGGGAGATATGCATCTTTACATACTCTCTTGGTTCTTATTTTTCTTCCTTCCCCTACCCTCTCTTCAACCCCTCCATCCCTCGTATTTACAGAGATTTTGTTTCCTTTGTTTCATTTTCTCCTATTCCATCTGCTTCTTTCCTTTCCCCTAACCCTATCCCTCTGTCCCTTTTCTTCCTATTTCACATTATCTATTATATCTTTTAGTTCTTATTTACACTTTCAGTTTCTCACACTAGAGAAACTATTCGGTATTTAGACATGTGTGTCCTACTTATTTCACTTCAGAGTGTTGCCTCCATTTATTGCCTCCATTTATTGCCATCCATTTAGCAATAAATGTCTCTAATTTCTCATTTTTTATGGCTGAGTAGTACTCCAATGTTTTTTCCCCACCATTAAGTTTATTGGTACATTTTAGGTATAAAATACATTTACATACATCATTGGGATCTTGTGCCATTACAGGACTATCCTGGTTCTCATTTTTCCCCCCTTCCCCTGCCCTCCCCTCACCCCCTGCAACCCTCCCCACTTGCAAAGATCCCGTTTCCATTTTTTTCCCTTTCTCATATTTTTTTGCCTCTTTCCCCTCCTCCCACCTCCCCCACCACCCTAGACCTTTACTTCCTATTACACAATATCAATTACACATTTTTAAAATTGAAATATCAAGACCTAGGAGACATTACCACAGATTTTACAGAATTTAAAAGGATATAGAAAGCATATTTCAAAAATCTGATTTGAAATAAATTTGACAACTTCTAAGAAGCACCTTGGAAGACAAATTAATGAAACTAAGTCTGGAGGAAATATAAAATTTGAATAGCACCTATTAAAGAAAGTATATTCCTAGCTTGAAACCCTACCTATATGACAACAGCAGGCTCATAAACATTTTAACTGATAAATTATATCAAACATTTAAAGCAGAAAAAAAAAAAGGAACACTTCTCCTCTCATTTTAGGAAATCAGCATTGTGCTAATCCTAAAACTGGATAAAGATAATAGAAGAAAAAAATATGAACATAGGTAGAAATGTCTTTAACAAAACAAACTATTAGAGGTCAGATCTGGCAGTATGTAGAAAGTGGTTTTATTATAGGGATGGCAGTGTTGGTTCAGCTTTAGAAGATCCACCCCCAAAAGTCATCATTTTAACAGCGGAAAGGAAAAAGCCATATGATCCTGTAACTAGTTGGAGAAAAAGTATTGGACTAAATTCTACAGCTGTTCATGGTAAAAGCTATCAGGAGACTAGAAGTAGAACAGAACCTTCTCAAAAGATTAAAGACATGTACTCCATACTTACAGCGAGAATGCCTTATATAAATGGAGAAAATACAATGCTTTCTCCTTAAGGTGGGGAACAAGGGCAGATATGCTTACTCTTTATCTGTCCATTAAACTTTGAAACCTAGGCCCAACCAAAATAGTTTGGCGATAAAATGACACAATTAGGATAGGATTGGCATAGCAGAAGCAAAATCTTTATATGTAGATGAAATGATCATCTACAGAGAAAATACTAAGAAATCTCTAGAGCCCCTAGAACTTGTACTTGAATTTAGCACGATTAGAAAACACAAGATATATATAAAAATTCAGGTCTGTGTATACGTGCTATAAATGAAGAACTGGATATTGAAATTTAAAAGTTATTTAGGAGTACAAAGGACCTAGAAAAGTTAAAAACAAAAACAAAAACAGTGTTGAAAGACGTTTAGTACCTAATTTTAAGACTTCTTCTAAAGCTACAGTAATCAAGGCAGTGTTGGTGTAAGGAAAGACATATAGATCATTGGAATAAAACAGAGAATCTAGAAATAGAACCACACATATATGGTCCACTGAGTTTTGAAAGATTATTTAACATTAGCATTTTATAGAATATAAACTCAATTCAAGAGCCAAGGAAGAGATAGTGTATTCAGCAAACGGCACTAGAACACCTGGTATCCATATATAAAAAATTAACCTCAACCCTTTTTTGCCATACATGAAAATAACTTGAAGGGATCTATGAACCTAAATAAGAAAGCCTAAAAGTATACAACTTAAAGAAGAAATTATAAGGGAAAATATTTATGAATTCAGGGTAGGCAAGAACTACCTAGGATGTAAAAAACATGATGTATAAAAGGAAAAAATTGATAAATGAGATTCCATCAAAATTTAGAACTTTAAATGACATCATTAAAATGAAAGGTAGTCCTTAAACAGACCATATTTACAATACATATAACCTATGGCCAGAATATATAAAGAATTCTTAGAGCTCATTAATAGACAACCCAATTAAAATGTAGACGTAGGAAGATGATAAATAGCCAGTATAGCACAAGGAATGGTGTGCAACTCTAGAATCAGAAAACTACTAATCAGTACAATAATAAGATTGAATTATACACTCATTAGGGAGATGAAGTTCAAAGTTTTAAAAGCCTTGTCATGACTTTTTCTTTTTGTTGGATTCACCCCCTTTGCGTTTAATTTGTCACACCCAATGGATTCATTCTGCTGGGTTTCCTGGGGTTGTGATCCTCATTGTCTTTTCCTAGGGTATTGTCTAAAAATTTTGGAGTGCCAGTTTAGTATTCATGAAGTTCCTGAGGTGCTCTTTGTCATGAAAGTATCTTATTTCTCCATCCATTTTGAAAGATAGTTTTGCAGAGTACATGAATCTGGGTTGGAGGCTGTTTTCCTTTAGGGCTTGAAATACATCACTCCAAGCTCCTCTTACCTTGAGGGTTTGCATTGAGAAGTCTGCTGTGATTCTGATGGGCTTTCCTTTGTATATGATTTGTTTCTTTTCTCTCACTGCTTGTAGAATTTTGTTCTTCTGTTGGATTTCTGGAATCCTAACTATTATATTCCTATGTGTAGATTTTTTTTGATTAAGGCTAGCTGGAGTCCTATATGCCTCACTTATCTGTATGTCAAGTTCTTTTCCCCTCCTTGAGAAGTTTTCTGCCATCACTTCTGTCAAGAGTTTTTTTATATCATCTGCACTCTCTCTTTCTTCATTGACTCCAATCAGTCTTATGTTATTCTTCTTTGCATCACCTAGCAGCTGCTGGATTGATTTCTCGTGTTCCCTTACAATTTTAAAGCAATTTTTCTTTTCCTGGTCACTAATTGCAATCTTTTCTTCTATATCTGAAATTCTATCCTCACATTGGTTCATTCTGCTGTGCAGACTTTCAATGGAGTTTTTAATCTCTTGGAAATCTGTTTGTATCTGTTTTATGGATTCCATTTGTTTCCTATGTTTGGATTCCATCATGTTCCTCAGATCCTGTATTTTTTTAATCTGTGTCCTCTCTAGATTTATTAATCATGTCTTGCACCATGAGCAAAATCTTTGCTATTATCTGAGTAATTATTTCTGATTTCATTTTTCCCAGATCCTCTTTTGTTGGCAGTTCAGAGAGTCCAGGTGGTTGAGTTTCAGATTTTTCCATCTCGTTTCCCTTTGGGGTTGCTGTAGGTGATCCAGAAGTCTTTTTGAGACTTGTTTAGATGTCTTCTCATTTCCATGGGAGGGGGTGCTTGTGGCGCCCACACGGCTCACCTTCTCTGCCCTAGGAGCCTGGGATGGAGGCGGGGAGCTTCCTTCCGGGTTCTGGGACTGGGTGCTGGGACCGGCTGAGCTTCTCTGCCCTAGGAGCCTCAGCCTCCAGGGAGCACCAGTGGTGCCTGCGCCTTCTCCCACCCCACACCTGGCCCCACGCTGCAGTGGAGACAGCGGCTGAGGTGGTCCAACCATCATGTGCTGCAGAACCAAGAAGCCTCTTTCTTTCTAACCTTAATTGAATTGAAATGAAAAGTCTGTCTTGCTGATCTGATGATGAAATGTGAAAGTGAAATGAAAGGAATGAATGAAGAACATATTTTTTTTTTCATTTTGAGAAATTATCAGGGAAATAAAGAAACATTTGGGAGAGTATTTAGGTGTTACATGTAATTACTTATAGATTCTATAGTCTGGTGAAGCTGTGGGTGATGTGAACAGAAGCTTGAGAAATGGGTGAAATGAGATGGGGGATTTGTAGGTCATATGAAATTAAAGATGATTTTTGTAATGTGACTAAAGTTATGTTCTGATAGTTTGTGCAGAATAAAATAAAATGGATGCCCTTCATGTTTTGTTGCTATTGTTAAATGTTAAGATTATATGCTATTATGTCGTGTAAATTTCTTTCGTTGGTGTAAATATGGAAATGCCACATTGGTTAGGTGCCATCATTTGTAATGCAGTGTGTCATTTGAAAAGAGATTTGAAGAAATGGATGGCTTAAAATGGGAAACCCATTTTTAAATTGTTAACAAAAACAAACTATGGCATCTTTTGTTTCACAATGAATAGTGTACTTTGGAAGCACAAAGTCCAGTCTGGTATAGTGCATTCCCTACCTCTTTCATAGGATACTTCACTGCCATTTTCTATGCACATGAAAGAAAAATAAATGTGGAAATTTCATTGTTGGAAAAAAAAGAAATGTTTTACATATTGTGCTAATATGGTACCACTAGCCATGATGAGTATTTGAAATGAAGTTAGTACAACAACTAACAGGGGCAATGGCACATGCCTGTATTTTGAAGTCATCCATAGTCACTATCTATAAAATTAAAGGAAACCAAGGAACTAAAATTTCAATTCTATTTCATTGTAATTAGGTTAAATTTAAAATAACATATATAGAATTAACATTATTTTTACATTTTGGCAAAATCAGGAAGACAACAAAAAGTTATCTTTAATCCAAAATAATGAAATCAGTCTTTTTTTTCAAAGCCTACTGGAATATTACAGTACTTTTTCTATGTAACAGTACACTACTTGTAAGCATTTTAAGTTATTTAAAAACACATGTTTACTTCTTGTATCTTAAAACTCATTTAAACCTAATTTTCTATTTTGTTACAGTTTTTAAAGAAAAACTAATTTTTGAACGTAGCACTACACTTAAAATAAATAATAAAAATATATTTTTGAAATATGTGCTACTCTTTCACTTTGTTTATATAAGTCCTTATAAACATAGTTTATAAATGAAGATTTTAAAACCCTAAAAATTGAAATTTCATTTGATCCTGGCATACCTCTCCTGGATATCTTCTCCAAAGCCTTAAAAATATAACACTGTAGTGATACATGTGTATGCATGTTTATAGTGACACAATTCAGATGACCTAAACTATGGAAACAGCCTAGATGCTCATCAATAGGCAAAATGAGAAAGAAAATAGGATATACATATATGTGGGGGGGGGGTCACATTGCCATAAATGTGAGTCATTTGGCTGCACCTTGAGACCATAATGCTAAATGAATTAAATCAGACAGAGAAGGTTAAATATCTTTTAGTTTTGCTTATATGAGAAACCTACAATATAAACAAATTAAATGGTAAAATAAATGAGAAAAAGGAAATACGGAGGAAGACATTTGAATGTGGAGGAAGGAGGCAGGAAAAGAATGGTAAGAGGGATCGAAAATCAAAATATATATATATAGCAATTCTTCAGAATAAATGTAATATATATTTCAAATATAGAACAGTAAAATTAACTTTAAAAAATAAATGTCAAATAAAAAATCACCATAGGATTTTTAGGTACCACAGACTTCCAGATCACCTACAGCAACCCCAAAGGGAAATGAGATGGAACCCTCTGATACTCAACCACCTGGACCCACTGAACTGGCAACAAAAGGGGATCTGGAAAAAATGAAATCAGAAATAATTTCTCAGACAGCAGGAGAAATTGTGCCCTTAGTGCAAGACATGATTAATAAATCTAGAGAGGAGCTCAGGAACATGATGGAATCCCAACATAAGAAACAAATGGAATCCATAAAACAGATACAAACAGATTTCCAGGAGATTAAACACTCCACTGAAAGTCTACAGAGCAGAATGAGCCAGTGTGATGACAGAATTTCAGATATAGAAGATAAGATTGCAATTAGTGACCAGGAAAAGAAAAATTGCTTCAAAATTATAAGGGAACATGAGAAATCAATCCAGCAGCTGCTAGATGATGCAAAAAAGAATAACATAAGACTGATTGGGCTCAATGAAGAAACAGGAGAGAGTGCAGATGACATAAAAAAATCTCTTCACAGGAATAATGGCAGAAACCTTCCCAAACAGGGGCAAAGAGCTGGACATACAGATAAGTGAGGCATATAGGACGCCAAATAGCCTTGATCAAAAAAAGTCTACACATAGGCATATAATTGTTAAGATTTCAGAAACACAACAGAAGAACAAAGTTCTCCAAGCAGTCAGAGAAAAGAAACAAATCACATACAAAGGAAAGCCCATCAGAATCACAGCAGACTTCTCAACACAAATCATCAAGGCAAGAAGAGCTTGGAGTGACATATTCCAAGCCCTAAAAGAAAACAGCCTCCAACCCAGACTGATGTACCCTGCAAAACTATCTTTCAAAATGGATGGAGAAATAAGATACTTTCATGACAAAGAGCACCTCAGGAACTTCATTAATACCAAACCAGCACTCCAAAGAATTTTACACAATATCCTAGGAACAGACATTGAGGATCACAACCCCAGGAAGCAAAGCAGAATGAACCCATCTGGCATGACAAGAAATTAAATGTAAAGGGGGAGAACCCAACAAGAAGAAAAAGTCATGGCAATGACAAGTCAATACGTTTCAGTTATAACCATCAACGTTAATGGTCTCAATTCACCAATCAAAAGAAATAGACTGGCAGAATGGGTCAAGAAGCAAAATCCAACAATATGCTGCATACAAGAAACACACTTCATTCAAAAGGAAACTCATAGACTCAAAGTTAAAGGGTGGAAAACAATACTGCATGAGACAGGAACCCAAGAAAAAGCAGGAGTAGCTATCCTCTTGGCAGATCAAGTAGATTTCAAACCAACACTGATTAAGAGAGATTAAGAAGGACACTACATCCTTGTAAAGGGAAGAATCCAAGAGGAAGACATGACAATTGTAAATATCTATGCACCAAACACTAGTGCACCCAACTATATAAAACAAATACTAATGGACATGAAAAGTCATATATGCACTAATACAATTGTAGTGGGGGACCTCAACACCCCACTGTCACAAATAGGTAGATCAACTAGACTAAAAATAAGTAATGAAATACTAGAACTCAATTGAACTCTTGAACAAATGAACTTAACAGATGTTTACAGAGTCTTCTACCCCACAAAATCAGAATACACATTCTTCTCAGCTGCACATGGGTCATTCTCCAAAATAGACCACATACTCACACATAGAACATGTTTAAGTAAGTGCAAAGGAACTGAAGTTATCCCCTGTACATTATCAGACCATAGTGCAATGAAATTGGAGATCCATAGCAAAAGAAACTCAAAAAATTTCACAAACACGTGGAAATTGAACAACACACTTGTGAATAACCAATGGGTCACAGAGGAAATTAAAGAAGAAATCAGACAGTTCTTTCAATTAAATGACAATGACAATACAACATATTGGAATCTATGGGACACAATGAAAGCAGTCTTACAAGAGAAATTCATAGCAGTGAATAGACATATTAAGAAAACAGAACGAGCCCAATTAAACAACCTAATGCTGAACCTCAAGCTTCTAGAAAAAGAAGAGCAGGACAACCCCAAAGCTCATACAAGGGAAGAAACTAAAGATCAGAGGAGAAATCAATGCAATGGAGACTAAGAGAATGATACAAAAAAATTAATGAAACCAAGAGTTGGTTCTTTGAAAGAATCAACAAAATTGATAAACCTTTAGTCAACCTTATCAGAAAAAGGAAAGAAAAGGCCCAAATCCATGCAATTAGAAATGAAAAGGGTGAAACTACAACAGACCCAGCAGAAATCCAGAGGATCATCAATACCTACTTCCAGAACCTATACGCCAATAAGATGGACAACACAGAAGAAATGGACAGATTCCTAGATACATATGAATTACCAAAGTTGAACGAAGAAGACCTAAAAATTCTGAACAACCCAATATCAACCAATGAAATTGAAAACATAATTAAAAACTTATCAACTAAGAAAAGCCCAGGCCCTGATGGCTTCACTGCTGAATTCTACAAGACATTTAGAGAGGAACTGCTGCCACTACTGTTTAAACTCTTCAATGAAATTGAAAGGGAAGCAATACTCCCCAATTCATTCCTGGAAGCAAGCATCACCTTGATCCTCAAAGCAGAGAAAGACCCAACTGAAAAAGAGAACTATAGGCCAATCTCACTAATGAACATAGATGCAAAAATCCTTAATAAGATACTGGCAAGCAGAATGCAGAAGATCATCAAGAAGATCATACACCCTGATCAAGTGGGATTCATCTCAGGGATGCAGGGATGGTTCAATATACGAAAATCAATTAATGTAATACACTATATCAATAGAGCCAAGGACAAAAGCCATATGATTATCTCCATAGATGCAGAAAAAACATTCAACAAAATCCAACATGCATTTATGATAAAAACCCTACAAAAAATTGGAATAGATGGTCTCTACCTCAAACTGATAGAAGCCATCTATGAAAAACCAACAGCCAATATCATACTAAATGGTCAAAAACTGAAATCCTTCACACTCAAATCAGGAACAAGACAAGGATGTCCACTATCACCACTCTTGTTCAATATAGTTCTGGAAACATTAGCCACAGAAATTAGACAAGAGAAAGAAATAAAAGGAATAAAGATAGAAAATGAAGAAGTCAAATTGTCATTATTTGCAGATGACATGATACTCTATATAGAAGACCTCAAGAACTCCACCAAAAGTCTTCTAGACTTAATAACCAAATTCAGTCAAGTAGCTGGTTACAAGGTCAACACACAAAAATCAATAGCTTTCCTCTACACCAATGACAGACTCACTGAGAGAGAAATAGGGCAAATAATTCCTTTCCCAATAGCATCCAAAAAACTGAAATACCTAGGAATCATCCTAACAAAAGAAATCAAAGACCTCTTCTCTGAAAACTATGGCACTCTGAAAAGAGAGATTGAAGATGATATCAGAAAATGGACAGACATCCCCTGCTCCTGGGTAGGAAGGATTAATAGAGTGAAAATGGCCATACTTCCAAAACTGCTATATAGATTTAATGCAATTCCAATTGAGATCCCAGCAGCATACTTCATAGACCTCGAGAAAACAATCCAAAAATTCATTTGGAACAAGAAGAGACCCAGAATAACAAAAGCAATTCTAGGTAACAGAGACATGGCAGGGGGTATCACAATCCCCAACCTGCAACTCTACTACAAAGCTACTGTGATAAAAACAGCATGGTACTGGCAAAGAAACAGGCTTGAGGACCAGTGGAACAGATTAGAAGATGCAGAAACAACACCAGACACACTCAGCCACATCATCTTTGACAAAGGAGCCAAACACCCTCACTGGAGGAAAGATAGCCTCTTTAATAAATGGTGCTGGAAAAATTGGGCTTCAACTTGCCAAAGATTAAAACTAGACCTATATCTCTCACCATGCACTAAACTAAAATCAAAATGGATTAAAGATCTCAATATTAAAATAGAAACTCTGAACCAGTTGGAACAAAGGTTAGGTAGAACCCTTGAAGACATTGGTGTACGAAAAGATTTTATGAACATAACCTTAGTTGCCTGTGAACTAGCACAAACAATCAACAAATGGGATCTCTTCTTATTAAAAAGCTTCTGCACAGCAAGAGAAACCACCAGCAGTTTGAAGAGACAATCCACAATGTGGGAAAAAATCTTCACCTGCTCTTCCTCAGACAAAGGTCTACTATCTTAAATCTATAAAGAACTTAAAAAGATCATACCTCCCAAATTTAAAGACCCAATCCAAAAATGGGCATCTGAAATGAACAGACATTTCTCAGACAAAGAAGTAGAAATAGCAAATAAATACATGAAAAAATGCTCAACGTCACTGGTCATCCGAGAGATGCAAATGAAAACAACGCTGAGATTCCACGTCACTCCAGAAAGAATGGCTGCTATCATGAAATCAACCAATAACAAATGCTGGTGGGGCTGTGGGGAAAGAGGAACCCTGCTCCACTGCTGGTGGGAGTGTAGACTGGTGCAAGCACTGTGGAAATCAGTATGGAGATACCTCAAAGAACTAGGACTGGAAATCCCATTTGACCCCGCTGTTCCACTGCTGGGGATCTTCCCCAAAGAATTCAAAGAATCATACCACAGTGATATATGTGCACCTATGTTCATAGCAGCGCAGTTTGTAATAGCTAAAACTTGGAAACAGCCCAAATGCCCATCAACTGGAGACTGGATAACGAAAATGTGTTTTTTTAATAAAATGGAGTACTACTCAGCCATAAAAAAGGAGAAATTAGAGACATTTATAGCTAAGCGGATGCACATTGAGGCAATACTCTTAAGTGAAATAAATAGGACACAGATGTGTAAATACCGAATAGTTTCTCTGGTGTGAGAAACTGAAAGTGTAAGTAAGGACTAAATGTATAATAGGTAATGTGAAATAGGAAAAAAAGGGGCAAAGGGGAAGGAAGTGGGAGGACTAAGGGAAAGGATAGAAGGGAATGGGATTACTATGAGAAAATGGAAAAATAGGAACAAAATTTTTGTAAATAGGGAGGGCTGGAGGGGTTGAAGGGAGGGCTGGGCAAGGGTGAAAAACAAGAACCTAGAGAGACTATGTAAAGGTGCAAATTTCCAATGATGAATGTCATTATATTGTATACCTAAAATGTACCAATGGTTAGAATGAATAATTGATAATGTAAAATAGGAAGAAAAGGTCCAAAGGGGTAGGGGTAGTGTGAGGCACAGGGGAAAGGAAAGAAGCGAAAGGAAAAAATGCTGAGAAATGGAAAAAATGGAAATAAAGTCTTTGTAAATAGGGAAGGGTGGAGGGCATGAAGGGAGGGCTAGGAATGGGGAAAAAATAAGAACCAAGATGCATTATATAAAGGTACAATTCCCAATGAGAAATGTAATTGTGTTGTATACCTACAATGTACCAATAAAAGAATTTAATACAAAAAATAAAAGGATTTTTAGGTACCTAAAAAGCTAGAGTCTCAGTTTTAAGTAAACAATATTTATTTATATATTGAAGTATATTTTATATTTTAACAGAAAAAAAATTTTGAACTTCTTGTTGAAAAGCCCATGGTAAAAGAGCTTATTTTGCTATGAGGAAGACTTCAAGATTGATATTGACCTATTCAATAAACAAAGAAGGGATTAATAAAAATAACTAATTCCTTTTTTAAAATAACTATTGATATTTTCTTCTTGGTTGATATTTTTCTTTTGAATTTTTCTTACCAACAAAAGTGTAAAAAAACTCACTTTTTTCTCAATGAAACTATCTATCAGACAGAATAACAAAAAGTATCCAATTTCTAAAACTCTTCTCTATTTGTCATTCTCAGTCCTTTTTGCTTCCAAATGCTTTTTAGAAACAAAATCCTGTAACTCAGTTTTTCAGCATTCTTACTGTGGAGATCATCCTTTCCCCACTTTGTGTTCTTGGTGACCTTACCCAAAATGAGTTGACTATATATGCATGGGTTTATTTCTGGGCTCTCGATTCTATTTCATTAGTCTATGTATTTATTTTATGGTAATACCACATTGTTTTTAATAATTATAACTTAATATTATAGTTTGAAATCAGGACATCATGCCTACAGCTTTGCTCATCTTTAACAAGTTTACTTTGATTATTTGTAATCTTTTATCTCCTCATATAAATATTCAGGATTTTTTTAAATTTTCTATGAAAAAATACCATTATAATTCTAAAAGGAATTGCATTATATCTTTTGAATCCTTTGGATAATATCAATATTTTAACGATATTAATTCTTGCAATACATGAACATAGAGTATCTTTTCCATTTATTTGTATCTTCTTTAATTTCTTTCATCAGTCTTTTATAGTTTTCAGGGAACAAATATTTCACATCTTTGCTTATAGTTTTTCTTAAGTATTATTTTTGATGCTTTTGTAAATGGGATTGCTTTATTTGGTTTTTGAGTAGTTTATGATTAGTGTATAGAAATACTGCTGATTTTTATATATTGATTTTTATACTCTGCAACTTTACTAAATGTTGATTTTTATACTCTGAAACTATTAAATTCATTTATTAGTTGTAACAGTTTTTAGGAATAACTCAGGATTTTGTATAGTATATAAAATCATATAATTGAACTTATTCCTTTCCAATTTGGCTGTCTTTTAATTTTTTGTCTTGACTAACTGCTCTAAGACCTTCAATATTATATTAAATACAATGATGGGAGTGGGCACCCTTGTCTTTCCCTACCTTAAAACTTAAAGGAAAAGTCTTTCACTTCTCACTTTTCAATGAGATTACCTATGGACTTGCCTGTTATGTATACCTTTTGTTATGTTGATATATATTCTTTTTAAAAATTTTTCTTATTAGTACATGTTTGCAGTTCATGCAGTTTAAAATCTTCTTGGGGAGGGCCTACATGTACATACCACAGCTTGTTTCTTTTTTTTATAATCCTCTTCCCCTTTCCTCCTTCCCTCCCTCCTCCTCCAATTCTTCTATCCCATTTTTGATTCTTGTTGATATTACTGATCTTAGCTCATGTTATGGCATATAATGTTAACATTAATTGAGGTTATTAGGTTCCTGTATGTGATATATCTTTATTCTACTAATTTCCCCTTCTCCTCCTAGTCAATCCTCATACTTTCCCCCTCAGACTACTTCCCCATTGCAGGAGATTTATCTCTTGGTGTACCCAACCTTCATAACTCTGTACTTTGCATCACTCAAATGAAGATACCATATAGTATTTAAGTTTGTGTCTAGTTTATTTCACGCAACATTATTATTTTCCAGGTACATCAATTTTCCTACAAATATCTCAGATCTATCATTCTTTGTAGCAGAGTAACATTCCATTATATATAGATAGCACATTTTCTTATCCAATCATCTGTTTGTGGCTGTTTCTAGGATTTAGCTTTTACAAGTTGTGCTGCTATAAGCATTGATATGTACCTATCGCTGTAGAATGATATCATAAACTCTTTGGAGAAGATACCTAGCAGGGAAATCACTGGGTTGTATGGAATTTCTAATTTCAGTTCTTTGAGAAATCTCCATACTGATTTTCATGATTGTTGTACTAGTTTACATACCCACTAAAAATGTAGAAGTGTCCTTTTTCACCGCAGCCTTGCAGCATTTTATTTTCTGATTTCTTGATGATTGCCATTCTTTCTGGTGTAAGGAGTCCTAGTGCTCTTTTAATTTCCATTTCTCTAATGACCAGAGATGCTGAACATTTTTACTTCTTCTGAAAAATGTCTGTTGTTATCACTTGCCCATTTCTTAATTCATCTTGTAATTTGGGTGGTGTAATTTTTTTTAGTTCTTTATGTATCCTAGATATTAGTCCTGAGAGGTAGCTGGCAAAACTTTCTTCCCATTATTTATGTTGTCTTTTCACTCTGCTAATTGATTCTTTTGGTGTACAGAAGTTCTTTAGTCTGATATAATGCCATTGGTTGCGCTATTTCTTCTGCAATTGAGGTTCTGTTTAGAAAATCCTTTCTTATACCTATGTCTTCAAATATTTTACCTATTTTACCTGATATGGTTCCAATTTTAGTATATTTGCTGCCAAAGCGAGCACTATTTTACCTGATAATAGTTTTAATGTTTCTCTGTTAATGTTTAGATCTTTGACCCATTTTTATTTTAATTTAGTATACAGTGAGAGGTAATAATGCAGTTTCAATCTTTTGAACATAAACAAGCAGTTTTCCCTGCACCACTTTTTTAATAGGCTATCTTTCCTCCAACATGTACTTTTGGCCTCTTTGTCAAATATCAAATAGCTGAATGCATCAAAGGAAGTTTCTGTATCCTCAGTTTGATTCCATTGATCCATATATCTGGTTTTGTTCCAGTACCATGCTGTTTTTATCACTATTATTTGTAGTCAGGTATTCCTATGCCTCCTGCTTTGTTCTTGCCCAAAATTGCTTTTGCTATTCTGGGTTTCTTCTGGTTTCATATGAATTTTAGAATTGTTTTTTCAATATCTGTGAAGTATGCTGTTGGTATTTTGATTGGAACTGCACTGAATCCATATAACAGTTTTGGGAGTATTTTGACTAATTGATTCTGCCTATCCAGGAGCAGGGAACATCTTTCCATTTTCTCTTTTTTTTGGTACCAGGGATCAAACTCGGGACCTTGTGCTTGTGAGGCAGGTGGCAGAATCACTGAGCTAAATCCCTGGCCCTCCATTTTCTGATGCTCCTCTTCATTCTCCTTTTTCAGAGTACTGTAGTTTTCTTTGTAGACATCTTTCACTTTCTTGATTAGGTTAATTCCTAGGTATTTCATTTCTCTTGAAGCGACTATGAAAGGTATTATTTTCATAATTTGCCTTTCATCAAGTTTATTCTTGGCGTACACAAATGCTAATGATTTTTGTGAGTTGATCTTATATCCTGCTACTTTGCTAAAGTTGGTTATTAATTCTAAGAGATTTTTAGTGGAGTTCTTTGGGTCTTCTCTGGAGAGTATGATGTCATCTATAAATAAAGATAATTTGAGTTCTTCCTTTCCTATGTGTTTCCCTTTTATTTCTTTCTCTTATGTGACTGCTCTGGCTAATGTTTCAAGTACTGTGTTGAGTAGAAGATGTGATAGTGGCCATCCTTGTCTTGTTCCTGATTTTAAGGGAAATACTTTTAGTTTTTCTCATTTAGTGTGATGTTGGCTGTTGGTTTAACATAACTCGCTTTTATCATATTCAAGGATGTTTCTATACCTGTTTCCTGGAGGGTTTTTATCATGATAGGGTGTTGGATTTTGTTGAAACCCTTTTCTGTATCTATTGATATGATCATGTGGCTTTTAACCTTGTTTCTGTTTATGTGATGTGTTATTTATTGACTTACGTGTATTGAACCATCTTTGCATCTCTGGAATGTAACCTGCTTGCTCATGATGTATGATCTCTTTGATAATGCACTACATTCTGTTTTTTAATATCTTGTTGAAGATTTTTGCATCTGTGTTCATTAAGGAGATTGGCCCATAGTTTTCTTTTTCAAATGGTTCTTTATTTGGTTTTGGGATCAGAGTGATACTGGCTTCCATAAATAAATATAGGAGCATTCTGTTCCTTTCAATTTCTTTGAAGAGCTGGAGAAGTATTGGTGATAGAACATCTTTAAAGGTTTGTAGAATTCAGCAGTGAATCCATTAGGTCCCAGGTTTTTTTAATTGGTAGATTCTTTATTACTGTGTCAGTTTTGTTGTTTGTTATTGGGTTGTCAAACATATTTATGTCTTCTTGGATTAGTTTTAGTAATTTGGATGCACCTAGGAATCTGTCCATCTCTTCAAAATTTGCTGATTTGTTGGGATGTAATTCTTTATAGTAGTTACTATCTTCTGGATTTCAACAGTGTGTTGTGCTTTCACTTTTTTCATTTCTGGTTGTATTGATGTGTCTTTTCTCACTTTCTCAGTAAGTTGGCAAGGGGCTTAACCTTACAAAGAAACAGCTCTTCAATTCATTGAATTTTTTTATTATTTCTTTTAGTCTCAATTTCATAGATTTGTGCACTCATCTTTATGATTTCCCTCCTTTTTCATTTGCAGTTGGTTTGTTTTTGTTTCTGAAGTATCTTAAGATTTCTCATAAGGTTGTCTGTTTGAGCTTGCTCTGTCTTCCTAATGTGAGCATTGATTGCAATGAATTTTCCTCTTAGAACTCCTTTCATAGTGTCCTAAAGATTTCAGTAAGTTGTATCATCATTGTTATTAACTTCCAGAAATTCTCCCCCCCCATTAAGCTTATTGGTACATTTTAGGTATAAAATACAGTTACATTCATCATTGGGATCTTGTACCATTACATGAGTATCTTGGTTCTTATTTTTTTCCCCATTCCCCTGCCCTCCCTTCACCCTTTCCACCCTTCTCTATTTGCAAAGATTTTGTTTCCATTTTTTTCCTTTTCTCATATTTTTTTCTTTTCCCTTTTTTCCTTTTCCCTACCCCTCCCACTTCCCCTGCTCCTTTAGTCCTTTCTTCCTATTACACAATATCAATTATACATTTTTTAAATTACAATATCAATATCTAGGAGACACTACCACAGATTTTACAGAATTTAAAAGGATATAGAAAGCATATTACAAAAATCTTTTTTGAAATAAATATGACAACTTCTAAGAAGTACCTTGGAAGATAAATTAATGAAACTGACTCTGGAGAAAATATAAAATTTAAATAGCACCTATTAACGAAAGTATATTCCTAACTTGAAAACCTACCTATATGACAACAGCAGGTTCATATACATTTTAACTGATAAATTATATCAAACAATTAAAGCAGAAAAAAAAGAGGGAACACTTCTCCCCTCATTTTAGGAAATCAACATTGTGCTAATCCTAAAACTGGATAAAGATAATAGAAGAAAAAAATATGAACATAGATAGAAATTTGTTTAACAAAACAAACTATTAGAAGTCAGATCTGGCAGTATGTAGAAAGTGGTTTTGTTATAGGGATGGCAGTGTTGGTTCAGCATTGGAAGATCCACCCCCAAAAGTCATCATTTTAACAGAGGAAAGCCAAAAGCTATATGATCCTGTCACTAGTTGGAGAAAAAGTATTGGACTAAATTCTATGCCTGTTCATGGTAAAAGCTATCAGGAGAGCAGAAGTAGAACAGAACCTTCTCAACAGATCAAAGACATGCACTCATACTTCCAGTGAGAACGCCTTATATGAATGGAGAAGATACAATGCTTTCTCCTTAAGGTGGGGAACAAGGGCAGATATGCTTACTCTTTATCTGTCCATTAAACTTTGAAACCTAGGCCCCACCAAAATAGTCTAGCAATAAAATGACACAATTAGGATAGGATTGGCAAGGTAGAAGTAAAATCTTTATATGTAGGTGAAATGATCATCTACAGAGAAAATACTAAGAAATCTCTAGGAGGCCCTAGAACTCGTATTTGAATTTAGCAGGATTAGAAAACACAAGGTATATAAAAATTCAGGTCTCTGTATACGTGCTATAAATGAAGAATTGGATATTGAAATTTAAAAGTTATGTAGGAGTACAAAGGACCTAGAAAAGTTTTTTTAAAAAGTGTTGGAAGACATTTAGTACCTAATTTTAAGACTTCTTCTAAAGCTACAGTAATCAAGGCAGTGTTGGTGTAAGGAAAGACACATAGATCATTGGAATAAAACAGAGAATCTAGAAATAGAACCACACATATATGGTCCACTGAGTTTTGAAAGATTATTTAACATTAGCATTTTATAGAATATAAACTCAATTCAAGAGCCAAGGAAGAGATAGTGTATTCAGCAAATGGCACTAGAACACCTGGTATCCATATATAAAAAATTAACCTCAACCCTTTATTTCCATACATAAAAATAACTTGAAGGGACCTATGAACCTAAATATGAAAGCCTAAAAGTATAAAACTTTAAGAAGACATAAGGGAAAATGTTTATGAATTTAGGGTAGGCAAGAACTACCTAGGATAGAAAAGACATGATGTATAAAAGAAAAAAATTGATAAATGAGATTCCATCAAAATTTAGAACTTTAAATGACATCATTAAAACGAAAAGTAGTCCTTAAACAGACCATATTTACAATGCATATAACCTATGACCAGAATATATAAAGAACTCTTACACCTCATTAATAGACAACCCATTAAAAAGTAGACATAAGAAGATGATAAATAGCCAGTATAGCACAAGGAAAGGTGTGCAACTCTAGAATCAGAAAAATACGAATCAGTACAATAACAAGATTGAATTATATACTCATTAGGGAGATGAAGTTGAAAGTTTTAAAAGCCTTGTCATGACTTTTTCTTTTTGTTGGATTCTCCCCCTTTGTGTTTAATTTGTCACACCCAATGGATTCACTCTGCTGGGTTTCCTGAGGTTGTGATCCTCATTGACTTTTCCTAGGATATTGTCTAAAATTTTTTGGAGTGCCAAAAAATTTGGTATTCATGAAGTTCCTGAGGTGCTCTTTATCATGAAAGTATCTTATTTCTCAATCAATTTTGAAAGATAGTTTTGCAGGGTACATGAATCTGGGTTGGAGGCTGTTTTCCTTTAGGGCTTGAAATTCATCACTCCAAGCTCTTCTTGCCTTGAGGGTTTGCAATGAGAAGTCTACTGTGATTCTGATGGGCTTTCCTTTGTATGTGATTTGTTTCTTTTCTCTCACTGCTTGTAGAATTTTATTCTTCTGTTGGATTTCTGGAATCCTAACTATTATATGCCTATGTGTAGATTTTTTTTGATTAAGGCTAGCTGGAGTCCTATATGCCTCTCTCATCTGTATGTCAAGTTCTTTCCCCCTCCATAGGAAGTTTTCTGCCATCACTTCTGTGAAGTTATTTTTATGTCATCTGCACTCTCTCCTCTTTCTTCATTGACTCCAACCAGTCTTATGTTATTCTTCTTTGGATCATCTAGCAGCTACTGGATTGATTTCTCGTGTTCCCTTACAATTTTAAAGCAATTTTTCTTTTCCTGGTCACTAATTGCAATCTTATCTTCTATATGTGAAATTCTCTCCTCACATTGGTTCATTCTGCTGTGCAGACTTTTGATGGAGTTTTTAATCTCCTGGAAATCTTTGCACCTGTTTTATGGATTTCATTTGTTTTCTATGTTGGGATTCCATCATGTTCCTCAGATCCTGTATTTTTTTAATCTGTGTCCTCTCTAGATTTATTAATCATGTCTTGCACCATGAGCACAATCTTTGCTGTTATCTGAGTAATTATTTCTGATTTCATTTTTCCCAGATCCTCTTTTGTTGGCAGTTCAGAGAGTACAGGTGGTTGAATATCAGAGTGTTCCATCTCGTTTCCCTTTGGGGTTGCGATAGGCGATCCGGAAGTCTGTTTTTGATACTTGTTTATGTGTCTTCTCATTTCCACGGGGTGGGCAGGGAGCGGGCAGGGGGCGGGGGTGGGGGGAGTGCTTCTAGCGCCCGCGCGGCTCACCTTCTCTGCCCTAGGAGCGTGGCATGGCGGCAGGGGAGCTTCCTTCTGGGTGCTGGGACAGGCTCAGCTTCTCTGCCCTTTTCTGCCCTAGGAGCGTGGGATGGCGACAGGGAGTTTCCTTCCAGGTGGTGGGACCGGCTCAGCTTCTCTCTGAGGCCATACTATGGTGGACACCACGGTGGCCACGAAGTAGAAGGCGCCGGTGAAGTCCCAGCGCGGGCGGACGTTGTCCACGCGGATGCCGGCCCTGGTGGCTTCCTCATAGTGGCAGAGGAAGCCGCGCAGCTCCTCGCGGCTCAAGTTGTGGCTGCGACTGAAGTTGGCCAGGCGCTCTTCCCAGCGCTTCTTGGCCTGGCGCTCGTGTGCCAGCTCCAGCGCCAAGACCGCGGCGCCGCCCAGGAGGTAGAGCAGGATGAGCGCGGCGAGCAGCAGGAAGCGCAGGTTGTCCTCGTTCAGGTGGCCTGGGGTGCAGCTGCAACCCCAGCCGGCCATGACCTGGTCCCGGGGCCAGATCCCCGCGGGACGGCGGTGGGCGCTGGGGGACTCGCGCTCACGCCCCGGGAGGGCACTCAGCCGGCTCCTGGACGCCCCTCAGCTGCCTCTCCCATGCCCGCCACCCTCTCCCCAGGCCGCTAGGATCCCTGGGCTGCCGCCTCCTCTTCTCTTGAGGCACCAGATCTCCACGTCCTCCTAGACTCTTGGTTTCGTATCCCCTTTGTGGCCGCCTCCCGTCCCGGAACTCTCCCTAGCGCCGAAGATGCGAGCGTGCGGGTGCGCGCGCTGGGTTTCCAGACCGGCTCAGATTGGGGAGGGGGCGTGGCACGTCTTCACTGCAAACTCAGCTGACTTAACTTCCCCGGAAGCAAAGGTCGCGGGGGAGGGGTCCCCAGAAGTCGGCGGGTAAGCGGAGCCCAGTGGCCTAGGTCTCTTTGACTGTCGCTTTCTTAAACCGCGATGGCTAGGACGCGGGGGTGTTTGCTGGCTACGGAGCTGCCTCCCCGGTGGTGCGTCCTAGTGGCAGCGTCGCCCTGATCCTTCGGCCTCCGGAGCTCAGAAGCACAAGCGGTCCGGAGCCAGCGCACTGACAGAAAGCGCAGACCTGCGTTGCGAGCTCCGACCTTCTGCCCAGTGCCCATGCTTCGCGGCATCCGGCAGGCAGACCGGCTCGCGGGGACCACCCCTCTGTGCCCTGGCAGGAATACCCCTGAGCTCCCTCCTCTCGAGGCCCCGCCAGGCCCTGCCCTGCGAGTGGGGCGGGAAGTGGAGGTCTGCGCGCTCCGACGCTGCAACAGGTGGAACCGCGCTGCTGCCGGCTGCAACTCCACCCAGTCGCCCGCTTCTCCCTTGGTGTCCCCAGCAAACGCCCAGCGCGGGGCCCAGAAATTCTTTAATTTCTTCTGTGACCCATTGGTTGTTTAGAGGTATGGTGTTAATTTTTTAGGAGCTTTTCCTTTACCAAAATTTTTCTGTTGTTGATTTCTATTTCATTGCACAGTGTCTGATAGTATGCATGGAGTAATTTCTATTCTATATTTGCTTAAGGGGGCTTTGTGGACTAGTATGAAATCTACTTTGGAAAAAGTACTATGTGTTGATGAAAAGAATGTATACCGTGTTGTAGAGAAGTGACATACTTTGTATGTATCCAGTAAGATCATATGTTCATGGTTGTGGTTCAATACTGTTTCTTTGTTGGTTGTTTTGTTTAGTTGATCTATACTTTTGGAAAGTGGGGTATTAAAATGTCCTGCTATGATTGTGTTAGTGCTTATTTGATCTTTTAATTTTAGGAATTTTTGTTTTATGAAGATAGATGGTACAGTATTCAGTGCATCTATGCCTATCAATATTATCTCTTCTTGTTGGATTATTCCCTTAACTATTATTTAGTAATCTTTTTTCTCTTCTAATAAGTTTTACCTTGAAATTTACCGAATCTGACATTAGAATTGCTATCCCTGATTGTTTTCTGTATTCTGGGGCATGAAATATTGTTTTCTATTCTTCTTATTTTTAGTCTATGAATATCTTTTTGGATTAGATAGGTTTCTTGAATGCAACAGTTTGTAGGATTCTGTTTTTTGATCCACTCTGCCAGTTTGTGTTTTAATTGAAGAGGTGAGGCTGTTAACATTGAGAGATATTATTGGGATGTGTTGGTTATTTATTATAGTTGCCTTCTTCATCTGTTGGTGTATGCTTTGTTTTTCTTTTCCTGATGTTTTTGTTGTTGTTTATCCATTGACCTCATTTGCTGAGTTTTTAATCATGAAAGGATGATGATTTGTGTTTTTATGTATCTACTGAGGTGGTCATATACCTGTCATTTTATGAATGTAGTATATCGCTTTTATTGATTTGTATATGTTGAAGAACCCTGCAATCTAGGGATAAATCCCATTTAATCATGGCATATAATTATTTAATATACTTCTGAATTTGGTTTGCTAGGTTTTTGTTCAGGAATTTTGCATCTATGTTCATCAGGCATGTGGCCTGCAATATTCTTTTCCAGTAGGAGTGTTGTTATTTAGCTTTCCTGTAAGACTAAGTCTGGTCTTGTAGAGTAAACTTGAAAATGTTCCTTTCCCTTCAATTTTAGAAGACTTTGAGAAGGCCTACTATGAAAATTCTTCTTTAAATGTTTAGTAGAATTAATTAGTGGTACCATCTATTCCTCAGATTTTCTTTGTTGGAATGTTTTGATTGCTGTTGAAGTCTCTTTATTTTTAATTTGTTTTATTTTTATTTATTTTTTATCTGTTTAGATTTTCCATTTCTTTGTGATTCAGGCTTGGAAATTTTATGTTTAAATGATTTATCCATTTCTTGTAGATTATCCAAATTGTTGGCATATACTTGTTCATTGTAGTCACTTGAACCTTTGTATTTTTGTAGAATCAATTTTAATGTCTCTTTCATTTATAATTTTATTTATCTGGGTCATTTTTTTATGGTTAGCCTAGCCAAAGTTTTGTCAATTTCACTTATCTCTTTTAAAAAGCAACTATTTGGGGAAAAAAAGGCAACTATTTGTTCATTGATTTGTTCTGTCTTTATTTTCTATTTTATTTCTGCTCAGATTTTTATTATTTCCTTCCTTCTGCTAACTTTGTGCTTAATTTGTTCTGTTTCCTCAGTTTCTTAAGGTGTAAAGTTGAGTTATTTAACAAATAGCTTTTTTTCTTAATGTAAGCATTTATTATTTTAAATATCCCTCTTATAATTACTTTTGATATAGCTCATAAATTTTAGTAGGCTGTATTTTTGTATCTTTAGAGTTTTTTCTTGACCCACTGGTTCTTCAGTACTATGTTGTTTAATTTCCATATATTTATGAATGTCTAATTCTCTAGTTGCAATTGATTTCTAGTTTTGTATCAGCATGAGCAGAAAAGAAAGTTGAAATAACTTCAGTCTTCTCAAATTTGTTGCAGTTTGCGTTGTGATCTAATATGTTATCTGTAGTGGAGAATATTCCATATGTGCTCAAGAGAAATGTTCATTCTGCTGGTGTTGAATGAAATGTTATATACATAATCTGTTAGATCCAGCTAGTTTAAATTATTTAGTTCCAGTGTTTATTACTAATTTTTTTGTCTAGATAATCTTTCCATTGTTAAAAATGGAGATATATTGAGCCCCTACTATTCTTGTATTGTTGCCTGTTTATTCCTTCACTGCTGTTAGTATTTGCTTTACATATTTCGGTGCTCTGACACTATTGGGTTCATATGTACTTGTAGTTGTTATGTCTTCTTGAAGAATTAATCTATCATTATAATGATCCCTTTGTCTCTTAAGAGTCTTTTTTTTTTTTGGTACTGGGGATCGAACTTGGGTCCTTGCACTTGCGCTTGCGAGGCAGGCAGCCAAACCACTGAGCTAAATCCCTGGCCCCCTTAAGACACTTTTTTTGAGTTAACATCTATTTTGTCTAAGCTGTCTTTGGCTCCCATTTCCATAGAATATCCTTTTCTTTGCTTCACTTTTAGCCAATAAGTGTTTTTAAAATTAGTATGAGTCTCTTGTAAGCAGTGTATAGTTGAGTTTTGATCTTTTAATCCAGTTATTTACTTTCTTCCTTTTGATTGGAGAATTTAAGCCCTTTCCTTTTATTATTGACAGGTAAGGATTAATGGCATTTTGTTGCTTTATAGTTTTGTGGATTTGTTGCTCTTTTTTCCTCTCTTGCTATCTTCCTTTGTGCTTTGATGATTTTCTATAGTGATATACTTTGATTCTTTTTATATTTTGTGTACCTATTTTATGTTTTTGCTTTGTAGTTACCATGAGACTACATGAAAATCAATTATAGACAGTCTAAGCATAATAACAATTCAACTTCACACAACATTTCTGCACTTTTATCTGTCATTCACCTACATCCACATTTTGGTTGTTGAAGTAAAAATTTACTAATTTACATCTTTTTATATTGTGTGTCTATTAACAATGTATTGAAATTACAAATATTTTTCTAAACTTTGTCTTTTTAACCTTTATCCTAGAATTAAATTTTATATACATGCCACCATTTTCATATTAGAATACTGTGAATTTGAGTATAAATTTACATGTTCTGGTAAATTTTATGCTTCATATGTTTTCATGTTACTAATTAGTATCCTTCCATTTCAATTTTAAAAGCTGCTATTGACATTTCTGGCAGGCTGGTTTGGTAGTAATGAACTCTATCATCTTTTGTTTGTCTGGAAAAGTCGTTATCTTGCCTTCATATTGTTTTTTGCTAGCTTTTTTTTTTCTAGTTGTTAAATAAATCATCTCACTCTTTTGTATTTCATGATTCCTGCTATCTGCTTATAATACTTTGGATGTGCCTTATACGTAAAAGTCACTTTTACACCTTTCAAATTTTCTTTGTCTTTGACTTTTGTCAATTTGATTATAATATATTTCAATGAAGTCGTCTTTGGATTGAATCTATTTTGGAAGTTTGAATCTGTATATGCCTATTTCTCCTAAGATTTGGGAATATTTCAACCATTATTCCTTAAATAAACTGCCCCTTCTCTGTGTCTTCACTTTATGAAACTCCCATAATGCCATCAAAGGTTCCCTTGAATAGTATCCTATAAGTCTCATAGGATTTCTTGTTTTCATTCTTATTTGTTTGAAAGGATAAACTCAAAAGATTTATCAAGTTCAAAGATACTTTCTTCTGGTTGATCATATCTACTATTAAAGCTCTCTATTAAATTTGTCATTTCATTCATTATATTCTTTCGCTCTAAAATTTGTATTTAATTCCTTTTTAATGGTTCTATCTTTTGTTGAGCCTATTTTTTTCAGACATTATTTTCTTTAGTTTGTTTAGTTATTTATCTGGGTTTTACTGTCTTCTTGACATTCTCTAAAATAATTATTTTCAATTGTATTTTAAGTAACTCATAGATCTTCATTTCTTCGAGGTCAGTTCCTTGATACTTTTTTGTGTCCTTTGCTTTTCATGTTTCTAATGACTTGGTTTTGATGTCTACATTTTAGGGAGCAAGTTACTTCAGCATTTTTGAAGTAGATACAGTAGAGAAAGACTTTCACCTATGGGTAGCTACAAGAATGCTGACTGGCTGGGTTGTGCATCCCAGGAAAGGTGCAGTGACTTCATTTCCATATATCACTGACCACTGAAGCCAATGTTGGCAACAACTGCAGGGATCTTTGGCATCCAGTTTCAGATGTGTGCTGTAGCTGTAGCAGAAAGGTCTGTTGGAATCCTCAGTAATGAAGCCTGCATAGTCCTTCCTGTTTCTCTTCTCCTGAGCATGAGAGTTCTAGCTAAGAGAATCCCGTTTGGCAGGTCCAACATGCTGGTCCATACATGGGATCTTGGATGTGGATACATTCTCAATGGTGTTGGTGCCAGTGTTTGAGTTACAGGTGTTCACAGCAGAAGTGTAGCCAGGGTCCATTGGTGAGAAGCACACAGAACTACTGTAGCACTTGGAGCACATGTATACTTCATGTGGAAATGGCACCAGTATCTGAGAGTATGGGCATATACAGGTCTCTGGTAAGCCTGACTCGGGATCTATGTGCTGAAATACCTTGGCCATAGACAGGCACACAATAGTATCTATGATTCTAGGTATGACAGGGGAATATCATCTGCCTAGGGATAATAAACATATCATAAGTTGGGTAGATTATAAATAACAGAAATTTATTTCTCTCTTCTGGAAGCTAGGAAGACTGAGATCAAGGTGCCAGTGGATTCAGCATCTGGTAAGGTCCTGTTCCACACAGATGGCACCATCTAGCTGCATCTTCACATGACAGGAGAAAAGCTGTGTGAGGCCACTTCGGTCAGGGCACTCACTCAGTCATGCAGAATCTAGCCTCTTGATCTAATCATATCCCAAAGGTCCCATCTTTAAATATAATCATCTTGAATGTTAGGATTCAACATGAATTTTAAAGGAGATAGAGACATTCAGACCACAAAATTCACTATTCTTTTCTGCTGTAGTATCTTAATAGTCAGATGATTTTTCATTTCAGTTATATTTTTATCTGTGAAATTTTGAGTGTTTTTAGTATCTCCAATTTCTCACTTTGTCGCATTTGTTTTTTCAACCTTTCTGATTATCTTGAATACTTTTTTCAAATACTTTCAAACTTTGTCTACTAATTTTATCATCGATATCTTCCTGTTGAGATATTTTCAGCTCTAGTTGTCAGTCATACTTCCCTGATTCTTTATATGCCTAGTAATTTTTATACACTAGACATTGTAAATTTTACATTTTTGTAAAAAGGTAATATTGTTCTGGATTTTTTCAGTAGTGTTGGATTGTTTTTCTGAAAGACAGTTCCCTGGTATCACTGTTTTAAAACTTTCTCAAGGATGAATCCCAAAACACTATTAGTCTGTGAATTGTTTGTCCCACTACTGAAGTGACACTCCAATATCTGCTCTTCTATATATTATGAGATCTCTGCAGTTCAGCTGGTAATAACATGAATGTTCTTCACTTTTTGTGAGCTTCTTTTGATGATTCTTTCTCCAAGCCTTTGTAAGTTTCTTCACGTAGATGCCTAAAATAATACTCAACCAGTCTTTACAGGATCATTCAGAAAATTTCTGGTATACTCCTTATGTATAACTCTAATATTTTCCCTCATATTTTAATATTTTAACTATTTTTGCAGCTTCAGTCTCTGAGCTCGCTCTCTCTTCTCTCTCTCTCAATTCAGTAAGATCACTGAACTCTTAAAGTTTATTTACTTGTGAGACGTACTTTAATTTTTGTCCTTCTCTCATACCACCCTCTATTTTCTGTTAAACTGTTGTTTTACATATTTTGTCCAGTTTTTTAGTTAAGGTAGGTTAAATCCACACTCCTTACTGACTATAACATCTATTGGCTGACTGTAGATCCTAAGGCATAACTTTCCAGTTTTCTAATTTTTAAGTCCAACACAAAAATAGTTATTTATGGCTGCTATTGTATACTCTAGTTGCCTATTTTTTTCTCAGTATTGCATTTGAGAACTCCATCATGCTATAAACAAAAGTAATTAGGTGAGTTGTAAGGGAGCGCTGGCACACACGGCTCCTGGTTGCAGGTCCCAGCCACTGGCCTGAGACCTAAGTATACTCTACATGATGAAGAGGAGTTATACTTGTATGTAGTGATCAAGCTTTGGCCGCTGTGCAGTACTACCTGCTGGAGGCTGACTTGCACCAAGTGTATCTAGAGCAGTGATTTCATCTACTTCATCGTCTGTGACCTACAGAGGTTTATCAACATGAAAGAAAGGTCAAATTGACTTAAGAACAAGCAAGAAGAATTTCAAAACAAAGTATTAAAGATATGGAAGGAAAATGGGTAACAGGTCAATTAAGATGGAAAATAAGGGCTTACATGATCAGGATTGAACAACTGAAATAAAATCAAGCAATGAAAAAAAAAAATTCTGAAGGTCTTCTGAAACCAACTGAAAGAACCAGAAGCAGTACAGTGGAGCACAATGGCATTAAGAGAAAAAGGAGAAGATTCACAAACTTGTTGACCTGGTGGGGAAAAAAAAATATTTACTTAGGTCATTATGAGCATCTTACAAATCTTCAGTGATCTCTTACACTAGAGATCACCTCTGTCATTTTCCCAAATGAGGAAGTTAAAGGCTGATGTGAGAGATCCTGCAGATGTGTGTCTTCAGAGTGTGATCTCCAGTACTGTGAGCAAGCTTACTGGATCCTGAAAGGCAATATACCTCTCAGGAAGATGGGCTTGTGATAATCACAATGGAGACACCAGCATTAGCATTACGGGGTGTAGGATAATCCTTGTTAACAATGGGGACTATTTCTGCCTACTACAGTTGGGTGGAAGAGAAGAAAACAATATAGGAGCCTAACGCAGCACATAATAACCATACCTGCACCATCAGTGCTATGCTGTGCTATGCCACTCAACATGCCATCTCATATACTTCATATCAATCTTCCCCAAAAGCTATGTAACAGCAAATTTTGTGGAGAAAATCTCAGCAGTTTACTCAAGCAGTGATGAAATTGATACAAATATCCTTTATCTTTTTGTTTCTCAGAATGTAAAATAAGATCAGTTGCATCCACTGCATACCATTAAGAATCTAATGTATCTGGCCAGTTTAAGGTCTGAACCCCCTGGCGGGTTGGGACTCTAGTGTGAGCAGACCTTGAGGAATTTGTGTTCCTGGAGTCTCTGGAGAATCAGATGAGAGTGGAGATGAGCACATAAGTGATGAGGAAACTGATTTGGGGACAGACTGGGAGAAGCTGCTAAGCTCTTGGTTTTGTGATATTCAATCCCAGCGAATTGAAATCTCCCAGAGCTGGAACACCCACTCATTGTGAACATCAGTGCAGGATGGAGGTCGGGGGACAAGGGAGATGATCTCTGCTGCAGTCTCAATGATTTCCTGTTTCAAAGCTTACACTGGACACCATGAATGGGCATGGACCAAAAACATGCCAAATTTGCATCACAAAGTCTCTCCCATTGCACTCTAATAAACCTTGTCTGTTTAGTTAAGATAGTGTGTGGAACACTATTGGATTGTGTGGTTTTGTTTTGTTTTTTGTGGAACCGGGGATCAAATTCAGGACCTTGCACTTGCCAGGAAGGCAGTGGTGCCACTGAGCTAAACCTCCGGCCCTGGATTGTGTTTGTTTTAAGCAGAGAGACAAGCAGTTTGCTTGTTACATGGCCTATGATCTGACCAACATGCTCATGATAGCAGGATGGAGAGAGGGAAAGTCCTTTTGCCCACATTGGCACTAGTGGAAGAAGGGCCTGTGCATGTGGCCAGCACTGTTGAGGAAGACATTCTTCTAGCCTCTGATGGGTTCTAGGCCCCACAGATCCAGGTCAGTGTTCATCCTTGTGATAGTAACACTAACTTCTGGAGGTTGGATGAATTACAAGGAAGTGATTCCTGAAAGGTAGAAACTTTTTCTCACATCTTCTTTGTAGAGAAACAGCAGGCAATTTGAAAAATTTGATTACTTTGGTTTTTAGGATAATAAATTTGATCATGTTTGGGGACATATTCTTTTTTTGAGGAGAAAGAGTAGTTAAAAACTTTTTCACTTTTATTGCTCTCTTGTAGCTCATCACATTCCTGTGTTATTCCTGCAAACCCACATACACACCAAAGAAGCTAAAGTATATTTTTTCTATAGGACACATGTCCATGAACGGAAGAAATCCTAGCTACAGTAATGTCCTAGAGATGTTTATCTTCTTGTGTTTTGAGGGGAACCAAGCTCATTCTTTCCTGTTTTATTGAATTCCTAACATTCATTCTATGTCCATTTTGAAATGTAATTTATTTTCTATGAGGAAAAATAAGTCATAAAGGTAATTCCCTTATGTGAGCTAAATGCCTGCCTGGGTATAGCCACTTAGCTAAGTGACCTTTGGTCATTTTTTCAGTATCCCATTTCTTAAGGGATTCAGTGGGTGTCTTCAAGGAAAGCTGTCCTGTTTGTTTTCTTCCTTGAGGTTTCTATTGCTATGAAGGCTCTACATTGGTTAGGATGCACAGCAAATCCTTCTACCTGGGGAAAGCTCATAGATAAAGAATTTCCCCTCACCAGGAGATCAGTTTCAGCTAATGTCTTGTATTTTCTTAGAGACAATCTTAAAACTTACACGTATGTAAGTAGTTTTTTTTATTAATAACTGCAGAAAATCCTATGTAGCAATTATAAAAAGAAATCCTAAAAAAATTCCTAACAGGCATTATTAGCCCATGTTAGTGTGGTTAGCATTTAGTATTTGTGATAAATTATTCAAGGGTTATTCAGTTATTCATACCCTAGCTTCTTTTCTCGTTATTACAGTTTGGACTTTGGCTACAAATCTAAGGTGATAGCCTTTGCTATTAGTATATTTGGAGTTTGGTTGAGTTTTGGGTAGCGTTGGAGGACAGTATTTACTCTTATCCAGGAGTTCCAGGTTCCCTGGCTCTGAATTTCCCTCTAAAGGAGATAGGCTTTCCTCCCTGTGGATCCTTTACAGCTAGTCTACTTTAAGTGCTCAGTTTTGTGATAGTTGGCCTTGCATTTTGCCATCCAGTTCTGGAATTCATAGACTAGAAATCATGGAATGAACAAATACCAAATAAACTTAGGAACCACAAATGTGAAAGGAAGCTAAAGAATGAAATTCAGAGATTGCAAACTCAGGTCTAGAGTAATTCAACAAAATAAGAATGTGGGAGATTTGGGGATTGATAGGGTATATTTTGTTATTAATAGCAACTAGAGACACTTTTCACTGGATTAAGTGATCAACCCCTTTAATGATTTTGGACACCAACATACTGGTTTACAGTGCTGAGATATTTTAAGGTTCATTACTTTGCACTGGATCTACTCTGTAATTATTTTTAAATAATACATTTCAACCATTATTTTTTCCTACTCTTTTTGCTATTCATTAAAATCTTTCATGTAGGTACAAGAATGATGTGGAAACAGCTTTTTTAAAAATTGAAGCTGATTTTTTTTTTAAGGAAGAGCTATATAACTTGTCATGTTTTCAATTTTAAAATGATTTATTGAAACAAAGTAATAGGAATTAAAAGCCCACAGGCACCAAATAAGCTGTCTAGTCTTTGTATAATGGAATGTAACTACTAAAAGTTTTGCACATCTATAAATCAAGAGGAAAGTATGTCACATCAGGCATGGTGGACAAGATTCATGTTAGGGCTCAGATATGATTTGGAAAAGTGTATTAGTCAGTCTCATGTTGCAGGAATTTTCCTCTCTGCTCTGTGACTTCAAAACAATTTGAGTCATACAAACATTTTCTAAACTTCAATTGTATTTCTGCAATAAATCTTTTAACAGTGAAAAAATGTAATTAGGTATATTGTAATGTTTAAGAAGTCTAAAGATACCTACTTGCTATAATTTGTAATATGTTTAATATTGAATTTACTTATGATCAGTTATTCCCTTGGATGGAAAACTATCAAGATACTTTAAAAAGAATTTTCTGACTTGATGCTCATAAAATACTGGATAGACAAAATAATATAATTTTCATTATAAAGATACTCAACAAAATTTATTAACATTTCTCCAACTCATATATCCTATAAATAATAGAGATAGGAATCAACCCAGTTAGTGTGATCAGTTTCCAAGCTCTATTTTATTGGAAGATGTAGAAATCTGTGTGAAGTGGACAACATTTAGCATGGGTAGAAGATTTTATTGTTTTAATTGCTTTGTTTGTGAAGATGGCAGTGTGGTAGAGTGGAAAGAAATGGACTGAGAGTACACAGTTGGTAGACATGATTCAATCTAATAACAAAACAACATGGAACTTATGTAAAACAAATAATATTCCTACAATTACAGTATTTTATGTTTAGCCTAGGAAACAAAAAGCACAGACTTATAAATTGTTCAACTAGAGGACATGTAAGAAATGAATAGAAATGAGTTAATACATACTCAATAACCTAATATGTATCTAATATATACATATGAAACTCCTGCTTAGGAGAACTATTTTAATTAATCAGTAAATTTAGTTAATAAGTTATTTTCTTTTAAATGAGTATTTTCCTTTTAATAAGTGAGACAACATACACTGCAAAAATGTGAGAAAATTATAATTTTATCATTGAAAGTTGTATTTCCTTGTATCTACTATGCTGTCAAAATGTTATATATATGAAGTTGATTTTAATTCCTCTTTTAAATTAGTTAAAATTAAGTTAGTTAACTTTAATTTTATTTAAGAAAATTAATCTGGATCATAATAGATACAATTTTATTTGAAAAAGTCAACACATTGCATACCTATTTGTAACTACTGAAGTGAGACATTTTTGGACCCACTTCCCCCTTGTATTGTAAAAAGATATCATTTTTCTATGAAAGCATAAGATTTAGTTAAAGAGCAGAATGGGTAATCACTACCTCAAAATATTGCTAATAAAGTGTAATAGTAGTTCATCCCTAGCTTTTGCATTAAATGGTCATGGTTATACTAAGTCAATCTATCCTATGTAAGTGCAAGGCTTCTTTGCTGACTTTATAATACCAGTCATGGCCTGGCCTCCTCAAACCTTGGTAATACTTTCCAGTAATATTTAATTTACAGATAAGAATAATCATACTTCTGATACATTCCAGTTGCATTTTTCTCTCTCTCAGAGTTGCATTTGGAAACTGCAATGGGTTGGCAGTGGTGGATTTTATACAGAAGACAGTACTGTTAAGCATGGGGACTGTTGACCTATATAGATCAAGTGACTTATACCAGCGACAGCCACGGTCTCCTAGAAAGAACAAGCAGTTCATTGCAGGTAGGAGACAAACAAGATGGGTTATGAACTTGATTTGTTCATCTGTTTTCTTATTTTCAGATTTGTCTTTTTTCTTTCATACTATTCAAATGCATGGTAATATAAACTCAACATTATTTATAATAAATACCATGTAAGTAAAATAAATTGGGCAGAAACAAAGCAGAATCTTTGAAAGGATAAGGAGGTGTTAAAAGTCAATTTGGTGTTGAAATTAGGAATATCTGAAGTTTCTTAGGTTGAATTTCTAAGAAATAAAATAAGAGATTATTAAATGTAACAATGCTACTAGAATCAGTGTTCTCTGGTTGAAAAAGCTGCTTACAACTTTCTGGTTATAAATGTGGCCCATTTTAAAAGATAATTTAAGGCCATTTACTACTTTTAATTTTATAAATAACTACATATTATAACTGTCACCTTTTCTTAATGGATGATAATTTTATTGGAATTTTTTCAGAAATACAATAAATATTAGTAATCTTTTTTAAATGTTATGAAAGCCGGGCATGGTGGCACACACTTGTAATCCCAGCACTTAGAAGGTTGAAGCAGGAGGATTGCCTCAAGTTTGAGGCCAGCCTGGGCTACATAGTGAGTTCAAAGCCAGCCTAAACTAGATAGAGAGACCTTGTCTCAAAAAACAAAAAAATGCCATGAAAGATGGCATTTTTGACAGGACAAATAATTTATTTAACCATAAAAGGAAAGAAACTTAGGTTAATTAGGATGTAATGCCAAATTCTGA
Organism: Heterocephalus glaber; assembly: GCF_053883595.1. Taxonomy (NCBI): domain Eukaryota; kingdom Metazoa; phylum Chordata; class Mammalia; order Rodentia; family Bathyergidae; genus Heterocephalus; species Heterocephalus glaber. Next base: position 71,247,941 of record NW_028258138.1, read on the forward strand.
TATGCTAAATTATCAAAAGTTTATTGGAATTTCAATATATATCCATTTAAACTATTTCATAAGCAATGTCAAAATTTTATGTATTTTTTTGATTCATTGATATAGCTGGTAAAAATCAGGCAAAAGTTTTGCACATGAAAATGATTCTGTAGTAATATGTGCTATTTTAGACAATTTTTAAAATTTTTGACTCTTTTATTTAAAACAATCAACTGAATATTTAGGCCTTTTACTGAACATACCCATGGAAAAAATACTTTATAATAAAAATTTAAATCTTATGTGATGGTAGTTCTTATTCTCCAAATTGCAGTTAGGACAAATTTAACATTTGAATGTGATAGTAAACGAATTTTTCTTTTGAACTAAAGAAATGTGATCCACTGAAATTTTTCTTTGTTAACACTTCTTTTGTTAACTCTTAATATTTTCCAGTTGCTAGTTTAGACCTTCTCAGGGGCACAAATTTCTCCCACAGAGCCTGCGGGCTTTTTATAAGGATCTCAACTTTTATCAGTATTTTAGGAGAACTACAGATTTAAAGATCTACAGGCTCTATTTCCAACAATACTAGCTTTTGAAAGAATAAAATAAGAGAAATTGTGCATAAATATACCATAAGATTCCTTCATGATTGGAAAAAAGAAGGTTGATTTTTGAAAGTTCACAGTCTCTAAGGTAGGAAGATGTCAAAGGGGGGTAGTATGGCACCATTTGCAATGCTGAAAACACCAATTCAATCAAAAAAGTTTTGGATCATAAAAAGTTAAAAATAAAAAGGTTTGGATCATACAGCATCAAAGTTACTTGCTGAATATATACAGTAAGGTGAAAAAGTGAACATTTTTTCATAGAAAAACTAATTTAATTTAAACTTATCAAATCTCACAATCTAGGACTACAGTTTAGAATTTTGATGACTTTAAAGCAGAAAAAACTGATAAACTCCTAAACTTGGTGTGTATTGTATAAAATGACTACAATGAGTACTCATTTTATATTGTAAAGTAGTAAACCCTAAAATCCGTCAGCATTCTTTTTATTTGCTGGAGGATTAAAGACAATCATTTTTATATTAATGAAGTAATTACTACATATTACAGGCCAAGTAAGTGTATTATGTCAAAACATATAAGAAAAACATGCCATCATTTTCTATATTTGATTAAATAAAATTGCTTTAGCATTTTCATCATTCATCTATCACCTCTTACTTTCGAATTGATTTATTTTTTCAATATCCCCTTTTCTAATTTAATTACCTAATCTTGCTGCAATTTTTTCATCTTGGCTGTTCTAGATTCTGGTATGATATCACTTCCTTTCACTTTAGACTATTTTTCTCTCTTTCCTGTGCCTGCTGCTGATGCTGGTGTTCTGGCATGTTCCAAAGACAACTTTTGCATGCGTGGCCTGTCTAACTTTTATCCTGATTTAACGAAACGGATCCGTACTTCCTATCAGAGTAAGTTCTATGAAGGTTAGGCAAATAGCATTTTTGAGTTGTAATGCTTGACTTAAATTCTTATATCTGTGCTCAGTAATGTGTTTTTTTGAAAACACATTCAACATGCATGCAAATTTTTGTTTTGTTATGGAAATGCAACCCAATAATTTTAAAATAAATTATTATATATACATTTTAAATTATTATTGTCATTTACTCATTCATTCATACTCTTTGTTTCAGACTGGTCCTTTCAGTAAAAAAAATCAGTATTTTTTGTTTTGAGGGACAAGAGGTATGGCGTCTTTGTAAATTAAAAAAAAAACCTGATAGACCATATCAATAATAATTTAATGATTTATTTTGGAAACCTTGTACTTTTGGCCATTTTATAACATTTTTGTAACCAGTGCCACAATATTTATTTTTAGCTAAATTCCTAATTTCAGATGCTTTTTATTAAAAAAAAACAATACCCGGGTCCACATTCCTGTACATTAGTGTTAGGTACCAAATTCTATGAATAGAGAAACTGAGGTCACAAATAAAATGTTGAATAATATTAACATTTCTTATGGTAGCAAATGCATATCTAAAGATGACTGTAGTAACCAATTCTAAAAACCAGTGCAGAAAATATGAGAAGTAAAGTTGTTTATGACCAAAGGTGTAAGTCATACTAATGACATAGGTAAAATATATTGACATAAAAAACATTTACACTATGTTAACAATATATTATGTAGAAAATTAGGTTGCTTACGAGTATATATACAAGATGGCCTTACCTTCGTGTAAATTATGCATACATATATACACTGTACACACACACACACACACATATATATTCACACATATATATTGTCTGTAACCTAAATTTCTTCTGACCTCACCAGTTTGTAGATACTAGTGGAATTACATCAGTTCTAAAAACCTAAGATTTTACTGGTTTTTAACCATAGTTTAAGTTGCCTTTCTGAAATCCTTAAAATTTTTCCTTTAATGCCCAATAATATTTTTGGTCACAAATATTGTCTAGTTTTCAACTCTAGCAATGAACCCATTTGGGGTTATATCCTACCATCTGTTTCTGGTGCCTTAAGTGAAAACACTGATACATATACTGGCTTCTGCTGCTCCTAAAACAGAAAGATTAGATTCTTTGATATGTCTTGGTACTTGAAAGTTATGTAAATTTTAGTTTTCATAATAAAGTTTCATTGGAACACGGCCACATTCGAAATTCATTTGCATGTTTTCAGTGTCTACTTTCATACTACAATGGCAGCATTAAGTAGTTGCAACAAAAAGCACATGACAAGGCTTACAATATTTCCCATCCTGTTCTTCACATTAAAAAATTTGCTGACACCTGTCCTACACAGTACCATTCTTTTACACACATCTCCTACAACTACATAAAGGGTTTCTGCCAAAATCTTAGCTGTAAATAGTCTCCAGAACTTTTGAATCCCAGTTTAGACCTCTGAAGCTAGAATCCCTGTATGCTGTGTGGGTATGTGCACTCATATGCAGTGTAGTAGAAGACTTTCTAGATTGTAAGTTTGGATTTTACAAGTTTCTTCTTTTACCTGTATTTTATATTCTTATTTTTTTATAGTAAGTATATAGTGCTTTTCAGGTAAAAAGAGAGATTGTGGACTGAGGATAAAGAACAAAAGGAAGCTCTTACTTCATGAGAATTCTACAGTACTGGCCCTGTTACAAAGGTTAAACAAGTTTTGAGAAATGACCAATAATTTTTTATTTCCTTCAAAATAAAATATCAAAGCTTTTAAACCTTTTTTCAGGATCCTACAAAATATAATTCCTGTCTACATGGAATGTAGACAAATGGATTTTTTTACTTTTGTATAAAATATACTCCCTTTAAGCTGTTTGTATCTTACTACCCTTATGATTTATTCATATCATCTCCTCTCTGGAAATGCCCTGCTGAAAGTTGGCTTTGTACTGCCATCAGAGGCCTGCTTTGCCAATTTATTTGCTCAAGTGCACAGAGTTGCTGCAGTGTACAGACATTTACACAGTAGTGTCTGCAATGTTTTGATTCATTTGTATGGCTACTTATTTTTATGTTTATTCTCTACCTTTATAAGTGCATGACAAGAATTTGAAGACTGTATCACTTAAAGATTTTTAAATTTAAATTTTAAAAATTACAGTAAAAGAATAAAGAAAATTCTTTGTGTCTTCTACATCCAGCACAAGTTATGAGCTCAGTAGATAAATGATGATGGTAGACTAGAGCATGGTAGCAGGCGCTTTTCTTTCCTATGAACAGCCAGGTAAATTTTTAAATTTAAGAAATGAAAGGAAAACTAACTCCTGTCATCGCTGGGATCACTAGATTTTTGCACCAACCGATCATAATTTCTTCTAACCAGAGTTCTAAAATGTTAAGACAGAAGTAAAAATCAAGTCCTTCTAAGGATCCTCCTTGTCTCTACCAGTGGTCTCCATAGAGACCAAATAAGTCCTTGTGTGTGAATTCACATGTCCTGAAGTTGTCTTTTGATGATTAGCATTATATGTTATCCAAAGAAACTAATTATTAAATGACTCAAAATTATATTCTGGAGTTTACTTTTTAGAATAAATTTTAATAAAATTTCATTTAAAATTTAACTGTTGGCTAATATAATCTGATTATTTTTGTATAATCTCATATTAGTATAAAAGAAACTGTGCAGTCTTTTCGTGAATTGCTTCTTGTCAGAAAAGCCTACTTACTACCCCTGTTTGGAGAGACAGAACTAGCTTCTATTAGGGGTCCATTCTGTTCTGAGATTGTGATAAGGAATTTGACTAATGTCCTATTAATGACCATTATAATCTTTTGAAATAGATGTTTACTAGTAGAATCCTCTACATATTAGAAAATTAATGTTGAAAAAGATTAATGTCTTAAAATGAGAAACTAATTTATGTCTGACATTAGTGATCCCCTATAGTTTCCACTTATGAACCTGTCTCTAAATGCCTTTTAAAGATTTGTATACCTTGGAAACCAAATCTATTATTCTATAATCAGCAGTTTTACCCAGGTTTTACCCACTATCAATGAAATAACATTTAAAAATTAAATAATTTGAAATTATTTTTCTCACATTTTAAATGAGGGTACTAAATAAAGTGCTCTCTGAAGAACCTTTAGATGTCTAAACTTTTTTATTCTATTTTATCCTATTATATCAGTTTTGCTTTTTAAAATGATATCACATCCTATTTTGGACCCAATACTTTTACAATCTGGAGAAACATCTTGATTTCAGTCTTCCTGGACTTTTTACTGGTTACTTTATTACCTTGGCTAGGCTCCAATAAGTTGCCTTCCCTAAATCATTTAATTCTTATCTGGAAATCTTTCACATCATAAAATAATAAAATTGTATAGCTGAAAGGAAATTGTCATGTTTTACAAATTATTTGTAGAAGCAATGAAATGCTTTCTAAAGACATAGACTTGTGGTGAGAAGACAGATCAAGTTCTACTTTTTCTTATTAGCTACCTGTTAATTTATAATCTTAAGGAAGAAATATAACTCACTCTGACTTTTTCTTCCCACACAAAATAAAGTAAAAATCATAATCCCTGCCTCCCTTTGAGAGTTGTGGAACTTTAAGTTAATATTTATAAAAGTGCTTCTATAGATACTAGATTTTTGGGGCCAGGTAATTATCTCAGTGGTTCCACCGCCTGCCTCGCATGCACAAGGTCCCAAATTCGATCCCCAGTACCAAAAAAAATTAGATGTTTATTATATATTGTAAAACAAAGGCACAGAAAGATTAAATAACTTTTCTACTATCATAAACAGTGTACCAAAAACAGGACTAAAGGTCGGTTGCCTCAATGAGTAGTGTTTTACTCATGATAATGACAGAAATTTTGCTAGTTAAAAACTGATCATATATCATTTGAGTTAAAGGAAGTTTGAAAAGTATTTTTCAGATAGCATTGTCAGAAAAAAAATTTGCTTGTGTATCAGTTTCTATTTATGTAACAGGGAATTCTTTGGAAAACATCAAGCCCATCTATGGATATTTTCTTTCTTTCAATGAACTTTTTTTTCAATTTAAGGAAGGATAGTATGTTCTGAAAAGACAAAAACAATAAAATAAAGAAGAAATGATAGAAAAGGGAAGAATAAGAGGTCTAACAAATGAGACAAATAAATATTTTTAAATGACTAGAGATAGTCCAAAATAGTAGAAAATAAAACAAAGACTTAAGAAAAGAAGGAATATCTTAAAGCAAAATAACTAAACCATAAATAGAGGAAAAACTAGAAAGACTATTTACTGAACAACTACTAGGTCATTTTTTCCAGGCATTAAGTGCACAACTGTGAGTGAAGCAGCTATGGCCTTTTCTTCCATTTATCATAGACAATATATAGATAAATCTGTTGGTGTACTTTTATAATTGAAAAAAGTTAGCAGTGCTGTGATAGAGAAAAAAATGAGATAAGAGAGTAAAGTTAGACCTATTTTTCAGTGTTGTCAGGGAAAAGCCTATCTAAAGAGAAAACCCTTAAGTGAAACTTTGCAAGATAAGAAAGAACCAGTCAACAGGACAGAGTAATAGATACCAGATTTTATCTCCTATCTGCAACAACCAAAAAAAAGACAAACTTTATAAAGACACAAGACCTAAACCAATTTTTTAAAATTATATCTGATGGATGGAAACATCAGAAATGAACCCTACAACCAACTACACCTATGTATTGGAACAGTTGCTAGACTATAGCAAGAGAGGGGAAACCTAGGGGGAAACTGGTCATCTCGCTGAGCTGGACAACTGGAGATGAGAAACCAGAGAAGCCAAAGAAGCTACAACTGACAAAATTCTAGTGATTTATAGATTTTATTCACAAAGAAAGAATTCTAGCAATCTGCAGAGCTTACTCCTCAAGCACATATATCCAAAGAAGCTACCAGGATCAAATAAAGAACAAAATGGAAGAATTAAAGGAAACAGTGCCCAATACTCAAAAGAAATAGTGCCTGTTCCCACCAGTCAGTCCAGAAGATATTTACAACTCACATCTAACTCTATTCAAAATTGTAAGATGCTAGCCAGTCAGGTAGCAAAGAGAAATAAATTTACTCATATTGTTAAGGAAGAATTTAAATAATGTTTATTGATACACAACTGTACTGAGTATAAAGAAAATGTAATGAAATCTCAAAGAAAAGCTACTAGGATTGAAATGTGAATTTAAGAAAATGTAGGATATAATGTCATTATACACAACTCAAATGAATTTATGTACACTCAAAACAAACCAGCTGAAATTAACATTTTAAGTATATGATTTACAGTAGCACCAAAAAATGAGACAGCTGTAAATGAGACAACAGGTGTGAAAGACCCACACGCTGAAACCAATCAAAGCATTGCTTAGAAAAGTTAAAAAGACCTAAATAAATTAGTTATACCATGTTCACATTTCAGAAGACTTGATATTATTGAGATGTCAGTTCAGTTCAAATTAGTCTGCAGTTTCAGTGTTGAATCTTAATAAAAATCTAGCAGATATTTTCTACAAATTGACAAACTGATCCTAAAGTCCATGAGGAAATGCAAAATATTAGGAATAGCCAAAACAACTTTTAGAAATAAAGATACTGAAGAACTAATACTAACTTATGTCAAGGCTTATTTTAAAAGTGGGATTATCGAGACAGTTTGATATTAATCCAACACTAGGTCATTGGATATAACAGAGACTCCAGAAATAGAATAACATGTATATGGGCAACTGATTGCCAACAAACTTGCAAAGACTGTTAACTGGAGAAAGAAATACTCTTTTCTACTAAAGGTACTTCAACAATTGGATATCCTTGTGTAGAAAAAAAATGTTTTGATCCATATTCTGTACTAAGTTTTACAGAAAATCTCACAAAGTATCATGAGCTTAAATTGAAATTCTGAAAGTATAAATCTAAAAAAGAACAAAGAAAACTTTGCTTACCTTGAGTTAGATAAAACTTTCTTTAAAAAGATGCATAAAACAAAATGTAGATAAAACACACTGTAAAAATTTCGACCCCTTACACTTATGAGAATGAAAATTTGAAGGCACTGATTAGGAGAAACTACCTGTAAAGTATATATCTGATAAAGATCTTACATCTAGAATATATAAAAATTTATTGAAACTCAAGAGAACAACCAAATAAAAATGAGCAAAAGATTTTAATAGAGTTCACAGAATATATACAAATGCAAAATAAACATAAAAGATATTCAAAGATGTTTACCATTAAGGAAATGCAGATTAAATATATAAGGTGATGCACATTTATTAAAGTAGCTAAAATTTGAAAGAGTGATCATACCAAGTGCTGCCAAGTATGTGGAGGAACTAGCTTTCTCCACAGTTTCTTAAAGTATTAAATGCACACCTATGATATGATATAGCCATTTTACTCCTATTTACCCTATAGTGACAAATAAAAGTATGTATATATCCATACAAAGACATTCATAGCAGCTTTATTTGTAATAGTCAAAACTGAAACAACCCAAAATTCTCTTAGGTCAGTGGTTAAACAAATTCTACTCAATCCGTATAATGATACACTAACAGCAATAAAAATTTATACACTTGACAAATGATGCAGCCTGGATGAATTTCAAATAATTATGCTAAGTAAAGGAAACCAGAAAAGAGAATGCATACTGTTGATTCTATTCATATGAAATTTGGAGAAGTAAAAACTAATACATAGTGAATAAACATAAACTAATACATAAAGTTGCTGAATTCATGGCAGCTGGGAAGCAGAGCAGGGAAACTATGCCAAAGAGGAATGAATGAGGGACCATATATATAGTGCCTCCATGACCCACCCAGATACATCTGGGAGGGAGCTTTACTAATATGATAGCTGTTTCTTAATCCAATGAAGTTGCTAAGGAAGGAAATGAGAAAAATCATAAATCAGTGAAATAGAAGACAAACTATAGAGTAGATTTTAAAACCACAAGACAATCCTTTAAAAACAAACTATTAAATCCCTAATGAGACTGATCAAGAAAAAATAAGAGGCATAGGGGCCGGGGATTTAGCTCAGTGGTTTCGCCGCCTGCTGCGCAAGCGCAAAGACCCGAGTTCGATCCCCGGTACCAAAAAAAAAAAAAAATAAGAGGCATGTATTATCAATACCAGGAATAAAAAAGGGAGCATCACTATGGATTCTACAGACAATAAAAATAATAAAGTAACATTATCAACAACTGTATGCTAGAAATTTTTATTTAGGTAAAATTAAGAGATGTTTTGAAAACCAGAACGTACCAAAACTGACACCCAATGCATTGGAAAATATAAGTAACTTTCTTTTAAAATTTTTAAATTAAAATTTAAATAAAAACCTCATAGAAAGCTATAGGCCCCACATGTCTTCATTGATTAACCCTATCAAACATTTAAGGAGAAAGTAACATCAATCCAATGCAAACATTTCCAGGAAATAGAAAAAGCGGGAATTCTTTCCAGTTGTTTATCTCAGGCCAGATCATTTCCTCAGTTAAATAAGTCCTGCCTATGAAAAACCTACAGATAATATTGTATGTATATATATGTATATTTTTTTTGGTACTGGGGATTGAACTCCGGTCCTTGTGCTTGCATAGCAGGCGGTGAAACCACTAAGCTAAATCTCCGGCCCAGATAATATCATATTTGATTGTGAAATAGCCCTAAAACTGGTAAGAAGGGAAGGATGTCCACTCTTATTATTATTCAGAATTTTATTTGATGATTTAGTAAGGGCAAAAAGAAAGACAAAAAAAATGCCTACAGATTATAGGTGAAATGTTAAGACTTTATTTGACAATGATATGATGATGTATGTATAAGAATCTAAGAATCTTAAGGGAATCTACAAGAAAGCTGCAAAACTAAAAATGAATTTCACAAGATTAAAGAATATATCGGGCCAGGGATTTAGCTCAGTGGTGCCGCTGCCTCGCAAGTGCAAGGTCCTGAGTTCAATCCCTGGTATGAAAAAATATATATATATGTCAACATATAAAAATCAATCCCCTATATAATAGCAGCAAAAAAATGGGAAATTAAAATTTTTAAATATATATAGGATAGACTTCTACACAGCAGCCTGAAGAACATAATGGACCCATTCCCCAGGAAGGAAAAAAAGTAATATTTAAAGTCTCTGAAAATTGTTTTAAGGTCATACAGCCAATAAGGGAACATGTAAGGAAACTACTGAAATTTAAAAGTGAGAATCTGTTGCATGTGAGCCACAGGCTCCTCAATTTCTCCTCTAAGTTACCAGCACTTTTCTTTTCCTCCAAATCCAAGTAGAAGAGGCCAAATTCCTAGTAGGTGTGACCAGGAAGTCACAGGATCCCTAGTAAGTGATCAAGAAGTCACAGGTCACATGTTCCACATATGACTGATCTCTACCCAAGACATGGCCAACCAAAAATGCTGAGATCTGATTGCCCTTCCCCTTCATTCTCATAAGGCAGAAGTTTCTTGCCAGGAATAATTAGCTGAAAAGACCAGAAGTTACCCACCTTTTCCTAGGGCTCAGATTAGAGAGTCAGAGGTTTTGTCTGGGAAGAGGAACTCTAAAAGAACAGAGGTCTGAAATTCTTCCTAAATGAACTGACTGTACTTGAAACAGAGAGTCGGGAATATCAAGCCTAAGGACATTCTCAAAACCAATAATGAATTTAATGGTAATTAAATTAGAGGAGATGAAAATCATTCCTTACATAAGAACCAAAAAGCAAAATTATGGGCAGTAGTTTACCAATGAAAACAAAGGAAAAAAATAGCAAAGGAGAACCTTCATGGGATTTAAACAAAACTCAGGTCCAGGCTACAAAATGACCCATGACCCTATTTAATTAGATCAGAATGCTATACAGTATCACAGCACACTAGCAATAGCAATAACACAATCAATTAGCTGTGTTTATGAAGCCTAAGAATTATATCTTATACTAATGGATAGTCAGTTTAGCAGAGAAATTTGGAAAACAGTCAAAGAAACCCTAACTATAATTATTCCTATCTTGTGGTGTCTGTATGTGAACTGAATCTTGCACCTTCAAAAAAGTAACACCAAATTCTTCACAATATAGGGGAAATAAACATCACAAAAATAGTCTAACAATGTCACTAAACAAACAAGCAGTGACACCAGATCATAAGGTAGTAAATATATATATATATATATATATATTTATACCACTATTGACAACATATTGCAATTTATACTGGCATCTGTAACATATAGAAATGCAATATGTTTGTCAATAGTAGCATAAAGAAGGTAGGAGGAGCAAAGTTGTATTTGATTAAGCAAATGACACCAGATCATAAGGCAATAAATATATATATTTACTCTTAATTTTTATAAAAAGCATAGACTTATATTAGCTAATAATTATAATTTATATAATGTTTTATAGGTTTTTTATGTATGTAGATATGTATACTAACAATAGCATATCAGAAGGAATAGAGCTCTTAAAGAGTAATGTTTCTATATCTCACTGGAATTATGCTACTATCTTTCTGAAGTCAATTATGATATGTGAAGTTATATATGGAAAGTCTTACACCAATCACTAGGATAACTACAAAACACATTGTGAAAGATACATAAAGGATATAAATTTTACACTTAAAAATAATTACTTAATGCCAAACAACTAAATAAAAGCAGACTAGAAGAACAAAACAGCAATGAAGCATTAGGAAACCAAAAGGAAAATGATAGATGTAATACAAATATATCAATAATAACATTAAGTATTGCTGGATTGTATAATCCAGTCAAAAGACATGGATTGTGAGACCAAATTTTTTTTAATTGAGATTCATGTTTATGCTATCTGTAGGAGACACACTTTAGATTCAAAGATACAAATAAGTTGAAAGTAGAAGGATAAGAAAAGATTGTGCAAACAAGGCTGGAAATGTAGCTAGACTGCTTGCCTAGAATACATAAGGCCCTGGGTTTAATCCCCAGTACCATAAAATACATTTTTTTAAAAATCATCCAAATATTTAGTAACCAACATGAGATAAAATAGACTTTTAAAAAAATGTTACTAGTATTAAAGGGGACTTTATAAGAATGTATAAACCAAGTAGATATAACAATTATAAACATATATGTACCTTACAAGACTTACAAAATACACAAATAGCTGGAATCAAAGGGAGCAAAAGACATTTCAACAATTGATTGAAATTGCAATATGTTGCTTGTAATAATGGATAAAAGATTAGGCAGAAGATCAAAAAGTAAATAAAAACCAAAGAATTCCACATACATGACCTCCATTTTGAAGTCTACAAAATATAGTGATAGGAAATTTTAAAAAATTCATTTAAATGGAAAGGAATACAATATTTAAGGATTGGAAGATTCAATTTTTAAAAATGTTTATCATGTATAAATATAGAGAGAGAAAATCCAAAAATCTGGCATAAGTTTTACAGAAATTAATAAAATGATTTTAAAATTTATACAGAAATATGAAGGATCCATGATAATTTAAAAACACTTGGAAAAGAAGAAAAAAGTTGGAGTATTTCTCTACCTGATTTCAAGAGGTGCTGTAAAACATTAACTATGATAGTGTGATAATAAAATTAATAAACCAATAATTAGAGAATAGAAAGTCTAGAAATAGACCCACATATGTATGGCATCTATAAAAACAATGAAGTAAGGGAAAAAAAAACCTTCTAAAAAATAATCATGGAATACTTGGGCAGGCATTTGAGGAGGAAAATGGACCTTAATCTCCACCTCATGCTATAATCAAAAATTACCTTGACATGAATGATTGACCTAAAATTGAAAGCTTAAAAGTTAGAAAGCTTCTAAAGGACAACAAAGAATAACATTTTCATTATTAGAAGGTTGACAGTGATTACTTAGCAATCAAAAGGAAATCACAATAAAAGGAAAAGATGATAAATTGTCCTACAAGTAAATTAAATTTCTGATCATCAAAAGATATCATTTAAAAAAGAAAAATCACATGCTCAAAATATTCATAATATCTACTTATGATAAAGGACTATCTAAAATGTATTTTAAAATTTCTACAACTACATAACAAAAGTTTGTTATCCAACAATAACAACAAAATCAAAGTCTTGAATAGGAACATCACAAAGAAAGACATTTGAATAGCCAATAAGCCTATGAAAGATTTCAACTGTCAGTTGAACCAGGGAAATTTTAAAATCATAGGAAGACAGTGTAATTGGAAGAACTAACATTTTAAAGACTGGTAATACCAATATTGATGAGGCTATCCAGCAGCCAGAACTCTCATAGCTTACTGATAGGAGTGTAAAATGTACAGACCTTGTCAAGACTATAGTGGAAAAATCAGATAGATTTCATAGTAAAAGTAAATAAACAACAAAAAAATAAGCCAGGTGTGGTGACCCACGATTGTAAATCCATCACTTTGGGAGGCTGAAGTGGGAGGATTGCAAGTTTCAGCCTAGCCAAAATTGCTAAATTTAGCAATTTAACAAGACGATATCTCAAAATAAAAGCAAAACAAAATTTTTTTAAGGGCTAGGGATTAGGGATGTAGCTCAATGTGATGACCCTGAGTTCAATCACCAGTGCTGTTAAAAAACAAACAAACAAACAAAAAATACTTTTTCACATAGTTTCTACAGCATCATAGCAAAGGCTGGAAGACTTTTTAATATAGGAGTGTTAAGTAAAAAGTCTGGTATGTCCTTATAATGACTTGATGATATTTTAATAGCAGGGAAAGTTATTTTTAATATGACACTATATGGAAAATATAAGTATGATACTTTGTTGGATTAAAAATAATCATGAAAGAAAGAAAATCATCCCAAACTATGATGAAATAATGTAATTTTTTAAATCCCCCTCTTTCACTTTTTTATTCATAAGTTTCTACAGGAACAAAGAATTACTTCTATACTCAGAAAAAAAATTATGCATTTTTAAATACTGGTTGTTTTGAACAATTATATAATATTGAATGATGATTAATGTAAAATATTTAGTGTAAGATTTGGACACATTTTAAGTTATTACATGGAAATAGTTTGCTGTTATTATTAAGTCTGTGTTGAACGGAAAAGCAGGTGAATTCAGAAGGAGCTAGGGAAAATAACCATTTCAACTGACCATACAGAAATAGAAAATGTGATATTTTCTGGATAAATGAAGCTTAGCTCTTTCACTACCAAAATTTTATTTTAAATTTTTGAGAAAACTCTAACATATACTTTATACTTTCTTTCCTACTAAATATATTATAGTAATCAAATATAAGCTCTCCTATCTCTTAGTTGTATAATCTTGGGGAGTTTATGTAATAGCCTCTACCTCTGTTTTCTAATTTATACAGTAGGTATAATAATATGACTTCTCTCATAGTATTGTTAGATGTGAAAAAAATTATTAGTGTTACAACGAAGAACATATGAAACATAGCCATTCAATAATGTGATAAACTGACTCAATAGTGATGCTGTCAAAGTCTTTATGAGATCTGTGAATTTTTACCCTTTCTCCACATTAAACAGTTCCAGGTCACTCAGTAGTCATTAAAGTTCTTGTCTCTACCTATTCCTGTCTATAGTTCCAAGTTACTTTTCTTAATGTGTCTAGTTCAAATGTCTCCTCATTTTTATAACTTGCTGTTTCTAATTTGTTGTTTCTCACTTGCTGTTCTCTTTATGGATAACAAAGTCTGTTTGTCAGTAAACTTTCAGGGACTGCCTATGTTGTTTCTGTAGCATCTCTATAGATTAATATTTGTTGCTTATTTAGTTATAATTTTTCCCATCCAATTTATTTATTTATTTATTTTTGGGTACTAGGGATCGAACTCAAGACCTTGTGCTTGGGAGGCAGGCAGCAGAACCACTGAGCTAAATACCCGGTCCTCCCATCCAATTTATATCTCTAGGGTAAAATATATGTTCCAGATAGTTTAGATTGATGAATGTCTACTTCCAGGTTAATAGTAATACTGATATCAGTGAATTATAAGTGCATCATGATCATAAATGGAAATTTAATGGTTGGATGAGCATTAAAAGTTTTGAAAATTTTCAGTGAAGTAAAAAGTAGAGCAAACAATATGCCTAAAATTGGTACAAAAAGTTTTATGAACAACTGAAATATTAAGGCAGAATAATATAGCATATAAAAATCTGTAAAGTTAAATGCTACATGTTTCAATCAATGACAGACTACATATACTATGGTGGTCCCAGAAGATTTCAAGGAGGTGCAAAGTTTTTTTCACATATTTTTACTGTACCTTTTCTGTATTTAGATACACAGGATTTATCACTGTGTCACAATTGCTTCTAAAACAGCAATGTATAGGAAAGGTTTGTACCCCAGAGCAATACCCTGTACAGCCTGGTGTTTAGAAGGCTATACCATCCAGGTTAGTGTAAGTACACGTATTGACTTACAGATAGTGGCAGTTGAAAAATGTGTAGTAATCTGTTGTGTTTACTCTTGTATTTGTCAGGAAAATGATGTCATAGAAGGATACACTGTGTGGTGAAACAAGCACAATACAGAAAACCACAAGAAACAAGAAGCTAAAAAGAATGTTTTTTTGACTTGTTTACACACACAGATTGTAGAATAGAAAGTAAGAAATTAGAAATCTCTTATTTCTCAATAGAAATAAATGTCCTTTTTATAAGAAAGAAGTTTATACCATTGAACATATCACCTAGTATGTAATACTGCACCTTTATAAATATGAAATTTAAAATTTGTAGCACTTATTTTTTATGGTACTGGGAATTGGGCATCTCTTGAAAGATCTCTTTTTTTTTTGGTATTGGGGATCAAACTCAGGACCTTGTGTTCACCAGGCAGGCACGGCGCCACTGAGCTACATTCCTGGCCCTCTTGAAAGGTCTTTTAAAAGCCAATAACCTTTTATCCTGAAGTGGAGGGTTTTATTGTATCTTTTAAAATCCCCTTATATTTCTCATTAGTCTTAATCTATTTTCTGATGAAATTAGATCATTTCTTAAAGTAACTAATTCATTTGAAAATAATAAAGGGCTTTTATATCTTTCTACCATCCATATTTAATTACCTGTTTTATGCCATTGTGTTTTCAGGTTTGACTGAACTGAATGACAGTCCAGTTCCCCTGGAACTTGAACGCTGTAAATCTCCCACCTCAGGTAAACATGAGTGGTATTTTTCAAGCTCCTGGTAATTCACTGCAGTAATTATTGCTTTATTTTTATAATTTTTATGATATGAAATTCATAGTTTTAGTAGTTATATTTCAGTTTGTGAAATTTAACAATAAATCTGATTCCAGAAATGGATAGAAATACATTGATATCTTGGTTATTGAACTCATTTCGTTCCAAATTCGCATTTGAATACAAAAAGTTCAAGAAATGAACATATCTTTTTTTCCCATACCAAATAATGGAAAATCAAATAATTAGTTCTAAGGCCCAAAAATTACACTTATAAATTCATTTTTCCACGACTTAAACAAATTTCACAAAGATTTCTTTCTTTAACTGTATCATAGATCTCCATTTTCCTCTTAGCTTTACGCTGGTATCACTAACTTTCTTTGGAGCCATGGTTACAATATCTTGTACGAATAAAGTTCCAAAAAAAAAGCACAATAACGAATGTTATTCACTAACACAAGCACTAAACAAATATGTTGTCTGAGCAAGAGCAGCACTAAAGCCTCACACCTTTGTTTCCCTGGTGAGATGCAGCATGTAGTTCACTCACTGTCTGCCCATACAACTTTATTCAAATCGGATGTTTGGTTCGACTGTCATGCAAAGTTACAAACACTGAGCAGATTTTTCTTGAATTTTGCTGTTTGAATAGTGGATAGTTTGAGCTTGGAGCCATTTGACAACTGAGATATCCCTATAAATGCTTTTTAAATATTTTTGTCCCGAAATAAAATTAAAATCAGAAGTCTGAGTGCAACACTTTTAAAAGCTTTTTTAAAAAACGTTATTTTGTAGAAAAATTAATACCTAATAAATATCAAATAAAATGGGTAATATTATACAGAAACTTTGTCATCTTGTGACTAGAGCTGAATTAGTAGGAAATATTTAATATAGGTACAGGAGCTAATGTTACCATTCCTTTGGACTACCATTTTGAAACAGTCATATTGATTGACAAAGAAAGAAACAATATATGGTATAAAATTAAACATCAAGGCAAAATACAGGCCCCTTAAATATACTTATAAATGAGAGAAAAGATTCCTAAGGATATCTTTAAAGTGTGAAAAAAAGATTTAAATATATATATATATATATATATATATACACAGACATTTTTTTGGTACGGTACTGGGGATCGAACTCAGGTCCTTGCGCTTGCGCAGCAGGCAGCGAAACCACTGAGCTAAATCCCCAGCCCCGAAAAAAAGATTTAATAAAAATCTTTCAGTAGTGGGATGGATTTTGGCTTACTTTTTAAATTTTATCGCATTAGTCTGATTTTTCTATAATTAATTATAGAAGTGTATAAATTTTTAGGCACCAAAAGTATTAAGTATATCTTTGATACAAAATAGTACATCTTTTTTATAGGGTTACAATAGATTGTAATTCCTTTTTATTGAATTAGTATTTGTTTAAAACACAAATTTATAAAAAATTAATAATGTCTTTGTAAAACATGAATTTAGACTTCTAGAAATTAATTTAGAATTAGAATACTTTTTCAATTTACTACATCCTTTAAAAGTTATTCATTCCTTATCCTTATTTTTCAGGAAACTAGGCTATGTAGAACCAAGTTGTGTACTGTGTAAATGCTTCCTTTAACCATATTTTAGTCCTTGTTTTGTTATTTTTATACTAAAAATTGCCTCATACATTTGCTCTTCCTTTTGCATTCTCATTGGCACCATCTTAATTTTAAAAACTATCAACTCATACCCAGAATATCACAGAAATATTCAAGCAGATATCCCTGCTTTCCAACTCCCTTTTACAATCCATTTTGCCTGTCGTGTTGCAAAGTCAATTTCCTTAAAATATTATTTAAATCATATTTTTCTCATAGAAACCTTTAATATAAAATATAATGTAGTATCCTATACCACATTTATATAATTTCACCTTAAATTCTCATCTATAATCTGAATTTGAATAGTAATATATTTATATAGTTTAAACATTAAAAAATTGAATAGAACTGTCTTTCCCATCATGTCCCCACACATTATTTCTTTCCTCTTGAAAAATATATTATTAGTTTCTTACTTATCTTTCTAGGAAATTTGTATTTGTAAACAAACAGAAAATGTTTTATTTAGCTTCTTGTTTTATGCACTTTGCTGTAGTGTGCTTGTTTCACTTTACAATGTAACTTGTCTTTCAGTTTCATTACATTAAGCACGTCTACATTCTTTTTTATAGTTATATAATGTTGAATTGCATGTATATACTGTAATTTCATTGTTTCACTTGTTAATAGGCATTTAGTTCGCTACCAGTCTTCTGCTATATAAAAATAATAGTGCATTGACCAACTTTGTCACATACCTCATTTTAAATATGTATAAATACATATATGAGATAAATTCCTAATATTAGAGTTAGTTAACATTGCTGCTTCAGAGTATATGCCTGTCTAATTTTTATAGATACTTCCAAATTGCTGTCCTTAAGATTTGCAAGATTTTTCTCCTAGCAATAATATGCAAACATTGATTATCATTTTTTAAATTTTTGCGCATCTAATATGTAAAAAGGATATGTCAGTGTTACTAAAGTTTACCTTTTTACATACTACAAGTAATGCTGAACACCTTTTCATATGTTTAAAAACTCTTGAAATCTTTTTTGTCTGTAAACCATCCATGCTTTACTTTGTCCATTTTCTATGGGATTATTTGTCCTTTTTAATATCAATTTTTGTATCTTTTCATAAGTTAAAGACATTATCTCATTGTGACATGTGATCCGAACATTTTTCTCGATTTAACCTTTAACTTTGTGACATCTTCTCCTTGAGAAGTTTTTGTAACCAGACATTAATCTTTTCATTTAAGGTACTTTATGCCTAACAGTTTGAATACTATTGGGATTATTTAACATTTAGGTAGTATCCCTCAATTAAGTCAATTATGCCTTATAATTTTATTTTGTATACTGCTGCTTTCTCTCTAGAGAAAAATAATTTCATTATAGAAATTTTGCAAACAGATACAAAAGCTGAGATTCTATTTTTCTTTAATTGGGCTGACAGTTAATGTATTTTAGTTATGTTCCTCAAACAATAGATTTTATTTTATTTTTTAACTTATTAATTTTTGCATTTATCTTTATTAGTTCCACCTTCATTTGCTATATTTTATTTTTGTTTTTCAACTTTTTGTGGGATTTGGTTAATTGTTTTATGCTTTCTCTTTCTTACATGTTAATATAAGAATTTAATGCTAAATTTCCCTTGGAACTCTTTATTATGTATCACATAGTTTTTCATAAGTTGTGACTTTATTAGCATTATTCTATGTTAGACAATTTATGTTTTTTGGAACAACAGTTAAGATAAATTTATAGCATTAAGTAGCAATAAGTGTTACTTTATTAAGACTTCCATGTCATTAAGTATAGTCTGATTACTTAGCCTGTCACAGATAATAGATGAATTAAAATATTGTACTACTTATGTTTCTCCATTGTCTTTGTTATCTACTGTTTTTATCTTTAATGATATTATTGCTATTTTATATATTGATATTCAAAATTATATTTACATTTAAAGAGCAAATTTTATCATTAGTTATCATTGTTTATTTCATATTGTATGTTCTTTACTTCCATGTCACCTTGTTCACTATTGCTGTCACAACTCTTGTTTCTCTAATTTTGCATATTCTGGAATACCTTGGACCTACCTTTTTGGAGTAAACATTTTTTTATTGAGGTATAATATACAAACCTCAAAGTATACACATCTTAGGCATTCAGCTAGATTACCTCTACAGATGAACACACCATAAAATAATACCAGATAGAATCTAAGAAACCTCCCTCATACAGCTTTTGGCCACTAGCTTCCACAAAGGTGCCTATTATCACAACAGATTATTAGTTTTGGAGATTTACTACTATAAGCTAGTATTGTGGAACTCGTATGAATGAAATCATATAGTGTTTATTTTTCTTCTTATTTCACTCAACATTATGTGTATGCATATTACATATACATGTTTGTATATATATACAATATTCATCTATGTTGCTGTGTGATATATATTGCTATATAACATTCCATTATGTGAATATACCTCTATTTATGCAATTTATTGTTGTTGAACATTTAGAAAGTTTTTTTTATTTGGGGCTATTACAAATAAAGCTAATTTGACCATACTTGTACATTTTTAATGCAAATATAAACTTATTTCATTTGTGCATATATATCTGGGAGTGGAATTTTGGGGATATAGGGCATGCAGATTTTCTACTTTAGTAAATACTAACAATGAATTTTCTAAAACAGTTACACCAATTTCACTTCCAATTTCAATGTTTCAGAGTTCTGTTTTTCCCATATACTTGCCAGTGTTTAATATTGTGGTACTGCCCCCCCCATTAACTTTATTGGTACATTTTTGGTATAAAATACAGTTACATTCATCATTGGGATCTTGTACCATTACATGAATCTCTTGGTTCTTATTTTTTTCCCCCTTCACTTGCCCTCCCTTCACCCCCTCCACCCTTCCCTATTTGCAAAGACCTTGTTTCCATTTTTTTCCTTTTCTCATATTTTTTCTTTTCCCTTTTTTCCTTTCCCCTACCCCTCCCACTTCCCATGCACCTTTATAACTTTTCTTCCTGTTACACAATATCAGTTATACAGTTTTTAAATTACAATATTAAGATCTAGGAGACATTACCACAGATTTTACAGAATTTAAAAGGATATAGAAAGCATATTACAAAAATATTTTTTGAAATAAATTTGACAACTTCTAAGAAGTAACTTGGAAGACAAATTAATGAAACTAAGTCTGGAGGAAATATAAAATTTGAATAGCACCTATTAAAGAAAGTATATTCCTAACTTGAAAACCTACCTATATGACAACAGCAGGCTCATAAACATTTTAACTGATAAATTATATCAAACAATTAAAGCAGAAAAAAGAAGGAATACTTGTCCCCTCATTTTAGGAACTCAACATTGTGCTAATCCTAAAACTGGATAAAGATAATAGAAGAAAAAAGTATGAACATTGATAGAAATTTGTTTAACAAAACAAACTACTAGAAGTCAGATCAGACAGGATGTAGAAAGTGGTTTTGTTATAGGGATGGCAGTGTTGGTTCAGCATTGGAAGATCCACCCCCAAAAGTCATCATTTTAACAGAGGAAAGGCAAAAGCCATATGATCCTGTCACTAGTTGGGAGAAAAAGTATTGAACTAAATTCTACAGCTGTTCATGGTAAAAGCTATCAGGAGACTAGAAGTAGAACAGAGCCTTCTCAACAGATCAGAGACATGTACTCCATACTTCCAACAAAAACTCCTTCTATGTATGGAGATCATACAATGCTTTCTCCCTCAAGTGGGGAACAAGGGCATATATGCCTACTCTTCATCTGTCCATTAGACTTTGAAACATAGGTCTAAACCAAAATAGTCTGGCAATAAAATGACACAACTAGGATAGGATTGGCATGGCAGAAGCAAAATCTTTATATGTAGATGAAATGATCATCTACAGAGAAAATACTAAGAAATCTCTAGGAGCCCCTAGAACTTGTATTTAAATTTAGCAAGATTAGAAAACACAAGGTATATATAAAAATTCAGGTCTGTGTATACTTGCTATAAATGAAGAACTAGATATTGAAATTTAAAAGTTATGTAGGAGTACAAAGGACCCAGAAAAGCCAAAAGCAAAAACAAAAACAGTGTTGGAAGACATTTAGCACCCAATTTTAAGACTTCTTCTAAAGCTACAGTAATCAAGGCAGTGTTGGTGTAAGAAAAGACATATAGATCATTGGAATAAAACAGAGAATCTAGAAATAGAACCACACATATATGGTCCACTGAGTTTTGAAAGATTATTTAACATTAGTATTTTATAGAATATAAACTCAATTCAAGAGCTGAGGAAGAGAAAGTGTCCTCAGCAAACGGCACTAGAACACCTGGTATCCATATATAAAAAATTAATCTCAACCCTTTTTTTCCATACATAAAAATAACTTGAAGGGCTCTATGATCCTAAATAAGAAAGTCTAAAAGTATAAAACTTTAAGAAGAAATTATAAGGGAAAATGTTTATGAATTCAGGGTAGGCAAGAACTACCTAGGATACAAAAACCATGATGTATAAAAAAAAAATTGATGAGATTCCATCAAAATTTAGAACTTTAAATGACATCATTAAAATGAAAAGTAGTCCTTAAACAGACCATATTTACAATGCATATAACCTATGAGCAGAATACATAAAGAATTCTTAGAGCTCATTAATAGACAACCCAATTAAAATGTAGACATAAGAAGATGATAAATAGCCAATATGGCACAAGGAATGGTGTGCAACTCTAGAATCAGAAAAATACTGATCAGTACAATAATAAGATTGAATTATACACTCATTAGGGAGATGAAGTTCAAAGTTTTAAAAGCCTTGTCATGACTTTTTCTTTTTATTGGATTCACCCCCTTTGCGTTTAATTTGTCAAACCCAATGGATTCATTCTGCTGGGTTTCCCGGGGTTGTGATCCTCACTGTCTTTTCCTAGGATATTGTCTAAAATTTTTTGGAGTGCCTGTTTGGTATTCATGAAGTTCCTGAGGTGCTCTTTATCATGAAAGTATCTTATTTCTCCATCCGTTTTGAAAGATAGTTTTGCAGGGTACATCAGTCTGGGTTGGAGGCTGTTTTCCTTCAGGGCTTGAAATACATCACTCCAAGTTCTTCTTGCCTTAAGGGTTTGCATTGAGAAGTCTGCTGTGATTCTGATGGGCTTTCCTTTATATGTGATTTGTTTCTTTCACTGCTTGTAGAATTTTATTCTTCTGTTGGATTTCTGGAATCCTAACTATTATATGCCTATGTGTAGATTTTTTTTGATTAAGGCTAGCTGGAGTCCTCTATGCCTCACTTGTCTTTATGTCAAGTTCTTTTCCCCTCCTTGGGAAGTTTTCTGCCATCACCTCTGTGATGAGTTTTTTTATGTCATCTGCACTCTCTCCTCTTTCCTCACTGACTCCAATCAGTCTTATGT
This sequence comes from Heterocephalus glaber, assembly GCF_053883595.1. Taxonomy (NCBI): domain Eukaryota; kingdom Metazoa; phylum Chordata; class Mammalia; order Rodentia; family Bathyergidae; genus Heterocephalus; species Heterocephalus glaber. The sequence goes on from NW_028258138.1 coordinate 71,270,733, forward strand.
TATTCTTCTTTGCATCGTCTAGCAACTGCTGGATTAATTTCTCATGTTCCCTTACAATTTTAAAGCAATTTTTCTTTTCCTCCTCACTAATTGCAATCTTTTCTTCTATATCTGAAATTCTCTCCTCACATTGGTTCATTCTGCTGTGCAGACTTTCGATGGAGTTTTTAATCTCCTGGAAATCTGTTTCCATCTGTTTTATGGATTCCATTTGTTTCCTGTGTTGGGATTCCATCATGTTCCTCAGATCCTCTATTGTTTTATCTGTGTCCTCTCTAGATTTATTAATCATGTCTTGCACCATGAGCACAATCTTTGCTGTTATCTGAGTAATTATTTCTGGTTTCATTTTTCCCAGATCCTCTTTTGTTGGCAGTTCAGAGAGTCCAGGTGGTTGAGTATCAGAGTGTTCCATCTCGTTTCCCTTTGGGGTTGCTGTAGGTGATCTGGAAGTCTGTTTTTGAAGCTTGTTTATGTGTCTTCTTATTTCCACGGGGGGTGCTTCTGATGCCCACTTGGCTCACCTTCTCTGCCCTAGGAGCTTGGGATGGCAGCAGGGGAGCTTCCTTCTGGGTGCTGGGACCCACTGAGCTTCTCTGCCCTAGAAGCTTGGGATATCAGTGGGAGAGCTTCCTTCCGAGTGCTGGGACCGGCTCACCGTCTTGGCCCTAGGAGCCTGAGATGGAGGTGAGGGAGCTTCCTTCCGGGTGATGGGACCTGCTGAGCTTCACTGCCCTAGGAGCCTGGGATGGAGTCGGGGAGCTTCCTTCCAGGTGCTGGGACCGGCTGAGCTTCAGTGCCCTAGGAGCCTGGGATGGAGGCAGGGAGCTCATTGTGGTACTTTTTTAAAAGTGTAGTCATTCTAGTGTGTATATAAAAATGTTTCACTGTGGAATTAAGTTGAATTTCATATTTTGCTGTTGTCTAATGATCTTAGTGAATTTCTCATGTGTGTTGCTATTTATATCCTCTTTTATATTTAACTCTTTTGCTTATTGTAATTGAGTTACCAACATTTTCTTGATTTTTTTATTTATAGGAATCTGTGTGTGTGTGTGTGTGTGTGTGTGTGTGTGTGTGTGTGTGTGTTGATAGAAGTCTTCTGTTGGAGATTCTTTTAATCTAATCAATTTGCCAATCTTTTTATTTAATGATTTATATATTTTGTTTAAAGAGAATCTTTGTCCACCCAGTGATCACAAAGCTATATTTCTGTATTATATTGAAACCTTATCGTTTCACCTCTCACATTTAAGTTAAATTTCCATTTGGAATTTATTTCTGTATATAATGTAAGGAAGGAGCCACAGCAATTGATAAGCACTATTTACAGGTAAAATACTATTTCCCTCACTGCAGGAAAGTGAAACATTTGTCATAAATTAGTGAAATTTACTATGTGGATGGAGTGTGTGTGTGTGTGTGTGTGTGTGTGTTCATGTGTTTAAGGACTATATGTTGTATTCTACTGGCATGTTTATTATTGTTTATTCAAACCATACTGTTTTAATTTGCAACTTTATAAATTTTTTTTATTTTTTATCTGAGTGTTGTTTCTTCAGTTTTGTTTTTGTGTTTCTCTTTCAACATCATTATAACTTTTCTAGGTTTTTGTACTTCTATCTTTTAACTTAGAAAAATTTACCATTTTACATATAAACATGCTAAGATGTTGAAACATGCAGTTTCACGTTATCTTTAGATCAGTTGGGCATAATTCACATATTCAACAATACCAAATTTTCCCTTTCGTGTCACACATTTATGTGTCAAATTCATCTCAGTAATGTACTTAGTTTTCTTTGTAGAAGTCATACACATCTTTCATAGATTTATTCCTCTGTATTGGGGCTTTATTCCATTATTGTTATTTTTCATTCTTTTTCTAATTGTTCATGGCTTGAATGTAAAATTGGTATTTTTTTATGTATCAATTTTACATCCAGCAAAATTCCTAAATTTATTTGTTAATTCTACTAGCACGTAAATTCCTTTAGATTATCTATGCATCTAATTATGTCCCTAGTAAAATGACAGCTCTATTTTTGTTTCTTTCTTTTTATTATTTTTTTTTATTTTTTTGTATTAAATTCTTTTATTGGTACATTGTAGGTATACAACACAATTACATTTCTCATTGGGAATTGTACCTTTATATAATGCATCTTGGTTCTTATTTTTTCCCCATTCCTAGCCCTCCCTTCATGCCCTCCACCCTTCCCTATTTACAAAGACTTTATTTCCATTTTTTCCATTTCTCAGCATTTTTTCCTTTCCCTTCTTTCCTTTCCCCTGCGCCTCACACTACCCCTACCCCTTTGGACCTTTGCTTCCTATTTTACACTATCAATTATTCATTCTAATAATTGGTACATTTTAGGTATACAATATAATGACATTCATCATTGGAAATTTGCACCTTTACATAGTCTCTCTTGGTTCTTATTTTTCACCCTTGCCCAGCCCTCCCTTCAACCCCTCCAGCCCTCCCTATTTACAAAAATTTTGTTCCTATTTTTCCATTTTCTCATAGTAATCCCATTCCCTTCTATCCTTTCCCTTAGCCCTCCCACTTCCTTCCCCTTTGCCCCTTTTCTTCCTATTTCACATGACCTATTATACATTTACTCCTTATGTACACTTTCAGTTTCTCACACCAGAGAAACTATTTAGTATTTACACATCTGTGTCCTATTTATTTCACTTAAGAGTATTGCCTCAATGTGCATCCGCTTAGCTATAAATGTCTCTAATTTCCCATTTTTTTATGGCTGAGTAGTATTCCATTTTATTAAAAAACCACATTTTCCTTATCCAGTCTCCAGTTGATGGACATTTGGGCTGTTTCCAAGTTTTAGCTATTACAAACTGTGCTGCTATGAACATGGGTGCACATATATCACTGTGGTATGGTTCTTTTAATTCTTTGGGGAAGATCTCCAGCAGTGGAATAGCAGGGTCAAATGGGATTTCCAGTCCTAGTTCTTTGAGGTATCTCCATACTGATTTCCACAGTGCTTGCACCAGTCTACACTCCCACCAGCAGTGGAGCAGGGTTCCTCTTTCCCCACAGCCCCACCAGCATTTGTTATTGGTTGATTTCATGATAGCAGCCATTCTTTCTGGAGTGAAGTGGAATCTCAGCATTGTTTTCATTTGCATCTCTCGAATGACCAGTGATGTTGAACATTTTTTCATGTATTTATTTGCCATTTCTACTTCTTTGTGTGAGAAATGTCTGTTCATTTCAGATGCCCATTTTTGGATTGGGTCTTTAAATATGGGAGGTCTGATCTTTTTAAGTTCTTTATAGATTCGAGATAGTAGACCTTTGTCTGAGGAAGAGCAGGTGAAGATTTTTTCCCACATTGTGGGTTGTCTCTTCACACTACTGGTGGTTTCCCTTGCTGTGCAGAAGCCTTTTAATAAGAAGAGATCCCATTGGTTGATTGTTTGTGCTAGTTCACGGGCAACTGAGGTTTTGTTCATAAAATTTTTTCGTACACCAGTGTCTTCAAGGGTTCTACCTAACCTCTGTTCCAACTGGTTCAGAGTTTCTATTTTAATATTGAGATCTTTAATCCATTTTGATTTTAGTTTAGTGCATGATGAGAGATACAGGTCTAGTTTTAATCTTTGCCAAGTTGAAGCCCAATTTTTCCAGCACCATTTGTTAAAGAGGCTATCTTTCCTCCAGTGGGGGTGTTTGGCTCCTTTGTCGAAGATGAGATGGCTGAGTGTGTCTGGCATTGTTTCTGCATCTTCTAATCTGTTCCACTGGTCCTCAAGCCTGTTTCTTTGCCAGTACCATGCTGTTTTTACCACAGTAGCTTTGTAGTAGAGTTGCAGGTTGGGGATTGTGATACCCCCTGCCATGTCTCTGTTGCCTAGAATTGCTTTTGCAATTCTGGGTCTCTTCTTGTTCCAAATGAATTTTTGGATTGTTTTCTCAAAGTCTGTGAAGTATGCTGCTGGGATCTTAATTGGAATTGCATTAAATCTATATAGCAGTTTTGGAAGTATGGCCATTTTCACTCTATTAATCCTTCCTACCCAGGAGCAGGGGATGTCTGTCCATTTTCTGATATCATCTTCAATCTCTCTTTTCAGAGTGCCATAGTTTTCAGAGAAGAGGTCTTTGATTTCTTTCGTTAGGATGATTCCTAGGTATTTCAGTTTTTTGGATGCTATTGTGAAAAGAGTTATTTGCCCTATTTCTCTCTCAGTGAGTCTGTCATTGGTGTAGAGGAAAGCTATTGATTTTTGTGTGTTGACCTTGTAACCAGCTACTTGACTGAATTTGGTTATTAAGTCTAGAAGACTTTTGGTGGAATTCTTGGGGTCTTCTATATAGAGTATCATGTCATCTGCAAATAATGACAATTTGACTTCTTCATTTCCTATCTTTATTCCTTTTATTTCTTTCTCTTGTCTAATTGCCATGGCTAATGTTTCCAGAACTATATTGAACAAGAGTGGTGATAGTGGACATCCTTGTCTTGTTCCTGATTTGAGTGTGAAGGATTTCAGTTTTTGACCATTTAGTATGATATTGGCTGTTGGTTTTTCATAGATGGCTTCTATCAGTTTGAGGTAGAGACCATCTATTCCAATTTTTTGTAGGGTTTTTATCATAAATGCATGTTGGATTTTGTCGAATGTTTTTTCTGCATCTATGGAGATAATCATATGGCTTTTGTCCTTGGCTCTATTGATATAGTGTATTACATTAATTGATTTTTGTATATTGAACCATCCCTGCATCCCTGGGATGAATCCCACTTGATCAGGGTGTATGATCTTGATGATCTTCTGCATTCTGTTTGCCAGTATCTTATTAAGGATTTTTGCATCTATGTTCCTTAGTGAGATTGGCCTATAGTTCTCTTTTTCAGTTGGGTCTTTCTCTGCTTTGGGGATCAAGGTGATGCTTGCTTCCAGGAATGAATTTGGGAGTATTGCTTGCCTTTCAATTTCATTGAAGAGTTTAAACAGTAGCGGCAGCAGTTCCTCTCTAAATGTCTTGTAGAATTCAGCAGTGAAGCCATCAGGGCCCGGGCTTTTCTTAGGTGATAAATTTTTAATTACATTTTTAATTTCATTAGTTGATATTGGGTTGTTCAGAAATTTTAGGTCTTCTTCATTCAACTTTGGTAATTCATATATATCTAGGAATCTGTCCATTTCTTCTGTGTTGTCCATCTTATTGGCGTATAGGTTCTGCAAGTTGGTATTGATGATCCTCTGAATTTCTGCTGGGTCTGTTGTAGTTTCACCCTTTTCATTCCTAATTGCATGGATTTGGGCCTTTTCTTTCCTTTTTCTGACAAGGTTGGCTAAAGGTTCGTCAATTTTGTTGATTCTTTTGAAGAACCAACTCTTGGCTTCATTGATTTTTTGTATCATTCTCTTAGTCTCCATTGCATTGATTTCTCCTCTGATCTTTACAGTTTCTTCCCTTGTATGAGCTTTGGGGTTGTCCTGCTCTTCTTTTTCTAGAAGCTTGAGGTTCAGCATCAGGTTGTTTAATTGGGCTCATTCTGTTTTCCTAATATGTCTATTCACTGCTATGAATTTCCCTCGTAAGACTGCTTTCATTGTGTCCCATAGATTCCAATATGTTGTATTGTCATTGTCATTTAATTGAAAGAACTGTCTGATTTCTTCTTTAATTTCCTCTGTGACCCATTGGTTATTCACAAGTGTGTTGTTCAATTTCCACGTGTTTGTGAAATTTTTTGAGTTTCTTTTGCTATGGATCTCCAATTTCATTGCACTATGGTCTGATAATGTACAGGGGATAACTTCAGTTCCTTTGCACTTACTTAAACATGTTCTATGTGTGAGTATGTGGTCTATTTTGGAGAATGACCCATGTGCAGCTGAGAAGAATGTGTATTCTGATTTTGTGGGGTAGAAGACTCTGTAAACATCTGTTAAGTTTGTTTGTTCAAGAGTTCAATTGAGTTCTAGTATTTCATTACTTATTTTTATTCTAGTTGATCTATCTATTTGTGACAGTGGGGTGTTGAGGTCCCCCACTACAATTGTAGTAGTGCATATATGGCTTTTCATGTCCATTAGTATTTGTTTTATATAGTTGGGTGCACTAGTGTTTGGTGCATAGATATTTATGATTTTCATCTCTTCCTCTTGGATTCTTCCCTTTACAAGGATATAGTGTCCTTCTTCATCTCTGTTAATCAGTGTTGGCTTGAAATCTACTTGATCTGCCAAGAGGATAGCTACTCCTGCTTTTTTTCAGGTTCCTGTCACATGGAGTATTGTTTTCCACCCTTTAACTTTGAGTCTGTGAGTTTCCTTTTGAATGAAGTGTGTTTCTTGTATGCAGCATATTGTTGGATTTTGCTTCTTGACCCATTCTGCCAGTCTATTTCTTTTGATTGGTGAATTGAGACCATTAACGTTGATGGTTATAACTGAAACGTATCGGCTTGTCATTGCCATGACTTTTTCTTTTTGTTGGGTTCTCCCCCTTTCCATTTAATTTCTTGTCATGCCAGATGGGTTCATTCTGCTTTGCTTTCTGGGGTCGTGATCCTCAATGTCTGTTCCTAGGATATTGTGTAAAATTCTTTGGAGTGCTGATTTGGTATTCACGAAATTCCTCTTTGTCATGAAAGTATCTTATTTCTCCATCCATTTTGAAAGATAGTTTTGCAGGGTCCATCAATCTGGGTTGGAGGCTGTTTTCTTTGAGGACTTGGAATATGTCACTCCAAGCTCTTCTTGCCTTGCTGGTTTGTGTTGAGAAGTCTGCTGTGATTCTGATGGGCTTTCCTTTGTATGTGATTTGTTTCTTTTCTCTGACTGCTTGGAGAACTTTGTTCTTCTGTTGTGTTTCTGGAATCTTAACAATTATATGCCTATGTGTAGACTTTTTTTGATCAAGGCTATTTGGAGTCCTATATGCCTCACTTATCTGTATGTCCAGCTCTTTTCCCCTGCTTGGGAAGTTTTCTGCCATTATTTCTGTGAAGAGATTTTTTTATGTCATCTGCACTCTCTCCTGTTTCTTCATTGAGCCCAATCAGTCTTATGTTATTTTTTTTTGCATTATCTAGAAGCTGCTGGATTGATTTCTCATGTTCCCTTATAATTTTGAAGCAATTTTTCTTTTCCTGGTCACTAATTGCAATCTTATCTTCTATATCTGAAATTCTGTCGTCACACTGGCTCATTCTGCTGTGTAGACTTTCAGTGGAGTGTTTAATCTCCTGGAAATCTGTTTGTATCTGTTTTATGGATTCCATTTGTTTCTTATGTTGGGATTCCATCATGTTCCTGAGCTCCTCTCTAGATTTATTAATCATGTCTTGCACTAGGGGCACAATTTCTCCTGTTATCTGAGAAATTATTTCTGATTTCATTTTTTCCAGATTCCCTTTTGTTGCCAGTTCAGTGGGTCCAGGTGGTTGAGTATCATAGTGTTCCATCTCATTTCCCTTTGGGGTTGCTGTAGGTGATCTGGAAGTCTGGTTTTGAGACTTATTTATGTGTTTTCTCATTTCGACTGGGGCGGAGGCCTGTTAGCACCTGCACGGATTACCTCCTCTGAGCTGGGTGAGGTGGGACAGGGGCCAGGAGCAGCGGTAGGGATGGTGACCCAAAAGCCCTTTCCTGTGGGCTGGGAGCAGCCAGAGGGATAGTGGCCAGGAAACTCCTTCCTCTGGACCAGCAGCAGTGGGATGGTGGCTCAGAAGTCCCTCCCTCTGGGCCAGGAGGTGTGGGAGGGATGGTGGCCCGGAAGCCCCTTCCTCTGGGCCAGGAGCAGCGGGACAGAAGGTGGCCCAAAAGCCCTTTCCTCTGGGCTGGGAGCAGCGGGAGGGATGGTGACCAGGAAGCCCCTTCCTCTGGACCAAGAGCAGTGGGACGACGGCTCAGAAGCCCCTACCTCTGGGGTGGGAACAGTGGGACTCAGTACCTTGGTCTGGTGGTCTGGTGTCCTCTGTGCCTTGGTAATGTGGAATCAGATGGCTGCCTGTCTGCAGTGGGGTGATTTGGTGTCTTCCTCGTGACTCAGGACCTCGGTAGGGCGTGCACAGACCTGCCTGTCTGCAGCGGGCTGATTCGGCGTGTTCCGCGGTACTGGGGACCTCGGTAGGGTGTGGTCAGATCTGCCGGTCTGCAGTGGGGTGATTCGGTGTCTTCCTCATGACGCAGGACCTCGGTAGGGCGTGCACAGACCTGCCTGTCTGCAGTGGGCTGATTCGGCGTGTTCCGCGGGACTGGAGACCTCGGTAGGGTGTGGGCTCTATTTCTTGTTTCTAAAGGAAGATTTGGGTAGGACCTCTATACTCACAATATTGAATAGATGTGGTATCAACAATATATTTTCCTTGTTCTCAATCTCAAGGATAAGGCTTTAAATATTTAATAATTAATTATGATAATTATTGATGTAAGTTTTAGTAGATATACTCCTTTTAGCCTTGGCTGATGATGTTCTACTTTCATTAAGGTTAAAGCAGATCTGGAAACACTACTACCATGACACTTGTTTTTTTCAGGGCCAACTCAGAAAACTTTACATGCACATAAGTAAAATAATACATAGTAGGAAGGTTTTGATGACTTTCATATTGTTACTTGGAGAAAAAAAATGACGTACTGTGATCAGATTCATTAATCACTTTAATACTAATAATGTCACTTGCTATGTTTCTAGATTTTTAAATGTATAAATAGGATGTAATACTAATACTAGTACTCTTTTTGCCTTCTCTCACTTCCTTTATAATTTTTTCCCTTGTGCAGCAGTTCTCAAACTAAAGCCTGCATCATAATTAGGTGAACAGTATTAATACCCAGATTGCAGAGGGCCAGAAATTCTAATTCCCTATATCTGAAGTAGGGCCTGAGATTTTTCATTTTTTGTAAGATCCCAGATCATGTTATTGTTTCTCATTTCTGGACCTCTTGATGACCATTAGTCTACAAAACATCCCTTTGGAGACCTTACAATTCTACCTCTTTAAATCTGCTAAAAAAAAATCTGATGAAAATATTGGTACAGCATCTCTGAATAAGAGACATCAGGAATTCGAAAAATCAGGAACCAGAAATAATTTAATACCTCTGATTTTCTATATGGATCTCAAACTCTTAGAGATAGTACAAAGTGAAGAAATTCAGACTAATAAATATTTCCTTGAATATAATGAAAGAGTATAGGATAGAAATTGGGAGTTGAAGAACCCAGTGAGCCAACTAGAATGGTAATATACTCAACTTTCAGGATAATATTATACTTTCATATTATTTATTCACTTATTCAACTATTCAACAAATAATTTCCAGTTTCTACAGTTACACATTATGCTATCTACTGAGGATTCATGAAAAACACACATATCACAAATGAAATAGTATACCTGAAGAAATAAACACAACACTAATAATTACAAAAATTGTTAATACTTTTTAACTATGCAGTGCTTTTCTTATTCATCAGGTAAGGTTGTGCAACTTATGTCCTCTATAGACTCACCTTTTAAAATGATGACTAGGTATTAACATATAGCCCTAGCTAGCACCTAATTTAAATTTCTTCAAGAAAACTGCCCCTTTTTTGAGAAAAGATTTAAAAACACATCAAACCTTCAACTGTGTATTCTTAGTATTTCTAATCCTTTTCTCCAAAGACCATGTTTATGTAGGCTAACATCAGTTCTGACACTCCTTTATCTTTATAGCCATTTACCCTTATAATTCTCTCTCCGTAACCTACAACATCCTTATGTTATAATGTTCAAATGAAGGCTAAGATGGCATAAATACTAATCTTTATTAAAGATATCTTTATTTAAATGTCATGGAGGTTAATATTACAAAATACTAACAACACAGTACCCAACTCTGTATTACTGAGGCTTAGGCTAGAGTTGGATCTTATATCATGTTTTGAATGCTTCTTCTGGGAAGTTTTGTGTGCCTACAATCCCACTAGTATGTCCCTTAAGAAGGTTTGTTTTTCCTTCCAAACAGTCCCTCTGTTATAGCAATCCTTGCATTTATTTCATCTAAAGACACAAAATACACACTTTTCTATATCATTGTTATTATATTTACCTTTAAGGTAAAATTCCTGGTTCACTTGGGCTAAGAAATTACATGCCAATAGTTTTGTATTCCCTCCCTTTAGGACTTGCTACCAGAACTCCTGAGGCAGCACCAGGCTTTTGTAGGAATGAAATAGCAGCTGTGAAACAGAGGAATAAAGTACCTCACTTGCCAGGTGAAGGTGAAAATCTTTTATGAATGAACAAAATATTCATATTGCTACAATTTTCTGGCTACACAATTTGTCTCATTTGCTGTGCTGAAAATGCAGATATCTCATGGTGAATGAAGACAAATTTCCCCGAAGCAACTATTAAAACCAGAGACATTGATTTCATGATATATAAATATATATAAAATTTTAAGACTTTTGTGAAAGATTTTAAATGTTCCATAGAGTTTGAATAGTTTTATTTTTCTTTAAACCTGCATGGTTTCATCAAGCCTAAAGAAAATAAGCAGATTAACAATGAATTCAGAGAAAATCTGAGAGGCGAAAAGTAGTGAGATTTTATGAAATGCTCTGTAATTCCTCATAATTAATGAGATATTTTCTATTATCAACAACCATGTTGATCATGGACATTTCACCATAGAGTGGCCCCTTTGGAAGGGTCTATAATCAATAATTGATTTTATGCAGTCACTGATATATGATGGTGCTCATAGGAACCTAACAGACTCAAACACAACCTCTTTAAATAAACATTCATTGAGAAATGACTATGGCCAGATTTGCAACTCCAAGGAATTATTAATGTTATAGACCTCAAATAAAGTCAGTAGCTAAGGAAGATAAAGGAGCTGTTAACATTCTCCTAACAGCAGGTTTTCTTTTTTCTTACATAATACAGTGGCCCTGGGAGATAACTTTTTCTCATGAGAAAACTAAAGCTCAGAGTATTTAAGTGAGTAGAGATAGAATTCCAAGTTAGTTATATTTGGTTGTAAAGCTTATACTTTTTCACTGGTGTTCATCATTAAATGGGAAAAAAATTATAATCACAATAAAAATTTTGTGACATGTGAAACATGAAAAAGTAAAAAGTAGCTGAGTTATAAAAAAAATGGTGTAGAAAATAAATTCAACAGAAATAAGAAATATGCTTTGCATAAAACATCAGAAGAAAATAGTTTACTATTTAAGTTTCAGCAAAAACTGATTTTGAAAATAATTTCAGTTTTTATGGTTCACGTACCCAACAGCATTATCACATTTTCAATTTAGTAAACTTTGCTAAAATTGTAATCAGTATTTGTATAATACTTTACAGCAAACAATGTATTTTTCATCTTTATTGTCTTATATAATTTCTAAAACAGTAAAAGGTTGGTATTGCTATCATATTATATGGATGGAAAAATTCTGGCTAAGAGAAAAATTCTATGACTTGCCCAAGGTTAATAATAACTACTAATAATGACTTTGAATCTAAATATTCAGGCTTCGAGGTCCTCTGACTTTTTTGGCCCAGGTTATTTGGTACCAAATTATTTGGCCTTCTGTGATTTTTTTTAAAGTGGGTTAAAAAACCAGTTATCTCTAGAAGTTTATAATTCAAGATAGAAAAAACTAAAAAGAAATGAGGTTTCGCGATTATTGAACAGGTACACAACATTAATAGTCATTGATTCATTAACATTGCTCAGTAAAAATATAACATACATTTTTTTTTTTTTTTTTGGTACCGGGGATGGAACTCAGGTCCTTGCACTTGCAGGGCAGGTGACAGAACCACTGAGCTAAATCCCCGGCCCCAACATACATTTTGAAGTAGAGGAGGAGTCATGACATTAAACATTTTTATGCTTGGATAAATTCAAATGCAATACCTTATTGCCTAGCTGTATCTTCGCCATTTCTGGAGAAAAATTAAAAAGAAGAATGGAAACAAAATTAGAAGTGTGTAGGTTTTTCATGATTCTACCATGGCATGGTGACCCTAAAATGTTTGTATTTTTTTAACTTTGTCTAGAGGTATATTAAGTGTTTTATCCGTAGTTTCTGGTTGAGGGAAATAGAAATCTTTACTCCAACCAGTCAATTAGCTAATCAACAAATAGATAAATTATAGATTAATTTTTCAAGCATTTTAATCAAAACAACTTTTTTTTTTTTTTTGGTGTTAGCTTGGGTTGAATCCCAGCTTTGCTATGATAATATCTTTATTTATTTATTTATTTATTTATTTTTTGTATTAAATTCTTTTATTGGTACATTGTAGGTATACAACACAATTACATTTCTCATTGGGAATTGTACCTTTATATAATGCATCTTGGCTCTTATTTTTTCCCCATTCCTAGCCCTCCCTTCATGCCCTCCACCCTTCCCTATTTACAAAGACTTTATTTCCATTTTTTCCATTTCTCAGCATTTTTTCCTTTCCCTTCTTTCCTTTCCCCTGCCCCTCCCACTACCCCTACCCCTTTGGACCTTTGCTTCCTATTTTACATTATCGATTATTCATTCTAATCATTGGTACATTTTAGGTATACACTATAATGACATTCATCATTGGAAATTTGCACCTTTACATAGTCTCCCTTGGTTCTTATTTTTCACCCTTGCCCAGCCCTCCCTTCAACCCCTCCATTCCTCCCTATTTACAAAGATTTTGTTCCTATTTTTCCATTTTCTCATATTAATCCCATTCCCTTCTATCCTTTCCCCTAGCCCTCCCACTTCCTTCCCCTTTGCCTCTTTTCTTCCTATTTCACATTACCTATTATACATTTACTCCTTATTTACACTTTCAGTTTCTCATACTAGAGAAACTATTCAGTATTTACACATGTGAGTCTTATTTATTTCACTTAAGAGTATTGCCTCAATGTGCATCCACTTAGCTATAAATGTCTCTAATTTTTCCTTTTTTATGGCTGACTAGTACTCCATTTTATTAAAAAACCACATTTTCTTATCCAGTCGCCAGATGATGGGCATTTGGGCTGTTTCCAAGTTTTAGCTATTACAAACTGCTCTGCTATGAACATGGGCACACATATATCACTGTGGTATGATTCTTTTAATTCTTTGGGGAAGATCCCCAGCAGTGGAATAGCAGGGTCAAATGGGATTTCCAGTCCTAGTTCTTTGAGGTATCTCCATACTGATTTCCACAGTGGTTGCATCAGTCTACACTCCCACCAGCAGTGGAGCAGGGTTCCTCTTTCCCCACAGCCCCACCAGCATTTGTTATTGGTTGATTTCATGATAGCAGCCATTCTTTCTGGCGTGAAGTGGAATCTCAGCATTGTTTTCATTTGCATCTCTCGAATGACCAGTGATGTTGAACATTTTTTCATGTATTTTTTTGCCATTTCTACTTCTTTGTGTGAGAAATGTCTGTTCATTTCAGATGCCCATTTTTGGATTGGGTCTTTAAATATGGGAGGTCTGATCTTTTTAAGTTCTTTATAGATTCGAGATAGTAGACCTTTGTCTGAGAAAGAGCAGGTGAAGATTTTTTCCCACATTGTGCGTTGTCTCTTCACACTGCTGGTGGTTTCTCTTGCTGTGCAGAAGCCTTTTAATAAGAAGAGATCCCATTGGTTGATTGTTTGTGTTAGTTCACGGGCAACTGAGGTTTTGTTCATAAAATCTTTTCCTACACCGATGTCTTCAAGGGTTCTACCTAACCTCTGTTCCAACTGGTTCAGAGTTTCTATTTTAGTATTGAGATCTTTAATCCATTTTGATTTTAGTTTAGTGCATGGTGAGAGATACAGGTCTAGTTTTAATCTTTGCCAAGTTGAAGCCCAATTTTTCCAGCACCATTTGTTAAAGAGGCTATCTTTCTTCCAGTGAGGGTGTTTGGCCCCTTTATTGAAGATGAGATGGCTGAGTGTGTCTGGTGTTTCTGCATCTTCTAATCTGTTCCACTGGTCCTCAAGCCTGTTTCTTTGCCAGCACCTTGCTATTTTTATCACAGTAGCTTTGTAGTAGAGTTGCAGGTTGGGGATTGTGATATCCCCTGCCATGTCTCTGTTACATAGAATTGCTTTTGCAATTCTGGGTCTCTTCTTGTTCCAAATGAATTTTTGGATTGTTTTCTCAAGGTCTGTGAAGTATGCTGCTGGGATCTCAATTGGAATTGCATTAAATCTCTATAGCAGTTTTGGAAGTATGGCCATTTTCACTCTATTAATCCTTCCTACCCAGGAGCAGGGGATGTCTGTCCATTTTCTGATATCATCTTCAATCTCTCTTTTCAGAGTGCCATAGTTTTCAGAGAAGAGGTCTTTGATTTCTTTCGTTAGGATGATTCCTAGGTATTTCAGTTTTTTGGATGCTATTGTGAAAAGAGTTATTTGCCCTATTTCTCTCTCAGTGAGTCTGTCATTGGTGTAGAGGAAAGCTATTGATTTTTGTGTGTTGACCTTGTAACCAGCTACTTGACTGAATTTGGTTATTAAGTCTAGAAGACTTTTGGTGGAATTCTTGGGGTCTTCTATATAGAGTATCATGTCATCTGCAAATAATGACAATTTGACTTCTTCATTTCCTATCTTTATTCCTTTTATTTCTTTCTCTTGTCTAATTGCTGTGGCTAATGTTTCCAGAACTATATTGAACAAGAGTGGTGATAGTGGACATCCTTGTCTTGTTCCTGATTTGAGTGTGAAGGATTTCAGTTTTTGACCATTTAGTATGATATTGGCTGTTGGTTTTTCATAGATGGCTTCTATCAGTTTGAGATAGAGACCATCTTTTCCAATTTTTTGTAGGGTTTTTATCATAAATGTATGTTGCATTTTGTCAAATGCTTTTTCTGCATCTATGGAGATAATCATATGGTTTTTGTCCTTGGCTCTATTGATATAGTGTATTACATTGATTGATTTTCATATATTGAACCATCCCTGCATCCCTGGGATCAATCCCACTTGATCAGGGTGTATGATCTTCTTGATGATCTTCTGCATTCTGCTTGCCAGTATCTTATTAAGGATTTTTGCATCTATGTTCATTAGTGAGATTGGCCTATAGTTCTCTTTTTCAGTTGAGTCTTTCTCTGCTTTGGGGATCAAGGTGATGCTTGCTTCCAGGAATGAATTTGGGAGTATTGCTTCCCTTTCAATTTCATTGAAGAGTTTAAACAGTAGTGGTAGCAGTTCCTCTCTAAATGTCTTGTAGAATTCAGTAGTGAAGCCATCAGGGCCCGGGCTTTTCTTAGTTGATAAGTTTTTAATTACATTTTCAATTTCATTGGTTGATATTGGGTTGTTCAGAATTTTTAGGTCTTCTTCGTTCAACTTTGGTAATTCATATATATCTAGGAATCTGTCCATTTCTTCTGTGTTGTCCATCTTATTGGCGTATAGGTTCTGGAAATAGGTATTGATGATCCTCTGAATTTCTGCTGGGTCTGTTGTAGTTTCACCCTTTTCATTCCTAATTGCATGGATTTGGGCCTTTTCTTTCCTTTTTCTGACAAGGTTGACTAAAGGTTTGTCAATTTTGTTGATTCTTTTGAAGAACCAACTCTTGGCTTCATTGATTTTTTGTATCATTCTCTTAGTCTCCATTGCATTGATTTCTCCTCTGATCTTTATAATTTCCTCCCTTGTATGAGCTCTGGGGTTGTCCTGCTCTTCTTTTTCTAGAAGCTTGAGGTTCAGCATCAGGTTGTTTAATTGGGCTCGTTCTGTTTTCCTAATATGCATATTCACTGCTATGAATTTCCCTCGTAAGACTGCTTTCATTGTGTCCCATAGATTCCGATATGTTGTATTGTCATTGTCATTTAATTGAAGGAACTGTCTGATTTCTTCTTTAATTTCCTCTGTGACCCATTGGTTATTCACAAGTGTGTTGTTCAATTTCCACGTGTTTGTGAAATTTTTTGAGTTTCTTTTGCTATGGATCTCCAATTTCATTGCACTATGGTCTGATAATATACAGAGGATAACTTCAGTTCCTTTGCACTTACTTAAACATGTTCTATGTGTGAGTATGTGGTCTATTTTGGAGAATGACCCATGTGCAGCTGAGAAGAATGTGTATTCTGATTTTGTGGGGTAGAAGACTCTGTAAACATCTGTTAAGTTTGTTTGTTCAAGAGTTCAATTGAGTTCTAGTATTTCATTACTTATTTTTATTCTAGTTGATCTATCTATTTGTGACAGTGGGGTGTTGAGGTCCCCCACTACAATTGTATTAGTGCATATATGACTTTTCATGTCCGTTAGTATTTGTTTTATATAGTTGGGTGCACTAGTGTTTAGTGCATAGATATTTATGATTGTCATCTCTTCCTCTTGGATTCTCCCCTTTACAAGGATATAGTGTCCTTCTTCGTCTCTCTTAATCAGTGTTGGTTTGAAATCTACTTGATCTGCCAAGAGGATAGCTACTCCTTTTCCTTGGGTTCCTGTCGCATGCAGTATTATTTTCCACCCTTTAACTTTGAGTCTATGAGTTTCCTTTTGAATGAAGTGTGTTTCTTGTATGCAGCATATTGTTGGATTTTGCTTCTTGACCCATTTTGCCAGTCTATTTCTTTTGATTGGTGAATTGAGACCATTAACGTTGATGGTTATAACTGAAATGCATTGACTTGTCATTGCCATGACTTTTTCTTTTTGTTGGGTTCTCCTCCTTTACATTTAATTTCTTGTCATGCCAGATGGGTTCATTCTGCTTTGCTTCCTGGGGTTGTGATCCTCAATGTCTGTTCCTAGGATATTGTGTAAAATTCTTTGGAGTGCTGGTTTGGTATTCACGAAGTTCCTAAGGTGCTCTTTGTCATGAAAGTATCTTATTTCTCCATCCATTTTGAAAGATAGTTTTGCAGGGTCCATCAATCTGGGTTGGAGGCTGTTTTCTTTGAGGACTTGGAATATGTCACTCCAAGCTCTTCTTGCCTTGCTGGTTTGTGTTGAGAAGTCTGCTGTGATTCTGATGGGCTTTCCTTTGTATGTGATTTGTTTCTTTTCTCTGACTGCTTGGAGAACTTTGTTCTTCTGTTGTGTTTCTGGAATCTTAACAATTATATGCCTATGTGTAGACTTTTTTTGATCAAGGCTATTTGGAGTCCTATATGCCTCACTTATCTGTATGTCCAGCTCTTTTCCCCTGCTTGGGAAGTTTTCTGCCATTATTTCTGTGAAGAGATTTTTTATGTCATCTGCACTCTCTCCTATTTCTTCATTGAGCTCAGTCAGTCTTATGTTATTCTTTTTTGCATCATCTAGCAGCTGCTGGATTGATTTCTCATGTTCCCTTATAATTTTGAAGCAATTTTTCTTTTCCTGGTCACTAATTGCAATCTTATCTTCTATATCTGAAATTCTGTCCTCACATTGGGTCATTCTGCTGTGTAGACTTTCAGTGGAGTTTTTCATGTCCTGGAAATCTATTTGCCTCTGTTTTATGGATTCCATTTGTTTCTTATGTTGAGATTCCATCATGTTCCTGAGCTCCTCTCTAGATTTATTAATCATGTCTTGCACTAGGGGCACAATTTCTCCTGTTGTCTGAGAAATTATTTCTGATTTCATTTTTTCCAGATTCCCTTTTGTTGCCAGTTCAGTGGGTCCAGGTGGTTGAGTATCAGAGTGTTCCACCTCATTTCCCTTTGGGGTTGCTGTAGATGATCTGGAAGTCTGGTTTTGAGACTTATTTACATGTTTTCTCATTTCAACTGGGGCGGGGGGCTGTTAGTGCCTGTGCGGATTACCTCCTCTGAGCTGGGTGAGGTGGGACAGGGGCCAGGAGCAGTGGTAGGGATGGTGACCCAAAAGCCCTTTCCTGTGGGTTGTGAGCAGCAGGAGGGTTGGTGGCCAGGAAACCCCTTCCTCTGGACCAGGAGCAGTGGGATGGTGGCTCAGAAGCCCCTCCCTCTGGCCTGGGAGGGGTGGGAGGGATGGTGGCCCGGAAGCCCCTTCCTCTGGGCCAGGAGCAGCGGGACAGAAGGTGGCCCAAAAGCCCTTTCCTCTGGGGTGGGAGCAGCGGGAGGGATGGTGACCAGGAAGCCCCTTCCTCTGGACCAGGAGCCATGGGACGACGGCTCAGAAGCCCCTACCTCTGGGGTGGGAACAGTGGGACTCATTACTTTGTTCTGATGGTCTGGTGTCCTCTGAATCTTTGTAGTGTGGAATCAGATGGCTGCCTGTCTGCAGCGGGGTGTTTCAATGTCTTCCTCGTGACTCAGGCCCTTGGTAGCGCGTGCACAGACCTGCCTGTCTGCAGCGGGCTGATTCGGCCTGTTCTATGTGACTCAGGACCTCAGTAGGGCATGGGCAGACCTGCCTGTCTGCAGCGGGGTGATTAGGCGTCTTCTGCATGACTCAGCTAATCAAAACAACTTTTAATTTAATATTAAACTTGTTTATTGTAGAGAAAACAGCTAGACCAAGAAAATGGTATCTCTTGTCTGGAAGATCGTGATGCATAGTGAAAAGGACATAGCTTCAAAGTCAGAAACCTTTGGCCTTACCCCTGTCACTTTCAATCATTGTAACTTTAGTAAATCTCTTAACCTTAAGCATTTGCTAGTGTTCAGAAAAGAAATGCTCAGTTAATAAAAAGTTGTTAGCATCCATCACCTAATGGGACTGAGCTTGGTCCCCTGAAGCATTCTAGACTTCCAAATGTTAGTTGTAGCTGAGGCATAACAAAGTAAAAAACTCTATTGTGCAGAGAAAAATTAAGAGTACTGCATAGTTCTATGTGTTCTTGTAATGGAGCACTACCCTCCTTATAATTGTCACCTTCTCATGAGAAAAATGGAAAATCAAAGGTTATGAGGGAAAGTTTTTAATTAATCAAGAAAAGAACCAGGAACCTATTATACTTGAAAAAATCTAATTATAATCACTTTTTAATACCCAGAAAAGTGCTATCTATATCAATATATTTATTGATATATCTCTATCTATATCCGTATCTACATAAATTGAACAAATAAGGACAGTAAACCTTTTATATGGAACATTTGAGGCGTACCTTAGGAAGTGCATTTTATAGAACGCTTTTGTAGGTTGGTTAATATTCATGAAACCTTAAAACACTGTTTCTCAAAATGTTCTCTGAAAACCTCTTGACATCAGTGTCACTTACAGCACTTCTTAAAATGCAAACTCCTGCTGAGCTGAGAGTACCTAGAAGTGGCAATAAGGCTCCAAGTTCTTCGAGATCTGGCATGTGAAAGCACGAATCAATTGCTCTTCATTGCGCCAAAGGTTAGAAATGAGACAAATTGATAAAGAAAAGTAGTTTGAGCTGGAATATAAGGAAATCTTGTAAAAATAATAGCGACTTAAAATTGGAATTTTTATTACACTTTTGAAGGTTTCAATCACCGAATTAATCAAACAGAATGTTGACAATGTTATAGGAGAAATACTTGCATTGCATAGGATATTGGACTAGGTGACTTCTAAGATGCCTTTGAGCCAGGAACACTTCTTCCCTGTGCAGACTGCTAAACCAATGAACAGTAAGAAGGTTCTGTTTCCATTTTCCCTCCGTTGACTAACATTATCAAATGAGAGTAATGAGTATACCTCAGTTTAAATAGCAGTAGAAAATGAAGAAATTTAGAAAGCTGCATTCCCTTTGGCATACTGCAAACATTTCCTTCTATTCAAGCTCAATCTATTTTCCTTTACCATTTACCATATCAGTTTTAACTCTGGAGCAATGAAGAATGACTGATTATTGCTCTCATCTACCAGATCCAAAAACACCTGAAGAGACCATGCCACTTCCAGGCACTAAGCCTTAATAAGTACCCTAAATACATTTCTAATTCTAGCTGCTTCTTATTCTCTAACACTTGAACATGTTTTCTTAATTTTCTCAGCCTTTAGAGAACTTTTCATTGCAACTTTCTGACTTCCCTACTCAACATTCCTTCAGCAAACATTTATTGCATACCTACTCTGCCAGTAATTGACAAGGTTTTGGGAATACATTCCCTATCTTTGGAAAACTCAAAATGTGAGGATTTTAGTGAATAATAGAATAAAATGTCTGGTATAATAAAATGTATAAAGGAGATATAGAAGTGCTATAGAAGTTAAGAAAAAAATTACCAAATCAGTCTTTAACTTCAGAGCTGCCTTCAGAAAAGAAGTAATCTTTGAGCTGTTCTAAAGGTTAAGCAGAGTTTTGCTAGATGGACAGCTTAGACAAAGGAATAATTCATGCATAAATAACATTGTTATTAATGAATTGCCCTAATTGATCCTACCATCTAGTCATTCTCTTTCCTTCCCTCAGTTACACAATTGAAGATGAGATCTGAGAACGACTCTAATTTTTAGGTGGGAAAGTAGTCTCCAAGAAGCTAAAAACATAGGCGATAAACTGGAGGAGGGGCTGGGAATTCCAAACACAGGAGCAGATTTGAGAATCAGAGTAGAATGTAGGAGGTGAATTTTCTATCAGAAAGAATAGTTGAGAATGGGAAAACACCTGTCATGGTAGTCATTATTCTGTTGTGTGAATCTGGGCTCAGTGACTGGGACTGGTTTGCCTTCATTTTCACAGAATCTAATTACTTCCATTTTAGAGATAATTAACACTATACAGATATAAAGACCCTATTAAAAATAAGATGGAAACTGTTAAAAAGATACATTAGGGAAAAATTTATTATAATGGGATGAATTTGTTCCCATAATTAAAGATTATTTCAAATAATGAACACTACCTCTTCAGTCTACCTAAATTATAAATCAACTTACAAAAATACTTTATTAACAACCTCTTCAGAAGTACAATTATTGCATATATTTTACTTTTCATATTTTGATATGACATCTTTTTTGTGCTGCTAATTATAAACTCAAATTATAAAAATCTGATTTACTTTGTCTAATCTTTTTTTACTTTGTCTAATCTTGATGCTATTATTTTATTAGTTATATAATATTTATGTTTGCTTTCATACATAGCTTAGCATACCAAATTATAGTTAGCAATATATATCCTTTATGTTCTAGGCCAAATCCAGCTTGCTAACTGGGGATAACTTGTGGATTTAAAATAAGCATTAAATTTTTAAATGGTTGAAGTGAAATCAGAACACAAGTAGTATGACACATATTTAGGTTTAAATTTATATTTAAGTTTTATAAAATCTAAAGTAAAATGTATTATAAATCTTATTCAAGCTGGAACATAAAATATAAGATCAGCATACTATTTGACAGATAAGAAAATTACCCTGCAGTGTGATGAAGCGATTTTTTTCCAGTTGTATAATACATAGTAACAGTTCAGATGTTTATGAGGCATGATTTTCTGATTTTAAATTTAGTATTAATTCTGCTGTGTCATCCTGCACCTTTATTTTCATATAGCATTCCTAGTTGTGAAGAAAAACACTCATTAGAAGGAATAAATTTATTGGTTCAAATTGAGTCAATAAAGTAATGACAGAAGATTTCTACTATGATTTTCCCTAATGCTATTTTTTCTATAACATACATTCTAATTAAATATTTTATAAGGTGCCCACTGTAGTATTTTAATATTAAAAGGGAAGTCTTTTAGTAAATTATAGTTTACTTATTTATACTTTTTCTAGATAACTTGATTTATAATAATATAAGTTTATTTTCAAATATCTTATATTTTCAAGATGTTTCATCCACACAATTCAGCATCCCGGTATTCCAAAATTAATGTCATTAATTCATCTACCATAAGCATAGTAGTTTCCTTGATTATATCATATATAATAGAATTTTCTGTTCTAATTTCAAAAAAAAGTTCAATTGATCAGCTTTTAACCTTTTATTATTTTATTATTTGTAATATGATTTTAGACATAACTCTCTACTTCTTAAATAGGTCTGAGATTAATTTTTGGTTCCTTCCAAATTAAAAAGAAATTAGCCCGGTGTGTTGGTACATACCTATAATCCTAGCACTCAAGAGGTTGAGGCAAAAAGGATCGCCACAAGTTCAAGGCCAGCTTGGGCTCCATAGTGAGTTCAAGGCCAGCCTAAACTACACAGCAAGACCCTGTCTCAAAAAAAAAAAAAAAAAAAAAATCCATAACACATGTTTTTAAAACTATGTATATATTCACTTTATTTACTACCTTGTTTTTATTTCTCTTTGCTTATTGAATATTTACTACTGAGTGGCAATCCAACTAACATTGGAATAATATTCTACTTCCATACATGCTCACTAAATGTAATGTTCATCAAGATAATAATTATATTATAAAACATACTATTCCCCCCACTTCTCTTTAATTTTATATAATTAACAACTACCTTTTTCCTTTTTCTGTTGTTTCAGTCAAAGGATCAAGAAAGTTAAGTCTGCCAACAGATCTTAAGGCTGATCTTGGTACGGTAGGCAAAAGCCAATGATTTTCAATTTTCTTACATTCATTTGGCTGAACATTTTTACCAACCAGTCCATGAATAACACAAGTTTCCTAGATGACAGTATTTAACAGTTTTCCAAAATCTCTTTCTTTAAAATCACCATACAGTTCTGTTGGCAGCATTCAACATTTTGTTTGTTAATAATCATTTTACAAAATTTTGTTTTATAAATCATTAAACACCAAGGTATGTAATGTTTATTTTCTTATCATAAAAATGTCTTAAAACATTCACTGTCACACATATAAACTTGTTGTACCTATAATCACATAAATGAACATAGTTTTCTGGAGTTATTTTCTGAATTATATTTTGCTATTTTCATGTACATTTTAAGCACAGATGGTTTATGAAAATTTGGATGTATATAAAAGATAAAATAGTCACATTCTTATCACTTTTAATTTTTGTTTCTAAGAATATTATCAATGTTTCACCTTTTACTAGTTATTTTTAATGTTAATACACAAAAACATAAAAGATGTACATCTCAGTGGAATAACCTGTAACATTTGATACCTGTATGCATTGAATAATATTTAAATCAGGTTAAATATATTTATCTCCTCAAACATTTATCATTTCTTTGTGGTGAAAACTTTCCATATCATTTCTTCTATCTTCTTGAAATGTGTAATACATAATTGTTATCTACACTGTGCAATAGCTTCTTGCTTCTTGCTTCTAACAATAACTTAGTACCCATTGATCAGCATTTCCTCATCCCTACCCACCTCACTTTTTCATTTTTAAAACTCATTTCCTAAAAATATGAAGAAAAAGTCATAAGGCTTTTTTTAAAAGAAAAAAGTCTACATATGTGAACTCTTCCTGTATAAAACCTTGGCATCGGGGCTGGGGATTTAGCTCAGTGGTTCTGGTGCCTGCCTTGAAAGCGCAAGGTCCTGAGTTCGATCCCCAGTTCCAAAAAAAAAAAAAAGAAATGTGTAAAACCTTGGCATGAAATATACCCTAGGTTGCTTGCAACATGCTTTAGGAAGATTGTTTTCTAGTAGTCTGTCATCCATTAGTGAAAAAGGAAGACATTTAGGAAGGTATTACCCTGGGCCAAATGAGAGACTGAATTACCATAACAATTAAAATAAAAGGAAAGCAGAATTTCCCTGGGAGATTTGGTAGCTGACAGTTTGGGGTCTAGAGGTAGGGGAACAGGCCTGAAAAGGCATTGGCAATAAGAGGAATCAGGCAAGGCTACAGAATGTTGAAAATACTTCTCCTGGAGAACACCCGGTTTGAAAAAGAAAGGAGAATGAGTCTGAGTTGTCAGAGGAACATCGATGTTAAATATACAGTGAACAATTATAAATGTCAAGCCTAAAGTAATAGGTAAGATTCATCTATATAAGGTATTAGCAAGTATGTATATGAGTTGCTTATTTGAGGATGAGAAAAAATGATACATTGGATATCTTTGGATGCTAACCTAACTTCTTCATTGCAGCAGTCCTTATCTGAAGTAACAGTGTAACACTAAGAGTACAA
Organism: Heterocephalus glaber; assembly: GCF_053883595.1. Classification (NCBI taxonomy): domain Eukaryota; kingdom Metazoa; phylum Chordata; class Mammalia; order Rodentia; family Bathyergidae; genus Heterocephalus; species Heterocephalus glaber. The sequence goes on from NW_028258138.1 coordinate 71,294,679, forward strand.
TAATAGTAGTAACAGTAAAATGCTTATATATTGAATACATTTAAAGGCCTTAATCACTGGCATTTTATGAAGAAATTGCCAGACTAATTAATAAGAAATTGCTTTATAGCATTTTGTACATGTAGTGAAAAACTATCTTATATTCACATTTTGAACAAAAATGTAACATTTCTCATTTCTAGAAAATAGGATTTTGATTTTAAAACCCTAAAAATTAATTGAAAGAATTTATGCCTCAAATGTACATAATCTAGGAGTTGGTACATTGCATTATTAACATACTGAGTTATATGTATAATCAAATACTGTATATGAAATTAAGGTCCCCATAAGCTCTCAAAGAAAATCTACAAGATGGACTCCAGCCAACAAAAAAATACAGGGAGAGGCCACTGTAAAAAGTCAAGTGGTGATTATTTAATTCACTTCATTGTAGAACTAAAGTTTAACAATGGTGATAAATACAATTATAAAATGGAATGTATGCTGAAAATTCTTGACAATATAAAAATAATAGTATTTGAAAATAAGATGTGGGAAATAAAGTCAAATAATATTAAACTGATTGAACTTCTGTGATCTAGCATGACAAATTACAATTTACTACACCTCTGTTACTTGCATGATAGTAAGGAAAGCCAATCACAAGATAACACTTGAAAATACATCCTGTACAAATATCATTTCTGTTTTTTTCATTTGAATGCAGTTGGTGAAAATGTTAGATTTTAAAAGCAGCGGTCTTTTTTATTTCTGTTTTGTTTTTCTGTTTGTTATAGGGTAACACTATGTACTTCAAGCTGGGCTTTGAACTCACTGTGTAGCCTAGACTAGCCTTGAACTCATGGCAATCCTCCTGCCTAGTACTGATTACAGGCATGTGCCACCATGCCCAGCCCAGCAGTCTGCTTTAAAATGTTTACTTATTTATTTTTGTTGTTTTATTTCATTCTTGCCCAAAGCCTAACTGTAAGCAATTTATTATGGAAAATTGTCACACTAAATTGTAGAGGAATATTAAATTATATCCTAGAAAATTAAGTAAAAATATTGTTTTTAATAGTAAAACTAAGATGAAGTGTTTCCCTCATGTCAATAAGCATAAGTAAAATAATTCATTTTTATAAGAAAGAAAGCTTCCCACATTGATTGCAAAATTAAACTGAACAAGAGGAACATCTAAAGAAAAAAGTAATTTAGAGATCAGTAGGAAAATATATTAGACAAATACTAGGAAAAATAAAATAGTTGTGATATTAATATCATAATTCAATTCAAAGCTAACTACATTAAGTGAGAAAGGTACTTTTATTTATTGTGATGAAATATACAATCCACAGGGCCAGGCATTTAGCTCAGTGGTTCCGCCGCCTGCCTTGCAAGCGCAAGGACCTGAGTTCAATCCCTGGTACCAAAAATATATATATATATATATATATATATACAATCCACAGTGAAATTCACAAATTTTAAAGTACTAAGAAGGATTAGAAATTCTAATAGGACTAACAAGATTAATAATTACACATTCAAAACTATTAGAAATAAATGAAAATAATAAATTAACAGAAATGCAGTAATAATGAGAGATCTTTATATAATTTAATGACAAGAAACTAAAAAGTCCAAGAGAAACAAAGAAACAAAATTGACATGGAAAATTTAACTTTATGCCTTGAAAGTGTCATTTTCAATTGTCCACTGAAATTTTACAAAAATTAAACATATATTAAAACCCCAAATAAAACTTCAGTTCTAAAAATTAGAATATTATATCCACATTCTCTAATCACAAATCGATGATATAAGAAATTAATAATAAAAAATAGAAAAAGAAAACAATCATTGCTGCTTGTAAGATTTTAAACTCACAAATAAATGATGTACCTGGTTACTGATGTACTGCATCAATAGCTAGATTTTTTTTATCCCCAATATAATCATTAAGCAGTAACCATAAAAACTAGTCTAGGGACATAGGAGCTAGTAGAGGCAACTGTAATTTTACCTAGAGCAAAGACCACAAGAGAGCTAGATAAAACCAAAATTCCAGACTGCATGAAGAAATCTAATGCTAATAAACAATAAAATGCTAAGAAACACAATAAAACATTGAGTACTATAGCATCAGTTCATTCCATAGGAAATTAATTTTATTTAAAAACCTAACCACTTCTCTTTTTTTCCATCTTCTTTCCCTACCCTTCCTACCCCTTAATTGGGGGTGAGGGGGCAATGATGAAAACAGTTTTTGCAAATGAGGAGACTAAGAGTTGGAAGGAGCAGGGAGGGAGGAGTAGGGGAAGAAAAAAAGTTAATATGCATTATGTCCATGTACCAACTTGTGCTGATAAGTGTAATATTATATACTGCAAACATGTTCTAATAAAAAAACCTAACCAAGACTTTAAAAATAAGACTTTAGAACTTGAAGAGAGTAGTGAAATAATAACTTTAAATTTTAAAAAGTCCACATTATGAAGAAAAAGCAAACAATTTAAAACACTAATTCAAAATCTTGGAAAACAATGAATGGAGAATATAAAAAATAATTAATTATTAAGAGACCATATAAAAATTTTGAGCTATGATAGCTGAAATGAAAGGTATTAGAGGGGTTGTACAAATTTGAGCAGTCAGAAGAAAGAATCAGAAACCCAAAGATACAATTGAAATAAAAAATTACCAGTCTAAAGGGATCTGTAGCATACCATCAAATATAGCAGCACAAATTATAGGAATACTAGATGGAGAGGAATCACAGACAAAAGTAAAGAGTACTTAAATAATGGCTTAAAATTTTCCAAACTGAAAGAAAAAATCAACCTCAAAGAACTCTTAAGTATAATAAACTTAATGAAAGCCACACTGGCATGCATTTCCTCAACCTAATAAAGGGCGTTTATGAAAAATCCACATGCTATTCAATTTGGGGAGACTAAAACTTTCTTAAGATCTAGAAGAAGACATATTTGCCTGTTTTACAATTTCTATTCAATATTCCACTGGAAGTTCTAACCATAGCAAATAGGCAAGAAAGAAATAAAAAGCATCTAAGTTAGAAAAGAAGGAAAACTATCTCTATTCATTGTTAATATGATACTGTATGTAGCAAATTTTAAAGAATCTGCAAACGAATGACAAGAGGTAATAAATAAATTTAGCAAAGTTTCAGGGCATAGAACCACACAGAAATCAGTTGCACTTCCATAATTGAACAGTGAAAACTCTTGAAAAATAAATTTTAAAATAATTCCATTTATAACACATCAAAAAGAATACAGAATGTAACAATAAATTTAACCAGGATATGTAAGACCTGTATTCTCAAAACTACTAAACAAAGAAATTAAAGATGACCTAAGTAAATTAAAAGTCATCATTTGTTCATGGATTGGAAGGCTTAATATTCTTAAAATGACAATATCTAATCTCCAGATTCAACACAATCACTATCGAAACACCAATGGGAGGGATAGGGGTTGAAAGAAGAATTAAGGGTATTATGTACATGTACCACCTTTCCTTGATAAATGTAATCATTATGTACTTCAAACCTGTACTAACAAAAAATATTTTTAAAATACCAGGGGCTGGGGATTTAGCTCAGTGGTTTCGTCACCTGCTGCGCAAGCGCAAGGACCTGAGTTCGATCCCTGGTACCCCCCCCAAAAAATATACCAATAGATTTATTTACTGACATAGAAAAAATTATCTTCAGATTCTATGGATGTGCAAGGTGCTCTGAATAGTCAAAACAGTACAAAAAATAAGAAATTTAAAGACAGCTATAAAGACCAATGGAATAGAATTGAGAGTCCAGAAATAAAACTATGCATTTTGTCCAACTAGTTGACTTTCAATAGTTTCTAAAATAATCGGGAGGAAAATAGTGTCTCCAAAAAATGGTACTGAGCTAAAATATGCAAGTGAAACAATTCCACATTTAGAAATGGATCAGCGACCTAAATTTAAGAGTTAAAGCTATAAAACTCCTAGAAGAAATTACAGGGGGAATTTTTTTATGACCCATTTCTATCAGATGTGGTTTGCAAATATTTTTCCCATCCTATAGGTTACCTTTTCATCTTTTATTATTACCTTTTCTGCATAGAATCCTTTTGGTTTAATGCAGTCCCATCTGTTGATTTTTGCTTTTCTTAGCTGTGCCTTTGCTGTCATAAAAAATGATATTAAAAAAATAAATGATATTGCTAAGATCAATGTAAGGAGTTTTCTCCTCTTCTAGGAGTTTTCTGGTTTCATGTGTTACACTTAATTCTTTAATTCATTTCAAGTTAATGTTTATGAGTGGTGTAAGAGTCCAATTTTAGTCTTTTGCATATGGACATCCAGTTTTCCTAGCATCATTTATTTTATTCTTAGAGTATGGTCAGAGATTGGTAGACAGTGTAAGTGTGTGTTTGTATCTGGGCTCCCTAATTCTATTCTGTTCATCTGTGTACCTGTTCTTATGGAGTACAATAGTCTTTTTAATTGCTATTTTTTAAAACAACTTTATTGAACTAAAATTTTCATACTATATGATTTACAAACATACAATGTAGGATTCAATAGATTTTAGGACATTGACAGAGTTGTACAATTATAACCACTCTCAAACTTAGGTCATTTTTGTTATCCCACATCAAAACACTCTGCCTGCCAGCTATTGTCTTCTAATCCTTCCCCCTAACTCTAGGCAACCACTGAGCCACTCTCTATCTTCATACATTTTCCTATCCTAGGAATTTACCTTTCTCAAAATAGACCATGCTCATAACAATAAAAATCTTTAAATATTCAAAGAAATGTAAATTCTGCAAAGTGAGCTCTCACACCAAATTGAAGTGAACTCAGAGACTGACCACAGAAACAGACTTAGAATATAATAACCTTTTTCTTTCTCTTTTCTCTTTCTCCTCTTTCCTATTTAATTTTTCATGTAAGAGAAACCATATGATACTCAACCTTATGGGTCTGATTTATTTCACTTAACATTATGCGTCCATTTTCCTATATCCATTTCCCTATAAAGGTGTATCCATTTTCCTACACATACCTCAAGTTTATCTTTCTTTTTTTTGTTTGGGGTTTTTTTTGGGGGGGGGGGATGGGTACCAGGTATTGAACTTGGGACCTTGCACTTGCAAGGCAGGTGGTGGAACCACTGAGCTAAATCCCCAGCCCCAAGTTTATCTTTCTTAATGGCAGAGTGGTACTCTATTGTATACAAGTACCACATTTTCTTTATCCATTCATCTGTTGATGGGCATATTGGCTGATCCCAAGATTTAGCTATTATAAATTATGTTGCTATAAACATAAGTACACATATATTACTGTGGTATAATATTTTTAAACTTTTTGGGAAGATACCCAAAAGAGAAATATGTGAGTCAAGTGGAATTTCTATTTTTAGTATCACTATTGTTCTTTAATATAGTTTGAATAAAGAAACATTGACCAAGATTCCTTTAGCCATTTCTGGCCTTGTGAGATTCCATGAATTTGAGAATTTTTTTCTCTATTTTTGTAAAAAGTGTCTTTCGAATTCTGATAGGGATTACATTTAATCTCTTGATTCACAGACTTTATTTTATATATTTTTATGTGCTCATGTTGGATGCATATATATTTATAAGTTATATCCGCTTGATGACTTGACCCATTTAACATTCCCTTTTTGTCTCTTTTAGTTTTTTTTTTTACCCTAAGTCTATTTTTATGATATAAACACTATAGTTACCCCTGCTCTATTTTGTTTACCATTTGCTTGTAATACCTCTTGAATCTATGTGTATCCTTAAAGTGAATCTCTTGAATGTGGCATATAGTTCTATTTTTTTATCCATTCAGCCACCCTATGCCTTATGATTGGAAAATTTAGTCCATTCACGTTTAAGGTAATTATTAATGAGTAGTAATTTATTGGTGCCATTTTGCTCATAGCTTTCTATTTTGTAGTTTCTCTTGTTCCTGTCTTCCGCTCTTGCTGATTTCCTTTGTGATTTGATCATTAATATGATGATATGCTTCCATACCTATTTCTTTATTGTTGATGTTTCTGCTATAGGATTTGTTCTTTATGATTACCATGAGTTTATAATAAAATATCTTCTGTGTATTTTAAGCTGATAAAAACTTGAATTTTATATTAATCAGCATTACAGACACTGGGACAAAATAACTGACACACAAATTAAAGGAGGGGAGGTTTATTTGGCTCAGTTTCAGTAAAGTCAGTCCATGGTCAACTGGCTCCAAGACCTAAAGGGCATGGTAAAAGGGCCTGGTGGGAAAGACCTGCTCACAATACTTCAGGAAGCAGAAAGAGAAGAGAGAAGCTGGAGTGGGAGATATACCCTCCAAAGGCATGTCAGTGACTTGCCTCTTCCAACCAGGTACCACCTGCTAACAGTACATTGAGCTATGAACCCACCATAGGTAAACTCGTGAGTATAGTGCCCCTGTGATCCATTCACCTTCCAAAATGCTCACCTCTGAATACAAGAGTTTTGGGAGACATTTTAGCTCTAAACGATAAAAACTTTGATCACACACAAAAATCTACAATTTTGCTTCTCCCTCTAACATTTTAAGTTATTAATGTTAAAAATTTGCATCTTTTCATATTATGTACCCATGAAATTGTTATAGCTATAATTATTTTGATACATTTCTTTTAACTTTTATAGTAGAATGAAAAATGACTTACATTCCACTATTAAAGAATTCAAATGTTCTGAATTTGACTGCTTACTTACCTTTACTGTCAGGTAAAAGGGCCGAAGACCAAGACCAGACCAGGCCACAACAAGCCTTTATTAGGGGAATAGATCTGCCGGGCTGTCTCTGCAACAAAGGAGAGACAAAAGCAATATGGCCAGGGCAGGGAGAGTCTTTTATAGAGACTGGGGTGGGGTTTGTAGGGGCTGAGGTGGGGTTGAGTAAGGTAGTGACTAGGGAATGGAGGATCCGGTGATGTCACTAGATGGTAGGAGGTGAGCGAGTATTAGGTTACTTTCTAGGCAGGAACAGGGGCATACTGGGAAGAAGGGTTTATTCTTTGGTGGGAGCAACCATCTTGGCATGATGTCACACAGGGGAGGGGGCAAGGCACCATAGGAAGAGGGCAGCTACTATACATAATAGCTGCCGAGGTAGTGGGAGACCTATCATTTACCATTGAGTTTTATACATTTCATATATTTCAGAAACTGATTAGTAAGTATCCTTTTGTTTCAAATTGGATATTCTCTTTACCATTCTTACAAGGCAGGTCTAGCACCAGTGAACTCTAGGAAAGTCATTATTTCTGAAGTAACTTTGCTAGTTAAAACATCCTTGGTTGGCAGAGATTGTTGACATTTATTTCAATATTTTTAGTATATCATCTCACTCTCTCCTGATCTCCAAGGTTTCTTAGAAGTCCTCTCTCTGACATGACTGTTGATAAGTTTATGTGTCTTTGAGACACATAAAGTTCTTTGAGATTAATAGATCTGGATGTTCATTTCCTCTCCAGAATTTGATATCTTCTGTAAAATATAAAATGTTTAATTAAATAACCTTGCTGCCTCTTCTTTCTTTGATCCTTTTGGAAATCCCTAAATGTATGTATTGATAGTCTTGGTGGTATTCCAGGTTTCCTGTAAGATTTCTATGGTCTTTCGTTCTGTTTATTTTTTGTTCTTCTGACAGAGTAATTTTAAATTCTCAGTCATCAAGTTTGCTAATTCTTTCTTTTAACTTGGTAGAGTATGCTATTGATGTTAAAATTTTCAGGTCAGTCATTATACTGCAGACAGCTAAATTAGTTTTACAATACTATAAGGCAGTTGAGCAGGACTGGGCCCTCAGCAGAGAAAACAATTAAGGCACATTTACTAAAGGTTAACATTAAAAAGAGAGAAACTATCCAGGCATGCTGGTGCAAGCCTGTAATCCCAGCTGGGGGCGGGGGAGGGGGGGGGCTGAGGCAGGAGGATTGCCTCAAGTTTGAGGCCAGCCTGGACTGTGTAGCGAGAGAGTGAGTGAGAGAGAGAGAGAGAGGAAACTATTACACACACATACTTCCCCAAGGGATAAATAGCAGTGATTGATATTCTAAATAGACAGCAATCTTCTTAACTGGGGACCAGAACATCTCTAGCTAGCCCATTCCTTCTGAGAAATCCATGCATGCTTGCTGTGTAACTAGCTTCCCTATTTGATTTCCATTTAATCAATATTACCTGGTGACTATACTTGTAATCTTATTGGTTGATCATAATTTTGTCCCACTTCATGCCCACCTTGTGATTTTCCATTGTATCTTATGGTTTTGTCCCACTTTGTACCCACTGCACCTCATGGCTTTGCCCCATAAATCACCTTTGAGAAGTAAAAGGAGCAGGCAACCCACTTTCTGGTCCCCCTTCTGTCTCTCTGAGAATCTATCTTTCTCTCAATAAATCCTTCCTACTCTTAACCTCCATTGTTCCTAGAATTCATTCTTCAATTTTAGAGAACATGAACTTGGTGTTTCAGATATCTAGCAGGCTGAGAGTTATAATATTTCCCTAGTTTGGATTATTTTGCTTATTTGGATTATGTAGTACCCTATATCACTTATACTCTTCATCTCTAGAATTTGCTTGGTTTTTGTTTCTAATTTTTTAAGATGATAAAAGACATAACATTATGTATGACCTTAACCATATTTAGTATGGTGGTATTGATATTAAATTCATTGATATTAAATACATTCATAATGTAGTCCAACAGTCACCACTGTACATCTTCAAACTCCTTTGGTCTTGTAAAACTGAAGTTCTATATCTATTAGACAATAACTTCCATTTCCTCCGTCCCCAGTTCCCTGACAAACACCAGTCTACTTTCTATCTCCATGATTTTCACTGTTCCAGGTATCTTGTATAAGTATAATCATATAGTACTTATCTTTTTCTGACTGGCTTATTTCACTTCACATAATGTCCTCATAAATTAGTAATGTTGTAGCATATGTAAGATTTTTTTTTTAAGACTGAATAGTACCCCATTGTTTATATACTACATTTTGCTGATGTATTTATCTGTCAATGGAAACTTTGGGTGATTCTGTGTTCTCACTGTTGTAAACAATGTTATCATTAACATGGTTACACAAACATGTCTTCAAGACCCTGCTTTTAGTGCTTAGTATATATCTTAGTCCATTTTTAATGACTAATAATATATCACAAACTGAGTAAGTTTTAAAGAGAAGAGGTTTATTTGAGCTTACAGTTCTGATCAAAGGTCTGAGGGCCACACATAGTGATGCCCTTCCTGCTGGCAGAGTCCTGAGATGGCCTAGGGTATCAGGTGGTGAGAGAGAAAGGGAGTGTATATGTATGTATCCTCTGGTTCCTGTCTTCTTAAGAAAGCCACCATAAATCATAGCAATAGCCAAAAGTGGAATTGCTAAATCATATGATAATTATATTTTTAATTTTTTAGGGACTACCCTACTGTTCTCCACAGTGACTAAACCATTTCACATTCTCATCAACAATACATAGGATTCATGCTGGGGATTTAGCTCAGTGGCACTGCACCTGCCTTGCTTGCAAGCACAAGGTCCTGAGTTCAATCCCTGGTGCCAAAAAAATAAAGAAAGAAATGCATAGGATTCAATTTCTTTATATCCTTGCCAGCATTTGCTATTTTCTTTTTCCTGGATAGTAGCCATCCTAGCAGGTGTGATAAGGTTTCTTATAGTTTTGGTTTACATTTTCCTGATGTTAAACATCTTTTCATGTTCTTCTTAGGAAAATGACTATTAAATTCTTTGCCCATTTTTAAGTTGGAGTTTTTGAGTTTTATGAGTTTTCTACATATTTTGGAATAGTAAATATTTTCTCCCATTTTATGGGATGCACATTTAGTGAGAGTACATTCTGATGCACAATTTTTTAAGTGTCCATGAAGTCCAGTTTATCTCTCTAAAAATTGTTTTGCCTGCACATAAAATCCAATGTCTTAGTTACTTTCTCATTACTGGGATGAAATACCAGACACCCACAAGATAAAGGAAGAAAGGTTTATTTTAATTCACAATTTGTAGAAGTTTCAGTCCATAGTTGCCTGGCTCCAAGGCAGAGGGCCATAGCAGAGGAGAAACAGTCCATGGCATGGTAGGCAGAAAGCAGCAGCACTGAGCTTCTCTTTTCCTATTCTGTTCAAGCTACAAGCCTATTGGTTGGTGCCACTTATTCCCAATGTAAGTCTCTGTCTTCAGTAAATCCAGTCATCCATACCCAGAATTATGCTAATTCAATCAGTGGGCCGATCCACTCATTGTGCTCACTATCTGGTACCCTATACCAATGATCTAGACACTCCCAAAAGCCCCACCTGTGAGTTCAGGGGCCTTTGGGGGGACATCTAGATATAACCCATACCATCCAGTGCCATAAATTTTTACTTTTGCTGTTTTCTAATAGCTTTATAGTTTTAAGTCTTTACTCCACTTTTAGTTTATTTCTGTATATCATATTAGGTAAGAATGCAACTACATTCTTTTGCATATTTTGTAGAGTTCATCATACAAGTGTTACACTTTGGTTAAGTTAATTTCTAAGTACAAATGAAATTGTTTTTATACTTTCTTTAACTGATTGTGTAAAGAAATGCACTGATTTTTGTGTATTTACTGTGTATCCTGCTACTTTGCTAAAATTGACAGCTCTTTGTGGAATCTATGAGGCTCACATATGGTTTTACTAATATTAAGAAAATTTCCTTCTATTCCTAACTCATTGAGTGCTTTTATTATTGAAGAGTATGAATTTTGTCAGATGTATCTGTTGAGATGATCATGTGGATTTTTTCTCTTTTTACTGTTAATGTGATATATTGCAGTGATCAGTTTTCTAATGTGAAACCATCTTTACATTCCAAGAATAAACCATACATGGTCATACTACATAATCCCTCAATATGTTGCTGAGTTCTGTTTACTACTATTTTGTTGGGTATTTTTGCATCAGTGTTCATGAAGAATATTGATCTACAGTTTTCCTGTAGTGTTTTTCTGGCTTTCGTATCCAGGTAATGCTGGCCTCATTGAATGAGTTACAAAGTGTTCAATCTTTGTTAATTTGGAAAAGGATGAGAAATACTGGTATTAGTTTTTTTCAATATGTACTAGAGTCTATGAGTCAAACAATTAGATACAGGACTTTAATAGGAGAATTAGTGATTACTGATTTGGCCTCCTTCTTGGTTGTATGTCACGTTGTCAGTTGCTTCATGAGTTAGCCCTGTTAGGTTTTGTGTTTTTAGAAATTTTGCCATTTTATCTGGGTTATTGACTTTGTTGGTATACAAATGTGCTTTGTACTATAATTCTTTCTTCTTTCTATAGCATTGATAATGTACCTGTTTTCATTTCTAATTTTAGTAATTTTATTCTTCTCTTTTTCCTTGCTCTATCTAGCTAGACATTTGTATTTTGTTGATTTTTTAAAAAACCTGTTTTTATTGATTTTTTATTTTTCTATTCTGTATTTTATTCATATTTGTTTCAGTGTGTATTCTTTCCTCCCTCTGCTAGCTTTAGATTAGTTTTTTCTTCTTTATGTAGTTTAAGTTGAATGGGAAAGTTGTTGAGTTTATATCTTCTTTTTTTGCATTTATGAGAAATTTTATAACTTGCAAGAACAAAGAGTGTAAAAATTTAAGACACAATGAATATATAAACATTACAAACTGGACACTATTGGACAAGTGGTGAAAATAAAGTTTAAAAAACATAAAACCTTCATAAGTCACTATCTTCTACAGTCAGAAAGGTTTCTAGGTAAACTCTTAGGTAGTAGAACCTCTGGTTAATAACTAAATAGGTGAGCTAAAGGTGCTATCTCAAAGTTAAAAACAAATGAGAAGAAGTTGGGCTGGCATGCCCAACTAGAGCTGTTAGTAAAGTATAATTTATGGTGACATTAATTACATTGTCTCAAGATTAATTGTTAAGCACTAAGTTATATAGTTTATACCCATGAATAAAAAGATGACCACATACTATGAACTATGGTAGCATGAATCCACATAACTAAAGACTCCTAAGAAAAGTTTATCTTTCCTAAATTCTTCAAATTTCAGTTAAAGTACTTAGTTTGAAGAACTTCAGCTTTCAATTTCATCTTTCAGCTGTCAGTTGAAAAACTTCAGCTTCAGTTAAAAATTTAATTCATTCAACTGGAAACTGGACAAAGAAGATGTGGTTTTTTTATAAAATAGAGTACTACTCAGCCATAAAGAATGAGAAACTAGAGTCATTTATAGCTAAGTGGATGCATATTGAGGCCTTAAGTAAAATAAATAGGACACACGTGTAAATACCGCATAGTTTCTCTAGTGTGAGAAACTGAGAGTGTAAATGAGGATTAAAAAGTTTAATAACTAATAATTGATACTTTGAAATAGGAAAAGGTCCAAAGGGGTAGAGGTGGTGGGAGGAGATGGGGAAAGGAAAGAATGGAAAGGAAAAATTATAAGAAAAGAAAAAAAAATGGAAACAAAGTCTGTGTAAATGGGAAGGGTGGAGGGGTGAAGGGCGCACAGGTAATGGGGAAAAAATAAGAACCAAGCTGCATCGTGTACAGGTACAAGCACCCAATGATAAATGTAAAAGTATTCTATACCTAAAATGTACCAATAAAAGAATTTAAGAAAAAAAAATTTAATGTGCAGGGTGGGGCGGACAGCAAGGGTGGCAGCCCGAGGTCTGGCTTCACGCAGTCTATGACAGTAGGTCATCAGGGGAATGGCCATAGCTGCTGCAGCAGCTGCAGAAGGCCTAGGGCGGTGGCACCCCCGGGGAGTTTAAGATGGCGGCAGGGGCAAGGCGGGGAATGGCGGGCCTGCGGGAGGAGCAGCACTATGGACTGTTGGGCGGGCGGCCAGGGCAGGATAACATCACCATCCTGCATGTGAAGCTCACCAAGACGGGGATCCGAGCGCTCGAGACTTACCAGAGCCACAAGAATTTAATTCCTTTCTGACCTTCGATTCAGTTCCGAGGGCTTCAGGGGCTTGTCAAAATTCCCAAAAAATGATCCCCTCAACGAGGTACATAACTTTAACTTCTATTTGTCAAATGTGGGCAAAGACAACCCTCAGGGCAGCTTTGTCTGCAACCAGCTCTGAAGCCTCCCAGCTTAATTGCCTGGGATTTATCCAAAATAAAATTACAGTGTGTGCAACAAAAGACTCATATCACAGATATCACGAGAAAGAATGACCCAGGCAGAAGAGGAATCCCTCAACCAAAGCACAAAAGTTAACAAACCCGGTGGACCATATGTGGTGAAAAGAGTGCAGATTCGGAAAGCACCTCAAGCCATCTCAGATGCAGTGCCTGAGAGGGAAAGGTCAACCCCCATGAACCCTGCAAATACAATTTGAAAGACACATGGCAGCAGCAGTGTTTCTCAGCGGCCATAGAGGGACAGTGATTCATTTACTGGCACCCAAGGCCTACAAGAAACCTGAGCTGCTGGCCCGACTGCAGAGAGATGGTGTCAATCAGAAAGACAAGAATTCCCTGGGAGCAATTCTGCAGCAGGTAGCCAATCTAAACCCTAAGGACCTGTCCTATACTTTAAAGGATTATGTGTTCAAGGAGCTGCAGCGAGACTGGCCAGGTTACAGTGACACAGACAGGTGGTCATTAGAGTCGGTGCTTGCTAGAAAACTAAATCCATCTCAATTCTGCTGGCACCAGCCGTTCAGAATCTCCTGTATGTTCTAGTAGAGATGCTGCCTCCTCTCCTCAGAAACGGCCTTTGGATTCAGATTTTATTGATCCTTTAATGAATAAAAAAGCTCACATGTCTCACCTGACCAGTAGAGTGTCAACGACACTAAATGGTCATTTGAATCCCACCAGTGAGAAATCCACTGCTGGCCTCCCTCCACTCCCCACAGCTGCTGCCATCCCCAGCCCTCCACCGCTGCCTTCAACCCACCTGCCTGTCTCCAACCCTCCGCAGACTGTAAACTAACTCCAATTCCCCTAGCACTCCAGAAGGCGGGGCGCAGAGAGGGGGGGGGGGACCTCAATACCTACGTGTTGACAGTTTTAGTCAAAATGGTAGCATCTATGAGGACCAGCAAGACAAATATACCTCTAGGACTTCTCTCAAAACCTTATCCCCTGGTTCGGTTCTACTAAAGTGTCCAAAGCCTATGGAAGAAAACCATTCAATGTCTCACAAAAAGTCCAAAAAGAAATCTAAAGAACATAAGGAAAAGGACCAAACAAAAAAGCACGACATTGAGACTATTGAGGAAAAGGAAGAAGACATTCAAAGAGAAGAGGAAATTGCCAAGCTGAATAATTCCAGTCTGAATTCTAGTAAAGGAGTTAAAGAGGGTTGCACTGCTTACATGGAGCCTTCTTCAACAATTGAACTCCCACATTATTTGATAAAATATATCGCTATTGTCTCCTGTGAGAAATGCCAGAATTTCCAGGATGACTTCAACACTGAGTATGATGAGTACAGGGCTTTGCAAGCCAGAATGGAGACTGTAGCTTGAAGATTTATCAAACTGGATGCACAATGAAAACGCCTTTCTCCAGGCTCAAAAGAGTATCAGAATGTTCATGAAGAAGTCTTACAAGAATATCAGAAGATCAAGCAGTCTAGTCCCAATTACCATGAAGAAAAATACAGATGCAAGTATCTTCATAACAAGTTGGCTCGCATCAAAAGACTAATAGGTGAATTTGACCAACACCAAGCAGAATCATGGCACTAAAACTCTGCTTGGACCAGAAAATGTGAATAAACTTAAGCTTATTTATTTAAATTCCAAGTGAGTTGCTCTAGATTCTAAAAAGATGAAACTTTGCCTGTTGGAAGTTTCAGTATTAGTAAACTTGAGTTACTTTTTTTTTTCATTTTAAAAAATATTTAATTCATGTTTATTGACAGTAGACTTCCATAGTAGGCTCATTGTATATTGTTTTTTAAGCTGTATTTTGTATGTTTATTTATGATTTAAAGCTTAAGTGTTGTTTAGAAGGCTGTTAACATAAAAATTAATTTCTAAAAGCTCTTATGGTGTTGTTTTGGTTTGGGGTTTTTTTTAGTACTGGGGTTGAACCCAGGGCCATGCACATGCTAGACAAGTGCTCCACCACTGAGCTACATCCCCAGGTCTACGCAAAGGCTTTTAAGATCAGCATTTCTAAAGTATTCCAACATATTCTTTTTATCCAAATTTGTAAACATCTCAAGGTTCTATACACATATTTAGAAATATTTTCAAAATTGGCTTCCTGGTACATAAATTTGTAAAGTTTACAAGCAACTGAGTAGGTAGAGAAATGGCAAGCCTGGTTTAATTACTGCCCTTCTTACTGTTGCTACTTCAAAATACTGAATGACAAGTAACTAATTTTATTATGTTTCTATTATTCCTTGAATAATATTTAACAACTCTTGATAGTTAAATGTATATCTGTCTCCCAGCTCCTCAGCCCCTAACTCTGGGATGCATTAAGGGCTGAATGAGTGATAGAAGCAGGATGCCATGTGGATAATCAGGTGTTACATTACTTTATTCTATAACTAGTGTTATCTTTATGATCAAAGCTTCTTTAATTTTAATAACACTGAAAAAGAATACAAGATTAAGTGATTTGCAGTAAAAAATGGAAACCCATATTAATATTGGTGTAATAAACACTTCTCCATAAAATATTCTCAGTGAACTCAAAAAGTGCTCCCATCATGCTCACTTTATTACATACTCAGTGAACCATCCTTAGTGGAAATTAATAGATATATTAAATGTGAGGCATAACATGAGAAAATGTAAAGGAAGAAATCTTCATTTTAATCTGAATTTATAGGATTACTGGCTCCAGTTAGCTTTATTCAGCAATTTACTTTTATCCTTTTACAAATACAAAAGTAACAGACAAGCTTACTAATTTAACTCTTAGTTTATTAAGGCCTTAATTTTTTTAAGGATCATTTTAAAACCAAAACATTGGGCTGAGGGTGTAGCCCAGAGGCAAAGTGCCTGCTAGCCCTGGGTTTGATCCTCAGCACTACCCCCCAGAAAGGAAATGCTAAAGCACTAATTCAACACACAGTGAAAGCAGAGTAGAAATATCCAAACTTCAGATCCTTCACTAAATGTAGCCTAAGAATGAAGAAACATTTTTCCTTTCCAGATAAGTTAATAATTTAAAATATAAATAATTGTTTTAAGTTCTACTGAATAGAGAATACAAAAGTTCCTTGTACAAAAAAAAATTTAACATTTGAAGTTTGATAGTCATTTCATTCTATGATGGAACAGAGCCTGGATTTTGTTTGCTTTCTGTAATTACTTCACAGTCTTCCTCCATTTCAAGATTAAGATTCACAAACGAAAAAAAAAAAAAAAAGATTCACAAATGAAGTAGATACCACTGTTTCTGGTTGATCTCTTTGAACAGTGGAATTAGCCTGTGTCTTGCTCTGCTGGAATTGTCTTTCTGCTTCTTCAGACAGCCTGTCTTCCCCCTCCCACTCCCCTTCCTTCTTCATCATCTCAATGGCATATTGGTATTTTGGGTGCTGATGCCCAAAACAAATGCAGTCTTCTTTCCAAGAAAGTCACACACTGAGAGGGTTGACTTGACAACCAGAAGCATGTAAAACCACAAGTAGGGCCCCCAAGTAAGTTTTGCCGGATCAATAGGCCCTCAACTTCATCTTCGTCTGTGCTATATTCTTCCATTGTTTTGCCACTAACAAAGTGGATGACTCTCCCTGGGACTTTCTTAATTTTTCCTATGACTCCTAGTGCTACATTTTTAAAGCCTCTTTTATTACTCTTCTACAGCACTGAGTCCCCAAACACAAGGCCGCCATAGCGCGCGAAGCCAACATGATATCTGCTCCTTTTGCACAGCCCTCAGGTTCCTGCTCCAACATCGTTCCTGCCACCAGGCTTCTGGTGAGACAGGGAAATGGCCAATAAGCCCAAATCCATCCTCCACCTCCCTGCCCAGTGGCCAATGGGGCAGCTGCACCCAAAGAGGGTCCCCCGTCTTTTTTATGTAAGCATTTATAGCTACAAATTTCCCCCTCAGAACTGCTGTTATTGTGTTCTGTAAGTTTTTGTATCATATGTTTTTGTTTTTATTCATCTCTGTGTGATTTTATTTCTGATTTCTAGAATAATCCATTGATTAAGAGCATATTATGACTTGTGTCTAGCTGTCCCCCCAAAGCCTCATGCAGCCATAGGCGGGGCTTTTTCAGAGATGGCTGGATGTAGAGTGTGTAAGACTGGGATTGACTCATGGTGCAACGCTAGGCTTAAGGGCACTAGGATTAAGGATGTTAGTGCTACCCACCCTAAGTAATCTGGATAAGATAAAAAGGGGCAGAAAGACACTGTTAAGGTCCCTTGTTACTTTTGCTCCCTCTGCTTGCTCTGAACTGTTGCTTTTCTGCAATGCCCCTCTGCCATGCTGCCCTACCTTGGAGCCACCCAACTATGAACTGAAACCTCTACAAACTGTGAGCTGAATAAACCTTTCCTCCTTTATCTTTGGGTGTCCAATATTTTTTCTCAGCAACAAGAAAAGACAGCATATGTTGTTTAATTTCCAAAAATCTGTAAATGTTTCTTAAATTCTATTTTAATTTTTTTATTAGTACATATTTACCATACTTAAAAATCAAATTCATCAGGAGGAATTTGTACCTGTACAAAATATATATTCATTTTTTATTCTGCTCCACTCCCTTCAACCCTTCTTCCCCTCCCCATTTACAAGAACTTTGTTTCCATTTTTTTCCTTTCATTCTCCTTTCCTTTCCTCCTCTCCGTACCTTGTTCCCCTTCCCGTTAGAACTAGTTCTTCCTACTTCCCAATATCTATCCTCGATTTTGCTACTTACTTACCCTTTAGCTTTCTCACACAGGAGAAATAATACAATATTTAAACTAATGTGTCTGATTTATTTTATTTAAAATTATAATCTCAAGATGCATCCATTTACATAAAAATTCAAATCAGGGATTGTGATTCTTTCTGCCTTGCCCTTGCTGCTCAGAAATGCCTTTGCTATTCTAGGTCTCTTCTACTTCTATATGAATTTTAGGATTATTTTCTCTAGTTCTGTGAGGAATTTCATTGGCATTTTGATTGGGATTGCATTAAATCTGTGTAACAGTTTTGGAGGTATGGCCATTTTCACTATGTTGGTTCTGCCTATCCATGAACAAAGAATATTTTTCCAAAAAATCTGTAAATTTTCCAATTGTACATCTTTCCTTGATTTCTATTCAGCCCATTGTGGTCAAAGATATTTTGTATGATGTCTGTCTTTAAGTATATTGAGAAATTATGGCTTAACATAGGATTCTTTTCCTAGAAAATATCACATTTGCATTTGAGAAGAATGTATATAGTATTGTTGAATAGAATTTTCTGGGAAAATATCTATCACTGGGTCCCAGCACCCAGAAGGACGCTCCCCCACTGCCATCCCAGGGTCCTAGGGCAGAGAAGGTGAGCTGGTCCCAGCACCTGGAAGGAAGCTCCCTGCCTCCAGCCCAGACTCCTAGGGCAGAGAAGCTCAGCCGGTCCCAGCACCCAGAAGGAAGCTCCCCCGCCGCCATCCCTGGCTCCTAGGGCAGAGAAGGTGAGCCAGTCCCAGCACCCAGAAGGAAGCTCCCCCGCCACCATCCCTGGCTCCTAGGGCAGAGAAGGTGAGCCGGTCCCAACAGCCAGAAGGAAGCTCCCCCGCTGCCATCCCAAGCTCCTAGGACAGGGAAGGTGAGCTGGTCCCAGCACCCGGAAGGAAGCTCCCCCGCTGCCATCCCAAGGTCCTAGGGCAGGGAAGGTGAGCCGGTCCCAGAACCTGGAAGGAAGCTCCCCTGCTGCCATCCCAAGCTCCTAGAGCAGAGAAGGTGAGCCACGTGGGCACCAGAAGCAGCCCCCCCCATGGAAATGAGAAGACACATAAACAAGCCTCAAAAACAGACTTCTGGATCACCTACAGCAACCCCAAAGGGACATGAGATGGAACACTCTGATACTCAACCACCTGGGCTCTCTGAACTGGCAACAAAAGAGGATCTGGGAAAAATTAAATCAGAAATAATTACTCAGTTAACAGCAAAGATTTTGCTCATGGTGCAAGACATGATTAATAAATCCAGAGAGGACACAGATTTAAAAAATAGAGGATCTGAGGAACATGATGGAATCCCAACATAGTAAACAAATGGAATCCATAAAGCAGATACAGATTTCCAAGAGATTAAAAACTCCATCAAAAGTCTGTGCAGCAGAATGAACCAATGTGAGGATGGAATTTCACATATAGAAGATAAGATTGCAATTAGTGACGAGGAAAAGAAAAATTGCTTTAAAATTGTAAGAGAACATGAGAAATCAATCCAGCAGCTGCTAGACAATGCAAAGAAGAATAACATAAGACTGATTGGAGTCAATGAAGAAAGAGGAGAGAGTGCATAAAAAAAACTTCACAGAAGTGATGGCAGAAAACTTCCCAAGCAGGGGAAAAGAACTTGACATACAGATAAGTGAGGCATATAGAACTCCAGCTAGCCTTAATCAAAAAAAATCTACACATAGGCATATAATAGTTAGGATTCCAGAAATCCAACAGAAGAACAAAATTGTACAAGCAGTGAGAGAAAAGAAACAAATCACATACAAAGGAAAGTCCATCAGAATCACAGCAGACTTCTCAATGCAAACCCTCAAGGTAAGAAGAGCTTGGAGTGATGTATTTCAAGCCCTAAAGGAAAACAGCCTCCAACCCAGATTCATGTACCCTGCAAAACTGTCGTTCTTTCAAAAATGATTGAGAAATGAGATACTTTCCTGATAAAGAGCACCTCAGGAACTTCATGAATACCAAACCAGCACTCCAACAAATTTTAGACAATACCCTAGGAAAAGACAATGAGGATCACAACCCCAGGAAACCCAGCAGAATAAATCCATTGGGCATGACAAATTAAATGCAAAGGGAGAGGATCCAACAAAAAGAAAAAGTCATGACAAGGCTTTTAAAACTTTTCACTTCATCTCCCTAATGAGTGTATAGTTCAATCTTATTATTGTACTGATTAGTAGTTTTCTGATTCTAGAGTTGCACACCATTCCTTGTGCTATACTGGCTATTTATCATCTTCTTATGTCTACATTTTAATTGGGTTGTCTATTAATGAGCTCTAAGAATTCATTATATATTCTGGTCATAGGTTATATGCATTGTAAATATGGTCTGTTTAAGGACTACTTTTCATTTTAATGATGTTATTTAAAGTTCTAAATTTTGATGGAATCTCATTTATCAGTTTTTTTCTTTTATACATCATGTTTTTTGTATCCTAGGTAGTTCTTGCCTACCCTGAATTCATAAATATTTTCCCTTATAATTTCTTCTTAAAGTTTTATACTTTTAGGCTTTCTTATTTAGGTTCATACATCCCTTGAAGTTATTTTCATGTATGGAAAAAAAGAGTTGAGGTTAATTTTTTATATACAGATACCAGGTGTTCTAGTGCCATTTGCTGTAAACACTCTCTCTTCCTCAGCTCTTGAATTGAGTTTATATTCTATAAAATACTAATGTTAAATAATCTTTCAAAACTCAGTGGACCATATATGTGTGGTTCTATTTCTAGATTCTCTGTTTTATTCCAATGATCTATATGTCTTTGCTTACACCAACACTGCCTTGATTACTGTAGCTTTAGAAGAAGTCTTAAAATTAGGTACTAAAAAAGTCTTAAAATTAGGTCTTCCAACACTATTTTTGTTTTGTTTTTGTTTTTGTTTTTAACTTTTCTAGGTCTTTTGTACTCCTAAATAACTTTTAAGTTTCAGTACCCATTTCTTCATTTATAGCAAGTATTCACAGACCTGAGTTTTTATATATACCTTGTGTTTTCTAATTCTGCTAAATTCAAGTACAAGTTCTAAGGGCTTCTAGAGATTTCTTAGTATTTTCTCTGTAAATGATCATTTCATCTACATATAAAGATTTTGCTTCTGCCATGCCAATCCTATCCTAGTTGTGTCATTTTATTGCCAGACTATTTTGGTTTTGACCTATGTTTCAAAGTCTAATAGACAGTATTGAGTACATGTACATGTATTGAATACAGTCTAATGGAAGTATTGAGTACATGTCTTTAATCTGTTGAGAAGGTTCTGTTATACTTCTAGGCTCCTGATAGCTTTTACCATGAACAGCTGTAGAATTTAGTCCAATACTTTTTCTCCCAACTAGTGACAGGATCATATGGCTTTTGCCTTTCCTCTGTTAAAATGATGACTTTTGGGGGTGGATCTTCCAATGCTGAACCAACACTGCCATCCCTATAACAAAACCACTTTCTACATCCTGCCTGATCTGACTTCTAGTAGTTTGTTTTGTTAAACAAATTTCTATCAATGTTCATACTTTTTTCTTCTATTATCTTTATCCAGTTTTAGGATTAGCACAATGTTGAGTTCCTAAAATGAGGGGAGAAGTATTCCTTCTTTTTTCTGCTTTAATTGTTTGATATAATTTATCAGGTAAAATGTTTATGAGCCTGCTGTTGTCATATAGGTAGGTTTTCAAGCTAGGAATATACTTTCTTTAATAGGTGCTATTCAAATTTTATATTTCCTCCAGACTTAGTTTCATTAATTTGTCTTCCAAGTTACTTCTTAGAAGTTGTCAAATTTATTTCAAAAAATATTTTTGTAATATGCTTTCTATATCCTTTTAAATTCTGTAAAATCTGTGGTAATGTCTCCTAGATCTTAATATTGTAATTTAAAAACTGTATAACTGATATTGTGTAACAGGAAGAAAAGGTCTAAAAGATCAGGGGAATTGGGAGGGGTAGGGGAAGGGAAAAAAGGGAAAGGAAAAAATATGAAAGGAGGAAAAAAATGGAAACAAGTCTTTGCAAATAGGGAAGGATGGAGGGGGTGAAGGGAGGGCAAGTGAAGGGGAAAAAAATAAGAACCAAGAGACTCATGTAATGATACAAAATCCCAATGATGAATGTAACTGTATTTTATACTGAAAATGTACCAATAAAGTTAATGGGGGAAAAAAAAAGAATTTTCTGTAGATGTCTATGTAGATCTAGTTGGTAGATAGAATACCAAAATACCAAGTACTAGTTGTTATAGTTACCTGTGTTAGATTTTTATTTCCTTATGAGTTTGTGTTACTATCTAGTAACTATATCTCCTTTATCTAACTACATCTATATCTCCTTCAGACTTCTTTGCCATATTTCTTGCAGTAAAGTCTACTGATAATGATCTTCTCCTCTCGTACATATGAAAATATCCTCTTTTCTAGATCTAACAGACATGTAGAATACTTCCACCAAGATAAGTATATAAATTATTCTTAAGTATATATGCAATGTTTGTTAAGTTTCTGATTTCCTTTCTTATTCTTCAGTCTAGTTCTATCCATTATTGAGAGCAGGGTATTAAAGTCTCTATTTTATAACTTTTGTTCTTTAATGTCAGGTTTTGTTTCATATATTTTGAGGTTTTGTTTTGGTTTTTGGTTTTTTTTTTTGGTACCGGGGATTGAACTCGAGTCCTTGGGCTTGCACAGCAGGTGGCCAAACCACTGAGCTAAATCTCTGGCCCATTTCAAATATTTTGATGGTCTTTATTAAGTACATAAGTATGTCAAGACTTTCATTCTATTGTTCTAGCTTCTAGCTCTATTCAGCCCTTCAGTAATATGTGGTGTTCTCAGTTGTCTCATTTTTAATATTTATTTGTCTGATAGTAATATAACCTCTGATCTTCTTTGGATGTTATTTGCTTGAAATGTCTTTTTCCATCCTTCCATATTTAGTCTGTGTATGCCTTAATATCTAAAGTAAGTCTTTTATAGACAACATACAGTTGGTTGATATGTTTTTATCCATTTAGCCAGTCTCTGTCTTTTTACTGAAAGGTTTATTCCATTTATATTTAATGTAATTATTAAGAAGGAGGATTTCTGTTATTTTGCTGTTTGCATTGTAGCTTTTTTCTCCTCCATTTTCTTTACTACAGTCTTCTTTTATGTTTAGTTTTTTTAAGTGATGTCTTTCTTGGCCTTTCTTTTGTGTATGTTCAATACTTGTTTTCTTTCCCATTACGATGTGATTAAATTTAACACCCCAAAATTATAATTTTTTAATTTGAATTGGTACCTGTTGAATTTAACCAACATAAAAAATTCTGCTGTATTATATTTTGAAATTTTGATGACATGTTTTTAAATCTTTCTATATTGCTTATCTCTTAACAT
Source organism: Heterocephalus glaber (assembly GCF_053883595.1). Classification (NCBI taxonomy): domain Eukaryota; kingdom Metazoa; phylum Chordata; class Mammalia; order Rodentia; family Bathyergidae; genus Heterocephalus; species Heterocephalus glaber. Next base: position 71,318,030 of record NW_028258138.1, read on the forward strand.
TAATTTTAGTCATTTTTAACATTTTAGCTTTCATACTAAGGATATGAATGACTTGTGTAATATGCTTATAATATTAGAGAATTCCAAGTTTGTTAGTTATTCTTACTAATAAGTTTTATACCTTCCCATTTTTTCTTTTTACTTACTAATATTGCTTTCATTTTGAAGAACTTCCTTTAGCATTTCTTGTAAAATAGGTGCAGTGGAGATGTAGGCCTCAAGCTTTTGTTTTTCTGGAATGTCTTTATCTCTCCTTCATTTCTACAGCATAGCTTTGCTAGTACAATATTCACTTTTATTTTTTTTCTCTTCAATGTTTTGAAAAATTTCACTCCACTCTCTCTTAGCCTGTAAGTTTTTCTTATTAAGAAGTATGCAATCAAGGTAAATGAGGCAGCCTCTTTTCATTTCTCTTGAAGCTTTCAGAGTCTTTTCATTATCTGTCACTTTTGAGAGCTTGGTTATGTCTTGAGTAGACTTGGTTAAGTTAAATTTGACTCTTGACTTTGACTGTCTTACTCCTGATATTTGTATCCTTTTTATGATTTATATCTGGATGTCCCCTCAAAAACTTAATAAGCTTAAAGATAGGGCTTTGGATAAGTAATTGGATTATAGAGGCCCATAGCTCTCTTGCTGTTAGAAGCTGATGTCTGGTAGGAAGGGTTGGGTCACTTTGTTTCTTTTGTTTTTTTAATTTATATATTAATTGGTACATTTTAGGTATATAATACATTTACATTTATCATTGAGTGTCTGTACCTAAATATGATGTATCTTAGTTCTTCTTTTTCCCCCATAACTTTGGCACCCTTCATCCCCACCACCCTTCCCTATTTACGTAGACTTTGTTTCCATTTTTTTTTCTTTCTCTTAATTTTTCCTTTCCCTTCTTCCCTTTCCCCCTTCCCTCCTGCCAGCCCTACACCTTTAGACCTTTTCCTATTTCAAATTATCAATTATTCATTTTAATAATTTTCATCCTTATTTACACTTTCAGTTTCTCACACTAGAGAAGCTATTCGGAATTTACACATGTGTGTCCTATTTATTTCACTTAAGAGTATGGCCTCAACATGCATCCATTTAGCTATAAATGACTCTAGTTTCTCATTCTTTATGGCTGACTAGTACTCTATTTTATAAAAAAAAAAAAATCTTCTTTATCCAGTTTCCAGTTGATGGGCACTTGGGCTGTTTCCAAACTTTAGCTATTACAAACTGTGCCACTATAAACATAAATGCACACATATCACTGTGGTATGATTCTTTTAATTCTTTGGGGAAGATACCCAGTAGGGGAATAACTGGGTCAAATGGGACCTCTAGTTCTAGTTCTTTGAGGTATTTCCATACTGATTTCCTCAGTGGTTGCACCAGTCTGCACTCCCACCAACACTGGAGAAGGGTTCCTTTCTCCTCACACACCCACCAGCATTTGTTATTGGTTGATTTCTTGATAGCAGCCATTCTTTGTGGGGTGAGGTGGAATCTCAGTGTTGTTTTCATCTGCATCTCTCAAATGACCAGTGATGTTGAACATTTTTTCATATATTTATTTGCTGTTTTTACTTGTCTGAGAAATGTCCGTTCATTTCGGATGCCCATTTTTGAATTGGGTCTTTGAATTTGGGGGGTCTGATTTTTCAATTCTTTATATATTCTTGATAGCAGACCTTTGAGGTACAGCTGCTAAAAATTTCTTCCCATATTGTAGGTTGTCTCTTAGCTCTCTTGGTGGTTTCTATTGCAGTGCAGAAGCTTTTCAATATGATGAGATCCCAGTGGTTGATTCTTTGTGTTAGCTCCCGTGCTACTGAAGATTTGTTCATAAAGTCTTTTCCTATGCCAATGTCATTGAGAGTTCTACCTAACTTATCTTCCAGCAAGTTTAGTGCTTCTGTCTTGATATTTAGTTCTTTAATCCACTTCAATCTTAGTTTAGTGCACGGTGATAGGTATGGGTCTAGTTTTAATCTTTGGCAGGTTGAAATCCAGTTTTTCCAACACCATTTATTGAACAGGCTATCTTTTCTCCAATGAGGGTGGTTGGCCCTTTGTCAAAGATGAGGTGGCTGAGTATGTCTGGAGTTCTTTCTGCATCTTCTATTCTATTCCACTGATCCTTGGGTCTGTTTCTTTGCCAATACCATGCTGTTTTTATCACAATAGCTTTGTAGTATAGTTTCAAGTTGGGGATTGTGATACCCCCAGCCATGTCTCTGTTGGCTAGAATTGCTTTTGCTATTCTAGGTTTCTTCTGCTTCCAAATAAATTTTTGGATTGTTTTCTCTAGTTCTGTGAAGTATATTGTTGGAATTTCAATCAATATTGCATAAAATCTATATAGTAGTTTTGGAAGTATGGCCATTTTCACTATATTGATTCTTCCTACGCAGGAACAAGGGATATCTTTCCATTTTCTTATATCCTCTTCGATCTCCTTCTTCAGAGTGCTGTAATTTTCAGTGTAGAGGTCTTTTGCTTCCTTTGTTAGGTTGATTCCTAGATATTTCATTTTTTTAGATGCTATTGTAAAAGGAATTATTTCCCAAATTTCTCTCTCAATGGGTCTGCTATTTGCGTATAAGAAGGTTATTGTTTTTTGAGTATTCACCTTTTATCCAGCTACTCTACTGAATCTGTCAATTAGGTCTAGAAGACTTTCGACTTAGTTTTTTGGGTCTTCTGTGTAAAGTATCATATCATCAGCAAATAATGACAGTTTCACTTCTTCCTTTCCTATCTTTATTCCTTTTATTTCTTTCTCTTTTCTAATTGCTATGGCTGATGTTTTCAGAGCAGTATTGAACAGGAGTGGTGATAGTGGGCATCCTTGTCTTGTTCCTGATTTTAGCATGAAAGTTTTCAGTTTTTGACCATTTAGTGTGATGTTGGCTGTTGGTTTTTCATAGATAGCCTTAATCAAGTTGAGATAACGACCTTCTATTCCAATTTTCTGTAGCGTTTTAATCATCAGTGGGTGCTGGATTTTGTCAAATGCCTTTTCTGCATCTATTGAGATGATCATATGGTGTTTGTCCTTGACTCTGTTAATATAGTGTATTACATTTATTGATTTACAAATGTTGAACCATCCTTGCATCCCTGGGGTAAATCTGACCTGGTCAGGGTGTATGATCTTCTTGACGACCCTCTGTATTCTGTTTGCCAGTATCTTGTTGAGGATTTTTGCATCTATGTTCATTAGGGAGATTGGTCTGTAGTTCTCTTTTTGGGTTGGTTCTTTCCCTGGTTTTGGAATCAAAGTACCACTTGCTTCCAGGAATGAATTTGGAAGCCTTGCTTCCCTTTCAATTTCCTTGATGAGTTTAAAGAGTAATGGCATTAGTTCTTCTTTAAACATCTTGTAGAATTCAGCAGTGAACCCATCAGGACCTGGGCTTTTCTTTGTTGGTAAATGTTTTATTACATTTTCAATTTCACTCATTGTAATTGGGGTGTTTAGAATTTCTATATCTTCTTCATTTAACTTTGGCAATTCATATGTGTCCAGGAATCTGTCCATTTCTTCTGTGTTTTCCATTTTATTAGAGTACAGGTTCTCAAAGTAGGTTTTGATGATCCTCTGAATTTCTGCTGGATCTGTTTTGGCTTCACCGTTTTCATTCTTAATTGCATGGATTTGAGCCTTTTCTTTCCTTTTTTTGATAAGGTTGGCTAAAGGTTTATCAATTTTATGTATTCTTTAAAAAAACCCAGCTCTTCGATTCATTGATTTTTTTTGTATTGTTCTCTTAGTCTCCATTGCATTGATTTCTGCACAGATCTTTATAATTTCCTTTCTTGTAGGAGCTTTGGGTTTGTTATGCTTTTCTTTTTCTAGGAGCTTGAGGTTCTGCATTAGGTTATTTAACTGAGATCTCTCTGTTGTCCTAATATGGGCAATCACTGCTATGCATTTCCCTCATAGAAATGCTTTCATTGTGTCCCACCGATTCCTGTATATTGTACTGGCATTATCATTAACTTGTAGAAACTGTCTAATTTCTTCTATAATTTCCCCTGTCACCCATTGGTTGTTCAGGAGAGTGTTATTCAATTTCCATGTATTTGTGGGTGTATTGCGGTTTCTTATGTTATTGATCTCCAATTTTATTGCACTATGATCTGATAATATACAGGGGATAACTTGAATTCTTTTACATTTACTTAGATTTGCCCTGTGAGCTAGCATGTGATGTATTTTGGAGAATAACCCGTGTGCAGCTGAAAAGAATGTGTATTCTGATTTTGTGGGGTGGAACTCCCTGTAAACATCTATTAAGTCCATTTGTTCAATAGCTTGGTTCAGTTCTAGAATTTCATTGTTAATTTTTTTTCTAGATGATCTGTCTATTTGTGATAGAGGGGTGTTGAGGTCCCCCACTACAATTATGTTATTGTTTATTTGGTTTTTCATGTCCATTAATATTTGTTTTGTATAGTTGGAGGCATTTGTATTTGGTGCATAAATATTTAGGATTGTCATCTCTTCCTCTTGGATTGTTCCCTTCACAAGGATGTGGTGACCATCTTTGTCTCTCTTAATTAGTTTTGGTTTGAAATCTACTTTGTCTGCAAATAAGATTGCTACCTCTGCTTTTTGCTGGGTTCCTGTGGCATGGAGAACTGTTTTCCATCCTTTTACATTCAATCTATGAATTTCATTTTGAGTTTGGTGTGTTTCTTCTATACAGCGTATTGCTGGGTTTTGCTTCTTAATCCATTCTGTCAGTCTGTTTCTTTTGATTGGTAAATTGAGGCCATTAACATTGATAGTTATAATTGAGAGATATTGACTCATCCTTGCCATGATGTTTAATTGTTGTTGGCTCTTTTATTTCTTATTTTTCCCCCTTTCCCTTTAGTGCCTTACCTTGCCTGGTGTCTTCTCTCTGTTGACCCTCATGGAGTTGTGACCTTCATTGTCTTTTTCTAGGATATTGCATAACATTGTTTGGAGTACTGGTTTGGTGTTCATGAAATTTCTCAAGTGTTCTTTGTCATGAAAGTATCTAATTTCCCCATCAATTTTGAAAGATAATTTTGCAGGATACAACAGTCTAGGTTGGAAGTTATTTTCTTTTAGGGCTTGAAATACTTCACTCCAGGCTCTCCTTGACTTGAGGGTTTGTGTTGAGAAATCTGCCATGATTCTGATGGGCTTTTCTTTGTAGGTGATTTGTTTCTTTTCTCTAACTGCCTGTAAAATTTTGTTCTTCTGTTGGGTTTCTGGGATCTTGACTGTTATATGTCTAGGTGTAGATTTTTTTTATCATGGCTGGGTGGAGTTCTACATGCCTCACTTATCTGTGTGTCCAATTCTCCACCTCTGTCTGGGAAGTAATAGTAGAAAACTTCTATTACTTCTGTGAACAGATTTTTTTATGTCTATTCTACTTTCTCCTGTGTTTTCATGGCCTCCTGTCAGTCCTATGTTATTCTTCTTTGCATCATCTAGCAGCTGTTGGATTGATTTTTCATGGTCCCTTACTATCTTTAAGAAATCTCTGTTTTCATGGTCCTTAGCCATGATCCTCTCTTCCATATCTGATATTCTGTCTTCAGATTCTCTTAGTCTGCTCTGCATACTTTCAATGGAGTTTTTAATCTCCTGAATATCTGTTTGAATCTGTTTCATGGATTCCATTTCTTTCTTATGTTGAGCGATCATGGTTTCCATTTCTTTCTTATGCTGGGCATTCATGGCTTCCAGCATGTTTCTGATCTCATCTATTTTCTTATCTTTTTCTGCTCTAGAGCCTCTAATCATGTCTTTCACTCTACTCACCATCTCTGTAGTTATCTGGGAGATTATTTCTGCTTTGAATTTTTCTAGAGCCTCATTCATCTGCTTTATTACTTCCTGTCCTATCAGTTCAGGGTGTCCAGGTGGTTGATTATCTGGCTTTTCTACCTCATGTCCCCCAGAATTTCCTTTCTGTGGCATGGAAGCCTGCGTTTGTGCCTTGCTTAAATGTCTTCTCATTTTTGTTTTTGGTACCATCCTTGGTTTAATTCCTGGGTTGATATTTCAGAATTGCTTAATGCAGGTATCTTTGTTGCTTGTGTTTAAAACCCTTGTGAAATGATTGGTTTTCAGAGGTGTTTTCCAGATACAGCTTGTGTTTAGGTTTTGAGGCTCTAATGACTCTGAGACTATTTTATTTTCCTTATACCAGGAAGGAAAACTGATTAGATCAATCACAACATGTTAGACCAAATGATACAATCAGCAATACCATAGCATCTAGCGCAGTTTAGAAAATGACAATTTGTGCTAGTTATTAATCTATCACATTTAACTATGTGAAGTATAATCCCCTGTGCCTCTGTAGTGTGGGATCAGGTAGCAGAAGCGCTGGAGGGAGGGCGGGGTGGGGGGGATGGAACTGGGCCTTGCAGGCACCCGCCAGGCTAAGCGGAGCACTGGATAGTTTCAGGGCTCCAAGCCGCTCCTGGGACCTCACCGTGGTGTGGTCAGGAACCAGGACACAGCTGAGGAGCTTCCCGCTGCTTGACTGACCCTCGGAGAGGAGTGCTGGATGGGGGTGGTTCTCCAAGCCGCTCCTGGGACCTCACTGTGGTGTGGGCAGGAACCCGGATGCAGTGGATGCAGCGGAGGAGCTTCATGCTGCTTGGGTGACCCTCGGAGAGGAGCGCTGGATGGGGGCAAGGCTCCAAGCCACTCCTCATTGGGTCGCTTTGGGTGTGGCTTAGAAGGGCTTATCTGACTCCCTTCATTTATTTCCCAGCCATCATGATATGAACACCTTTTCATCTGCTGTGCCCTCTGCCAAGCAATCCTCCCTTGGAGTTAGCCAACATGGACTGAAACTTCTACAAACTATGAGCCAGAATAAACCACTCATTCATTAAGATGTGGATGTTGGATAGTTTGTCCCAGCAGTGAGGAAAGTGACTAAGATGCTCCTCTAGGTTTGGGACATTTTCTTTTATTGTTTCTTTTAATAACCTTTCTACCCCTTTCACAAGTCCTTATTGAACTCCAGTAACCCAAACTTTTGATACTGTCTCAAAGTTCCCCTAAGGATTCTTCATTCCTCTTCATTCATTTTATTTCTTCTCCAACTGTTTATTTTCAATAGCCTGTCTGAATTCACTGTTTCTTCTGTTTAATCTGTCTTGCTGTTGATGCCTTCTATAGCATTTTTAACTTCACTGAGTATATTTTTCAGCTGAAGAACACTTTTTAAACTGGGTGTAATAGTGCATGTCTCTAATCCCAGCACTCATGAGGCTGAGGCAGAACAATCACTAGGAGTTCAAGACCAACCTAGGCTCATAGAGACTTCAAGGCCAGCCTGAATTACATAGTAAGACCCTGTCTCAAAACAAAACAAAGGGCTGGGAATTTAGCTCAGTAGTGCCACGCCTGCCTCACAAGTGCAAGGTCCTGAGTTTGATCCCTGGTACTGGGGAAAAAAAATTTTTTTTTTTAAATTGCTTTCATCTCTTTGTTAAGTTTCTCTGTTAAAGCCTTTTTAAAAAAAATTTCTTTGTGTTTTCCAGAAGCTCATTGAGTTTCATTAAAGAAGCTGTTTCCAGTTCTCTCATTTCTCCCTACTCATTACTGTCTGAAGTTGTGGTTTTTCTGAAAGCTCCTGATGTTTGCTGGTCTCAGCATTGAAGGATTAGATTTTCCAGTCTTGCTAATCTGCCTTTCTGTTGTCCATATCTTTCCAGAAATTCTAAAAAGGCTGCTTATTTTTTCTGACCCTATAGTTACTTCCACAATTTCGGTGTGGAATGGCACCCACATCCAGATTTCCTGGAAGCCTGCTATTGGTTTATTGTTTCTATTTCACTTCTAAAGGGCAATCCAAGCCCAAATTTATTCCAAATACACTATTAGTATGGTGTTCAGAGAGAACTAGGAAAGTACCTAGGAAGAGTACTCTTCCTTGGCCAATATAGACTCAGATCTTGTCTGCAGTTATCAATCTGTAGTTACATGCTGCAGGATTCTGTCTGGTTGTGGGCAGAGTCACCATGGGTGAACCAGCCCTAGGTATCTATGTCACAGTTGTGGCCACCAATGCCACCAATCTGAGTTAGACTCTGAGCCCCTAACCTCTCAAAATTAGCACAACACTGGTGTAGGAGTAAGGCCCACACTGCTGCCTATTGCTGAAGTGGACTTCTAGCTCAGGATCACTGCAACAAATCACAAGTGCTTCTATCTGGAAGAGAAATCTGACAGACTGGGGCCATAATGTCTTCCCCTGATACTGGAGCTGTTCCAGAGACTGCAGGTGGCCACAGTGAGGCCTAGGATTGGGATCATTAGGATCTGGCCACTATTAGGTTTTACCAGCCCAGCAAAGTCCTAGAGTAGTGCCTTGTGCTTACTACTTCATCCTACCATCAATAAATTGGGTTGTGCACCATGCTGTGCTACCAGAGCTGAAGTAGCATATGTCAAGGCAGTTCCTTAGTTACCTATGCTGATGTTGAGCTGATCATGCCTGAGTCTCACAGCCATAAAGACCTGCCAAGTCATATCCATACCCCACTGGCAGTGAAGTAGGCTGAAATACAAATCACTGGGGCAAATATCTCTCCCCGGAGCCATGATAGTTGCAAAATACCATCTGTGAGAAATAGCCTGGCAATAGCTGTACTGTCAAGAGATTGGAGAATGAGTAGTGGGCACAGTCCATTGATCATCAAGATTTATGCTAAGCAGATACCACTGCCCCAGAGGGCCAAGGAGGTGAGCCTCTCTGGCCTCCATACCACCACCCCCGAATGCTGAGGAGGTGAGCCGCACAGGCACCAGAATGCCCTGCCCATCCCCAGTGGTGCAGAGCCATTATCTACATCCACACCACAGAGTTGCAGGGGTCATAAAGGACATTGTTCTGAGCTTGAGAAGATAGAGTAGAAGTGAACAACAGAAAAAGGGCCTCTCTGAGGGCCCTTGATGGAAATTAAATCCCACTGGAAAAGTAAAGAAAATCTCTGCAATAAAGGCACACCAGACCACCTTAGTTGGGGGAGCAGCAGTGTGGACCAGAGCAACACCGTTGCAAGCAGATCCCAGCCAGGGCTCTACCCCAACCCCAGAGGCATGGGCACACTGGCCCAAGCCAAGGACTCGCCTGGAAAAGAGCTGTACAGGCACACAAGCAACAGCCAGAGGTTCACCAGAATACCATCAGTAAGTGTGCAAGACCCTAGCCAGGAGCTTGCTCACACAACAGGAACTTGGGTGCACAGCCCCCAGCCAAAGACCCTCCCAGACAACAGCTACATAGGGGTCCTAGACAGTGGCACACCTAGATATCATCCTAAGTGTGCACAGGCCCCAGCCAGAAGCCCACACAGACAACAGGTCAGCTCAGGGATCCATAAGGCCACCTTTCTGAACCCAGGAATTAGTGTACTGGTGAGCAGCAGAGAAAAGGCAGCTCTGTGGCTTGCTGAGAATTGAAGACCACTGGGTGGGCAAAAAGTTGCCTCAACAAAGGCACAGCAGGCTGCATCTGTTGAAATGAGAAGACATGTAAACAAGCCTCAACACCAGGCTTCCAGATCACCTAAGGCAACCCCAAAGGGAAACAAGATGGAACAATCTGATACTCAACCACCTGGGCTCCCTGAACTGGCAACAAAAGAGGATCTGGGAAAAAATGAAATCAGAAATAATTTCTCACATAACAGTAGTGATTGTGCCCATAGTGCAAGACATGATTAATAAATCTAGAGGGGACGCAGATAAAAAAAAAAAAGAGCTGAGGAACATGATGGAATCCCAACATAGGAAACAAACACAATCCATAAAACAGATGCAAACAGATTTCCAGGAGATTAAAAACTCCAGTGAAAGTTTACACAGCAGAATGAGCCAATGTGAGAGCAGAATTTCAGATATAGAAGATAAGATTGCAATTAGTGACCAGGAAAAGTTTCTTTAAAATAGTAAGGGACCATGAGAAATCAGTCCAGCAGCTGCTAGACAATGCAAAGAATAACATAAGACTGATCAGAGTCAATGAAGAAACAGGAGAGAGTGCAGATGACATAAAAAAAAACTGTTCACAGAAGTGATGGCAGAAAACTTCCCAAGCAGGAGAAAAGAATTTGACATACAGATAAGGGAGGCATATAGGACATCAACTAGCCATGATCAAAAAAATCTACACATAGGCATATAATTGTTAGGATTCCAGAAACCCAACAGAAGAACAAAATTCTACAAGCAGTTAGAGAAAAGAAACAAATCACTTACAAAGGAAAGCCCATCAGAATCACAGCAGACTTCTCAACACAAATCCTCAAGGTAAGAAGAGCTTGGAATGATATATTTCAAGCCCTAAAGGAAAACAACCTCCAACCCAGATTGATGTACCCTGCAAAATTATCTTTCAAAATGGATGGAGAAATAAGATACTTTCATGACAAAGAGCACCTTAGAAACTTCATGAACACCAAACTCCAAAAAATTTTAGACAATATCCTAGGAAAAGTCAAGGATCACAACTCCAGGAAGCACAGCAACATGAATCCACTGGGGATGACAAGAAATTAAAACAAAGGGAGAGAATTCAACCAAAAGAAAAAGTCATGACAATAATTAGTCAATACATATCAGTTATAATATCAATGTTAATGGGCTCAATTCAATCAAAAGAAATAGACTGGCATAATGGGTCAAGAAGCAAGATCCAACAATATGCTGCATACAAGAAACCCAATTTAAAAAGAAACTCATAGTCCAAAAGTTAAAGGGTGGAAAACAATTCTCCATGCAATAGGAACCTGAAAAAAAGCATGAGTAGCTATCCTCTTTGCAGATCAAGTGGATTTCAAAATCTGAAACACTTCTGGTCCCAAGAATTTCAGATAAGGGACAGTCAATCTGTATGTAAAAATCTATTTTGAACACGTGTTTTCTGTGCTCACTTTGGCATTACATATACTAAACATGTGTTTTCATTTCTCTTAAGTAAAAACTTAAGAACAGAAACTGTTGGTTCTAACAGTAATACAAGCAATTTCTATATTGTTTTCCAAAATGGTTTTATCATTTTACATTCACATTAGCAGTATTACAAAGTTCTAACTGGTTCACACCTAAGCCAACATTTGTTCTTTTAAAACTTTTAACTTCTTCTCCCTAATGAGTGTATAATTCAATCTTGTTACTGTACTGATTAGTATTTTTCTGATTCTAGTGTTGCACACCTTTCCTTGTGCTGTACTGGCTATTTATCATCTTCTTGCATCTACTTTTTAATTGGGTTGTCTATTAAAGAGCTGTAAGAGTTCTTTATATATTCTGGTCATAGGTTATATGTATTATAAATATGTTCTGGTTAAAGACTACTTTTTCTTTTTCTTTTTTTTTTTTTGCTACTAGGGATCGAACTCGGGACCTTGTGCTTGCACGGTAGGTGCCAGAACCACTGAGCTAAATCCCTGGCCCTACTTTTCATTTTCTTAACTATGTCTTTTAAAGTTTTAAATTTTGAAGGAATCTCATTTATCAATTTTTTTCTTTTATACATCATGTTTTTTGTATCCTAGGAAATTCTTGCCTACCCTAAATTCATGAACATTTTCCCTTATAATTTCTTCTGAAAGTTTTATAGTTTTAGCCTTTCATGTTTAGGTTCATAGATCCTTTCAAGTTATTTTTTGTATGGAAATAAAGGGTTGAGGTTAATCTTTTACATATGGATACCAGGTATTCTAGTACCACTTGTTGAAAACATCTTTTCCTCTGCTCTTGAGTTTATGTTCTATAAAATGTTAATGTTAAATAGTCTTTCAAAAGTCAGTGGACCATATATGTGTGGTTCTATTTCTAGATTCTCTTTTTTGGGGGGAGACTGCACTATCATATTTATTAGAAGGTTGGATTTCAGTGTGCTGCAGACATTACAGAATAAATACCTGTGCCTTGAGAACAGGAAGTCCACAATCATCCAAAGTGCTCACTACAGGAAGGTGCCGCATCAGACACCAGGCAGGGACCCAACTTGGGCAGCCCTTCTCCACTGACCTCAACAAGGGCTGTGCTATTGTTTTTATTTTATTATTTCCTTTATTTCTCTTTCTTATTATTTATATCATTATTATTTGCTTTTGTTGTGGTCACTATCATTGGCCAAGTTCCTTTTCTCCTTTCCTGGACATGAGGTTCCTGTCTGTAGATTCCACTTTGAGGCTGAAGGTGCCAAAAGCTGCTTGAGAAGTGGCCTTTGACCTCCATCTGGGAAGATGGCGAGGAGCAGGGAGGAGAGAAATCATTATTGGTTTTTAAAAAGAGTAAAAAAAAAGAAAAAAAAAAAAGTCCCACAATCTATAGATCATTCCTTAATCAGTGATCAAACTGCCCAAAAGAAAAACAGGAGGGAGAAGCAGGCCAGCAGGCACTGGGCCTTCCTCCATGGGGAGCGAGAGGGGGTGCCCAAGGCTTCAGGGCAAACCAAGGTTCCTTCCAGCCCCAGGGGTGAGGGGGAAGGAGTAGAAGAAAAAGGGGAGACAGAGAGAGCTGTGCCATCACGTATTCCCAAATCTAGGGCCACCCAGGCCAGCTCCCGCTGCCACTTCCATGTTCATAATAAAAAAAAAAAAAGTCAAAAACAAAGGCCCCGACAAAATCCAGAAGGCAAAGCTCTGGGGAGTGTGTGAGGAAGGGGGAGAGGAGGTGGAAGGGCAGGTCTCTGGATGCCCAATTCCCAAGCCACCAAGGCAGGGGAGGGTCCCCAGCATCCGCCACTGTGGCGTGGCATTAGTTCGTCACGTAGTGTTTGGTGGACGGCTGCCCACACACCCTGTAGAAATCCTGGTGGCCAGACTGCTGGGAGGCATCAAGCCAGTCTCTCAAGGCCAGGCCGGGAAGGGACTGGGGCACGAAGGGCGCGGGCAGCAGCGAGTGCAAGTAGTCCTGGGAGGGCACTGTCCAGGGGAAGTGGCCGGAGCAGGGGTAGGGCTGGTGACTGCGGTGGTTGGCCAAGGAAGAACAGTATCAGTTGTCCACGGAATAGACGAGAATCTTGCAGCCGCCTTACTGGGGGAGCATGGGCTGCTGGGTGGCAGAGCCATTGGGGTACTGCTACAGGGGGAACACGGGACTCGAGTGCACTGGCTGGGCACCGCCTGACAGGCCCACCAAGTGCTGCGTCGAGCTGCAGGGCCCCAGGGGCTTCCCAGGCTGCCCTTCACCACTGGCTGTGCCTGCTGCCCCGTACTGGCTGCCCACAGGGCCCGAAGACGTCTCCAGGAAACTAGCCTCGGGAATGGGTGTTGAGTGCTTGTGCTTCTCCACCCTAGAGCCGCTCACACCACAGGGGTGCAGGGGGACGCTCTGCAGGAAAGGCACCGGCGTGCTGAAAGGACCTTACAGCATCTTCCACAGCTGCTTCTGCTTCTTGGCCACCTCGTTCAGGAAGAGCTTGGAATTCAGTGGCCGATCTTAGAGGGAAGAGAAGCTGCTGCCCATGCAGCTCTGGGTCCTGTCCATCAGGATCTTCACGGACTTGGTGTTCTTCATGAAGCTGATGTCCTCTGTGTTATCTAAGAGCAGCTGCAAGGAGCCAAGCAGCTTCTTGGCCTCCTGCATGCGCTCCCTGAGCTGCACAGCCTGCACTACAGAACTTGGCCTGGGCCTTGTCCAGGGCCTCCACCATCTGCTGGAGGTTCTCAACTAGATTCTCTGTTTTATTCCATTGATCTAATGTCTTTCCTTATGCCAACATTGCCTTGATTACTGTAGCTTTAGAAGAAGTCTTAAAATTAGGTAATAAATGTCTTCCAACACTGTTAAAAAAAAAAAAAGATTTATGCTAAGCAGGGGTGCACCTGAGTCTTACAACTACAGAGCCCTGCACAATCTCAAGAGGAGGGCTGATGTGCCTTACGCCCAATTCAAGGCCAGAAATCACGCAGGCCACAACTCCAGACCACCCACTAGTCCACAGGTCCTTAACTGATTCCTGGGCTGGTCTAAAAGCTCTGTCTGGACTCTCTAGCCTGTGTACAGACCTTCAGTTTCTACCAGATGCTGGATCTTAACAGGAGGTCTGGTATACTAGTCTCTAAAACAAAACCCTGTACTAGCTTTTGTGTCCTGAATCCCAATGAGTAGAGTTCTGCTTTCCATTTTGCCATGGAAGGTGGAGAGATGGTTGATGCTGTCAGCTCTGTGACCTAATGGAGTTTTCACAGCTCAGACTTCAAGTATTAGGCTGGCAGCAGGGATCAGGGACTTTATGTAACACTGGATTTCTCTATTCCAGAACTAATACTGGATATCTGAGACCCAGGCTTAATGGAAGGGTAATATAGGAAGTGAATATTTTATATGATTCCTTTTTCTCTCTTCTTCTGTGCGTGCGTGTGTGTGTGTGTGTGTGTGTGTGTGTGTGTGTATCGGGGATTGAACAGAGAGCTTTCACACTGAGGTACATCCCCTGCCTTTTTTTGCTCTTGAGACAAGTTCTCACTAAATCTCTACATTTCCCATGCTGGGCTTGAATTTACGATCCTCCTGTCTTACTTCCCAGAGTGCTGGGATTACAGGAATGTGCCACCATGTTTGGCCCTCTCTTTTCTTTTAACTATCAATTATTTTTATTGTTTTAGTTGTTGCCCTGGAACTTGCTATATACTTTAAAAACTAATCCAAATACTCTTTTAAAAAACACTGTATAGCTTGTACAATTAATACAAGTACCTTATAACAACATAGTTGTCCTAGTCACTTTCTCATCACTGAAACAAAATATCTGACACCCACAATTTAAAAGAAGAGAAGTTTTGGGGGGGTTTAGAGGTTTCAGAGTACAGTTAGCTGTCTCCAAGGCTATTTCAGGGTCTGGGCAGAGGAAAGCTGCCCATATCATGGTTCCCAGTAAGTAGAGAGTAAAGGCAAGAGTCAGAGAATGAGATACAGTATATTCTTCCAGGTCATGCTCCAAGTGGTCCACCCCTTCCAACTAGACCCCACCTCCTAACAACATGTCAGGATCCCCATAATCCCCATAATCCAATCACCTTCCAAACATATGAGCCTTTTGGGGACATTTTAGATCTAAACCTTAATAATTATGTTCCAAATTCCTCCCTCTGGTCCCTTGTATCACTGATGTCACTCATTTCACTTGTCCACATGTTATCTTGCTATCTTACACGGGGGTTTTTTTGGCAGCTAAATGTGGATACACAATTATTTTAAAAGAAAAACCAAAAGGAGAACTGTTTTAGAAATGTTATGTCTTGCAAGAAAACTCAAGTATATTTAAGAAATGGAAGAGATAAAAGTACCTTATAACATAAAATTCACACTGTCTAATATCGACTGAAGCAGAAGAATATAACCATGATGAAGAGAAATATCAATCAGTGAATGGCACATAGGATATAATTAAAAGATAAGGACATTTAATTGCTGAGAAACATATACTCTATATACCCAAAGAGGTAGAGGAAAATACAAGTATATAAAGAAGAAATATGAAAAATATTAAAAAGCCCTAAATCAAATTTCTAGAGATTAAACAAAATATAATGTCTGAGATGAAAAATGCATTGATAGGATTAACAGCAGAATTGAATCTACAGAAGAAAACATTACTAGACTCAAATATGTGCTATTTAAAATAAAACAAAAGAATAAAAAATGGTAACAGATTTAGTAAGCTGTTGGCCAACTCCACATTACCTAATCCATATGCAGTAGGGGTCCCAGAAGGAGAGGAGAAAATGGATGGTTCAGAAACAGTGTTGGAATAAGTAATTCCAAAGTTTTTCCTAATTTGATGAACAATATAAAGCTATAGATCCAAGAAGCTTAATGAACTTCAAGAACAAGAAATATGATAACAATATACAAACTACATCATAGCTAAAGTTTTAAAACGGGAAAAATTTCATGTTAGCGTGTTGAACAAATATAGGAGTAAAACAGACTTCTTCATATAATACAAACTGTAAGGCAGTAGAAAAATTTTAACTGCTGAAAGAAAAACCATCAACTGAGAATTCTATTCCCAATAGAAATATCTTTCAAACATGAAGGTGAAATAAAGATTTATTTAAATCAATAAAAACCAAACAAGTTCAATACCACAAAAAAAGTACTATAAGAAATGTTGCAGAAAGTCCTTCAGAAACAAGTAAAATAATACTAAGGGAAATCTGAATTACTCAGAAGAAAATATTTAGTTCATTTTAAAATCTCTTTAAAAAATAATGACTGGTAAAATCCCAAATATTCATTGAAGGGTAAGTGAGTGAGTACAAATTGTGACATATACACACAGTGGAATTTTCCTTGGCAATAAAAAGAAATGACTGCCTGACATACAACATGGAAGAATCCCAAACTAGTCATGATGAGTGAAGGAAGCCAAACAAAGCAGATCTAAACTACATTATTGCTCTTATGTAAAAATTCTAGCATGGTTTTGGGCTACAAAACTTCTGACTATACTCCAATGGTTCCCCTAAGATTTTTGAGTTGTGAATATCCTTTGGTAATTCTTTTTCTGTTTAAACAAATTAATCAAGTAAATCAACATTTAGTTAGTTGACAGACCAACTTGTGTGCTAGCTAGGATTACATAAACAATGATAAAGAAGAGACAGAGTTGATTATAAAAGCAGGCAAAGTATTTTTATATTTTAACTACTTGATAATTTTTAAAATCCAGTGCTTATTTTTGTATTATGTTCAGTGTTTATTTTTTCATAGAATCATTCTCTGTGATACAGGCATAATAGTAATTTTATATTCTTAGAATTGTATAGTATATTAAAAGGGCTGTTTGACAAGACCAGTTTACCAAGTATTAAGCCAAATCTTCATTTACATTCTTCTATAGAGCTGTGGCCAATGACCATGAGAAAAATAAACTTACAAAAGACATTTTTAGTAAATCATCACTGTACAATTAATAGTTTATACAAGTAATACAATAAATCAAGTCTTAAACACACTAGGAAATCAGCAAATTTTTTTTAAATGTATAAATTTTCACATTTGGCAATCTTCCTATAAAATAAAGAATGGTCATTTCCCTTTCACGTTGCTCATTGTTTTAAGGCTGAATTTTTTTAGAATGTTACATTTTCTCTATATGATACAGAGTTCAACATCTGGGTTAAACCACCAATATAATTCAGAGTAGCTATAGGAAAAAAACATTTTAGCTATCATACGCAAAAAATGAATAATATAAGAATCTAGGTGTTCATCAAATCATTGAAAAGTTAGAGAAGTAGACTCTAAGCTTGGTCTATAAGTTATGATTTTCCTTGTAAGACCAACAAAAAGACACACCAGGGGAGCAACTGCCTTTGCGAAAGTCAGAAATAGAATAAGAAGACCACTGCCAATCAGCTGCTGAACTTAAGAACATACTGTTATAAGTGAGGTCAGGATTCTATCACACCACCTCTTGACACACAAAAATCTGTGACTGGACTCTGAAACATGGCTTTTAAAAGCATATATGGTCTGTACTGCAATATCAGCAAAGAAGCAGACAAATGGCTTTCATTCCATTTTCAAAATCATTTGCCAGACTCTGTGAAGCTGAGCCACTATGCAAAAAGGCCAAGTACCCTAAGACCATGCCCAAGCCCCTGAAACCCACGTCTCCTGAAGCTGCCACCATTAAGAATCTTGGGCAGGGGATTTATCTCAGTGGCACTGTGCCTGCCTTGCAAGAGCAAAGTCCTGAGTTTGATTCCCCGGTACCAAAAAAGAAAAAAGAACCTCAAGTGACTCAGTCTTTATGTCCCTGGATCCCAAGTGAGTAAAGAAGTCTCCCAAGGATTCCAAGCCTCAGCCATTTCAACCATCTCAAAGAGTGCCCTGGACATCATAGAGATTAGACATCACCTTGCCCTACTCAAAGTCCTGGTCCACAGAATCTTTGAGCACAATAAAATTTTTATTTTATATCAACTTTTGGAGTGTTTTTTTAATGGAGGGGTTTGTAATGCAAGAAATATCATAGATGTTTTATGGGTTTCTACAAGTATTTCTGAACTGTTTTTAAAGAGAACAGTACTCTATTATGTAATATATACCACAATATATCTAAAATTTTAGGTAAAATTATAGCTGGTTTCTATAATAACTAATAATACAGTGACTGTCTTTATTAAATAATTTTTTCTTTGCTATTTATCATTATTTCTTTGTCATAAATTTCCAGAATGTGTGACCTAAGATTAAATTTCTAAGTATTTTATACCAATTCATATTATATATATATATATAAAATACTTAACATAGTAAAGAAAAATATTAAAAAAGAATTCGCTTTAATTTTTTTAATTCACCTTTAAAATTATCCTTTAATTATATAAGGCCTATTGAAAGCTGAAGAATATGGCCCAATTCATATATATATATATATATATATATATATATATTTAACATGATAAAGAAAAATATTAAAAAAGAAAATTCATTTTAATTTTTTTTAATTCACCTTTAAAATTATCCTTTAATTATATAAGGGCTATTGAAAGCCGAAGAATATGGCCCAAACTCTGTGGTTCCAATGTGTAATAGTGTCAACAAGACCTCATGAGGCAAAAGTGAACAGCTAGAGGAAATTTGTCCATCACAACAGGTAGAGGGAGAAAAATAAAAGCAAGATAGATGATAGGAAAAGGTAGATCTTTTAAAGATGGGAAGGGGACTTAGGGATAGAGGGAGAGAAGAGGGAGGAAAGAGAAAGGGGAAGTACAAAGAATTAAGATGCAACATGCATATGTATCAACTCCTTACAATGCATGTATTCATTATGTATTGCAAACATGTACTAAAAAGAAAGCATGTTAAGTAATCTGTTAATTGATTTCACTCTGCTATAAACTGAAATAAAGCATATGGACATGAAACAGCAACCAAAGATGGTAACAGCTGGAGAAGAATCCTGTAGCTTTGGTTCAGGAATTCCAAAGAGTTCTAGGGCTGGGGATTTAGCTCAGTGGTTCCGATGCCTGTCTCTCAAGCACAAGGTCCCAAGTTCGAACCCCCGTACCAAAAAAAAAAAAAAACAAGCTTTAAGCCCTTGAACATGATATCATGTCTGTGGAAAGAGCAGTTTTTTCTAATGAGCCCAGTATGAGTGTGTTGTAATTTATACCCTTAAAGTTGTCAGTTCCACCTATTGCCCTTGGTGTGACAGAGAAAGAGAGATAGTCTTTTTTTTTTTTGTACTGGGGATCAAACTTGGGACCTTGTGCTTGCTAGGCAGGCGGTGGAACCACTGAGCTAAATCCCTGGCCTGTGGAGAGGTAGTCTTGACTTCAGCTTGCCCATGATAACTCATCATGAGTTATTTCTGGCTTTCCATCTGGGTTCTGAAATCTGTGTCAAAATGGAAGATGATTGGTTTCAAAAGGCTTGGATGTCAATGTGCGTTACATCACCCTCCTAAATCCTACTACTAAGTATGTCTTCAAAATTGCTACCCATTCCCTAATACTTTAGCTGACCCTGTGGCCCAGTGTTTAATCATAAAGACACTGAGAAAATCTGGTTTAGAATCCTGCCTACTTGCTTACCACTTAGGTAATAGAAGAAATTTTTCTGAACTCTTTTTTTTTCTGATTCGGTTTCCTCATCTGCAATATCAGGATAATAATAAAAGCACCTACACTGCAGGGATGTCATTAAGAATAAATGAAATAGGGCCAGGGATTTAGCTCAGTGGCACCATGCCTGCCTCGCAAGCGCAAGGTACTGAGTTTGATCCCCAGTACAAAAAAAAAAAAGATTGAGTGAAATAATATGTATAAAGTGCCCACCATTTAAATATTTAATAAACATTAATTCATTTTTTAAAAATAGTAAAACATACCAGCATATAAAATGATAACAATTCTTACCCTTGACTAGCTGCAAGGGAATCTGGGACAAGTATATTTTAGCCTTTCAAATTTTTCAAGACATAAAGGCTGTAATAGAGTATGGACTGAGTGCCTGTTCTACATGTTCAACATAACTATTAAGCATTCTTCTCCCATGTAATTCTCTGTCCTTTGAATGACCAGAGAAGCACATTTCAAAATGCATTCTGATATTACAGAACTGTGAGGTAATGTTACAAATGCAATTCAGTAATTTGTACAACTAGTAAAGTGGCAGAACTGGAATTTGAATCCAATCAATTTGTATCCAGAGCCAGTATTTAATTACCATTCCTAACTGCACAATAAGATGTTCCTGTTCTATATTTAACGTTGAACCACTAAATGTATTTCCAAAACTTAAAGTGTTGTATATTCAAGTTATGTGACAAAATGTCCAATACCAAACTTATTTCATATTGCCATTAAATTATATAATATATACAGAGATATAGAGTAAATTTCAAACTATATTAGTCAAATAAGAAAAATGCATTTAACTTAAATATTTGTTGAAAATTTTGGATAAATCTGAAACTGACTACTTCTTAAAATAGCAAGGATTTAGCCATATTCATGTGATTTAGAAAAAAATTCTTGTGCTTCTGCTTCACATGTTAATCTACACTTTTGAATTTCCTTATGTGAAGATTTGTAATAAATATACTGCCTTCCCCCGCTTGGTACAGACCATGTAAATGGACACTGCACAAGTCCAACTTCTCAAAGTTGCAGTTCTGGAAAACGTCTTTCTAGTGCTGATGTTTCAAAAGTAAATCGCTGGGCTCCTGGAAGACCACCATTTCGAAAGGCACAGTCAGCTGCTTGTATGGAGATTTCTCTACCAGTTACAGCAGAAGGTAGGTTGAACATATCAATTTTTGTGAATAAAGTTCAATGTACCACAGTAGCAGATGGTGGGAGACAAGCTATGAAAGTCACATTTATAGGCAGTAACTGAGAGCTTGGTAAGGCTACCACCACGATGAGAATTAGCTGAGGGATGAAAAGAAGAAAGTAGGAATACTTACTATATTTTATTTCATGGAAAATTAGTCTAGGGAACTTATGTCTCTTTCTATACAAATAGTTATGAGACACATTTGCACCTATCCAGAGGGGAAGGAAAGTGAAGGTACTAAAAAGAAAAATATAAGGAATTTGTACCCTACAGCAATTAAAAGAACAGTACAATTTCACTAAAACTTGACTGAAATTAGTGAGGTTATGCTTGTCCAAGTGTGCACATGTACAAGTGTTGATAATCCAGAGAATATGAAACCATTCTGTTTCCTTTGAGCGAGCTGAAACTCAAGTGATCAGAAAGATTACCACCATAGATAGGATGGCATAGTCTTCAGCTTTTTATTTGGCCATCAGCAAAGTTGGAATGGGATTTGGATTCAAGGTAGGCAGCTTGATACCCATTCAGAGAGATAATATTTGCATTTTGGCTTCGTATAGACTTTGATTTTTATAGCTGTAATATAATGTGTTTATCACAGAATATTTATGATCTAAACTTTCATGTCAGTAGCCACAATAGTGTCACTAAGTGGGAAATTCCAAGAAATCATTAAGAACATTTTTGACAATTGAAAGATAGGAAAACAGTACAACTTATTAAAAATTCTTATAACTTTGACTATTTAGATTGAATATATTTTCCAGGTTAAGGAATTTTAACTAATATGTGAGGTAATGTAGAAAAAGAAAAAATGATAAACTGAAACTCAGGAGACTGAAGGCCTAGTCTTAGCTCTGCCTAATTTTAAGATTTATACTTCCGGACTTCAACTTCTCCATTTTCTAAATAAGCTGGTGAGCTTTATAAACTACCTTCTAGATCAATTAATGAATGAAATTCTACTTTCTGTTCATAATTTTAGTCTTCATATTTTAAACTGACTTCACTTATTTTGGAAATATACTAATATTTAATTTTTATCTTTACATTTTCCATAGAAAACCGAGAGAATTCCTATAATCGTTCTAGAAGCTCTAGTATCTCCAGTATTGACAAAGACTCAAAAGAAGCAATTACAGCATTATACTTTATGGAATCCTTTGCACGAAAAAATGACTCTACCATCTCCCCTTGTCTATTTGTTGGAACTAGTCTGGGAATGGTGTTGATCTTTTCCCTAAACCTACCAATATCAGATGAACAAAGGTTTACAGAACCAATCATGGTACAGCCAAGTGGTAAGAGTTTTTATTCATTCACTCCCTCATTCTTTTATCAAATTTAGATAAAAGGTATTGATAATTTGGGGTTTTGTCTTTCTTTACTTTTTTGTTAGTGCATGTTTATGATGTATAATAAATGTTTTTATCATGGAAAATTGGTATATATACATATTGCATCTTGACCTTTTTTATTTTCCCTCATCCCCCTTCCCCTGCACTCTCATATCCATTTCCTGTATTAATGTGGAATAAAAACTGCATTATGTGCCATAAGAACTGAGAGTTTCATAAATCATATATTATTCCAATATTTGTCATGTTGTGGCTTACCTGTCCTTCAGGGTAAAACAGTAGAATCATTTCTATGGTAGTAAATTGTGCAACTGATAACCTTAATGCCTTAAGAAATAAGTTCTGAAAAACACTGAGGAAAACCTTAATGGAAAAATTAAATTTATTTTTAATGAATTGAAGTGTTTCTCCAAAGTTCTATGCCAGATTGGAGCCTGTGAGTGTTTTTACATCATCCTTGAAGAACTCAGAACAATTAAAGAAGACACTGTCTGACCTAATACAGATTTCTAAAATCTTTTACAATCGTCTCATCTTGTTTCAAAGATATATCACACAATATCTCTTTTATTCTAGTGCCTGGAGAATTTAATCTGTTTTAAGTGTTCTTGCTAAGGTATATGTTATATTATTTTCCTATTTGAGTTTTCTTTTTTTCCTTTCAAAGAAAGGATGAGTATGACTCCCCTTGTGTATTGTTTGGCTTTCCAACTGCTGGCACAAAATGTCTGACATACACAACTTAAGCTAGGAAATAGGTTATCAGGCTCATAATTTCAGAGGTTTCAGTCCCTGGTTGTCTAGCTCCAAGGTAAACATCATGGCAGAAAGTCATAGGGGAGCAAAGCTGCTCACTTTATGGCAGCCAGGTAGAGCTCTAAGGGAAGAATACTAACAAGGGATAAAACCTCCAGAGGCACAACACCAATGACTGACCTCCTCAAACTGGACACTACTTCCTGGAAGCATATTCAACTATGAACATCAGTGTATTAGTCTGCTCATGAGTATAGCACCCCTATGGTCCAGTCACCTCTCCAGGAGTCTCTTTGTCAAGTCAAGCGGGGGGTGCTTCTGGTGCCCACGCAGCTCACCTTCTCTGCTCTAGGAGCTTGGGATGGTGGTGGGGGAGCTTCCTTCCAGGTGCTGGGACTGGCTCAGCTTCTCTGCCCTAGGAGCTTGGGATAGCGGCGGGGGAGCTTCCCTCCTAGTACTGGGACCAGCTCACCTTCTCTGCCCTAGGATCTTGGGATGGCAGTGGGGGAGCTTTCTTCCAGGTGCTGGGACCAGCTCAGCTTCTCTGCCCTAGGAGCTTGGGATGGTGCCGGGGGAGCTTCCTTCCAGGTGCTGGGACTGGCTCACCTTCTCTCTTCTCTTTTCTACTTAATGAAGCCCTAGATGAAATCAGCAACCCTCATTACTTTTTTTTTTTTTTTTTGGTACCAGGAATTGAACTCTAGTCTTTGTACTTGCGGAGCAGGTGGCAGAACCACTGAGCTAAATCCCAGACCCTGGACTCATTACTTTCAATACCGCTTATACTCTGATGAAACATATACTTATATTTATAGTCTGAACCTACCCTCAAATTTCTGACACAGATATCTAGCTATTTGAAATCTATATAGATGTCTTATAAACATCTCAAAATTAACATGTGAGAAACTTAGTTCCTGATAGTCCTATCCTTTTTCCCAAAGTCTTTCTGACATCTATTAATGGCAGTTCTATACTTCAAGCTCTCAGAACAAAAACATTGTTGTCATCCTTGTCTTTCTTTCACACCCTATCAAATAGTGGCTTGACCTTCACAATATACTCAGATTCTGACATTTCTCACCATCTCTATTTTTACCACTTGGTTCAAGCAAGCCTCTGTTTCTCACCTGGATCATTATGCTATCCTCTTTATTGCTCTCCTTCTTTCCAACCTTGATATCCTTTAGGATGTACCCAACAGAAAGAGTGATCCTGTTAAATTATATCACTCCTATTATCAAACCTCTCATCTCATTCCAAGTAAAAAGTCTAAGAAAATCTGTAACGTGCCCTACAACATCCACCTACATAACGGTGCTGCTTTATTTCTTTGATTTCATCTCCTATGAGTCTTCCCTTTGCCATTCTAGAAAATTAAGATCTATTAAGAGTCTGATATTTTACTCTGTGTGCAAGATAAGTTAGATTTCCAGCTGCATGGATGCTGACAGAAGACATGAGATTCTGGGATCAGAGAAAAAAGATATTAGTAATAGCAGTCATAGAAAAGCAGTATTTTGTTCTGGTTTCCTGAGCTTTTATGCCAACGGGATAATGCAAAGAATCCTTCCCTTTTGCATTAGTCTACTGTAGGAAACAAAGCAGCTGTTTTGGCAAGGGCAACTCATTGAGAAATTGTCATTTTCATGCAGACACCTATAAGCATTGAGAATAAGTAAGATGGCTTCCAAAATATGTTTCTTATCTTTTACTTTGTTTAGTTGGTTGATTGGTTTTTTAAGACAGTTTTTCACTAGCTAGTCTAAGTTGGCCTCAAATTTGCTTATGTAGCCCAGCAGTCTGGCTTTGAATTTGCAATCCTCCTGCCTCAGTATCTTAAGTGCTGAGATCACAGGGATGTACTACCATGCACAGTTTCTTTTTAGCCATGTTAGGCCTTCTCTAAATCAAGGATGTGAAGGTATTTATATAGTCATGCATTACTTAATGACAAGGGTACATTGTGAAAAATGCATTACCAGGTGATTTTGTCATTGTATAAGCATCAAAGAGTGTACTTATACAATTCTAGGTGACATATGTCACTCATTCAATGTGATCTCAGGTACAACCAACAGACATGATAACATGAAATGTATGAGACTGCCACTGGTGTAACAGAGCACACTGGTTTTTTGGTTTGGGTTTTGGTTTTTTTTGCAGTACCTGGGATCGAACTCAGGACCTTGTGCTTGCAAGACAGGCGCGGTGCCACTTAACTAAATCCCCAGCCCCAGAGTTACTGTTTATAGTAACACTTCTTTAATAAGTAGAATAATACACTACAAAATAATGATAAAAATATCATAAATACAGGAAGCAGTCATAGTGATTATTATGATTAGTATTTTGTATTATACGTAACTGTATATGCTACTCTTTTATGTGATAGACCATACAGTAGGTTTGGGATTTATTTTTTACCAGCATCACCATAAACATGTGAATAATGCATTATGATGCTTACAGTATCACTATGTAATAGGAATTTTTCAGCTCCATTATAGTTGCATAGGACCACCATGAAATATGTGGTCATCATTAAACAAAATGATGTTATGCAGGTCTTTCTATAGCAGGTAGTTATGAAATTGTGGTTTTATAGAGTAGCATAGTCAGTCCTGAACGAATCCTAATTAAATCATTCTTCATGGGGGCCGGGGATTTAGCTCAGTCATTCCTGCACCTGCCTTGCAAGCGCAAGGTCCTGAGTTTGATCCCTGGTACCAAAAAAAAATGATTTTGGGCCAGGGATTTAGCTCAGTGGTTTCGCTGCCTGCTCTGCAAGTGCAAGGATCCGAGTTCAATCCCCGGTACCAAAAAAAAAAAAATCATTCTTCATAACTTTTGACATTATTCTTTTTTCATGGGATTTTGAGAGAATTATTCTTTTATAACTTCATTTTTAAACTGAAACACCTAAATTGATACAACCTATCTTCTCAGTTGCTTTTATAAGACACATTCAGGTTTCTTAAAGTATGTTTTAAAATGTAATTGAGATATTAGATCCTCCAAATAGTTATTTTGAATTTGGTAAACTTTAAGTACTTTATAGGTCAGTTACTTTCTAAACAATGTGTTTTCATCTGTTACCCTTCCCTCTTCAAGTCTGTGTTACATTTATAATCTTGAGACATACCTGCCTGAATTAAGACCCTTACTCTCTCTACATAATGTCAAAGAACAAAGGAAAATAAAGACTAGTAGGACATTGCTCAAGGGAGAATCTGGAAATATTCGAAGATCCATATAGCCCAAATTACCTCTTTACCTGTCTAGTACACTGTCGTCTGAGATTGGTAAAAATCACTCATAATTAATGATCTGGCATAGATATTCAACCTTGTTGAATCCAGGTGAGTGAACACATTTTCTAATTAAGATGGATATTCTTGCCAAAGAGCTAAAGGTAGTTATTTTTAAAGATTTTTGTTTTCTATATTATTAAAATTGCTCTCATGAACTATAGACATTAAAGTTTCATGAAATTTATTAAGTGTTCAATTTCAGATAAAGAAAAATGAAGAGCTGAGGATTTAGCTCAGTGGTTCTGTTGCTTGCCTTGCAAGCAGAAGGTCCTGAGTTTGATCCCCAGTACCACCAATAAAAAAAAAAGAAAGAAAGAAAAATGAAGCCAGGCATGGTGGCAAACACCTGTAATCCCAGAATTTGGTAGGCTGAGGGAGGAGGATCACTGTGAGTTCCAGGCCAGCCTTAACTACAAATGAGACCCTGCCTCAAAAAAAACAAAAAAGAAAAATTACCAATTTATAGAAAGTGAAACTGAAATAAGAAAATAAAATCAGCTTACTCTTAAGTAAAATAAATAGGACACCCATGTATAAATACCGAATAGTTTCTCTGGTGTGAGAAACTGAAAGTGTAAATAAGGACTAAAAAGTATAACAGATAATGTGAAATAGGAAAAAAAAGGGGCAAAGGGGAAGGGGAAGTGGGAGGGGTAGGGGAAAGGAAAGAAGGGGATGGAATTAATATGAGAAAATGGAAAAATGGAAACAAAATCTTTGTAAATAAGAAGGGATGGAGGGGTTGAAGGGAGGGCTGGGCAAGGGTGAAAAATAAAAACCAAGAGAGATTATGTAAAGGTGCAAATTTCCAATGATGAATGTCATTATATTGTATACCTAAAATGTACCAATGATTAGAATGAATAATCAATAATGCAAAATAGGAAGAAAAGGTCCAAAGGGGTAGGAGTAGTGGGAGGGGCAGGGGAAAGGAAAGAAGGGAAAGGAAAAATGGTGAGAAATGGAAAAAATGGAAATAAAGTCTTTGTAAATAGGGAAGGGTGGAGGGGTGAAGGGAGGGCTAGGAATGGGGAAAAAAATAAAATAAAAATAAAATCAGCTGATATGATTTTTTTCAGCTGAAAATATTTTAATAAGTAAAAGTTATATATTTTCTTAAAATTGCCCCTGAAGTTTTTTAAAGAATATATAGAACAAACAATTAAAGAATCCTGGATTAGGAATCAGGAAACCTGAGTACTAGTCCATGTTCAGCCACTTACTATATAATCTGAACCATGTTATCATCTTTTGGGGTGTTTTCCCATTAATAGAATGAGAAAATTTAAAAAGTTGATCTCTTAGGCTCCTTTTAGACCTGATGCTTTGATTAAAAGTTATTACAATGAAACCACTGATTTGTGCATATTAGTGCAATGGTATGGTGCTATATATATAAATTATAAGGTAAAACATGTATTGCCTATTGATGAATAACACTTGTTTTAGAAAGAATTTTATGTGCCAGTAATATAAAATTATTTTTATAGGTACATTCCTGTCATTGAAAGGAGCTGTGCTAACATTTTCTTGTATGGACCGAACTGGTGGATTAATGCAACCACCATATGAAGTTTGGAGGGATCCAAACAATACAGATGAAAATGAAAAATCTTGGAGAAGGAAATTGGTCTTGAATTCCTCATCTTCATCCCAAGAAGTAGGAGATCATCAGTATACAATAATCTGCTCAGAAAAACAAGCCAAAGTCTTCTCACTGCCTTCTCAGACTTGCCTTTACGTTCATAACATCACTGAGACATCTTTTATACTGCAAGCCGATGTGGTGGTCATGTGTAACAGTGCCTGCTTGGCATGCTTTTGTGCTAATGGGCATATCATGATAATGAGGTAATTGCCTTCTTTATCAATTATCTGGTAATCATAAAAGATGACTAAATTATAATAAAATGAAGTTATCTGTCACTTTTACTATGTTTCATAGTTCATGTTAGAATTTTATACACAGAATTTCATTTGGCCTTTATATCTTCTTTAGGACATAGAAAAATAAAGTATTGTTTGCATCTTCTATTTCACAAATGTTAATAAATTCATGTAAAATAACTTTCCTGAAGTTGCCAGTCTAGGAAAGTGAGACCAGCACTGAACAGTATACAAAACATCATCATACATTTTTTAAAACTAAGGTATCAACTGAAGGATTTTATTTTACTCTTAGTGAGACATAAAAATATTACATATTTCATGAATTCAGCAAATAGTTAATATATGGATAGTATGTATAAGCCTTGTCATTCTTTTTAATATCTTCCTTCCAAAATCATTGAAACAGTTAACCATTGTAGTAATCCTATAAAGGATATAAAAATTAGTAAAACATGGTCCTAACCCTTAAGCATACTAATTGGAGATATGAGACAGGTACATAAGTAATTATAACATAAAGATAATACAAATTCCAACAGAGGAACTATGAATTGAATTTTCTATTGAAAAAGTCCCCAGGGATTAAAATCATAAGATAGTTAAACATGTATCATAAAATGATGTTGGGAGGGAAGTAACCTGGAGAGATATGGAGGTAAATTGTTGAGGACCTTGAATTACAGGCTAAGAGATAAAAGAAATGGAATGTTAAGGTAGGTAGTTAGCCTTCTCTAGCTATGCACTAGGAAATAACAAGGAGGAAGAGCTTGGGTTTGGCTTTTGAACTAAATACTGTAATAACTATATAGAAGACAAGGAGGGAACAAGGTGAGAAATTATGGAGGGAAACATGCAAAGCTGATTAACTGTGATGGGTAACTGAGACTGCTAAATCTTGGGGTTAGAAGAGAACTTGAAGGTTACATTTTTTCAATTTTGATAACTGTAATGCTATTAGCGTATAGGAAAGCCAGGAGAATTTGGAAAATCTGATAAATTTGAGAATTAATTGAATTAATTAATTGAATTAATTGCTTATTTTTTTAATATATAAGTCATCCAGCAAAAGTTTGGCAAACAATTTAAGGTCTGGGCTCTTTAAAAAATGTAAATAAAAGATCTAGCTTTGGGAGCCTTCTATGTAAATACATTAGGAAAAGTTATGACAGTGACTGAGATACTAGTAAATGACAGTATATTGACGCAGGAGATGTGGCTCAGTGGTAGAGCACTTGCCTAACATGAGCAAGGTCCTTAGATCCCCAACACCTTTTAAATAAGGGTAGAACAAAAAGAAATTATAAATAGATTGAGCTGAAGATAGAAATGTGGGGCTATCTCCACATTTATACAATGGGAAAAAGAAGAGGATCCAGCAAAGGAAACAGAGAAGTTATCAGAAAAATAAGAAAAGGACCTCATGAAATAAAAAGGACAAACAAGTATCAAAACAAAGGAGGTGATCAAATCTAGCAGAGAGGTTGGAAAATTGGGGTACAAGAAAAAACACTAGATCTCACAACTATTTGGATATTAACGATATTTGAGAAAGTGAACCTTAACAGCATGGTGGAATCAAAACAAATTTTCAAGGGGGCAAGAGTAGAGATCAGGGTTGGCAAACAATAAGCCATGAACCAAATCTACCCTCGGCCACTGTCTAATTTTGTATAGCCTTCAAATCAAGAATTGTTTGTACTTTTTTAAATGGTTGAAATAAATCAAAGAAGAATAATTCATGATATGTGAAAATTCTATGAAATACGAATGTTAATAAAGAAAGTCTTTTGGAACACAGCCACTTCAGAGCAGGGTTGAGTATTTGCAACAGAGACTATCTGACCCACAAAGCCTAAAACCACCTGGTCCCGTGCCCCTGGCATACATTATTCTTTCAGAAAATCTTGTAGTAAAAAGAGAGATGACAGACAGGAAAGTTGTTCAAAGGTAAATCTAGGGTCTGGACACAATTTTATTTTTAATATATTTTAACTGGGGATACATAAACAGATTTTTAAGCCAAGGGGAACTAGTTAGTGAGAAGCAGGTTTTGAAAAAATAAAATCAGTTAATGGTATGTTCATTCTTTTATATATTTCTGATTCTTTGTATCTGATTTTCCATTTCTGAAACTATTTGTATAGATTTCCAGTAAAGGTTATTCAGTCTTATTTGAAAATGATGATTTAACTTCTTCCTAGACATGCTTGCATTTTGGAGGGAGAAAAGTGTGTAAGCTCACATTTGGTCTCTCAAAATTCTTTTTATATTAAACTATTATATCAAATTGGAGTTTCAGCTTGATATAAATTTTAGTATTCCTTGTCCCAAATTAACTTCTATTTAAATGAATATGTGCCACTATCTACATTTATTACATGAGAGATTTCTTGAAAAAAATGTTTTCAAATGAGAGTTTTTAAAACATTTGGGGTCCTTGGTAAAATAATATCTCATTCTTCCTTTGCCCTTTGTAAAAGCTGCTTTACATTACCCTTATTACTTTGACATTATAACAGAAATTTGTATCCCTGAGAATCCTTAAAAATATTTGACAAATAAATCATTTTGATATAATTTTTGTATTATATAAAATATGGCTAAGAAATAATGATATATACTCTTCTGTGTGGCTTAAGGAGCTGAATCCAAAAAATCTGCCTGTTTCTGGCCTTCTCCATTTTTCCGTGAGGGAGATATGCCCAAGATCTTTCCAGACAACTGTCCTGAGCCCAATCTCCTAAAGTCCTGCTTTCTGATAGATAGCTTATGATTGCTTGTTCAGGTGCTAATGTACCCAGACCTTGAAAAGCAAATTAGAAAATGGAGAAGGATATAAAAGGCTTATCTATATATTAATTCTCAAACATAGGAGCCACTTTCAGTGAGAACCACCTTTACTTACCTGACTCTACTTCTCTATAAAAGTGTCCCTGCATGAAAAAAAAAAAACTTTTTAAATTTTAAGACCAATTATTTCCTAGCCCCTTGCAACTGACTTCCCCTTTCATTTTTCCTACCTGAATTGTTAACACTTTTAAAAACTCTTCTTTTCTAGGCTTATTTATATGACAGAACATAGATACTGTCCCCCGTCCCACCCATTAATATGACTAAATTTGTCATGGAAGTCTGTTTAAGTGAGTTTGTTTCAGATCATATTTTAAGGGGTTTAATAACCTTAAGTGTTAGGTACATTTTTAATATCTCTTTCAGATTTCAGATAATTCTTTATTGAAATTAGCATAATTTATGCTTTCAACACATCTCAATTCAAGCTCTAAGTATTAACTACAAACTATTTTGATAAGAAAAATCAGTGCTTTTTTGAGGTTTTGGTTTTACGATTTGGGATAATCTAAAATTACATTGTGCACACTTAGAATTAGTAGAATAGTTTCAAAACTTGAGATTTAATCACAACTTTTACCCCTTTTGGTAGTAGCGGTGTGATTTAAAACCAATGAAACTGATTTTCTTCAGTGGTTTGTAAAACTAACTCAAAAACAGTATCTCAGAGGGCATTCTGACCTATATTTTGCCCTAAGTTCTAGCTAATTTTCATTTCCCACGTAATTAAGGAGTAAAGAATGAGGAGCACATCCATTCCATCTCCAGGCATAGTGAAAGAACCCACTCCCGTGTGCCAGGGATTTAGCTCAGTGGTGCCGCACCTGCCTTGCAAGCGCAAGGCCTTAAGTTCGATCCACAGTACCGGGAAAAAAAAAAAAACCCACTCCATGCCCTCCTCAGTCTCAAGAGCTCTGCCTTTAAAGACAACGGACAAAGTATACAGCCATTTTCAAGCCTATGTGAAATGATGCAAAAAGTCCCCCTGACATTGTTGGCCCCTACACTTAACACTTCAAGGACATTTGCTAAGTATATGTGTGGATTAAGATAGAAGAAATTTGCCTGTGATTCTTTGGTACCATATGTATGATTTTATCTGAAAATCCATTTTTAAACTACTGGATTCATCAAGAAAATGATAAGAACTGTAAAATAATGCTTGAAAGTTTACTATCTGTGAATCATGGTGGCACACATCCATAATCCCAGTACTCTGGGAAGCTGAAGCAAGAGGATCACAAGTGTCGACCCACCCTGCACAATTGGGCAACTTAGCCAGATGCTGCCTCAAAATTTAAAAATGAAAAAGGGCTGGGATATAGCTCAGTGTAAAGACCCTGGGTTCAGCCAGGCATGGTGGCACACGCTTGTAGTTCTAAGCACTCAGAAGGCTGAGGCAGGAGGATTGCCTTGAGTTAGAGGCCTGCTTGGGCTACATAGTGAGTTCAAGGACAGCCTGAACTACATAGTGAGACACTCTCAAAAAAAAATACCCTGGGTTCAATCCCCGATACTGAAACAAAACAAAACAAGCTATTTTTATATGAAGAAATGCTTCTGTCAACTTGAATATAAAATATGGATTTACTTTTTTTCATTCAGCCTACCTAGTCTTCGTCCAATGTTGGATGTTAATTATTTACCACTGACGGACATGAGGATAGCACGGACATTTTGTTTTACCAATGAAGGACAGGCATTATACCTGGTCTCTCCTACTGAAATTCAGCGGTTGACATACAGCCAAGAAATGTGTGATAATTTACAGGTAGGTCAAATGCATTTGTTTTTTTTTTAGTTGGACATGTTTTTTCAAAGAAAGAATGACAGATGTCTGAAAGCTACATTATTATTAGGTTAGACAATAAATATGCCTTTTCTTGCTGTTTTCAATATATGTTCTTCATTTTGACCCTACCAATTTCTCTTAACTCTTGATCTTAGTTCCTCCTCCTATACTGAAGACCTGTAGAGCAAGATCTGATAAAAATACAGATATCCAAAGCACATCTGTATAGATTTCTGATTTGGTATTTGTGGAATGTAGCCTGAATATCTGAATTTTAAGTAAATACCATGTTTCCCCCAAAATAAGACCTACAGGGAAAATAATCAGCTTTAAAAACTAGACATTAAAAATTCCAGTCCCCCCCCCAAAAAAAATTCCAGTACCAATCAGCCTATCCTTAACTGCCACCACAGAGTAGCCACGAAACAAGAGAATGGTGAGATACAATCTTCTGCATGATAGTGGCCATCAGGCATGGAAATGGCCAGCTAAGGCTTATTTTCTGGGTAGGTCTTATTTGGGGGGAAACATGGTATTCCCCCAGTTATTCCAAAACTCTCCAAATATTGAGAAAAGATTCATCTTGCCATGCAGTAGATGCCTATTTTGACTCAGTTAAATGATCTTGAACCATATTGTATGGATACTTAATATAAAAATAGGTCCAGCTTTCTCACACATACCACCAAAGGCTTTCTGTTTCCTGGGGCAGTCCATTCTTGGCTCAGAAAAGGGAACCAGGGCAGGAAAGAGGCTGTACTAACTGAAGCAGATTCATAAATCTAAATTAGTAGTCATTAATCATAAGCAGAAATTAATCAAGTGAATATATTTACTTCCTCCTGCTTTTCAGAGAAGAGAAAAGGAACAGAAAAACTAAAGTTTTAGTATGTCAGTTACCACAGATAGAGAAAGAAATGCTAGAAAGAAAACTATAAACAAAGCAAAAATCACCAGGAAAAGATATGGAAAGCAGACTGTCTTCTCTTGATGTGCTCTAATATACCACAGTGTTACCTTTTTATCTATTAATTTATTCTTAATTGTTGCAGTGCTTTTTTTCCTTTCATTTTGTGCAGGACATGCTAGGAGATTTGTTCACCCCCATAGAGACACCAGAAGCTCAAAATAGAGGATTTCTGAAGGGACTTTTTGGTGGAAGTGGACAAACATTTGACAGAGAAGAGCTATGTGAGTAAACTCCTGATTATAAAAATCAATCTCTCTTTTTTCTCTTTCCCTCCCTCCCTTTTCCTTCCTTCCCGCCATCCCTCTCTCTCTGTTTGTCTGTCTCTCTCTTTCTTCTTCTCTCTGTAATTTAGTATGTGATCTCAAATTTTAAACTGGGTGTTTTTTGCTTGTCTTAAGGTTTGAACATATATTGCTTTCTGTACCATGAAAATTATTTCTCCTTACCAAACATGAATAAAATTGATCACTTTATATTAGGAAAGAGTTTAACAAAAATGATACATATAATCCAAACAAATAATGTGCAAGCTAACTCATTTGTAGGTAGATTATACCTGCCTGGCAAGGTGAAGGCATTCACTTATTAAAGTCTGAAAAAGAGATTTTTTTATGTGTCTGTCTATAATCACTCCTGGGAAACAGATTATTCAAAATGGAAAGTTTATCAGTGCCACAGAATAAACTACTCTAAAAATCTACCAGTGAGACCCTGATGAACAGTAACCAAAAAGTAGAAGGAAGATGCTAGGGAACATTTTTCAGAGAGAGGATAACAATATATTTTCCAGAATATGCCACCACAATTTGATCTTCCAGATTAAAACTGTCTTCCACTTGAACTTTTGAATTTTTTCTTTCCGGTACTGAGGATTGAACTTGAACTTGTGAGGCAGACATGGCACCACTAAGCTAAATCCCCAGCCCCCTTGAACTTTTAAATATGCAAAAAGATCTAGCTGCCATGATATAATGTAATATTATTTGACCATAAAAAGAAAAGAAATACTGATACATGATACAACATGGATGAACTTCAGAAACATCACAAGAAATCATCAGATCAGACACCAAAGGCCATATAGTATGTGATTTCATTTATATGAATGTCCAGAAAAGGCAAATCTATAGAGACTGAAAGCCAGCCATTGGTCCTGGGACTGGGACAAAGAAAGAATAGAGAGTGCCTGCTAAAGATGAGGGTTTTTTTTCAGTGTAATGGAAATAGTCTACAATCAGAAAGTGGTGATAGTTGCACAACTTTGTGATTACACTAAAAACCAGTGAATTGAACACTTTTTAAAGGATAAACTTTATGGTGTATGAATTATATCTCAATAAGACTCTTATATTTAGAAAGCTAAGCCAGGTATAGTGGCACACACCTCCAATCCCAGCACTCAGGAAGCTGTAAATAAAAGGCCAGCCTTGAACTACATAGTGAATTCAAGACCACCCTGCACTATACATGAACCATTGTCTCAAAAAAACAAAAAAAATTGATTCCATCCCAGTGTTATTTTGTTGGAAATATTTACTAGATTTCTGGTAAGATAGCTGTTTTAATATTTTTTAAACTTTTTAAAAATGATTGAAACTAGCTTTGAAGGTCATTGGGAAAATTTTAGTCTTTTAAGAAGTCACAAAATCTCAATGTATTAATGTATTAATGTCCATTATTTATATACTGTATTCCTATTCCCCCATGCTGTAGGATTTACAGAAAGAAAGAGAACATCTGAGGCTTACAAAGTCTGATAAATCAAAATGAACATAAAAGTTTGGAATAAAAACTTTGGCAAGAAATTTAAGCAAAATATCAGATCCTAAAATGGGTAAAACATGAGGGCTTATGTCTTGTGAATGCCAGTTCAACCATGTCAAGAAATGCAGTTACCTTATTTGTATGGAAACCACCCCACCCAAATACCCAAAGCCGTGTAGTAATAGTATTTCTTTGAGTCTCTTTCTAAGGATTTTTCTTGGCTAAGTGCTAACATCTTCAACACATACATATGACAAGACCAAATATGTCACTTTTCTAATGAGAATTATGACAGTAGAATTTAATATAAGTATTTTGTTTTGGTGACAGTCTTGACTATTTGAATTATTTTGACAAAATGTTTTACATTGCTATGGCTTGAATTCCTAGTTGGAGAAGCCACAGCAGGAAAAGCATCCCGCAGCCTTGCACAACACATCCCTGGACCAGGCAGTATAGAAGGAATGAAAGGTGCTGCTGGAGGGGTGATGGGGGAGCTGACCCGAGCCCGGATTGCGCTGGATGAGAGAGGGCAGAGGTTGGGAGAGCTGGAAGAGAAGACCGCAGGCATGATGACCAGTGCAGAAGCGTTTTCCAAACACGCACATGAGGTAAACCACCTAAGTGAATATGGGCCTCTTCAGTCAGTCATAGGTCCTGCACAACAAATCTTAAACAGAGATGCCATATGAATATAATGCTTGACAGCTAGGGTAACCTGAATGTCTTATAAGTATTATAAATCTCCCTGGTTTGGGGAGATAATTTTTAACCATAATGTATGAATATTTTTTACTTTAGGAAATAACTATCCTTTGGATCTGCAGGTTTGTTTGATGTATCTGCTACACACAAGGTGTGTAGGTGGAATATGTGTGCCCTCCAACAAGGGCAGTAGGGTCTGGGTTCCACATTCTCCATTTTGTCTTAGTCATTAAAAAAATCTCTATAAAAAGTCTTTATAGTTTGATTGAGTGCTTATTTTTTAAAACCTTTCTCATATGTACTTTATAAAATAAGACAGCCTGTTTTATTATGTTTTGAAATTTCATTAAAAATTATTATCTCAATATGGGCTTGCTTTGACTAGCACTTTTAAAGATTTTTTTAGCATTTTATGGTGACTATTTTTTTCTTTACAGTTAATGCTGAAATATAAGGATAAGAAATGGTACCAATTCTAAACTTCTAAGGAAGCTGTGACTGCTTTGAGAAATCATTATTCAGGGAGACCAAATTTATTCCCAGCATCACTATTCAACTACTAGAAGCCAGTTTCTTCTACAAAATGTTCCATTACAGTCCACTGAAGTTATTGTAAAGGAGACTTATTAAAGACAATGTACAACCCAAAGGCTGGAACCCTGGTTAAAATCCAAGGTAATGGCTGAATATACCTTTTCCCATGTGGAATGGAGCTATCATCTTGGCATGTGATTTGCTAAAGATTTAAATTTAGAAACTATGGGGAGTCCTTTTGATTTGAAATTCCTGCACAAACAAAAGCATTAATGCACTTAATGAAAAAATCTTTGCATGATAAATTAACAGCTTAAGAGGAAAAGAAGAAAAGCATGTGCGACAGAAGAAAAAGATTTATGGTAAACTATTTTTATAAATCGAGCCACACTCAACAGTTTAAAAAATCTGCATTAGAAGATATCAATGCATCTCAAATACATTTGCCATACCCCACTGAAAAACAAAGCAAACAAAACAAAAACCCAGAGTTTTCTTCTCATCTGTAACCTTCATTGTACTTAGAACATTATTGAATTCTTACAAGAAGAATTAATGTTTTTCTCTCTCCATTGTATTTTACACCATTCACAGTTCTCAGTCTTAATCAAGTATTGCCAGTACTGTAAATTATTCCCAACACAATTATTGCCATTTCTCTCACCTTCAGAATGGGTTGCTATTTTTAGTCATTAAACCATACAGGGTTGTGTCCCCTTAAAGCATTTTTTTTCAACCTGGTGTTTACTCAGCAAGGGAATTGGCTATAGATTTGGGGAACTAGACTACTGGAACAAGGCAGATAGCTTTGAGCACTAATTTCACAAAGAGTGAAATTTCATGCATCCCAGTTTCAGCTTCTAAAGTGATATATGTTAAAGCTCCATTTGTATCCATGTCTGTCAGTTACACAGTATATTACTGTTCAAACCCAGTAGGGTCTACAGTCCCAAGGTGCTTTTGCAGGCTGACATTCACAGACCAAACTGGTCATTCTCTTTAGCATGATTCAGTAAAACCTCAGTTAATGTATTGGGAAATGAATTCTGATTTATTACATTTCTGATTAAAAAGGGCTTTCATTAGAAAATACTTTTGAGTTCAGTAGTTATTAATAGAAAATATTCATATATGTGGTTTTGCTATCTTGGCTTTACTCATCATGAACAACAGAAGTACATAGAGTTTAATGACACAAAATCAATAATTTTGTCATTAATCAAATCAACTAATATAAGCTACAAAATTATATCAATAAATACCAAATACATATTCCTTAAAATTCTCCAATGTAGGGGCTGGGGATTTAGCTCAGTAGTTCTGCTGCCTGCCTCACAAGTGCAAGGACCCGAGTTCGATCCCCAGTACCAAAAAAAAAAAAAAAAATTCTCAAATGTAGAGCATCCCCAGTAAGATAAAAGTTATCCATCATAACAGAAAAGTACTAGAGATTGAATAAAATAAAGACAACTACTAGCACTACTTAACATGATTCTGGAAGTCAAAACTCAGAGGAAAACATATGTATTCTAGGGCCCATCTTATAATATGCTGCTCCTTCAAAAAGAATCTTTTTTAATGTTATAGGTTTGACTTACTGAATTTTGATGAATCAAGGTCTTACTGGATTTACATTTGAGTTTCTTAAGAATTCACCATTTTTGTGGAGTCCAGGTTATTTTCATTGCCAAAATTTTTGGTTTTTGAGATTTTTTTGTTCAAAGTGGTGCTTCCTTTAAAATGTTCTTAGTAATATTGAAAACAGAAAAGATGATTGAAACAGTCAGAAAATATATAGTAGGACAACATTTTGCAGAGCTCTTGAATTCACCTGGCTTCTTAAAAAAAAAAAAAAAAAAAAAAAAACCTCTTCACAAATCTCTCAGAATCTGGATTGGAAATACAAATATGATGAAATTATATAGTGAAAATATTACATAAAGTTGAAGCCAGATCTGGAAAACATTGACAACCAAATTGCAATGCACTCTTTCTACCATCAGTCTCAAGGACCCAGTCTTCTAATTTTTCTGAATGAACACTGTGTGATTTCTACATTTAAAAAATAACCTAGAGGCCGGTGATTTAGCTCAGTGGTTCCGGCTCCTGCCTCGCAAGCGCAAGGTTCCAAGTTCGATCCCCGGTACCAAATAAATAAATAAATAATAACCTAGAAGAGTGAAAACTTTTATTTTAGGAATAATGAAATTCAGCTCAAAGTAGCATTAAATTCAATAAATACCTGGAAGCCCAATAAGATTTAACTTGTTCTGGGCTGAGAGAATAGCTCAGTAGTAGAGCATTTGCAAACGATGCACAAGGCCCTGGGTTCTATCTCAAGCTCTGCCAAACAAAGTGATTTAACTTGTTCTATATCAGGGTTTCTCAATAGTTGCCCTATTAGCACAAAATTTTCTGTTGTGGGAGACTGACCTCGGTATTGCAGGATGTTAGTAAGATCCTTGGCCTCTATCCACTAGATGCCAGTAGAAACCCCCAGCAATGACAATCAAAAATGTCTCCTGCCATTCCCAAATTGTTCTCAATTGAGAATCACTATTCATCTTTTAAAGAGACAGATTGTGAAATATGTAATATATGTCCCGAGTAAAACTTCACATAAATGCATACTGTTAGCAAGATAAATTATTGCACCCAAAATTACATGTGTGATTCATATGCAATAAAATACAATTTTGGAGAAAGCGTTTATGAACCAATGAGGGAAAAATTATTATTTAACATTTTAAAGCACACAGAGAAAATACCAAAAGGATATTACACTCTTTTGCAAGAGAAGTGCTTAAATCTCTGGCGTCAATGCATAGATCAAAAGTTTATGGTTAGCATATCATTTGGAAGTAAACAGGTGCTTTTGAAATGCTTGAAAAGAACAGGTTCATCTAAGTGATTTAAATGTGCTTACAAAATTGTTTTCATAAGCCCTTAAGCCCTTTCTTAATGTAAGGGTAACTTCGTCCCACAAATTCCTGATAAGTGGAATCCAAATTAATGAGGTTTTACTGTATCAAAATTATTTTTATAATTCAAAGAGTCAGCAATAACAAGAATCTAATGTGGATGTGATTTTTCTCTTTGAACATTTCTGTTCTATTGCACTAACCTTACCACACACACACACACACACACACACAAACACAAGATCACCACCACTACTATTTTTATCATCATCATCTTGGGAAAATGAGTACTGCTGATCTGTGTAATCTTTTGCATCGTCTCTTATTTTCACCATCTTGGAACATATTTTTAAAATCTCCTAACATTGACAATGATGCAGGTGATGAACCGAGCCTTGGTTGCCATAAAAATTATATCTGCTAAGGTAGCATCAGAAGATAAGGCTTACAAACTACAGTCTTGACAAGTTGACTTTACTTCCCTATGGCTCCTTTCATAGATAAGCCCTTTTTAGTGTTCCAGTGGAAAATGGCCTTTCCATTCTATTCATCAATGAGAATCTATTTGTTTATTTGTTCTAATAATAATGTGAGAAATGTGAAATCTTCCATTTATCTAGGGGTTTGGAGGGAGAATGATTGAGTTATCATTTATGTTAATCCCCTACAAAAGCAGTACTACTGACTTTTCTTCCTATACTTCGTTGAGGCCCACATTTACTGTCTCAATCACAACCAGGGTCATTATCTGACTGTGATTTTAGAGGGACAGAGATGAGTGAGATGTATTACGGTATTTCATTCATAAAGACAATTTTTTAAATCTTTTGGAATTGATTCTCAATAAATCAAAATCTAGGACTTTCAAAGTTTTTAAGGGTTTTTAAGGGAAAAGTTCCATGTTTATATGACTCTATATACAGTTTTAAAGGTACTATTATCCATTATCTACATGACGTTGAGAGAAAAAAGGAATAAGATTAGGCCCAAGATTGACTGAGGAAGATTAGGGTAGAAACTTGTGGTACAGGGCTATAAAATGTTTGCACAGATGGGGAAATTAAGGAGGTTTGGAAAAATAAATAAAAATCCTGTCCTTAGCTTAATAACATTGGAACAACCTGGGCCCACATGGGGAAAAAGAACACTGTAATCTGACCACATTGGTTTAGAAAAGACAATGCCAAAGCAAATGGGCACAGCATATCAAGACTTGCTCACTACATCAGTGGAAATGTGGTAACCTTCACCTGTTTTCACCATCCAACCCCATTTTGGCTGGGCACTATTTCATGTGTACACTGCTCCAAGTACTAGAAATATTTTTTGTGAACATAAGTTGAGCATTATCTCTAATATGCACTATTCCAAGGAGAGCACAGTTGTCAGATAAAATGTTTGGTATGTGTACTTGCAGACCACATATCCCTGAACAGAAGTAATGCAGAACAGATACAGTCTGATTTGGGAAAGGGGAGGAAGTGCCAGTGTACAAGAGTATTAAGGTGGGAGGGACATGATTGGAAGCACAGATAGATACCTTTAATTGTGTATTTATCTTGAGGTGTGATTCTCAGCCTTGACTGTACATCACTTGAGATTTTAAAACTCCCAATTATATCAAGATTCCTTGGAATGGAAAGCAGACTTCAGTCTTTTTGAAAGCCTCCAAGGTGGTTCCAATGTCCAACGAAAGTTGCTAACCACTTCTTTGTGGCCAATTAATGCAGACATACTTGTCTACTTTGGCTGGTGTGTTGGGCTCAGGGAAGGCAAGATGTAAGAACAGTATTGACTGTATTTGTACTTATTCTATGTCTCTCACAGAACAAAAGTCCGAGTGAATTTCTCACCAGTAAGCACCGTTTTAATTCCCAATAACTCTGCAATGTTCTCATATGTGAATTACCCATTAATTATTCCAACTCCAACTTATAAATTTTTTATTGTCTTTTGGATGTGACATTTCAAGATACTGGAAATACATCTCACAGTAAATTCAACAGCATAGAAAGCTAAGTGGAAAACTAATTCTCA
This sequence comes from Heterocephalus glaber, assembly GCF_053883595.1. Classification (NCBI taxonomy): domain Eukaryota; kingdom Metazoa; phylum Chordata; class Mammalia; order Rodentia; family Bathyergidae; genus Heterocephalus; species Heterocephalus glaber. The sequence goes on from NW_028258138.1 coordinate 71,359,733, forward strand.
ATATTTGGACAGTGAGAATTTTCAAAATCATCATTTACTAAATTAGGTCTAACTTTAATAGTAATTCTTTTGGAAGAGACGTGGGTACCAGGTTCCTTTTTTATTGTGGTTTGAATCAAAAGCTCCCAGGGCCACTTAGATTCAATTTTCTTCATTATTGGATATGTATTTAAAGGGAAAAATGCTTAGAATTTACTGTCCAACCTCCAGTGTGCTGAAAGAGTGCTAATACCATCACAAAGGGAGAGTTGGCCTAGCAAAGGCAGAAACACACAGTGACAAAAGATCCAGAGTAATCTCTTCTCGTACTTTCCCTCTAGTTTTGGCCCACCCTTTTCAACTGCAAAGCCAGAAAGTAAATAAAGTGGTAGTTTTGGACAATTGTACACAGGATCAAAATCTCTTAATAACCTATAATTTTTAGTACTTAATTATGTGATGTTTTATTCTAGGAAATAAGAAACAGATAACATCATTGATGTATCTTTCTTTCATCTTCAGAATTTTTGCATCTTTTCAGAAAATGAAAAATTACTATTTTTCTGTTGCACTCAGCAATTGTGACTATACTTAAAATTCTTGTAGTATGTAGAGATATCAATAAAATTGTATATGTTTGTACATAGATGGTCTCTCATGTCATGATGTCATGCATTACTAATGATTTTTGCCGTGATTAAGTATGGGTGGAGGTGAGATCCTTATTTGCAAACAGTATGTAGTACAGTTTTGCAATGTGTAAATGTTTTTAAAGGTGAGAATAAGGTGGGATAACATATATTTGAGCTAAAAACAAGGAACAAAAACTCAACCAAAGTTCCCCAAACTAACTTGTTTTACTAGAGCTTAACCTAAAATGCTAGAAATAGCCACTCAGTTTTTCTGTTAAATTGGTGAGATGTGTAACATTTTATTGGAAGACTTTAAAGATAATTTTGGCTGAGTTCCACCTTTGGTAATAGTCCAGCATAGGAAACTGAGGTGGAGTAAGAATTTAAACACATTATACAGTACTGACCTTTGCTGCCTCATTTCTCCATGCAGAAAAATTAAACTCTTATTGTCTTATGCTGCCACCTACTGGTCATGAAAAGGCCCAGCAGTCTAGTGTGTTTTGCTCCTTAGGCTTTCAAGACTATAATTAATTTAATTCCTCTTCAAGTGTTTTACTTATATTTACACTGTATCCTTAACCAACACCTTATTCTTCCAAATGCTAAATATCTTAGGAAATTTTTCCCACCATTATAATTTTCTTCTACTTTCCAAATAAAAATTGAAAAGTAACCAATCCTAGTCAATTTTTTTTATTAGAAGCATCAATATAAAGAGAGATCCTTTAAAATACAGGCACCAGTCTTCCTTTCAGAATTGTATCAAAAGGATAAATTCATCTTATCTTTCAATTATGATCAGTCAAGCTTCACAAACCTGCATTCAGTATTTAAAATACTGACCTCACTTCCTCCTTTCCTCTCTCCTTTCCCTTTCTCCTCCCAACTTCTTTCTTCTTCCCTTCTTTCTTTCCTTTCTTCTTCCCTCCCTTCTTTTACTCCCTGCTTCTTCCTTCTCGTTCTTCTCACTTCCTTTCTATCCATTCATTCAGTTAAAAAAATCAACCACAGTAGTATTTATGTGTGTGTTTGTTCAATTTGTGGACAAAGACCTATAGACAGATTTGTTTTGTTTTGTTTTGTTTTTTGTTTGTTTGGTACCTGAAATCGAACTCAGGACCTTGCACTTACAAGACAGGTGGCAGAACCACTGAGCAAAATCCCCAGCCCTATAAACAGGTCTTTTAAAACCCAGAACTCATTGTTTAGTTTGAGTTTTTACACATACAGACAAAATATTATACCTAAGAAAGTTTAATGTGATGGCCTGGGGGATTGTTGATAATCATTAAGGCTGGCTCCAAGGCTGAAGTGTTGATTATTAGAAACCATAACTCATGAAAGAAATCTCAGCTACATTTATTCCGTATTCCATACTGCAACACATGAAGATCAATTTTCTTAAAGACTTCTATCTTGAGAACATGAAGCCTGCAGTTGAAGATATATCTTACTTTAAGTTTTTGGGTCATGTTTTTTACTACATCATCAGATTAACCATCAGCAGGTTTTATTTTCATAAAATACTTTTTTGGTTTAAAAAGAAGTCAACCACGCCTGAATAGGTTGGTTATGGGAACTCCATAAAATGACTAATCAGCACTGGGGCAGGATGAGAGGGACAGCCCTCAGAAGGACAGAGTTGGAGTGAGGTGGCAGGGTCAGCAAATAGGTGGTCAGTAATGGAGTCCGAGGTCTACATTGGAGCAGGGAAGGCAACATGGTGGGATCAGGCAAGTGGCTACATGCAAGGGATTGAGCACTTGAGCAAAATTACGACAGGGGAGCTGGTTTCCTCACTGATGGAGAAAAAAGTGCACTTAAAAGGGAAAGCTAGAACTCAAAAGTCCTGCTGTCCTGCTGAGCGTGGTGGTGCACACCTGTAATCCCAGCACTCAGGAGGCTGAGGCAGGAGGATCACTGCGAGTTTGAGGCCAGCCTGGGCTACATAGTGAGTTTAGGGCCAGCCTGAAGTACAAAGGGAGACCCTGCCTCAAAAAACCAAAAAAAAAAAAAAAAAAAGTTGCTGTCCTATTGCACAGGTGACTAAAATTCATGCTTACTTTTCAAAATAGCTAAAAGAGAGGATTTTAAAATGTTCATAAATGATAAACAGTTGTGATGACTATGTTAACTAGCCTAATTTAATCATTGTGTGATGTATACATGTATGTAAACATCACATTATACCTCACAAATATATATTTATACATAAAATTATATATATGTGTGTGTAAAATTAAAGTAATAAAACTTTTAAAAGGGGAAAGCTAAAATAAATCTTGTAGTGTTGGATCTAAATGGGGCTATCAGTGAAAATGATAGATAGATTGATCTACATAGTTTACATACATATACGTGATATAAAGGTGTGTGTTGCATATATGTGCATATTTCCTAATTCTGAACACTGAGAAGACAAGGAGCAATCCCTCCTCCCCAGAAGCAATTAGCACTAGTTACCTGGATTTCTATTTCCAAGTATCTTTCCCTGCTAAGCAAGCCAGAGCTTCTTGAAGAAATGGCTGAACACTAAAACATACCCTTGTGCCAGAAAATAAAATATTCAAAGAAACATGGGTACATGTCAGAAAGATACATGAGCCAGCTTTAAAGAGCCTACCTACCTAGGCCAAATCAGGAATAATTCGAGTATTGAAAATAAGCCCATGCTGGTACAAATAAGAAAAGAAAGCTATTCCTTACAATAGAGTGGAATTTTAAAATTACCATTTGGTAACCAGGGTAATAATAATTTGGATACTAGACGCTAAAGCTAATGAGGGATGATTTGCATAGTCCCAAAGTATCTTCCCCCCAAAATTTGTCAATCATAAAAGAAAATGTACTTTTACACTAGTGGAACCTGGCAGACACTCTCTTAATCAAATGATCAAAGTCCCTCGGCCAATATCGAACAAATCAACATCACGTGCTGCTTGTAAGAACATAGCATCACCTCTGTGATATTCCTACCAAAATATAATCTGGGCCTAATCTAGAGGAAATATTGGAGAAAACTAAATTGAGTGACATGCTATAAAATTTGTATTAAAACTTTTCAGTGTCCTAAAAGTCAAGAAAAGATGGGTGTTCCACATTTAAGGAGGCAAGATATATGAGAACTGTGTGCAACTATGATCTTGGACTGGACTTTTGCTATAAATGACACAATTGGAGCAATTTAAGAAACTACTTTCACTGAACTGGGATTCTTTGCACTATTCTTAAAACTTTTTAGTTTTGAAATTATTTAGAAATAAAGTAATATTTACAACATTGTATTATTTGCATTTCAGTGACATTGTCTTCTGTCTTAGCAAATGGACAGCTCAAAGGATGGTTCTGTGAACTGGTTCGGGAATCTAGCCATTAACTTTTTAAAAATATGTTTTCAATAAACAAATAATCCATGAATGCATATTTGCAAGAGCCAAATAATAAATTTAGATGAGATAAAGCAAATATTTCTCTTGGTCATCTCTTACTTCTATCTAAAGTTATTAGTTATTAGTTTGCTGTGCTTTTCAAACATTTTTCTGTGTTGCAACCAACTATGTTGCATGTACCTACTATGTCTTAGATTATCTGCCCAGGAAAGTACTTGTGATTATTTTAATTCACTATATTCTTTAGTGTCAATAAACCATAATTTTGTTACCATTCTTGTGCTAATAGTTTCCTCTACTAGTAAATATTTTCCAATCTTTTGATATACATAGACTGCATTGAATATTTGTACATTCATTTTCCAAATGTGCAACCATTTCTCTAAGGAAAATGTGAAGTGGAATTGCTGAATCGAAGAGCATGCTCATTTCAACCTTTTAAATAGACATTGGTAATTAAATTCACTCTTCTTCCACCAGGGTATAAGAATGACTGTGTCTTTTCATCCTTGCCTCTTCTCAAATTTTAATCTTTTTTATTTTTCACAATATAAAAGACAAAAATGGTATTTATTTTAATTGGAATTTTCTGATTACTAGTGAAATTATACATGTTTATGATTAATTACTCCATTTCCTTTTCTGTAACTTGTTTGTTCATATTTTCTGACAATTTTTTCTCTAAATAGTTGTGTTATGGCCCTGCTGCAGAAAGAGACTGGACCACCACGGCCCCCTACACAATTTGGTTTTAGATGTTGAGATAGATAACACCACACAGATTCGAAGAACATAAAAAAGGTATATCATTCATATCACAAGGCTTTCTAGGGAACAAGGAAAAGAGATTGGCTAGCGGTTTCTCTTCTGGTCAGAGGGTCTCCAGGGTTTGCAGGAAGAGGCTTCTGTGGTTCAAAAATAGCCCTGGTTGTAAAGAAGGAAGCATTTAGGCTTCTTAGTTTACCCTGATATGGGGCAGAAGGGAAAATGGAAGAGATGGGGTTAAAATCTCAAAGATGGAGTAATATTTTATTACAGGTTCTCTATTATTGATTTGTATTATAACCCTGGAAATTAAAGGAGCACATTTCTTGTTCAACTTTTTGTTTTAGGAAAATGTGTATGTTTAATGTATAATTGTACACATTAATGGCATTCCGTTATAGTTTCACACATACATACAGTGTACATTGAACATATCCATCCACCCTTCTTCTATCCTTATCCCCTTCTTCCCCACTCCCAGCACCCTTCCCGGTCCCTAGTAATCACTATTGTAGAATTTTTGTTTTTATTTTGTTTCACTTTTTTAGTTTCCACAAGAGATGTGATATTGTCTTTCTGTGTCTGGCTTATTTTGTTTAATATTATATCCTCAGGTTCCATCTATTTTTCTGTAAATGACAGGATTTCATTTGCCTTTATGGGCAAGTAATATTCTATTGTGTATATATGATATATTTTCTGCATGTTTCTTCTGTTGATGGGCACCTAGGCTGATTCTCTATCTTAGCTATTGTGCAGTGTCACAATAAACATGTTCACTGCAGGAATCTTTTTGTATGATGGCTTTGTTTCCTTTGGATATATACCCTGGAGTGCATTAGATGGAACATATGGTAGTTCTATTTTTAATTTTCTGAGGAACTTCCATACTGTTTCCCATAGTGGCTATATTAATTTACATGCCCATGAACAGTGTATAACAGTTTTTCTCCACATCCTCACCAGCATATGTTATTGTTGTTTTCATAATACCCATTTTACTGCAGTGAGATAGTCTCTCACTATAGTTTTGATTTGCATTTTCCAGATGGCTAATGATATTGGACATTTTTCATGTACTAATAGACTAGTTGTATTTCTTCTTTTTTAAAAGTGTCTATTTGGATCATTTGCCCATTTTTAAATCGAGTTACTGTTTATTAAACTTTTTAGTTCTTTATATATTCTGAATATTAACCCTGTCAGGTGAATAGCTGGCAAACATTTTCTACCCATCTGTAAGTTGTCTCTTTACTGATTATTTTCTTTGTTGTGTAGAAGAATTTTAATTTGATGCAATCCCATTTGTGAATTTTTACATTTTGTTTCCTGTGTTCTTGGGGTGCCCACCCTTTGTTCTCTTCAAGTAGTTTCAAAGTTTCAGATCTTGTGTTAAGACCTTCTGACCTTTAATGAGAGTTTGGTGCAGGGTGAGAAGTAGGGGTCAAGTTTTGGTCTTTGACATTTGTCTATTTCTTTTTCCCAGCACCATTTTTGAAGAGTCTGACTTTAGTATATGTTTTGTAGCTTTTATCAAACATCAATTGACTGTAGATGAATGGATTTGTTTCTGGGTTTTCTATTCTGCTTCACTGGCCTTTATGTTTGTTTTTTATGCCAGTGCTTTGCTTTTTCGTTACTTTGGCTCTAATGTGTCTTAAGATCAGGTACTGTGATGTCTCCAGCTTTGTTCTTTTTGCTTAAGATTGCTGTGGCTATTTGAGGTCTTTTATGTTTCCATATGAATTTTAGGGATTTTTTTTCTGGTTCTGTGAAAAATGTCATTGATACTTTGATGAGGATTGAATTGAATCTTTGAATTGCTTTGGGAAGTATGGACTTTTTAACAATATTAGTTCTTCAAATCCATGAACATGGGAGGTCTACCTTTTAGTATCTTCAGTCTTTTTCATCAATATTTTATCAATTTCATTGTAGGTTTTTCACTTCCTTAGTCAATTTTATTCCTAGGGATTTTGTTTATATTTATTTTGTTGTTCTTTTTGTTTGGTTTTGTTTTCTGTTTTGCTTGTTCCTATTACGAATGGGATTGCTTTCATGATTTACCACATTCATTATTGGTGTACAGAAGTCTTATTTTTGTATGTTGATTTTGTATACTGCTACTTTATCAGTTCAAATAATCTTCCTGTGGCCTTCAGTTTTTTCCATGTATAGAATCATACCATGTGCAAATGGTGATAATTGTACTTTCTCCCCTTCTAGTTGCATGTCTCTTCTTTCTTTTGCTTAATTGCTCTAGCTAAAATTTCTAGTACAAATTGGATAAGACTGGTAAGTGGAACCCTAGTCTCATTCCCAATTTTACATAAAATGCTTTCAGTTTTTCCACATTCAGTATTGTTGGCTGTGGATTTGTCATAGCCTTTATTATCTTCAGGTTTGATCTTTCTATACAATTTGTTCAGGGCTTGTATCATTGAAGGAATGTCAGATTTTTTCAAGAGCTTTTTCTGCATCTATTGAGATAATCATATGATTTTTATCCAGCATTCTATTTATGTGATATATCACATTTGCATATGGCAAACCATCCTGGCATCCTTGGGATGAAACTAATTTGATCATGGTGTATAATATTTTTGATGTGCTGTTGAAGTAAATTTGTTAGTGTTTTGTTGAGGGTTTTTGCATCTATGTTTATCAGGGATATTGGCCTATAGTTTTCTTTTTTGTTGTTGTATCCTTGACAGGTTTTGGTAACAAGGTAATGCTGTCCTCATAGAATCAGTTTGGAAGAGTTCCCACCCTTTCAATCATATTGAATAATTTGAAAAGCACTTATATTAGTTCATCTTTAAATAGAATTTCCTGAAGCATCTTTTGTGAGACTCATCTAGTGGTCACGAATTTCCTCAGATTTTCTTATCTTGGAAGGTCTTTCATTTATCCTTCATTTCTGAAGAGTAGCCCAGCTGGGTATAGCAATCTTGGTTGACAGTTCTCTTTCAGAATTTGAAACATTACAATATTCCATTCCCTCCCAGGGGATTTGTAAGGTTTTTTACTGAGAAATCTGCTGTTAGTGAAGGGAGCTGTCCTTAAGTGCGACTTCTGCTTTTCTCTTGCAGATTTTTTTTCTCTCGCAGATTTAAAACTTACTGCTGGGCGTGGTGGCACATGCTTGTAATCCCAGCACTTGGGAGACTGAGGCAGAAGGATTGCCTTGAGTTTGAGGCCAGTCTGGGCTACATAGTAAGTTCAGGGCCAGCCTGAACTACAAAGGGACACCCTGCCTCAAAAAAACAAAAAAATTTCTTTATCTTTTTTGTACTTTTGACAGTTTGGCCATAATTGGGTCATGATGAAGATCTTTTCAGAACAGTCTATTTGGGATTCTATAAGCCTCCTATAGTCCACGTACTCCTGTAGTCCATGGCTTCCCTGATATTAGGGATCTTCTGCTATTTCTTCTTATAGGTAATTAAATATAATAAACATTTCCTACATGCTCAGACTTTTGATCAAGCTATGCAAAAAGTAAACATGGAACACACTTTCTTGATACAAAATACAATTTTTTAAAAATACCAAATACACATTTTTAACAAACTGAACCACTGATATAAAGTTTCTCATGAATTCATTTTATTTCAACAGCAAAAAGGTCAGTTCTACACCTCTGACTGGGATTACAAAGTTCAGTCTTTTCAGCATGAAAATTACTGTCACAAGCGCAGACAAAGGCACTAAGGGGCTGACAAAGGGATGCTTTCCTTACCTAGCAGTATCATGTTCACCTGCAATAAATATCTCACGTAACAGGACACCTCTTGAAAAGGTCTAGCTCATTTTTAATATATAAATATTCCAAATATTTCCATTGTATGAACTGGGGAAGAAAAAGGAGTAAGAAACATTTCATGGAAATGGACTCCATCCATATTAGGTCATACTACCTTATGGTAGCCAAAGTTATCTCAGAAGTCTTAATATTGAAGGAAAAAGATCACACACCACTCCTAACGCTGGTGGTATATGTGAAACCAAATCCTTCTCTGCCTGTGGCTCCTGTTGGGGCTCTATCATGAGTGCCTGCTTCCTGGACAAGACTGGAAATGGCCCTGAGGTGGCAGCTCTATTTTCTTCATGTTCAACCCAGACAGATAAGGACCTGAAGTGCTAAGTGCGTATGTCAAGCATATGTTCTGAACCTGTTTAAAGGCACAATAAATTATGAAATTCATGGATACAAATTCACAGGTACTCTTTGAGAGTGAATATAAGCATTAAATTTGGTACTTCACTTCCACCTCTTCCTCCAACATCTTTTTTGACACTGAAAGGAACAGATCCTGATAGACATTTTGAAACTCTTACTATAGATTTCTGTCCTATATCCATCAGGACTTAAAGAGTTTGTCTTCATGAACAGGTGAGAGGGCAGTCTCTCTTCTTTCCTGCTGACTTTATCTGCATCAGGCTTCTTCCCAGGAGACCCTGGTCAGCTGCACAATTATACATCAAAGTCCTTCAACTCTCCCCAGCTGGCACCTATTTTCACTTTCACTTTCAGCTTCACGGAAAGTTTTATGGCACTTTCCATTTCATTCTTGATAATCTGAGCTACCTACAAGAAGAAAAAAAAAATGAAGTGAAGTTAACCGCTAACAAACCAAAAGATGCTTGCCAACCCACCCACTGAGAAGGTGATAAAACAGACTGCAGTTCTTCATCTGATGATGTTTAAAGCCCAATCAAAAAGCATCTCAAATTGCCCTTCGCTAATGAGCAGGAGCTCTGACAGCTTTAGCTAGAATGTTCAGAGCTTGGAAATCCTCAGGACAGGACCCCACATTTTTACCTAGTTTCCATAGGACAAAAATATCCCCACATCAGGAACTTCTATACTTAAAGTATAAAACCAAGCACTCTTAACTCCTTCTTTACCAGTAAGGATGCAATATTTATACAGCCACCCTGTGGGAAAGGTAAGGTTCCAGAATCCTCCTGCAGGGACTGCAGCCTGAACCATGGTGCTCTAGCTTTCTACAGAATGAACACACACTGTGAAAATACCTGAACAATATCCTCTTCTGCTACTTCATATAAAAGTTCATCATGGAGTTGAAGGATGAAGAAGCCTCCTCTGATTGGGCAGAACATCCCTTGTACTTTTCTCTTCGGTAATAATCCTACCCCATAAAGCAATAGCAAAAGTGAGCAGCATATCACTATGACACAGGAGAATTTTTTTTGTATTTTTAGAGATTTGACATAGGTCAGGAAATGTTAACTACAAGATTAAACACATAAGACTTAGATCTCTTTTGGAAATAACTACTAGCTGGCTGCTTCATAGCCTTCCTCAGATAAACTCAAATCCTCAACAATTTCCCTCCTAGAAAGGAATCTAATAAAGAAGTCAGTAATTAGGGTACAAAGAGCTCTGCTCTGAACTCAAGTCTTATTTTTCATAAACAATCAACATTTTCTCTTTCCGTGGAGTCCCCTACCATAGTATGAATCATAGGACTAGTGTGTCAGGGAGCCTGATTCCTGCTGGAGGAAAGTAAGCTAATGTTGTTAGACAGTGATTTGTAAAGGGGAATTCTCTCATATCTTTGTATGACTAGAAGCTTCACTATGGTAGAACTAGTGCTTCCTCAGTGGGATCATATTCTCTAGCCAAGTAATTCTAAACCTAGTATCCATATGTGGACCTCAGAGCATCTGTGAATTGAAGTGTCTATACATTTTCCTGTGATGATGATCCATACTTTTCAGTGGATTCTCAAAAGAACCCATGACTTTTAAAATGGTAAAGATCTCCTGTACCATTTCCTAACTAGCTGGGCATAGTGGACAGACCACAGCTGTCTGATCACAAGATAAGGTCCAAAATAAATACCTGTAGAGTACCTGCTCTTCCCATACCTTGTAGCAGTCCTTCCTTCCTACCATCCAGATTTCTGACTTACCCTTCATGGCCAGCCCAAGTAGTATCTCCTTCAATATCTGCTGCTTTCTTACCAGCGTCCTTGCACTGTCACTGTCTCCAGCCCAAGTGTGCTGAGGTAGCTCTCACTCTGTGGCAAGGTTCTTCATCTGTTTGCCAGTTTAGCTAAGATCTAATCTGCACCATTAGGCCTCACTTGTTGCACCCCACTGATTGCCTGGACACTCTAGCTTTTCTCCTTTCTGATCACCATAGCTTTGTGCTCCTACTTTCCCCTAGTTATCTGGCTTCTGACTCCATAGGCCATGATCTTCTTGTTCCCTGTATGCTCTGTCTCCTTGAGTTCACTTCCCTTATATCCCCTGACCTGAGTCTACCTCTAACGCAGCATGACATCACGAAGTCACTCTAAATGACACAGCCACATTGCCTTCCACTCATTCTTAAAATTGTTATTGTAAAAACAAAAATGTTATTGTCTATACCAGTGGTGGAAAACCTATGACACACATGCTGCAGCAGGCCTTTTGTTATCACTGAAAGCTCTAAAAGGTTTGCCATCACTGGTCTACACCCTCATTTTGACACATCACTCTGCTGTGGACAGTATGTAAATATTCCAATCATGTATGGTATCTCTCTTCCCCTTTTGAGAATATTTTAAATTTAAATGTGGGTTGATAACTTTTACTTCTAACTTTCCCATTATTATACCTATATAACTGGCTACATTAGTCTCTGTAATCTACACATATGTCTCTTAAATAGCAAATCCCAGCCTCGTCTGCTGATCTGTATCATTTCTGCCCATCCCCAGCCTCTTATTCTTCCCCTGGATGCCTCAACCCTCCTTAACTTCCTACAGGGAAAATTTAAAGCATGGCTGTAGTCATGGTTTGATAATCCCAGGAACTGTGAAATGGTATTTAAAGCAAAAGTACAGACGTGATAAAAGGGGAAAAAAGTTCTATGTACTTGTTAGGACAAGAAATAATTTAAGCAATATGAAGAGAACTTAGAGAAATTTTTTTGAAAAAAAATGAGCAAGAAAAGATGGTAATAGAACTTATGTGATGATGAGGTCAACTCAAGAGTGCATTCCCAGATTTCAGAGACTACTGAAGGTCATAAATACATAGGAAAATCAACATATTCCTGTACTGACCTAAGGTCATAGAGGATCCTAGAACTGCAGAGTCAAAATTACAGAGTAACACTCAAATTATTTGTTCTTTTCAGTGTCATTATCTCAAAAGTGTACAGTAACTAGTCATCCTGGGTTAGGACTGAAGCTTCCCACATCATGAGAAGCATATCAGTCTCCCCCAAGCTGGGACCTGTGACACCCTAGACTTTAAAAGGACTTTCCAGAGGTCACAGGACACATGATACTACAAAGAATTGATGCATACACAGAGTAGAGACTCTAGCTTCTTTCCTAAGGCCAAGAATTAAAGAGACTTGAAGAAATGTAAAAGTCACCCATCACTAATTTTCTTTTGTTCTGTAAAGATATATTTTCATAAAAACATGTTACTTATGTTAAAATGTGGTGGGTTTATTAATGTTTTTAAACGTTAATGAGTTTTAAAATTCCCTATTTAATTTCTTTTTTTTTTTTCTGGTACCAGGGATCAAACACTGGACCTTGCGCTTGCAAGGCAGGTGGCAGAACCACTGAGCTAAATCCCCAGCCCTCCCTATTTAATTTCTAATATACAGTAGACACAACCCACATAAACAATAATTCTTGACAGATCTTTAATAACTTCCAAAATTATAAATACTTCATGAGAACTTCTGAGAAATAAAATATAAACTATTTCTCTTTTTTCGGACAGTTATTTTCACTATATTAGAAGAGGGCCCTCACTGATGAACAAACCTGTTGTGTCACTTTGGAGAATCCTCTCCCGATGACTGTGGGATTTGAAGGCTGAGTGGAAGGTCTCTAATTGCTTCTGAATGTGAACTGTGGCTATTTTGACTATATCAGCAGCGGATCCTTGGACTGTTGTGTTGATGGCCTGACGCTCAGCCTAGGAAAGACAAGTGCTCCATCAGTTACACCAGCAAAGTTTCAGGCTTGCCCTCAGTGTCGACAGATAAATGTTAGTATTTGCAGCCAGAATGGAAATCTGGACAGGGATATGACCCAGGACATCAACTATTAGGATGAATCCTAAGAATGCCAACTATAATATCCATAGCTCTAGATTCTCAGCCCTCCACAAGAGAACAGATCAAACACAAGAAGGTGAGACAGGTACAAATTCCCTAGGATGAATGTGATCAAGTCTGATTGATAGCTAGGTTAACTATTTTTCTTGGTCCCAATTTCATGGGGTGCCTGTTGACCATAAAGCTATTAAATCTTGACTCCTCAAAAAAAAAAATCAACTCTCAGGACCCCAAAACTACATTGTATTTAGCATGTATATAGCAGCTTAAAATTATTTTACTTTATAAAAATACACCATCAGTATTTTAACTGTTCTAAACTCAAAAGGCTTTATTGCTCAAAATATTCTTAGTCCTAAATAGAAGTAGATTATCACATCTCATAAAATGGGATGGAAACACACACCCTACACCAATGGCCTCTTAGTCTTGTGTAGAATTTGGTCCCAGGACATTGAGAGCCCTCTGCTATCAATCAGAGCTTTTCATGGCCTGCTGAGGCTAATAATTAGTTACCAGAGAAAATGTAGATCCTGGAACCCTGGGTGTGAAGTTAGAACTTCCCTGAAATAACTGCTGCGGGAGTTTATTAGCAGGTGGCTATGGCTGCTGAAAATTAACATTCTAGGGCAGTAGGGAAGGGAGCCTGGCTTAATATCCTGGTGTAACCTGTCCATGACTATTACTAATGGTGCCTCAAATGGTCTCAGAAAATAGGAAGGATTTACTCAAGAGGGGTAGTCGATATAGCTTGAGAAGTTCCTCAAGTTCCTTGTCACCTGGGCTACACCCAATTTCTAGGACAGTGACTGCAAACCTTTTAGAGACAAGTGCCCAAATTGCAACCCAAAACCCACTAATTTATGACAAAGTGCCAACACTGCAACTAAACCCGAACACTGAGGTTTTGGTTTAGAAAAAACAACTCATACGTTAACATCTTTTGCCTTAAAAACCTATGACACGTGGGCTGCGGATTTAGCTCGGTGGCACTGCGCCTGCCTCACAAGTGCAAGGTCCTGAGTTCAATCCCTGGTACCAAAAACAAAAAAATGACATGCATGCCATAGGTTCACCACCATTGTTCTAGGATATTAAGTATCGGTTAAAGATATATACGTTTTTATTCCAAAGTTACTGTTGCTTTGTCACATGCTAATTAATCCATTGTAAACTCACTCAGTTGTCACTAGTTAGAATGATGTGACTGAATTTTAGAGTTATACTCAATCTTCCTTCAGGAAACCGCCTCTGTGCAGTTTCTATTCCTTGCCACCTTTCTTTGTCACATGACATAGCCCCTCCCATAGCCAGGTGATTTGAAGTGATGGTCCCTGTTAAAGGACAGCTTTATTTGTTGTGCCCAATAAAATTGGAGGAAAATTGACATACAGGATATATAAGAGCTATCCAACACTGCTACAAAAAGTGGGGCACATCCCAGATACAGATCACTCCAGAAAGAAGACAATATTAAAGCAGAGCCACAGTCAACCTGTAGCCAAAATATAATATGAATGAGAAATAAAGTCTCTTGTCATAAACCACTGAAACTTTGGGGATGTTTTAACATACCATAAGCGAGCACAAATATAATGCTCCAGTCTCATGGTGTCATACTTCTGCGATTTTCCTCCACGTTAAGAAAACCTGGAAGTCTTGCCTTTGTATCATACAAAGCTCAGTTCTGCCCAACCCTAGCTGCACACTGGGGCTCATGCGCCCAGCTGAGGGAGGACCCCAGGACTGACTGGATGAGCACATGCCAGAGGCTGCTCTTGGGATCTCTTTATTACTGGGCAACAGAGGTATTAACCAACAGGCCCACCTGACTGTAGAAGAGACCAACACCCAAGAGGGGAGTTTCACTTCAGGACTGAAGTATTGCCCTACCACAGAGACCAGGTGAGAGAAATCTTGGGAGACAGGCTTGTCTCCTGAGAGGGGGAGAGCTAAATAGGGATCTCCTGAGATTTCTTGGGAGACCTGAGATCAGATCAGGAAGTTCACAGGGCCTGCATTCCATTGAGGCCAGGTTTTGAGGGTGAAATCATCAGATTGGGTGGTCCTGAAAGAGAGGGTAGTTAGTCTACTGGTATCTTTGAACCTGGCACTCCTGCCTACATTCAGCAGAAACTAGTAGTCTAAAGTATTATAGACTATTATATGGGTAGTCTGTGTGCACTAAAATCATAGTCCTCTTAGTTCTGATTAGGGGATGCCCATAAGTGGTTCCTGGGATTTGGCAATATCCAGTTGGCATGTGATGCCATTGAATTTACTACTACAGCCAAGGTAACATAGTAGTGAATAACAACTGGTTTTCTCTCTCTGCAAATATCTGCAGTTCCTGGGGATCATAAACAATAAAAACCAGATATACATACACACAGGATCATGGAGAAGCAAGGCAATAGAATACTCCCAAGGTCTCCCAACTCTCCTAAGAGCAAGGGGGCACAAACAGAGAGGTAGCAGAACTCTACAAAAAGTTTATAGAAAGGATGAAGAAACTAGACGAGTTCAAAGAGGAAATGAACCAAAAACTCATGGCATTATCACTCAATATGCCCAAGGTGGATTTGGACAAAATAGGTAAAAAAATTGGATGAGCTGATGAAAACAATGCAAAATATGCATGATATATTCAACAAGGATATAAGATCCTTGAAAATATTTCAGGCAGAAATACCTGAAATAAAACATTGTATAGAATTCATAAATTTCAGAAATGACCAATATGAAGATAGAGTGTCTAAAATTGAGGAAAATGGCAAATAATGAAGAAGTATTCAAAGAAGCCACCAAAAAAAAAAAAAAGAAATCCAGCAGCTACTAGATGAGACCAGGAAGACGAATCTAAGACTTACTGGAGTTACAGAAATGCTAGAAGATAACACAGATGGAGTTATTAATATGTTTATAGAAATTGTAGTAGAAAAATTTCCAAATAGGAGAAAAGAGTTTAAAATACAAGTGAGGCTTACAGAACGCCAAACAACTATGATGAAAAAGAAGCTCACCAAGGTATATCCTATAAATTGCCAGATTTATAAAAACAGAATTTTTAAAGCAGTAGAGAAAAACAAAAAATCACATATAATGGTAAACCAATGAATTACAGCAGACTTCTCAACACAAATCTAAAAGGCCAGAAGAGCTTAGAGTGCAGTATTTCAAACCCTAATAGCAAACAACTTCCAGCCCAGATTAACTTATCCAGCAAAACTATCCGTCCAAATAGATGGAAAAATAAAA
This sequence comes from Heterocephalus glaber, assembly GCF_053883595.1. NCBI lineage: Eukaryota > Metazoa > Chordata > Mammalia > Rodentia > Bathyergidae > Heterocephalus > Heterocephalus glaber. The sequence goes on from NW_028258138.1 coordinate 71,375,860, forward strand.
ACATTCAATGAAAAATTAAAAAAAAAAAACAAGCTTAAGAGCTTAATGATTATGAAACCAGCACTCCAGAAAACATGCAAAAATATCCTAGGCAGAAACAATAAAACCAATAAAGTTAAAAACTTAGATGAAATGAAAACACCAAGCAAGGTCAGTGGATAAACAACAACAAAAAATGACAAGAAAAACAGAAGAGTCACCAACAGAGAAAGAATGCAATGATAGTAAATAATCTCAGTAATATCTTTCAATATTAATGGACTCAACTCTCCAATTAAAAGACAGAGCTTAGGAGACTGGATTTAAAAAAATCCAACAGTATGCTGCATTCAAGAAACTCATCTAATCCAAAAAGATATCCATACACTAAAAATTAAAGGATGAAAAACAATATTTCATGTAGCAGGACTCCAAAAAGAAGCAGGGATAGAAATTTTAATCTCAGACAATGTAAACTTAAAGTTAAAACTTATTAGAACAGACAAAGAAGATCACAACATATTAGTTAAGGGAACAATCCAACAAGAAAAGATGTCATAAATATTTATACACCAAATACTGGAGCAGCTATCATCATAAACCAAATACTGCTGAACATAAAATTTCAAACAAATACTAACAATCATAGTGGAGGATCTTAACACCCCAGTCTCATGAAGAGATAAATGAACTAAACAGAAAAGCAATAAAAACATCAGAGCTGAACCACACCCTTGAAAATATGGACTTAATAGATATCTACAGAGTATTCCACCCCACTGCAACAGAGCACACACTTATTGGAATACTGTTTCTGTAGCACACAGTACTTTCCCCAAAATAGATCACATGTACTAGCCCACAAAGCCTGCTTAAATAAATATAAAAGAATCAAAATCACCCTGTGTGTATACTGTCAGATCACAGTGCAATGAAAAAAGAAATCAATACAAAAGAAATCATGAAACAGGTAGAAGCACCTGGAAAATAAATTACACACTCCAGTGGATCACAAAAGAAATCAAGGAAGAAATTTTAAAGTTCCTAGAAGTTAATGACAATACCTCTACAACTCAATGAAACCTTTGGGACACTATGAAAGCAGTCCTAAGAGGGAAGTCCATTGCAATCAACGCTCATATTAGGAAAACAGATCAAACAAACTTATAAGTAATCTTTTTTTTTATTAATTTTATTGGTACATTTTAGGTATATAATATCCTGACATCAGTTATTGGAAATTTGTACCTTTACATAATATATCTTGGCTCTTATTTTTTCCCCATTCCCCTGCCCTCCCTTTTTTTCCTCATTTGCCACCCCTCCCTATTTACAAAGGCTTTATTTCCATTTTTTCCTTGTCTTATATTTATTTCTTTCCCTTCTTTCTATTCCCCTACCCCTCCCACTTCCCCATCCGCTTTCCCCCTTTTCTTCCTATTTCACATTGTCTATTATACATTTTGATCCTTATTTACACCTTTAGTGTCTCACACTAGAGAAACTATTCAGTATTTACACGTGTGTCCTATTTATTTCACTTAAGAGTATGGCCTCAATGTGCATGCATTTAGCTATAAATGTCTCTAGTTTCTCATTCTTTATGGCTGAGTAGTACACCATTTTATTTTTTAAAAACACATTTTCTTTATCCACTCTCCAGTTGATGGGTAATTGGGGTGTTTCCAAGTTTTAGCTATTACAAACTCTGCTATGAACACGGGTGCACATATATCACTGTGGTATGATTCTTTTAATTCTTTTGGAAAGACACCCAGCAGGGGAATAGCTGGGTCAAATGAGACCTCTAGTCCTAGTTCTTTGAGGTATCTCCATACTGATTTCCACAGTGGTTGCACCAGTCTACACTCCCACAAACAGTGGAGAAGGGTTCCTTTTTCACCACAACCCCACCAGCATTTGTTATTGGTTGATTTCTTGGTAGCAGCCATTCTTTCTGGGATGAGGTGGAATCTCAGTGTTGTTTTCATTTGTGTCTCTCAAATGACCACTGATGTTGAACATTTTTTTCGTATATTTATTTGCCATTTCTACTTCTTTGAGAAGTATCTGTCCATTTCAGATGACCATTTTTGGAATGGGTTTTGAAATTTGGAAGGTGTTTTTTTTAAGTTCTTTATTCTAGATAGTAGACCGTTGTCTGAGGAACAGCTGGTAAAAATTTATTTTCATATTGTGAGCTGTCTCTTCATGCTGTTGGTGGTGTCTCATGTTGTACAGAAGCTTTTTAATAAGAAGAGATCCCACTTGTTGATTCTTTGTGCTAGTTCATGTGCAATTGAAGTTATGTTCATGAAATTTTTCTTATTAATTTTATTGGTACATGTTAGGTACACAATATAATGACATTATCACTGGAGATTTGTACCTCTACATAATATCTTTTTTTTTGGTACCGGGGATGGAACTTGGAACCTTGCACTTGTGTGGCAGGCAGCCGAACCACTGAGCTAAATCCCCAGCCCCTTTACATAATATCTTGATTCTTATTTTTTCCCCATTCCCCTGCCCTCCCTTCAAATCCTCCAGCCCTATTTACAAGGACTTTGTTTCCATTTTTCATTTTCTCATATTAATTCCATTCCCTTCTTTCCTTTCCTCTACCCCTGCCACTTCCCCTACCCCTTTCTGTCTTTTCTTCCTATTTCACATTATCTATTATACCTTTTAGTCCTTATTTACACTTTCAGTTTCTCATACCAGAGAAACTATTCAGTATTTACACGTGTGTCCCATTTATTTCACTTAAGAGTATAACCTCAATGTGCATCCATTTAGCTATAAATGCCTAATTTCTCATTCTTTATGGTGGAGTAGTACTCCATTTTATTTTTAAAAACCCACATTTTCTTTATCCATTCTCCAGTTGATGGGCAATTGGGCTGTTTCCATGTTTTAGCTATTACAAAATATACACATGTGAACAAGGGTGCACATATATCGCTGTAGAGTGATTGTTTTAATTCTTTTGGGAAGATGCCCAAGATAGATAGATAGATAGATAGATAGATAGATAGATAGACAGACAGACAGACAGACAGACAGACAGACAGACAGAGAGACAGATAATTCTTTGGAAGATACCCAACAGGGGAATAGCTGGGTCAAATGGGACCTCTAGTCCTAGTTCTTTGAGGTATCTCCATACTGATTTCCACAGTGGTTGCACCAGTCTACACTCCCACAAACAGTGGAGAAGGGTTCCTTTTTCCCCGCAACCCCATCAGCATATGTTATTGGTTGATTTCTTGATAGCAGCCATTCTTCCTGGGGTGCAGTGGGATCTCAGTGTTGTTTTCATTTGCATCTTTCAAATGACCACTGATGTTGAACATTTTTTCATATGTTTATTTGCTATTTCTACTTCTTTGTCTGAGAAATGTCTGTTCATTTCAGCTGCCCATTTTTGGAATGGGTCTTTAAATTTGGGAGGTCTGATCTTATTTTAAGTTCTTTATATATTCTAGATAGTAGACCTTCTTCTGAGGAACGGCTAGTAAAATTTTTTTCCCACATTGTGAGTTGTCTCTTCATACTGCTGGTGGTTTCTCTTGCTGTGCAGAAGCTTTTTAATAAGAGGAGATCCCACTTGTTAATTCTTTGCGCTAGTTCACGCACAACTCAGGTTTTGTTCATGAAATCTTTTCCTATGCCAATGTCTTCAAGAGTTCTACCTAACCTCTCTTCCAGCTGTTCTAGTATTTCTATTTTAATATTTAGATCCTTAATTATTTTGATTTTAGTTTAGTGAATGTTGAGAGTTATAGGTCTACTTTTAATCTCAGGCAAGTTGAAACCCAATTTTTCCAGCACCATTTATTAAAGAGGGTATCTTTCCTTCAGTGAGGGTGTTTGGCTCCTTTGTCAAAGATGAGGTGGCTGAGTGTGTCTGGAGTCGTTTCTGCGTCTTCTAATGTGTTCCACTGGTCCTCAGTTCTGTTTCTTTGCTGGTACCATGCTGTTTTATCACAGTAGCTTTCTAGTATAGTTTCAAGTTGGGGGTTGTGATACCCCCTGCCATGTCTCGTTAACTAGAATTTCTTTTGCTCTTCTGGGTCTCTTCTTGTTCCAAATGAATTTTTGGATTGTTTTGTCAAGGTCCATAAAGTACGCTGCTGAAATTTCAATTAGGATTGCATTGAATGTGTATAGTAGTTTTGGAAGTAAGGCCATTTTCACTATATTGGTTCTTCCTACCCAGGAGCAAGGGATCTCTTTCCATTTCCTGATATCCTCTTCTATCACCTTTTTCAGAGTGTTATAGCTTTCAGAGTAGAGGTCTTTTGATTTCTTTCAATAGGTGGATTCATAGGTATTTCAATTTTTTGGATGCTACTGTGAAGGGAGTTGTTTCTCTAGTTCCTCTCTCAGTGAGTCTGTTATTTGTGTACTGAAAAGCTATTGATTTTTGTGTGTTGACCTTGTATTCAGCTACTCCACTGAATTTGGTTATTAAGTCTAGAAGACTTTTGGTGGAGTTCTTGGAGTCTTCTATGTAGAGAATAATGTCATCTGCAAATAATGACAGTTTGACTTCTTCATTTCCTACCTTTATTCCTTTTATATCTTTCTCTTGTCTAATTGCTGTGGCTAATGTTTCCAAAACTATGTTGAACAGGAGTGGTAATAGTGGACATCCATATCTTGTTCCTCATTTTAATGTGAAGGTTTTCAGTTTTGGGCCATTTAGTACAATGTTGGCTATTGGTTTTTCATAGATGGCTTTCATCAGATTGAGGTAGAGACCATCTATTCCAATTTTTTGTACAGTTTTTATCATGAATGTGTGTTGGGTTTTGTTGAATGCTTTTTCTGCAACTATTGAGATAATCATATGGTTTTTGTCCTTGGCTCTGTTAATATAGTGTATTACATTTATTGATTTGCATAGGTTGAACCATCCCTGCATCCCTGGGATGAATCCCACTTGATCAGGGTGTATGATCTTCTTGATGATCTTCTGCATTCTGTTTGCAAGAATCTTCTTGAAGATTTTTGCATCTATGTTCATTAGTGAGATTGGTCAATAGTTCTCTTTTGTGGTTGGGTCTTTTTCTCCTTTTGGGATCAAGGTGATGCTTGCTTCCAGGAATGAATTCAGAAGTATTGCTTCTCTTTCAATTTTCTTTGAAGAGTTTAAACAGTAGTGGCAATAGTTCTTCTCTAAATGTCTTGTAGAATTCAGCAGTGAAGCCATCAGGACCCGGGCTTTTCTTAGTTGGTAAGTTTTTAATTGTGTTTTCAATTTTGTTGATTGATATTTGGGTTGTTTAGAATTTTTAGGTCTTCTTTGTTCAACTTTAGTAATTCATACGTATCTAAGAATCTGTCCATTTCTTCTGTTTTTTCTATCTTATTGGCGTATAGGATCTCAAAGTAGGTATTGATGATCCTCTGGATTTCTGCTGGGTCCATTGTAATTTCATCCTTTTCATTCCTAATTGCAAGGATTTGGGTCTTTCCTTTTTTTGATAAGGTTGGCTAAAGGTTTGTCAATTTTATTCTTTCGAAGAACTAACTCTTTGCTTCATTGATTTTTTTTGTATCATTCTCTTAGTCTCCATTGCATTGATTTCTGCTCTAATCTTTATAATTTTCTCCCTTGTATGAGCTTTGGGTTTGTCCTGCTCTTCTTTTTCTAGAAGCTTGAGGTTCAGCATCAAGTTGTTTAATTGGGATCATTCTGTTTTCCTAATATGCGTATTCACTACTATGACTTTCCCTCGTAAGACTTTCATTGTGTCCCATAGATTCCGATATGTTGTACTGTCATTGTCATTTAATTGAAGGAACTGTCTGATTTCTTAATTTCCTCTGTGACCCATTGGTTATTCAGAAGTGTGTTGTTCAATTTCCACGTGTTTATGAAATTTTTTTAGTTTCTTTTGCTATGGATCTCCAATTTCATCACACTATGGTCTGATAATATACAGGGGATAAATTCAATTCCTTTGCACTTAAACATGTTCTCTGAGCAAGTATGTGATCTATTTTAGAGAATGACCCATGTGGAGTTGAAAATAATGTGTATTCTGATTTTGTTTGTTTTGTTCTTGGTACCAGGAATCGAACTCAGGACCTTACGCTTGCAAAGTAGGCGGCAGCACGACTGAGCTAAATCCCTGGCCCCTATGATTTTGTGGGGTGGAACACCTTTAAACATCTGTTAAGTTCATTTGTACAAGAATTTGGTTGAGTTCTAGTATTTCATTATTTTTTGTCTAGTTGATGTGCCTATTTCTGACAGTGGGGCAGTGAGGTCCCTACTACTATTGTATTTGTGCTTCTTTGATTTTTCTTGTTCTTTGGTATTTGTTTTATATAGTTGGGTTCACTAGTATTTTGCGTATATATATTTATGATTGTCATCTCTTCCCTTTACAAGGATGTAGTGGCCTTGTCTCTCTTAATTAGTGTTGGTTTGAAATCCATTTGATCTGCAAATAGGATACCTACTCCCGCTTTTTTTCAGGTTCCTGTCACATGGAATATTGTTTTCCACCCTCTAAATTTCAGTTTATGAGTTTCTTTTTTAATTACATGTGTTTCTTGTAGGCAGCATATTGTTGAATCTTGCTTCTTAACTCATTCTGCCAGTCTATTGCCTTTGATTGGTGAATTGAGACCATTAACATTGACAATTATATCTGATACGAATTGTCTTATCCTTTTCATGACCTTTTCTTGTTGTTGGATTCCCCCCCTCTGGATTTAATTTTTTGTCTTGCCTGACCAATTCATTCTGCTGGGCTTTCTGGGGTTGTGATACTCATTGTCTGTTCCTAGGATATTGTTTAAAATTTTTTGGAATGCTGGTTTGGTATTCATGAAGTTCCTTGGGTGCTCTTTGTCATGAAAGTATCTTATTTCTCCATCAATTTTGAAATACAGTTTTGCAGGGTATATCAATCTGGGTTTGAGGTTGTTTTCTTTTAGGGCTTAAAATATTTTACTCCGGGCCCTTCTTGCCTTGAGGGTTTGTGTTGAGAAGTCTGCTGTGATTCTGATGGGCTTTCCTTTATATGTGATTTGTTTCTTTTCTCTAACTGCTTATAGTATTTTGTTCTTCTGTTGGGTTTCTGGAATCTTAACTATTATATGCCTAAGTGTAGTTTTTTTTTTTTAATCACAGCTAGTTGGAGTCCTATGTGCCTCACTTATGTGTATGTCAAATTCTTTTCCTCTGCTTGAGATGTTTTCTGCCATCACTTCTGTGAACAGTTTTTTTATGTCATCTGCACTCTCTCCTGTTTCTTCATTGACTCCAATAAGTCTTATGTTATTCTTCTTTGCATCATCTAGCAGCTGCTGGATTGATTTCTTGTGGTCCCTTACTATTTTCCTGGTCACTAACTGCAATCCTGTCTTCTATATCTGATATTTTGTCCTCACATTGGTTCATTCTGTTGGGTAAACTTTCAATGGATTTTTTAATCTCCTAGATATCTGTTTGCATCTGTTTTATGGATTCCATTTGTTTCCTATGCTGGGATTCCATCATGTTGCTCAGCTCCTTTATTTTTTTATCTGTGTCTGCTCTAGAGTTATTAATCATGACTTTCACTATGGACACAATTTCTGTTGTTATCTGAGAAATTATTTCTGATTTCATTTTTTCCAGGTCCTCTTTCATTGCCAGTTCAGGGACCCCAGGTGGTTGAGGATCAGATTGTTCCATCTCGTTGCCCCTTGGAGTTGCCTTAGGTGATCTGAGAGTCTGGTTTTGAGACTTGTTTATGGGTCTTCTCATTTGAAAAGATGCAGCCTGCTGTGCCTTTGTTGAGGTAACTTTTTGCTTGCCTAGGGGGCTTCAATTCTCAGCAAGCCTCAGAGAGGCCTTCTCTCTACTGCTCCCTATTGTCCAATTCCTGGGTTCCTTGCACTGCGTGGTTGTCCAGGTGGGGTTGTGGCTGGGGCTTGTGCACACTTGAGATGGTATCTGGGCATGGCTCTGGCTGGGGCCTATGCACCCAATTTACTGGTGTCTGAGCAGGGTTCTGGCTAGGGTCTATGTGCAATTACCGATGGTATGTGGGCAGGCCTCTGGCTGTTGCCTGCATACCTGTGCAGCTCTTTTCCAGGTGGGCCTTTGGCTGGGGCCTGTAGGCCCAAACTGCTGGTGTCTGGCCAGGGCTGAGACCTGCACACCCATGCAGCTCTGATCCACATTTGCTGGGATCTGCACACACTTACTCATGGTATCTTGGTGGGCCTCTGATGTTGCCTGCACACCTGCATAGCTGTTTTCTAGCCAGGCCCAACCTGCTGGTATCTTGGCAGTGCCCTGGCTGGGACCTGCACACACTTACTCATGGTATCTTGGTGGGCCTCTGATGTTGCCTGCACACCTGCATAGCTGTTTTCTAGCCAGGCCCAACCTGCTGGTATCTTGGCAGTGCCCTGGCCGGGACCTGCACACCTGTGCTACTCTGGTCCTCTCTGGGATCTGTGCACACTTACCGATGGTATCTGGGGGTGCCTCTTGGTCTTATGGGGAATATTACGATACTTAAGAAAACAATCCAGGCCCAAACCAAAATTAAGGTGGGAAATTGTAAAGATTAAACTGGAAATCAATGAAATTGAGACTAAAACAAATACAAAAAAAATCAACCAACTGAAGAGCTGGTTCTTGGAAAAAATAAGCAAAATAGATAAGCCCTTTGCTAGACTTACAAAGAGAAAGACAGAAAAGATCCACATCAATACATGTAGAAATGAAAAAAGGTGAAATCACAACAGGCACTGTCAAAATCCAGAAAATAGTAACTACTTTGAAAAACTGTATTCCAACAAATTGGCAAATTCTGAATGAATACACAGATTTCTAGACTCATGCAAATTACCAAAGCTAACCCAAGAAGTTAATCCCCCCAAGTGCTGAACAACCCACTAATAAGCAATGAAATAAAGACAGTAATAAAAAATCTACCAGTACCAAAAAGCCACAGAACCAATGGATACACTGTTGAATTCTACAAAACCTTTTAAGATGTTCTATCACCAATACTCCTCAAGCTCTTCAAAGAAACTGAAAGGGACAGAATGCTCCCAAATTCATTTATGGCAGCCAGTATCACTCTGATCCAAAAACCAGATAAAGGCCCAACTAAAAAAGAAAACTATAGGCCAATTTTCTTAATGAACATATATGCAAAAATCCTCACCAAGATATTGGCAAATAGAAGGCAGCACATCATCAAAAAGGTCATCATCGTGACCAAGAAGGATTCATCCCAGAGATGCAAGGATAGTTCAACAGACATATGTCAATAAATGTAATACATCACATAAACAGAAATAAGGTTAAAAACCACATGATCATATCAATAGATGCAGAAAAGGCTTCTGACAAAATCTAACTATCCTTCATAATAAGAACCAAAGAAAACAGGTATAGAAAGACCATACCTGAATTTGATAAAAGCTATTTATGCAAACTATCAACCAACATCATCATAGTAAAGAGTGAGAAACTAAAAGCATTCCCCTAAAGTCAGGAAGAAAGACAAGGATGCCCACTATCACCACTTCTATTCAACATAGTACTTAAAACATTAGCCAGAGCAATCAGGCAAGAGAAAGAAATAAAAGGGATAAATATAGGAAAGGAAGAACTTAAATTATTATTTGCAGATGACATCATACTTTGCATAGAAGACCCAAACAACTCTTCCAAAAAAGGTCTTAAAATTAATAAACAACTTCAGCAATATACGAGGATATAAAATCCACACACAAAAATCATCAACATCTGTGTACACCAATAATAAACTCAATGAGAAAGAAATTATGAAAATAATATTATTCATGACAGCATCAAGACAAATGAAATACCTAGCAATTAACCTAACCAAGAAAGTGAAACATCTCTTCAAAATGGAGATTGAAAAAAAAATGGAGATTGAAAAAGGAGATTGAAGAGGACATCAGAAAATGGAAAGATGTCCTCTACTCCTGGGTAGGCAGAACCAACATTGTCAAAATGGCCATACTCCAAATTTTTTCTATAGATTTAATGCAATGCCAAAGAAAATACCAACAGCGTAATACACAGATCTAGAGAAAACATTCTTGAAATTTATATGGAAACAGAAGAGAACCAGAATAGCAAGTGGATTCTTGGGCAACAAGAGCAAAGCAGGAAACATCATACCTGACTTCAAGCTATATTACAAAGCAACAAGTGTTAAAAACTGCATGGTCAGAGGGGTGTTCAAATATAAATCAATCCTTGATACACATTTACAACTACATTCATTTTCCATAGTTTTTCTCCAAATCTAAGCTCTCATTTATAGTAAATATATGAAAAATGTAAGCTTTTGAACAATCTGAATAAAGTTGAATATAGTGTTAAAAATAAAAAACTGCATGGTACTAGAACAAAAACAGACACATGGATCAATGGAACAGAACAGAGGAAACAGAAACTTCCCCTGACACAATCAACTACTTCATCTTTGACAAAGGGGGCAAAAGCATATAATGAAGGAAAGAAAGCCTATACAACAAATGGTGGAAAAACTGGCTGCTTGCAGATGAAACTGGGCCTATGTCTCACCACATACTAAATTAAAATAAAAATGATGCCTTGCTCACTATTTTAGGACTCTTAACGACCTCTAGTAAGATTGTGCTTTTAAAATTAACTAGAAGGGGGCTGGGGATTTAGCTCAGTGGTTCCACCACCTGCCTCACAAGCGCAAGGACCCAAGTTCAATCCCTGGTACCAAAAAAAAAAAAAAATTAACTAGAAGAACTAAAAAATACCATAATATGGCTGGCTAATCTCTGAGAAATGTTAGAAATCTGGTGTAATATAACAAATGAACATATAGTATGTGGACCACAGAACAATGAACAAATAAAATAATTAAGTTTCTTACAACTTGTTGCCAAAGCTAATAAATAACTGGCTCACTGAAATGGAACATCTTTAAATTCAAGTGTTAAATTGGCCCAGTTTACATTAGTTTCCCAATGACTGTGCCATCATTTCAGAAGTCCTTAACAAAACCAATGATTGACCATGTACAAACAAAGATCCAATTCAAGTCCATGTCATTAAAACGTTAAGTTAAAAATCCACAGAAATTTCAACATACATGAGCTTTACGATAAAAGTTGTTGTCTTTGATTCCTGGCAGATATCTCCGCCTTCCCAAAATGGTCTGAACAAACCCATCTCTTTCACAGTTCTTTACTGTCTCTCTCAGAAAGCGATTAATCCCTACAAAGAAAATACAGAAATACTTAGTTACAACCAAGGTCCATCATTATTTTCATTCAATGGTTTCAACACACAGAATGAAATACACCAAAATCCTGCCTATGAGTCTTAACACTAGTATCATATCTTCTTTTGCTTTCTGTTGACTTGAAAAGTTTGGGAAAAAGTAACTTTAGAAATAACATAATCTGTTTTTTAATCAACAATAACAAAAGTATATGACACTAAATTCCAGAACAACACAGGAACTTAGGTATTTTTACTCCAAGATCTTGAGACCATTCCACACTACACGTCACAGATTTCCCTTCCTTGGTGATGCTACATTCTCTACTTTTTGATTTTATCACTTTGAGGCTTAAAACATTCTAATAGTTCCTCTTTACTATCTATATTTTGAAGGAAAGTAGGACCTTGCTGAAATTAATATATGAGGTATAATAAACATTCACTAGTAGAGATTAATAATCTCTACTGCTTAAAATCCAAAAACACAATATGTAGAATAGTGTTCAAAGGCATCTGCGACAGGGGTGTCCCTAGATGGCACCCATCCTCTGCCATCCAGGTCCAGGTCCATCACAGTGCCAACGGCTCTCCAGGATGAATCTGTTGCTTCAGGTGGGTCAGTCCCAACCCTATTCACTCCTGTCTCTGCGCAAGAGGTTCTCCTCTGCCAGAGCACTCAGTCTCTTCGTAACACCATCGGGTAACAGAGACCACGCTCCTCTACCTTTATTTAGAGGTACAATCTCTGCTTTCTGCCACTCTGCTCATCTTAAGGAACAAACACAAATGCCTCCCAATTGGAAACCCTCATTTGAGTCTTTCTCTTGTGTGGTCGGCACAAGAAAGACACTTATTGACAAGTGACAGGAAGAGGGCAGAACGCTCAGAGGCAGGTGAAGCTGTTGGAGAGGTCTGACCACCACCACCACAGGAACCTCAGAAAGTGATCAAGATACCTTCCTTTTCCCTGTAAAAATTACTTTAAGAGGCTGAGCTTCTACAAATTTTTCTTACCTCACTCCTGTACCAGGCCTTTGAATATTCAACTGTCAGAACTACTTGAAAAAATTCTGAAGTATAATTCAGATCCGGTAAAAGACAGCCACTTCAAGTGAACAATTGATATATGGGCTAGAGCTGCTGCTACTACTACTACTACAGATGGAAAGCATTGCTGTCTCTCTCAGCCTCCCATTATTAGCCAGAGGCACTTACTGAGCCTCTTGATAACTCTTTCTTTTTAATGTTCTTAAATTCCACAATATTGGGTTGTACTGTATGTTCTCATACTATATGTCTGCCTTCTTTCCTAACAAAAAACATTTTCAGAAATCACCAATATTGTAGCAAATATCAATATTTGATTCCTTTTCCTTGACTGGTAGTATTTCATTGTAGAGATATACTAAAATTTGTTTATCCATTTTCCTATGAACATACAGTTGGCCTGTTCTCAATATTTGGCTGCTATGACATTCATTTCAAATCTTTCTTTGGACATACCTCTTTATGTTTCTTGGACAAACACCTAAAACTAGAGTTTCAGGGTCATGTGGTTAAGTGTATGTTAACTTTATATGAAAGAGAAATACAACACTTTTTCCAAAGTGGTTTTACCTTTTAAAATCCCACCAAAGTAAGAGATATAGTATTTTTAATTTTAGTCATTCTACTATTTTTGTGCTTAGTTTTAATGTGCTTTTCCCTGAGGACTAATGATGACAAAAATTAATGTCATTCATATATTTGGTAAAGTATCTGTTCAATCTTTCTACTTTTATTTTATTAGACTATTTGCCTTTGAAACATTGATTTATAACAGTTCCTTATATATTACAGGTACAAGTCCTTTATTGGACAGTAGGAATTGCAAATATTTTCTCCTGAGCTATAGCTTACTTTTATATTTCCTTAATGGTGCTTTTCATTAATGCTTTCCTATTATGGCTAATTTATTATTATGACTTAAGATATCTTTGCCTATCACAATGTCAAAAAGATTTCTCTCTTGTTTTCTTCTGAAAGATTTATAATTTAGCTATTACTTCTAAGTCTACATATCCCATCAAGTTAAATTTTGCATTTAATGTGATATAAAATTTGAGGTTCATTTTTTTTCCATACCAGTATGTAGTTGCTCTAGCACTAATTACTTGAAGACTCTCCTTCATCTGTTCAATCTCCACAGCAACTTTTGAAAATCAAATATATTTATAGGTCTATTTCTGGGCTCTTTATTGTGTTTAACTGTTCTCTAAGTCTACCTTATGCCTATCTTGATTATTGTCACTTTATATTAAGTTTTAAAATGAGGAAATGTAGTCCTCAGCATTGTAATTTTTTCCCTAAAACATTATTAGAGCAATTCCAAGCCCTTTAGATGTCATACAAATTTATAATCAACTTGTCAAATTCTACATAAAAGTCTAATGGAATTTTGATTGGAATAGCACTGAATCTATGACAATTTATAGAGAATTGTCATCGTAACGATATTGTGCTTTCAACAAATCACCATGGTCTAGCCCATATCTATTTATTTCTCTCCAGACTGCTTTAGAATTTTCAATGTGTAAGTCTGACACATATTCTGCTAAATTTATGCCCCAGTATTTCAAGTTTTGGTTTTTCTTTTTTGGTACCAGGGATCGAACTTGGTACCTTGCACTTGCGAGGCAGGCGCCAGAACCACTGAGCTAAATCCCTGGCCCTCAAGTTTTTTTTTTTTTTAAGATATCATTAATTGTTTCTTGCTAGTATATAGGAGTGTGACTGATTTTACAGACTGAACTTATATGATGGGGTCTTGCCAAAATTTAGATTTTTGTCCTACTAGTTATTTTGTAGAATTCATGTTCATGTTAATATGTACAAGATCAGGTTACATCTGACTAAAAAA